>NC_045144.1:7918829-9169839 GCF_008831285.2 Nymphaea colorata
GCTCATTAATCTAGAACGTGCAAATCTAAATCAAGTTCCCTAAAACAACCAAATCCAAAATGAACCATATCTGCAGGTAACATTATAAAACACAGAAAAGAAACCAAAAAGAAATGTCCAAAAAACAACAAAAAATTAACAGAAGCCACTCTTGGTTCCTCGTCCCTACCTATATGGATAAAACTTAAGATTACTAACTAGGCAGCCAAGAAGCACGTCTATTACAAAATACTCTCCTAAGCTGTTACACAAACCAAATAATTAACAAACACAGACACCTAACAAGTGCAGTTTGATAAATAATCGGATCGAAAAGTGTTTCACGTGGGAAATGAACGCACATGCTAGTAGCATATTCGTCAAGGGACCCGCTTCTGTCATAAGTCACCGGAGTGCTTTAACAACTCGTCTTGGCAATCAGGGAGTGGTGTTGTGCTACTTCACCAACACAAAGTAGGAGGATACTTGGACAAGATGTCGATACACTGTAGCAAGTACACGGTCAAGCATTCGCAAAGATACTGGAGACTATAATTCACAATCTCTTTCTTCAGAAACTGGAAGATTTATCGGCCGCTTTCCTCTAAAATAAGCGTGATTCCGGTATCGCATTCGTCTGTCGGATGAATCGGACTTAGAACTTGCATTTCCAATCAATGATCTGGGGAAGCGTGAAGTCCCGTTAGACTAGCACTATTGATGGTGACAATACTCGAGCTCAACACCAAGGAACTTGGGATGAAGAAAATGACAAGATTCGAACCCGACATCCGTTGGTTATAGCTATTTTGGAACTGCTGATATGATCTATACAATTGGTTGATACTTGATAGGAAAGCCAGAAGTCAGGCTCCGCGGAGCAGTTCCTGTGAGCCAGCGAGTTACAAACAAACCTAACCAGTCTATAAGATATAGACAAACTTCAGTCTGCCACATTATGAAGAAGATGATGAAGCAGGGGTAGGAATCGGGGTTAGGCTCACGTACCAAGTTTGACGATGCAACGAAGAGGTCTGCTAAGGCTCACAGGCGAAGGCGGTGCCTCGTCGGCCATGTCGATGAAATCAACACTTTGGTGGAAGAACGGAAACTCGAGAACTCTCTCCAGCAGCAAGAAACTGAGAAAGGCCTGAATATTTAGCCGCAGGATATAGTGTGATGTTTTAACACGTTTCTTGGATCAATTTTTCTTTAACGGCTTTCTTGGGGGCAATCTTCAAAACACAACGAACAGCCACCGATAAAAGCTTGGATCTTTAGTAAGAGTTTGCCCCTTACCGGCCACGTTCATTATAATGGCTAATTAATGTCTATCTTTTGGACACAATTAATGTCCGTGTTTTGAATAGATGCATTATACACTTACATAGTGTCTCTATTGTGATGTGCACGTAAGAATTTATTTGAAAACATTAACAAGTTGTCATTGTAACGCTAGGCTTTTGCTATTGTGATGTGCACGTAAGAGTTTATTTGAAAACATTAACAAGTTGTCATAGTAACGCTCGGCTTTTGGAGGACGATCGGGTCAGGATCCAGACCCGGACCCGAACTCCTCGTGCGACAGAGCCCGACACCGCCCTCTTCTCCCTCGTCTATCTCCTGGAGGTCTCCCGTGCCAGCGGAGGTGTTGGGCGGCGACGAGAATGACGGCGGTGGTGCTCAGGTGAGACTTTTGATTCCTCTCCGTCTCTTCCTTATTTAATAGAAAACTTGCCCATTGTTTCGCATTGCTTGACTCATCTCTTTTAAAATTGTTGTGTAGTCGCACCTCGATGCTTGATGTTTTTTTTTTTTTAAAATGTTTGAGGGCGTGACAGATATTGGTTTATGGATATACCAAAAAAGTATGAAAAACTCTTGGACCACAGTAACTTAGTGTTTAATGAATATGTTTCAATGTTTAAGGCTCACGACAAAGTAACTTTTACTTATTTTTTTATTACTCTTGAAGAATATTTCATTACCCAAGCATGCAAAACTGGAAATGAGGAAATATGGAGGAAAAATTAATTCAAAAAGGTTTCACATTGGGGGGCATTTAATTCACATGCAACATAGACAAAGTGATAGTGAGCAATATATCTCGTAGTCTCAAAAAATACGTTTTCTGTTTTTGGAAAAAAATGTGTTACAAGCACAAAAAATAAGTCAGCCAACTAAAATGGTTAGCCGAATAAAACGGTAAAAAACACTGCTGTTTTTTTAAATGCCAAAAAAAAAAAGACCAATTTAAAGGACGTTTTTTGCAATTTTTCCCCATCTCCCCCTTTCACATTTTAGGTATTTTTTTTTCACATTTTTTGGTGCCAAACGATTTGTCTCCATTTATTTATTTTTGTTGCATATCTACTTATTTTTTATGTTGTTGTATTGGTTTCTTATTTATTTTATTTTTTTTAAATTTTTAAGATTTTTTTTCTCCATTTTTTTCCAACTCGCTGTATTATTATGCCGAAGAAATACTTCACCGTTTAAAATGCAAAAAACATATTTGTGATTATGGACTCTACACCTACCGTAAACTTATATTCTTTACTGCCAATTCCCTTCGATGGTTTTGTGCTACCACTACACAAAGAGCTTAAATAGAAACTAACAAATATTTTACCCGATTTGCTTAAATCTAGAGTAATCTTTTCTGATGTGGAGTTGCAGTGTTGCACATTTGCCACGAAATCTTTTAGTTCATAATTGTCAAATTTTTAAAAATAAAATCCGGCCACTTCATGTAAAAAATAATTAACAATAATTTGTAATGATTGTATTTTTAAGAATATATGTAACATATCTTATATAATAGTATGTTGTATGATATGGTCCCATAGTACCATATCGTATACTTTTATAAACTACTAATATACCAGTATGGTATTGCATGCTGATCATTGTAATACTACTAGGTGAGTTAACCAACATGCAATGGGATCCTTCCCGTTCACCTCGGTTACCAGGACGATCTCCGGTCCTAATACAGTAGAAACTTGGGCGCTAAACAGATGTCTTCAATGTTGCAGAGAGCTCCAAGGCAATTTTGTAGTGCAATCTAACAAAAGAAAATAGAAAAGGTGGATCAATTGGTCGAAATCATCCAGACCAACGAATTTTGGGTCGTTTCAAGAAGTTTCGGAACAGTTATTCAGGATTCACGTCGATGACACTTTGCCTGCGAGCGAGGCCTGTGCTCTATTGTTCATGTCCAGTGAAGAAAGGGGCTACCAAGAATGGCTTCATCAGCCATCTTCTTGGGACCCCATTTCCATCGTTGGTCTCTAATGTCTGCATCTCTGTGTGAGGATTTTGCTTTTGGCTGTAAATATCCAATTTTTTGTCAATAAAATTGAGGGCTCGCCCCTCCGCATGAGTTTTCCGGGAAGGAGCACAAAAGAATAACAGCGAAGCTGGAAGGAAATGGGCAAAAGTTTTATTAATAAACAGAAAAAATACTGCTTAGAACAGTTCTATTACAAATGGGATTTCTCCCTTGTTTATGGACAAAACAACATAATAAAGAAGTAGCCATTAGATAGATCCAACAGCTCTAGAAGAAGCCGTTGGAGCTAGTCAACAAACTAGCGCCAATCTGGTCAAACTGCAAAAGTGTCCAGATATGAAAATAAATACAAAAATAAAATAGAGAAAAACACTAAAAATTACAGACTTTGCTTAAAGATAATTCCTTAGAGTTGGGCATTGATGTAGGCTGAAGGAAGAATGACCCTTTCTCATGATGTCCATTTAATGTATAGCAATAGAATAGAATATTGTGGAGACTAAGTTGTTTTAAAGATTAAGGTAAATTCATGGTATATTAGTTATAATGTTTCAATAATACTCAATTTTTAAGATATATTCATTACACATTCACGTAAAGCTCTTGCCGTAAAACAGTATTTAAGGGCATATTTGGCAACAGTAACAAATTGTTATGTTTTATAAATATATATTGAAATAAATTTATGAAACATTGTAACATAATTTATGAATATGACTCAAATGCTTTAGAAGATTTACAATATCACTAATATCACTGCTTCTCTTCTCATGTTGTTTTCCAAGCATGCAAATGATGAAAGGAAAAATATTTTTGAAAAAAAAGAAGATCCCATTGGTTAGGTGGGGTCCGCAGGAAAATGGAGGAGAAACGGCCAAACGACCAAACGTGCAGGCTTAAAATGAGCAAAAACCGTGCATTTTGCATTTTGGTTTCAACGAAGAGCAGGTCGGTGGGGGTTTTAAATTTCCGACTGGGTTTTGCCGGAAGCCTAGGATGTGCGGGATCGCTCTTATCATTTCCGGCGTCCAGATAGACTCGTCGTGCCTGCAGGAGTGCAGGGTGCAGATGAAGAACTGCCGGCGTCACGGGGCGGAAAGGTTCCAATTCTTTGGCTTTTGTTGGATGATCTTCATGTGGATTTCATCCCGTTCTTTTCTTTTTTATTTTATACTGGAGGTTAGTTATTGATTCGTATTTAGCAGTTTGCTGGGTGACGAGTGGCGGTCTATTGTTGGGAATTTGTTTTTCGACTGTTTCTTGGTTTCTTGTTTGTTTGGTGTATATCAGAGTTGTGATGGTTCTGATTGCGATACTTTAGTGCACCAATGATGATACGGTTCGTTGATGACTGTCCGGGGATCAGGGATGTACAATTTGGAGAGGCGAAAACATTAACATTTTCGTACCTTTTTCGTTCTCAGTTTTCATCGAGATGTGCATTATATCTAACTCATTATTATTGGAGCAGAAAGAACTACATGCCGGTTCAATTTCAACGACCAAGTGCAAGGGTCTCGTATGGAAGGCAAGGTTTTCTGAAAGAGAAAATGTGCTTGCACTGTTACTTGAAGATTGTAAAAGCACCATGTGCTATCAGAACTAGACAGTAGAGAACTGCATGGCCGGCAATCTTTGAAATGGGTAACAGCGAGGGCCGCAAGGCCAGTAGTCGGTTCCTGCCTCGGGCGATTAGACTTCACGCCTCGCATATTTTTTCTATTTTATTTGTAAAAAATTAGACGATACACATGTAAATTTGTAATTTTCAAGGCTGAGAAATAACATATTGTTTTCTTACATACAAAATTGTAATCTATAATAATTATTGATGAAATAATTTACATGTTCTTTATTTATATCATAATTTACATGTTCTTTATTTATATATATTTATATCATAACCAGAGACATTGTTCTCGCAATTTTCTCAGCAAAATTTTCTTTCCGAGCTCTTGCCAAAATTTGGATGTTAGTGGGAAAATGAAAGGGAAAAAATCTTAGAAGTTTTAAATGAAAAAATATGAAGAACGAACAAAATAAACATGATAATAAGTTTCCTATTAGCTATTATAAAGAAATAGAAAAACTTTCTGAAAACATGAAAATTAACGAAAAAAATTCACATGCTCAAATATATGAGAGGAGGCTTTTGTGAAAGTCTCAGAAAAATATTGGAAATATCTCAGGATAATATCATGATAATATCTTGACATTTTTTGTTTTTGGTGTATTTTGAAAATATTGGAACACTTTTGCTGATACTATAAGCTGGCTTCAAAACAGTGATGCTATAGGGATATGGTTTATATGTATATGTGTGTGTATATGTGTTTCATGACTTCTAACATTCCTAAATACTTTTGTCAAGTATCTCCCTTCTCATTGAATGATGAAATAGTAATCACTTTTTTCATTGAATGCTCGAATGCTAAGTCATATAATTTGTGCACATATTTTAATGGAGTCAAAATTGCCGATAGCGCATACTTTCCCAAATGACTGTCGGAAGCAGGACATGACTACTTGACAAGGAAGTATTCGCACGTCCATACATATCCGCAGATTCATTCTTCTTATTCTTTATATTTTGTATTGGTGGTTTGCATTATCATTTCCAAATGTTTTTACTCCTTGTTTGTATCCTGCCCCACTAGGTCTTCACTGCTTAGATCCATAAGGGGATTAAATGGCGCTTAGTAAGATGATGAGCCTCTTTGTCTTCTTCTTACTCTTCTACGACTGCAAGGAAGAAAAAGGGTTGGGGGGGTGGTGTTGTGGAGGGAACATGGGTATGCACATGTGTTAGTCTATGATACCTAGATTTTCTTCTCTTGACCACGGAGCTTTATCCCGTCTTATTGCTTCATTAAATGTTCAGAAATTCTTTGGTTCGGAAACTCGTTGGGCTTTGGTTCTCATTTGCTAAAATTACTTGTTGAAACTAAAATTTTAAGGAAACACCTCCATAAATTGTGTACTCGCTCCAAAATTATTCAATTTCTGTGGTAAGTTTATTATGGTCTTTGGGAAAAACAAGTTATGTTCATCTTTTTGTTCTCGTATTCATGAATTCCAACTGTAGGAGGAATTGATAGCATATCAATAGATATTTATTTGAGTTTCTCTTATTCTTTTTCCCTTTAATGGTTGGTGATTGATAGCTATTCATTACCTTGATAGTTCACTGATTCACTGTACAAGTAATCATTGTAGGCAGTGGTTTGTACGCTGTAATACCACTTTTTGACACTTATCATGTTGTTAGCGCCGACACTACAATGTTCTACTCAACCAAGTAAGACAGGAGCCCAGCTCCCAGTGAACTCGTGTAGTTCTCTGTAATCTATATCATTAGAGTTAATCCCCTTGCAATATATATGCCATGTTGAAACTTAAAAGTAAGAGGTGGGTTTATTACATAGACTGAAGACTAGTCCACTCAACCAGGCTGTGTATATGATATATCGACTCTTCACCTCTTAGACAGAAAAATGAGAAAAGAAAAATGGATCCTCAGTATTAGATCCGACACCTCACACACATCTGTTGATAAAAGGCATCTTCTTTGCATATAGTTTATAGCATATTCTATTTTGCTGTATGGCTTATTAACCAGTCAATGGGTATTGAAGTTGATTTGACATGTCCTTCATGTAGGGACTAGGATGTTCATGGACTATGGAGATGCTATTGGCAGCACTTCAGAGACGGGGCCCTGATGTCGTGGGAAGCAAGAAAGTTCAACTTGAGCTATGTGGAGGTAATTGCAAGTTACTTGATTTTACTCTGTTTAGCATTCTTGATGAGAAGGAAGAAAGTCAATAAAATGGAGAATCATGTCCCGGTGGCAAAATCAAGTGAGATTTTGGATATTAGGCTCGTTTAGATAAGACAAGGCTTTTGTTTTATCCTGCTGCAGATGATGCATATGTTAAAGAAGGAGCCAGCAAGGAAATTGCAACGCTACTCTCCATTGGCATAAGCAGATTAGATTGTGGATATAATATTGGTGTAACTCACGCATTGCCTTCTGCAAAAATGCATTTTATGGTGCTACATTGCAACTTAGGGATACCAATCCAGTGCATCAACCACTGACAAATGATTTTGGAAATATCCTTGTTTACAATGGTATTTAACTGCTAACTCTGCTACACCATTTGGTATGAAGATGCACTTTATAATGATATTTCAACTGCTAATTCTGCTATTCCTCCGAGCATGAACATGCACTTGCTCCATTGTTCATGTTGCCTTACTCATAGAGCCTATATGCCTGCAGTTGTTATCATATTTTTGGAATTGGTTCAGTTTGAGAATTATTTTGGATTCCCAAATCTTTGTTATGTTGGAGAAAATGTAAGATGGGGACAGCTTGCTAACCAACCGTTATTCCTGGATCAAGGGGGACACTGCAGTGGATTGAAGTGGGACTACGTAACTTGATCATGCACTTTGCAGTCCATGCAATAACCTTCTTTCTTTAAACTTAATTTATGTGGAATCCTTCTCTCTCTCTGTCTGAAATGAGGATGCGGTACATGTATCCTGACAGTTTACTTTTCATGATACTGTTCATGTTTGTAGAGATGAATTTTTGAGGATACCTTGTAAAGGATCCTGAATTTTTTGGAGCATGAGATGAATTTTTGAGGATACCTTGTAAAGGATACTGAATTTTTTGGAGCATGGAAATATCAACTTATCTTGAGATTCTTATTGGTAATTTTGCCTGTTTCTTGTCTCCTGCATATTGCTTTCTTTTTTATTTTGCTGTACATGTTCCTTAGGTGCCATGATATCTCTTCTATATTCCCATGTTTTTAGGTGAAATATTTGGTGGAACTGATGTTAGAGGTAGGGAGAACGATTCTGAATCCTAATAATGTTTTTGCACTGCAGAGATGCTGTTCATGTTCTTGCCATGTAAGTCATAGGGTCTGTTGTTGTAATGACAAAGAAGGCCATACATTGTTCCACAGATATTGTCGACAATCAGAGGACCATGGGCTTTAGCACATTGGCAGGTAATCATTGCTGGAACAAACTCGCTTGTGAATCTAAAAATCTTTAAGGGATTTCATATCTGAATAGCTGCTTGTAATGCTGTGCAGGTGGAATCAAGAACGTTGTAGTATGGTCAGGATGTATTTGGTTGGCAAAGTCTTCTCATTCATTGGCCCAATACAGAGGACTCGCGATTTATGCTCTCTTCTGTTGCACCACCACTAGTTCTACAATTTAATGGTAGGTATCAGACAATCTATAGAAGAACATGAAGAAAGACTATTTACTCTCCTCAGGTTCATATAGGAGAAGAAGCAAGTGCAGTGCAGTGGTCACACACTTTTTTGTGGATTACCTATAACTTTGCTGGCATAAATGGTTAACAGTTGAAAATGAAATTCAAGTAGTTAGGACTTTACTTACAACTGTACTCATTCATGTCACAATTGCAAACGACAGATCAAATTGATCAAAGTAGTACTGAGTTTCAGGATTGCAATGTACCACTTGGCGATGTCAAGGTTCATTCCATCCCAGGACAAAATCTATTAGATGCTTC
The DNA here is from genome assembly GCF_008831285.2 of Nymphaea colorata. NCBI lineage: Eukaryota > Viridiplantae > Streptophyta > Magnoliopsida > Nymphaeales > Nymphaeaceae > Nymphaea > Nymphaea colorata. Next base: position 7,927,673 of record NC_045144.1, read on the forward strand.
TAGTTACTGGTAAGAGCTCTCTTGTAGTAATATACAGTGTCCATTTTGATGTTCATAATAATAGCCAGTGTGATAAGCAAGGCATGGTGGGTACAGTTGCTAAACATGATTGGACTGATACCCTGATAAAGAGGTTGATTGCATGGAATAGATCCTTTGTGGAACCAATGAATGATAATCTTTGTCATCAGTGTTATCCAATGCAGAGAGGGTGTAACATCTCAAGCTTAATGCTTGAGGAGAAACCACCTTCAAATGTCGCTTGCGTTAATGATCCCATACTGACGCGGTTGAACTGCCACCATAATGTTTACTTGTGGTAGCGAATTGCATGGCGAAGCAGATTGCTGTAATAAGTTTGATTCTGATATCGACTGCATAGACCAACCAAAAGCAGTTTCACTTCATAATGGTGTGCTTCTTTTCCTATCTTCCAGTTCATTTTTCCTATTTGAGGAAAAAATACCAGAAATGCTTGTTTTGCTCCTGATGCTTCTCTTGCACTTGCAGTTTCGTTGTCAGCAAAATATTTGCTTAATGCACTCAAAGAATCTGTATCAAGACGTACTTCTAAAGATTACATATATCAGGTTCAAAATCAAATCACTTTCCTTCGTTTAGATGTTGGGTTCTGTATTTTGTTGCATGAAATTAAGATGATTTGAAGGGTTATTTGGTTATCAAACTGCTGGTTGATTTCTTGTCATTACTTCACTCCAGTTGCATTATCAGTATCCTGTGCTTAACCTTTCTATTGGACTATCAGAAGTAGTCCTTTTTAGTGTTTATGTGGTTCCTCAGTTTGTTTCTGTTCTCTAGTATGTCAGTAATTTTATTACCGGCATGCACAGTTGTGCAACTTAATTGACTTATGTGGCTAGATATATAATTAACAGGAAACTATCTCAATACTAGTGAATATGTCCATATCTAGCGGCTAGCCCAGACAAAGGGAATAGGATACTGAAAGCATGAATGCTATGATCAGTTGGTTTTTTTCATATAAATAAGTTCCCAAAATTAGGGAGATTAATTTTTATAAAATATTTTCATAAAAATATTTACCAATGTCTAAAATGCTACGGTATCCTCATTTGCATAGATCAGGATGTTGGTGATGCTTAAAAAGGCTTTCACTTTTCTAAGGACTATAGCTTGGGTTTCAGAAGTCAAATGTGATGGGAGGTGGATGCTTTATCAGTCTTTCCTTTTCTTATGTCAAGTCATGTTACACCTTCATGCTTCAAAGTGAAGTGCTTCAGAGCAAGCAATTTACTGTAAAAATTTTGTGCATCAATATCTGATTTGTTTTAGTGATTTATGGGATTTTTCATTCATCTTTTGAATCAATATGCAAAAAAGTGCTGTTGACCACATTGACTTCAAAATATAGTGCTATCTAGAAATAAAAAATTTGATTTATTCTAGTTTACAATTATTGGATCAAACGAATACTGGACTCGAATTTTAAGTTTTCATTTGTTAGCAATATTGGTTTTTATTTTGCAGTTTGTGCAAGTGAGAATGGTGTTCTTGGAAACAAAAAACGTCCTTCAAGGCTCTGCTCCTTCTTAAGGTGACACACATGCTTTTAAACAAGAAGCACATGCTTCATAGCTGAAAAATTTTTAAAGAAGTCATAGAACGATATTCTGTCATAATGAATATAAACATAATATTTAGCCGAATATTGATATTGTATCATAATCAATAAAAAAGTCAGACACCAAAATAATTACCGCACAAATTAAATGGTAGGAAAAAAATCTTAAATCCTTTCTCTTAGTCATGTTAATCATATGATAAACAGATAGAAGGACAAAATTCTTCATCTATTAGTGTAAAGTGTAAACAATTATCAACTGCATAAACCTAGAAATATATAAGAGGAAACCAGTTTGGTGTTAATAAGTATTTCTGTAAACAGATAACATGGATGTTCATGCTCGGAAGATGCACATATGGAAGGCATAATTGTGTCACCTATTGACTGAAGGTGTCGTGAAAGCATGATCTGGATTCTTTTCTTGAATGAGTAAAAAATGTGAAGTTTGCTTTATATGACTGCTCCAGCACACATTGATTTGAATTTGAAGCATAGAGGTGTAAAAATCCGGCCAAAATGATTCAAGAAGCCACGACAAAAGGCTTGTTCACAATTACAACAAGCGAGGCTCAAAGACCTCCCAAATGGACAAAGGCACACAAATAAAAATAAATAGAGCTTATTAATAGGGGCATTTGTCTGGCTTGGTTGAGGATCATGCCATTGTGTGTGTGTTGTGTGCCTAATTATATAGAATCTATGAAATAACCAAACGAATCTCATCTATGAGAAAAAAAGACATAAGGTTGAAACATACATTTCAAGTTTGCTGAAAATATCATTTTTTAACTTGCAAAGCTTTGAGATAACACTATGATATTATGTATTTTTCACCTTGTGATGGTATTTTTATTATACTGTATCATTGGTTGGCATTATCAGCAGCTTTAGAAAACCAATAGAAAAATATTTGAATTTGATCTCTAGGTAGGGGTGCACATTGAGTCGAATAGCTCGGACTCAATTTGGTAAAGCTCTTCTTAAACCTGAGTTTGATCCTACACCTTCAACAAACAAGTCAAGTTCAAGTTTTTCATAGGAACTAGTTTAGTTAATTGAGTCGAGCTCGAGTTCATTGAAGTCGACTCGATAAAGCTCGACTCGGCTCATGACACCCTCAGATGTTTCAAATGTTGGCATGCACTGACATCGTTTCCTTGGGACCTAGACTTCCCTGTTAGAGGTGTAAAGAGAGAGATTCAAGAGGCAAGAAAGGAATATTTTTTGGTAAAGGACTTGCAACAATGACTATCATTAATTACTCTCTCTCTCTCTCTCTCTAGCTTTCTCTTTCTCTCTCTCTGCCATTATTCTACTTATCCCTCTTGGGTGGTTCAGTATTGAATTTAGCGGCTGAATCTTGCTAATGACAAGCAAGCCTACCGAGTCGAGCTCCAAAAATTATTACTGAGTCGAGCTCCAAAAATTATTATCGAATTGATCTTGAGCCCAATTTATTGAGCTCAACTCAAACTCGAGCTGAGCTCAAGCTGAGTATTTTAGGTGCCGAACTGAGCTTGAGCTCAACCCGACTCATGTTCAGGGCTATATCCAGGTCATTCATAAATCATCACAAAGATCATGCCTTTTAGATCTGGATGTGATTTCATTAGAAACATTCAGTTTATTAATTTTCAAACCATTTTCGAGCCACTGCAGAATCTTATGTGCACTGTAAATGAAAAGTTTAAAAAATTTTACATGAATCTAATGGTTGAGCCGGCTATCAGCCTGATGATTCTGTTTTGATGAAACAACCGGCCTTTCATTGCTTCCATGTTGCGTCAATTTGCATGAACTTGAACATGCTTTCAATACATCATGAGTTCATGACACTCCTTGACTCATTCAACCTCTGTTTGACATGGTTGACGCTGCGTCCTTGACTTTGTTGTTCTTTAATAATGACTTCCATTTTGTTCAACTCTATTTTTTATAAGTGATCAAAGTTGGGATGAAGCTGTAGGAAAAATTGGTCTCAAAATGCCTCATTTATCCGTGTCTGAATTTTGCTAACACAGAGGTGCATTTTGTGCACAAGTTACTTTGTCAATGTCCATAAGTTTTGCTTTATTTATTTGATTGTGTGCCCTTAATCCTCATCCATGTGGCATAGGTATAACGTTCATTTTGTCATCCTTAAATGCTTGGCATATATTTCTTTGGAGTTGCTGCATCAAAAAAAGCTTAGTAGCTACTAAGCATTCATTCACAATTTTTTATCCTAACATGACCTTGTATGAATGTCCTACTTTTGACCATAAAATTGTTAATTTTGTTCTTCACAAGTTTCACTTAAAGGCCTTCATTCTTAAATTTTCTGGACTAATTTCTGATTTTATATGGAAAGCTTCTCTTTCCTTATGGGTGGTCCCTTAGATTTCATAGTACCTGCAAACTTTTAGCCTCTTTTAAAGTTATTAACGTTAATGAATTTTGTAATACCTACATTCTCTCCTGTATATACCGAGGCTTTAATTTAAGATAATTTTTGGTTAATGCAGATGGCGCTTTGTGGAAATTGATGCTGATCTGTCAAAGCTGGATTCAGAGTCAAAGCATGTTATGTCACTGATTAGTCCAGCAAATACATACATGGTTAGTAGCTTCTGTTATGGAACCCAACTTGAATTCTAATAAGATTATGATCTTATGTCCAAACATTCTGGTTTTTTAGGGTAAATCTCATGATGTGATAGGAATTATGTTGTGACTTATTTTGAGATTGTTTGTATGCTATTAGAGTGAATAACGTTTCCTAGTTGATGAAAAACATGGATCCACATGAAACAAAGAAGGAAAATAAGCAATATGGGGTCTTCTCAAGTGGGCACTAGGATTGGAGGTTTAATGTTGTATTGGCAATATGAGGTCTTTTCAAGTGGTAGCAAATATGGAGATTTAATGTTGTAGTGATGTGAAGGAATAATACTAATAATGAGAACTAAGCTGAGATAATAATTGTGGAAGCAAACAGATGCACACAAAAAGGAAATAAAATAATTTGTTGCTATTACGAAGTCATATCTGAAGTCAATTAGAAGCGTCTGAAATGCATAATAGCAATTCAATCTCAATGTCACACACTCAGACAGTCCAAATGGCAAGAGTAGTGGATATTTATTCATCATTATTTGGATCATCACTGTTACGATACTATGATTGAACTGATCTTCCAGCTCTTCAATAAAACATGCATATCTACGCGAGGGTTATCCTTATCCACTATAGAGCGCTAATGATGATTTTTTCCTCTTCTCTTCAAATTTATTTAGCAAGAAAAAGCTACTTCAAATTCTCATGCAGGATGAAGGATTGAAAAATGTTTACCTTGCATATAAATAAAAGAAATGATACATTCCTTTGTGGTGAGGATGAGAAATGGCTACACGAAATGGCTACACGTCCTTATCAAATATTTGCTTTTGTCACTAAAAGTAAAAAAAAGATAGTGCAAACTGCGAAGGCAGATTGGTAAATTGTGGCTAAACTTGCCCCTTTTTCTTTTTGGAACTTGACCACCAAACCATGTGGGGTCAACACCATGGGAAAGCTCTTGCAGTTTAAAATGCAAGAAAGACATTTGTGATTACTGTAAGTTGATATTTTTTACAGTCAATCTGCTTCGATGGCTTTGTGTTTACCACTACCCAGAGGGCTTAAATAGAAACTAATAAAAATTTACCGCATTGTTTGAATCTCCTAATCTCTTCTGATGTGGAGTTGCACAGTTGCCAGCAAATCTTTTAGTTCATAATTGCCAAACTTTTAGACAGAAAATCAGGCTACTTCATGTAAAAAATAAGTAATAATAATTTGTAATGGTTGTATTTTTAAGAATATATGTACATAGTTTATATAATAGTATGACGTATGATATAGCAATGTAGTATCATATAGTATACTTTTGTAAACTACTTATAAAGCAGTACGGTGTTACATGCTGATCATTGTAATACGACTATGTTCGTTAACCAAGATGGGTATTTACATCATCTCCCTTGCGTTTTGTTTGCATTTCAGTGTTAACTCTGTTGCATTTTGTTTGCATTTGACAATTAACTCACTTGCATTTTGCACATTATGCATAATTGTATAATTGGCGATTTTTATGGAAATCGCGCTTGCAGTTAGCATACTGCATATATGTGTAAACCATACAAATGCTACAACAAAACTGAAGCAAATGATAATATTATAAAGAACTAACGTTCCCATGAATCAATGTTACAAAGAGTTGAAACAAAATATCAAATCTAACAAATAAATGGTACAAAGAACTAATGCTACAAAATAAATGTTGCAAACAATTCAAAACAAAGAACTAATGTTACAACATAATTGTGAACAAAAAATTGAAACAATGTATTAATAATTATTTCAACAAATTTTCTACTTGCATATATTTTTCAGTGAATATGACAACAATTTGTTTATATTGTGATATGTACATTAAATATTAGAACGTATTTGAAAAAACGTTTGTCTTATATGAAAATGAAAAAAACACCTTAGATCTTTTATATAGCTTTCAGTACCAGCTCGGGCTTATGAATCGGCCAGACTGGCCTCGATGACCGGTCTTAATTTTGGCCCACGGTCCTAGTTTTGCCCTATTCTCACTTCACGTTTCACGGGTTAGCTCTCTCCTCCTACTTTGTGTTTTCCCAAGTCACCTGGACATCGTGGATGATTGGAGACTGTATCATCTCTTTCTTCCTCCTTTTCTCTCTGGTATTAACTTGGTATTACAGCCCCCTTTGGTCTCTGTTGATGCATCTTTTTCTGGTCGGTGGTCGGTATGCTGACTGGCTCACCACCCACCACCGACTCCAAGGTCTTTCTTTTTTTTTTTCGTTATAATTTTGCTTTGAATGTTTTGTGAATGTGATGAATGAAATCGAGTAAGGGCTATCTGACAACTAGTCACTGTTTTGAACCATCGCAGTATCAACTCTTTGTGTGCAAAAGAGGGGGCCACCGACGCATAAGTTGAAGCGCAACGAGGGCAAATCCTTTAGACACCAAAGCAGCTTATGTATCATGGGGGATGAGGGATTGGGTGGGGGACAACACCTCTACACATCAAAGTAGTATAACATGGAGATGAGAGGTTGATTCATATTCTCCAAATAAAAGTTATTCACGAAGTTAATTGGATCTGAATTTCATACTGTCTTTTCTCCATCTGATTAACCCTACCGTGCCCAAACGTGCCCAAATCTCGCATGGCACCACATGGCAAGGTCAAAGACAGTAGTAGGCGGTGTTCAAATTTTATATGCGTCATCTCTTGCTCTTACCGACATATTATGATGTAACCGTTTAATGGATTTTCCAAGTAAAATTAAATACTTTTAAATTTGTTTGATATTCTTAGTTTGATGTATCAGAGATTCTTATTCGGATTCCATAATAAAACTATGCCACGTAAAACATATAAATTTAAGAGGTTATATTTTGGATTTAGAATTTGTATTGGATTTTAGGGTTGGTACGGATTTGTATTTGAACTTGAATAGCAATTGGATCCTATTTGTTTTCGCCGGATCCGGCAAATTTTTGTATCCGTAACGGGTGGCGGCGGTAAACAGCGTCGGATCCAGGTGCGTTTTTGTTCATATGCCTTTTCTGTAGATTTAGGTCCATAGCTAAACGTGGAACTGAACTCCTAAGTTGGTCCGGATCAGAAAGCTTTACCACCGCCCTCTCTAAATACCCTTCACCTTCTCTACAAATACCGCTCGTGACGTAAGCCGGTTCGACCGTCGCCTGCGTCCCTTTTGTCCTTGTGAAGGGTTTTGATAGGGGTTTAGGCGACCAGCCAAATCTCCCCATAGTTTTCGCGCGCTCGTTTCTAAAGACCCACGGTTCCTCCCGTTCTGGATTCAGGATTCTTTGACGGTAAGCGTTCAAATTTTCCCGTGGCGTTCAAGTTTCTCTGTGGTTGTCCATTCTCTTGATCGTCGATTATGCCCTCCAATTTGCTATAGTAGTCTAGGATTTCTCGGTTTTCGATGGGAACATTAGGTTGTCCTCTGTGCAGGATGATTTCTTCTTTTTTGCTTTTGAATATTTTTCGGAGGGAAGCCCTAAGAAATCTTGGGGAATTTGTGGGTACTTTTCTTCTGATTGATCCATAGTCTCTGGTCCCGCATTGTTTGTAGATCAGTTTTGTTGAGGACTTTAATTATTGGCCATGATTGCTTCACTTGTTCCAATTCTTGAGAACGGAGATCTTTTGGATGAAGTTGAGGGGGCGGATGGGACATTCGTAAGGAAAATGGGGTTTCTGCGTTGGAAGCTCAGAGGAGGCATTTGAAAGTGGCCCTCAAGTTAGATTTTGAATATGACTGTTGGCGGCGGGGAGAGTCGAAGAGTTAGATGCCTAGGCGACAGCGCCTGTGGCAGTGGTCGAGGAGACTTTGCCCGAGCTGTTGCTCTGATTAATGTGGCCCAGATATGTGAAAGTGTGGGCTATCAGGCATTTAGGCAATCAGCACTTGTGTCGCTAGCAGATATTTCGATTGGGTACATTCGAGATCTTGGAAGATCTGCTTGCTTTCACGCCAATTCATCTGGAAGGACCGAGTCCAACGTGAATGATGTCATTCGGGCTCTTAAAGAGCTCATTGTTCTGTTGGGTTTTCTGACGTGTCTGAAAGCAGCCGCTGCAGCCTCTCAGGATCTGGTCTCATTAAAGAAATCATGCAGTACGCAAGCTTGGTGGAGGAGGTACCATTTGTTCTTGATGTACCACGTTTTCCGATTATCAGGGACTGTAGATTGGCCCCAAATTTCTTGAGAATTGGTGAGGCTTTCCTTGGTGCACATATTCCATCTTGGTTGCCTGCTTTTCCTGATTCTCACACTTATAGGAGTACGCCTGTTTGGAATGAGAGGGCAACAGAACCATGGACAGATAAAATTGAGCAGTCAAGGCAACGGAGGAAGGCAGAGAGGTCACTGGTGAATTTACAGCAGAGATTGATGTGTAACGGGACCACAATAACAGCGTTTAATTTGGTGGATGGGGATTTTGGGGTTAGAGGAAAACATAAAGAGGAGAAGCGGATTGAAAACAAAGCATTCAGCTTGGTAGATGGGGATTTTGGGATTAAAGGAAAACTCAAAGATGTGAAGCAGATTGAAAATCCTTTTCTGGCACCACCTCTTTCATTTGGAGAGGAGGAGGTGTCTCACGTTACTCTTCTCCCCAGACTTTCTTACCATTGTAATGTTGATGGCCAACCTAGTCTTCCCTCAGTGATTGAGACATTCTGCCCAGTTATTGAAACAACGAAAAATGGACGTGGGATGTCAAGTGGTAATGGTGGTCCAACAAATGAACAAGTTCTTCCCAGTGATCGACCAGCTGCAAATTTTAAACTGGTGTCCCCAAAAAATGTGTCCGGCTCCTCTATGGGAATGAATGTTAAGAATTTGCAGAATTCTGGCAAGAACCCCCATTGGTTCCCAAGGGATGAGGACAAGGATGACAAGAAAAGAAGAGCATAACAAATACTTAAGGAAGCAATAGAAAATCCACAAGAACTTGCTCAGTTGTAATGATTTTTGTTGTTCGAGTTTGGCCATTTTCTTTGTAGAGTATGGTACTAAATGAGCTCACTTGATATGTGGTAATTGCTTGGTCACCTTATAACCAGAGGAAATTGTGGTTTACACGGGAAGTACGTTGTTGTTGAAAATCTGTGACATTGTTGCTCAAGATTATTCTATTTCACATTGGCAGGTTCAGTGTAAGGTACAAGTATCTCTATTCTTGCTGAAATGAGATATTTTGCACAATCTATTCTTTAGAAAAGACTTCATTTCTCTTAATTTGGCTCTCCAAGAGTTGTGGATTTCTTTCCTTTCCTATTCTTGCAATTTTCTCTTCATGTGGACAAGGAGAGAAGGTTCCATTTAAACCTTCTCTTTGTTGGGTTTGTTCATACACGGGAAATGTGAAGTTTTAGTTTTTTTTTTTTTTTTAAGCTGTCGTTATTATTTAGGGGGAAAACAAAGACATTATTATTTTTTTATTTGGAACATGGAATTTGATATGTTGCAAGACAAATGATAGTGGATGTAGTACTGACTTCTTCTTGAACTAATCTGTGATCAAACGTGATTGCTAGACATGTCTGCTCAATCGAAAAAACTGCTGTGGGGATCTTATTTAATTTCAAGTTGATACCACAATCTGTAGATTAGTTTATCAATTTTTGTTTGCCACTAGTACTAAGTGAAACCTTGTGTAGAGTTTTAGAGATGAACCAATTCAAAGTTTTTCATGTCAACAATTAGGTTTGTGTGAGTTTCAAACTTTCACCCACTGAATATAATACTTTTTCATGGTATTTCTCACCGCCAAGACTGATGTGGTGCTTGAAGGTATCTGTCATATCGTCAAGACATCCAGCCAGAAACTGTTATCAACATTGAGTTTATGTGATCAACCACATTTCCAAAACTTCGTAGTTACTTAAACATGATTCAACTGGATTCTTTCTAGCCTTGCAATAATGTTGTCGTCAATCACAAATTGCTGGAGAGTGTGAGACTCTGATATGGAAAGCATCTTTGAAATAGTCGAACCTGTATAACTTGTCCCCAACATCATCAGTGGTTTTGTTAATGACCCATCATTTGCGGATTTAGTTTTTGTTCCTGCTGCATTTTTTTTTGCACAAATATGGCCTTGACACTTTTGAGTTTAGGTAAAATCGTTACATTTCAATAACCTTGACTTTTTGAACCGATGATGTGTCTAAAACGTGAAAAATGTTTATAAAAAATTATAAAAATTGCCAATGTTATTGGAGTGTTCTTCTCCCAATTGGCATTGGCTTTCATTTGTGTACATGCACACTGGTGGGAATTTACAATGCCAGTCCCTCCTTGATCCTATTCATGACATTCACAAAACATTCAAAGCAAGAGTAGAAGGAAAAAGAAAGAGAAAGAGTGACCTTGGTGTCGGTGGTGAGCCAGTCAGCATGCTGACCAGAAAAAGATGCAACAACAAATACCGAAGGGAGCTGTAATACGAAGTTAAGACCAGAGAAAGAGGAGGAAGAAAGAGATGAACCGAAACAAAGAAAGAGATGATACAGTCTTCAATCATATCTCCTTGTTTAATTGGTGCCAAGTTGAACGACGTGAAAACGTCAAGTTACGTGCGTGAATGAAAGGTCAATGTGATTGCTAGATCAGTTTCCTTGTAACAACCCTAAAGTCAGTGATAGCAATGGTTTATCTTGCTTACTACCGTATTGCAACTGTGACTCTGACCTCGTCAAGTATTATATCTTGTGCAAACGTTAATGAATAAACTTGTTTCATGTTTGTATGTGCATACCCTGACATTCTAATCTTTCTCTTCTTGTTCCTTTCCTCTGGTTCAATGTGATTTAATAGGAGTGAAGAAAATGAAAGATGGACATATAAACGAGAATTACACAAGGATTGGTTGTTGTCAACATCTAATAGATGTCGACCTACCACGCCCGAGCCACTGGCATTGCCCTAGGTTTGCCTGAAACTGATTATTAATTGGCTAGGCCAGCCTCGATGCCCGGTCTTAGTTTTGGCCCATAGTCCTAGTTTTGCCCTAGCCTCACTCTTCGTTTCGCGGGTCAGCTCTCTCCTCTTGCTTTGTGTTTCCCCAAGACACTTGAACGTCGTTGATGATTGAAGATCGCATCATCTCTTTTTTCATCTTGGTTTATCTCTTTCTTCCTCATTTTTCTCTGGACTTAACTTGGTATTACAACCCCTTTTGTCCCGGTTGTTGCATCTTTTTTGGTCGGCATGTTGACTTACTCATCCTAGATTCCAAGGTCTCTATTTCTCTTTCTTTTACCCAATGTTGTAAAAAGCGTATCGTAAGCCATATCGGTCTGGCTTTAAGATACACTGTATCGTAAAATATTGTAACGTATCGTAACCATATCGTTTTTTTTAAATAATAAAAAAAAATGTAAAAAATTCTCAAAAAATAATAAAAATTACCGTATCGTATGTATCGTAACTGTATCGTTGCCGTATCGTAATCGTATCGTACGATGCGGTGCCCGTATCGTAAATATACGATACGGGGGCTGTATCATATTGTATTGTACGTTCGATATGATACGTATCGTACGATACGGCTCCATATCGTACGATACGTGCAACACTGCTTTTACCTTCTAGTTTTGCTTTCAATGTTTTGTGTATGTGATGAATGAGGTCGGGTAGGGCAGACAACCAGTTATCGTCTCGAATCCCTGGAGTGTCAACTCACTGTGCTGCAAACGAGGAGTTATCGACGTGCAAGTTGAAGTACGGCGGTTGCAGCACCTCTAAGCACCAAAGGAGAAAAGAAATATGGACATATAAATGAGAGTTACACAAGGATTGATAGTTGTCAGCATCTATTTTAGATGCCCTCCCCGCACTTCAAGTCAGCATCTATTTTAGATGCCCTCCCCGCACTTCAACTTGCGTGTCTGTGACCGTTGACTTAAACAAATAACCTGTTCCAAAACTCAAACAGGAGAACTTAGAGTGGGTTAGGCAGCTGTTTCTGTTTTGATTCACCGTTGACTGTGTTTTTGTATAATAAAGGAAGTGGATTGTATGTACAAGTATGTGAAAATCTTATCACTTGGTACCGACACAATTTTGGACTCTCAAAGCAAGAGGATGGGAAGGCTTCGGCTCTCGGCCAGGTGGATGTTTTAATCCTCTCGCTCACTCAAAACTATAGGTCCTATATAAAAATTGGTGAAGTTGATCAGAAAAATCAGATTTTCATTGCCACTTTCTCCATCTTAGTCTCAAGCACAACATCCATAATGACAATAAAAAAAATCATCACTTTGGGTGAGCGGGGTTTGAACCCACTGCCCAAAAGAGGCCAAAGCCTCCACCCAACCCATAATCCTCCATAGTACACGGTCTGCTTTGGTGCCTAGAGGTACTGCTCTCGCCGTGCTTCACCTTGCACGTCGATGACCCCTCATTTGCAGCACAGTGAGTTGATACTCCGAGGGTTTGAAACGGTGACTGGTTGTTTGCCAGCCCCTACCCGATTCCATTCATCACTTCACAAAATATTTAAAGCAAAACTAGAAGGAATAAGAAAGTGGGAGTCAGTGGTGAGCCAGTCAGCATGGCGACTAGAAAAAGATGCAGAAGCAGAGACCGAAGGGGGCTGTAATACCAAGTTAAGACCAAAGTAAGAGGAGGAAGAAAGAGATGAACCAAAACTAAAAAAGAGATGATACGGTCTTCAATCATCGACGATGTTCAAGTGACTTGAGGAAACATAAAGCAGGAGGATTGAGCCATGAAATGTAGAGTGAGGCTTGGGTATTACAGGAGGATTGAGCCATGAAATGCCAAACAGATGTGAGATTTTTGAAACAAACGTACTCTAATGACAAGAACGTTAGCAAGATCTTGCAGGTGGAAGAGGAATTACTTAATTTGCAACAGGATGATCAAAGTCTTATTCAGTACTTCGCCTCCATCAAGTCAATTTATGAAAGACGCGTTCTCCATGTGCCACATGCCACAAGACTCATGGTGAATAGTCTATGGTAGCCAAGTTTCTATGGGGGCTCTCTCCTGAATGCCCAGTAGCAAAGACACATATGTTGACTGGAGTAGAAATCCTTGACCTAGCTAAGGCTTACAACAAACTTAGACGTCTTGTTGTTGTGACCCATTTTTAGCTTTCCATTGATGCTCTTGCCTCTGCCTTGGTAGCTTCAAAAGACCATGGGGAAATTTTCTTCTGAGGGAGGGGCCCAGACCGAGGGTCAGGAGGAGGTTGTGGGAGATTTCAGTGCACCTAATATGAGAAAATAGGGCGTTTGGAAGACAGATGTTGGGATAAGCATGGTCGTCCTTCCGCTACCTTCTAGGTAGAGGTGTTGCATCGAAGCAGGGCAAAAATTCATTATAATCTCTTGTTGGATCTGTCTAGGCTGCTTCATTGGTGGTAGAGGGGTCTTCGTCTCTTTCCATCTTGATACTTTGACTGTGAATATCAACAAGTCACAGTATGAGCAGTTCTTCGCACATAGATCTATTCAGTCGTTGGCTGCCATAGGTATGATAGGCAGTGCTATGTCTGCGAATACTGCTCCACATGATACAAGTATTATTTGGATTATTGATTCAGGGGCATCGAAACACTTTTGTAGTAGATCTTCATTGATTACCTTGCTCTGAAACTTCCAGATTGCAGATGGTCTCTTATTATGGGTTATAAAGATGTTAAGAATTCTCAGTCTATGACAATTCCTAATGTATTATATGCTTCTAAGTTTCCCACTAATCTTTTTATCAGTCAGATAGTTGACTAATGACTTCATTGTCGTGTTACATTTGACTCTGGTTTATGTTCATTTCAGAATTTGCAAACTGGGAAGATGATTGATGGAGGCTATGAGAAATGGGGCATCTACATCCTATCTGAATCTGTGGGTATTGCAACTTCCTTGACTTCTTTATTGTCCTCCTCCTTCCAGCGGCATTTCAGATTAGGTCATCCATCCGCCTTCAAGCTCTGTCACCGACTTCCTCATCTGTCAGTATCAGAGTCGTTCTAGTGTGAAGCCTGTCAATTTGGCAAGCACACCCATAGCAATTATTAATCAAGTCTTAGTCCGTCTAGTCGCAGACTATTTGATTTACTTCATGTTGATGTGTGGGGTCTTGACAGAATTGCTAGTAGGTTTAGACTCTGTTATTTTTTTGTCATTGTTGATGATTATTCTTGAATCACTTCGGTTTTTCTTTTGAAAGAAAGGTCTAAAGTCATATGTACTATGAAGAGCTTTATTAATGAAATAAAGACCCAGTTTAGTATTCTTGTTAAAAGCATTCACATTGATAACACTCTTGAGTTCAAGTTATCTATCTTAATGAATTTTTACTATGATAATGACATTTATCCTCAGTTTACTTGTCCTCATACCTCCCAGCAAAATAGAGTAGCTGAGCCAAAATATCACTAACTTTTAAATGTTGTGCGTTCCTTAATGCTTCATACTCATTTTCCTGCATATTTTTGGGGAGATGTGTGTTAAGATTGTATGATTTGGATCGGGTCAACCAGACCCGACCCATCTTCTCCACACGCCCAATCATAATGGGCGGTGGCATACTTGTATTTTTTAACATTGTTTTGTGTACTTTGTTGTATACCAAATCAGTATATAAGAATATCAAGAGGCAAACGTTAGGGTTGTTGCTCTCTTTCTTCCCTCTCTCTCTCTCTCGTACGTGCAGCCCGTTCCTCTTCTTCTCCTCTTGCATCTAACTATCTGGTGGTTTGGCATTCGATATCAAAATCTCACAATGTCATCCTCACTGCCTGTTACTTGACCAACCGTTTACTCTCATCCTTCATTGACAACCAGCTTCCCCTTAAGCTTGTGTACCCACAAATACTCTTTTTTCCAATCGCTCTCAAAATATTTGGTTGCACATGCTTTGTTTTGCACATGCTTTGTTTACATCTTAGGGCCTGTACCTGATAAATTGGCTACTCAAACAATTAAGTGTATCTTTGTTGGCTGCTTTAGAAATCATAAAGGTTACAAATGCTTTGGCCCATTGTCTCAAAAAGAGTATATCAATACAAATGTCACATTCTTTGAGTCTTAACCTTATTATAGTCCTTCTCCTACCTCTACTGAGATGTCATGATCATCTGACCTACTACCTATCCCTCCCAATCCATTGGAGTCATCCCCACGCGAGTTTCCTTCTAGTGAGTCTCATTCTGGTGTTTTTCCAAGTTTCGTGATCCTCCGCTGGTCCACACACGTCGACAGGATCACTCTTATGATCATTCCCCAACTTCTTCTCAGGAGCTAGGTATATTTGACGTGAGTATACCTAGTCCATTTGAGCCCACTATAGATATATTTGATTCCTGTCAGGACTTGCCTATTGCTCATCGCAAAGGCAAGCGACGATGTACTTTTGCATCTCATATCTCATTTTGTTTCTATTGCCGGTGTTGGCCAGAGTATGCAACAGTTTATTCAAGCTCTGACTGTCCATGGTAGTTTCTACTTGTCACTAAGAGACTTTATTAGATACCTAATGGAGACAAGCTATGCAAGATGAGATGGATACCTTGGTTCAATGGGGCACTTAAGAACTTGTTGATCTTCCTCCTGATTGTGACATTGTTGGCTCCAAGTGGGTATTCACCTTGAAATATCATTTTGATGGTTCTATGGAAAAATATAAAGCTAGGTTAGTTGCTAAGGGCTATACGCAGACCTATGGTGTTGATTTCTTTGAGACTTCCTTGTTGCCTAGTTGGGAAACATCACTCTTATCATCTTCGTGGTTGTACACTACGATTGACATATGTACCAGCTTGATGTTAAAAATGCTTTTTTGTATGGTGATTTCGATGAGACTGCCTGTATGCAACAACCACCAGGGTTTGAACGATAGGGGGAGTGTGGAAAAGTGTGTAAATTGAAGAAAGCTATATATGGACTCAAGTAGAGTCCTCATGCGTGATTCCACAAGTTCTCTGAGGTGGTCTCAAAGTGTGGCTTTGCAAGATCCCCTCTTGATCATTATCTGTTTATCAAGAAGAATTCCAGGGTTATAACCATTCTAGTAGTTTATGTTGATGATGTTATTTTGATAGGCGACTTCAATCTAGAAATTTTTGATACAAAGTTGTTTATTCAAAAGCACTTTGTGACAAAAGATCTTACTCAACTACGATATTTTCTAGGAATAGAGGTTGCTCGTAACAGAGAAGGTGTATTTTTTATTCCAACAGTTGTATGTTTTTGATTTATTGCATGACACCGCAATGCGAAAAGGTAAACTGGCCACTCTGTCTATGAATCTACACATACATCTTCATGATGACCAATCATAATTAGTAGATTCTCGATCATATAAATCCCTTATTGGGAAGCTCCTCTATGTCCAAGCATTAGCTTTGCAGTGAGAAGCTAAGTCAATTCATGGAAAGACCTAGGAAAATTCATTGGGATGCAACATTAATGGTGGTCAAATATTTGAAATCATCTTTAAGTAGATGACTTTTTGTTCACAAAAGACAAGAGCTTAAAAGTGGAAGCCTATAGTGATGCTGACTATGTTGGCTCAGTCGAAGGCAGAAAGTCTACCTCAGGATTCTGTGTAGTTGTGAGAGGCAATTTTATATCGTGGAGAAGCAAAAAGCAAGGTGTGATGTCAAAATCTAGTGCAGAATTTGAGTACAGAGCTATGACTCAAACAACGGCTGAACTGACTTCGGCCAAATCCATGCTATCTACATAAGTGTGTCAATTCCTCTTTTCATGAGGATGTATATGAGGATCTAGTTTGACAATAGAGCAGTCACATGCATTGCAAACAATCCAGTTTTTTATGAGAGAACTAAACATATTGAAGTAGATTGCCATTACATTCGGGACCTTGTTTAAGGAGGAACCATAGCCATGATTCATGTATCATTTGAAGATCAAACTGCATGTCTTCACCAAGCTCTTTCTATTAGTGATTTCTCTAGATGTTATGACAAGTTGAGCATGATTAATATGTATGCTTCAGTTTGAGGGGGAGTGTTGAATTAGAAGACTTTAAGTTTTTAGGTGGTCCTTTGCAATATTTAATAGTTAGGAGTTCTCTTTAAACATTTCTCTATTTTTGGTTGATATTATTTTTAAGTCTCTATTGCTGCGTTAATCTATTTATTATTGATATTAGGTTAGTTAATAAGAAGATTTTATCTCCCTAAGACTGCTAGCTGTAACAATTACGACAAAGAGGGCATGAATATGCTGAAGAATGAAGTATTTGTGATTTTGTACGACAATCAAGAACCTAGTTAGTTTTACTGTTCTCCTATGTGGGAATAGACAACATTAGCAAACATGAAAATAATCCAGAAAATATGTTCATCCAATTTGGTACCGGGATTGAGATTTTATTGGGTTTATGGTTTTGTGAGCCTAGGGGCTAAGATGGAAGGAAGCAGAGGTTATCTGAAGGAGGGATTTATGGCAGAAGAAGCTGTTGCTGGAAATTCTGAGGCGCTTCGTGTCCTGAGGCAGCTCATAATCTACCCAATCATCTATGCAAAAGAGTCTCAAAAACTCGGATTAAAGGTAAATTCCATCAGTTTTCCTCTTTTTGTTGTACTTTGAAATTCAAGATACTGGTAACCAAGGTGGCCTGTTGGTATGTGTGTTTATTTGGGTTTTCCCCTTTCTTGAAAAATAAGCCTGATGAGCTTTTCTGCAGTGGCCAAGGGGGTTGCTGCTTTATGGTCCACCTGGTACTGGAAAGGTGAGTTATTTTCCTTTTGAGGGTCAAAAGATGTTGGTTTCCCCCATCCCCATGTGTGTTTTACTTTTTCTGTTTCCTTTACTTGTATTGGCTGAAGCTAATTAGTATTGGTTCTTCAAATTTGTAAAATAGGGTATTGATTGATGGACGTTAGTTTAGTTAAGTGTGTATGTTAATTGAATTAGAATGACCAGTTATTGAGGTGAAGAATTAGATCCTTAATACATGC
The DNA here is from genome assembly GCF_008831285.2 of Nymphaea colorata. NCBI lineage: Eukaryota > Viridiplantae > Streptophyta > Magnoliopsida > Nymphaeales > Nymphaeaceae > Nymphaea > Nymphaea colorata. The sequence continues at coordinate 7,945,843 of NC_045144.1, forward strand.
ATATGCTGTAATATGTGCATTTGTTTGTGACTGGTCTCTTAAGAGACACTGTTGAGTAGTTGAATTACAATGTGTTTAAATTTTTTATACTTTCTATACTCTAGACAAGCCTGGTTCGTGCTGTTGTTCGTGAATGTGGTGCAACTTTGACCCTAATTAGGTAAGTAAATGGTTGGTTCTCTGATAAACTGTATGGCCCTTTTTCTCCCTGCTGTGTGGGCTTTTCTTGATGGATTTGCCATTTGTGTTTATGTTGAAGTATGTGGTCATCAATATCTTTTATGTCCCTAAAATGCATATTTCAGCCCACATACAGTTCATAGGGCATATGCCGGAGAGAGTGAACGCATTTTGCGAGAGGCATTTGATCAGGCATCATCTCAGGCGTCGGAAGGCAAGCCATCAGTGATCTTCATAGATGAGATTGATGTTTTGTGTCCTAGACGTGACTCGAGGTAGGTAATGTGTGAAATTTTTAGTTGAACTGCATGCCTGCCTTTTAATTCAGAAAATACTTTTTGTTTGGTCAACTCATGAGTTCTCAAACTCTGGACTTGTAGGAAAGAACAGGAATCTCGGATAGTGGCTCAGCTTCTCACCTTGATGGATGGGAGCAAAGCTTCACGAAAGTCCTATTCCCATGTTGCTGTTATTGCATCAACCAACAGGTAGTTACTCGTTTATGAATAAAACCAAATCTTGGCATTGATGTGTTTGAAGTTCCATATCTTTTGCAACTATATCCGTGTACTAAGTCCTGTATATGTGGTTGTTGAAGACTTGCATGCATGATATGCCATCATTTCTTGATATGTAGAAATTCCACATTATCCTTTTTCTGGTATGTCGGTCATTCGGAATGACCGAAAGTTTTTTTTTTTTTTGTTAATTAACTAGCATGACAATAGAATATGAAGGGTCTATCATCATTTGAGAAGAGTTATGGCCTATGGGCTTTGCAAAATATTTTACTGTGATGAAATGAAAATGGTTCTCTAGGGACATTTTTTTGAATTGAATGTGCATTTTAATATACATGTTTTATTGTTTAACTCATAATACTAAGGGAACAATAAAGGATAAATGGATTGGCTAAAACACACTTGAAGTAGTCGGCTGTAGACATCAACTGGGGAAATAGATAAGGAAACAGATTTTCTGATGGGATGGGGGTGGATAGCCACAATTCCAGCCCCTGCTGGGACTAGGTTCTGACTGTATGATCACATCCTTGGTTGTTGATTGAACTTGCATATTGATCTGCATTCCTGCCTTGACAACTCGTGCGTGTTTGATTCATTGTTTCTACACATTCTAAGTACAGAGTTCACCATGACCACTATAGTTTCCTTCTACTTAAGGTTTTTTTTTTTTTACCATGTACAGTTTCCTTCTACTGGAGGTATTTTTTGTCTTTTATGGTGACAACTGAGAACCATTCATGTGAAGAAATTATCTTTCCCCAGCATTATTTTATTGTAAAACTCATCGCAGTGCTATAGTTTCTTTCTACTCTTCAGTCAATCTTTGCCTTTCATGTGATAAGTGATAGAAATGTAGCACCAATATCTGTAACCCGAAAACAGCACTCACGCAGGAAGATAGAGAGAGAGAGAGAGAGAGAGAGAGAGAGAGAGAATGAAAACAAGAAGAAACTGAGGAGAAGAAGCCGTAGCCAAAATGGTTTGCACGGCCTCTATTTATAATCTCATTTTCAGAATTCTAAGAGTCTCCAATCGTAGAATCCTAGGAGATTTCACAAGCTCCAAGGACATTAATTACATCATAGAAACCTAAGAGACTTCACATATTACAAGGATATTAACTACAACATAGAATCCTAGGAGACTTCCCATATAACAAGGATATTAACTATAACATAGAATCCTAGGAGACTCTTCACATGTTACAAGGACATTAAATATTTTAACACATTCTACAAGGAGGTGGAATCCTAAGAGACTCCTCTTCAACGTGCTGGTGAAGGATTTATATTTTAACACCCTCCCTCAAGTTGTGCATGGTTTTGCACCATGTACAACTTGCCTTTTAGAAACCAGAATCGTTCCTTTGTTAATCCTTTTGTAAATAAGTCTGCAACTTGTTCATCTGTACGAACATAAATAGGCTGAATTTCCTTGTCTTCCACCTTTTGTCTAACAAAGTGTTGATCAATCTCAATGTGCTTTGTTCGACCATGTTGTACGGGATTAAAGGCAATGTTAATAGCGCTTTGATTATCGCACATTAACATTGATGTTTTAATCTTTTCTCCAATGTCTTCTAGCAAATGTCTAACCCATGTAACTTCAGCAGTACCTGCAGCCATGCATCTGTATTCAGCTTCAGTGCTGGATCTTGCTACTGCCTTTTGCTTTCGACAACTCCAAGACACAAGATTACGTCCAATGAAAATACAAAAACCAGAAATGAACTTTCTTTGATCGGGATCTCCAGCCCAATCTGCATCTGTGAATGTCATAAGTTGATGTCCAGTAGTTATATTTTCACTCTTACCATAAACTAAGCCATCTCCTGCTGTCCCTTTAAGATATCTTAATATTCTTTTGACAGCATCCATGTGAGTATCTCTAGGTGCATGCATAAATTGGGATACTTGATTCACAGCATATATAATATCTGGTCTAGTAAATGTAAGATATTGAAGTGCCCCAACAATACTTCGATATTGCGTAGGATCTTCATATAACTCCCCATCTTGAGCACTTAGTCTTTGATTTAGAACACTAGGAGTTCCAACAGGCTTACAATCAGACATACCTGACTTTTTCAACAAATCCAACGTGTATTTCTGTTGTGTCAATGTGAGGCGATTATTGTGCCTATCAATCTCCACTCCAAGAAAGAATCGTAAATCACCAAGCTCTTTCATTTTGAAGTTTTGCATCATCAAAACTTTAGCTTCTTCTATGTGTTTTTCTGAATTGCCTGTGATAACAATATCATCAACATATATAAGAAGTAAAGTAAATATGTTTTCCTTTCGATAAATGAAAAGAGAGTGATCTAGAGGACATCTCCGAAAACCACATTCTTGAATCTTGCAAGAGAAACTGTCAAACCACGAATGTGAGGCCTGTTTAAGTCCATAAATAGATTTTCTTAGTTTGCAAACCCATGCATGAGAGTCTCCTTTCGTGTATCCTGGAGGTTGTTCCATATATACTTCCTCCCTTAAATCACCATGAAGAAAAGCATTCTTCACGTCCATTTGATGTAGTCTCCATCCATATTCAACTGCCAATGATATAATCACGCGAATTGTTCCCATTTTGATCACAGGGCTGAATGTCTCATCATAATCTTCTCCATATTGTTGTGTAAACCCTTTTGCTACTAACCTTGCTTTGTGTCTTTCTATGCTGCCGTCAGGTTTGTATTTAATTTTGTATACCCATTTGGAGCCCACTACGTTCTTTTCGTGTGGCCTCGGAACGATCTCCCATGTTCCACATTCATGCAAGGCATCCATTTCTTCTTTCATAGCCTTTCTCCAATGATGTGATTTTGATGCTTGATCAAATGAAGTAGGTTCTTCCTCCTTGCCAATTTTTGCCATGAATAACTGAAAATCAAGTGATAAAGAATCATAGCTAACCCACCTGTGAATGGGATGACGAATGCGTTGGGATCTTCTAAGGTGGGGCATGTTGTCTTCTTCACTGTGAGCATCTCTGTCCCTTAGTCGTCGACTGTAGATAAGACCCGAATACCGATGTGCATCGTTGCTCTGTTCATTATTGTTTTCGTGATGACTTGATGATTGTGTTGGATCTTCTTGATTTTCACTTTGAGCCATATCCGACGGTTGTATTGCTCTCTCTGAATCTTCACTTTGAGGCACATCATTTTCTATAACAGGATCTGCATTGAATAACTGTGTACTGGTCCAGGGATCATAAGATTCAATGGTCATAGGCATTTCATTTGTATTATCAAAACTATGTTCATCAAAAATGACATTTCTTGAAGTTTTGATACGTTTAGTTGTTGGATCATAGCATCGAAAACCTTTATATTCATCAGCATATCCAACGAATCTACATTGAATAGCTTTGTCTTGAAACTTGTTCCTCAAGGCAGCATCAACGTGAACATAGCATACACAACAAAAAACCTTCAAGTTCTTGTAATCAGGTTGTTTGCCTAAGAGTGTAAAATATGGCGATTTAGACATCAAGAGTGTCATAGGCAAACAATTTATTATGTATACAGCAGTATGGAAGGCTTCAGTCCACAAGGAAATGGGCACATTAGTATCATGCATCATGCTCATGGCGCTTTCAACTATATGTCGATGTTTCCGCTCAACTACACCATTTTGTTGTGGTGTGTAAGGGCAGGAAATTTGTCTAGTTATCCCTTTTTCACGTAGAAATTCAATAAAATCAAGCGATGAATATTCTCCCCCTCCATCACATTGAAAATGCACCACATTGGATGAAAATTTAGTTTGAATCATGGCATAGAAGTTTCGAAATATGTGAGGTACTTCTGATTTGTGTTTCATGAAGTAAATCCAGGTGAAACGTGAATAAGAGTCAATGAATAAGATATAATATCTTGACCCAGACATGGAATCAATAGGGGCTGGCCCCCATACATCAGAAAAAATAGTTTCAAAAGGTTTGGAAGCCCTTTGATTTATATTATGGAAAGGTAAAATATGACTCTTACAAAGTCCACAACTTGAACATTTTTTGACACTTGAAGTAAGAGGTAAACTTGATCTTGGAATGAGACTATCTGTGACAAGTTTTTCAATGAAATGTCGACCACAGTGTCCTAGCCGACTATGCCACAAATCAGACTCCAAAAATTGGTTAGGGCCCCTTACTTTTGATTGAAAATGGCAAGAACTTGGCACTGATGACGCATTATGAGAAAGAGAAAATGTCTTCAATCCTATATCAAAAGTGGATGAATCCTTGGGTAGACATTCCTTGAGGACGTACATATTCCCTTGACGCTCCCCTCTAGCGAACATTTTCTTCGTTTGGAGGTCCTTGACATAGACAGAAGAAGGTGTGAATTCAACAGAAGAGCTTGTATCATCAATGAGTTTAGAAATGGATATGATGTTCTTTTTTATATTGGGAGCAAGAACAACATTAGACAGTGATAGAGACGAGGATGACAATGGAATATGTGCATTTCCAATATGTTTAATAGGATGAGATTTTCCATCACCTGTTATAATGCAACTTCTACCGTAATGAGGGGATAAGTTAGTCAATTTACCTGCATTTCCTGTCACATGGGTAGCTGCACCTGAATCCAAGAACCATTCTTTAGCGGTGGATTTAGAACTTTGTCCTCCTTGTTTATAATCATGTCTTACCCCTTTGTTTTTATTTTGAGGATTAAACCAACATTGTGCCTTCATGTGTCCTTTCTTGTTGCACTGAAAACAAATTGGTATTTTTCTTGAAGTATCCAAAGGAGACATACCTTGGTTATGTGGTGTTGGTAGAATGCCACGACCACCATGGTTGGAGTTCCCATGGCTCTTACCAAACTTTACATTCATAGCCAACACATTTTGGGAGTTCCCTTGATCAGTCCTTTCAATGACTCTTTTCATATTCATTTCATGTTGGAGAAGTTTACCTTGTAGTTCGTTGAAGGAAGGCAGAACAGGAAGGACCTCAAGAGCTGTAATAAAAGCATGATAATCATGCCCAAGTCCATTCAAGGTTTGCTGCACCTTTTCCTTATCAGAAATGTTATTCCCTGAGGCAGCAAGTTGGTCTGCGACGGCCTTAATACGCCCCAAATAATCCATGATAGACGTTGAACCTTTGCTCAAATTCTGAAATTCTTTCTTTAAGTACATAATTCGAGCTTCTGATATTTGGGAAAAGGTATCAGCAAGGGTTTCCCATAATTCTTCTGCAGTACAATCATCAGAAACTGAAAGTAACACTTGTTGAGATAAAGTGGACAAAATATACGCAACCAGACTTTGATCACGTCTCATCCACATAGCATGTTCAGGATTGTTGTCTTCATGAACAGCAATAACTTCTCCTGCCTCATTTTTTATTTCCTGTAAGACGGATATTGGTGGAGCCTTTGTTGAACCATCGAGATGTCCAAAGAGGCCTTGACTTCTTATGAAAGGCATGATTTGCCTTTTCCAGATCAGATAATTCTCATGGTTGAGTTTTTCGGTAATAAGGTGAGGAAGAAAACTTGAGGACATGCCAGAATGCGAAAGGTTTTCCATGACAGCAGAAAGGAATGGTATATAGGTAGAAGATGAGAGGGAAAGAAGACACGATATAACAAGATGTGTCCTTGGTAAGCAAGAAGAAAAAGGAACAAGAATTGCGCAAGAGAAAAGTAAATTCAGGATAGAGACAAGATGAGAAAAGAGTTCTAACCAGATCAGACCTGTTTGGGCATTTCGTTTGGTAGAGATAACGTAACCTGGCGCTCTGATACCATGATAGAAATGTAGCACCAATATATGTAACCCGAAAACAGCACTCACGCAGGAAGATAGAGAGAGAGAGAGAGAGAGAGAGAGAGAATGAAAACAAGAAGAAACTGAGGAGAAGAAGCCGTAGCCAAAATGGTTTGCACGGCCTCTATTTATAATCTCATTTTCAGAATTCTAAGAGTCTCCAATCGTAGAATCCTAGGAGATTTCACAAGCTCCAAGGACATTAATTACATCATAGAAACCTAAGAGACTTCACATATTACAAGGATATTAACTACAACATAGAATCCTAGGAGACTTCCCATATAACAAGGATATTAACTATAACATAGAATCCTAGGAGACTCTTCACATGTTACAAGGACATTAAATATTTTAACACATTCTACAAGGAGGTGGAATCCTAAGAGACTCCTCTTCAACGTGCTGGTGAAGGATTTATATTTTAACAATAAGGACCATGGCTTGAAGAAATAATCCCTTCCCAGCGTTCTCTTCTTCTAGGTACTGAAAGCCTCTTAACATGTACATGTTCATAAACACTCCTACAATTACCTTTCTTTTTGTGATGCCCACTCCTTAACAGTGGTCCAATGCAAGTTTTATATAGCAATATTGATAAGGCTGAAATGAGTGGAAGAAGGCTTTTATACTTCTCAAGCAAATGGAACAATGGTAATGGGCATTGGGGATCTGCTTCCGTTTAGTGCCTTTCTCTCATTCAAATAACCATCCTTTCTCATTTTTTAAGTTTGTACAATCCATCACCAACCAAAGAAAAACCCACCATCTGCATCCAGTAATGATCGAATGACTCCTTTTCCATAGCAATTGAGTGAGCATTTAGATCTTTTCAATTCGGTGTCACGGTATACTTGATAAGAATTTGTTTTCGATTATGGTATTTCAAAATTTATAGTTGCTTTTTAAGACATGAACATTGATAACCTGTAAATTTGTAATCTTATACACCAATATCATTCTCCTCAATTTCTTGGTATGGTTTTTTTTTGGAGTTATTCTTGAGATATGGATTTTCTTAGAAAATATTGGAAAAATCTTGTAATGCTTTAAAAACTTAAAAAATATAAAAAAACAAGAGAAAAAAGTTATAACGTGCTTTCTGATATATTTCTTGCAAAAATGTGAAGCAATAAATAAAAATATTTTAAGCATAAGAGAGACAAACTGAAAAAATCATATGCTTAAAAATATGAAAAAGTCTTCTACGGGAACTTGAAATTGGGATGATAGCACAATATTTTGGTTTTGATGATAGTTTAAAAATGGCAGAATATTTGCTTGATATTATTGACTAGCTTTGCAATGATGATGATATTGGAATGTTTTCGAAATATTGGAGATAGTTGTGACGATCCTTGGTGTTACAAAATAAGCATTGTAGACCATTGATTTTCAGTGGGATGAAAATCATAGATAGACATAAAAGATAATTCATGACATAGAATTAGACGTTATTCCATAGATAAATATAAAAACATGTAAAGCCTGATCAGTTAAGCACTTGATGCCAGGTGGAATCTCTTGAAGTCGAACTCGTAAAAGTTCCTTTCTGTTCAATATGTTCTGGGATGTGGTTTAGAAGCATTTACATACATTTACATTATTCTTTAGTTTCTTGATACATGTAGTAGGTTTTTATTATCTTAGTCAGCAATGAGGAGTTGAGTTGTTGTTTTCCAGTTTCTCTTTAGTGTTCCGTTGAATTCAGGGATCAATTGCCTTTCCTTTGATAACTATTTTCCCAGGAAAAAAATTGTTTAAAACTATCATGGTTTGCTTCTTTGCAGGGTCAATGCGATAGATCCAGCACTAAGGAGACCAGGACGGTTCGATGCAGAAATTGAAGTCACAGTGCCTACTGAGGAAGAGAGGTTAAAAATTCTTGAGGTGTAATTTCCTTGTATACTGCCATTAACTTAATGACCATCATTTTGGCCCCTTAACTGTTATGTGCAAAACTGATACCATAACATCACATTGTGTCTGTATGTGGAAGGAAGATATTTTGCTGCTTAAAACGCTCCACTTTGTTTTTCCTTGTTACATGCTTACTTAGATCCTTTTCTTGTTTCCAGCTCTGCACAAGGAAGCTTTCCCTCGAGAAGGATGTTGACTTACAATCTATAGCTTCATCATGCAATGGATTTGTTGGTGCTGATATAGAAGCACTATGTCATGAAGCAGCAATTGCAGCAATGCGTAGATGCTCATGCTACAGTGATCAGGGTGACATTTGCAGATTGACTGTTAATGATTGGGAGTATGCAAGGTCAAAGGTTGGTCCTAGCATTACAAGAGGTGTAACTGCGGATGTCGCAAAAGTATCATGGGAAGATATTGGAGGGTTAAAGGACTTGAAGGTGGGTGGTGCCTTCTGTTTTTATTTAGATTGCTTTGTGTGTGTGTTTCTGTAGTAACATTCCCTGGCCAAATGAAGCAGAAGAAACTTCAGCAAGTTGTTGAGTGGCCTATAAAACATTCTGATGCATTTGCAAGACTGGGGTTATCACCAGTGCGTGGAGTCCTTTTACATGGACCTCCAGGTTGTTCAAAGACCACCCTTGTCAAAGCTGCAGCTCATGCTGCCCAGGCAGCATTTTTCTCTTTGAGGTAATATGCTCATAACTCTTTTACACATGCCATGGTAAGATCGAGGTTTATGACAATCATGATTGAGCTTTTAGATTGAATTGATCTATTTTTGCAGTCCTTGTTTATTTTGATGAGGTATCCAATTTGCGACCAGTTGTGGCCATTTTCTGCTTGGCTTATCTGTTAGTTATGGCTCTTATGGATATTCTAACCTTTTGTTGTGCACTGTTCGGAGCATCATAATCGTTAACTTTATGAAGTATGAAGTCTTGGTTACTTCCAAAATGCTTCCCATCACAGGAGCTTCTAGAAGAGAGTTTCTAAAAGTTTTATTTTTAATCTGGTTTATTCAGCTTGTGAATGAACCATGTCTCCATTAAGGGGACCACTGGACACCTTAGTGGTATGCATGGAAACATGAAAACTAATTGTGCTTGCTCCTTGATTGATCACTTGTATGGTATCAATCTCTGGGTTCATGAGAATGATCTGGAGATAGAAAGAAAAAAGTGGCTTTAGCAACCAATCACATAACAAAATTCTTTGAGGTAGTTTATCATTATATCAGTCTGTTAATAAAAATGCTTTTTTGCTAGTCTCACACACCCATAGATACAATAATTTGACAACTCAAGCACCTAACAGTTGCGAAAGTGTTCCCTTATATTGAAACAAAGACATGGAAGCTTTAATTATTCTTCTTCATCTTGCACTCTGTTGTATCAAACTTTTACCTGATGAGAATAAGCTGCAAATAAAGGGAAAGAATCAGCTGTTGTAATGATCTGAGCAAATTCTTCGGGGTAGTTCATCAATTTTGTCAAATAGATTGATTAAAAGTGCTTCCGCTAGTTTGACATATTTCCACTAGAAGTGGCACTATCACACTAATTAAATATGACGACATAAAAATGAAAGTAATACCAGAGGTTGCGATAAATACCAATCAGTCAATCAAAAAAACGTGATGATCTAGGTGCTCTTATCACATATATAAATCTCCAAGTCCTGATCTTGGTTGTAATTTAATGATTGTAAAGTTCATAACTTCATGGATTGACAAGACCTCATGTTTGTAATACACACGTGCACAGATGCAGAGACTGTCATGCTCATGTGCAAGTGACACACACACACACACAGAGCATCTGTGCATGTGCAAGCTCATATATACACATATATTTATATTCATATTCTCTTTTGTTTCCCAAATATATTTTTCATGCAGATTTCTTGTGGTTTTTGTGTTCATATTGTAGTTCTTAGCATAGAGATTTTGTGCATTTGTTTGTGATGTTCTTTCCGTTATCTCCCAGTGGTGCAGAGGTTTATTCCATGTATGTTGGAGAAGGAGAGGCATTACTGCGTAGAACCTTCCAAAGAGCTCGCCTGGCAGCACCAAGCATTATTTTCTTTGATGAAGCTGATTCAGTTGCCTCAAAACGGTGATACATCTTTGGATATTTTTAAATTTGAACTTGATTGTTAATCTACTGATAACATTACTTTATTGGCTAGGGCTCCAAACTTCATTTAGTATGCATTAACCAGATTCATCATATATTTGATTGTTACAGCTTTGGTTTGGGACTTTCTAAGTATATCAGTTCTGCATTTTATCTAAATGCCTGCTTTCATGTGAGCCAACAAAACACAATTGCCATTCATTCCATGCTTTTCTGCATCTGCATTTATACTCAACACAAAATGAATATATGTGTGTCTATTACATGCACATATGCATTGAGAAGCGAAAGCAAACCACAGCTGTCATCATCCCATGTAGACAGTAGTGCATACGATATTTAATAGCTAATGTTGCAATGCATCCATTGGCTTTAGTGTTGCTTTATGCAATCATTGAGTTCTGCTAGGCACATGGTACACCAGTATGAGTTATTGGTGCTTTTGCTAATTTTGAGATTGTTTTCTTTGTTCTACGATTCTATCCCTCTCAGAGAAGGAACAGCTTTGAATTGTTATTCTTGCATGTGATCCATGTTTATGATATTTCGTTTCTGTTTTCCTTGGATCATTTTTAACAGTTATTTTTGCCATTGATTTCAGTGGTGATGGAGAAAATTCTCAGAGTAAGCCGACAGTGGGGGAGAGGCTTTTATCTACACTACTAACTGAAATGGATGGTCTTGAGTCAGCAACTGTATGATACCACTCTATAGTCATCTTATATCCTCCTTATTGTTGTGTGGAAGAAAGAATAAGTCCTTTAATGCTATGGACACCTGTGTGATACTAGTGCACATGTCACTCTATATTCTGTTGATTGTTATGTGCATGAAAGAAAAAGTAAATCCATTAATTTCACTGATTCAATTAGCATAAGTTATGCTTGCCAAAGGATGAACACCAAACAGGTAATGAGATCTAGTCGATTTCCCGCTAGCGGTAGGATAGCCATTAATTTCACTGATTCACTTAAAAACACATTTTTGGATCCTGTTTGATAATTGAAATGCTCAATTTGGGGTCATTCTTATCCAAGTCTTTGTTTCTTTTAGTTTTTATTGTCTGGTGAAACCCATTTAGAAGAGTAACATGGTATATCATATATGCTATTTCTGCTGTCATTTTCATCAGTTTTCCTAATACACCAACTTGCATGGTTTCATGCTCAGGGCGTTCTTGTTCTAGCTGCAACTAATCGGCCTCATGCAATTGATGCTGCATTAATGCGTCCAGGGCGCTTTGATTTGGTGAGTTTTACGTTACTTAATAATGGTGTTCACTGTTTGCTGATTTTAGGAACTCCTTAAATGGAAAAAACTAATTACTGTAATATCAATGGATGCTTATATGCAGAAATTTCTTTATGCCCATATGCATGTGCTTTTTCCGTGTTTTGTGTTTGAGAAATTTGGAGGTCGAATGGTAGTTGAGGTTCAACTGTACATCAATATGTGCATACTTGGTCCCTTGTTTGATGCGATCAACGTTTTTCTTTCTGTGAAACTCAGAAGTTTATGCTTCATTGAAAAAAGTTCACATATGGAAAAACTTAGGATTTAAGAGCCTGCTGAAGGGGTTGTTTGATTAGATGTGTAACACGTTTAGGATGTGAGACACCATAGATTGAGGTCTTGAACCAGACACGTGAAAGATTTCTGCATTTTCCCCAAACTTGAAAATTTTATGCACAGAGAAGCGTAGAACTTACAGTTAAATTTCGCACATCGAACATGTATCAAATGTTACACATTTTCAGATGCATAGAACTTGCAGGTTTTGTATTTTTTTTTTTTTACTTAAAAATGTAAGCGAGACATGCCTAATTCTATCCTTTGCAGGTGCTTTATGTCCCACCTCCAGATATGGAAGCACGCGTGGAGATATTGCAGGTGCATACACGTCATATGAAGTTAGACAAAGATGTTGATCTTGAACAGATTGCGGCAGAGACAGACCTATTCACAGGGGCCGAGTTAGCTGGTCTATGTAGAGAAGCAGGGATGGTAGCTCTTAGAGAGGACCTTTCTGCAAGTATGGTCTCTAATCGCCATTTTCAAATAGCAAGAAACTCATTGACCCCTTTATTAACTAAAGACGACCTTGAGAAATATTCATCTTTCATGAGGAACCATCAATGATAAGATTTATGTTTTTCTTTCCCCTTCCTTTTGTGCATAAATATTTTGTCTTGAAAAGATGCCGTGTTATTGGCATTCCCCTCCAGCTAAGTAGAAAAAAGCAGGTTTGCTTATGATATCCCCGTGAACGTAGAGCATATGGACTGTCTTATTTTCCTTTAATGATGGCAGCGTGTGAGGTCTGGCTCTTTATGCGAGATAATCTTATTGTTATTCTGGATGATGATTTGACAATTATATTAAATCAACCATCGCATGCGTCATCTAGATACAATATACATTCTTCCAGATTGTATATCTTTTTATGCGGAACCTTCTATTACCCCTTATGTTTCATTTGATATTAGCAACATGGTTGTACGAGTCTCTATTGCAACCTAGGATTCATAATCCTTGTTCAGTGTTTCATTCTCATCGAATGGTAATACGAAGAACATCTTATCTAATTATCAACACGAATGTGAAACCAATTATGCATATGCACATTAATAGCTTATGGAATGTAAGAACTCTGTAAGTCGCTTGATAAACTTAATTAATTGTTTTCATTGTTTCATGTGGTGGTGCATTCCTCAAAGTCGCTTTGAAATCATTAAACAAGTTGGTTCAACGATTTATCGTTACTTTACCACGCTTTTATATTTATTTGATCTGTATAGAGGTTAAATAAGTGAGGACTCTGTATTGATTATGAGGTACCCAATCAATTTAATTAATTCTTTGCATGGTTTCACTTGTAATTCTTTTTCAAAAAGGTAAATAACATGTTGGTACCTTGTCCTCGAAAAGTGGCACCTTGTAAGAACCAATCAAATTTATCAAAAGGCTTAGATGCTAAGTGGATTATTTTACTATGATAATTTTTCCTGAAGAATTTGTGGGATCTATCAGCGTCTTTCATTAACTAGAAAGAGCGTATACCGGGAAGTAACACAATTCAAGTTCTTGTACCCATTCATTTGTACACACAAACTGTCTATATTATATAGTTCCTTAACCCTCATTCTTCATTTACATGTACATCTACAGACATCAAATATGAACTGTCGATCTAAGATCGACAGCTCAGATCACACCTGTTTTTTTCTTCATGCACCTTCACTTCCTCTCCCTGTCCCTCTCCTTTCAACCAAAAGCCGCCGGCATCTCCTCCTGCCATTGTCGCCCCACCGGGGACTGTGAGGGAAGCCACACGGTGGCTTCCCTTTCCCCCGCGGCTCCCCTTTACCCCACCCGCCGTGTGACCTCCCCCACTTCCTCCATCACCCATCCGTGAACTACCGTCCATAAAAAATGATGTTCCCAGATGACATGAAAATGATAGTCATGGTGTTATATATATATATATATATACACTCAGCCTGAAATTTGTTCAATGAATATATCTTGTTTCCGCCTGCTAGGACGAATGAATGGCTAAGGTTTCATTACAATTAAGTGCTTGTGAGATAGGGCAGCAGCTTTTGCAGGTTCGGATTGGGGAAGGGTCGATAATGGCAGTAGGATATCTACTTATTGGGTTTCAAGGAGTTGGAGTTGAAATCAAATTTGATATACATAATTGAAAATTATAAATAAGTTCTCAATATTGGAACATGGGATCTTAAAAAGAAATTGGAAACTAAATCGTAACATTCTTAAATTTTATGACATTGACTGCAAGCAGGGGCCGAGGCCAGGCCCCCCACTTTTGTGGAAAATTGAAAAATTTTCTATAAAATACATTTTTTTTAAATTTTTTGGTTGAACTCTGTAAAATTTTTGAAAAAAATAGATGTTGGCCCTTGTTAAGACTTTTCAAAAGTTTTATTTAGTGGTCGCACGGCTGTTAAAGAGGAAATCTTTGCTCCGCCACTGGTGGAAGGAAAAAGTTGTTTACTTTATGAGATCTCCTAATTGGTAAAAGTTCCTGAACCTTGTCCAACAAAAAATTGCGCCGCAGTTTCACCAGTTTGAGGGTTCAAAGCTACGTCATTGATCATCCTGCCAAGCTTAGTTTCCACATTTTGTGACGTCTTATCAACTTGATGGTATCGTCAATAAACGATGCATGTAATTTAAGTAGAGTCTTGCCGTAAAAACAATCGCATGGCGAGGAAATGTTAAGAAAAAAAGGATGTAGATGGGATCTATACGGATATTGCTTAGATTGACTTAAGAGTGAAACCAAGTTTGGATATACATGATACCAAGCTATGTTTGATTTCTTACATGTAAAAAGTAAACATTTATTGGATTTGACAAGAAAATCCTTCCAATGACCATTCAACTAACTGAATTCGCCAATTTATTTGTAAACAGAAAAAAAAATATAAAAAGTTGCCTGACTTAAAATAACAAATCAAGTTTTTCAGAACAGGTTTTATGTCAGGCTCCTAAGGCGAGATTGTGTGTTGGGAACTGGGGTCACTGAGATTTGCTTCTGAACCTATTATGGTATAGAGGAAAAACGCAATTGAATGTGATAGCAACCACCCCATAATTGGAATACTTCTTATAAAAAGACAGAAATACCCCTCTTGACTAACATGGAAATCAGCCTCTTAAGTTTTAAGGATCAATAAAAGAACAATCTTTTTAAAGAAACAGATCCACCTTTTCACCCAATTAAATGACCCTTGTTTACAGATCTCAGTATGCAAAGAAAAGTAGGGCCCGGATTCGAAACGTGAGATTCATATTCCCCAAATAAAAAATATTCACTTAGTTAATTGGATCTGAATTTGATACTGTCTTTTCTCCATCTGATTAACCCTACCGTGCCAAATCTGGTAACTTCGCCAAGTTTACCGACATATTATTATGTGACCGTTTGATGGTTTTTCCAAGTAAAATTAAATAGTTCTAAATTTGTTTGATATTCTTAGTTTGATGAATCATAGATTTTTTTTTCGGATTCCATTTTAAAACTATGCCACTTAAAACATACAAATTTAAGACGTTAGCTTCTTAAGCACGCGCTCGGTTATATTTTGGATTTAGAATTTGTATTTGAACTTGAATAGCAATTGGATCCTATTTGTTTTCGCGAGATCCCGAAAAATTTTAATATCCGTAACGGGTGGCGGCGGTAAACAGTATCGGATCAAGGTGCGTTTTTGTAGATTTAGGTCCATAGCTAAACGTGGAACTGAACTTCTAAGTTGGTCCGGATCCGAAAGCTTTACCACCGCCCTCTATAAATACCCTTCACCTCCCTCTATAAATACCACTCGTGGGTTAGCCGGTTCGACCGTCGCCCGCGCCCCTCCCTTTGTTCTTGTTAGGGTTTTGACGGGGGTTTAGGCGACCAGCCAAATCTACCGATAGTTTTCGCGCTCTCGTTTCTAAGGACCCACGGTTCCTCCCGTTCTGGATTCCGGATTCTTTCACGGTAAGCGTTCAATTTTTCCCCCGTGGTCTTCAAGTTTTCCCGTGGTTGTCCGTTCTCTTGATCGTCGATTATGCCCTCCAATTTTGCTAAAGTAGTCTAGGATTTCTCGGCTTTGGATGGGAACATTAGGTTGGTCCTCTGTGCAGGATGATTTCTTCTTTTTTGCTTTTGAATATGGTGTCTTGGTAGATGAGTTGATTGTTTCGGAGGGAAGCCCTAAGAAATCTTGGGGAATTTGTGGGTGCTTTTCTTCTGATTGATCCATAGTCTCTGAAAGGGAGTTACGTTCTTTGATATTTTTTAAACTGAAAAAGGTGGTAACTGTTGTCCCGCATTATTATTTCTAGATCATTTTTGTTGAGGACTTCCATTATTGGCCATGATTGGTTCACTTGTTCCATTTCGTGAGAATGGAGATCTTTTGGATGAAGTTGAGGGGTTTAGTTTGGCGGATGGGACATGCGTAAGGAAAATGGGGTTTCTGCGTTGGAAGATCAGAGGAGGCATTTGAAAGTGGTCCTCAAGTCAGATTTTGAATATGACCGATGGCGGCGGTCCGAGTGGAAGAGTTAGATGCCTAGGCGACAGCGCCTGTTCCAGTGGTCGAGGAGATTTTGCCCGAGCTGTTGCTCAGATTAGTGTGGCCCAGATATGTGAAAGTGTGGGCTATCAGGCATTTAGGCAATCGGCACTGGAGTCTCTAGCAGATATTTCGATTAGGTACATTCAAGATCTTGGAAGATCTGCTAGCTTTCACGCCAATTCAGCTGGAAGGACCGAGTCCAACGTGTTTGATGTCATTCGGGCTCTTAAAGAGCTCCATTGTTCTGTTGGGTTTTCCGACGTGTCTGAAAGCAGCGGCTGCAGCCTTTCAGCATCTGGTCTCATCAAAGAGATCATGCAGTACGCAAGCTTGGCGGAGGAGATACCGTTTGTTCGTGCAGTTCCACGTTTTCCGATTATCAGGGAATGTAGATTGGCCCCAAATTTCTTGAGAATCGGTGAGGCTCCCCCGGGTGCACATATTCCATCTTGGTTGCCTGCTTTTCCTGATTCTCACACTTATAGAAGTACGCCTGTTTGGAATGAGAGGGCAACAGACCCACGGACAGATAAAATTGAGCAGTCAAGGCAACGGAGGAAGGCAGAGAGATCACTGGTGAATTTACAGCAGAGATTGATGTGTAACGGGACCGCAACAACTGCGTTTAGTTTGGTGGATGGGGATTTTGGGGTAAGAGGAAAACATAAAGAGGAGAAGCGGATTGAAAACACAGCATTCGGCTTGGTAGATGGGGATTTTGGGATTAGAGGAAAACCCAAAGACGTGAAGCAGATTGAAAATCCTTTTCTTGCACCACCTCTTCCATTTGGAGAGAAGGAGGTATCTCACGTTACTCTTCTCCCCAGACTTTCTGACCATAGTAATGTTGATGGCCAACCTAGTCTTCCTTCAGTGGTTGAGACATTCCGCCCAGCTATTGAAGCAGCAAAATATGGACTTGGGACGTCAAGTGGTAATGGTGGTCCAACAGATGAACAGGTTCTTCCCAGTGATCGACCGGCTGTAAATTTCAAGCTGGGGTCCCCAAAAAATGTGTCCGGCTCGTCTATGGGAATGAATGTTAAGAATTTGCAGAATTCTGGCAAGAACTCCCATTGGTTCCCAAGGGATGAGGATAAGGATGACAAGAAAAGAAGAGCAGAACAAATACTTAAGGAAGCAATAGAAAATCCACAAGAACTTGCTCAGTTGTAATGATATGGGTTGTTCGAGTCCGGGCCTTTTCTTTGTAAAGTATGGTCTTAGATGAGCTCAGTTGATATGCCATGGTAATTGCTTGGTCACCTTGTAACCAAAAGAAATTGTGGTTTATGCTGTTGGTGCTACGTCTTGGATGGGGAAGTACGTTGTTGTTAAAAATCTGTGACATTATTGCTGAAGATTATTCTATTTCACATTGGCAGGTTCACTGTAAGGTATGAGTAGCTCTGTTCTTGCTGAAATGAGATCTTTTGCACAATCTATTCTTTAGAAAAGACTTCACTTCTCTTAATTTGGCTCTCCAAGAGTTGTGGACTTCTTTCCTTTCCTATTCTTGCAAGTTTCTCTTCATGTGGATAAGGAGAGAAGGTTCCATTTAAACCATCTCTTTGTTGGGTTTGTTCATACACGGGAAATGTGATGTTTTAGTTTTTTTAACTGTCGTTATTATTTAAGGGGAAAACGAAGGCATTCATTTTTTTTATTTGGAACGTGGAATTTGATATGTTGCAAGACAAATGATAGTGGATGTAGTATTGACTTCTTCCTGAACTAATCTGCGACCAAAAGTGATTGCTAGACATAAGAACTGCTGTGGGGATCTTATTTAAGTTCAAGTTGATACTACAATCTGTAGATTAGTTTATCAACTTTTGTTTGTTGCCACTAGTACTAAGTGAAACCTTGTGTAGAGTTTCAGAGATGATGAACCAATCCAAAGTTTTTCATGGCAACAACTAGGTTTGTGTGAGTTTCAAACTTTCTTTCGCACACTGAATCTAATACTTTTTCATGGTATTTCTCACCGCGAAGACTGATGTGGTGCTTGAAGGTACCTGCCATATCGTCAAGACATCCAGCCAGAAATTGTTATCAACATTG
The DNA here is from genome assembly GCF_008831285.2 of Nymphaea colorata. NCBI lineage: Eukaryota > Viridiplantae > Streptophyta > Magnoliopsida > Nymphaeales > Nymphaeaceae > Nymphaea > Nymphaea colorata. Next base: position 7,964,553 of record NC_045144.1, read on the forward strand.
AGCTTACGTGACCAACCGCATTTCCAAAATTTTGTCGTTTAACCTGCTTCAGCTGGATTCTTTCTAGCCTTGCAATAATGATGCCCTCAATCTCAAATTGCTGGAGAGTGTGAGACTCTGTTACCTAATTCTAAAGACCACTTCCATGTTTTGATACCAAAAATTGCTGAATGTCTTCTGTGACTTGATAATTTTGAAATGGATTTGGCAAGCATCTTCCAAATAGTCGAACCTGTATAACTTATTACCAACATCATCAGTGGTTCAGTTAACGACCCCATCCTTTGCGGATTTAGTTTCTGACTTTCTGTGCATTCTTTTTCTTGCACAAATGTGGCCTTGGAAACTTTTGAGCTTATTTAAATCGTTTATTTGGATAACATTGACTTTTTGAACCGAGGATGCGTCTAAAACGTGAAAAAATATATATATAAAAAAATTCTAGAAATTGCCAATGTTATTGGAGTATGCTTCTCCCCAATGGCATTGGCTTTCATTTGTCTACATATATGCACACTGGTGTGAATTTTCAATGCCAGCCCCTACGCAGCAGTCTCAGAGTCAGAGGAGCTCTAATACCTAGTTAAGGCCAGAGGAGGAGTAAGAAATAGATTAACCGAAGTCAAGAAAGAAATGAAACGGTCTTCAATCATTTCTCCTTGTTTAATTGGTGCCAAATTGAACGACGTGAAACGGTCAAGTTACGTGCGTGATTGAAAGGTCAGTGTGATTACTAGATCAGTTTCCTTCTAATGTTGCCGGATGTTTAATTTTGAGGCATTGAAAATCATGTCAAAGGCCACAGATGTTGCAGAAGTGGTCTTGTCGTCCGCATGAAATTTCAATCTTCAGATAAATTATGGTAACTTGTAAATAGTCATTATGTGCGTTCCAAACTTTAATTATATATATATATATATATATATATATATATATTATATGAAGAGAGAGAGAATCTTTATTCAACATTGCACAACCGCCACCTCTAACGAGGAGTTAAAGGGGGCGCTAGTGCCCGGTCGGGAAATCATGCAAACAGAAGTTGCTTGTGATCACAAAACGTTTTTTTATAGGTTACCGGGCGTTTGATTACTCTTGATCTGAAAGCCATGGATTTGATATGGATCCGATATGACATGATGTTGCAAAAAATCTATGGTAAAATCCATGATTCATCAAAATAAGGATCTCTAATGTTGACCTTAGATTTCATACTTAAAATTCTTATTTTATATTTTTGCATTAAGAGAAGGCCAGATAAAGATGGGATGGTTTCAAAAAAGGTTTAAAAAAAGGGGCTCCTGTTGATGCACAAAGATGTAACTGTGGTTCAGCAAACTGGGTTCAGGTCATCTGAAGCTGTTAACGTCAACCAGATCCCCTGTCGCAACAGTTCTGAACTTAAATCTGGATATATTGTATACTAGTTTTTTTAATTGTAAAATTTTATTAAATGATTACAAGGGTGATTTGTGTATTATGGCATTCTACCTGGACAGTGGGATGCCCCAAACCACATGATGCTATGCTTCAAAAATTGATGCATGGTTTTACTTCTTGCCTCCAGATCCTTGCCTTTAGAAAGACATCGTATGTTTTCTGCATCTTAAAGCAAAGAACGAGCAAAGAAAGGAAGAGAAAGAATGGGTCCGTATAAATAGCTTAAGTGAGACCGGATACAGATTCGGGTATGGGAACAATAATTTTGAAAAATATGGATGCAGACAAATGCAAAAACCATAAAATTTTCAAAATTGTAACAAAATTTAAGTAAACAAATCACATAAATAAAAGTAGTGCGTGTTAATAGCCAACAACCTCACAAAAATAGAATGAAAACTGAGTTAGAACAAATTAAACAAAGTAGTTGGTTGGATCGATTCCAATCAGACAAGTACTCCAATGTGTCCACGTACCCATTTTGGTGTGTGGGTAAGGCAACCCAGTGTGGGCACCGTGCCTAAGTACCCATGATTCTTGAGGAGGGCATCATATTAGAAAAAAGGGACCTAACAGTGTGATCTAATCAATTTAACAATAAAACTAGTTTTTAAACTCCAAAGCCGGAATCCCCAAGGGGGTTGGTACAACGGAATCGACTAGGGGCTGGCCTCCGCTTAGAATCCTCGAGAACCAGCTCTTTGTGCTGCAAATGAAGGGTTACCAATGCACAAATTGAAGCACTACAGAGGCAGCATCTCGAGGCAGCCATGGACGAGATAAGAGGTTGGATGGGGGCTTCGACCTTCTGTCTTCTCGAATGGTGGGTCATACCTCACAAAAAAAAAAAATGCAAAGTCCAAGTTTGAGCCGAGAACTCTCTCAGCTATGGAGCTGGGGCTCCAGATAAAGATTGGTCCATTTGATCATTCTAACCTTAAACTGGTGGATCTGTCATGTTAGCATGACGCTTCTTTAGCAAAGTTGGTTGCTTATCTAATATGGCACATTCATCTCTGCTTGAAAAGGTTCCATGAATTACATTGACTCGTCAATTTGACAAGATGTCATAGTTCAAAATCAGGTATTTGTCACTACGCTGATGGTTGCAGCGGGTAACCTGTGGGCTGTGGGTCCGATAAATGGTGCTATTTAGATGTCCGCTTTGCAATTGTTTCAAGTTGGATGGTTGAGAGAAAAATAAAGAGAAAAAGGAGATTTTTTAATCCATTTTTCAAGAAGCCATTTTTGCTGGGGTCTGATGAGCCAATAGCTTGAACGCGTTCACTCTGGTTTTTTAGCAATAATCACATTTTAGTTACGTAACGTTAGTTTACAACTCTTTTTTTTCTTTGTTTTTCTTTCAACGATGGATAGCTAAAATAATTCATTATAAGTCTAGCACCTAAGAGTCTGGTAGCCTATATATATAAACAAATTCTTGGTTGCCGCAAAGGAGCTGCACCAGCAAGTGCATGACTTAGGCTACTGTTGTATCTATAAGTGAATGATATACATTCCTTAAAAGAAGCACCAGCAAGGTGACAATTTTTTGTCAGTTCACAGTGTTGAAGTTTCCACGGGGATTTCCATCTAGGACTTCCACAGTGATCTCCAAAGAGCCTATCATTGGACAGCATCAGTGCTTTGGAGGGCATTTTGGTCATTCTTATCTATTGCAAGGTACTGGCAAGATTCTGCCTAGCCATCAGAGACAACCAAAGACCTTGTTTTAACTGTGTCGGCGGACGAACCTGACCCATCAGAGACAACCAAGGACATTGTTTTAACTGTGTCGCAGGACAGTATAACTCTGATTGTAATATTACATGATCAACAATTATGATAAGCTTCTATAGAGATTGACAAGGAGCTACTGGGGCCATGCTTGCTCAGAAGCTTATGCTTCGGTGGTAGGTGTACAAGTGAATGTGCAGTCAGGTCCTTTATGTACTGTCTCTGCTACCGAAAATGGCCTGTCCATATTGGATATCTCTCTAGCATTATTTACAATCTAAAGAAAAGACAGTGACCATAGTTTTAGTTGTATTGTAGTAGTTGGTCCACAATTAATTTAATATGCTTCCATCTTGACTGACATGCAGTTGCGGTTTGTTCTAACGAGTGAGGAAACACATACACACATTATTGTTGGACATAAATGCAGTTATTTTCTCTGTAAGACAACTCGCGATTGATCATTAATCATTTACAGCACTTGTTGTAAGATCATTGTCACAAATATCGTTCTCATGAAAACATCGGCACGGTTATTTTTTGGTATTTTTTTGGTAAAGTTGTTTTTCTCAAGAAAATTTCAGAAAAAATTCCACAAAATGTAAAAAAATAAAAGATCCTAAAAATTAGAAAAAATAAAATAAATTATAAACGAATAAAAAAGTGAAAAAATCATCAAAAGATCATGAGAAAATTGTTAGATATTTCTTTTCACTGAGATTTTCCTGTTATTTTTGCAATATCTGTGACAATGGTTGTAACACTATCGCCAGAGTTGAAATATGTTTATCATCATTCAACCAAGCTTAACTGGGTCAGGCATGGGCTGGAGCAGGACTACCTTTTTCACTGTGTTTTAGACCGCATGAGTTGGATAAGGGCTGGTCTCAGGTCTAAGAATAACCAACATCGCAGATTCTTTATCCAATTGCCGTCTTGCCACACTAAACAAGTAAAATCAGGGTTTCTGCAAGCATGTTCTGCACCCAGCTCCATTTTATATTTGGGGAAGTCCCATTGAGATCTCCGGTTGGGTAAAATGATTGGGATTGTCGGCTAAATTTGCTTGAAAGTTGAACCAGAATGAAATAAATTGTTTTGTGCAGAAGCAGCAACCCAGTAAACCCAGACTACCACAAATATGTAAATCACCATGAGTAAAAGACAGAGGGGCACATCAGTAGTTAATGAGGATGAAAGAGAGACCATGTATGTAGCAAAAAACAAACTAAAACCATGTTGAAATTGTGGACAAGTGATTACATGCAAGAACCAAGGAAACTTTCATTAAGCATAGCCAAAACCAGAAGCATGGATATCATGTGAACCTGTTTCGGGAAGTGAAAAACCAATTAGTTATTACATGAAGAAAACATCTGCCATAGCATTCAGAGGCTTGAAGGAAAACTTGCTGTTTCTGTTATTTAGAGTGGTAGCTGAAGAATGCAGCAGTCCATATCCCTGGTTTTGCAATTTGGAGGTTGTTCTCCTGCCTCTTCAACACACACTTCAGTTACTGAATACGCAAATAGTAGTCAGTGACTCAGAAGGATTGCTAATCATAAGGATTTAGATGTATCTGGATCAACAATTGTTAGAATTAAACTGAAGAGTCGTTTTCCTTTCAGTACTTGAAAAATAATAGCTGTTCCAAACTATTGCCAAGCAAAAAGTAGAAAAATGTTATCTATATTCAATTCTCACAGCCACTTACAAATATATCATGTATGAACATAAGCATATCCCTGTGAAAGAATAAAAAGAAAATGGAAACGAAGCTGATAGACTGGATTAACTGAAACTCCACTCTTGTTCCTGCACTAGGCCTACTTAGCTCCTGCTTGGCGCAAGTGCCTTGTCTTCTCCACAGCCTTAGAAGTCCATCCACTTCCATTTACTATATCATCCACTAAATCCTTAAATATCATCCTCTCAATATCCAGCACAACTGCAGAAATATCTTTCCGCTGATCACACCAGTTCTCCAGCTGACAAGTCAGACTGTAGATCACATCATCATCATCATCAATAGAATGATTTTCTGCAAGATTATCAATTTCTGCACATATTTCATGCAGAAGCCGCTGTCCAGTCAATGATTTCATTGATAGCTTCGATGAACCAAGCCACGGATCTGCATCCAAGACAGGGAGCTTGTTGATAAGGAGTTCATTCACAGTATCAAAGATCAATCGTCTGTGCACTTTTTCATGATCAGTCTTCTGTTCGTCAGGCAACCCAGTTTCCCCAGGTTCATCTTTACACGTTCTACTAGATTTTGTCTGCTCAAGGACAAAGAAGAGGTCAGGGTTGATCAGGTAGCCAGACGAGTGTGCCAGAGTAGGTGTCTTTGCATCTGCAGTAAGATCCTTCAGTAGGACACCTGATGCTAATAATATCTCAGAAACATATCTGTGGTCAGGGGTTGTTTTCTCACAAAGAGATGCTATGTAATCTGTGGCAACCTCATTATGAGATGAATTGAGGCGCTGGAGCTTCTGAACAAGGTCTTCAATGCTTGCCAACTTATTGCAATGATCCTTTGACAAGGTGAAGTTGAGAGACCTCCTGGGGCTGGATAAGAAAATGCTGGCAGATGGTTTTGGGTTCTCTTCTCTTGGAACATCTTCTGTTGTTTGGTTTTTGCTGCCTGAAAAGCACAGAAGATACATATGATCTAGATTAAACTATGCAAGGTTCCAATGATATGCACCAAAGCTTACATGAGTTTGTGCAACTTGATTCCAAATATTAGAGGGCCTAAAACAAAGTATTTGATTTTGGGCAACAACATTTTCTTCAGGCTCCTTCTTGGAAGTTATGAACATATTTACTTGCAAACTGCATTGTGATCTTTCGTGTGTGCGATTGTATGCCATCACCTACATCATGCAGAAGAAATGATTATACATATCTTACTCCTAGTAAAATTATGCAGGCATAAACCTGAGCACAACCTGAGTTTTGAGGTGGATATGGCATTGAGGTCCTAAGTTAATAGTGACGATATAAACTTTGCAAAAAAATCTACTAAGCTCACTGATACCTCTTCTGGGGTTCCTTTTTGATGCCATAAGGAAAATTGTGTACCCTTTGATAGAAATTATATATATATATATATATATATATATATATATATATATGTGTGTGTGTGTGTGTGTGTGTGTGTGTGTGTGATGTAAACATATCCTGTATATAGGATAAATGTGTAACTCAGTCTTCCTCTTCTGCCTTCTGTATTTTTATTTTTATCTTTTTATTCACGTATTCATTTCCAAATTAAATTTGAATTTCTTTTCCTCGTCTCAACTATTGATCTCGCTCTCAAGATGAGCTGAATTCACACAATGGAGATGAGAATAATCCTTGTGGAGCAAAAACAATCGATTATTCGAGGTCTACCTAAAGTAAAGAAAACTAGAGTTTGTAATTTTAAAATTAAAATTTAGAATTATGACAATCTGGAAAAATTGCAACAAGATTTGTTGCCAAGGGATATTCACATGAATGTGAATTATGAAATTGATTATGAATAATTTTTTTTTGTTCCTTTTGCTAGAATGACCTTTGTTTGATTATTAATTGTTGTAGATACAATATAGAGAATGAAACATCTAACAAATCAATACTAAAAATGTCTTTCAAAGACAACTTAAATGAAGTGGTATATATGAAGGTTCCTTTTGGCATGAAGGATCATCAAAGGTGCTTAGTTTAAAAAGGGATGCATATGGGTTCAATAAGCACCAAAGGCATGGTTTGGTCAGTTTACTAGTGTTATGATAAAAACGAGGATTTAGATCATAGTGCTATAACACTGCTCACCTTGTAAAGAATACAGGTACAAAAATTGTTACCATATTACTTATGGTGATTACTGAAAGTGACAAAAAGGGAGTTAATGAAATCCTCGTTTTTATCATAACACCAAAGGCATGGTTTGGTCAATTTACTAGTGTTATGATAAAAACGAGGATTTAGATCATAGTGCTATAACACTGCTCACCTTGTAAAGAATACAGGTACAAAAATTGTTACCATATTACTTATGGTGATTACTGAAAGTGAAAAAAGGGAGTTAATGAAATCCTCGTTTTTATCATAACACCAAAGGCATGGTTTGGTCAATTTACTAGTGTTATGATAAAAACGAGGATTTAGATCATAGTGCTATAACACTGCTCACCTTGTAAAGAATACAGGTACAAAAATTGTTACCATATTACTTATGGTAATTACTGAAAGTGACAAAAAGGGAGTTAATGAAATCAAATAACTCTTTAAAAAACAATTTGAAATGACAAATTCAGGATATCTGACATACTATTTAGTTATTGAATTGCTTACTCTAGTAGAGGTTGTCTTTTATCTCAGATCAAGTTTGCTTCGCATATTGTTGCTGGATCTAATTTAGCAAATGAAAATGAGGCTAAAACGCCACAGTGCCTTTGAAGATAAAACACCAGAGTGCCTTTGAAGAATCTAACTTCCTATCAGCAAATTGGTTAGAGCACTTGTGCACCTTTGCAGAACTCAACTGGACATTGTTCATGTTACATGTGATGTGTCATTTTGACATAATCTTACATTTGCACTTACGAGTCTGGTTATGTGAATAACTATATATATATGTATATATCACAAGAACTTTATATAGAGGGTACTCTTGTCATCATCTTCTTCACTAGATTTAATTACATATACAGAATCTAAATGGAGAGTTGATGATTGTAATTCTGCGACTGTTTTTTTATTTCTGTAGGTGATTTTTTGATATCATGGAGATGCAAGAACCAGCAGAAAGTTTTCTTTCTTCTATAGAAGCAAAGTACAAAATAATGAAAATTGCCTCGTTGAAACAATTGATTCAAGATGTAGCAATGATTTGTGTCAACAAGAGAGCAATATATATTTTCAGCAATTACACCTTTTGAGAGAGGACCAAACATATTGAGATGGACTATTGTTATGTTAAAAAAGAATATTCGAGTAAGAGTATTGATCTTGCCTATGTTCAGAATTTCAGTTGGGCAACTTCTTCCTGAAGGCCTTAACTTCTATGAGGTGTCATTTTCTTCTTTGCAAACTTTTAGTTGTTACACTATAAGTTCTAGGAGGAGTATTTAAAACATATGTATATGGATTTGCCTACATTATACATATAGTTGACTATATAGTACATACTTAACTCCTATGAGGTTTCATTTTCTTCTTCGCAAACTTTTTATTTGTTACACTGTCAGTTCTAAGGGGAGCATCTAAAACATACGTATATGGATTTACCTTATACATATAGTTGTCTATGACTCTATATAGTACACACATATATAAGCATAACATCATGTTTAAAGCTATGTTAAATACATATGGATTCGCTTATATATAGGATAAATACGTAGTTCGGTTTTTATTTTCTTTTCTGCATTTTCTGTTTTCTATATTTTTCTTTGTATTTTTTTTTCATATACCTCAGTTCCTTGTCAATTTTGATCTTAGACCAGGATTGCCCAATGGCTAGCCCACCACACCAGCTATTGAGTTGTATATACATCAGGGGTTTCCCCATGCTTGGCTAATCCTTCAAAGCAATTTGGCCCTTCCGTAAGAGTCCTATTATTTATATAATGCCTTAATGAACTACTGAGAAATATTTTACACCCTTCCAGAACAGAAACAAGGAATGTAAGGAAGTCAAGTTGCATAACTCACCTTGGAAGGGGCATGAAACTGGAACAGGTGAAGGCATGGTATCCTCCTTGTAAAAAGATTGGTCTAGGACTGAAACTGGACTGGGCTGATCAGGGCCTTCAGGCTGTGCACCTCCTAATTCCATCAATCTTTTTTCATCATTCAGAACTGATGACACCTCCTCATTCTACAAATAGAAGAAGAAAAGTTCAAATGAAATACAGAGGCAGGAATACGTGAACTTTTATATAGCAGTATACATGCATAAAGGCAGGAAGTGTAGTAAAATGCACATAGATTTCTGTACACTCTTACACACAGCTATCCATATATATTGATCTTAAGCTAAGAAAGTACCTTCACTTTCTTGTTAAAGATTGTAGGTGAAGTCTGCAAACCACAGTCTGCCACTAAGGAACAATCTGAACTTGTCATTTCCACGTCTACTTGTGATGCAGAACTCATATTACTATCTGAAAGAACAGATATTTCATCTCCTTGCTGGCTAATTTGTCTTGTTGTGTCACTGCTAAAATCGCTTGTCTGATCTTCTGATGGTACTGAATAATGCACTGAATCAGTTGTAAGCTTGCCACCTTTATGTCCAAAATCATGTCGTGGTCGAGGCTGCCTCCGGGGCTTGCTAGAATCTGGCAAGGAGGTATTCCTAGCCTTCCTTTCTGCTTCTTTCTTTCTCTGTACCAGTCGAGGACTTAAAGAATCTGAAGTCCTTGAAGAACTGCTAGCGTTATCTCTGTTCAACTGTTGAGAGATCTGTAGTGGTCGTGTCTGAGAATTTTGAGTCCTCTGGATGTTATCTTCAGATTTAGTGCTCAGTTTCTTATTAACAGATGCCTGAACTCGAATTGAAGATTCTCTACCATTAGTTATGGGAGTTGGATCCTTCGGTTGTCTGGAGCTCTTTCTGCTGTCAACTTGTTGCAAATCTCCCGTCAATCTTTTGCTCACTGGAAAAGACAAACTGTCGCAATGGATGACAGAAGTGGCAATGCTGTACTTGTCAATGTACTTCGCAGGCTTCATGATCACAATTGGTGATTCAAAAGCTCTTGATGAACAGCCTTGCCTAGTTGGAAGTGAGTTTGGATTGCATGTCTCTAGTACATGTTCATCATGAGTTTGGTCCAAGGATATTTTTGGAGCAGTAAAATGCTGAGATCTACCCGGCTGTACCTTTTTGGTGTCCAGAAGCATCTTGGCCTGCATTGCATCCAAAATAGCTCTGACATCCTTTTCAGACTGTTGAAATGTCATTTGTCTCAACCGTTTTTCAATCTCAGTCAAGACGAACTGGGAAGCCTGCAGTTTTGTTCGTGAATCATGAGCTTTGAGGTCCTTATTTGAAGAGGCAGGATTTCCCTCGGAATGCTTCCAGGGAGCAGTTTCTATGGGAAACCGTGGATTACAAATTGGCCTTTTCGTGGCCTCAGTATTCCTTCCTCGTGGAGATACTGCTTCCCTAGGAGTTCTTGGAGAAAGCAGAGATCGATCAAGTTTACTTTCTTCAGTAACTTTGGGTGTAGCAGAGTGGTTGCTGGTTCTTGCTGAGTGCAGAGATTTCTGGCCTTCTACAGCTACTGGTCTTGAGCTAGGCACTGTGTCCAGCCCCATGAGCTTTGCAACTATACTTGGTGATTGTCTGTTATCACTGTCCCAGTGGCTATTACGATTCTCTAGGCCTTTCAAGTTGGAACTAGATTTCATGTCAAAATTGGAACTTCTAGATGAACAGTCTCTCCCATCTAATGATAAACGTGGGAGTTCTTTGAGTTTTGATGTGGGTTTCATGTTGTCCCTTGAATCAAAGGAAGATCGAGCAGTTTCTCTTCCATCATAGGAGAATCGAGGACCTTCTCTTGATACTGAACATAATGAATTCTCTTTCACTCCATAGGAAGCTCTAGTTAGGTCACTGGATTCTGCAGCGTGCCATGGGCCTTCTTTAAGTCTTGCAAGAACTCTGAGTGACTCATTCAAATCTATGGGCATCTTGGACTTAGCACTTGCACTTTTCAAAGAACATTCATCCACAAATTTCGAGACTTGCAAGGACCTTGGAGAATCTCTTGTTTTCGCCAAGTGATTTGCAATTTCATCTTTGGCTCTGGTATTGATGGACAATCCCCTCATCTCTCTGTACATTGATTCCTTCACTATTTCTCGGAAATCAATGGTTTGCCTCCCAGTCTGAGGCACAAAATTAGTGTGGCCATTCCAAGGAGATGATATTCCAGGCTTGTTATCTGTGGCCGAACCATGAGGTTTCTGTGAATTCAGCGTTTCATCAAAGCAAGGAGGCCCAGTGAGAGAATTCCTGTTACATTCTGCTGAAGAGAATGATGAAGAGCAAGAGGACGACGATTGGGAATCTATGGACGAGTCTTTATTTTTCCGCTGCCTCTGGATTTGACCCTTTGCCTGCTTTCATAAAATGGTTCATAATTATTCTCAATTCAGTTAATTTTCATGTACAATATAGATGCAGGCTTTTGTTCTCACCATGGAAGTTCGAGGAGAAACTGCGGCTTCCTCAGCTCCCACCTTTCTGTTACTAAATTGAGGGTGATCTGCAGTGTAAAAGCCACTAGCACCATTACATTCAATGGGCTGCTGGAAATTTTATCTAGAAAAGGTGAAGATCTTTTTTACTCAAAGAACACTAAAAATTGAGAAAGGCATGAATAGTTTCGCATGTGAAAAGAAAATATCTAGGGTCAATAGGTGAAAAAAATGAAAAACTTGAAGGCTGAATAAGATTTAAAGTTTAAAATAATGAAAATTGGATGGCTTCCAGTTCATGAATATGAGGGTGGTCGAACTTGAACCGAAAAACATATAGCACTCTAATACATGAAAAACAATAATTACTCTAGTAAACAAAGATCAAAATGTTAAATTTCTTCTCAAAAATTATATATATATATATATATATATATATATAACTTGGATTCCTGTTTTATGAATCAACAAGATAAAGACCGGAATTCTTAGATTGGGAAAAAAAAAAGCAAGAACTTTGACATGGATAAATATGGTCAATATTGAGCATAGGAGCTTCAGAGTGAAGTTTGAATATTTTTGGGGTATAAAATAAAATTATAGCTTATAAATGCAAGGACAAATAAATTCACATGCAATAGCCAACTGCTCAGGTATACCGCCAATGACCAAAATCATGGGAGAAAAAGAGACCTCAAGAAATACCAAACCGCAAAATCTGAAATGCTGAAAATCTACCAACCGGTGAAAGGTCAAAGCATAGAGACTGTCTAGAAAGGTACCAAATGCCAATGACTCTAGGGTGCAAATGCGTGTTCTGCAAATCTCAGGTCTCAATAATCTAGAAACCAAATATTCGTTGAGCCTCGACTATTGGAGGCAAATTTCAGTCCTCGAAGGATGAAGAGCACCACTATTGAGTTCCCAGTGGAGTGTGGAGAATTTTCACAGACTTCCATCTCTCGCTGGAAAAAGAAAATATACATTGAAAGGAAAATTGAAAAGATAAAGTTGCGTCCGAACTAACCTGCAGGGAGCCTTTTATGTTGTTGGCCATATAGGCGCCTTCCCGAGACCAGGTGACCCCTATCAAACAGCTGAAAAATCCCTGTCATGCATCCAATTTGTTTCTGCAAATCAGGATTGTCATCTGTCAAGGCCTGTAAGAGTTTAGCAGACATTTCCAATCTTCCTTCTCTAAGTGAAGAATTCCCCTCTTCCTGAAACAATGAAACTCCAAATCTATGCTTTTAATCTCATCAACACAGCGGTCAAACCCAGAGTTCAGCACTCTTGGGAAGAGGTTTTGTAACAATCACTTCCCAAACTACAAAAGCTAAAATAATCTTAGGGAAAGGGCAGCCTTTGCTTTCTGAGGTAAAGTCTATGGCTCAAGCAAGTTCTACCCTTGAATCCGGAGCTATCTTTTGACCAGCACAATCACTAACGGTCTTTAAACCTTTGCTGAGATCTGATCTATTTGCCCAATCAAATGAAACCACCTGCATACGAAGTCACTAACATTCCTCTCAGCTCCCCACCATTAAAAGTTGCAGTCTCTCTTCTTCTTCTTCTTCTTCTCAAACTTTCTGACGTTTGCCATTCTTGGAAGCAGAAAATTTAGAAAACCCAGTGCTTCAAAATGCTTCGAAGAAAGAGTTCTCTTTTCTCCACCCTGTGAAAGTTTCTCCAAAACATACAGGCCAAGAGCTACTTTGCCCCCACAAGATTCAAACCTTCCTCTCTCCTCTCCGTCTCCCTCTTATTTCCTTCACTCTGAGCTCCAGGAGATGATGTGGTGGCTCGGTAATTATCTTATACAATGCCAGTAGAACCGATGAAGCAACAGCCCGAGAGAATATTAGTATACTCGGTTCCACAAGAAAGAAGATTCAGTGCTCAGTAGCACAGTGGGGAAAGGAGAACATGCCAATGTACGAAGCACATGAAGGGCAGGAAAGGAGTGTTGGGTTCCCTATAGAGCCATGGGGATGACTACCACTGGCTTGTTTCACAGGTAAGATCCCAACAAAGGAAATTTCAGGAGGGAAAAGACAGATGGGTTGTATTCATGATAGGAAATTGGATGTGATATTCTTAAGAGAAGGAGGTGAAATGAATGTTCAGTTGCTTACTCTGCTTGGAGGGGAAGAAAATGTGGGTCATATCCTTCCTTGTTTCCTCCCACATTCCATGTGAGTGATAAAGCTGGTGGGACTCCAATTGGCTGATAAGGGCATGTGATGTCTGTCAGAAACAGATGGTTTTGTGGGCTGGAAAGTCTGCAAATTCAATGGTTTTATTTACGTATTTTTATTTAACTGTCATATTCTTTCCTTAGATCTCATCAAATACTTTTTTACACTTTTTGAGTTTTACCTTTATGCTCCTTCATACTTTTGTAACATTGACTCCACAATCATAATTTCATCAAAGGGGAGGTTAGTTGGAATGGCAGAGTCCATCGTACAACATTTCAATGTGTTTGGCATATTGTGAATTGGATTCATTTGTCTGGTAGAAAAGCAAATCAATGACTTATAAAGAACTCCTCCCAATGGGAAAAAAGAAAGCACAAAATTGCCAGTTTTTAATTAATTTTATGCCAACCTTCTGCAATAAGAACACAAACCAACGTAATTTTCTTTAATTTCTGACGTGTTTAACATTTTAAAATTCTTGTCTCTAGTTTGGATGCAAGCTTTACCAGGTCTTGAAGGACCTTCCATCAGCTGAGTAGTGGTTCCTGCAGTGTGATTCAGCCATTTCATCCATTTGATTGTGATGAGCGGGCGAAAGTATTCAATTGTATTAATCCAACCTCAACATAAAAGAGTATTTTGAGATAAAAAAAAAAAAGTTGCTCGGTGAGGGCGGTCATGGCTGTCAGGCTGGCAGTCATGGCTCGACTCTCCTCTGCCATCAACTCTCTAACTTTCTGCAAGTTCAGAAACGACTTTTTCCTTCCACCTCTATTGAGAAAAGAAAACAGTTTCTCGCCCAAAGATTTACAGGCCTATTGATGTGAACACCGAGGTCTGTGCGGGGACAGAAGAGAATATGAAAGAGAATGATTGTTCATCTGACACTCGATCAGCTTCGGTTCTGTGAGGAAGATCTATTCCTAAAGAGTCTTTATCAATTTGCAATTTTTTTGACCAAATTAACTATCCTGATACCATCCAACAACTTAAGTTTGAAAGCTACATCTCTCTCGGAGAACATACAGTCACATCCGATCGATTAACTTGTTAGATTACATCAACTGTTCTTTTTTCCATTTCGAAAGTGCAGAATATAGTGAATTCCCTTGAAAGATAACTCGTGGATTTTTTTTAAATAGGAGAGATAAGGCAGTAAGAAGATTGAATTGGATTAAAATGGTGATTTCTTTTCTAAAATAATTCAAAGATGCTTCATGGGTAGTGATAAAAAAGGCCAAAAACATCATAACTTGGTGAAATTTTTTGATTCAACAGCATGATTTTCATTTTTTGTGGTTTACACTTTATAATATATACACATATGTATTCTTAAAAAAAAACTCACATTATTGTGGCTGTAACATAAGTTTATCCACGGGCCTATAACAGATTACAAAGGCAGGGAAGAAAAATCTGGTACCTACAGCCAATCAATTCCTGACATCTATTAATCCTTAAAAAGGAAAATCCAAAACTTCATTTTCAGAGTAAATCCAACAACCAACTAACCCCAAGCACTTGATTGTGACTTAGACGTGAAAATAAGGGAAAGTAAAGTCGTCACGAATTTCGATGGATTTTCATAATTCATTCCGAAGACTTTAGCGGCATTTTTTACCCATATGTTGCGGTCATCGGCGACTCGCAGCTTCTTATCGTTAACGAAAAGGTGTGAGATGTGGCGTGCTCTTAAACGCGTTCACGGGGCCACAGTTCTGTTTAATAGATTAAATACCTTTTTTTTATTTTCGTGGTGTTTTTCTTACCCTTTACCCTCAACCGGTTGCAGATCAAAAGAAATCGGAAGTTATATTTTTAAAGAACAAATCAAAGAAGAAATAAAAACAAGAAAAAAAAAACATTGGAAATTTAAGAAAAACTGATAAAAGAACGAAAAAATATATTCCATTTAACCTCGAAATGGACTATTTATATACAACAAAAAAAAATCAACGGTAATTTATATTTAACAGTGTTTAGCCCGTGTTTGGGTGACAACTGAAATTGAGTTTGTGAAATTTCAATTTAGATGAAGCACCCTTCGAAAAAAGGCCCTCTCCTCCATGTTTTTTACTAAACCCTGCCAATTTTTCACATAAACATCGCCATCACCGCCAATTTTATACATAAACATCATTCTGGATGTGTCATTCACAAAGACAAATCACATCATTTTGGCGTAGTTTGATTTTGTGGGTACTACTAATATGAATTGTAAATAGTGACATGTGCGACATTCAGAAGTTTGGCTTTGGCTTGGTGGTACCCCTCCTTCTGTTCACTAAAACAAACATTAAATTTTGATAAATTTAAAATGGATTTTATGTTCCATTCAAGAGTTTCACATGTTGATTTTAAAATATTTTTTAAAAATAATTTTTAATAATTTTATTAATCTTTCTAAGATAATTTACTGTTAGTTTTCGCTATTCCCTATCAGTTGAGCTCCTAAATCGATTTTGACAACACAGACTTTGCCAGAGCCTTTGTGTTGACCCTTCCAGTGGCTTTGATGGGAGAAGGAAAAGTTGAGAGATTTTGGGGATGTGGGAAAAGAGATGGATGGATGTTCGTGGTTTCATTAAAAAAAAAGGGGAGAGGAACTCAAGCTTGTATATAATTCTTTCCACACTTAGACCATACCCAGCCTTCTTTACTACTACCAGCTTTTATTTATTCCTGCAACAAGGCTAAGCTGGATTTAAGCCCCTAAATTTCTAGATCTAGCAGTGTATTTAGAAATTTTGAGACATAAAAATACAAACTTACAGTTGCTTTCAGGCACAAATACGTAATTTCATAGTCGACAAGAGGTGCTTAGAAATGAGTTCAACTAGTCTCATTTTGAGATTAGTTTTTCCAATTAAGAACCAGAAGATTTTTTTTCTTTCTTTTTGGGAGGGGAATAGTATTTCTGACGTTTTTACCAAAGCCAAATAATATTTTGGAGAATTGTGATCAGGGCCAAATTGAGATTTTCTAAGTTATAAATGGTAAATTTTATTTTTTCAAAATCTTGAAGAGGAAAGGGCTATGGCCTCTCTTGCCCCTTATCTCTAGAGATGTCAATACATTCGATTTGAATCTGATATCCAACCGAACCAATCCGAAAAATTTGGATATGAAAAAAAATTAATATCCG
The DNA here is from genome assembly GCF_008831285.2 of Nymphaea colorata. Lineage (NCBI taxonomy): Eukaryota > Viridiplantae > Streptophyta > Magnoliopsida > Nymphaeales > Nymphaeaceae > Nymphaea > Nymphaea colorata. The sequence continues at coordinate 7,981,284 of NC_045144.1, forward strand.
ATTAAGAAATCGGATCGGATTCAAATCTAATAAATGACATCCGATCGGATTCAGATTTGGATATACATAAATATCCAATCGGATTCAGACCGCATTCATTTTTAAACAAATATCTTGTATCTAATGCTATTAAATTTTGAAAATTGGCAAAAGCCTGTTCAAAATTTAGACTCAGATTCAGATATAAATATAAAAATTCGATTTGAATTGTAAAATCGAATTTCAGATTTAGATTCAGATTCAGATATGACTTTTCTTTATTTGAATTCGAAACCAAATTCGAATCCAAATATGTGAATATCCGAAAAAGCATATATGATTAAGGATACATTCGATCTGAATCTGATCTGTTGACATCCTTACTTACTTATCTCAACCTTTTACAATGCCTCCTCTTTATAATGACTTTAAATAGTCTAGCCAAGGGGCGGAGCTAGGGGGTTAGCAGGGCCATGAACCCCATCCCCCGTTTCGTTGTCGGATTTGAATTTGGATTTGAGCCGGAATACATAATCTACCTCTTGACATGATGCGGGCTAACTTCTAAACATCTTAATAAAGAAAATCAAAAGACTTTATAGTGCAAACATACCTTTGCCTAAAAGATAAAGATTTCAAATTTTCATGTATACATTTATTAAATATGAAATCTTTAATATAAAATTTTTAATGGAGAGAAATACAGGATTTTTCTCTAATAGTTTCAAAAATTCTAATTTGGGCTCCATAAAGATTTTCAAAATATATTTGGCACACATGAAAATTTTTAACAAGTTGGTCTAAAATTTTTCCACACCCCAAGAAAAAAAATCTAGCTGACTCCCAATTATAACTTGAACAACCATAGCAATCACAACTAGGAGTTGATCACTGCGTTTTCTTCTCTTGATCTCTTAATAGATCAAACAAATGGAAAGCTTTAGAAAAGATGTTTAGGGAATTTAGATTGTATTTGATAGCGTCAGATGTTGCATAAAAATATGTGTTTTGAGAGATAAAATTGATAGCCTACGCGTTAAAAACCATGAATTTAAGTTTGGATCTCAGACTATGACATCCATATCCACTTCAATGATGCATAAACGGTTAAAAAAGATCGATGTTTTGGTAAGGAGGTTGCTTCGTGTACGAGTTTCCTCTCTGCACTCTGCAGCGATGAAAGTCAAGGAGCCATCATATATATATATATATATATATATATATATATATATATATATATATATATTGGGAACATACACATGATGGCTCTTGACCACTCTTTTCCACAATGTCCTACTGTCATCATTCATTCATGTTACTGTTCCCTTTTACGTTTTTTGAAATTTTCAACGACTTTTCATTTTCTATTCTGTACTAAGTGTTTGAAACCCTAATAAATAAATATAATATATGCACATGACGAATCGGTGTAGCCCAATCTGTCATGAAGAATGGTTAAGAAAAAACACTAAAAAGTAGATAGACATTTTGATTATCTAAGTATCAGTTTAGATTTCTTTTTTCTCCTTAGTTTTTCTCTCAATCATACATCTATTTCGTATGGATGTCTTTGTTGGGTAACTTGTCATGCTAATGGCCGCAAGAACTACTAGTTGCTTGATGACTAGAGTCATCATGCGCTCACTATATATATGGGTCTCATTTTCGAAGACTATTCCAAGGATGGTTGACAAGAAAGCATTAGTGGCATACATGCTTAGAACATTATACATATTTTTATTATAGAATTATGGAGGAGTTATGTGAAATTTGTGGAAAAAATTTTGACCATTTACAATTTAGTTATATTTTTTAGAACAATAAAAAGTGGGGTTTCTTCAATAATGCATTATATGTGTTCCATAAACCATAACATTCTTTTTGTCAAGCATCCTCTTAATAAAACACTAAATTTTAATTTTTAATTGAAGCAAAATCGCTCATGCAGTTTAAGAGGATATCCATTGCCATGCAGAGAGAGCTGAAGCTCGTACCAAACCCTTTACTTTATAGGTTATAGACTTGCTTTAAGTGCTTCGAAATGTTATCTCTAATAAGTTTTAACTTGTACATCGATGACCCTCCTTTTATAACACAAGAAATTGACATCATTAGCACTTGAAATGCTACCAGCCCTCACTCGAAGCCATTGCGCCCACCCTCTCTTGGACAAAAATCAAGCACCAGTTAGATTTAAGTTACACTGTTATCGATCTCCAGATCTGGTTAAGTTGGATTTATTAAACTTTAATTAAAATATTGAAATTAGTTGACCCAGAAACGGATCAATACGACCCATTTACCCTCATTAGCATACTGGAACTAGAATATGAAATATCTGATAAGTTATTCTCTCCTTTCCGAAGTCTAATTACCTCTCAAATTAGTCTTCATTTAAAGAAGCATGCAGTTAATAGAAAAATAACCATTGGCCGATTAAATCTAATTGAATGTGCTAAAAACAAGAGTAGGTGCACCAGAAACACCGTACAGTTACATATATATATATATATATATATATATTTATATATATATATATATATATATATATATATATATATATATATATATATATAAAAGATCTAGTAAGAAAAAGGGGCAAATTCTTCTGCATAAATGAGTGAAACCTAAACAATATAAGAAGCATTTGGGTGACATTATAAAACACTGTTTAAAATAAAACTTGATTTTGCCTCAAAACCATGGATTCCTAAAATAGGAGTGAAAAATTTGACACACTTCCTTCCCAAGTATATCATTTACAAAAAAAAAAACAAAAAAACTGGGTTTTGGATGTGTTACCCAAAACTCATTAAAAACTTAATTTTTCAAAAAGCTTGTCAAAGAATTCATTCTTCAAAGAGTCATAAAATTCATTTTTCATGTAAAACTGAGTTTTACCCTCTCCCTAGGTTTTTGTCTTGTCACTCAAAACTCACAAAGTTTTCAAAAATTGATTTTAAAACTTATCTTTCACAAATCCTGGTTCTTACAACGCCTAACCTACTTTATTATATTTCAATAGAACTATAGATCATTTTTTATGCAATCATGTTGGGTAGAGATAGAGTTAGGAATCCTGAGTTATGAGGAGGAAACTTACAAAAGAAAGAACAACCATAACTGGTTCTATGGTTCAAGGAAATTTGCAAGGAGTTCAACAACTACAACTTATCCATGGTTCAACAGCAATACATGAAATTTGGAGTTCATTGGCACAAAAAAAAAAAAAAACACTAATAAGGATGGAGAAATTAAATTTTAAGAAAGGGGCATTTGATTACTCCAAATTCGAAATTCATAGTTTTGATGTGGATATGACCTGTAATGCTTTTGCTGATGTAGTAAAAGATTCATGGTAAAATTAATGGTTCATCAAACTTAGGATATTAGGTTTTCATACTTAAGATCCTTATTTTATTTCATTGTATTGAGAAAATATCATATTTAAAATTGGAGTGAGGAGGGTTTGATATTAAATTCACTGTTCTCAAATTCCGAAGTTTTCAAATCTGAAGCGAACAAACACCCCTAAAGGTTTCACTTTCCTTCACTGGCGTGACATTCACATAAACATTAATAAAGCAAAAAAAAATTGTCAGTAAAAGTAATGGGGAGGATGGATTAATTAATTAACTTTCAGTGACGCAAAAAAAGAGAGCTCTAACTTATAGACTTTTGGTCAAGGTTAGGTAGACATGTACAAGGTTGTGTCAATACATGCACCATCTCCGACTTTAGAATCTTCAACGCAACCGGCCAAGTAGGTGCATGGAGCTCATGCATGTCGGCTCACTTGTAGTCAGCTCTGTCACTGTATAGCAGCGCAAATTTTGAATTCTTATGGCGGTGAACACAAGAAATTATATTGGAATACCCCACCAGAGCTTTATATGCTAAATTTAGTCGGCTCACTTGACATTGACTATTCTTAGCATTTAGATCATGTTCACATACTCACTCACCTCTTCTTTAGGTGCACACAAGAAATTATATTGGATTTCACACACAAGAGCCAACAATAAAGTGAAGTGCTGATATTGGCATTCAGGTATCTTCTTGTAATGGACACTAATAAATAATATTATAATATATATATATATATATATATATATATATTAAGAAAACCAGTAGCTACCTACCAGATCTTTATATGCTAAATTAGATGAGAATCATTCTGGCATTGATTTTAAGGAAATCAGATGGTAGAGATTAAAGTTGGAAAAGATAGAAATCAAGCTGTATTTTCAAGAGACAGCAATACCCCTCAAAAAAACAGGAGATCTTGATTAAGAAAACCCATTTCTTACCTCCTTTGAATGGTATTTTGGTATTCTCAAAATATATATTGGTTTTTATTTCTTTTACTTAATATCGAACATCCCATATTTTAAAATCAACCAGAAACTTGTTTTCCTATATATATATATATATATATATACATATATATATATATATATGAAAAAAAAATAGAAATCAAGCTGTATTTTCAAGAGATAGAAATACCCTTCAAAAAAACAAGAAACCTTGATTAAAAAAACTCATTTTCTTTCCTGCTTTGAATGGTATTGTGGTCTTCTCAAAATATATATTGTTTTTTTTTACTTATATATATATATATATGAGAGGGAGAGAGAGAGAGAGAGAGAGAGAGAGAGAGAGAGAGAGAAAAGATCTTTTCTCTCCCTAAGTAAGCTTGGAGAATCTTCCAAAGTTTGTTGTTGTCAGACTTTGGGTGAGGATGTGTCCTTTTCTGTGGATTAAGTAAGGGCCAGATCAAAACAAGTTGCCCAATAGTACAAAATATATATGGCAGCCCTTGCTAGGAGGGTCAGCAAAGAATGCACATGGGTCATCACCTTCTCCTCTGGCTGCTTGCTGGGAATATCCTTCCACATTTGGCCATGCAAGATAACGCCCAAATCCACTCTTGCAGACTTCACAAAGATGTCTTTTAGCAAACAGAAGTCTCCCACCGCTTAAATAAGACGCGTGAAGAACAGCCCGATTTTGACAAAACTCATGCCTGCCAATTTCCGCAGTGTTCAAATCGGTAAACCCTGAGCATACTCGGCAAGATTTTAAAAACAGGCAATTTAACCATTTGAGTTCTTCAATAGATCTTCCTTAATCAATTTTTGAAAAAAAAAAAAAATCATGGCGTATGTATTTGATGACCTAAGTCAATTTAAACTATTTTAAAATTGAAAAAGTGAAGAATAGGGAAATGCAAAAAATTATCCTAGCTCTGGTACCAATATTTACCACATTGATTCATAGGTTAAATATCAAATATCATACATAATCAATTCTTTTTTTCAAGAATTAAGTATTATTATTATATATTAAGAAGATATGTTCTAAAAACACAATCTTCTTCTCACCAGATACCATCAAATTGACACATATTATGGATTGCTTGTGCACCTCAATGTCAAGAGGCAAAAATAAATATAATATGGGTTAATGAACTCAGGTTATTTGCAGCTAAAATTGGCAAAAGCCCGTTATTCTTACTTGGATTCAGGTGTTTTGATTATCGTGCCAGTTTATTTGAAACTACAAAGTTAAGAAATGAAGATAAGATCTTTGTGTGAGTTGGAGGATATTCCCCAGTTGAGAGATTTGAAACCATCATCGTGCTCCCTAGGGTCTAGGATTGCGTTGGTTCCTGGGTAGGACCCTGCGCTATACATTAGCTAGTAAATTGCCTTCTTCCTTGTTGTCGTAAGAAGTGCATAGCGCTCATGCAACTCGAACCAATGACCAACTGCCTACCAACCACTGGCCCAAGTCTGTGTTGAATGCTTTTTAGAGAGCAATGTTGGTATCTACTCTTACATAATTAATTGTCCACAAAAATGATGAACACTGCCTATATTGCGGTCGCAGATTCTTGAAGTTTTTAAGAAAGAAGGCACTAAAGGGGGCCTGAATTGTAAATAAGTATATAATTATTATTCACCGCAACAACTACATTATAATGATGTACCTATGAGGGCACTAAATATTACTAGCAATGCATTAAACTTGTATAAAGAAATTATGAGGCATGACGTGGGGAAGAATCCAAACGTCCCTATGACATAACTATTCGTATGGTTAGGGTGATGCTAGAACAGTCATCTTTTCTCATGATCAAGTGCACATAATAATTAGATTGTCTCTACCCATTAAAGGAACAAAAAAAGAAAAAAAAAAACTCGTGAGTTCAATTTTTTTTTTCCAAAAAGTGGCTTCTTTTTTTTTTTTTAAGAGAGAGAACATGGTGGAAAGAGAGAGGGACAAGTACAGGTTCACTTAGCCTCCATAATCGCATCCTTAATCCCAAGTTTAACATTCCTAAATACCATCAAAATAACACTTTCTAAAATTTGAACTAAAGATGTGATTATAGCATGCCATCCAACCCAACCAGTTGCACTACTCATCAGAGAGATATATATTGGAAGAAGACATAATTAGGTAACTTACTTAGACCCTTGCGAACATTGGTAAATATTTTTATTGACGTCCTGCATAATTAACCTTTACCGACATCCTTACGAACATTGGTAAATATTTTTATCGAACACTCAATTGAACGTCGGTAAAAATTGTATTGAATCCCCATGATTTTATTGAATTGAAGAAAGATTAACAAAGAATACATAGAAATTAAGGATACACAGAAAGAATTCAAACAAGCATTATATATCATCATCGATACATTTTCACCATTCGATTTGAGGAAGAATTTACATTAATATTATGCATCGTGATGGATTAACTCTCTGTTGGGTTGTTAGTTGACATTGATTTCCAAACCTTGACCTTCCACCCTCCTCTTAATTTCTCCTTGATGCATGTTCAATTTCTCCACCAACTTGTTCTAATGGGATTTTGTTTGAATCCCAAAAATGGGGAGTCAGATTTATCTGATTATGACTTCAATTAATCCGGTCCAACTACTCGGATTTTATAAACGGATTTACATGATCCGACTAATTACTAATCAAAATCACATTTAGGATGCAATTTTCCAATTCTTAATCTGAATCGTAAACGGATCTAATTAATCTCATATCCGACAACAACTCCAATCTAATTAAATTTATATATGTTGGATCATAAGTTCCAATGTAAGGAAATAGATAACAGAACTTATAGCTGGGAAATCATGTGCTTAACCTAAACATAGAAGGGAAATAAAAGAATAGTGATATTAACTGCTAGTTTTGAAGATCAACTGCCAAGATTAGGCCAAATGAAGGACATGTGATCACATGCTGATGGTGCTATACCTAGTTCATATATGTTCTTTAATAAATTTGAATCAACTGTGATGTGAATGAACTTGCAAGAAGTGGTAGCAATAATATTGGTTCCCCATAATTGGCCTATACTGCATGGGTTTGGGGAATATAAAAATGAATATGAAACAATTACTTGTCATCTTCATGAATTATTGGGTTAGGTATATAATGCACCAAATTTAATGCACCAAATTTGAGTTAAGGACAAGCTTCTCTCCATGTGGGGAATATGCTGCTTTGTTATATCCATTCCCATCTCTAACAAGAAAGATTCTACAGAAGGTCCCAGTCTGTCTAGGCCTCAAATGATGGCTGATGGTTCAGGAGTGTTTGGAACTGGATCTGGATTTGGGGAGGATGTCAATAGATCTAGTGACATCTAAAATTTGATCCAAATATGACCCCGCATTAATCAGTCGGATCTATATATTAAGTAGCAAACTGGACCTGCTAAATACTGGATCACATGCAAAGCTTGCATGGGATCTTCATTAAGTAGCGTCGCATCCAAGATCAGATTATAATGGCCAATAAAATGATTGAGAAACTCTCTTCAAGCAAGCAAAAGTCTGTCTGTATTAAGCTTGATCTGTTTAAGGCTTATGACAAAGTTTTCTAGACTTCCATAGTCACAAAAAACGTGTTATTTTTGAAAAAAAAAACGTGAAAAAATGAAATGCATTTAAAATTAGAAAAAATTGCATTTTTTGAAAATCGTGGAAACTGAAAAAAAAAACATGTCTTTAATGCATTTTTAATGCGTTTTTTCACGTTCTTTTCACTTTTCATTTCATTTTTTTTATTTTTTAATGTTAAACAGTTTTTTTTTTCATTTTATATTTTTTGTTTTGTTGCAAATTTACTTATCTTTTGACTTCTATGTTATTATTTTCTTTCATTTTTAGTTTTTTTTTTTAATTAAAAAAAATCTATTTTTTTCCTATTTTTCAAGTCCACTATATTATACCCGAGAAAAACTTTGCATAATATACTTGACTTGACTTGGCTTCCACTAGAAATGAATCAATCTTACTATGCTTTGTGTTAAATTTGTGTCTTTCTCCGTTTCTCCGTGCTAGTGAATGCCATTGAAGGTCAGCCTTTTAATTCTAAAAGAGGCCTAAGCCTTTTATTATTATTTTTTTTTACCAGGGGCTAACTAAAAAAATTCAAAAATATGAGTGGTAAATGTTTTCTATTTTTTATTTTTTTTACCACTGTATTGGTTGTAAATTGAGGCACTACCATGTGGGTAAAAGATAAGGGGGGTGGGATCGTAGTAGGGTACCCCTTTTGTTCATTACGAAGACAAATTTTGAGGGACAACCTGTCCGAGAATCAGGACTCCTTGTCCTGAACATCTATGCCTCCTTCTCCCCTTTAATTTATTTCTTTGTTGGTATATTCTTTTTGGCTATAGTATTCTTTATTCTTTGGCAACAGAATGGACAGTAAATCTTCTCTCCCCTCGATGCTATGCGACAAAAACTTTGGAAAAGGTAAAGTGAAATTGATAGAACCTTTCAACTGGTCGAGGGCATTTTATATAAAAAGAACATTTTGTTGTTAAAACACATATATTCTGATAACACAATGTTCTTCTCATTCGAAGAACAAATTATGTTCATATTTGATCGTTAAATCTAGGAAGAACACTAAATTACACCATGTTCCTTGAAATATGAATACAGTGTCTTTGGATTGCATTTCTTGACAGCATGTATTCCATGCCTTGGTGCCAGTTCATTCGGGTCCATGCAAGGTGCCAGCTTTTGGTCACTATTTTATGTATGTCCTAATGAAATTACGTTATCATTCCCAAACAACCCGTTGGACGTTTCAAGAATACGTCTACATAGATTCATGAATGCCGAGTTCTAATGTTTCATTCATGACAGATTGGGACAAAACATTTACCACAACAAGTCACTCTGTTGGCTCGATGAGAACAGTTTGGTAACGACAGTGAGGCCTTTTGTGAATGGCACGGCTATCAGAAGCATATCAGACGCTATGGTGCTGGATTGTTAGAAGCTAAAGCATGTGAAACTCAATTCACTGGAGTACTGGATCAATAAAAGAATCAGATTCTCACCAAAATGAAGCTAGAAGAAGTGGTTCAGAGTTCCCCTCTCAAATCTGCTAGTCGTGGGAAAGAAGGTGCGAAGCTTGATCGTGCGGAGAAGATAAGTGGCGATCGGTTTCTCAACGAGGGGGGCACAGACACACAAGTGGTCGGAATCCTTACTGTCCTTTACAATGACCACAGATCCAACCGATCTACAGCCCAACATCGAGTGATGATATTAATAAATAACAATATATGTCACCGGTGCAGCTCTTAGCATAACCTAGCATGTTTGCTAACCCCAGCTTGGCAAAGTTGGATTAAAGTTTAACCAATCTCAAGATCATTCATAATCTCATAGAGCCTCTGGTTGCCAATCAATGGCTTCCATCCACTTCTCGACATGCAAAAGACTTCTCCTTCCCCCGGCTCTGAATGAAAACGTAATCAGCCTAATCTGGAGGCTTGTGTATATGACCAGGATAAGTCTCATCATGCAGAATCAATTAACCCCTAGGACAAAAATCCGACACTGGACGTCCCAAATTCTGCATTCATTCAAGTTCAGTTAATTTAAAGGAAAAAAGCAGGACGGTAAACTATTCTGACACCTGAGGCGTAACTTCCGTTAAACCTGAGGCATATCTTAAGATAACATGGAAGTACTGTTCTTTTTGAAGGAGTGAGTTCGATATAAGCAGCAACCAAAGGAACACGGAGATTCCAAACATAAACTAGTTTAAGAAGGCACAGTAAGAACCTTGGGATACAAAATCTTACATTCCTCAGCTCTATACTAAGTTAACCTGGATAGCCGCAAACATGCTCTACAAGTTGATAATATTGGGCGGGGGTAGAGAGAGAGGGAGAGAGAGAGAGAGAGAGAGAGAGAGAGAGAGAGAGAGAGAGAGAGAGAGCTAAAACTAACATAATCCAGATCAAAATAGGTGACACTTGAGAATTACTCCAGCAACGTCATCAACAGATCAGGAGTTCGCACTGACTCGTGGGCTGTTTTCCCATGTGCTCTTTGACAAAAGTCCTGAGGCATCCATTGATGAACCGAGGAGCAGAACCATCACAGAATCGTTTTGCAAGATCAACAGACTACACCACAAAGACATGACGGTAAGAAGCTAAGAAATTCACACCAAAAATTCTGAACAGTAACAATTATGTGCAAGTAATAATATAAATTGCTAGTACAGTTCACTGATCCATTACTCTCCGTTTGTTGAAGAGAGACAACTTAGTTTGTATGTGATTAGATGAATTAGTGATGCTTTTCCCGATGGTCACGATCAACATCAGAAGTGCGTTAAAATGATTAGATGCCCACAAAGTCACAGCTTACCTCATTTAGAACAATTTGATGGCGTGTTCCTAGCATGGCTATTTCTGCCATTGCTATGTGTAATATGCAGAGCTCCAGTATTCTTCTACCAGGTTGATTCTAAATGACAAGCACATCAGTCTACATAAACAAAAATGTAAGCAAAATGTAACTTCTCAAAACAACCTAGGGCACAAAAACACTCAATACAACGACTATCTAGAACCTATAGGTAGAGAAACATGGTTTACGGAATAGCTAATAATTGACATCTTTTTCCTTCTTTTCAGTAGAAAATGATAACTAGATGAACCCTTTATAAAAGCACAAAAAAAAGGTTTGGTCTACTATGTATCCTCAATTTCTCCCTACATCATGCAAAGCCACTTGAAGTCTTTGTACAGAATCATGTGTTTTCTTCTTTTCCAGTAGAAATTGATAACTACAGTGACTCCTTAACAAAAACAGAAGAAACTAAAAAAAGGCACGGTCTACAATATATCCTCAATTTCACCCATGTCAAGCAAAGTTTGAATTCTGCAAAACTAGACCCAGCGAGCGAGAGAGCGCACAAGAGAGAGAGTCCTTTACAAGTTACAACAGCACAAGAAGAACCTAACAGAGACTTGGTCTACTAGCCTCAAGTTCACATGTGTCAAGCAACGTCACCTAAAGTCTTTATACAGGATTCTTAAAAGCTAGACTAAGAGAAAGAGAGAACCTTCCAACTTGCTGGAGTAACTTTATCCATGACCTGCACATGATGATCCCATCTTTCTAAAACTGCTTCCAGAAGTCTTTCTGAATACCTGCAAAGCATTTCAGAGAAACATTATTAACTCCTGAAACATAATATGCTAGTGGATCAACCAAACAAAAAACCAGAAAAGAACAATTCTCTTTCATAGTTGAAGCAAAAACTAAGTATTCCTTTATGTGATAGTGTGGTGCATTGACTAATAAAATTTTGTGTTGGTCCAACATTACACCATGCAAGTAAAACGTTTATGACATAGAATGATAGGCACCATGCTATTATGACCGGAGCCTCTTACTGATAGTTAATCTAAAAAAACTAAAAGGTATAGAAACTAACCTTAAAACGTGTTTGCTGTACACCAACTTCGGCGGCGCTGAAAGGACTTCTTTTTCTGAAGCATTCAGAACATCCAATAGATTATCATTTAACAATACATGATAAGTTTGTCTAAGTTTACCAATATTATTGATAGGGCATGTATAACAATTAACCAAAAAACCATGTAGCTTGAAATGATCAATAACTCCTGCTCTTCTGCTTCAGTTTGAGCTACAACAGGTTCCCCACTAAAATTCATATGGTCATAATCAAGCAAGGAAGCTCCATTGAACACACAGACAGGATCTGAGATGGTAAAGCAAAAAGTAATGAGAAAATTGGAGGAAGCTAGCAAACCTTCTTCATGCAAAGAACAACAGGAAGCATCACGTGGATAATAGAGATTATTTGAAAAGACATTCAGCTAAAATTTGTTGTAGCAGTAAATCTTAAAGTATAAGATTCAAGCATCGTGTGATAAATTAACTAAAAGAGTACCAACAGGTACCTCAAATTTTAGTGCACATGACCTGAAAGACGTAAAAAAGATATATTTGCTGAACAAGTTTGCTTGTTATTCTAATGTTTTTGGATCCATAATAAGCTTATCAAGTTGCTGAATTTTCGAAAGTTGACCCGTAATTTATTGAATGTATGCATGTCTGCCGTTTTCCGGAATAAGTGACCTATGTTTTCCATTGGCCGCCAGTTTTTTACACAACTTGTTTATCAGTTTCACACAATTTACATATCACTTGCTAATGATTCCTCGTACTTTTTTCCTCTTCTTTCAATTTCATGATCTTCTAAAAATTTGAACTAACCAGCTCTTCACTCCGATCCTCATCCTGGTCCTCCTTTCATTGCAGCAATACTCTTGCTATTGAAGTTAGATTGCAAAACTTGTGGAGTATGGATATAGTAGTCAACACAACAGATCAAATCAAGGGAGATTGTTTTGCTTGGAAAGTTTATCATGTGTAATACGTTTTATATGCTCTTCTTTCTCGCTATTCTACAAAGAAATTGCTGTTAAAAATATCCTCTCCGAATATTCAACTCGGATGCCAGTAATAAGAACTCAGGAAGAACAAGAACTAACTAATACAGTAAGATGAAAGACGACTAAAAAGCATGTGAACTCTTGGCTCACTAAACCAGTTGCCCTCTCATCTCATCTATTAATCTTTGTCTGGCAAGAGCGAGAAAAATCTTTGTCAAGCATAAGAGGAAAATGGAACTTCCTTACCTCTTTTCGCATTCACCCTCTTCTCGAACAGACGAACGGGATCCGACCCTTCTAAACAGGAAGCATAAAGAATTAACCTGCAAGATAACCATCAAAACATCAACTCCCACCACTAAAATCGAGCCTTCGACAATAACAAGGAACCCACAGATGAAAGGTGTAGTCATTACAGAGACAACTCCCGGGCGGCGCGAGGGCTGGAAAACCGGCCAAACTAACGGCTCTCGACTTCTGAATTTCGGCAACGAAAGGCTCTTCTACAGCTCCTTCTTCGACCATGAGGGTAGGAGTGGAAGTCGGAGATACTACACATGAGTAGAGAGTTTAGAAGTTGAATTAAACATTTGAATTCTAAAAGCAACAATGTTTAATAAGTGAGTACATGGAGAACAATTTTAGGAGTATTTCAATGTTGTAAGTGAGAGCTAAAACTCTTCTTCTTCCCTATCTTACAAGAGTATTTCAATGTTGCAAGTGAGAGCTAAAACTCTTCTTCTTCCCTTTATAGTTCAAGGTTGAATGGATGCATCCATAAGCTTTGATTTTATTTCTACACATTTTTTATGTGATTTTAAATTTTTTTTTTCAGAACTAAATTTATTAAGATTCACATGAAAATTTAAATTAAGCAGGACACTTTATATGTAATTCTTTCGTCCAAGGAAGGGTAAAACCGTAATTTTATGTGCATTTCGTGAGAATTTTATGGTATCATATTTTCATCAAATAAAAAAATTATTATTATTTAAACATTAATTATTTATTTGAATTTTAACAGTACATTCAAAATAATAATTGGAACGGCTTTAACAAGTATAGGCATCATTCCAAGTAGAGGTAAATAAGGAATATAGTCGGACTCGGAACCGCAGGAGCGGTCGGGCATACCCAGACGGTAATTAGATCCAGATCCGCATGCATGACGCATCGTCCCGCCACCGCCATTTCTAAAGTCTGAAAACCCGCGTCCCAGCGACGCATTGTTGAGAACTTCTTTTCGATCTCAATCTCGGCCACCTTCCTCAACCGGAGTCTCTCTACTCTCCGGCGCGGCTGCTCCGAGTTCACGATCTCACCGGTTACAACGTCGTTTCGCTCCTTTTAGGTCGACCAGCTAGAGAAGAGACGGAATGGCCATCCCAAGGGCGGGCGTCTTCTTGAACGACTACCTCGAATGTAAAATAAGCCATAATTCCTCTCCGCACCTCTCTAAATCAGGACTTTCGAAATATTTGGAACTATTTTTCTCGTTTTCGTAATCTTTATTTCTTAGTGTTTTCCCCTGTTCTTTGCGTTGCCAGATTCGAGCACACTGCGGAGGCTACTCAACAACATGCGAGAATTGGACGAGAGATCGCAGGGTACAAGTTTCGACACAGAACACAAATGAATTCGGTTGTTCTAGGGGTTCTAAACTTTAGTTTGTTCTGCTCTTCATGGAGATCATTTTACGCATTTATTTTTATTTTTTGGACTTTTCAGCCATGATTAATCAGAGTATGGAGCAAACTAAATACTGCCTCGGCCTCTTTTCTCAAAGTAATAAGAAAGGGCACCCTGAGGACGATGAATTCATCGAGAAGATGAAGAAGGAGATCGAAGCGAACCAGGAGAACGCGTTGAGCCTCTGCACGGAGAAAGTTCTGCTGGCTAAACAGGCCTATGATCTCGTAAATCTGCTTTCTTCGAGAACTTGCTTCCGTTAATTCTGTTCCTGCGTCCAGTAATGTGGTCCGTTTATGCAAGCTTTTGCTTCTGCTAGCAATTAAAACCGTCTCATTCCTCTACACTAGGTGGACTTGGTCTGATAAACATTTCTTTCCCTTTTTCTTCTCTACTGTTATCTGATTCTAGTTATGGTTTAAAACGACTTTATAAATCAATCGAAGGAAGCTTGATGAAAATGAGATATAGTTGGAAACAGGATTGGTAGACAAATTGGAGAAAGCTTGGAGTCAGTGGGATACTCTGGGAAGATGCTTAAGTGAATGTAGATACTGGCTCACACCTGTAGAGGAAGTATAGGATATATGCAACCCTTATTTTGTTACAACATCACAACTGAAAATCTGTTTTGTTTCTGACTATGTTATTAATGTCGACATGATTCATTATCAGCGGCATGTGTGTTGTTGGTGAGTTGATAAAATGCAGTCATGATTTGATAAAATGATGGTGAAGCTAGGAATTGTCCAAGCCTCTCTAAAGCTTCCACTTAGTATGCAATTTGCCTACAACAAACTAATGCAAATATGTAACGTTTTCTCCATATAATTTACAGCTGATATACATCTCTCTCTCTCTCTCTCTCTCTCTCTCTCTCTCTCTCTCTCTCACTCATTGACTTCTGAAATGATATCATCGGGCTGTTGCTTGCAACATACAATTCTCTCTAATCAACACTAATTGGGGCCTGGGGGTGTCTTATGTCTACATGAATACTTAATAGTTGGTATTCTGTATTAAAGCTATGACATGATGTCTCGTGACTGCAAACAGTTGAACACTGAAGAACTGACCCTTGATGTTGCCGGAATTGACTTTGTTGTAGATCGATAGTCAAATGAAACGCCTTGAAGAAGATCTTGGTCACTTTTCAGAAGACGTAAAGCAAGGTATGTTATTGAATTTTCTTTTGATGCATTACTCTTCAGTCCAACTTATAATGTTACTTTTTTAATTTCAAGGTCAAATGGTTCATTTTGTCAACAAGCCGCCTTGAAGCATGATATGTCTGACTCGCTTATAGCAAATAAACTATCCACTTTTGCTTTATATGTACCTCAAAGAAATATCTTATGAAACAAAGCAATATGGGAAAGGTAAGTGGCTATTGGACTCCTGAAGATAGAAAGTCAAGAGAATGGCAAACTTATGTAGCAGGAAAAAGATAGTTGTGCAAAACAATCACCAAAGGTTCTGTTTCAAACTTTGAGATGTGTGAGCTGGAACAGTTTATAAGATATGATTATGATTTATGATGGACAACCAAATTTGAATGTATCTGAAGCTTAAGTAGTTTGAAAAGTTGTCTTAATCATTTACTTCCATTGTGAGTCTGGAATATCCTGTTCCATATGGCAGCATGTCACCTTATTATTCATGGCTGACTCAATAGGATCTTTATGGCCACCAGGTAGTGTTGATTTTCACAAACAAAGACATATTTTCTTTGACTTTTATGTATTTTAGCCAAACATATGCGTACATTTACTGGGCTATGTGATTGTTTTGGCCTGCTGACATATTAACATTTTTAGCCACCTACTTTTTTCCCTAGCCAATCATTTTTGCCGTCATGTCTGAATTTTTATTTTTTGCAATGTCATGAATGAGATCTAAACATATTTTTAATCGGTGATAGATTAGTTGATATTAATCTACACTTGACTAAATGACGCATATGATTCAGATTCTCACCGTGCTTTTGTTGGTCTGCTTCCGCAGGTCTTCTTTCAGCTTCTTCAATGGGGAGCAGCGTCAGTCCGCTGCTGAAGCAGGAGCTTGTAGCCCAAGTCTCAGAATCTATAGAATCAAATTCTTCATCGTACGAGCACATCATCTCTCTCTATGAAGTCCTTGCTCGTGTTCATGGAAAGAATATAGTTCCCCATATCCGAGACATCATGTCGACTATCATCTCCACCTTGACTTCAAGTGCTGGTTGTTTCACAATCCATCAAGCCTGCGCGAACGTTGTACCTGCGATTGCACGTTATGGAATGGATCCTTTGTCTCCCGACAATGAAAAGTCGTCGATTATTGACTCTCTTGCTCGGCCCCTGTCGGAAGTTCTAATGGGACGTCATGAATTCTTAGCTTCTGGTGCTGCTCTTTGTTTGAAAGCTCTTGTGGAATCTGATGATTGGAGATTTGCTTCTAATCAGACAGTGAATATGGTTTGCTTAAATTTATCTAGAGCTCTTGAAGAGCAGGTAACACAGACACATTCTCACATGGGTCTTGTAGTGTCTCTTGCAAAGTGCAATCCATTGATCCTAGAGGGATACGCTCTGTCACTTATAAGATCGGTTATCGACATATGTGGACCTGAGGAGACTGAAATATCTGCACAGAAGCACTTGAATGCAATCCAACTAATAAACTCCGTTTTGAAACATGTAGACCCAAGTAGCATTTGTTCTGAAATGGAGCAAATTCTCCTCTTCTTGGAGAAATGCCACTCTGACCAGTTTGTAAGCAGTGCTGCCGCCCAGGCTCTTCTAAATGCAAGAACCATCGCAGTAGTGAAGAAACTAAAAATTGATCATAGCATGAGTCCATAGCCATACAGTGCAGAGTCCACAATCACCTGTAACCACTCTCGTAGGTCTGTAACGCCTGAATCTGAGACAGTGACTTCTTTTGCTACATCACCCATTTCGCCTGCTCAGTCATACTGCAACATTGGAAGGCCTACAAATCATAGGCTTTGGATGGACACTCATAGTGCTGTAGATGTTTCCTTGAAAGATGGTCATTATTCTTCAAGCATGACAGATGGGCATACAGGTTTTATTGGTACGAGCTTCAAGGAAGATCCCAAATGCTTGATCGATGAGGATGTTACTTATACAGGGACTGAACTTTCTGAAGAGTTTACTGGGTTTGGTTCAAATTCTGAAATTTTGGAGGCAGAAAATGATACCCCAAAGGTACACGATCCAAAGAAATACCGTTTCCGTTTAAGGATTTTATTTTTAGTTGAACCACGGTTGCGATATAAACCAAATTCCAGTTTTACAAGTGAGAAATATAGTTCAAGCGTCAAACAGATGTGTTTAACCTTGTTTCTATATGAGGGTTGGAAATTTTGCTTTTTCAGTTAAACAAGCTTTACCCAGTTATGGGGTTCAGCATTGCTGTTTTCTGTAGCATCAAGTTCTGTTTAGAAAAAGTGTCATCTGATGCTTATTGTAGATAACACCGAGATTTTCTTAGAACAGTTTTCCCTGATAATGTTTGCCCATTTCTCGTTTGCAAGAGTTTAAATGTCTGGCTTTTATTTGACTTTTGGCTCCTGACGTGTTTTGTTTTCCTCTTCTTTTCCCAAAAGTATCCAGCAGTTCCTATAGATGACATCAAGATTTTCACATCTCCCAGAAAGCTAATGCGTCTCTTCAAAACCAGGACGCTGAGAGCAATATCTTTGATGAAGAATCTAGTGATCCAAGTAGCCAGAATTCCAACATAGCAGAACTTAGCCCACTAAACAAAATTCAGGGTCATCTCAAACTGGAATTTTGTGAATGGAAGTCTTCAGAAGCCCCTAACATGACTGATTCAACACTGCATAGTTTTCTGATGAGAAAGTGAGGGTTGGTTGTGCACATGGGATCCAACATGGATGTGCATAAAACGGACGTGTTTGCATGGCTGTCAGGTCCGAGGTTCTGGTCAGGGTCAGCGTCATAGAACGCAAGGTGGTCTGCTTCACCTTATGAGTCTGTTGCTGTAATATAGACTCTTCAACCTTGTAGCAAGCCTGTGAACTCAAGGAAAGATCTTTAGTATAACCGCTGGTATGAGTCTGAAAATACTTTTCTTTTCCCCTTATTGGAGAACACTAATTTGTTAATCATGTTTGTTCTTTGCTCCTGAGCATCTCTGCTACTGGTTGCTTTCTACGAAGGCGTGATGGATGCCGGAGCATTGTGGTCTCTTGTCCATTATCATTGATCATGACAAATACAATGACGCAGATTTGCAGATTGGGTTGGTGCCTTACTGAATTTGCCATGTGTAACAGCTGAAGTATGATCAGACAAGAAGCTTTGGATGTGCGAACCAGCCTGATATTTCCTTCTCGTGGTGAAAATTTGTCCATTGATGGTATTCGTACTATTGGACGTGTCTTTCATGTTTGATTCTGTTGCTTTCAAGTATGTGATTTCCTTTGTGAATTTGTCATGCCAACCACATCAGGGCTGGTACTCTTAAGATGACAAACTATCCATAATTTCTCTATCTTGCGGTGACAGTTTCAGGATTTATTTTTTACCGACGTTACCAGAAGCGCTTTAGGAATCAGCCTACTCTGCAATTCAGCCAAATCGGCCGTGAATTGATAAAATTTTTTGAAAAGTTTGAAAGAACTTTCTTAATTTTTTAAAAGTCAAACGCGAGGTGGTGGTGGGCCATTGAATCGAAATGGATTGCTATTTGAAGGGACATGATCTGTTTTCTTTATGCAAAGCCATCATTCATTATTCACGTCTGTTCAGTTCTCTCGTCGCTCTTCGCGCACATCCCATGTGAATCTGCGTCGAAGTAGAGTCTTGACTGTTGAAATGTGGTGCGAAGGAAGCAAATGGGTGGCTACTTGCCATTTATTGCAATATAATCTTGCGTTTGAAGAACGGCTTCGCAGCCCTTGTATTAGCGAACAGCCTTACCATCATTCACTTATAGACCAATCACCTGTCATAATAAGGAAATTCCTCGTGCTAGTTTACTTTTGTGCATGTGTTTGTGTGTATGTATATGTGCGTGTTCGTGAATTTACATGAACATGGAGAGACAAGTGAGGGCTGGGAAGTTCCATCTTTAAACCTGTTGGGCGAAAAAGATGTTGACTACTTGCTTCTGTGACGACATGACTTGCTCACTTTGATAAGAACAGATTGTTCGGGTTTGCAAATTAACGAGGGACCAGATACTATGGACCGTTTCTTGTGACGTCTTACTTGAGCTCAATGTTGTCGGTTTCATCAAAGTAAGGTGCTTATTTTAAAGAGGGATGCATATGGGTTCAAATAAGCACCAAAGGCATGGTTTGGTCAATTTACTAGTGTGATGATAAAAATGAGGATTTAGATCATAGTACTCTAACACTGCTCACCTTGTAAAGAACAAAGGTAAAAAAATTGTTATCATATTACTTTATGTCGGAGATATGGTGATTACTGAAAGTGACAAAAAGGGAGTTAATGAAATCAAATAACTCTTTAAAAAACAATTTGAAATGTTAAATTCAGGATATTTGACATACTATTTAGGTATTGAGTTGCTTACTCTAGTAGAGGTTGTCTTTTATTTCAGTCGGGCAACTTCTTCCTGAAAGCCTTAACTTCTATAAGGTGTCATTTTCTTTCTTGCAAACTTTTAGTTACACTATAAGTTCTAAGAGGAGTATTTAAAACATATGTATATGGATTTACCTGCTTTATACATATAGTTGACCATATAGTACATATTTATCAGCTATGAGGTTTCATTTTCTTCTTCGCAAACTTTTTAGTTGTTACACTGTCAGTTCTAAGGGGAGTATCTAAAACAGACTTATATTGATTTACCTTATAAGTATAGTTGTCTATATAGTACACACATATATAAGCATACTATCATGTTTACAGCTATGTTAAATACATATGGATTCGCTCTTATATATATGTGTGTGTGTGTGTGTGTAGGATGTTTTTATTTTCTTTTCTGCATTTTCTGTTTTCTATATTTTTGTTTGTATCTTTTTTTTTTCCATTCCAGTATTGCCCAATGACTAGCCCACCACACCAGCTATGGAGTTGTATATACATCAGGGGTTTCCCCATGCTTGGCTAATCCTTTCTAAGCATTTTGGCCTATCCTTAAAAGTCCTGCTATTTACATTATGCCTTAATGCACTACTGAGAATTATTTTACACCCTTTCAGAACAGAAACAAGGAATGTAAGGAAGTCAAGTTGCATAGCTCACCTTGTAAAAAGATTGGTCTAGGACTGACACTGGACTGGGCCTTCAGGCTGTGCACCTCCTAATTCCATCAATCTTTTTTCATCACTCAGAACCAATGACACCTCCATATTCTATAAATAGAAGAAGCAAAGTTCAAATAAAATACAGAGGCAGGAATACGTGAACTTTTATATAGCAGTATACATGCATAAAGGCAGGAAGTGTAGTAAAATGCACATAGATTTCTGTACAGTCTTACACACAGCTATCCATACATATTGATCTTAAGCTAAGAAAGTACCTTCTCTTTCTTGTTAAAGATTGTAGGTGAAGTCTGCAAACCACAGTCTGCCACTAAGGAACAATCTGCACTTGCCATTTCCACGTCTACTTGTGATGCAGAACTCATATTACTATCTGAAAAAACAGATATTTCATCTCCTTGCTAGCTAATTTGTCTTGTCGTATCACTGCTAAAATCGCCTGTCTGATCTTCTGGTGGTACTGAATAATGCACTGAATCAGTTGTAAGCTTGCCACCTTTATGTCCAAAATCATGTCGTGGTCGAGGCTGCCTCCGGGGCTTGCTAGAATCTGGCAAGGAGGTATTCCTAGCCTTCATTTCTGCATCTTTCTTTCTCTGTAGCAGTCGACTTAAAGAATCTGAAGTCCTTCAAGAACTGCCAGTGTTATCTCTGTTCAACTGTTAAGAGATCTGTAGTGGAATGCATGGTGATTAAGAGATCTGTAGTGGAATGCATGGTGATTGAATCATAAAATTGTTAAAAGTAGCCTACAAAGTAACATAAACATAGTTTGTAATAGTCAAAGCAAACTATGAACCCTACGGGCTAGGAGGATAGAGAGAGAGCTACGACCTTTCATTTGGGTGATTGGTTTCATAAACTCCCCTCTCACCTGAAAATAAAGAAAAAAAAAAAAAAAGGAAATAGTCAAAGCATGACTCACCTATTCTGTCAAGATACCGGGGCAAATGCTCATGATCCTGTTCATATTTGGATGAAAAACGTTGGTACGATATGCCACCTAAAATTCGAAGGAAAACTTGAACTCTTTGACAACATGAATGAGTAAAATGAAAGATGAACTCTACAAACAACTTGAGTGTCCAACAGCCTACCTTCATTGGCTGACAAGAGAGAGCTAAATGCGTTGGCCTAGTGGTGGCCAGTCAATATGAGAAACAGAATACCCAAAACAAGTAGATAATTTATGAACAAGAGAAACATTAAGAAGAGAAGAGAAGCACCTTGAGAGAGAGAGAGAGAGAGAGAGAGATTGCTAAAAGATCATAGAGAGAGAAAGTAACAGAGAATTGACCACTGGAATAGTGGAGTGGGAAAAAACGACTTTCCTTTTATTTCAAACTAAGGAGAAGTCTTTATCATATTCTAGATGGTAGACATAAGCCATTTTAGTACACCCACAAGTTGCTTAACGTTCTTTGTCAAGGACCATCACAGATTTAGTTATTTCTAAGTTCTAGGTGAGCCAAGTATCTCATCCTACTGCCTGGCTAAGAACGAAAACGAAAGATCCCCTTTCCTTCTGCCCTTGTTATGCCACAAGAGTTTTTTATACTAATGCTTTCCAATTTGCAGCAGAGATAGAGATAGTTGATGCCACAAGAGTTCAAAATGCACACAGGCTGCCTATCTTCCCTCGCCCCGTCTGTTGCACCAACCCCCTTAGAGGGTAGTTTGTTAACCAACGATTGTAACATGAAGTGTTCTGTAATTTTTCAAACGTTAAGCCCTATGTATATATAATTTTGCTGATTCAAAATTTATTTTAATAAATAGGCTGTCATCCAACCTTTTGGATTTAATTGAAGTCTTCTACTTTAGTATATGACTTTAGGGCATGAGCTATCTCGCTGCCAGTCTCGACCTCAATTGCTATTGCCAAGTCCACCATGACGGTTCATACTATTCTTTCATTGAATTATAAGCAACATTTGTTATGAAATTAAGATTTGGGGACCCTTGAAGTTTTCAAATCAAGGATTTTTTTGGGTCTATTTGAGCTTTTCTCTACTTGGTTATTTCAGAGGTATTTAATTGATGAGTCTGGGACTGTTTGATACTTCCAATGGATTTTAACATTCAGTCCCAAGAAGTTTACATAGTTGGTTGAGGCCATTGCTGGCAAAAGTCTAGTCATTAGTTCGATGATCACCAGTAAGTCGAAACAAACATGGTCCGGCTTCATCGAGTCACAGAAGCAAAAAATTATTGGCCATATTATAACAATTTTGTGAAAAAAGTTGTGTCAACAATAGATCATGGTATTAGTTTTTTCATAAGTTATGATCCCATATATACGTAGAGGTTTCTTAACTATGTGGCAAAGGCATTTAAAAACGCGAAATCATGTGCTAATGTAACATTGTGGAAAACAAAATTATGTGTTTAACATTCATCAATATCTTCGCTTAAATATGACGGCAATGTAGTCCTTACGTTTAAAAATGCAGGTTTTGTTTTTTAACTTCTTCTTCTTCTTCTTCTTCTTTATCAATCACAAAACAAACACAGAACAAATAGTTTTGAACTTCATGTCAACTTCAAACAATTACATTGACCATTGACAACGTCTAGTCCGTGACAAAAGCTCCTGTTATTGTTGTATTTACATCCAAATCCTACTAACTTGAATAAATGTCACTACTTTATTTAATTTCTGAAACCAAATCCAAATCCAACTAAGTGAATCCAAATTATGGATGAAATAGAATATCCAAGTAACTTAGAATTAAAAGTCGTTTAATTTCTGAAACCAGATCCAAGTCCAACTAACTGAATCCAAATATGCTACCTATCAAACACGGCGGGGCCTTCGGACGGCCCACGAAGGCAAGTGAAAACTGAAATGGCTTGCCGAATCGGATAAAAGTATCAGAATTGAAACTGACCCGATCCATTGAGTGGAAAACAGAAGCTCTGGATAAAATTAGCCAAGGCCCGAGAATCCAAGAAAACCGCGCGACTCGAATCGAACGCTTCGCCAAAACGCTAAACCGAGTCCCTTCGCTCGAGCGTCTCGTTAATGGAGGTAACCAGTTCCGAAATCCTAGACGGCTAGATCCTCTTCTCCTCCTCCTTATCCTTGTTCTTGTACTTACGAAAATTTTGTTGCTTCTGTTGCCTCGGATTTTTTTTTTTTGGAATCGATTGAGTGGTGCTTCGAAGTAGATGGCTTCGAATCTGGGCGGGAAAGTTTTGTATTGTTTTTGGGTTTCTGAATATAATGTTTGCTGGTTTTGATGTTCGTGAAGATGGATTTTCTTTCGTTTTCTATGTGGGGTTACAGTGTGATTCGGCTATCGGGGATGTTCCGAGAGGGGTTTTGCTTTTTGTCTCTCCGTTAGATGGTGAACGTTCTCTTCGTTAGACTTTTTCCCTTTCTTTGTCTTCTGTTCTGTTCTTGCCAATAGATACTTATTTTCCTTTGTGGCATTTTAGTTCGTTTTGTTGCCATTGGTACTTCAGAATTGATTTCATTTTTGTTTTCTCTTTATATTTTCGTGGTTTCATCGAATGTAGTCTTTGATGATATTTTGGGAGTTCTTTTTTGGATGAATTCTTGCGATAAAATTTGTGGGTTGTTCTTGGGTAATTTTTTTGTGTAGAAGTATGCTTATTGGCATATCTGTTTATAGAGTTGTACTATTTTCTTGTATTTTCTCCCTTTCAATAACTTCCAAATCCTAATTTATCTGAAATTCATGATTTGGTAATCGAGTATTGGTTACTTGATTTTGCTAAAATTAATAAATTTTGAGGTCGTAGAATTTTAGTTGTTTTTCCTTATGTTCATGAATTTTGTTTTTAGGGAGTTGCAGACCTACGGTGGAAGAGCTTGGAGGAAATGATTTATTGAGTGACCTTCCTATTGGCTTGTTGACATTTTTTCTTTCTGTAATTAATATTTCCTGTCATTTCATTTTTGTTATGCATGATATGTCATTTCTTATTGTGACTTTAAATGGGAAAAATATGTTATGTGATCTTTGATAAATATCTAAATGTTATTCCGTGCGATGGTGGTTAATTTGTTGAACTTCTGCTAACTTTCTGCAGATGGATTGACTTATAAAAAGTTAGTGTTCGTCTTTGTAAATCTGAGAATTCAGCAGGCAGCTAGTAACTAGTTTACTTGTCACTGTGATAACACTTCCAATGAGTTCTAAGAAAGCTTCGTGAGAAAATTTATTATTGGAGGATAGATATACTATTTTCTTTCGAGGTAATTGAATGGCTGAGCAGGGCAGAGTTGTTTGGGAAGCTGCTTCTGAACTGTTGAGGACCAGAGTACTAGAGACACAATAGAAAGTAAATGCACAAATATTACTGTAGCACAGTTATATTGCAAAACTTGTATGTTGGAATAGTCAACAAGAAGATGCAGCTTTTGAGTTTGCTTTTTGTATGGAAGCTTAGTTGAGAGGGTAGCAGAGAAATTTTAAAAGGAGATTTCCTTTCTGTATAGTGACCAATTTCTGGTGTAACATAAAAACCCAACTTTATTTGCTTTAGTTGGAGGACATCCAATGAAGATGAACATTCAAGCTGACCATTAGGTGCTATATGTACTCCAAATGTGCAGGCAGGAAGCTGATCTAGATGAAAACTTGAGCAACACTGAAGGGCAGGAAGGAGATGAAACACTGAAAGAAAAAGGGAAAATTAAGAACAAAAGAAAGCGGAAAAGAAAGCGAAAAGAGAGCTCTATTCCTGATTTTGTTGACAATATGAAGGGGATTAAAAGTGATGCACAAAGTGTTCAAGAAGAGCCTGTGCCATTGGCAAATTTAGTTGACCGCTCGCTACTAATTACAGAGGTTGTCATGACAGTGGAAGAGTGTGGTACTTCCCTAAGTAATAGTTCACCTAGGACCCAGGCAGATGATGCAGATTTTGAGACAGAGTTTTTGATTGCTGAATCTGAACAAAGCATAAGAAAGAAAAAAAAGGCAGGTAGAAATTCAAGAAAAGGACCTCTTGATGCTGATGCCTCGATGACAATGAAGCATTTTAGTCAAGAAAATCCTATTTGCAGTTCGTTACAATCTTCTGACATGAAAACCCCAACGGGCCTGACCAATGATCACATTAACAAGCCTCCAGAGGAGGCACCGGAAGATGAAACTTTTGTAGAGAAGAAGGTACCATCAGCCAGGAGTGTCCCACTTGCAAAGGAAAAAAGGCATAAAAGAAAGCAAAAACTGGATAAGGGTTCAATGACAGAATATAGTACAACTGCAGAACTCCTGGACAAGACAAGTCAGAGCACTACAACAGAAGGAGAGGTGGATTGTGTGAGTGGGAAATGCTTGAAGTCTATTTTTCCAGCTGAAGCTGATGTATGCAGTAACATGGAACATATTTTTCTCTCTGACAATAATTGTACGAAGTCGACAAATGTTAAAACTAATTTAAGTTTGTTGCAGGCTGAGAGTGCTGATTGTGTGACAAAAGGGAATCTAGATAGAAATAATCAGGCAACAATCATCCCCTGTACACTAGAAGCTGAGAAACATAACCACAAGAAGAAGAAAGATAAGAAGAAAGACCGGATTTCCTCTGTGGATAAAAATTTAGGGTCATCAGAAGAAGCTGAGAAACATAATCACAAGAAGAAGAAAGATAAGAAGAAAGACCAGATTTCCTCTGTGGATAAAAGTTTAGGGTCATCAGAAGAAGCTGAGAAACATAACCACAAGAAGAAGAAAGATAAGAAGAAAGACGGGATTTCCTCTGTGGATAAAAATTTAGGGTCATCAGAAGCTTATCCATCAACGACGTCACTGCATTCTTCAGAGTCCACTATAAGTGATGGAGTTTTAGGGCATGTGCCCAATGAGCTATGCAAATCAAAGATGATACATGATGTTCCTGATGGTGAAAATCTTGAGGATGACAGGAAGCCGGACACTTGTCTGTCTCTTGTAAATGATGATTCCAATTTGCAGAGTACTTCTAGTACCCATAAGGAAACCAACATGTTGGAGAAACTGGCAGACTTGCACGTTGCACAACCTCTATCCAGTCAACCCAGAAGGAAGTTGCTTATTCTTGATTTAAATGGTCTTTTGGTTGATGTAATAGACAGTTTTAGAAGGCACCTTCCACAGCGCAAACCTGATAAAAAAATTGGCCGAAGATTAGGTAGAAATTTGATTTTCTTAACTAGCTTATTCAAAAATTTATTTGAGTTCTGTTGCTTCATATCTTAAGGTTGTTTTTTTACTGCCAGTTTTTAAGAGACCATTTTGTGATGAATTTCTGGAATTCTGTTTTCGAAGATTTGATGTTGGCATCTGGTCCTCATTAATGATGTGAGTACTCTTTATGAAGTTGAGCTATTTATCCTGTTATACCTCTTCCATTTGTTTGGTTCTCTCTTTCACTCTATGGATGAAGCCATATTTTCTAAAGAGAGCTTGCACTTGTTGCTTTAGCTATTAGCTTGCTATAGTATTATCTTAATATGTTATATAACTTGTTTGTGTCTATGCTTTCTGTTTTCAGGCGAAATTTGCAGCCTGTTGTCGAGTTTCTGTTGGGGAATATGAGAAGCAAACTGTTATTTTGTTGGGTAACAACCAGATATCTTACTTTCCTGCTCTTTTATTATCATGTGGTGCAGTTTGGTCCTTTTTCTATCTGTTATGCTCAATTGTAGTTCTCTAAGGAAGATCCAGAAGATCTTCGCTAAACTTAGTTAATCTCTTAACTGCCCATGCTTTTTAGTTCTCAAGGGTAATATGGCTTAAGATCTACAAGATAGCAGACCATTGGGCTGTCTCCCTAGTTTTGCTAGTGTTTTTCTAATTATTGTGGCCTTGTGAGAAATAGCTCTTATTATTGGAAATGTTTGTTTATCCAAGTTTCTTGTTTGATTGCTTTATACTTAAATTGGGTTCTTTGGATCCTTCCAACATCTGAATCTTGTGTTTATTCCATAAAAGTGGTTGTCTCCATAATCTCTATGCTCCATTGAGCTCTTTGGCATACTTGATGTGATGCAGCATTTTGATTTTTTTCTTATATGTGGCGTTGTTCTTTCTTTTCTGTTTCATTTCTTTTGAGCAATCAATGGACTGTAAAGTTGGTTCAGCGCGTTGGGACTTTGGAGTAAATTTTGATGCTATATACACGATTTTATGGTTGTTAACTAAATTGTCTCATTAGTGCAATAGCTATTTTGGATGGAAAAGTAGCTGGATTTACAAGCTACTCTTCCAAAATGGCTACCTTGTTAAATTTGGTCTCCACTAAATATTCACGTCAGTGTCAAATAAAGATATGTTTTTAAGGCATCCATTGTTTGACTTAATCTTTTATGCCAGACACTGATATCAATTTTGACACTAAAACATAGTTCTTTCTTTGTCTAATCCCAAAATCTAGGTATTAATGGCCTCTTTTTCTGTGGTCATGCAGCCTTTTAGTTCGTACAATGGTAAGTATACCTTTTACATGTAATTCATGTAACTATATTATTTTAATGTTTTATTAATGTTCATATTGGTTTATGAACTATTTTTTGTGTTTTTTTTATGATGTTTTACTTTTGAGCTTTTAATTTTGGCTGATTTTTTTATCTTCTTTGCTTCTCCTTCTCTGTAGTCTATATAGGGAAAGCCTAAAAAGCGTTCACAATTTTCAATGGCGTTAGGGCAAAGCAGACTCACTTTGCCAATAAATAATATTATATTCTTAAAATAATTATTGATTGATTTAGAAATAGAAAACCATAAATCTTGATTTATTGTTTATTTCGTTGTCTTTTGGTTTGTCTGTTCAGTAAAAAGTATATTTAACTTCAATGATTTTTTTTTTAAATATAATGTGTTTTTAGTGGTGAAAACATTCAAACATGCTTGTTTTTGGTCTCCAGTGATTGTTAACTATCTTTGTGGCTGAGTTATTGGCTATGATTTTTGGAGTATCTATTTGGCTGGATTTTTAGCTATAATATCTATCTCTTGAATTTGTTTTAAAATAAAATGTGCCTTCTAATTGTGAAAGAAATTAAATATATCAAAATGGAATGGAATATCTTTTTTGGCAAAATGTTCTTCACGCAATAAGAATAGTGTAAAATTCTTATCATAATGATAAGTTTATGTTGAAATAGTATCCAAATGACCAACCGAAAGCTTGATAACAAAGCTGTATTAACCTAATTCGCAGTTTCATCATCTTCAAGCAGCTCCAGAAACGCAGCTGCAGCCTCCCATCGGCTTCTACTTCAGAAAAACTATCGTAACTCACTAAAAGGCCTGATGCCCTAGTTTAAGGCTCCCTTAGAAGTACAACAAAAGACTATCTTGTCCTTCACTTATACAGGTTAACAATTAGACCTTAAAACGTAGGTTGGATACATAAGGGCTTTGACCAACTCAAGGGACTAAAGAAACTATATACTTTAACACTCCCCCTCAAACTTGGCATGATTAATGGATACCATTCCAAGTTTGTCAATAAGTATTCTGAATTTGGTAGGTGGTAAGCTTTTTGTAAATATATCAGCAACTTGGTATTCAATCTTTACATGTTCAAGAGATATTAATCCTTATTCATGTGCCCTTATTGTAAAATGATATTCAATCTCAATATGTTTTGTTCTTTCATGAAATTCTAGATTTCTAACAATGTGAATTGCACTCATATTATCACAAAACAATCTAGTTCGATTGTGGACTGGAATTCCAACTTCTTCTAGTAGTCACCTGATCCAAATTATTTGAGTTGTAGCTTGAGCCATAGCTCCATATTCAGCTTCAATTGTAGACAATTCTACACTTTATTGCTTCTTACTTTTCCAAGAAACCATAGACTTGCCAAAGAAGATGCAAAATCCAGTTGTAGGGAGTCTATATCGAGTGGATCCTCCAAAATCAGCGTCACCAGGCAACAAGTTCCTCAAAATTGAGTGACGAGAAAAACATGCCGTAATCCATTGTATCTTGCACATATCTAGCAATTCTTAATACAATTGCAAGATCTGTTGATCTAGGTGCATTCATAAATTGACTTACCACATGAACTGCATGAGTCATGTCTGATTTGGAGATAGTAAGGTAAATCAAGTTTCCAACAAGTTGTCTATAAAGCATAGGATCTTTTAAATTTTTTTCCTTCAAGAGGCTTCAATTTAAGATTTTCTTCCATAGGAGTTACTGCTTTTCTCGTCGTCACATAATCTAGCTTTAGTCACAAGTTCTGTTGCATACTTGTGTTGAGAGAGGAAAAAACCTCTACTGATTATGCCACTTCTAGACCCGGAAATACTTCAAAAAACCAAGGTCCTTCATTTCAAGCATTTATGCCATTGTTCTCTTTGTTTCTTCAATAACATCAATATTATCTCAGGTGATGATCATATCATCAACATACAAAAGCAATAAGCATTTTCTTTTCTCTGTAGTACTTACAGATAATGCTGGAGCATGATAGTTTTGGTTAAATCCAATTTCTTTAATTGTTGTGCTAAACTTCTCAAACCATGCTCATGGTGCTTGTTTTAGCCTATATAATGCACTTTTTAATTTGCATAGCCTGACTTCTGGATCAGAAACCCCTTGTAGAAGCTGCATATAGACTTCTTCTTCCAAATCTTGCAATTTTCACATCAAGTTGCTAGAGATTACAATGTTTTGTAGAGGAAACCACAAGAAGAGTCCTAATAGTGGTCATATGGGCAACTGGTGCAAAAGTCTCTGCGTAATCTATTCCAAATTGTTGATTATATTTTTTTGCAACCAATCTGACGTTATAACATTCTATTGATCCATATGTTTTGGTCTTGATCTTAAAAACCCACTTACAACACACAACAATTTTTCCTGGAGGGAGTTTCGTCAAGTCTCATGCCTTCATCCTTTCTAGAGCATTCAATTCCTCACTCATAGCCAATTGCCATTCCTCCTTAGATGCAGCTTCGTTATAGGTTTTGGGCTCATCATAAGAGTGAATCAAGGTAAGATAGACACAATGCTTAGAAGAAAAAGAATCGTAAGAAACAAAACGAGAAGGAGGAACCGAGACTCTGGAACTATGGCGTACTTGAGTGGGTAAGGAAGTTGTGTTGGGCAAAGATGGAGAAGAATTGTCTCCCTGAGTTGTATGTTCTGGATATGCAGAAGGAATCATATCAGAATTGGCCACTTCTAATTCACCTTCCAATGACTCTTGACTGTTCTAGAAATGGTACATGAATAACTCCTTTTTCCCTCTTTTGATACATTTGACTAATATCCTTTTCTTTCGCAGTATTGCTAAGATTATTTTCTTCTCTACTTTCAAGCAGTTTTGCCTTCACTTCACTTATTTTGTTTTCAATGCATCTGTCATTAAGAAAGACAAATCCATACTACTGTCCCTTGCCTTTCCTTCTGTTTGAACAAAGTATGGTTCATGCCAATGAAAAACTACATGTCTAGACACCCACATTCTTTTTCCAATTAGATCATAACACTTATATCCTTTCCTGTCTTTTGAGATGCCCAAATAACAACATTTCACAGCTCTAGGTGAAAATTTATCTCTCAATTGTTTTGGTATAAGTACAAAACAAGTACATCCAAACACCTTCATCATGTTGTAGTTTGGTTTCAGCCCATATTACTTTTCATAAGGGGTAATTTTACTCAAAACTTTTGATGGCATACACTTTATTTGATATACAGCCATGCATACTACATCTGCCCAATAAACCTTTGAAACATTGGTAGCAAAAATAAGAGACCTCGTGGTTTCAAGTATGTGTGCCACTTCTTTTTGTTCAGGAGTGAAAGAACATGATTTTTGGTGTAGTATGCCTATGCTTTGTAACCTGTTTTTACGCATTTGACTTATATATTCTCCTCCTAAATCAGAACGTAGGATTTTGATTTTTGTTGAAAATTGAGTTTCAACTATAACATAAAATCTCTCAAATATGTCAAAAAGTTCATTTCTATTTCTCATAAAGTATATCCAGGTAAATCTAGAACAGTCATCTATAAAAGTTACAAAATAGGTTGACCCCCCTTTTGACAAAAAGGGGGATGGACCCCAAACATATGAATGAACTATATCAAATGGCTTTTTTGATTCAATGTCCTTATGACAAAAAGGTAAGGCATGGATCTTTGCCATTCTACAACTTTCACAATTCTTTAAATCATCAGATACTATAACCTTAGATGCATCAAGACGTTTCAAAATATGCTTCAATCTAGAAGTCGAAACATGTCCCAATCTGTGGTGCCACAACATGGACTCATCCTTCATTGACACATAGTCTCCACACTTTTCTCTCCTCAAGTAGCTCATGTCTACCCAGTCGAGGTAATATAAATCTACCTTTTTATAGCTAATTCCAATCTTCCTACCTAACTGCAGATCCTGCACAACACAATCCATAGGAGAAAAGATAACAAAACAATTTTGTTTTGTAATTTGACCAACAAAAATTAAATTCGCAGCAAGATATAGGACATATTGTAACTTACACCTAGGACAGGAATTGGGAGTAATTGTACCAGATTTGGTCATCATTGGAGAACCATTTGCAGTTTTAAAGAATTCAGAACAAGAATGACAGTGTGTTAAGATAGCCTCATTTGCTGCATATAACAAGAGGCACCTGAATTAAGAAGCCAAACTAGAGTTTACGGCCCGGCCCGATAGCCCGGGTCTCGGCCCGGGCCCGGCCCGATAGCTCGGGTCTCGGCCCGGGCCCGGCCCGTTTAAAAATAAAAAACAAGTTTTTAATCATAAAATATTTTTTTAAATATAAAATATATTTATTAATAATAAATATATTATTAAAATAAAAAAATTAAAAAAATATATTTTTTAAACTTAATCGGGCCGAACCGGGCCGGGCCCGGGCCCGGCCTGGGTTGGGAAAATCCTGGCCCAGGCCCGGCCCGATGCCCACCTTTAGATATAGAGGAAGTAGAGGCTGCCAGACCACTATGAGCAAGAAGTTTTTGAATACTTTCGATGATGTTGGCATGGGATTGATGCTCTTGACTCCAACCAATGTAGACTCCTTTAATTGCACTCATGTCACAAGTTTCCCATCTTTCTTTTCTTCATCCCTAGAAGTGCCAACAGCATATACTCATTTCTTTTTCTTTAGGACCGGGTTCATGTACCCTAGTTCTTTGCAATAGTTACATTAGGAGCATGTACAACTTGTGGGAGAGTGACAAGACGTCATTGGGTCCAACATTTTAGGATTTGGACAAGTTAACCTAATGTGAACATCAACAATATGGGGTCTTGATTCTTTGATCTCTTCTTAGACTCACCTCACATTGCATGTTTCTTTTCCCCGTTGTCTCAGTTTTGGGAGTTCCATGTGTTTGTGAACTTTCTTGAGGACCTGCAGTAGAAGCCAGAGTCCCTGCAGATTGTGCGTTGTAATGGCTCTTAAACGAATGGCCTTGGTATTGTAGTCGAAAGTGTTTTCTAATCTTGGTCATAGAGATGGGGATTTGTCCATACTTGAGCTGGAATTCAAGTATTCTTTGCAAAACAACTGACACTATACAAACGTCATTCATCTTGTGAAGCCAGAGTGCAGATCTAGGCCAATCTTGTGAAGAAGTGGGTAAGAATATAGAATTTGGGGTCAGATTACAAAATTTGGCCACCTGAAGACATGACAAAATTATAAATCTTATATCCTAATGAAACTGGGTTTACATATATCTAGAGAGGCTTTGGGTTTTTAATGAGCCTTGAAAAGTCTATAGTGTTCATTTGTTTGTTTCAGTTACCTGCTTCCCACAATTTAACGAAGATGAATTTTCACAATGCTTACAATTGTTGTGTAGGATGGGTCGTTTTGCACAATAACTGGTGTATACACTATTGAGAACAGGAGGAAACCATTGGTTTTGAAAGAGTTGAAGAAAATATGGGAAAAAGAATGGGAGAAAGAACAATATACACCTTCATGCACATTGTTGGTGGATGATTCTCCTTATAAAGCTCTATTTAATCCTGTGAGTGATGATTACTTTGATTGACTATCAAATATTTGTTCACATTGCCCTTCGTCTACTGTATTTTTCTCAGACCACACATTCAGGATCTACATTTGCTTTCTGTTTGCTATTTAGGCCTATACAGGGATTTTTCCTCGACCTTTCATGCTTCACCATGAGGACGATAATGCTTTGGGTGATGTATCACTTGCTGCAATATTTCGTGTTATACGCTTTCCTTGTTTATTGTATGCTTTGACAAACCCATTTCTTGATAGGCCGTGGAGGAAAAATTCGGGTGTATCTAGAGGGCTTGGTAAAGGCAGATGATGTTCGAGAATACATAAAGAATAAGCCTTTTGGTCAACCAGCAATTACAACTAATCATCCAGATTGGGATTTTTACAAACAGGTGCTGGTCTCTAAAATGGAGGACGACTCACAGAAATGATGCCCGGTAGAGTTATTGCTGCTGCAACCACCTTTTTTTGGTTCCAGTTGGGGAGGTACTGAGTACGACCCAAATGTATATCTGTTTAATTGGATTTCGGCAAGGAAAATAGGATCTGATCTAATGTACTGTTTAGAGATGAATTCGAATTTAGAGTTGGAGATCTGACAACGGTGGCACATCACATATTTGATATGGTTCAACTTAACAAAATTATGTTTGAATTAGACTGTAAAACCTATCAGGTTATACTTTGAAAATGCCTGTTAACCAAGTTGGAATCAGTTTCATCTCACCGTGCACTGTATGTAATCATAATAACGTCATGGACATAGCACTGCAGTGGAGGTCTGGGTTTGGTGCTTGCCGTCAGGGCCTTCAGCTCAACCAAACAGTTCTTTTAGGGAGGCAAAAGTTACTGTGACATCATTGCTGCAAAACGAGACGTAGAGGCTTGTTAGGTGTTGCAAGCACACATCTTCTTCACGAGGCTTGTTAGTTACCCACCTCATGCCGAGAGTGTCTTAGTTTACACCATTTTTTGTATCAGTTATCGTACTTCTCAAAGTATTGAATTATTATTTTAATTTACCTAGAGGAATTGTTGATAATTTGCTAAAAATTTTGAGTATTCTTTAAAGGTTTTTACGATAGTTTGGAGGAAGAATTAGTACCAAGTTCCCTAAAACATTTACTGAGTGAGCCTTTTCCCGACATTTGACAATATTCGGCAGAGGGTGTCTGCACCACGATGGCTTGAGCCGGCGTTTCCGCATGTGCCGGCAATGCGCAACATTCACCTGTCCCCACTGCCGTCAGCAGAAATGATTCCAAGATACCACATCAAGAAATAAAGGACCCACGCAAAGTTGCCACTTACTCAATTGGAGAAGTCATGGCTCAGACCTTTGCTGTGATTTAGCAATTTGCTTCGTTCTGCAACGCCAAAGCTCAATTCCAGTCTCAACCATCAGTGAAATCGTTACATTAGTGCACATCAAAAGTGAAAAATCTGCCAAAAGTTTATTCCAGTATCAGAGCCCCATCCTATGATGAAGCAATGTTGACAAGAATGACCACCCAGCAATACCCGCAATGCATTTGAATGCAGATTGAAGACGCTGTCGTGCTGTCTGGCACACACATATTGATGGTGCACATAAAATTCTGTTGTACCTAATTTCATTTATTTCAGTCTTTAATCCCCTACTTTTTAGACAACAGGTATGTTGGTCTCCTCTATTTCCTATCCAATGAAATGCATTCTCGTGATCCATCATTCATCAATGTATGATCATATTCTTGGAACACTATGGGTAATACTTTTTAATCTTTGTGGGTTAGAAACTTTTAAGAAATTTCATCGTTTTAGTTGGTTTTGCTTTGACATGTTTATAGATCATGTAGGGTTTTGGATTCTGCTTTAACGTATTTATGACATATAAACAAAAAGGTAAAAGTGAATGAATCAAAATCAAAATCCATTTTGAAGAATAGTTCACAAGTGCAAAATGACTTGCCTCGAGGGGCATTGCTCAAACAGGCAGGCTTGAAGCATGTTATGTGGTGCGTCTTCCGTTCAATTAGCAAGAGGATATGTTCTTGTACCATAAGGGGGAAGGGTCCTACATGCAAGTTAAAGCGTTGAAGCACGTGACAATCTGGATACTTAGTATCGATGTAGTTAGACACTGGAGGCAAGGAGAAGGTGGTAAGCTTCGGTTGTTGCCTGGGTAGTAAGATTCATCCTTCCATTCACCAAGAGTAGAGAATAACCTTACGAACTCACAAATATGATTAATTAAATTATGAAAATTTCCTCGTGCATCATTGCATTCGATGTGTTGCCTGGCATTTGCAGACTTGGTAGTTTTACCTTCTTCATTTTGCCTATCTTATGTTGTTTATTCATGTAACATGTGTAGCCCTTCACCATAATAAAAAAGAAATATCATTAAACATTGGATTCAATTACCCTTAGTAAATGTGCTCGAAAAACCATCATCAAACTATGGTTTAGTGAAATCAGGTGCTACATCCTTTTCCAATCACCCCTAGGAAACTTGACGCCTGAAATCTTGTCCAAGGAAAACTTATAGTTTCTCAATGTGTGAGTAGAGAAAAACTTGTAGTTTCTCAATCTCTCTTTTCTTGGATAAACAAGAGTATTTCATCCTACTACTTTCCTCTATCTCTTTTTTTTTTGGATAAAGTATTTCATCTTACTACCCAAGAAGAGAGCTGAATCCCCCACTTGGCCCCTCATCTTCCTACGATATAGGGTATGCTTTTAGTGTCTCGAAATGCCTCCCTACCATGCTTTAACTTGTGCATCAGTGACTCTTTTTTTAACATAAAGGGTTGATGATACCTAGGAGATTCAAAATTGAGGCTGGTTGCCTACCAGACCCATCCCATCCATTGCACCAACCCCATCGAGGACTCAATCTCTCCTTTTCAAACTTATTAAAATGTCATCCTTTCAATTTTTTTTTTAAAATTTGAAAACGCCTGAAAATCCATGTTAAAGGATTGGTCTAGCATAAAGGATCAAGTCAAGTGGATCCCCTCTAATGAAAGGAAAATTATGTTTTGGACATATTGATGGTCTCAATCTATAATACTCCTTCATATTCCCTCATATCTCTTAGGATATATTTATCTTTATGTGAACATGAACCTTTTCCAAATGATCACATGCTATAGATCAGTGGATTGAGATGATGTGGATTGAGATGATGCAGTTGTTAGAATGGTTGATGGCAAAATTCAACTATGGTGGATTCTTTGAGAGAAGACCGTCTCTCGTGGCATGGCAAGGAAGTGAGTGATACGAAAAGGAAGAATCAT
Source organism: Nymphaea colorata (assembly GCF_008831285.2). Taxonomy (NCBI): domain Eukaryota; kingdom Viridiplantae; phylum Streptophyta; class Magnoliopsida; order Nymphaeales; family Nymphaeaceae; genus Nymphaea; species Nymphaea colorata. The sequence continues at coordinate 8,018,275 of NC_045144.1, forward strand.
TAGGTGATAATGCATCCTCTATCACCTCTTCTTTCTGTGTAAATTTGCTGCCAACGCCTGGAGTAAGGTGGTGGGGAAATTTAACAGGAGGAGGCCTGCATGCAGGGGTGGAGTCAGGATTTTCTTCAGGGGCGGGCCGGCAGTCTAACCTTTGAATCCGGGTAGAGCCAAACTGAATTCTAATACAAAAAATACATTACATAATTATTTTTTTTAATGTAAAAAAAAAGTTCAGCTGGGTGGGGCCATGGCCTAGGCGGCCCCCCTTCCCTCCGCCCCTGCTCGCATGCTAATATCATTAAAGAATTCAAAGATTGGTTTCCTACATCCTTCAAGAATGAGCCTATTCCCTATGATGCAATTATTTCTCTAAAGAATGAGGCTGTTCATAATGATAAGATTTTTGCTATCAAGAGTTTCACACCTCTGTCTAGGCTGCTTGTACTGAAGCTATTCTTTCCATTTACTGGAAAGGTCAAACCAAGGAAGTGGAGTTATGGATAAAACATGGGACAATCCCGTGGCATTGCATTTCGGACCAGAAGCATCAATGCTGCTGGCATACAACGGCTCTATTGACGTCCACGTCCTCTCAACAGATGCCCCCAAGTTGTTGTCGCCTGCCGCTGCTTGTGGAAGGCCGCTGTTGATGTTCCCCTTTGAAATGGATTTGGATTCTGCCACGGCTTCGGGTAGTCTCGTCCCGGAATGGCCGTAGTGTTGCTGCATGATGGAGAGGAGTCATCGGTGTCCATCATCTCCGTCCCGTGGCATTGCATTTCGGACCAGAAGCATCAATGCTGTTGGCATACAACGGATCTATTGATGCCCACATCCTCTCAATCGATGCCCCCAAGCTGTTGTTGCCTTGTGGAAGGCCGCTGCTGATGTTCTCCTCTTAAATGAATTTGGATTCTACCACGGCCACAGACAGGTAGTCTCGTCCTGGAATGGCCGTAGTGCTGCTGCATGATGGAGAGGAGTCGTCGGTGCCCATCATCTCCATCTTTACCATCGGCTAGAGGAGGGTAGGCGAAGGTGAAAGGATTCCCTACCTCACTGAAGTAGATGATGCCGACTGTCGCGCGGTTGAGACAAGAAAGCTCCTGGGCTTTTTTGAAGAGGCCCTTTCTCCTCTCGAGAAGGTGACATGTCTCCTCTGTCGATCAAAGATCCATCCCATGCTGGTCCTCTGCTTTCTCATAATCTTCTTCTTCATCTTCCTCGAAGGCCGCCGATTCAAGGGAGACACATAGGGAGAAAGAGAGAGAGAGAGAGAAATGAGATTCTTGATTTCCCATAACCTGGTGAATGCTTTTTTTGAACTGGGTAATTTGACCGTGCAAAGAAGCGAGGGAGTGCTTCCCTCCCTTTCTCCTCTCAACGGCTAGTTGTTAAAAGGTACGCAGAAAATTTTCTATTTCAAGATTTTTGAAATGTCAAACGCAAATCTTGCACGACGTTTTTGTTGATTAAGGTTTCAAGCTCCACCAGTTCAACAAAAATGTATAGATTTGGTAATTGGGTAGTGGAACCTGGTGAGCGCTCCAGCTTGCCTGCGCAAAGAAGAGGGAGTGTTTCCCTTCCTTTTTCCTCTCAACGGCTAGTTGTTAAAGGTACGGACGAAATTTTCTGTTTCAAGATTGTTGAAATCTCGAACATAAATCAAAGTATCGGACCTGCAATATATATATATATATATATATAATAGTTTTACATATCCAAAACGAGACATGGCCAACTAATAAAAAACAAACATATATGCATATATATAAATTTATTCCATTCAAATTCTACCAAATCAAATCCAATATTTTTGGATGATCCAATTCCAATCCATTTCCATATGTGGATCTGGACCTCTGCGTATTGAATATATATATATATATATATATATATATATATATATATATATATATATATATATATTTTGTGTTAACTTATGGATTGCACGCAGCACGCATTATGCAGCTACATTTGCAAAGCTCATCCCAAAAAGGTTGACAAAATTATGAAGAAAACTTGAAAAGAGAATTAGTATGAACTATTGAAAATGCCAGCGATGGTGATAGTTATGAAACAGCCATTTAAATTCGTTTCTTGCATAGGGATATAATTTGTTTACAACTTACTTTGCCAATCCATATTAAAGGAATATATTAATACAGGCAGGCACCAGATTTTGGAAAAAGTGAAACCGGTGCACCACTTTGGTTTAATACCTTCTATTTAAACCACTTGCACTCACAGAAAGCCAACTGCGTGAAAAAGAATTTTGCATTCTTTCTTTTTTTTTGGGAGATGTAATGATATGCTTGTTGAACCATAATCAAGGGCAAAGCTAGTAGAAGCCTGTAGGGGCCCTGGTCCCGACTAAAAAAAAAAAAAAATCTAAAAAAATTACATGTAAATTTTACAAAATGTCATTTATCCTGCGTAAAAAAGTTTGAAAAATTATAATTTGACCTTCATGAAAAATTCATGGCCTCGCCCTTGACCATAACGAAGGCGTAAACCTAAGACATTGAAAGCAAACTTGGTACTCTGAAAAGAAGGGTGAAGGTTTTGGCTCTCTTATTGGGCTATGTAATGAAATACTCATTTGAAAATCATACACAATGTATAAAAAACTAAATACACAATGTATAAAAAAGTAAGTAGAGGTTTCTTGCACTACCTTGCTTTTAAGAAATACACAAAAAAATTCTCCCAAATAAGTGAACTACCAGTATATTTATAGAAGTGAAGCATCGAAAAAACATATATAATAACTATAAGTATAAATAATTCAGAGGTAAACATGATATACAACCAGCAGCAGGTTGCCCTTAATTCACAGGTATTTTAACAAGTAAACACTATAATAGATAAGACTGCAGGGACTCCTTGTGCCATGTAGAAATGTGTCACTTGCTAACTCTTCTGGTATGTTTCCTGACAAAAGATTGTAAGATAGGTCAATTAACCTCATTTCTCGCGAGTGTCCTAAGGGGTTGTTTGGCCTTATGAATAACATGTGATTGTTCCACAAATTTGCCTCATAGTTTCATGGAACCTTGAATTAGTTCTTAAACCTACCCCAATTTTGAGGCTCACATATTATTGTTAATGCCAAAGGACACGTAAGGACCTCGGGATAGGACCGTCTAAGTTGTTCAAGACAATTTCAAGGAATAAAGGCCCTCCACTGCACTTATCTCTTATGAAATTTTTCCAGCAAATAAATTGTTAAACAAATCAATAAACGTTCACATATGCATGACATAGGGATGTCAATATACCCGATTTGAATCAAATGTTCGACTTAATCATTCCAAAAAATTTGGATTCAAATAATGATATCCGATCCATTTCAGATATACATAAACATCTGATTGGATTCTAATTTAAATTCAGATTGAATTTAGTTTGACACAAATATGCTCTATGCAACGCCCTTACATTTTGAAACCCAGTCATATTGGTTTAACATTTGGATGTGAATGAAAAAAATTGGATGCAGATTGTGAAATGGGATTTTACATTCTGATTTGAATATTACCCTTCTTCATTCATGTTTAAATCTGAACATGTGAATATCCAAAAAAAATATGATTCAAATCCGACCAATTGACATCCCTAGTATTGCAGCACTACTCCTTAGTTGGGCTTGCCCTTATTGATTGACAACTTTTCTTTGTATCGGTGAACCAGCATAAATATTATGTTTTTTTTTTTTTTTTCTTGGAAATCATCCTCCTTTTGCTTCTCTGTCATGGAACTAAAATTTTGAAAAAGCCCAAAAGTAGGAAAAGGTCTAGTGAACTGGTTCCCAGAGATGTCAATCATTTGTAATGAAGGAAAAAAACATCACTAGCTTTTTCCCACCCAAATTTCTAATCTTCAATGCCCTGCCATTAGCAAGAGATCTTGGAATCCAGCTGACCAATTGATTGTCATTTAGGTTGAGGAATACGATTGTGGGATTACAATACGGTGACTTTATATTTGACAAGTGCAGGTCCACAAAATTATAATTGGTAGTTCCAAGTCTTCTAATTCTATCAAGTTGGTCATGAAATCTGGTATAGCACCTTGAAGTCGTGCCCCTAAGAGGGTGTTTGATGGGGACAGAATTGTGGAATTTTAGAATTTTTCTTTTATGAAATGAAAATTGCATTATCAAACAAAGAATTTTGAGTTCTAAATTATAGGTTCATTCTTGAGTCAAAATTTTGGAATTATGATTCTAGAATTTTCCTAATCTCTCTTTAGGGCACATGTCATGATGATTTTAATTCGTCATCTAAAATTTTAATTCCTTTTTTATCAAACACATCATTTTCAATTCTGAAATCAAAATTCTAGACTATCGAACACAAAGGTAAACTGGAACTAGAATTTTCCAGTTTGAAGTGGAATGTTATTTCTAGAATTTTAATTCTAGAATCAAAATCCATCATCATCAAACACCTGTAATAAACGTAGAATTTTCAGTTCAAACGTATTACAGAAGATTGTTGGTGGGATTGCACCTCTAGCGTTCAAAACCATGTGGATCGTGTCATCAGATAAATCCAACTCATAAAGATTTGGAAATCCCCGTCACACCATGTCGGCATCTTCACCCTTATAATCTAATAGTCGGTGGCGGAGACACAAATTTCCGGCGGAGGGACACTATTAGTACATCATAAACTTTTAATGGACAGTCTACATATAAATAATGAAACGATCACAAGATCGATGCGGAAATAAGAAAGTTTCTATGAGTTTGTGTGCACAAAAATAGTCAAAAGCCATCAAAAGATAAATAAAAAGTACATAAATAATTATTAAAAAATATATACTTAAAAGACTTGGCATTCAAGAAGCATCACGGACTGGCACGAACCCCAAACGGGTTAAGTTTTTTCAAATTCAGGTGCTGCTGAGATGTTAACTCATTGGATTCATTCAAATCCTCACTTAAATTTTTTGAAAAATAAATTCCACAAACGTAATTTTTTCATGTTGTCAATTCCTCTTTCTAGGAATTGATCGTATATAGTTTTGATAACATAAAGGAATATATATAAATCCAAAAAAAAAAAATCAATGGAGCAAGTTGCCAAAGATGATGGAAATGAAGGTGAAAATTATTGAAGACAAAAAGTAAAACTGGTTCAAGACATTGGGTTTAGTCCCATTCAGTCCAAGGCAAAGCCATTGCTTGATGACACCCAGTAATATTGGACAATTTGGAATTGACAACTTAAAATTAGGTTCTAATAAACTATTATATATATATATATATATATGATAAATAAGATTATAATTCATATTCTGCATGCAGTTTCATTATCAATTTGAATTTAAACCCAACACTCATTGGGATCTAATAAAAATGACAAAGGTGAAGATGTAGATAGCTGAATTTAGATAGCAGTGAAGGTACACCCTCCATGAGGCTCATGCTCTAGCAAGGGTGAAGCCAGAACATTTTTTTGCTAAGGGGCACTGACAATAAATTTTTAAGAGACACTAATATTTAATTGAAGAAAATTTTCCTGAAATATCAATATCAAATAGAATTTTTTTGTAGGTCGATATGGGCAATTGCCCTGATATGCATCATTAAAAAAACAAATAAAATAAAAACTGACTGTCCAAAGTCTTCAATTGAAAGTATAAGAAGCGAATACTTTCGAGCTGTTTTGGTTGAATCCGAACATCAGCCAAACCAACTTTACTTCCAGAGAAAACCTAAAAATTGGAAGGAATGAAGAATGGTAATATAATGATATTGATCAAGATATTGATCATACATTGAGCTTCCGGCCTGTTTATTAGAAGTATTGCACGAAAATGGTAATAATTATGACATAATAACTAGTAAGCAGTCCTGGACCTTGAAGGCACGGGCAAGGGGGAAGAGTTTTGGCCCTTCCTTTATATATATATATATATGTGTGTGTTTGTGTGTAGACCCCATGAATTCCGGCATATATTGTTGTAGGACCCCATGAATTCCTCTACCCAAGCTAGGAGTATCAATCATCTTTCTCATATTCTCAACCTGAAATCGCCTTGAAAAAATCTCCATGATGATCAAAAAGAGGTAAAGGGACAGAGGGAGAAATCCAAGTTTTGGTGAAAACCCAAATATTTTAATGCAGTCTCAAGAAAATCCCAACTAAGCCTTTGTTAGATCGATTTTAGCACTAATAGGACCAGTCCTGTTGTTAGACATAACAAAACTAATCTCAGGTATAGTAAGAAATGTCTGTTGGACACTTTTGCTGGATAAGAAAGCCCCTGGCTGATATGAAATTAAACGATCTAAGATTTTTTTGGTTCTTAAAACCATCACATGAAACATAAACTTGAACTCACTGTTGCCCAATGTACTGAGTCTATAGTCCACTATGTGATTTGAATTCCTTTTTTTAGGAATCAAAATCAGATGATTCTATCTCAATTTCTGCAACATTTTTCCCTTTTGAATAAGATTTTTTAGTTGCATTAGAAACATCCAGTTTGACTATATCCCAATAACATTTGAAAGAAATAGTAAGAAAATCCATCCAAACCTGAAGACTTGCATGGTCTCGATCCCTCCGACGTGCGGCGGCAGAGGGGGCCCTTCGAACCGGCGTTTCGTGACCACAAACTGCGTTTGGACGGAAGGACAGTGGAGGGGTGGATGGAGGAGATTGTTGGGTATGTCGGCGCCCGGAGACAGGTGACCTGAGCTCTCTTCAGCCTTTCTCCCCTCTTTAACCCATGCATAGGGGTAAAGAATTGATGCAGAGGGGTGTGATGACCAAAATGTTTTTATTAAAAGAAGATTTTTTTTTAAAGGTAGAAAGTGAAAACGTTTAGAATATCCACTTTTTTTATAAAAAATTTCCACTACTTTCAATACTCTGTCATTTTCTGTCCAATTTCTTTTCTATTGCTTCTCCTGGTAAATATGGTAACATCACTCAATTACTTAAGGATGACCCAAAACTGAAGCTGCTTGGATCAGAGGCACTAACGCCAGCACCATGCAATGGTTCCAGCAATGCCCACAAGTTGTCATTGCCACCCACTGATTGTGGGAGGCTGGTACCGCTGTTCTCCTCTGAAATCGACTTGGATTCCACCACTGATGGTCTTGTCTTCAGTGGTTGCGAACAAGTAGTTGTGATTGTGCGGCCACCGGAATCATCGCAGTATTGCTGCATGAAGGAGAGCAGTCGCCGGTGTCCCATCATCTCCTTCTTGATCGTCGGCAGGAGGAGGGTAGGAGAAGGTGAAAGCTTTCCTTGCTTCGCTTAAGCAGACAATGCCGACGGTTGCTCCTGTGAGACGACAGAGCTCGTGGGCCTTTTTGAGAAGACCATTCCTCCTTTCGGAGAAGGTGACATGGAATCCCATGCTAATCTTCCGCCTTCCCACCATCCTTCTTCTTCTTCCGATTTCTCAAAGGCCGCCGGTTGAATGGGGAGACAAAGAGGTGATTCTTGGTTTTCTGCTGTAATCCAACTTAGTAATAGCTCATTTTAAACTGATGGTTTGCCCGCGTAAAGAAGAGAGGGCGTGCTTCCCTCTCTTTTTCTTCTCAACACATAGTTGACAACGGGCGTTGAAAAATTCTGTTTTAAAGATTCTGAAATTATGGTGTTTAAGAGAGGCCAGGGACATTGATAACAAATTCTTTCATGAGTTTTAATTTCAAATTTCTAAACTGATCATGGAAGAAGAGGAGCTTCAACATATGGAGGAGATTTTTGGTGCTCTTCGCTAACAAGTAATCGCTGATATATCCCTGGCCCTAATTTTTTCTTTCTTTAAATTTTACAAAATGAATTGGATACTTTAAATTGATTTTAAAATAAAAATATATAAATATATCATATCGAATATATATATATATAATCAAAATTAACCTAGCTAGGGGCTCCCCTTAGTTAGTTGCAAGTTGTTTCAACTTGCAAATTAAATTAAATGCTTGGTGTACTAAAAAAAAGAATATCTTTTAGAATTAATGTTTTTAACTACCTCAGTTTTAAGCATATTATGGTTCAACGTGCACATAAGTACATCCCCCAAAATGAAGGGAAGAATGCAAGATTATTTTTTCACCAAGTTGGCTTTTTGTGCAGTGCAAGTGGTTTAAATAGAAGGTATTAAACCAAGGTGGTGCATTGGTTTCTCTTTTTCCAAAATTTGGTGCGTCAGTAAATCCCTATGCAAGAAGCGAATTTAAATGGTTGCTTTATAACTATCACCATTGTTGGCGTTTCCAATAACTCACACTAATTCTCTTTTCAAGTTTTCTTCAATTCATTACTAATGGTAGACCATTAAATGGAACAAGAAAGTAATAATTTTGTCAACTTTTTTGAGATGAGCTTTGCAAAATGTAGCTGCATAATGCGTGCAACCCATAAGTTAACATAAAAAGAAAAAATTATATTCAATACGAACAGGTCCAGATCCACATATGGAAATGGATTGGATTCAGATTATCCAAAAATATTGGATTTGGTATAGGTAAAATTTGAATAGAATAAATTTATATATATACATAGCGGCTTTTGACGAAGACGAAGACGAAGAAGAAGATTATGAGAAAGCGGAGGATCAGCATGGGAAGGGATCTTCGATCAGCAGAGGAGGCATGTCGCCTTCTTCAAGAGGAGGAATGGCCTTTTCAAAAAAGCTCAAAAGCTTTGTTGTCTCACCGGCGCGACCGTCGGCATCATCTGCTTCAGTGAGACATGGAATCCTTTCACCTTCTCCTACCTCCTCCGACCGATGGTAAAGACGGAGATGGCGGACACCGACGACTCCTCTCCATCATGTAGCAACACTGCAGCCATTCCGAAACGAGAGAACCTGTGGCAGAATCCAAATCAATTTTAGAGGAGAACAACAACAGCGGCATGCAACAACAACTTGTGGGCATCGCTCGAGCCGCTGCATGGTGGTAGTGCTAGTGCCTCTGATCCCAGCAGCTCCGATTTGGGGTCATCCTCAAGTTGTGTAGTAGAAGATGAGCTAGAGGTGGCGCTGCTGGGTCAGATGAAGAGCGTGGATGAGACAGAGACGACACTTCTGGATTCGGTCCCTGGCCAACCGATGGTGGAAGAACAAGGATTGGTGGACTCGAGTGTCTATGGTTCTGTGAGTAGCACCAATATTTGTGATTCCTCTTGCCTGCCTCCATCGCTATGGCCATCGATTGACGCTCTTTTATCATCGCCACCATCCTCATTTGGCTGGAGCGATAGTCTTGATATTTTGGAGATGGACTCGTTCGAAGGCGCCTCCATCCCGTCGCCCTTCTTCTCTTACTTCTGAGGCATAATGGTCAAAAGAGGAACTCCAATTCGTTCATCGAGTGGTGTCGGTGTCTTTTTGTAATTTTTGGGTCACTCATATTCTTTTATTATTTTTTATGCACATATGTTTTGGTGGCCAGACTGTTTCTCTCCAAAGGTCGTACGACTTGGTGTTTCTCTACATTTTGTAAATCATTCTCTGATGATAAAGTAAAGAGCTATCGATGTTGTTCGCCTCGTGAAATTTTGCCATTGTTTGCGAATGGAAACAACAAAAAGCAGGGTGATTTCTGTATAATAGTTAACTACATGTACCAATCGCATGCCAATATAGTTGAGAGAGAACTAGTTGCGATTAGGCAGTAGTTAGTGCTGATGGAGTTTGTGTCAAGAGAACTAGTTGCGATTAGGCATTAATAGGAAAGAAAAAAAAACAAGAGAAGCTCATGGTTAACTTAAAGATTATCAGAGAAAGAACATGCATATTAGTTGTACGAATGATATTTCTTCCATAACATGGAGTAAGAGCAATAGGGGCATGAAATCGTATGTAGCTGATGAAACAACCATATTTACCAATAAAAGAAGCGGAAGCAAAATTGGACAAAAAAAATGACACCATATGAAGGCATGGTATAGGAATGTGGGAGGCATTGGAAAGCAGGAAAGAAAATTGGAGAGAAATGATAGAGAAAAAGTAGCTGCCCGTGCAAAAAATCAGATCAATAAGCTTTTTGGATGAGATTTCCCATCATGTAAATTGAAGAACTATCTGATTTCATTTGGAATAATGTATGCTTATCTGGTTTCGTGAGATTCACGCTTCATTCTAAATGTGTGCAACTCTATTTCTTTATGTTTTTAACGTGGCCCTGTTATATTATAAAAATTGTGCCTTTGCAGCAGGTAGAAGCTCAAAACCCAGAGTTTTCCTTGTTAATGGTCAATTCAATCAGTTTAAAACAAGTTAACAGAATCATAAGCTTACTGAGTGACAGATGCCGTTCAACTTTTAAGTTTACTGTTCCAAGTTACCTCTAGTAACCTCAGTCACTTACGTTGTTTTTTTTTTCTTAAAAAAATTATTTTACCTTTTTTTATTGTCATAGGCACTCATTGCTCTCAGACCTATTTATTTTTATTGGCCTTGTTTTCAACAGTTTTTGTCTTCTGGTTTCTGGGAATTATCTTGAACCTAGAACTAATCCTAGTCTGAAAAGGTTAAGTACTTGTTATATTGATATGCTGTAGTTACTTTCTTGTTTTAGTTTGAATTCTGTTTTTGTTTCCCTTTTGTAACAAATCTCTTTAGGCAATGGTGCGTCCAGGCAATGCGCTTTGGAACTTTAGAGACACCTTATTTGGTCGTGTGCCTCTTTTTCCTTCCTCTTGTACACTGGTTTTTCTTTTTCCTGTTATGAGCATGATGCGCAGCTTTAGAAGTGATATTTTTCATTTTTTCTCTCTTATAGCCCTAATTTCTTTTGGTGGATATTGTATCAGCTGAATTGAAATGAAAAAAAAGTCACTTTGGTGACCGATTTATATATAAACATGATTTTTTTTTTTTCCATTTCAAATATTGTTAACATGCCTTATTACTGCTACTATAGGCATCATTTCAAGTTTTTTACTTCCGGCTTTATTTGACCTTCCATTCCTTGAGAATGAATGTTAATATATGGTAATTGGAAGTAGCATTGCTAGCTCTTGTCATTACGTAAGTGCTGACCTGGTTTCTGCAAAGTGTAAACCTTACTTGGGAGTTATATGCCAGTAACCTGTACTATATAAGTGGGCACTTCAAAAGGTAATTCTTTGAGTAAATCCCTTTTCTAATATAATGTAGGAGAAGCAGTTATGTGCATCTGCTGTTGAAGCAGATGACCTAAATCTCCTCAATGCTCTTGACTGGCCACTTGCAGCCAAGTATAGAAGATTTGACACATGACATATTTACATGTTCCAGTTGTATCTGCAAAGAGCTCAGCCCATAAATCTTTTTACAATTGTGCTGATTATACCTTTTTTTGGTCTTTCCTATGGCTCAATTCTGTATTTTTGAAATAAAAAAATGGTCTTGATAACTCATAGACACAGGTTGTCCTTTCAATTCAGACTTAAGCATGCTACATGTGATACAAGTTTGCAATCTGAATCTCACCCATGTTATAGTGTCTCGTAGAAACAAGGAATTGCAACTGTAGAATGATCCTTTGACTGGGAGATCTTAGCCATGTCAGCATCTCGTAAATTTGAAGTCAACTTGTGACTATAGCTAAACATGTGGGCAGATTATGCTTGTAGTGGTGATGACTTAGCTAAGAAGTTTCTTCTCCTAAAAAAGTATGTCTTGAAGATTTGATAATGCTCTACTTTCTTGAAGTGCAACTAGCGGCATCATAAACTGTGATGGGGACAGTAGTTCCTGGTATAGATATACTTGTATAGCCATTGGCCCCTCACGTGCCTCATGCTGACAACATCCACCCTACAGCAGCAGCTTTATTGACTGAAAAGGCTGTTAGTATTAACCTTCTCTTATTGCTAAATCTATGTGGCCATTTGCGTATCCATTTTCTTTAAACAATTTGATATCTATGGTTGGTGGAGTAATATCGACAAAAAATTTGTTGGATTTCCTTCTCCATCGAGATCATTTGACAAGAGTTTCAGGTAAGACTTGATTTTCTCCTTTAAAACATTTTTTTCACTGAATCATGGTCATACTCTATATTAGATCTTCTCCTTTATCATGTTGCATAGACTTATTTTGCCAGCAGAATAATTTTCACTTTAAACATATTTAAGTTTTAGTGCTTTGTCAGAGATAAATATTCACAACAAATATGGAAATTTTTCATATAAACTATGCTTAAGCATATCAATTTTGACTTGTCCTTCTAACAATCATCTATGTGGCTCTCTCATTCTCTGTAACTTCAATTTGTTCTTATTAAAACTTCAATCAAGTCTGTAACAGTTCTAGTACAAAATACACAATGCTTGGGTTTGTGGAATTTTTTCAGGACCTAGAACTGATTCTAGTTCACAAAGATTAGGTGGCTAATTGATTTTCTGTAGTTAGTTTTCTAAATGTCTCCATTAGGCAATGATGCATCCTGGCTGTATACTTTGGAACCTCAGAAACATTTAATTTTTTCATGCATCTCTTTTAACTTTCTTTTATACTCCAATCTGCTTTGTCCTTTTTTTTTTTACAGCTTTAGTGGTGGCACTTTTATATTTTGGTTCTTTCTCTTGTAGTCCTAATCCTTGTAGTGATAATTATATCATCCAAAATATAAAATGCAGAAAATGTTGCTTTCATGACTGCGATTGTTGCTTTCATGACTGCGATTTATATGACTGCTGTTTAGGATAGTAGTTTCTAGCCAAGGACTTCACCATTTCAAATGACTTTTAACATGCCTTGCAGACTGCTACTATACCATATAACTTGAAACTCCTTGCTTTACAGTTTATTTGCTCCTACTTTTTTGTGGCACTGAGTGGTAATGAATGGTAAATGAAAGCACCATTCTTAGCTTCCATCATCAACTAATGTAGGCCTAGTATCCTTCAACTTCAATCCTATCTAGGGAGATATATACCAGAATTTCATACAAGATCTTAACAAAGACAAAAAGATTACTCATGCATATCTCTCGTTTACGAAGTAACCAATCTGTATGAATGGGCAAGAAGGAACCAAAGTGGTGCACCTGTATGATGCCCACAAGAAGGACGGACAGGGAGAACAGCGGAAAGGTGCCCCGACAACGAGCTCCTCTCCCAGGGACCACTGGCCAGCACCTCCTCCTCTGGGACTGCGAGCCCCTTCCCCGCTGGTGCTGCCGCTCTCCAGCTGCCTCCCTGCAACCTTTGGGACTGCGACTCTGTGAGCCCCTTCTTCTCACTTTTTCTTTGTTCTTTCTCTAGGGAGTGGTTGAGTGGGGACTGAAGCATCGAAGAGCAAAGAAAAGAGAACCTAAGACCTATGTCAAGTTTATTTTCAAAAAAATATATATATATATTGTTGGGCTTTTTGGGCCCACAACAATTACAATCGCAGGCCCAAGCCCAACCCGCTAATTACCGGGTCGGGCCCAAGCTGGGCCCAACACATTAAGCCCAAAATTCAAATTTTTAAGGCCCGGGCCTAGGGCCGAGTACTGGGTACCCAGCAGCAGCCCGGCCTGGTGCCCAGGCTTAATTCCTCCTTAGATGCAACTTCCTCATAGGTCTTGGGTTCATCCTAAGAGTGAACCAAGGTAAGATAGACATGATGCTTAGAAGAAAAATAATCGTAAGAAACAAAACGAGGAGGAACCGAGACTCTAGAACTATGGCGTACCTGAGTGGGTAAGGAAGTTGTGATTGACAAAGATTGAGAAGAATTGTCTCCCCGAGTTGTATGTTCTGGATCTGCAGAAGGAAACATGTTAGAATGGGCCACTTCTAATTCACCTTCCAATGACTCCGACCGTTCCAGAAATTGTACATGAATAACTCCTTTTCCCTCCTTTGATACATTTGGCTAATATCCTTTTCTTTCATAGTATTGATAAGATTATTTTCTTCTCTACTTTCAAGCCGTTTTTCCTTCACTTCACTATTTTTTTTTTTCAATGGATTTGTCATTGAGAAAGACAAACCCATACTACTGGCCCTTGCCTTTCCTTCAGTTTGAACAAAGTATGGTTCATGCTAATGAAAACTATATGTCTAGATACCCACATTCTTTTTCCAATTAGATTTTAACACTTATATCCTTTCTTGTCTTTTGAGATGCCCAAATAACAACATTTTACAACTCTAGGTGAAAGTTTATCTCTCAATTGTTTTGGTATAAGTACAAAACAAGTACATCCAAACACATTCATCATGTTGTAGTTTGGTTTCAGCCCATATACCTTATCATAAAGGGTCATTTTACTCAACTTTTGAGGGGATACAATTTATTTGATATACAACCATGCATACTGCATCTGCCCAATAAACCTTTGAAACATTGATAGCAAAAAGAAGAGACCTTGTGGTTTCAAGTATGTGTATGTTTTCCCTTTTAGCCACTCCGTTTTATTCAGGAGTGTAAGAACATGATTTTTAGTGCAGTATGTCTTTGCTTTGTAACTTGTCTTTGAAATGTAGGATTTTGATTTTTGTTGAAAATTGAGCTTTAAGTTTCAACTATAACATAAAATCTCTCAAATATGTCAAAAAGTTCATTTCTATTTCTTATAAAGTATATCCAGGTAAATCTAGTACAGTCATCTATAAAAGTTACAAAATAGGTTGACCCCCCTTTTGACAAAATGAGGGATGAAACCCAAATAGCAAAAAGAAGAGATCTTGTGGTTTCAAGTATGTGTATGTTTTCCCTTTTAGCCACTCCGTTTTGTTCAGGAGTGTAAGAACATGATTTTTAGTGCAGTATGTCTTTGCTTTGTAACTTGTCTTTGAAATGTAGGATTTTGATTTTTGTTGAAAATTGAGCTTTAAGTTTCAACTATAACATAAAATCTCTCAAATATGTCAAAAAGTTCATTTCTATTTCTTATAAAGTATATCCAGGTAAATCTAGTACAGTCATCTATAAAAGTTACAAAATAGGTTGACCCCCCTTTTGACAAAATGAGGGATGAAACCCAAACATCTAATGAACTATATCAAATGGTTTTTCTGATTCAATCCCCCTATGACAAAAAAGGTAAGGCATGGATCTTTGTCATTCTACAACTTTCACAATTCTTTACATCATCAGATACTACAACCTTAGATGCATCAAGAAGTTTCAAAATATGCTTCAATCTAGAAGTTGAAACATGTCCCAATCTCTGGTGCCACAACATGGATTCATCCTTCATTGATACATAGGCTCCACTCTTTTCTCTCCTCAAGTAGCTCATGCCTACCCAGTCGAGGTAATATAAATCTGCCTTTTTATAGCAAATTCCAATCCTCCTCCCTAACTGCAGATCCTGCACAACACAATCCATAAGAGAAAAGATAACAAAACAATAATTTGACCAACAAAAATTAAATTCACAGCAAGATATAAGACATGCTAAATATCATCAATATGTAACTTACTCCTAGGACAGGAATTGGAAGTAATTGTACCAGATTTAGTCATCATTAAAGAGCCATTTGCAGTTTCAGAACAAGAATGACAGTTTGTTAAGATAGTCTCATTTGCTGTCATATGACAAGAGGCACCTGAATCATGAAGCCAACTAGAGATTACGATATACCTACAAAAGAACCTCCTGACAGGGGTATAGAGGAAGTAGAGGCTGCCAGACCACTATGAGCAAGAAGTTTTTGAATACTTTTGATGATGTTGGCATGGGATTGATGATCCTTGACTCCAACCGATGTAGACTCCTTTAATTGCACTTAAGCCTGGGCACCGGGCCGGGCCGCCGTCGGGTACCCGGTACCCGGCCCGACTCGGGCCCGGGCTCGGGCCTTGAAATTTTGAGTTTCGGGCTTTTTTTTTCGAGCCCGGCCCGGCCCGGTAATTAACGGGCCGGGCTCAGGCCTGCGACTGTGATTATCGGGGGCTCGAAAAGCCCGACAACAATTTTTTTTTTCAAAAATAAATGGACTTAGCGAGTTAGGGTTATTCCTCTTCTTTTCACTATTTTGATGAGGACCGAAGAAGGTCTTTGAGGTTGCAAACTTGCAGGGACTCAGGAGGGCGGGCAAAGAGCGGCAGCACCGGCGAGGAAGGGGCTCTAGGCCAAGGCGGAGGAGGCATTGGGCGAAGGCAAAGGAGGAGGCGTTGGGTGAAGGCGAAGGAGGTGGCATTGGGCTCATCGGAGGAGGAGGTGTTGGGCGAAGGCGGTAGAGAAAGAAGGCCGTGGGGAGTCCACTGTAGCCGACAGAGGTTGGTGCTAGGAAGTGGATGGTGGCGGCTGGCTTCCATTGCCCAGTTCCATATTGACTCTTTTCGAATTGGATTGGGGTTAGGGTTGGGAAGGCTTAATGTTTTCAGAAACTTGAAAAGGGGGAAAAAATGAAGTAAAGGAAAACCCGGCCAGACTCAGGCTCGGGCGCGACCCACCCAAAAACCCGGTCCAGCCCGCCCGGCCCGTTAATAATCGGGCCGGGCCGGACTTCGGGCATAATCAAAGCCCATGGCCCGATATTGCATGAGCCCAGCCCGGCCCGTTTCTAAACGGGCAGGGCCTCGGGCTGGCCTGTTTCCAATACTGAGCTTCAGTTTTTATATTTTTATCGGGCCGGCCCAGCCCGTCCTGATGCCTAGCCTTAATTGCACTCGTGTCATAAGTTTCCCATCTTTCTTTTCTTATCTCTAGAAGTGCCAGCAACATATACTCATTTCTTTTTCTTTAGGACGGGTTCATGTACCCTAGTTTTTTGCAATAGTTACATTAGGTGCACGTACAACTTGTGGGAAAGTGAGTGACAAGACGTTATTGGGTCCACCATTTTAGGATTTGGACAAGTTAACCTAATGTGAACGTTGGGGTCTTGATTCTTTGATCTCTTCTCAATGAAATTTCAAATGGCGGCATTGCTGGGCAGTGCCCATCTCCACCCGCAATATCCAATCCATCAATTTCTAATGTCTGTGATATATATATGTACACAGAGAGAGAGAGAGAGAGAGCTGATAAAATGGAAATATATAACAAAATGTGGGGACAAGAGGTCCCCTAGGTACAAAAACAATCCGTAAAAAACAGAAGCAGTAATAAAAAATATACAATACAATGCACAGAAAAATAAGAGAGAGATGAAAGACGGAACTGCACAGTCACCCAACCGCAGACGGACAGCGGCGCTTCAACCGAATGGCAAACTGGACATCCCATTGCACAAGACGAGCCACAAAATCTGGCGAAGAAAAGGTGTCCATGAAGACTCTGTTATTACGCTCCTCCCAAATGCGCCACCAAGCTGAAATGAGCCATGGCCTCCAAACATGACCCCAGGAAGCAGTCAGGTGGGGGGAAGGGCAAAAAAGAAAAAGAAGACGAATGGATGGTGGGTTTGAAAGACTACTAATAAGGGAAGGCAAGAGAGAAAGAAAGAGAAAGAGAGAGGACTCTTGATTTAGGGTGTTGCAGGCATACACACATCCTCTTCACGAGGCTTCTTAGTTTCCCACTTCATGCAGAGAGAGAGGACTTTCGTTTTAGCTGTTGCAAACACACACCTTCTTCACAAGGCCTGTTAGTTACCAACCTCGTGCCGAGAGTTTCGAGAGTTTCTAAGTTTCCACCATCGTTTGTAGTCGTTATCGCCAAAAACGTCGAGTATCCTTTTAAAGGCTTTTACGAGGTTTGGTGGAACAGTAAGTACCAAGTTCCCTAAAACATTCACTGAGTGAGCCTTTTTCCGGCATTTGATAACATTCGGCAGACCACCATGGCTCGAACCGGCGTTTCCTGGAATGCCGGCAATGCTCAACATTCACCTGTCCCACTGCCGGCAGCAGAAATGATTCCAACTTCCAAGATACCACATCAAGTAATAAAGGACCCATGCAAAGTTGCCACTTACCCAATTAGAGAAGTCATGGCTCAGACCTTTGCTGTGATTTAGCAATTTGCTTCGTTCTGCAACGCCAAAGCTTAATTCCAGTCTAAACTAGCAGTGAAATGGTTACATTCGTGCACCTCAGGAGTGAAAAATCAGGCAACAGTTTATTCCAGTATGTATCAGAGCCCCATCCTATAATGAAGCAATGTTGACAAGAATGACCACCCAGCAATATCCGCAACACATTTGAATGCAAAATGAAGATGCTATCGTGCTGTCTGGCACAGAAATATTGATGGTGCCCAGAAAATTCTGTAGACAGAAAGAGGCAAGACAAAAAGGGATTCTGGACAGTGTAAGACCATCATAGTTTGCTGCCCATCTTAAGAGTTGTACTCGGTGTAGTTAAGTGTGTGTGCTTCGGTGTTGTTAAGTGTGCATGCTTCGAGGCATGAAGCGTGCGCATCAAACTGCCTCACTAAGGAAAACGCATCAAAGCGTCTCCATCAGGCGCAAATTAACCTGATGTGTGCGCCTCAATGTTGTGAATCGTGAGGTAAGGTTTTTTTAAGTCCTCTCGCTGCTAACAAAGCTTTTTTTTTTTTTGTGAAAAATGGTGTGCAAATATGTTCTCTTTGCATGCCTATGAAACCAATATACAAATATAGTTGATAATCTGTGGATAGTTTTGATTCTTTTATTCGTTTCATCCAATATGCATTGGTTCATAGGTAAGCACTGGCATGCTCATCTTACCTAGGGATGTTAATATATCTGGTTTGAATGGGATGTTCGACCGAACCAATCCGAAAAAATCAGATATGAAAAAAAAAATATAAATCCGATTAAGAAATTGGATCGGATTCGGATTTAATAAATGATGTCCGATCAGATTTGGATTTAAATTTGGATATACATAAATATGATTCAGATTTGGATTTGGATCAGATTCATTTTTAGACAAATATCATGTATCTAATTCTAATACATTTTGAAAATTGGCAAAATCTTGTTCCAAATTCAGATTCGGATTATAAATATAAACGTCAGATTTTGATTGACCAAACAGTAATTTAATTCTCTCTTGTCTCTTGGAGCTAAGAAGATCACGCTGATCGTTATAAGTTGTGAGCAGCCAAAAAAGCTTGAGTTGTCATGTTTCCAATGTCGTTTTGTGATTGATAACATGAGCAAATAAGTTTCCTCACATTGTTGCTAATTTAATAGTTATTCTTTTTCTTAACATTATTTTATGGATATTATAGATTTAATGATTTTGGACCTGAAGCAAGTTAGGCTTCGCTTCTCCTCGGGGCTCTCCGCCTCATTTGATATTTCAGAGGCCTAACGCTTCGCTTTGCTTCAACACATTTAACAACATTGCCATGATTGCATAGGTATTTGTACCTATGATTGAGAAGCTGAAGTCACATGCATATTCTTTAACCCATCAAAATTTATTTTCTCTTTTCCATCTCTTATGTTGCTGTAAGGTGCAGAATAATAATTTGTGTCTCTGCACACCGTCGGCTTGTGGATGAGGAGGTGAGTCATCCTGATCTGTGTATTAGTTTCTGAATCATTGCAGACGGTTGTGTATTTACTCATATGTGTGTCGTGCCTTTATTAATATGCATGTATTTGCTCAAGGCCTCAGGATAAACTTTTCAAACTATTGGAATAGAGACAGGAGCATAGTCTGAAAGAGGGTGGTCGAATTATAGTTTCTAAATTTTAACATCGACCGAAATATCATTTTTCAAAATGTAAGACAAATGAAATTTTTTAGAATTTACATGTATTTTTTCCTTTTTTTTGAGGTGGGAGAAGGGCCCTTGCCGGCGGGCTCTACCCTGGCTCCACCCCTACATGGGGAGATTGCAACTATGTCAAGTACCTTCACACAAATCGGTGGCGGAGGTGCTTGAAAATAGTTAACAATGAACATCTGATTTGATTCAAATTTTTTAGGAAATGTTTTTAACAAGGATATAGAAAATAGTTGACAATGAACATCTGATTTTATTCAAAATTTTTGATATATCGTACGTTTATCCAAGCCGTGAAGCAAGTTCTAGGATATATCGTACGTTTATCCAAGCCGTGAAGCAAGTTAGGATTTTGGGGATATAAGGGTATGTCTTGAGATTTTTTATTAAAGGCGGTTTTCTTTTAAGTAAACATTAACCAAAAAAAAAAAAAAAAAACTATGGGCACCTGTTCCTCAGTCATCCTTCCTAGATTTGAAAACTAGATCAATCAATGTGTTGTCTTCATATGGAGTTTCAGCATATGACTAGCTATTTCTAACTTAGCAGAAAAAATAGCGTGCGTAGAGGATGAGAGGAGGACCTTAAAAGTGGGGGGACCTGTTTCCACTAGCTATGCAACTAAAAAATTTCCACCATTTTTAGATCTTTAGCAGCATAGCAGTCTGCCGAGTAGATTAAGTCCATTTTAATCGACTGTTGACAGGTTTTGAGTCTTTCATGGTGCATTGTCCTGGTTACTTCGAGTGCTCAAGGTTTTACCATCACCGTTAAAGAAGAACAATAAAAAGTCTGTGTCTATGTATGGTCATTGGCTTTACAGTTTTATGGGTAACGCCAACAGCATGCAAGGGAAGAAAAGACGCCAAATATCTATTGTTTGCACTTTACACCAACATAACGAGTTCAAAGGAAGGAAGAAAGCCTTAAAACTAACTTGGGCTTTGTTGATTTTGCTCTTCATTCTACTTTCCACTTAAAAATCACCCAAGACTCGCTCAAACCTTCGTAGGATTCTGACAACAAGCCTAATTCGATCTTCTGCCCATGTGTTCTAGTCTTCCAAATTCATGCTTGCAGTAAGTATGCAGCGATTAGGCGTTCAACTTTAGTGCATTCATTCCTTTTCATAACTAAACTTTTGTTGCCTGTGTAGGTGTGTGTGTGTGTGTGAGAGAGAGAGAGAGAGAGAGAAAGAGAGAGAGCGCTATTTTTTCCTCGTTCATTAAAAAAAAAAATCGTTATGGCGGTTTAATATGTAACAAGCTTTTTCTAAGGAACTGTTGGTTTATAGCCAAGGTTTTATGATATAAACGAAAAAAAAATGAGCGAAAGTGTGGTCAGCTTTTAGAATTTAAGGCAAACAAAGAAGAGAGAGAACTGGAGACTGTTTAGAAAATAGTGAGCATTTGGCAACAGTTTGCCCATGCGTTCATTGTAAAAAGAAGTGTACGGACCCCCGTTTTCTCGGCAAAATATTTCTTCAAACCTTCAATCAACAGAGTTACATGGTTCACTACTTCAGCACTGCAGTGGGCACTCACAGGGTCGGTGTCCTTTCTACATTGAAAAGAGGAAGGCCAACCATCTTTTGGAAAACTAGATCTATAAACTAATTGGTTACCAGATACAAGTTGGCAAGGAAATGACTACCACAGAAGATCAAAGATCACCAAGTAGAAGAAATGAGACTATATATATTCTATAAAATGTTGCTTAAACGACAAATGATGTAGCTTGAGGGATGAACCGCAAGCATGACAAATTATGCTTTGAGGGTTACAATGTCCTGTCTGGCTGTCTCTTTTCGCTTTTGGTAACGTCATGTTGAGTCAGATCTGAGATTGGACCCATAAAATAACATGTTGTCTTCTAATTGTATTCAGGTTACTCAGGTTTCTTGGTAGCTGCACTAGGGGGTTTGATGCAATGGGTAGGGCTTTGATTGTCACAAAAACAGTCAAATTTCAAATTGCATGGGCACCACCTTCTGCGCAAGTCTAAGAAGGTACAAGCCTTGAGGGTGGAGGTACAAACAAAAGGTTATATGCAATCCACACTGCGGCTAAATCTTGCATTTCAGATGCAGTTTCTTTTTGTTAGAAGAACAAAAAAATATAAGAAAAGAAGGATCTTGGTCGTTTGAGGTGTGGTGGGTGGTGGGTCATATTCAGATGTACTAATAATCTGGATCCCACCTTGGTTTCTAATCTGGTTTCTAATAGATTTATAAGTTTAATCGTTACTTTCAGCTGGATCCACTTTCAACTCTAAATTAAATTCTAATGACACCATAATTTTAACATATTGTTATGTTGAGTTCCAATTGTTCTGGCATGATTTACCACCAACATAGAAATTTATGCTAAAAACTTCCACCTTAGGGCTTGGACAACTTCCACCTTGAATCTTGCATTGCTTTGTTTCTGCTTTCTTTTTTTTTTGGTCCAAATGAGTGTGAAGACTGAAGAGAAACTTAGAATTGAACCCTTTGGAAGCAGCAGCAATAAAGCCTTTTAGGTCATACACCTTAGCCCCAAGTTGTACACCTCTAGCTTTGGCCTTGGTAACGTGAACCTTGAGTGGCAGGTAAACAGCCGCACCTGACTGCACTATGTCAAGGCAGTGAAACACATTGCCGTAACAATAAGATCATTTGATCATGAGCTAGAAATAAAGTGAACAAGACGGAACCTCTCAGAGTTCATACATCAAAGAAAACAATAAGTAGAGTACAAAACAGTTCGAGATGTCCGAAAAACTCAGGCTGTTTCACAAGCCGAATGAAACTTTTACGTAGAGAAAAAGATACAGAAGATGACACATACAATTCAAACCAAAATTTAGAAGGGGCATGCAATACAACATCTTCTCTTTTGTGCCCGTAAGGGCTTCCTTCTCCAAAAATGCTCGACCATCATGAAGCCTCACGTTTTATGGCCAAGGAGGACTTCCAAAGAAAAAGAATAAAGAAATAGACAGTACTATTACTGCACTACGAAAAAAATGGATGAATATGTGCTGAGTCCATCTGCCAAATGTTGAGACTGGTAGTGGTGATAGGAACAGATGCATTGTTGAAGAGGAAGACACGAGCTGCCCCATAGATGGCCTCTGTTGGGTACACTCTAGATGTTATGGACATTCTACCACCTTGGGCAAAGCTTTCAATTATTGAGTGATCAACCTGCAAGTAGACAATTTTTACAGCCGATTAGATCTTCAAATTTCCTGTATCTTCCAGGTCTCACAGATTCTACCTTGTTGTTTTCCCAATCTTTTTGCAGTAAAAATATGATATTTAGAAATTACTGACGACATATGGTCATATGTGTCTCGCATTGGACGCCCAGGGGATACGTAATCTCAATGGGCACAAACAGGGCGCTACTAGGCCTACAATGGCGCTTAAGTGCTGGGCACGTGTGACAACCTGGAAAGCAATTATGGATCTTCATGATCCGAATTTTTGGCAACGAATGCAAGAGAGGAAAAAATGAAACTCAGTGATAATTGAAACGAAAATTATGGAAAAAAACTCCTCAAGCGGGTTGTCTACAATCACTAAGATTTCAACTTCTAAAGCTGTGCACACTCTGGCTATCCTTCATTCTTCAAAGAACTATCTTAGCATCTATATTATTCAAAGATCAGTAGTCTTAAGGATGGTGGTAGTTTAAGGATTTAAAATCTTCACACCTTGCTAGGTCCAACCTGTTTCACATCTACATCTCTGGATAAAAAATGAGAGGACTTTTGTCCCATGACGACTGGGTTTTCATGCCTGTCGGACATGAATTCCACATCAATGCGTCCAACCTGTCATAAAGGAATTCCAAATAGGTTCTCTCTCCGCAGCATGTGCTGCATTTTCTGGTTGCCAACTACCTGAATTTTAGTGGCGCTCACTTGTTCCAGATACTTCAACTCAGATGAGTGGAAGTTGTTCACTTGGAGAGGCAGCAAACAATAATGCATAAAATTCGGAGTTGCTAGACGGTTTCATATTAATAATGTTATTGCATCTTTCAGAAGCAACATGACACTAGACGACATGGGCATCTACTTCATATGCTATTCCCTGAGATATACTGCCAATCAACAATGTTAACAATCAACAAAATTTACTCACCAGTATCCGAATCGATAATTTCTCCCCAGAGAGTACAGGCACAGTATTTCCATATGTATACCCAACAAGATCCGTTGCTTTTGACGACCTGCCCCCATTGAAAAAAGTATGGTGATCAGGCAAGGAAATTAATGGTCAAAGAAGGACAGTGGCGTATATGCTGCGATTGAAGTAAGGGATTGCTTCTTCTGCATTTCAGAAGCCGCTGATTCCAGTGAAATTAAGTAAAATACCTATAATCTGAATTTTAAATGAGTTTTGTTTGTCCCATGTTGGACCTTTTTTAATTCTATTAGCTTCAGTAATCCGCAAAACACATGACCAGACTTACCTGGAGTCATCATGGCAGAAGTAAGTCCTGAAGTCACCAGTGGAAGCTTTGGCGACATAGAAGAAAACAGCAGTTTGTTCAACTAGGTTATCATCTGCAAAGATTAGCAGCCCAAATGGACCAAGAATGCCACGATCGGCAGCGCCACCGCTCGTGGTGCAGTTGTAGGTTACATCAGCTTCTGTAATGTTCTCTGAATAAGGAAATTCCATCTCAATGTTGATGTCCAACTGTTGGGCACAAAAGAATCAATCACATGTACTCTCCTTGAATATACCAAGAATCATTAAAAAGATGGAGGAAAAGGGTACCTGAGTTGCAGGAGTGATGTTCAATGGTAGGACAGATCCTGCCGCAACAGTGATGTTCTCAAAAGAGAACTCTGTCCTTCTAAGTCTTTTCACCTCTTCCACCGGCCATTGTATCAAATTGCTGTTTGTCTTCAGGTCGAGGTAGACAACTCTCGGTATAGTCTGGATTGATTAAAAGAAACAAGTTTCATCATCACAAACAAGAAAGAGGCTATGGATTACCAAATACGTGTTGTCATTTTATACTTAAAATTTAAAATTTAAAGTGAACATAAACCTGGAACGACATATACCTCGTTCTCACTTATTCAACTAAATACACTCACAACGCGTCAACTATCCATCCTTGAGTATATGAGTGTGCACATGGGTGACTATATATAAACGAGTGAATTATATACAGAAGCAGTTGGCCCACTTCAACTCAATCCGGATTAGTAGTTATAGGATGGATTATATTACCTGTAACGAAGCCCAACCCTTCTCCAGATCGGTTTCCTCGCTATCCGTCTCACTAATCCAGCCCCACAAGATCCTTCTGCCCTTGTACTGGTCGTAGAACGTCTTTGAGGCGTAGTATTTGCCGTAATCGTAGCGCATCCCGATCCCCACATCCATCTCCAAGTCGTCCGGCGTCCACGTCTGGTTTGCCTCGTCGTAGGACCCCAGCGCATAGAAGTCCTTCTTCAGGTCGTCCAGGCTAGCCTTCAGCACGTACTTGACGTCTGTCTCATTGCTCGACGTATCGAGCCCCACCGTGCTCGTGGTCGAGACTGGGTAGAAGTCGATGCACTCCCACATGCCCGTCTCCGGCACCGAATGCAGCACCCCCTCCATCAACTCGTAATTGTAGAAGTCTGTAGTTTTGTAGACCAATGCAATGCCGGTCGTATTGACCTTCGACCCGATGGTCAAGTACCAGGCCTTACCATCCTTGGCGAACCAGGCAGTGGTCGGGTCGCGGAAATCATCGTAGAGGATGCCTCTAGGGGGTAGCAACACTGGGTTGGCCTCGTACTTGACCCAGTCGCGGAGGAGTGGGTCCGATAAGTTTGCCGGCACAGCAACATTCTGGACCTGAACTGATTCATTCGTCGAGCCGGTGTAGATCATCACTATGCGGCCGTCCGGCAATAGGGTCGCGGAGCCGGTCCAGACTCCATTGATGTCATACCACTGGTCGGGAACCATGGCTAGGTCCAGGTACAGCCAGTGGATCAAGTCCTTGGACACGGCATGGCCCCATGTGATGTTCCCCCACACAGCAGAGTCAGGGTTGTACTGGTAGAACAGATGGTACCAGCCCATATAAAACAGTGGCCCTACAGATCAAAGTTCATCCATGAATTGAGGAGATACAAAACTTTTTAGCACCACATCACAATAATTAATGAGCATGTCCTTTTCCCCTTTATTATTTCCCTGTCCCTTCTTTTCCAGATGATTACGAGTTTTGGATTAGCTTCAAAGATCAAAGACCCACGGTCGAATTGCGGCTTGTAGCTTTCTATGTTGAAATCTGAAACTGATTGTGTTTGCTAAATGCGACTCAGACCATGCCAATTGCAGTTATGACTCTCAGCATAGCGGTTGATTGTTCGAGGTTCTTTGGGAACAAGAGAAAGACCGGGGAAGAAAGTAGATGAGGTTTTGATTCTCTGAATCGATTGCTTACCATTGGGATCTAATGTCGTCCGGAAATGCCAACAACGAGCACAGACCGCCAGCCAATGAAGAAGCAACCCCAAGCAAAGCAGGAAAAATGGAAACTAGAATCAAATCGAGAAAAAAAAAAGTGAGAAAGAAATGGAGGAGGTAAAGAGGGGCAGAAATATCAAGGTACCGTTCATCCAGTTCTTCTCAGGCTGGAAATGGTAGCTGGTGCGTTGCCAGGCGAGCATGGCGTTCGTCCAGGTAAAGGACGGAGACGGCCATATGAGCGAGGCCTTCTCCGAAACTCCCTCTGGCTTCCCTCTCGACACCGGCCAGAATGCCAATGGCTCGGGGCGATCGTCCTTCTTCTCCAAGACCAGTGGCTGCCTTGATGATTGGATCTTACAGATGACGAGAAGACCAGAGAGGCCGACGACTGCGAGTAACACAGAGGCAAGGACCTGGATGGGTCTGCGTTGAGGAGAGCTGACTGTCGGGCGGCGATCCGCTAGTAGAGGAGTGTAAGGGTGTGGGTTTTCCTGACCGAGACCGTTCAGTGGCTGAATTTCCGCCATTGGATCCGGCGGAGGAGGCTAGGAAACTGGCGAGGGTGATCTGCAACTCGACACCTGCGCAGAATTTAGAGGCAGATCACAAATAAGCTACTTCCTCATCCGTAATTTAGCGTTAATTTATAAGTTTAAATTCATGTTAACATATTCTCGAAATAACAAATATCTGGAATTAAAAAAGGCCGTTAACTAGGGGTTAAATGACCTTGAGTGAGTTTTATAGCTCAATTTATGGGAGCTGCCACTTTTTGGAATAAATCAAAAGACTGGCATGTTTCATTTTTTTCTCTTGTAAAATAATGGAAAAGGAAAGTTGAATAAAATTTATAAAGTAATCGAGTTTTCTTCTTGTTACTCGGCCAATCATTTAGGTTTTAAATTTTGTTGGTCATTTACCTTTACAACTTTTGAAAAACAAAGAAAAAAAAATATGATTTAGTTCTTATATTTTTTCTCGCTTTTCTCTCATCCATTCATCTATTTCAACGAAATTCTGACTATCAATCATCATTCCATATATATATATATATGTGTGTGTGTGTGTTGAGTAGAAATTTTTTCTTCTATATATATATTGTAAAATATGTGCTCCTTCTTCTTGTAGCCACTACTAAATCATTACAAGAGCTGCAACTGGTAAGGCATTCAGCTAAAGCTATGAAACCAAACCTCTTATTTAGGAGACTGGTCCTGACATGGCAAAGGAAGAAAAATATTTAAACCTTCCCTAAAATTTTTATGACTAAATCCAAAGCTAATAAAAACTACTAATAAAATGTGACCAAAGAAAATTGCTAACATGGGTCTGCAGACACCTCAAACAGGCGGAAGTCTTTTTCTTTTTTCTCTGCGATGTTGCGCATTCACCATTCAGATTTTCACATTTTAGGAAAAACAATGAACTAAAAAATTCAGTCCCATTCTCGAACTAATTTTACCTAATACGTCAAACACTCTTCAAATTTTTATGAAAATGTTTCTTTAAAATGAGCTGCTTAATTTTCAAATTTTTTGTATATGTAAAAAAATAAATGCAGTATCATTTTTTCACAAAATGAATGAAAGGCAAATCTGATAAAGCAGGAGATGAGTCCGTTCTCTTTCTATGATGTGGAGAGCTTGCGATGATGTTAAGTTGCTCACGAGTGGGAAAAGAAAAACAGATGTTCAATGCATTCAAGGGAAACGGGTGAAATTTTTTCCGTTCCTGAAGACCAATTCCGCCATTGAAAGAGAGAAGAAGCCGAATCGAATCGAATCGACTAACAGGTACATCTTCTTAGATCAACCCCACAAAACCTTGCTTTTTGAGAAATAACATATGATCTAATGACGAACGACAGAAGAAGACGGGGAAGCAAAGAGGGGAAACGCATTTACCTCTTCCTCAGCAACGTGATCCCACAGATTCGAAATTGCGAGGAAATGCGGAAGACACCTGCAAAGAGGAAGGGCAAAGCCGATCAACAACTTTGTGGGCGACCCTTTTGGGCGTCAGAGAATGAGTGAGAACGAGAGAGGGATACGCAGCCACAAAAAAACGTTTTCTGAGTGCAAATAACTTAGCAAAAAGATCGTTGTTCGAAGGAAACAAGTTGAAGAAATTCCTTTTTCGTAGGAAACGCAGACACAAAATCTTCGTGTCTGTTCCCCATTCTTGGCAAACGAACCAGAGTAAGCGACCGAGAGAGAGAGAGAGAAAGAGAGAGAGAGAGAGAGAGGGGTCTGGGGTTCCATACCTTGCGACTTGGGGGGAAGGAGTGAAGGAGACCAACGCCCTTTTATAATTTCTGGTTCGACAACCGTTTCCGTTATTTCAATAACTTGACCATTCGCTACGCACTTGATCAAAAGAATGTTGTATATATATATATATATATAACTTACTTACCTCAAGAACAAAATCCAGACTTTTTAAACTTTGTAAAAAATGATTTTAAACAAAATGTGTTGCATTTGTAAATACTAATTCAACATAAAACATGTTTTAATTCATGCTGTTTCAAAAAAAAAAACATTTTTTTCTTCCATCAGACATTTATGTTAAACTAAAAAAATGACTGATTTAGTATATGATTTTTACTAAAACATTATTATGTTTATATTGTTTGATTATGTAAAAAATACTTTAACAATTAATTTCTAGTGGTCTGGTATTTGACCCTTACCTAATGGCGTATGTATAAGCGACAGGTAAATATGGGACTATTTAGATAAGGGACAAAAACCTGATCTCTTACATTTGTGTTAAAAGATTCTGAACAAAATGTGAACCCCCTAATATTTTTACAAGCACTAAGCTAATACAAATTATATCTTAGTTCAAGTTATTTTTATAAAAAAAAAATTGATCTTCCTATGATCAAAATTTTGATGTCATAAAAGCCCCATTTATTTTACAAAATATTATTAAAGTAAAAAAAATAACTAACTTAATATATGTTTCTCTCCAAATTACTCTTAAGGTCATATCTATATTGTTAGATTGCAAAAAAAAGGCTTTAATAATTAGTTTTAACGAGTCTAGTTTTTGTCTGTTACATAAACAGTTTGGTTTTCATCAACTTTCTTTCATATATATATATATATATACATATTTGAAGTCAGCTAGCTACATCTATAGCCATATGGTTATTTTTATTTTATATTGTTAAAAGCTGAAAATGCATCTAGATAAAAACCATGGTCAAGCAACTACCATTATAGATGCACTTTTTTCTCACTGTTTTTAACAATACAAAGTAGTAGAAACTTTTTCTTTTATATATTGTTAAACAGTGTGCTCCTTGTTGTTGTGGCCCTAGTAAATAAATCATTAGAGGAGATGCGAGCAGGTCATATGGCTGCATGATTAATAAAAAGAAAAATAAGTTTTGCTTATTTAATTTAACGTTAAAATCCACGTGAGCCAACATGTGAAACCAAGATAAGAAGGTCTGTACAACATAAAAAAATTGAGGCCCCAATTATGTCACAAGGTTGTAAGTACGCCTGCAAACACTTCATTTTTGAAAGTATATGTACAAATATATACATTATATATATAAATATAATAATCCAAAAAAATTCCTGAAAATACAAAAATAGAGGAAAATATATAAAAGCATGTTCTCTTTTGTAACGGAGACTTGCCCCAGACCCAGCCACGTTAACCGTTTATATATATATATATATATATATATATATATAATATGAAAGACCCAGTTTTATAGAAAACTGGTTTCGCCAGAGGCCTCTGGAAATGAGGCAAATGGGTTCTGTGCTGGTAAGCATGTGCATGTCCAGTTCATCGTTCGAATTGGTTTTAGCAAAACATCAAAAGAAGTTCGTCGGAAATGCGTTCAATCATGTTCCTGCCAAAAGTTTGAATTCTTCAAAAAAAATTATATTCTTTGTTGGAGAACAGGTAAATACAGATGATTTTGTTAAAAAATATGTGAAAATTAAGTTAATGGCACTGAAGATGTTCTCCATATATTACTGCGATTTAGTTTTGTAGTGGATCTTAGATCCGAGGCTGATTTAAGTAAGATTACTTTTATGTGACACTGATTTGAAATCCATGAATCTCACATTCGCGCTACATTTAAAAAAAAATATGGATTTAAGGTCCGAGGGAGAGGGTGTCGGACTTTAGATCCAGAAATGGTGATTAGAAAACACCCCAGATCTCAATCTGCGGCTATAAAACACTGCATGGATGTAATTTTTTTATTTGGAAACCTGGGAATCAACTATAATATATGTTTGTCCAATCATCCAAACTTTTCTTAGTCTATGGAATAATGTTTATGTATGGACAAAAGCTTAATCCAGTATTTTCTTGGCGCACATATGAAATAATAATATCATTAAAAGAGAAATTTTTGTAGGCATGTGGCAAATCTTAGCTTGCTCTTAAAATAAAAATAAAAAGTGTCAAAAAATATGAAAAAGCGGTTTCATGTGAAGGGTACTATTAATAACTATTGTGGATCACCGATGCCTTCACATATTATATATATATATATATATATATATATATATAATGGTAGATCGAGAAATCTCATAGGGAATGGCACAGTACTGATTGGATCACTGTCTTCTTCTTCCCAATGCCTTCCTTCAACGATCCACAGGAATGACGAGGCCATGTGATTAGAAGTTTTTTTTTTCTTTTAATAGGAAACTTACGTCTACCTACCTTGTATGAATGACAAAACATTTATAATTTAAATTGTTACAACA
Source organism: Nymphaea colorata (assembly GCF_008831285.2). Lineage (NCBI taxonomy): Eukaryota > Viridiplantae > Streptophyta > Magnoliopsida > Nymphaeales > Nymphaeaceae > Nymphaea > Nymphaea colorata. Next base: position 8,049,080 of record NC_045144.1, read on the forward strand.
TATGATATACTTTTTAACTTGAGTGTTATGACCGTCTCAAAGTAGGTCTAGTTGGGGCAAGTTTAATTGAGGCTAACTGAAAATCTGTCCGAAAAAGATTTGGTTGATGAAAGATGTAGCTTTCTGAAGCTGGTTACATGGACACTTCTGAACACCTAGATATAAGTGTGTAATGACCAATAGTGAAAAAAGAGATTTTTAAAAGGGTGAAAAAGAAAAGATGAAAATATAAAAAGTCCTAAATGTATATATCTTTATAAAAAAATTATAAAATGTTTCAACCCCCTTCTTTTTTTCACGAGTGTATATCACCTGCTTTCGGTGCTTTATGGTGCAGTAGAAGTCTTGCTTTAACTTGCATGTCAATGGTCCCTTCATTTGCAGCATAAGTAAATTGATGCCTAAGTATTCGAAACAGAGGGTGGCTGTTTATCAGCTCTCACTCGGATCATTTGTGCCGAACCCCTTGAAGATAGGTGGGTCCCACTTGGAAAAGAAAAACAAGTGGTGCAGCACGTGTCGTGCCTTAGCTTGCATGTCAATGGCCCCTTCATTTGCAACACAAAGAAATTGATGGCCACCTGTCAGTCACCGCCCGATCGTTGCGCCAACCCCCTGGGGAAGAGGTAGGTCCCACTTGAAAAAAAGAAAAGAAGTGGTGCGGCTTAAGGTTTTTTTTTATGATTCGTCAAGGTTGGATTCGAATCCGTTATCAATAAGAGCCAAATCTAAAGGGCAAGAACTGGATGGTTTGAGTTGTGGGACCCATCCAAAATCTATATTGGGTCCAAAACATATAAATGGATACAGATTCAAATACAAAAGAAATAGGCGTCCAAGGTCCAAAGTCCAAATTATGTCAAATATGGGATGGTGGATCCAAATTTGAAATGTCTACAAGTGAAGTGAGACGCTCCAAGAGCCAGTGTGTTTTCTATGTTAATGTAGACTGTAGAAGCCACCATTAAGGAGGCATGCTCATCATGTCAAGATGTTAACAGGACACGCGAGAAAATGTGCAAGTAAGGCCGTTATGCCTTCCTTTTAAGGTTGGGCATTGGGTCGGGCCGTCGTCAGGTACCCGGTGCTCGGCCCGACTCAGGCCTTGGGCCTGAGAAAAAAGGACCCGGGTTGGCCCTATCGGCCCGGCTTGGGTGAGCCCGATAATTGGTTTTTTAAATATTTATAATATTTTATTACAATTAATTAGATTTATATATTATTTTATATTAAAAATAGATTTTAAAATTTAATCAGGCCGGCACGCTCGGGCTCGAGTTTTCCAAGTCGGGCCGGCCCGGGCCTGACTTGTTATCAGTCGGACCAGCGTGATGCCCAGGCCTACTTACACTGAGTTTGGACTGCCAACAAGGGCTTCGTCCCAGCCCGAGCCCAACTTTGTTAAGTTTTGGACCAGTCCAGCTCGGCCCAGTGTCCAGCATTTTGAGCTGCGCGTCCAATTCTGGTAGATAGAGCAAGGTTTCAAACCTCCAAAACAAGTCAAATGCCGGTAGAGCATCAAGCTCCAATTAAATTTGTTGTTGGTGCTGTAGATCCAAGGTCGCACCTGCAACGTAAAAGGAGAGTTTGAGTTGCGTGCGTGGTTGGTGCATGCAACAATCATACGTCTAAAAAAAAAATGGGGCATTTTTTTAAATTATAAAAAAAGAAGTGTCCTTTTCTATTTTTTATTTTTTAATTTTCTTTTTTGTTTGTACAAAAAAAAATCTTTTTTGAATGGCTTTGAATTTTAGACACGGAGAACCTGCAAAGGATTGGACTGTCCCATTAGCCTTATGTTTTATTTGTGCTCAATTTAAAAATTTTAAGTTTGATTTATTCAGAGTTTAAAATCAATTCTCAAGAGTACAGAAAATCAACCATTCCTTAAAAAGTTGAAGCTTTCACCCGACCCTTTATGTCTATAAAATATAATGTCTGCTTTTGATGTCTCGAAATAATGCCTATTATGAACCAAGTTTGTGCCATTTTCGCATCTAACCCTGCATTCTATGTCACTATAATAATGTCATGCACATGAGAGAACAATGAAGGTTGCCGTGTAATTGAATTCACGTGTTTAAATGTTAAAGTTCTATCTCTCTCTCTCTATCTCATGCACACACACATCGTTGACGGCCGATATTGGATAATTTTTTCCAACTTGAGCTCATGAATGAGGTGGGGAAGTCCAACCTTATATGCCCGAAAAGAATATTATTGAAATTTGATGTGTGAATGTGATTTTATAATCTCTTGCTTTTGAAGAATTTGAAACGTTGATCTTGGTTTTCTTATAGAATTTGATATATATAACTGAATGCTGACTCTGTCTTATATTGATGGATGGTTTAGAGAAAAACAAGAAGAAAAAGGTGATGGTCACATTCGTTATCTAGTATGGGTTCACACCTTTTTATTTTTATTTTTCTCTCAGCGCTCCATCTGTTTGAGATGAATGACCCTGACTAGATGGTTGGGTGACTTTGAATAGCCAACCTCATTATTCACACACATATATATAAAGTAAGAGAGAGAGAGGCCGATAGGAACAAGGAGAGAGAGAGACAAGAGAAACAGAGAGATTGCCATCTTCATTAAGCAGTCCACAAGGAGTGAATGAGAGAGAGAGGGAGAGGGGCATGCCAAGGAAGAGTGCCATGAAGGGAGAGCACCATCAAGAGAGAGGAGAGAGAAGAGGTTTGTTGTTCCATAAAAGATGTCGATTCTCGCTGTCTACGACTGCATTTAAATACATGCGCATGCACACACACACATAAGAGAGAAAAAGGGGGGTGCACAAAACCAAAGAATATGATCTCAGTTGAGGCGTTGCATGAACACATCCTGTTCGTGGGGCTTGTTAGTTTCTCACCTCAAGAACATTGAATATTATTATGGTCATTTCGTTACAACTCTCATGATAATAGTTTGCCTAAGCAATAAATACTATACGAAGATCTCTAAATCATTTAATGCTGAGTACTTGGAGTTGTTTCTTTTGAAAGAGAGGTACAAATTAAAGAAAGTAAATTTGTTACATAATACTTCTTTGAGGTGGGAGGGGCTCCCATATGACGGGATGAATACAATTTTTGAAATTTTTTTACGAGGGTGCCTATTTTTCAAAAGTTTTATTGGGGGCAAACTCACATTGAATCATAACGGCTGACTTCTATTTTTTACTCTTATCTCTTGGTAATATTTGTATAAAACTACATCGTAATTTTTGAAAAAATTAATGGGTACATTTTAATTTTTCAAAATGTGAGGGTGAGGGAGGAGGAGATATGGCCCCTACTGCTCCCCTAGCTCCGCTGTGGTCTACAGTCATTTCTTCTGCCTGGTGAGTACTAAACCTCCTAATAAATTGAAGATCATAAGCAATGTCTAGAAAGGCACTTTATCATCTTTCTTTGAATGAAGAACTTTAGAAATGACAATAGATTGGATTCAAATGAATGTAATTATTACCATATTAAATCATGTGAATATTGATTAATTTAATTGGGAATGTAGTTGAGATGCAAACATAGAAATAGTCCTAAGAATTTTCCCACATCGAATTCAATTCAGGTGAGCGATCCTCCCACCCAAGCCAATTTCATTTGAGACTGGCTCGAGAACAGCTTTATTAGTTAGTTTTTAGGATCATGGGCAGCCTGAGGATAAGTTTAGGTTTCTTCGGGTTTTGCTCTAATGTTTACTTACTTAGAGGAAACTGCTTTTAGCCTAAAACTTCTAAACCCAAAATGTTATTATACATGAAAGATATTGGTTTTAACACCAACTTTGCTACAGCTAAATCTCTAGAATTTTAGAATCAAAATGCTCACTTTTTTAAAAAATAAAAATAGAGTTATCAAACAAATGAGGTATTTTGTTTGCTAAATTAAAAAAATTAAAACCTTAAATTTTGAGAGAAATTATAATTCTACAATTTCTATTCTTAGAACCAAAATTTCATATCATCAAACACTCACTAATGGATTGCCAGCTTCTTGCCAATAGGGGATGGAGATCTGGATCTCGGTCTAACTGTGGGTGGGGAATGGTTGTTCCCAATCAGGCTCTTCACCAAATTCACCGAGTTTCGACGAGTCTCTGACTGGACAGATCCCCAAACACGCCCCTGAACGCGTTGGAACGAGGAGGGGAAGAAGGAGTTGGCTGCTTCTGGACAGAAGGAGGAGGCTTGCGGAATCTTAACTCAGTGGAAGGTAGCAGACGCACAAGAAATTGGGTAATCTCAATCCTGTGGGAAGAAGAGGAGGGAAGAAGAATAAGAAGAAACTGGGGAGTTCTTAAGTAAGAAAAGTACGGGTCTTGATTCAAAGAGGAGGAGAACAAGAAGAAGGATTGAGGAATCCTAATGGAGGCTAGTGGATTAGAGAGATGGAAAGCGGCGATAGTGAATTTAACAGAAATGGAGACGACCCTCGGTTCTCTTCAGAAGATGCTGGTCAAGAAGGCGGTTTTCGTCGACGACGAATCTTTCTCTCAGGCGACGCTCGTCTCCGATCAGGCTCGGACAATCAAGGTAAAACTAACCACTTGTAAGCTAAGAATTAGCCTAATCTTCTTTCTGTTTCCTTGGCTTTTTACTTGCTTCTAAAGCAAATTTGTTGAAAATTATGCCTATACAATAGATTAGAAAATGCAATGATCAAGGAAGTCACCGAATCTCTCGGTTGAGATGTGAGTAGCGTATGAATTGTGTGCCACCGTAGGTTGCTGCGGGAATGGTCCTCAAATATGGCCCTACTTTATGCCCCAAAATCTGAGGTGCGGATGATCTGTTAAGTTCATGAGTTTAGGTTTCCATTCTATGGCGTGTTTTTTTTTCTTTTTTTTTTTCCTACAACCACAATGCGTTGGGAATTGACAAAATTAAGATGTATGACTTCTGAAATTCAGGGTGAGAAGACGAATTTCTGAATTTTAGGTATCTGATAATTGATCCTAGGAAGCTAAACCACGTTTAGTTTGATGGACGTCTCTCGTGGCAAAATGGCAATACAAGTTTTTTGTTCTCTCCTCTTTGTTCCTAGCCTTACAACACTGCTATCTGTGATTGATTGCTTTCACTCCGGGTTTGTTCGTCAAAGAGTGTCGCTTTGCTGAATCTTCTCACATGCTCTCTGTTAGTGTTTCATATCAATGTCGCTCAGCTTCTAAACTGTGGAAGCAAAATCCTTAAGTTCTTGGATTGATGCCCATTTGAATTTCATGGTGATTAGTACGGTCTTTATAGTTCAGTGCATCAAAATTGGTCAAGAAATCGTGCACATATTTGAGATTATGACATGGCAACCTGGAAGGTACGCCAGAGATATACTAAAAATTTGTGTTTTCTAGTGAAAATACTGTGAAACAATTTCAAGATTGGAGTTATCATTGAATCATAAGGATGTCTTGAGGCGTTCTTGAAGTGATGATATCTCTGTGCTAGTTCCGTCTCTGTGTCTGTCTGTTCTGCCTCTGTGTAGTACAATTCATATGGGAAGAAGTTGTTACTTGCAGGCCCTTGAGCAGAGAGTAGAAACATTGGAGCGGGAACTGGATGCTGCAATAACAGCAGCCGCACGTGCTCGTGCAGAGAAGCGGCAGGCTGAAGCAGGCCAGCGAGCGGCTGAGTTACATGCACAGGAACTATCGAAAGAGCTCGAGAATACAACAAGTATGCCTTATATATACAATTACGATAATCTGTCACACATACATAAAAATCAGTTTATCAGGAAGCTAAGGATGCATCTTGAATATGCAGCATTACTATGATCTTCTGAATTGCATTGAGAAATGATAAATAATTGCATCATTTGTTGTCTCTAACCAATTTATTCAGGCTTATCTCTTATTATTGGAAATTGACTGTGCTAAACGATATCCTTAAATCGCATTTTTCTAAAGCAAATTGCAACATTTATTTTGGATCATGCTTGCTAACAGCTGCAGAGTATCCACACATATTGGAGAAATCTTGGCCTTATCAACAATTTCAATGTTCCAAACAATTGTTGACCTGTAGAATTTCTCCATTTTGGATGTGGTCCTTTCCCTCTGAGAACAGAAAGCAGTCAATAGACCAAGAAAACTTGTAAGAGTAGCCATGATAATTTTTTTGGTTCAACACATTTTCAGTTGAAAGTTAGGTAGTTTTCTGCATAAAACAATGTAGTTTACAACTAATCTCTTATGTACCCTATGATGGACTTGGCTAGGAACCCTTTAAGAAGCTGTTATGATGCACAGAAATACCACAGATATGCTCTTTTTGTTGGTCCCTCTGTTATGCTTGTGGATTGTGCCTTTGAATTCTAAGTGTCTTTTCTTACTCTTTGTTGAACCAAGCGGTGCCTTTGAATTCCTTTAGCACTTTCATTTGTGCAGCGAAAGGTTCTGTTAGGGTCTTGGATTTGTCACTCCTTATAGTTCTTTGTGTTAATGTTCCACTGACATGACTGCAGAACATTTTATGGGTTAATCCTTTCATCCCTAAAATCAGAAATGTCGTTTACACAATACTCTGTGACAAATATCATTTTTGGGTTTTAAATGGTGAGATTTTTCTAGAGTATAATACGGTAAAGTTCAAAAACTAGAGAAAATTTCAGCAAATTATGAAAAAGATTTAAAAAAAAAACTTAGTTTTTTCAACTGACATATTTTTGACGTATAAAATGGTTTTTCTTTTTGAAAAAAGCAGGTTTTTGTGACAATGCTTTTACATTACTATCATTGTCTTCAAGACTGGTTGTTCAGTGTCATAGTGTTTGGAATTTGGATATTTCCCCTTTAACGTGTCTTTCCTATCTTGATAGTGAAAGAAGTTTTACAGGTTACACTAGGTGATGCTATGGTAGCTTACATGATTTCTCTCTCTCTCTCTCTCTCTCTCTCTCTCTCTCTCTCTCTCACGCACACACACACACACACACACACATATATATATATATGTGTATATATATATATATGTATATATACTGCTCCTCACACTAATATATGTCCTTTCTTTTGGTCTGAAGAGGTGTTTGAACTTCACATGGAAGAGCTGAGGGCCAAGCAAGAGGTGATTGCAAGGAAAGATGAAGAGATCAAAGTTTTGGAAGCTATAATTCAAACATTAAGTGGAAAAGTATCTGTATCTGATGCCTGATTAAAGGCCCTGGAAAAGCCATTGTGAAGCTACAGTATCATAGTCCTGATTCTACTTCCCTAGAAAAGGTTCTAGTTTTGCATAACTGGCCTTCTTGCACTTTGAATATGGGAAGAGTGTTATTTTTGGTGATTCGATGCTATCAATCTCGTGCCTATTAGCGTGTACCAGCCGATACACATTAAATTGGATACTCTACAGTGCCCGACACGTGGGTCTCAAAGTGTTGGCCATTGCAGGGCCGAGTCAAGCCATATCAGCCTCGTGTTGATGATATTTGAATAAAACGATATTTGTGCTTGTGTTTATTGCGCAGTATAGCATATCATTCAAGTACGGATACCCAATATGTATGACATTGAGATGAAGTACTACTGTTCACTGTTCAATTGGCAAAGCTGGCATAAACAAAAACAAGCGAACTGCAGAAGAAAAAGTAAAAAAAAAATAGTTAGGCATGGTTGAATTACGCATGTTTATATATAGCTAAAAAACTCAGTTTTTGCCAGATCGTTTTTTCCTTTTTTTTCCTTTATAGGCTTTTGCCAGGCATGGTTGTGAAGCGGTTGTCGCAAACCAGTAATTATTTATTACCTTAAGTATTCATTCTTGCACTTCGAACTCGAACCACTTAAACCAACCTTCTAGCCATGTGTGAGTTAACCCTTCTTAATTTATCACGGCATAGGTCTCATTTTGAACAATATTTTCATCTAACAAGGGAAGTCAAATCCAACTGATCTTCAATGCTACGTTGTATTAGTATTGTTCACGAGTAAAACCAAGTGCTTTCCTAGTTGAAGACAACTACTTCAGAAGGATCTACCTCCATACCGATTCTCCAGATAAAGCTGATGGTATTTCAACATATAAACATATTACGGTATTGCACCCACAAACTTTAAGTAGGAAGGGGATAGAAATTCCATGGGGTTAGACATAGATGCCACATGATGTTTCTGAATCTCTGGAATTCAGCCGTCGAACATTTAGACTTTCTAAGCGCTGTAACAATATGACAATATAAGTGCCTCTCAATCAAATTGCAGGGGAAGTTAGCAGTTCCTCAGAGATCACCATCAGACACAAATTGTAGTTCATTAGGTGCTCTTCTCTGGCAGGATTAAGCAGACAACAAGAGCGAAATCAAATTGAAACAAACTTCTTTTTTTTTTTTTTTTGCTGTGAAGCAAATGCAGCCATGAGCCTCAGTTGCTGCCGTCACCAAAAAGATACCCAAGAGAAGATCCACCTCCAGGAGCTGCATGGACCTTTGTGGTAGGTCGATCCTAGAGATTCATAAAAAGTGTGTACCAGTTAGTGCTTCATTGAAGGAATCAGGGATGCAGTGAAAATTGATTTGTTCATTAAAAAAAAAAAAAAAAAAACCCCTCCAAGAGACAGTAGGGAAGCAGGCCTATGAAACGTTGCATTACGTTCCCGTCACAGAATGATGTCCCAAAATAAGAAAATGTAGGGTCATCATCAGCAATTACGGACAAGATTATCTATTGTAGGGAAGTTAGAGAGCATTAAATACCAAAATCAATTTTAAACATTAGAGAGCATTAAATACCAAAATCAATCTTAAACAGAAGCTATGGCGATTGAATTTTTAATGACAGCAAGACATCTTGCAGCCGAGGATCAAGATTGTGAAAGTGAAAGACATACTGTAAGAAAGTTTCCACTGTTCTGGCCATCTGCTCGGAAATAGTTATTGGAAGCATTTGAATGGATTCCAGCAGGGATCTGCTTGCCATCAGCTTGTGGGGCAGAAGCAGTTGGCTTTGGGGTGGGTCCATCACTTGCAATGACGGTGGGATTTGGCGCAGGTGGATTATGGCTGGTCGCTGCAGGCTTGGGGGCTTCACCACCACCAAATAGGTAACCAAGTGAACTCTGTCCACCTCCACTGCTGACTCCGCGACCCATCTTCCCTAAATATTATGGAGACTATGGGCCTGAAAAGGTCTCTCTAAACAGTTATCAATTTATTTGAGAAGAACAAAATGAAAAAAATATACAGATTTCAAATAACAATAAATTCATGAGTTAAATGACGATAGAAATTAGAAAGATATAAATGACAAAGATAGTTCTGAAGTGCAAGTCTTTTTCTCCTCTACCTATCCAATTTCCTGTTCACTTGATCTTCTGAATCCATTTACAACCATACAAGGTTTGGAAGCTTACAAAAACAAGTTTGCACTTGAGATAACCCAACTACAAGCAACTCCTAGCCCGTTAAAAGATTGAAATGAGCACAGCATCTTGGTTAATGAAATCTATAAATTTTTATTGTAAATAACCCAACTACAAGCAACTCCTATTTGGTTTGCTCAAAATGTTTACCAGGCACACTACAGATTGTCTCACAATGCACAATCAAATTCAGTGGGGATGCCAGTGCAAGGTTGTAGTCCTATATTCTGACCTTACTGTCACAATCCATATACACATCTCTATGTAAAGTAAACCTATACAAAAACAATAAAATCAAGTATACATTAAATCTTTAGGTACAGTCCGAATGTGATTGTAGGTTGCAATCTAAGTCACATGGGTACGGGTACAAAAACTTTGGAAAATGTGAGTACAGGGTATGGTAGGATATATATGTATATATGCAAAATAATGTAAAAAATCAAAATGAAGCAACAATAAATACACAAGTGATATAAATAATAACATTACATGCTAATGAACATTAACTCCAAAAAACAGAATGAAAACTGAGTTGGAAAAAAATAAATCAAGCAAAATTAAGTAGTTTTGATCAATTTCAATCTAAAAAGTACCCAAGTGTGTCCAAGTACCCATTTTGGGTATGAGTACAGCGACACGACTACGTGGACCTTACTTTAGTGTCCATGTGTTGTGATCCTTAAGATCACGCAGTCAAAGGCAACCCTAAACAGAGGCAGACATGCTCTCTTTTTGCCTTTCTTAGTTTTTAAGGCAGCAAGATAATAAAATGCAAGTCTTATCTGCTAATTAACAATTTTAGGAATTCAAGCACATGTCAATTCACCTCAGAGTTTCATTCACACCCACAGACACGGATTGACACCTACTGACCTAGTTGCATATACTCACATATACACAAAGGTGCATGCTTGCTACATTTGCCTAAGCGTCATTGAATTAACACATGAACAAAAAAATAAACATAACTGAATGAGCTATAGAGGCACATACAATCACAGGTACCAAGCAAATCAAAATGTGAACACTTCCAATTGGGGCAAAAACAATGTACCTTGTTTTACAATGCCAAGTACAAAGTCATGAACTCACAAGGGAAATAGCTTGAAGCAAGCTATTTACATAAAGAACTGACTACAATAAATACAATCCAGTGCAAGTAAAGACAACCATTTGCAAACTTTGTTTAGCTGCAACCACAAAGTATGAGCTTGCAGCAGAAAGCCCAACGGAAACCTCCCAAACACAATATGTGCATTTTCATTGTTCTGTCCTAACATACAAGAAGAAACTCTTTTACTTTAATTGGTTCAAAAACAGTAGATGTTGCCTGTAATTTGCAAAGGCTTTTTCAACCCATAAATTCATGAACCTTAATACTCGTTCTTTCAAAATAACCTTTAAGTTCTTCCTTGTCTTGATGCCAATTGTGGATAGATAATTTCATGGCAATAAAATATTCAATGGAGGTTTGAACCAAAGTCCATCTAGAAATTCATAGAACAGATAACCTGTAGTGGAACTGTCTCAAGAAAGAAAGAAACATTACCGCATTATTTAAAGGTTGTATTGCTCAGAAATGGGCCTTTTTCTGCATACATAGATCTACTCATATATAACTATGTGATTATAAGCTAAATAGCTCATCACTATAACTGCATCGATGGAGAATACTGACAAAGTACTAAACTTATCATATGGAATCACGTTGGAGATCCGGCAGATTCCACAACAACAGATTGTGGAGTTTTTGCATCTGCCATGCATATATAGAATTTATTCTATAACCAAACATACCTGTGTGCCCCGCCCCGCACCCCCCCCACCCCCACCCCCCCAAACAAAAGTCAAACAAATTAGCATCTGGGAGTAAATACCAAAGCACAACATTCAAGAATCCTGAAGGTTTATGTGGTTAACTTATTCACTAAAATCACACTTCTTGGTGATATCAGAGCAATCTCCATTTCTTAATCGGAGCCTTAGAGGGCAAACAAAGAAAAGGGCTACTTGTAGTGGAGCAAGAGCTGCCAAAGGTTGAAAGAAGCTTTCTGGAATTAGCACCAGGATGAGAGTCATCCTAGTGTGGCAACTAAGGGCATCGGTTTAATTACGATGAATGATGTTATAATAGAATCTTGGTGGTTTATGCGTGTAATTTAGAGCACAAAAATCACCCCAGGGCGTTTTGGTATATCAGTTAAGTACCAAACGTAAGAGCAGGTTGAACTTCAAGCAATGTCATCTTGGGGCACTCGGCAACAAAAGTCCTCCGTCAGGGTTGACAATGTTCTCTCATTGGTATGCTGCCATCTCTAGCGGACTAGATCTTTTGGTCCAACTTGATGGGTGGCATGCACAGGTGTTGACTTGATCTCAAATCGCCACTAAATTATGAGACACGACACAAAAAACATGTGAAAGAAAAACCCAACAAACAATCATCATGCGTAAAGGACTAGCAAGTGTACAAATATTTTCGGTCACCTTAGAAAAGCTAACTGAGGGTGAATTTCCTCCAGAATGAGGATAGGTAAATTTAAGGGTAATCTCATTCTAAATTTTTTGGTTTCTCAGTAATATTTCGTCCCAGAATATCCTTTCCCCAAGAAAGAAATCATACAAGACTTGATAACCACAGTTGATGAATTTAAACCGTGAAATATTTTCCCAGAGTCTACGTATATATTTGAAGTTTGAACAGACCAACTTATCATCATCCACTAACTGTTTCCTTCAACATTTATAATTTCAGAAACTGAGAAACTAATGGGTCGGTTACACACTTTTACATGGAGAAGCTCTCGCCAATGGATTTACAAATCTCATAAGCAATAACGAGAAAAATAATAATAATGATGATGATGATGATAACGACGACGATAATATGACGACTATATAAATAAAATTGGCATTCTTCTGAAGTTCACAGAAGTTTCAAGAGAAAGCAGATTAACATTCTTATACGATGAGATCAGATATGTAAAGCCCATTAATGATCAACTGCTGCGCGTAAATAAAAATAGAGGGAAAAAAATGAAAAGAGACGAAAAGGAAAACAATGTAGTACGCTTAGCACGTTCACGCAAATCGTTCTAGTTGGAAATAACATGCAGACAATCACAGAAACAGACACCATCTACATAAATCCAATCATAACCATTCATAAAGTATATCACGACAGCGACGACAAACACAAGCATCAAGGGACCAGGAAAACAACAAAAAATTTCGAATCCTGCATCTGAATCCGCACAAGAAAGCACAGATCCACCCGTAGGAAACTCATAAATCACGAACATCACAGAATGCATGACGAGGAGAGGCCATCCACCAACAAAAAAGAAATGCAGATCCAATCCCCAAATCTCATTTCTCATCAATGCCTCGGGGCTACGAAAAGGGATAGAAGAAACTGCGAAATCAAATTTAGTTAGCAGAAACTAGAGATTCAGACAACGGAGTATCAGATAGATCACAAAGACAAATCACCACGGACCAAAGAGAAAGAGAGAAACACCTTAGGATTTGCTCCAAGGCAGACGGAGAGCGAGAAAGAAAGAGAGAGAGAGATCCTCCGCCCCTGAAGCAAGCACCCGAGGTAGATCGAAGGAGTCGCGAAAAATAATGAGAAAAGGAGAGCGGTATATTTGATATTTACATCACAAGCAAGGGCAGAAAGGTGAGCAAACGAGGCGAATGAAAAGGATACCGATCGTCCCCGTAATTGAACGAAATCGGAACTGCTCTTACAATGAAATGACTAAATTACCCTTCAATTTTAAAACTTTCCTTCAACGGTTCCCTCTCCTTTTCCGGTTTGGACTCCCGTTCTAATGGATCAGTCCATAAGGCGGGTCCAGAACCGGATCCCTAACCCGATTATGACAATTTGAACAACCCTCTTTTTTTTTTTTTCCTTTTTCATTTTCTAAGTCCATGCAACAATGTTTACCCTCCTTTTGTTCAAGGAGAGAAACGAAAAGATTTATTGAGACATGAAATAATTTATACAAGGAAGTCTATAAATCTAATTAGATTATCCGACAGAATTGCTTAAAAAAAATTAGATATAAAAAAAATGACATCAAATTTAAAATATCATATCAGATTTGAATTTAAGAAATGACATCCTATCGAATTCAGATTCAAATTTGAATTCATATTAAAATATCACGTATACTTTCTTTGTTCATATTTGAATATGGAAATGTCGACGTCTAATCAAGTATAGTAAAAAGTACGTCCCTAAGTTTAGGAAAAGTGAATCTTCTCTTGCATCTACTTTCGATGAGCCTTGACATAGCTTAAAATGTAAAGATATTAATATTTATGTAAGCACATGTGGTTTTTAAAGTCCTTCTGCGTCTTTATGTCTAAATTGGGAATTACTTTGATCTAAGCGTTCAAGAATGAAACACACATTGAAGCCAAAAAATGTGAATGAAAATGATGTAATCCAAGTTCTCTTTATGCACATGATAATAATTGCTCGGAATTCACCACATTTATTTTTCCTCTTCCTTGTGTTTGATTTGAGTGGGGACTGCTGCACCCTGTAGACTTGAAGAACAGCTGAGACAATTAGTATCAAAACTTAGTTGTCTAAGTTGGGGGAAGGGACTATGAAGTTGAGGTAGAGGCATTCGACGATTTGGTCTCATTTTTTGGCAAGTCAAACATGGGACCGAAATACAATATGAGAACCGAGAAGTTCTTGGAAAAGAAGGAGCTAAGGAAATCGAAGAGATGAGTTCACCTCATAGTGTGGAGTCAGAAAATTTCTAAGACATGGCATATCTGTATATGCAAATGCGTGGAGTATGTTGTTGCTAAAATGCTAAAGGCTATGAAAAGTAAAGTCTTGTGTATAGAGATGTCAATATATCCGATTTGGATTAGATATACCATCAAACCATTCTAAAAAAATAGGATGTGAAAAAAAAAAATATTCGATTAAGAAATCTGATTGGATTCAGATTGAGGACATAACATCGGATTGGATTTGAATTTAGATTCAGGCATATGTAAATATATAGTCTGATTAGGATATGAATCTAGATCAGATTTATTGTTTAAACATATGTCATATATGTAATGCTATTACATTTTGAAAATCAACCAAATTCCGTTCAACAATTCAGATTTTGATTAAAATTCAGATTTGGATCGATTGGATTTTGGATTAAAATTCAGATTTGATTTTTCTTTTTTCATATTAGAATATGAAAAAGCAAATCTTGAATAGGGCTGTTCAATGAGTCGAGTGAACTGGAGCTTGACTCGAACTCGCTCGAAAAACTTGACTGAAACTTGAGTTCAAGTTAAGAAATAAACTCGACAACCTAACTGAGTCGAACTCGAGTTAAGTGAGTTTGGCTCAATTGAACTTGGTTAAGTTCGAGAAGGAAAACATATAAAATGTGTTTCATGAAATTATAAAAAAAAGTTGATTGCTCAAATTGGTATGCAGGTTAGAGGTTCTATGTTCAAATCAATATTCTGATATATATATATATATATGTCAGTAGCGTGGGTCCCTGTTGCGAACCTCTCCTTGAAAGACATCGTGGAGGAGGGAGTCAATTATGTCGGTGATTTTCTTCAATCTGTGGCGATTGACCTCCCCATTCCACTGCTCAGACCAGGGATTCTCTGGTCTGGAAGGATAATCCTGAGATGGAGATCTAAAGGAGATGCGTTTGGCACAGCATTCGCAAATCTGCACCTGTGCCAAAGCTGGGGTCAAATGGCGTCTTCCTCTTGACAAGTATGCCCAAAACCATGGTCTTCAGCTAGCATCAAGATGTTACAACTATTGAAGACGAGCGGCACCTTTCTTCACTTGCCCGACAGCACAGAAGGTGTGGCGAACTGTTCTTGAGCGCTTTGGTAGACATGAGCTCCCACCATCAAACCTCATCCAAAGTTTAAGAGTGGTGGCACAAAAAAGAAATTCAAGGATAGCTTCTTAGACAAATGCTGGAAGGATTCTTTTCACTTAGCCATCTGGAAACTCAGGAACAACAGCAAGCATCAAGGGCACAGCACCAACAAGAACATTCAAAGCAGGTTTGGGGAACTATGCAAAGATTATATTGGGAATCAAAAATGGAAGAAAGCTGATTGTCAGGGATTGGCTGGAATCAAGAATCCTTTGGGTCACAGGACAATTTAAACAATCCAAATTACTTCTTGGAAGAAAGGGATAATGATGGGTTTTGCAAGGATCATAAGGATTTACATGCTAATACATGGGAATAAATCACTAATGAAGGCTATGCAGAGCAAATTGTTGACGCGGGTTTACTACAATAAATTATCGCTTGACGTGAAAGTTGGATGAAACACAAGCGTACCAAGTAGAAATGGTTTTAAGCCCACAGTTTTTGCTTAAAAGACCGGCTCATCTCCGAAATCATGATTTTATATCCGATCTAAGCCCACAGGCCTGTCAATCTTGGATCCGTCATGCCCAACTTTTTTAAGCAATTGAACCGGATATACTCAACCCATTTATTGCCCTCATATGCTTTATCAATGAACATGTCATCCTGCAATTTTTTCCTTATCTGTTGTAGACAAATCGGGTTCTGTTCATAGAATTGGACACAATTTTGGACAATGATCTCCACTTATGATTTTAAATGCAGCAACAGACTAGATTAGGATCCTTAAATGCTTATGGACCCTAACTGAAAATGAATTTGGGCCTGATTCAACCCGGTTGGTTATACTCGAAGATTTATTTTTACCGGATTAGTTGGCTCCTCTCCGTTTTTGGAAAATGAAACAGTCGCTGAGGAAGCATATTGTTTTAGGGAGAGATTGTGACGAGTTTGCTTTGGAGGTCTGACTGCTGGAAATGATTATTCAGGGTTGACAAACCAGACATGATATATTTCAGTTTTAAAACTATTACTCAGTTTGCTAGTTAAATTTAATCCCATATCAGAATCGAATTCACGTTTATCGTAGTTATATTCATTCAAGTCTAATTAAATTGACAAACGAAATTTGATTCTATTTCGAATCCCTAAGTCGTCAATTCTCTATGCCCAAAATAGGGGCCACCAAATGCACAACTTCAAGTGTGGTGGTGGCAGCATTTGAAACACCAAAAGCTAACCATATGCTTTAAGGGGACAAAGGGTTGGGTGCCTATAGTGTAGAAGAGTAGTGCCTAAAGAATCAAACTGACAACTGGATTTTCACCGACTCCTGTCAAGTCAATGGGCCTACGATAAGGAATAATTAAAAACAAATAATGTGACGTATGTCCCTTCAGTGGATGAAGCAAAAATCGGAAACATTCAACCTGGCCCACACTATTTCGTAGTACATTTATAATCTGTAAATAACAAATTGACGTTGTCCCATTCAATTATCATACATTGAAGTATTCAAGAAATACCAACCTGAAGCCTTCCAAGTATAATGCCTACCTGTGCGTGTCCATTTGATATAAAGCAGAATCAAGGATCACTTGAGGAATACCAAGCAACTACTCTGTGCCACGAACAAATTTTATGAATTGACAGTAATATATCATGAAAAAATAACCAAATTAAAAGATATTCATCTTTAATAATCTACATCCTAATTCCTGATCATTGATAGAGAGAGGGAGAAAAGGAGAGAGAGAGAGAGAGTTCAACCACATGCAGTAAACCAAGCATGCCCCCACGCTTGTTTCTGCATGCGTTCAAGCATCTAATCTGCAGACAAGAAACCCTCAGCTGAATCTTGGAACTAATACTCATGTTCGTGAGCATGTACATCATCCGGGAGGTAGTGGAGGGATTTTAGCTATTTCAATCAAGTGTTTATGCAAAGCTTGAGGCTTGGAAAAGAATGGAGAGTGATCACTGCCCTTAACCCGGAAGACTCGCTCTGGAGGGTTCACCTTAATCATGTTCTCTTGTACAGGAAGAGGAACCGCATTGTCTTCGGTTGTTTCTATGAAAAATCGTCTCACTGAACCATATTTCTCATCTGAAAGGCAAAGTTTCTCCAAGACTGGTGCAAATGGGATTGGTCGCATTGAGACTGATGCCAGAGCAACATCCTTAATAGAAACAGCCAATCACAGCCACATTAGATGAGAACTTCATTACAAACAACAAGATAAACATGTTACAAACAATTCAATGCTTGCATAGTATCATAGCCTAGTCAGATATAGCACTTTCTTTCAAAATATCTTCACGTTAGAGCGGTTAGGCATAAGCCAATGCCCATATGTGCAAAGGTACATTTATTTATTTATTTATTTTTTTCATGTCAAGACAATTCAAAAATGAAAAATTCATGGTGAAATAAGTAGCCCCTCTCTTTCCTGCAGCAAAGGTTGCCAGAACTTTTAGGGCTTTCCCACTTGGATATGAAGATGAATCTGTTCTTGGGACTCAAACATATCAGTTGGCTAACAGTAGACTCAGTAACTTGGGTGTGTCATGGCCTTTTTTTTTTAAATCAATAATAAAGTTCTAGTACATACTTTTTAATACAAAAACGTAATACATTAACATACAAGTGTTTTATTACATCTAACAATAAGTTTAATAAAATGTATAAGTAAAATTAGTTGCACGCAAATCTTAGCATGTGTACATAATATACTCTTAAATGTAAACTGAAAAGTAACAATGCACTACCAAGCAAAAGAAAACTAGACTAAGTAAACAAGGTAACCCAGCTGAATAATTGACTTAAACGTAGCTGTCCTGGCAGAATCCTGGCTGACTTGAGGGCATGAAAACATTGACTTCTCCAATCCTGCATCTAACTGATTGAACCTGTTTTTGATTCAATTACAGCCAGATCCAGAACAACCCCGACAAATCACAAGATGACTCATTGAGTTTGCTGAGAGGTCAGTGAAGAAACATCTCTAGAAAAAAAAAGGTGCTTGCAAGTAAACCTGTCCAGGATGTATGTGTTGGATGAGTTAGGATGGTGTTGGAGTCAGTTATCCTAGTTGGACTTCGTAATTACAGTCTACCTGCTACTTGACTTAAACATTTGGAGGAACCTAAATCAAGGCATATAGAACTAGGCCCCCCTTGAAAGGATGTCATATAAAAGACATCATATAATTGTTTTTAGTCTGTCAGGACTCGGATATACATTTTAGACCTGATCCCCATCCCATGTTGTTTAATTAGGTTGGTGTATTAAGTGCTGGGTGGTGGCATATTGTAAATCTCATGCAGATTTTGTTTCTTCTTTTTGTAGATGATTATAACCTAATGAAAGGTGGTTAGGGCAGACTGATCATGATAGAGAGGCTACCATTTTCTGCTGAAGCTCCCTTCTCCAAACTCTCTTCTCGATCTTCTCGGTTGATTTACTTTGGAAATCGAAAAACTAACATGGTATCAGAGCGATGGCAGCTGCAGTGAGGTTACATGGGTCAGACATTTCTTGACATAAGTTAGAGAAAACATCGCTTGTTGTGTTTTACTGTGTGATAACCTAAGTGTCATTAACTTATCCTTCAAGCCTGCCCACAATTGTGCGAATCACATCGAAATTGATCAGCACTTTATCAGATAGAAAGTAGAGGAAAAGAAAATTGATCCCCAATTCATGCCCATTGAAAATCAAAGAGAGATTTTGGCTTATTAAAAGGCAAGTTGTCCATAATTCAAAACCATATACAACTTTGGATCTTTACAGATTGAAAACAATTGTACTATACCTTTTATATGACATCTTTTTACCTCCCTTCAAGTTGCACAAGGTATTGAACCATGGACAACTTGCCTTTTAATAGACAAATCTCTCTTTTGTTAGCCCTTTCGTCAAAAGATCTGTTATTTGATATTCAGTGGGTATGGATTCAGGATCAATTTTCTTTTCCTCTACTTTCTGTCTGATAAAAATTTGGTCAATTTTGATATGCTTCACATGGTTGTGGTGGACATGATTGATAACATGTTAATGGCACTTTGGTCATCACATAGTAAAACACAATGAAAAATCTTCCCTCCAAATTCTGTCAACAAATGTCTGACGCTTTGTACTAAGCCTTTGTGCTCAAACAAGTCGTAGCTTTTTGTTTTCTACGGCTCCATGATACCAAATTTTCTCCCATAAAGACACTATATCCTGAAACTGTTCTTTGTTCAACATAATCATCTGCCCAATTTGTATCTGTGCATAGTCAACTCATGAGCTCTTGGACTTGTTCACACTAGATCATCTCCCAACGTCCCTTTCAAATATCTCAAAATGCGCTTAACTACCTCCATATGGATGGTGTGAAGTTCATGCATGAACTTAGACACCTGACTAACTACATAAACAATGTCAAACCCCGTAAATGTCAAGTATTGCAACATACCAACTAAACTTCAACACTCAATAGCATCTGCATATGGTTCTCCATCTTGAGCACTCATTTTGTAGTTGAGAATGCTTGGTGTGGTTTTAGGCTTGTAGTCTTTCAAACCAGCCCTGGTCAAAACATCTACTAGATATGCATACTGCATAAGTGACGTGCAATTTGTCCTTCTGTCCACTTCAACAACAAGGAAATATCACAAGGCTCCAAGGTCCTTCATGTTAAATCTTTCACTCAATATGCCAAATATCTCTTTAATGTGACTTTCTAAACTTCTTGTCATGATAATATCATCAACACAAAATCAAAAGCAAAGTAGTGATGTCAGACTTACTGTAAATGAAGAATGAATGTTCCAGTCTTGACTAGTCAAAAACATGTTCCTAGATTTCAATGGAAAACCTATCAAAACATGATTTTGATGCTTGCTTTAGGCCATAGATAGCTTTCTTTAGCCTACATGCATATCCCCTTGGGTTGCCTTCTATATATCCCGGCAGCTGCTCCATGTACATTTCTTCATTCAAATCTCCATGAAGAAACACATTATTCGCATCAATTTGACTAATTGGCCATTGATGCTCCATAGCAAGAACTAGAATGGCTCCAATAATTCCAATATGAACTATTGGACTGAAGGTCTCACAATAATCATATCCTACTTGTTGGGTGAACCCTTTTGCAACCAGGCTGCCTTGTCTTCCTCAATTTTTATCAGGCATGTACTTAATCTTATACACTCATTTGCAACCTACAACATTCTTATCAGGTGGCCTTGATACTATTTCCCAAGTCCCACACTCATGAAGTGCCTCTATCTCATTATTCACAGACTTTATCCTTCTTCGAGTTTACAGCTTGATGGAAAGATACAAACTCATTTTTTTTGTTTTGTAGTCCATCAAGATCTGGATCCACATTGGACCCGTTGGAATGTTGTTTGGTCATGCATTAAGTCCTGGGCAGCGGCATAGTGTAAATTTCATGTAGATTTATTCTTTTGTTCTGTAGATGATTATAACCCATGAAAGGTGATTAGGGCAGACTGATCAAGATAGAGAGGTTGTCATTTTCTTCTAAAGGTCCCTTCCAGAAAAACTAACACTTTTAAGTCTTGAAATTCCCTTGTTTTAACCTTATGCATTTTCTTATTTTAGTTAAAAAATATGGTGACCATATCATATTGCTTTTAATATTTAAAACTCCCTCTTGTTATTTACTTTTTCTTACTATCTTTCATTTCAATGTGAAATTCAAAGCAATAACACCAACTTCATTTGCAAAGAAGAAAATGTTATTTTTTTTATTTTTTCAATTTCATATTGTTCTTTTGCTTGTTTAGAATCTTTAGATAAGTTATTTTGTTTATGATCAATTTGTTAGACAAAACAAATGTCAATTCACTGCGATGGACACTTTTCATGTTTTCCAAGTCAAATACATTTTCATTTTTCGTGTTTGACCCTTAATAAAATTGAAATTAGCTGTATTTTTATAAGTTGGACAATTAAATGAATTGAACTTTACTAATAAGATTTATGTTTCTGGTTTCCCCAAACAAAAATATGAATGACAACGGTCCATGAACCTGAAACCAGAAAAAGGAATTTCATCTGCTTCCAAATTAAAAGAAGGAATGCACAGGTCCATGGAAAACCAATTCTCTTGAAATCATGCAACACCTTGAAAATCATGCCACATCAATTGGTGAGATCACTGGATTGCTTTCACCAACGGCAATCTATGTGTGCGTGCGAGAGAGAGAGAGAGAGAGAGAGAGAGAGAGAGAGAGAGAGAGAGAGAGAAAGAAAGAGAGACAAATGCCCTGGTTAAGAAGAAAATGTGATACTTCAGTTGGACATCTTTATCTTCAAGTACATGCTTAAGAAAATCAAATCCTTCTGAATAACCCCTCAGAAAGAAAAGGAGACATTCTACTTCTAAGCAAGAAATGCATACCTTGGAAGGACTTTGATTAAATAACAAGTCCCTCAACAATGACTTGTCCAGATCAATAGCAGTTGGTGGGTGGTTGCTCCCATTTGCATATATGAATATCTGAGCCTGTCTCATCAGATCATTGGGACCAGCCTGCAAATGTCACACACTTGACAGTAAAAACCTAAAAACAGTGATAAAATTTGATAGCTGTAACAAGAAACCATACAAGTGAAAAATTGCAAAAGCTAGATGGAGAAAAAATGACAGAATGGATTGATCATTATCTCACTAGCCCATCCGAGGACAATCCCAAAAGTTCAAGGAAGTCAGAAAACAATTTATACTTCATTTCAAAATCATCTAGACATGCCAAGGACAGCTATCCAACTGTGCCAACCGTTGCTGTCAAGGCAGCCAAAAGTTCATAAAATTACAAAGGCATAGGATATAAAAGTGCCATGAAAATCAAAATCCTAAAAGCTAAAAAAGCCCATAATTACTAATTTAATGAGAAAATAAAATGAAGGAATATAAATTCTCAATATAATCACAGCTTCCATGCAAACATTGCTTGTCATAAAACTATCTGCTATTATGATTCTAATAAAAAAAAGAAAAACATATTAAGAAAATACTACATACATATGCAAAGCAGGCCTAAAAACCTAAAATAACAAACAAATATTCAAAATACAGTAGTACATCAATTATCGCTGTAAATATAGCTATGAATGCACGTGCACATGCAAGCACATGGATGCACATGTACACACACATATACTTTTAATGCAAAGTCACAACAATAAAAGAAGTGGGAAAAAAGTCTGCAAGAGAAAATAAAAAGAAAAAAATCTGTCCAAAAAGAAGAAAAAAAGGAAAAAAGAACCAACTTTAGATCTAAGCATCTTAACTCTTAAGCAACGCCTAGGAACTTTGAAGTTGTCTAGAACAGCTAATCCAGGTGTTCAGCCAAGATTGGCACTGTAGACGATCATTGGACAACATAGATCCAAACATGGTAATGTTATTACAATATTATAGCAACACTATTAAATTTTTTTAGATCTTAATGGAAATATCTTGATACTTTAACTTCCTAATCATCAGTATTTTCCACTATTTTCAAGATAACAAAAAGTATTTTCACAACAACCCAAATATTCTGACTGAGCCTCCTGAGATCCAGTTTCATGCAAGTCAACAAATGTGAATAACAGGAAAGTCTGCATTCTGCACTGACCAGGATGAACGTACTCAGGTCAAGGGTTTTGGATTCAATAACTCAGATAAAGATTGCAGTCTCAAAAATCCCAAACCACCACATACAGTTCTGTGCAACATGATGCAACATGTCATTCATCAGTTCAGATGCCAAACTATGACAAAAATAGTGATTCGACAGCAACAGCTTAGTGATTCAGAGATTACTCAACAACAAGGCCATGCAGTTAAACAATGAAGTAATTATAGATTAAAATAACTAAAAATTTCACCATGAAGCGGCTAATTCTGAAAATAGTAGAGTGCAAGTGCAAATATTTGACCAACCACTGCCTATGTGCTAATATCGTTCAAGAAAACCTATGAAGAAAATTATCAAGTTAATTGCCACCACATCAGAACTTCATAGCATGCACAACCCCATGAATTATAGGAACAGATTTGTACTTCTCCAACGTAGACCTGCTCAGAGAACATGTCCAAGGTGCTTTTCCCATTGGTCAACATTGCTGCAGAAACAAAAACAGCCTTTGCAATCTTGCTCGGAAAAGCTTCCATGGCATATGACATGCAAGTGCCTCCAAAGTCATGGCCGACTAAAATCACCTGCAAAGGTTTTTAAGGAAAAAATATTCGGTTAGTTCAAATTTTTAATCCTAAGGAAGGCTTCGATGATGCATTTTCTGCATTTCTCACTTGAGGGGAAAAGAAAAAAGACTACCACAGTAGATGTTCCATGCAAACGATAAATTCTATGTACTTTTTAAAGGATACATCCATCAAAAGAAAATAATTCACCGCATGTCACTCATTTCCTCCAGAAAAGTTCACAGAGCAGTCCACCTTATTAAATACAAAGGTGAAATGATTTTGTAAATGAACCCTCTGACAAACTTATCTTGGCCAAAAGCATAAATAACTGCTCAACGGCAGATATAGATAATACCTAAGCCCTACAAAGTGATACCAGGGGCATGAACAACATGGGAAAGATCACAATAAACAGTCGGATAATGAAAACCTTTTCTTTTGGACTCAAACACTAAATTATTCGGCATGCTGAAATTCCAATCTTTATCGAACTCAAATGCTTCTGAACTTCTTACTCCTAGATAAAAGTTTCATGCCACAATTCTGACTGAAAAAATTAGGCAATATGGGCGAAACTAGGATTTGGTCAAATGTTGACTTTAAAGCAAAATTGTAGATTTTCTTCACTCTAAAATAAAGGAAAAGAAAAGCACTGTGATGCAATTAAAGGCCAGAAGATATTAGGTGTTAAATTTTACACATGTTTGAAAATATTAAGCAATAACATTCTTCAAGTTTCCCTCTCACATTCCTTCTAAAGTGAAGCCATCAGCACCATACAGACAAGACTTGTGTTCCAATTTTGATAGGACAAATATTTAAAGGATGTAGATGGTATTAAATAGTTCATGAAATTCAGTAATAACTAATGACTTGTTTTTTCTAATGCAGGTGCCTATGCATTCATAAGAAATGAACATATGTCATTTGCCATCATACAGATAAATATGTTACTTTGCTTACTTGTATACCATGCTTTGCAAAATAGCAGATGCGGTAAATAATCTAGAGAAACAACTAACCTTCTCTCCATCTCCAAGCTTCTCAAGAAAATCTGTAAGTGGTTTGACATATTGGGTAAGACTTGTAATGTTGTTTGTGTTAGAGGAATCTATTCCAGCACCAGTTAGATCAATGGCGGTGACCTTAAATCCAACTTCTTCTAGAAGTGCTATGGTTTTATACCAACACCAGGCGCCAAAACCACCTCCATGGACAAGAACAAAGTTGCTTGTCTCTAAGTCGTCAATCTTCAGGTCCTGTTCAAAGAAGAAATAACCCAAAATAACATATTCAGTAAGAACATATAAGACATTGAAAACAGGTCCAAGTGTGTCTAATTAAATAAAGGTCCTCAAACGAAATATTCTGGACTAAGCAAGCCAAAATAGACATGACACAATGATAGGAGAACCTGATTTCTGACAATTTGTGTGTAATCATCATTTACAAACAACCCCCCCCCCCCCGCTCTCTCTCTCTCCTTCACACACACACCACGTGTCTATGCTTTCTTACTAAGAAAGTGCAATAAATCTTGTCATTGATTGCGTAGCCATCAATGATCAAACATTCTTTCTTTTCTAAACCTTTGACCTAGATGTGACAATGGTTGGATTTGCCAAAAGATTTTATCTTTTTGCACATTAATATTTTCAGTTCGACATATCTAAAAGAACTGCAACATGTTTTACTTTTACCCTTTTTTATAATTGATTGGTCTAAGTCGCATCTCACTAGCTAACAAGATGGTGGTCCATGTCTTGTGCCACCAAGACCCACCATGCATTTACTTGAAAAGGCTCCAGATCTATGTGAACAATTCATAGAGGAGTTCACCACAAGAAGGAAAAGGGCTGCAGTTAACAACAGAAGTCTACATTTGCCAAATATTGTTCTCAAGTCTGAAGATTAAGATGACAAATTAGAAAAGAATATTGACCTTGATGTGAAAGATGATGATGTTGCACCAACATAATTAGTTGTACAATCACCACATCAAGAGCAACTTAGTAGAGCAAAAGAACCAAGTGGTATAAAAGAACGTAGTGGTGCAAAATAACCTAGTGAATTTTCTTATGTCTTTATTGTAAATAGATAGTTACTTTGACTATTCTAAGGGTTTAAGTGTAAAGAATTTTAATCATATACTTGAAGTTTTACTCTCAAGTCTCATATGTCTTAGGGACCTTAAATTGATTTAATGGATACATTTCAATTACTATGCAAGGTCTGGTAATTTGATGTTTCATGTTTGTCACTTGTTACTTTTCTATGTAATTCCTATTTATGCAATTCAACTCATCTTTTCATAGGAAGCACTAAGCAGTTCTCCTAATTTTTCATATTTCTAAGTTTTCCAGTTTTTTGTAATTCTTTCACAGTTTTTATATTTAAAAAGTTGTGATTTTTATGTTAACTATTGGTCCACATGATACATCTTATGTAATGTATGTGTGTGTATATATATATTATATATGTCACATGGGTACAGGTACAAAGATGTGGGTATGGACACGGCAACTTTAGTTAATGTTAGTCCAGGGGTTATATATATATATGTGTGTGTGTGTGTGTGTGTGCGTGTGTATATTTATGCAAAATATCAGAAAAAGACAAAATGAAAGCAACATTTAAATAAACAAGTGATATAAATAAAAGCATTACATGTTAATAAATTATTCTAACTCTCAAAACAGAATGAAAGCTGAGTTAAAAACAAACTAAATCAAGCAAAATTAAGAAGTTTGGAAAAGTACAAGAGAGAGATGTCTCATGTCCCCAAACCTAAGTTTAAAGTGCTTAGCACTGACACTTAAATCTATACTTGCAGTACACTCCTGTGACATAGCTAAGTGTCGTACACATTCTTAAGTCCCAGTTTGAATGGTGATGAAGTACCACTCCTAGACCAGTTATTCTGACACCAATACACCATCATACAGGGGCCCGTGGTCCTAAAGCACTTGAACCAGGTCAGCTTACCAACCATTTCCCAAAATATGACTACATCAGTTTAACAAAGTCGTCAAGAGGTCCATGTTGTGATGATAATGGGGTTCATGATAAGTGAATAATGCAAACACAGAGAGAATTATTAATCTTGTCCTGTTGATTACCTGTTTAGAAACAGCTAATTCACTAGCAGCACGCTTTCAAACAATATTTCAACATTCTTGGGACAAATTGAAAAGAAAATTTGTAAGTATTTAATTCTTAATAAATAAATAAATTAGGCACCAACAATCCTAATAGTACACATAGCTAGTTCCCATTTGTTCATGCAAGTAATTAGTAATATGTATCCAGAATATGTCCACATCTCTTTGTAGATATAATAGAAAAGGAAAAATGTTTTCTTCTTTTATGGCCTATGGGAATTAGATTTGGTGATCCAATATAGGCCATCTGGTGGCCATTCAGAGTTTTTCCAATAGGGATGAAATTGGTAGACCAAAAAATGTATGGTTCGGAAAAAAAAAAGAACAAGAAAACATTCCAAGCACATCCAGTTGAACCTGTGTACAACCACCCGAATCAAGCAGAAATAGCAGGCGGGCATATATTTTGATGACCAAATCAGCAGCCCCTTTCTTCTATTAGTAAATAATTTTAAGCACTTACCATTCCAAATTCACAAAAAAGGAATTTCGTGCTAGCTCTATGAATTACCACCTATTTTTTTAAGGTCATTGGGCATCAACCATGATTTGCTATAGACATGCCTCGGCAGTTAAACAAGATCCCTAAAAAGTAGTTTTCATATACAGCCATTGGGGCACATGCACACATATACATGTCGATGCACAAACATGTGGAAGTCATGTATAATTTTGCCCACATTTACATGGAATCACATGAACCGTGGCTACAATGCTGCAACGCAAAGTACCCAATGACTTCCACTAATATATAGAAACAACTAAACAATGTACGGACATATACAAGGTTTATGAGTACTGCAAAAGGAAAATACTTCGAATAACAAAAAAGAAGCACAGCCAAAAGTTAGTAACGTGGAAGATAAAATAAGACATGCATTCAGAACTACCATAATAAGAATCAACCTAGAATTACTCAATTTGATTCATAAATGCCTGAAGTTGTCTATGAGAACTGTAAAGACTATAATGTCATATTATTGCAGAAAATTTATGCACGTCAAAATGCTCAGTGTCCCAAGCTAATTGTTGATATACTTGTCCAAGTCTGGGTCCAGATCCATGTGGACCCAGACGAGGTAGGACCAGGCCATTCCCGAGCCGCAACAAAGGAAGAGAAGAGAAACTGGAAACGTAGTGCACAAAAATCTAGGCCTGTATACCCTTTCGCGTTCGACTTCATTAGCCAATCAAAAGCATTATATGAGAGTCAAACTGAAACCTCTCTGTTGTCCAACCCAAACCAGGTCCAAATCAGTTTCTGTAGAAACCCCTGATGAAAGTCGAAGCCACTACTTAGCAAGGATATTAGAACTACTCTTTCTTGGAAGTCCAACTAAAGACCTATACATGGCCAATTTGGTTTGGCAACTCTTTCCGTAAGGTCTAAAATTCAAGCCGTCGTGTCAGAAGGTGGGATATTAAACTTGACAATTTCTATTTGTTTTGAGTTTGGCACACCAAATCAAGCTGCCGTTTCTTTTTTTTCTTCCCACCACGCACGCTCACGAATGATCCAATGAGCATTTCTTGGGGATGCCCTGAGACTAAAAAAATAACCAATTCTGAGCCGCACAAAGCTGCCAACTCTATGGTAGTATGCAGATTGTCGAACTACACCAGACGATTCGGTATGCGCATCATAATGGATGAGAAATGATCAGCAGACATTTAATTATTAATAGCCAAGAATTTTACTCTTCATGGTCTATATAAGGTTCCTAGTTCCGTTCGTGACAATTCTTTGATGCAAACGTAGACCTGAACTGTCCGCCGATGAGAAAAGACAACCGTTTTAGAAATGGTTAAACAATTAGAATATAACCTTATATAGAAAATTAGAAAAGAAACAAACAAGGAAGAAAACAACCGCAAACCGAAAATGAGGAAAGGAAAAGATTCAATTCAGGAATAATAAACTTTTTTTCTCGAGACCTAACATCATGTCAATGAAAAAAATAGAAGAAAAGGAAGGAATTTTGCTCGGAAATCCAAACAGAGTTCCCATCGATTATATCAGAAGAGAAGCGGGCGAAGTAACAAGATATTCAATTCTAAACGCGTACAAAGAGTTAAAAGTCCGGAATCAATGAGAAAAACAGAAGCAATCGCTTCGGATGGTGGCGATCCATCCCGTAGAGGAACAATTAGCAATCAGATCTAGGAACATGGCGGAACTCCCCAGAGAGAAGGGGTGTGTGTGTGTGTGTGTGTGAGAGAGAGAGAGAGAGAGAGACAGAGAGAGAGAGAGAGAGACAGAGAGAGAAACTAGCCTGATTGACGAGTTCCTGCGGCTGGAAGAGCGGATCGGTGAGGGACCTTGCGCGCGAACTGGAGCTCCTCGGCAGCGCGTTCTTGCTGCCGCCAGGGGCGGAGTTAACCGGGTACCGGAGAGATGACGATCGTTCAACAGGAAGGAGCCCGTTGGCGCCTTGCTGCTGCAGGAAGAGGGCGGCCGCAAGGGCCTGCTCGTGGATGATTGCCTCCTCGAGCTTGTCCCTCCGCAGGGACCGGTCGCCCCTCCTCCACCTCGAGCTCGACCCCGGGGGGCCCCTCGCCTCCTGCGCCTGCGAGGGCCGCCTCTGCACCTTCCTCCTCCTCCCCGCCCTCCTGTCTTCCTCCTCCTTCCCCGAGAAGCAGCTCGACAAGTTGCCCATGGCCGCCTACATCGATCGATCACACCGCAGGCGCAGCAGCCCGGAGGGAGGGACGGAGAAGCAAAGGGGTACAATTGTAATTAACGTAAGAGCAGTTGCGGAAGGAAGCAAGCTTCCCAGGTGCCGCGTTCCCTCGTCCCGTTCCGTTTCCGGCGGCGTGCGCCTTATATATGGAAGGCGGACGTTAATTTCACCCTGCGATTCAAAGAAACTACGGGAATGCCACTCAGGTAGTTTCAATTATAACTGTCTTAAAAGTCATGGGTGGTTAGGGAAAGTCGCTGTTTGGGGATTCAAACACTTCCATATCCGAGTGCCGATTTTCAAAAGCAGAATGTGGCCTTGCTGGTTTGGTCGTGGCTGGTAGGCGGTCAGTCGCTAATTTAAACTTATTCAAATATAAATGTTAAAACCTAGCAATAAAAAAGTATATTAAATCCGATTCAGCCTTTTACGAAGACAAAAGCATACAATTTGAATGATAATTTTATCCTTACACTCAAAAGGCAACATGTTTCCCTCGAACCCAAGTCAATCTTTCAAATGGCAGTTCAACTTCGTACTATGACAATAGTCAAGGGCAGCGACAGCGTCACATATGGGCTTATGTGGAAAGTTCCTCACACTAGCCTCTCAATGTTTTTTTTTTATCTTTATAATAATACTTTCAAATATTTGTTCTATTATATACATTGTATATATATAAATGTCCCTTTAAATATAAAATCTTATGAACGAGTACTATCATTGAGGCTAGTTGAAGTAAGTACAAGTTCTTCAAAGTTATGGTTCAAATCAAATGATTTTACACCACCAATGGAGTAACAACTTGAGTACAATTCTTGAAACCTTATTGTTATTGTCTAATGAAACTGCCTCAAAAAATAAGGTAAACTCATAAAACTCTATAACATAGTGTTTCATAAATCTACATCAAATTTTGAGTATAATTATTGGACATTAAAAGTCTGTTCTAAGTACCATACGACCCCTATTCATTTTTCCTTTTAAGTTTTCCAATGAATTTAAGGGAAAAGAATGATGCAGGTTGAGGCTGAGCTTGGTAGGGGACTTTACTCAGATAGTCACATTTATGAGATTTG
This sequence comes from Nymphaea colorata, assembly GCF_008831285.2. Lineage (NCBI taxonomy): Eukaryota > Viridiplantae > Streptophyta > Magnoliopsida > Nymphaeales > Nymphaeaceae > Nymphaea > Nymphaea colorata. The sequence continues at coordinate 8,079,469 of NC_045144.1, forward strand.
AATTATGACCCGCGCGCATGGCAGTCACGTTTTAATAGTATTGTTAGCGCCCACTTTAAGCATCCATAAAGACAAATATGTTTTTACAAAAATGACCGAGGTCGTTTTTGTAAATTTGGACACCGGAACATATTCAAGCCCCCGAATATATAACCGACTTATGTTTGTTATAGGCAGACTCATGTTGGTAGTTCTTCAACATGTTGGCTTATATAATATAGTTTGATATCAATACGTCATTTTCGTAGTCTTGAGGGGTCAACTGGTTAGGTCAGCGGTAGGTAGGCAGCTAATCCCTGGTTCAAACTCTGCGGATTTAGGAGTCCTGACCTGACCCGCTAACTAAGAAAAAATTGATTTCACCAAAAATCTTAATTGGTCATGCTCAGAATGGTCGATTCATATCTAAATTCAATTTATTGGCCTATACAATGGTGCCATGTGTTATACACTACTTGGTTATTGTTTTTAAAGATTTCTAAAGTTTTTTTAAAATCATATTTTTATACTTTTTTGTTGTTTAGTAAATATAATTAATATTTTTTTTTTATCAAATTCACAACCAACTCAACCGATTCATTGAATCGATAGCTTCATCCATATTTTATTCAATGTCGACTGTTTAAACGTGTTGCAGAAAGCAGTGCAACGTCAACCATGTTGACCTTTTTAAGATTTCGCCAACCCCAAATCCATTCATATGACACATTTATTAAAAAAGTGGTCCTGTGATTTAATATGATTACCAGAGCATTAGCCAACCAGTGTTAAGAAGGAGGCGCAAGTAATGGTACGACTTTTTTAGGAATATAAAATGAGTCGAGTCAAGGCTCGACCCGAGATCAACTTGTGCTTGAATTAGGACTCAAGTTGCAAATGAATCGAGTTTGAGTTACACGAGTTCGACTTGGTTTGTGTCCTGTTTGTTTATTAATCTTTGGAAACATGTTAATAATTTTTATTATTTTAATTTAACACCTTTTTGTGATTTTCATTTTCATTTAAGAGAAGAATATGTATGAGCCAAGTGAGACGGGTTTAAACGAGTCGAGCTGGAACTCGGACTTCATTCAAAAGTATAAAAAAAGCTCAAAACTCGGACTTGCTATGGAAGATTTATGAAATATTATTCACGAAATAGAAACATTGTTTAGATATATATATGTCTTTAATAGCATCGTGTACAGTAGTTGAAACTTTTAGAAGAGAGAAAAACACTGAAAAAAGTTAATTTCAACTGCTCACTAAATGCAACCTCCGAAGGAGAAGGTTAAATTTGAATAAAGGTGGTGTTTTCTGTGCGTTAGTTTGAGGAATTAATCAATACTGGAATTGTTTTATTTTATTAATTATTTTAAAATATGTATCAATTGACCTTTGACATGCTTGACAACTTCCTGAGCTGGGCTTCTTCTATTGCTCTATTTTACGCGGCAGAGGCGGAGCCAGAAATTCTGACTACGGGGACAAATTATTTTAAATTTTTAAGGGGAAAAAATATATAAATGAAAAAAATTACCAGTACCAATATGAAAATAAGTACATTTTATTAATCTATGTTGGCAATTGCCCACACCTGCCTCCTCGAAGCGACAGAAAATGCCCCTACAGGAGCTTGGGACGTTCCGATGGGCAGCCATTGGATGCTTGCAAACACAAGTACTGAATATTCTTTTGATTTTAAGGAACTGAACTGGTTATTAGCAATGTTGGGAAGAGGGGATTTTCTGATTTGAGTTGAGATCAAGGAAGAGTTGTCAACGATACTCCGAGAAGATGGTATAGTAATTGGCAGGGAAATTGTTGGTTGTGAGTTTCTAGAAACCAGGAATGGCACTTTCAATTAATCATAAGGTGAAGACATTATTGTTCTGGACAAGACATTATTGTATTGTGGATTCACTTGCATATATGTGGGGAAAACCATTTCTTAGGTGTTAGTGTTCGAAAGCAGACTCTGATTTTGTCAGAGTTTATGGGGCTATAATTCTCATCCTCAAAACATTTTTCTAAGAAAAGAGGAGGCTAGGGAAAGGGAAACATTTTTCTAAGAAAAGAGGAGGCTAGAGAAAGGGAGGAACAGAGAAGAGGAGGAATGCACAGAGAACATATTGTGCAGGGGCAAGAAGCCCATCTTCACTAAGTCGAAGGTGGGCGATGGGGCAGAGTTACCATATGGTAATCAGTTCAAAGTACTGCAAAAGGAGAAGGGTTCTGTTGATAGAATAGAAAAGCAGGAACAAGAAAGGGACTTAGAGGCAGTTTGGTGGAAAGAACACTCTGAGAGTGTCTAAAGAATCTGCCCCAAATAATATGGTAGATTTATAGAACATTATAACTATTGTTCTATGAACCTGAGTCAATATTTGAGGCAGATTCATTGGACACTTCATGAGTGTCCTTGCTGCCAAGGACTCCTTAAGGGGTCACCACAAAAAAACCGAAAAATTACTGATAGCCAGAAACTGTCGGTAAAACATGAAGATGTGTTGATAAAAGTTTTTCCGACGTCTGCAACGGTTGTTGGTCAAAATCATCACTGGCATTCTAGCGCATGCATTGCACTGTGCATCGATGTAGATCCTTCACGACATGTACCACACATAGGTAAATAAAATTATTACTGACGTCTTTATAATTTTTACCAACACCTTTTAGACATCGGTAAAAATTTTTACAACATCCAGCTAGATGTTGGTAAAAGTTTTATCGACATTGCACTAGACACCATTAAAATTTTTTGTTGACACAATCACAGACGTCGGTAATACTTTCACCAACATTTGACCAAGTGTTGCAATTAATATTTATAGATGCAGCATTGGTGAAAATGTGTTTTTTTTTATTCACATATGACATAAGTAGTTTCAAAAATTGATATATATATAAATATTAACTTGCTTTCAAATCAAACAGTTACATGTTGCAATGATTAAAACTAAGCCTCATCATCTATACTTTGCCATGTATCTCTTGTCCCATCACATATGAGTAGATTTCATTACTTTCTAGTGTATCTTGCATACCTTTAAACAACGTTTTGAGTTGCTCTTTTAGTTGATCCTACAAAATATAATAACATATATCATAAAGAATGTAATTATTCGTAGCTACTTGGATAGAAGAATGTGATGATTGAGTGAGATTACAATAAAAGCATTGGTTTCAAGGTTTTAGTAGTTCGAGTTCCTAGTGGTCCTAGTAGCAATAAACAACCTAGCACATGATGGCTGCTATGAACTTTCCCTAAACTGTATATTACAAGACAAGTTATCAGTTAATATGTTTGGTTATATCATACAAGAACACAAATATCATTTACTACATTCTCCATAAAACTTGCAAAGCTCTGCATACTAGTTATATGTAAATACTTTTGTTTAGCATGCATCTGTGTATTTTTTTAGCTGATGTTCTAAAACACGAAATCACATAAATTTGGTAATGTTGTCATACAAGTCTCTTGTTATGTTTTGATAGCAGCATGCCAATTGTTGTCAACTGGATATTCTGTATAAAAACTTATTTGACGTTGGGATGCTAAAACGAATGGTTCATCCTTCATATATATGTAGTTGATGTTAACCAATGTGAATCCAAATTTATCAACTTTAATGTCTCTACGACGTGCAATCAAGACATCATATCATTCACACTTGAATATAACATACTTTAGTCTCTCACAATAACTAAACTCTATTATATCAGTGATATATCCATAATATTCAACTTCACCAACATTGAAAGTATGTGCATCAACAAAAACACCACTATTCTAGTATTTCATGTATATATACTTATCTCTTGTATTATATCTGAATCTATTTGATATGAATCATTCATATCTAAATGCATTCCTGTTTGAGAATTGAGACAACCAAACAATATCTTCTACTATATGTTGATTTCATTGATCATGTTTTTTTCTAACCTGTAACATTACATATACATATGTAAATATCATAAATAATATAAATCTAAATACATATGTAAATAAGTATGAACCATACATGTTTTTCAAACTAATCTAGAAACTTTGCTTTGTAGAGACATTGTATGCCATTGGGATTCTTCACGTATTGTTTGGTAATTGACCTCAAGTGTCACCTACGAGACAAAAAGTTCACGTGACAATATCAATATATATTATCTAAACAGTATATTATACACAAGTAAAGTTCAGAATATTCTTATGTAATATATGGTAAAACAACCTTATGATTAAATAGTATGTAAGTATGCACTTACTGGCAAGTTAAGGTGTCCATGGTTACCAACTCTATATGCCTAATGGATGTCTATCTCTCTCCATACTGGATTCATCTTTTGGATTAACAATAATGTCTTCGGCATTCCTTTCAGGTCTATTCATTTTTATTATACACATTTGCATTATGTTAAAAAAATGTCATACACCAAGCAATCCATTGCAATTGACTATTCTGGTTGACTTTTATTACACATATACCTTTTTTTAACTTAAATAAGCATATGATACAAACAAAAAGTAATAGTGTGAAGATGAGCAGTGTTGTTCACAACTTATTTCAAACAAAAATTAAAACAAAAAACATACCTCTCAGTAGGATACATCAACTGGTATTATATTGGTCTACCCAATCAAACTTCATTTGCTAAATGAATTGTTAAATGCATCATTACATTAAAAAAAACTTGATGGAAATATCATTTCTAATTGACAAAGTGTTAAATTAGTTTGATGTTCTAATTCTTGTAACTCAACATTTGTTATGACCTCCATGCACAATTTTTTGAAAACTCGTAATATTGTATCAATATGCGACTGATCTTCATGGGTAGAGATTTTCTTAAAGCCAAAGAAAGAAATTATTGTAGGAGCACATAACAATCAAAACTGTTTAGATTGGAAATATTGTGTCCTCTCACAACTACTTTGCGTGATATGTTTCTTGAATAACCTTCTCGAATTGTTAAAAAATTTTAACACATTACAAAATATATCTTTTTTTATCCATGTTCATGTTGTAACATGGTGAAGGAAGTATCCACTTATCCGAATTTGGATGTTGTCGTGCATGAACTAATTCTTGTATGTTCATTTCCTTTGAGTTCATTCTAGCATGCAAATGATCTTTCAATTTGCTATATATATTTAATAATGTAGCAATGATTTTATCACATACATTCTTTTTTATGTGCATAACATATAAATAAAGTAAACAAAAATACTTTTTTCTTCCAATTATATATGAGTCCTTCTTCCATATCTATGTTCAACGTCATATCCACAACAATTTCGACCCCATAATCATGTGTCGGGAAACATGTCTTAATTCCACTTTACCATCAAACATGTGTTTGTTTTTTCGATATGACAAAGTGAACAAAATATTCTTTTTTTTTTTCAATTATATCTGAGTCTTTCCTCCATATATGTGTTCAACATCATATCCACAACAATTTTGACCCTATAATCTTGGGAAAGTGGTTTTAACTCCACTTTACCATCAAATTAAAATAACTCATACAACACATCTTTTTACTAGCTTTAATTTGCAACTACATATATCTTTATAACGGACGAGACAAGCTAGTTTACCCTTCATATTCCAACCCGATATGCATACATATCTTAAAAAAAATCGTGTATATTCTACAATAACTTGACACACATTTGAAAATGTTGTCATCTATGAAAGTAAAAAACACATACTCCTTTAGCCCATAATAGTTTTAATTCACCAACAATAGTTGTAGTTGTAGGTAGACATTTATGCCAGTTGTATTTGGAGTTGTTGGTCTTGAGATGATTAATGCTAACAATATATAAGGTTATTTCATATACATCCAATATGGTAAATTATATATCACTAACAAAACATGCAATATGATGTAGGTTGAATTGAAATTTTTAAATGGGTTCAAACTAAACTCAAGTGCACATTTCGAGCTTTTAATGAAAATGATGGTGCATCTCATCAAAGTTCTTCTATGTTTCATCATATGTTGGGTGCCTTAAGACTCCATTCTTTACATGTTGGTCACTATGTCATGTCATATATTTTGCAACTTTCGTAGAGACCTTCGTCATCAGTGTCATTTGAAGTTTACCAGCCTTTGTCCTCCTCAATTCATTATCTTTCTTTTATCGCGAAGTGCCACAATTTATTACATATATCTTTTGTTGCTTCTTCATTCCTGAATAACATACAACTATTGGGATATATATCAATTTTTTTGTTATTGAACCCTTACAATGATCTTCTTTGCCTCATAAACCGACTTTGGCAGCTCTGCTGCCCTAGAAAATACATCCATTAGCAGCTCAAACAATAAACCAAAGCTTTTGTCAATTCATCTACACATACTTTTTTATATGAAACAACCATATTAAAACTCATATTTGTAAATCTGATGTGATGTGATTTTGGATACATATACAATTTTACAATACAATTCAATCCATGTTTACATATATAAAATTAACAATGTATTACAATACAAAGTGAAACCATACACCAGCTATACTTTTAATGGATTTCACAAGTGGTGAGTTCATGTCAAACGTTGGAGACAACAATTGAATATCATGACTTGTATAATCAAGACATGACAAATTTAAGAAGAATCAATATAAAACAAGCACAAAATTACTCAATTGAAGTATTTCTAGTACACAAAATTAAAAGTCCACATGATAATTCAATGCTCAATGAGTACAACCGGCTTTTAGTGTCTTTTACGTCAAAAGCATCTAGACTTAGTTAACACTGGCTAGCACAAGTATAGACTAGTTCGACGCATTTTACGTGTGAACTCAAAATTACACAACCCACTAATGTAGATTGCTTGAATACAAAAATTCTTAAAGCTAACAACTAAAAACTACGGACTATAAATTTTAAAACATACTATTCTAAACTACCAAACTAGCTAGAGCGAGACACACCACAATAACAAATGTTCAAGCAGATCTTGCATTTTCTCTCTCTAGGACAGCTCCCATTTAAAAACTAGGTGTCTCACCAATTAACAACTAATTTTCATCTAGAATTTAACTTTAACAATATATAACTATTTCCCCTACTAAACCACACTATAAACCACAGAAAATACAATCAAAATCAACACCTAATACAAAATGGTAGACTTTCTCTCTCTAGAATGTAGAAAATCAACAAGTAGCAGCTCGCAAGCTAAAAATAATTATATCCATTAGTTGCCAACTAATATTTATATAAAAAATGACTGAAATGAAAAATAATCATCAATTACACTAGAAAAACATGATTTAAGCTAAAAAAATTACAACTTGACTACTTAAATTAAATCTACACTAGTGAAACTATCGGTATGCATTGCACTTACTAGAAAATACAAAGGATTACAGCACACAGTATTAAATTAACTACACATAAGGATTAACAACTTTTTTCTATCTAAAAACTAATATAATTGAAATATAACTATTGATCCTACCATTCTACAACAAAAATTACAACCAAGATACAATAAGCAACAAACTAATGTCCATATACACTAATATAAAATTAGAAAATACAGTAAGTAACAGCACACACAATTAAATTGAGCATATACCATTGCATCTAACTATGATTAATCTAAAATGAATCAAAATGCAAGATAACTAATTCATACAACTAAAAAAGACAAGAACTTGAAGTAAACATAACAGTTAACTACTCTAAATTAATTCTATACTAATTGAAAACCTATAACAATGACTAGTGAACAATCTTAGCTACTAAATATAAAGTAAATGTCATTAACACTTAAATTCTATCAACTTTAACTAGTTAAACAGTAGTATGACTATGGTCTATACCTAAGACATACTAAAACACACAAAATTAATGCTTGAGAAATTAAGGAATTAAAAAGAAACTAAACTTAAGAGCTGTTGTCCATGGCCAGCAAGCTCCACCTAGTTAAGAACCATAAAACCATCTATTTGGACACACTATTTACTGCCTATTCTATAATAACATGCACTAAAACATATAATTAATGCTGAAAAGAAAAATGATTAAAAGAGAATAAATACCAAATGTGGTGAAATGCAACTAACAACCTAACAAGACAACTATCAACTGCTGGTGAGCTTCCCAAGCCCAGAACATAGCTAAAACATGATTGCAAATGTGAATCTAACAAGACAACTATCAAGCTGCCGATTAGCTTCCCAAGCCCAAACATAGGTAAAACTTGATTGCAAATGCAAAATTCTAAAGAAATCAACAAGATTGAACATATATGCAAAAGTTTAAGACACTCGGTGAAAAACTAAACAAAATCAGCAAGAAGATGGGTTGAGCTTGCTAGAAAATGCTAAAAACAACAACTATAACACGAGACCACACAACCACTCTTGCGATTCTACTCTAATTGACAAATACAACTAACAGTACTTAACGTAAATAAGCAAAATATGAAACATACATGAGGGAGACGACCCGAGCAATGAATTTAAAGAAATCTACCTAAAAACAAAAATCTACAACTAGAAAAATTCTAAAATCCTGCCCTAAATGAGCAATGAAAAACACTTAATATCTAACGTGAAATGCTAGAAATCATTAAAACTTACCTAGAAAGAGGAGAGGTTCCCCTGTATCCCAGATTGAAGACTTCATACGACCTCTAGAATCCTCCACTGGCTTCCATTCTTCATCCATTGAGCTAGGCTAACAAGTTTTAGAGAGAAGAAGACATTAATGGAAGATGGGTCATGGTGGGGTGAAGCTCCACCAAAGGGATGTCACCTAGAAGCCAGGGGAAGATTCTTCCTCCTCATGCTTCACCAAGAGAAAGCAGAGAGAGAGAGAGAGAGAGAGAGCTCTTGGTCGTGCTTCTCCTATTCTCAAGAGTTAGTGTAGGGGGTTTTTAATTTTTTTTTCAAAAGCAATCCGTCATTAATGCTAGATTTCAAATTGCTACCTTATTTCCATTCATTCCACTTAATGTATCTAGTTTTTAGTTAAACATAAATTTTATCAAAACGAAATGCACAACCTAAGTTTAAGCAAATGAGAGATATGATTCAAAGACCTAAATTGAACAAAAAAATATAGGTTTTTAACATAAAAAATGATTTTACTCTTGGGAGCCAAATTTCAATGTTTTACACATAATTTCTTCTTTTTAGCTCCGATTACAATCCCAATTAGAATTGTGACTCCTTGAGCCCTACACAAACACAAACATGGAGATTTAAGCATTAAATCACATCAAAATTGCATGAATGTAATATTAAAAATTAATACATTTCACGCATTATCATGTTGCACTATGGATATACTGAATGTTTAACGTCTTTAATCAATCTTTTATAGTTGTTGTTGTTTTGACCATCTTCAGTACTATATGCTCTTTGAGAAGACGATGCATCCAGTTGTATATGGAATACGTCCGAGAGTAACCCTTAACTGTTTTCGACAACTTTTTTCGATGTTTATTCATGTGAAATTCTTCTCTTCTCATGATATTCCCAACGAACATATGTATAAAGTCATTTCATATGATGTGATCGATGACATCTTTAGCTGCTTGAATGAAGACATTATTGCATCTCATACAAGGACATCTCATTCTTCCATTCACGATCGCATTATATGCGATAACAAAATCAAAAAATTGTTTCACACCAGTTACATTTTTCAAATTGTTTTTTTTTTTTTGTAATCCAACTTCGATTATTTATTTTGTAATAGACCTATACAAACAACTTCAATAAGATGAACTCTCCATATTATGAATGATATATTTTAACTATTTGGTTTCTAATTCATGCACATTAATACTCATTGGGTAGCTTGTCATGCAATCTTTCAATTAAGTACCTAAACAATCTAGGTCCATAATCTTATATCTTTCAAAGAACATCATAAAGTAATGCCTTGAACATATATACAAAACAAATATTATCTTATCCTTAACTCACAGATCATTAACAAATGATCAATTGCACCATTTAACGATGAAACATGCTACATAATTCATAAATGGAGCTTCAATTCCAGCAGTTCAAGAAGATTTTAAGTCCTTAGTCATTTAAACAATTCGTCAAATACTTGCTGGGTGGGTAAAAAGTTAGGAACTGAAAACATTCAAACATCATAAAACACATTAAAATGACAAGAAATCAATGTAATATCTTGTAACCAAGTTCATGTATAGTAGAATTAGACATGTTCAAAGTATGACACCGGAATCTGACAAGGATAATAATTAGGAAAAAATTAGGGGTTTTGTGATTATGTGGAATTTCATGCAATTAATATATCAAATCAAAAGTACTAAGATTAACAAACATTATTCAAAAGTTTCACAGCCAAATACTATAACAAAACAATGAAATTTTACCAAAAAAATTCAGATATATACCCTAAGACAATGTCATAACCTAAAATCATTCATAAATCGAAAAAAAAAACCTAACACTAAAATGGAAAACCCTACTTTTTGTTGTTTAGATGTCTAATATTGAGGAAGCACACCCAGAGTCACCGAAAAATTGCAGTGACCACCAATGAGAAAAAGAGGGAGGAAAATGGAAAAGAGGAAAGAAGAAGAAAGGAGAAGAAGGGCTCAAGCAGAGTTAAAAGTAAGGGAAGCTTTTACTGATGCATGAGAAATGTTAGTAAAGAAACTACTTAAAAATGTCAGTGAAAGTATTGTGATAACTTTCACTGACATGTTTTGGACATTGGAAATAGTCTTATTAAAATGTCCTTAGACAATGCTTGATGAAGAGAAAACACATACTGATGCGGCAGTTGGACGTTGGTAATTCTTCATCGAAATCTACTTTCACTGGTACGAGCATGAACACGGGTCGGTGAAAAGTATATTTTTATTGACATCCTCACTTCGGCTGTCATTGAAAGCTAAATTTCAAAGACATTTTCTCGGCACACATCGATGAATACTCATTTGCAATGATATTTTCCTCTGGACATCAGTAAAACACAATCTTCACTGACATGGTGACCTAGATATCTGTAAAAATATGCTTTCACTGGCATCCACCTTTCCATGCATTGGAACCTTTAGGAGGAGTTTAGCCATGGCCGTTTCTTCGAGTTCAGCGTTGGTTCCATCCTCCTCCTTTTCTCTTGGCTCTTCAAAATACGGAGTTTTTCTTAGTTTCAGGAGAGAAGACACCCACAAAGGCTTTACAGGGAAGCTCTATAAAGCTCTCAAGGATGCAGGAATCCATACCTTCATGGATGATGAAGAAATAGAGGTCGGAGAGAAGTTTGGTGAAAGGGTTCTCAAAGCAATAGAGGATATATATATATAATACTGATTTACAATAATATATAGTATTGTATGTAGATATATATAGTATATCTATTAATGTATATGTATACATTAGTAGATATGATAATATATATATATATATATATATATATATATATATATATATATATATATATATATATATATACACACACACGTGTGCAGTTTGTATATGCATATATACATTTGACATATGTTATGTTATAGTTTAAATGTATATAGGATAAGGATATTTCTCTTAGGATTAGCTAGAAGGAGTTATATTCTGGAATGTACCCATTTTGGTGGCATAGGTCAACCATACTGCTGAGCCAGGACAAGACATGAGGCCCCTAAACCCTAACCCTAAACCCGATAGGAAGTGAGTACATGAGGGGTATCCCAAAAACCTAACTAGGCCAAACCAACTACAACAAACTACGAGGGTGTGAGGCTAGTACAAACACGATTGATACAATTCAATCAGTCACAACTCATTCAACAACCACAAGCTAACCATGCCCGTTCTCAATAGGAAGGTCAAGCCTTATGTGGTCGTGTCTTTGGCACTTGCGCCTCTGAGGTGCCACGAACAAGGACTAAGGCCGAAAACGGGCTAAAGCACTAAATGAAAGCAAACTAAACAGGAATCCTAATACTACCACCCGTGAGCTACAAGGGGGTTGAAGTGCATTACCGGCCAAGGCTTGCTTGGCAACTCACGAGTAGGGACCTTGAGGAGAAAACCGTATCCCCGAGTATCTCAACTACAATTCTAGAAGTCCGCTTGAGGAGTGCCTCCACGTAGCTACTGCAAGAAGGAATGCCGCCTGCAGTCGGGACCCGCAGAGGAGGGCCGAGGGTCACCGGTTTCATGGGCCAAGGTAGGCCATAAGGGACCAGGTCTTCGCCACCACCTGCTGCCGAGATGTCGTCCACGGAAGAGGCAGCCACCTGCTGCCTAGTGCCGAGAGAACGCGGTCGCGTGCTTGCAGGCGCTAGCCGAGCTGATGACCATGGCCGTCGGGCTGAAGAAGGTCGGCCTGGGGTAGGGCGACCGCCTGTCGCTGATGCCGAGGGCTAGTGACGCGTTCGAGGTTGCCGAGGAGTCTAGCGCAAGGAAGACGGCAGCGCCTGCTTGTCGCCTTAGGTGACTCGGCCACGCGCGTCGGATGATGCCAACGGAAAAGGGAGACAAGGCCGAGGAAGGTCGGACGGCCTCAAGGCTACTCTGATACCAATTGTTAAACATAAAAACTGAATTCTGACTCTTCTAAGCTGACACTGCTACACTGACACTTTTACTGACTTCCACACTGCCACTGCGCTGCTCGTGTGTTCGTAGGCAAGGGAGACGGGTTGGCCCGCCTACTACCGCACTCACCTAGTGCCTCGGTAGTCACACCGCACTCTTGGCCGGGCTCAAGGAGTAGAGACTAAATCACCACGTCCGCCTGACGTTTCAGTGACGCACCTCGAGCTTGGCTACCCTCGGATGTGCGATGTGCACAAGCCCTATTCTTGCTAAAAGTGAGCAAGACTAGCCGTGAAGAACACTAAGAAAAACCGTGGATGACCCTGAAGAAAACCGAAACTCTAACTCAGAAATCCACTTGCTAAGATCAATTCTGAGAAGTCCGACTGCTAAGCTGTCCTCTGATCTGTGTCTTCAAAGGTCCAAGTGCTTGCAACTGCCGGATAATTCCTCAAGACTAAACAGTCTAAACTAGTACAAAAAATCCAAATAACGAACTAAAACTACCACTCTCAAAGAATTTCGAATCTGAACTGACCAACTATAACTGTCAACCAATTGTAGCCTGGTGAAGGTCTTACACTGGTGGTCTTTATCCCACTTTCCTTTGCACCTGAAGCACAACTTCTTGCGCCTCAGTTCATCCATTTCCTCCTCGGTGATATACGTTATTGGAGGCTTGTGGCCTTGGATGGTCTTGTTGTCTCCCTTCTTTGGATAGGGAGGTCGGTCGTTCCTCTTTGAATGGGAACTTGAGGAGAACAAAGGTTTCCTCTTATCAAACTTACGAGCTTTCTTGAGTGCTTGTTTTTCTTCCAATCTTTCTTCATAAATTCTTGCCATGGCAAAACATTCATCGATGCTGCCATAACGCTGGGTCTTCATATCAATTTTTAATCTCATTCTTGAGACCGCCTTTAAAAACACCAATGAGGGAATGCTCTGTCCACTGGACCATGCTGGCAAGCCTTTCAAACTGTTTTTGGTAGGCTTGAACAGTTGTTGTTTGGACCAAATTCTTTAGGTCATCATCGTAGTCAATGTAAGTGGAGTCTCCGAATCTTAATAGAAGACTAGTCTTGTATTGTTCCCAGGTTGGATTTACATGCTTATGATCAAACCACATATACCAAGAAGTTGCGTCTCCTGACATATACGTCGTGGCTGTCTCTATCCACTCTTCTCTAAGAACGTGCTAACAAATGAAGTACCTCGTGGCCATGAACATCCATTCACTCAATCCTTCTCCATTGAACTTAGGGAACTCATATCGGACTGTGGGAGTCCGCTTGGGTTCATGTCTCTGAATTGCTCTAGAACGACATGGAGGGGATTCTTCTTCTTCTCCATCAGACTCATAGTATGTCCGGTTTTGGCTACTATGGGCGAAACGAGGAGTACGAGTAGAGTTCCTTTGTTGTTCACCATCAGTCTCATTGGATGGGCGATTCGGGGGCCCAAGGTGTAGTTGGGGACCTTCGGGGCCGGCTTTGTTTAATCCACGTGGGCGTCACGACTGGCCATCCACCTTAACAAGCACACCCTCACCTCTGGTGTGAAAATTTAGGCGATGAGTGAAAGCTGCGACAGGCCATCACTCCCTCTGCACTGCTTCCAACCTATCTCTCCCCCTGCCCTCTCTCTCTCTCTTTCTCCCTTCTCTGGCTCTTGTTCCATTTGTTTCTGTATGATGTGGTGTTGAAATGGAACCCTAAGGTGTCACATGCAATGTAGGCATCGGTATTAGGCTGCTAGCTCTGAGAATTGAAGTTTCTATTTTGCAGGAAGAGTGACTTTGTGAGTTGTTTACTGTGCATCGCGAAGTTTACCATCAAGTTGCTGATTTCAGCTATTCTAAGCATTGGGGAAGCAACTGGATATGTCTTCAAATGAAAATAGTGATTTCAGTGAATCAGAACTTGAAGATCGAGTTCAGAAATCATATGCACAACTGAAAGGAGGACTTTTTCGAAGGAATGCAGATGGGACATTCAAGTGCCCTTTTTGTTTGGGGAAGAAAAAGCAGGACTATCGATATAAAGAGATTCTCCAACATGCGAATGGAGTGGCAAATTCACCTAAGAGTTTGGAAAAGGCTGCCAAACATCGTGCACTGGAGATGATTTTGATGGAGGATGCAGAACAGCTGAAGCCTTCCGGGCCACCCATGATTGACTCTAGACCTCCCAAGCATGTAAAACTAGAACCTAAGGAAGAGAGATTTGTATGGCCTTGGATGGCTATTGTTGCTAATATACCAACTGCGTTGGAGAATGAGGCTTATGTTACTAATGGAAAGCTAAAGGAACAGTTTTCTGAATTCAACCCAGCAAAAGTAACCCTTATGTGGGATGCACTGGGCTTTCGAGGAATGGTGGTTGTTGAATTTGAGAAGAATTGGACAGGTTTCTATTGTGCCATATCATTTGAGAAGTCATTTGAGCTGAGGTGCCGTGGTAAAACTGAGTGGATTGAGTCAAAAAAAGTGTGATTCAAGTATGTATGCATGGCTAGCAGAGGAAGATGACTATCACAATTCTGATGATTATGTAAACATACAACTTCATCGTAGTGATCTAAAGACTATTAGTGAGATCCAACAGGAGGAAGAACAAAAGAAGAACACTCTAGTAGAAGACCTCACACTTAGAATCTATGAAAAGAATAAGGAATTGCAGTCTTTGGGTGAACAGCTGATGGAAATGACTTACTCATTGAATCAGCTTAAGTCTGCACTTGAAAGGAAAGACAGTGAGATGGCACGTCTGCTTGAAGGTCATTAGCTGTTTTTTTCTCTAAGCTCAAACATTTTGTTCCAGCCTCCATGATTGCTTGCTGCCATCTAATTGTATCATTATGTTGTAATTATGTTTTCATGATAAGTAGTTTTATTTTATGTAAAAGAAGATAACACCTGCCTAAGTGGTCTGATACACTATGTGTTATGCTTGTAGCGTCGACCCAGGCTGCCTTCGGTCTCTCCCTTGCTTTTGGTTTGGGTTAACGCCTGGTTTAATTAACGTCTTTATGGTACATATTCTTCAGCACGGCTAACTACGCCTGTTCCATGTCTTTCTTTTATCTATTAGGAACAAAATAATTATGTTGTCTTCAACATTTTCAGCTTTATAACGGGGCTAAAACAGGACACGCTTTCTCGCGCATCCATGGTCTCCCTTTTTCTTGAGTAAACACATGTTTATGTTTACATGAATGAAATTTCATACGAGGGATTTATGACATTGCATTGTCCTTACTTGATGCCGATTCAGTTACAAGGTCTGGCATGATTCACACCTAAGTGTATTAGGGAGGATTCATACTAATTAATATAATAGCTTGAGTTTTTAGGTCATTTTTCTTCAAATACATCTTCATTCCCTTCAAGTTGGACCGATTTTACTAAATATCAACCATGCATTGGGGCTGTTCTACTGTTGTACTTTATCATTGTGTTTTAAGAAAGCATTAGGATGTCCCTTTGAGATTCAAATGGGTCAGTAATCATATACTCAAGTTTTTCTATTTAAACACATTCTTCTAAAGCTATCCTCTATTGGTTATATGTTTATTTTTTCAGCGTGCTGCCTATTCTTTTGAATATGATATATTCATGCAGTTTCTAGATACGTTTTATTTGATGGTGCTGTTAATTTTGGTTTAGACATGTTTATTTTGTGTTGACATATGAAATGCTTATGTTCCATTACAATCCTTACAGTACTCGTTCAATATGTAGTGGAATGATGTCCAAGAAACAAACTCTGTATCTCACAGACACACGTATACAAGAGAATGATATTCAAAGCTGTAAAGTAAAGCTCCAAGAGCAAGGAGTCAAGAATGTCTTACTGCTACAAAATGAGAGAAATTTTTATAGTTAATATTAATGATATAAACTGTCTTTAAAATAACATTGTTCAAGTTAAATGTCATGTAGCACGACAAGAATGATATTCACAGAACCAGTGGATATCGCTAGGCCATCAAATGGCCCTTAGGGGCCTTTTCCAAACATATTGAAAAGTTCAATATGTGATGTTCAAATGTGTTTCCTCTGTACCTTGCAAATCTATGTCTCTCTGTTACTATTGCGTCTCTGTTTGTTGGATAGAATGCACCTTATTGTTTGCATGTCTATCTATCAAGATGGTGAGAGGAAACTAAAAACATCACACATTGAACTTTTCAAAGTATTTCTTTTTGTCATTCATGATGAGTTGAATAAGTTGTTCATTATGGATTGATGATTTCTATCAAAACTCTCATCAATCATCATCATCTCTCTCTCTCTCTCTATAGTTGAGCACCCAAACAATTGTCTTTTTTGATGTCATGCTCATTTGTGGTTTCCATTACTCACTATAGTTGAGCACCCAAACAATTGTCTTTTTTTTTTCTTCATGTCTTTTGCTGTATTCATTTTCTATCATTTTATTTGCGGCCCTACAAATTTCTTCTTGTTGTTTGTACAGGTCGAGCCACGTCTCGGCTTGACCCTTGATATTAAAAAATCCAAGAAACTCTCAAAGAAGTGCAAGGGGCATATTTGATTTTGTTGAGCTTCTTTTTGTTATGATGGATGTGTACATGATGCTACATATGTACTTGCTTCTATGGATACTCTACACAATGCACACACACACTTGGCTTTGTATTTAACGTTGAAGCTCTTTTGAACACTTATGTAAATATTTTATCACTGATGGGAATATGTATGTGGTTTATCTAGTGTTGTATACTTCAAACTTGTCGAGCATTTTGGGCATTTTACCATGGGCCAAGGTTTTGTGGTTATAAGCATGTTAGCAAAATCAGCCTAAATTTCGAATGAAGTTGGAGAGATAATGTCTCAAGACATTCTTCAGTTAAAAGGAACTATATGTCATACTTTAGATAGTTAGCTTTAAACCAGTTTTATTAGTTTATTTAATAATATTAAACCATTTAAAGGCAAACTATCCTACAAAAGTAGGATGTAGATGCAGATGTAACATGCAACTATATGATATGGAATAAGAACAATAAATGCATCTATTTACTTCAGAAGCAAATTCAATGGTAAAAGCTCACAATATTTAGTTTGGTTCAAGGTTAAAGCCCTCAAAGATATTTTAGTGTACTTCATGTACATGATCATTGTCTTGGTTAGCCATAGTTTTGCAATTCGTTTTAACAGTTGACGAGATTCTCCTTGCAATGATCACCTCTTTGCATGCACTTCATGAGGCCACATAATGATGCACACATACCATGTGCTTTACTTGTCAGGAAAGTATAAAAGCAGCCTATATCTAACTAGCTAATCCATAGCTGAAAACAAATGATTCGTACACAAATTTAAGCAAATACTTGAGTGAAAATTCCCTACAAAACAATTCGGCAAACAAGTCAAAAACTATCTCAACTCTCAACGTTCTTAGAAATTTTCTGCAGAATGTGGTCTCAACTCTATATTGCCCTCGGTCTCCGAATGGTCTTTTGTTTGTCAGCTTCGATGGATCGATGGATTGACGAACGAGGTATTACTACACATGGAGGGTATGGATTAATTTCTAATCATGTTATCATTTGAAATGTATCAAGATTCAAGATTTATCATAGTTTAAACAACCTACAAACCAAATAGACTGATTAAGATCCCATGATACCGTCAATGCAGAGGAACCATGGAAATTATTGATGGGAAGCTCTCAGGTTGCATGACCAACTCTGAACTTGTTGCAATATGAACCACAAATCTATTCAAAACATTAAAAGCTAGATGCAATAAGGGGTCGTTTTCGCAACATTAGTTACACCACCTTAGAGACAGAAAGAGATTCGGCAGCTTAGTGCAGGCACGCGTATGGAAAACTGAACAAAGGGATCGATCATAATACCACAAAAGTAGCTCCAACATACCAAAACCATGAAACGAAAATCAGCAAACAGCGCGCATAGTGAATGCCACCTCTACAGCTCCTAATTGCTCTTGCTATTTTCTTAGTCTCTTAACTGATTCATTCGGCCACCTGAGTAGGTGGCGACAAATTTGGCCATGAACCACAGTAACGCGTTCCGGATGTTCACACTGGCCCTTACCAAGGTAAGATTGGTTCCGTCTCAATGCATTTTCAGAAAACACCGTCATGGCCATTAAGGCCTATGAAACTTGGAAAATGAACAAGAAAAGAGGACCGACGAAGAAGAAAGAAGAAAGAGAGACAAAAATTTGAACCATTGACGACATTAGAGTAACTGTTATGAGCCGTTCTTGAACTCAGCCGAGAGGTGCTGACGGGAACGCTAAGGCAGGCCTTGGACTTGTCACAAGAGCCCGACAAAACCATTAGCCACCCCCTGGAGAGGCTACAACCGGATGCATTCTAGGAAGAACTCCAGTTCAAGGAGGAGGCAGCCCAACTGGAGGCCAGAGAAGGCCGTAAGCCTAAAGAAAGAAAGGAAGTCCCAGGGCCGGAACTGACAAGGAAGATCGTGAGCCTCAATCCGAGTACTAGCATCCATCAGTCAATATAGATCGAACGAGCCGCAACACCCAACATAGGGTACCGTTCAACGGGCGTGGAACTATACCAAGAAGCAGCAAACCCAGAGAACGACCCAAGCCATCAGACCAATATGGACCCGTCTGAGCCAGTGGGATCCTTACCTGGGCCGAGTCTTACCTAAGTCCGGTTGATTGAGTCTAAGTTGTGTCAGTAGGAGTGGAGTGTAGGCTCGCCTTAGGGATAGATGCTAGGCGCGCCAAGAGTCAAGCATAAGTGTCAAGTGTAGAGTCAAGAGTCGAATTAAAATGTAGAGTCATGTCTATTTCCGTCTTTTCTAGTCCGTATCGGGTTAAGTCGTTGTGAACCGGGACGCTCGGGTATATATACCTGCCCGTAGTGTAACAAGTTATCTTTTTATCATATTAAGGAATCTATTTGAGTAGCTTCGTCTCTCTCTTCCACCCGAGAGGTGTGATCCCCACCTTGAAGGCGTGTACTCCCCGCCATGAAGGCATGTATTCCCCGCCATAGAGGAGTGTAAACTGTAAACCTCCTTGTGGCCGTGGTTCTGCCCAAGAGAATCAGAGGAGCTCGTGGACGTGGTAGCTGCCGGAAGGTTACCATTGAAGCTTGTCCCTACGCTTACCCCAAAGCATTCGCAATTCCCCTTGACAACGAAGGGTGGATAGAGGCTGAAAGGATTCGGGAGGACGTGTTGGAGTGGCCGTGGTTCTACCCTCTACACCGTGAACGACAATCCGGCGTGTGAGGACCAAGGTAGGTACCGAACTCTCCCGGTACTTTCCCCTCTGTGTTAGAAAACTAGGCACTACTTCGTCTCTAGTAGGCGAATCCTTGTCCCGGGCACATCGGGAGAAGGGTTGGTCGGAAAAGAGGAAGCACCCTAGTCTTGGCGACATTGCCAAGCACATCCCTAGTAGGAAGCTGCCCCCTTGTACGAACCAAGGAGGCCGCGACCGGAAAGGTCGGCAAGGAGTGTGGCCGGTTCCATTTCGATGACCTAAGTGGGGTGGGTGTGGCTGGTTGGCGGCCAGTTGCTTCTACATCACTACGTGGAATCCTAAGTGCGAGCCCGGTGCCAAGGGAGCTCTCCAACTAAGTTGGGAGTGGCATCGAGAAGGAGAGGGGCAAGGTTCAAGCAGTTAGCCGAGCAAGAATCGCCCTGACCAGGCGGAGTCAACGGATTAAGCTACACCGTGTTCGGCGTGGTCAAGTCCCTACAAGAGGCCCGGCCGGACAAACCGCCGCTGCTACATTCCCGGCGAGGACTCCGGCCAGCTCCTACGGGTCATCGGTCGACCCTGCCCAAGAAGGCGTTCCACCTCCCGAGCTTCATTAAGTGTGCGGTGATGATTCTTAGGTGCATTAACCTCCCTCGCTGTGTTCCTAGGCCTTAGCGGTCAAGGCTCTCTTACTTCCCCTTCATCTCGCCACGCGTCACTCATCAAGGGCCCACGCCCTTCAAGTTTCCAAGCACCATCAAGCCTCCCTCAACCACCGCCCATCATACCACGTGTCGTCATCGTGAGGCCCAAGCCCTTCTAGTCCCGACGAGCATTCAAGTCCCAGGTACGCACACTCCCGTGCTAGGTCAATTCTCCCTTTACGAGCTTAGCCTTAACTTCCCCCTTAACTACCTTATTAAACCCCCAGCCATTCCCGAGCTACCCTCGTAGTCTCCTCATCCTTTACCGATAACCTCATTAATCCCAACCCTTGGTCCCGAGACACTTAGGAACCCCAAACCCGAGTTATGATCTCGCCAAGTCCCAACTAGGATCAATCCCCTTCATAACTCACCATTGATCATAGCCCGTCCCTTTTAGTGTTCCACAATCCAGACGAGCCAGACCTAACGTCGTCTTCCTCAACCTTCACCCATCCCTAGGCTTAGCCCCATTTCGAGCATACCCCAGCCGTGAGAACCTTGAGCCAAGGCCCTCTCCAAGAGACTCTTCCCAGTAGGCGCTCATTCCCCTCAGTCCATACCCACCCTCAGCTGGCGTCTTGCCACTTGCTGTCCAAACTATCTCATCCACCAAAGCGGGTCGCGTTCCTTCGACGCGACCATCGGCCGGGAGGGCCGAGCTCTCAGGCGCCACTCGCTCCGCACCCCGCATTCGCTACACTGTCCAGCGTCCGCAGTCTTCCTTCGTCATCCGTCGTCCAAGAGGGCCGTCTCTGTTCGCCTTATTCCCTTCGGCAAGACGGGCCTCACGCAACAGCCATCATCCCTCGACAGGCGACCGAGTCCATACGGTGCCCCAGGCGTCGCCAGCAGCTCCACCATACCTCGGCGGTTCCGACTGGCACCATTGCCTTCCTCCATCGAAGATCAAGCTTGTCGGCCAGAAGGCTTAGGTTGATCACTTATTTCCTTATAAGAGTCTTAGTGTTAATGGTGTTTTGCTTGCGTCGTGTCAATCTTTAGAGTTTGTTGAGTCAAGCGAGGGTCCTGTCCGGCGTTGTCAGTGTAATGGATGGTTGTTTTTTATTTGTTGTCGTGAGTTAGGCTTCCCCGAGTGGTCTTGGGTAGAGGTCTCGGCCTCAGGTAGGTATTCTACAGACCCCAAGGGTTCCCCAGCCTCAACAGTAACATCCATAGCTCTTCAAAAAACAGAAAAGTCATGGTTCTTTGTAATGCAGCCTTACATTTACACAGTAATTCATGCCAACACTATAACATGGCCACGTTAATAGAAAGCAGCCCTGCACAGAGAGGAGAAAGAGAGTTTATGCTGTAGCAACATTTCATGTATTACTAGAAATTATCGCCAAAACCGTTAAATGCACATTCCGTGCCCATCGAGAATGACCCACAAAAGTTCTTAAGACAAGGCACGAATCATCGAGCAATCTCCCCACATGTAAGGATGTGCTGCACTCGATTTTCTCCGTCTCCCAGCTAGCCATTGGCACGACGCAATCGTGCTCTGGTGCGTAATCCTGCAGCATAGAATTCATTGAGAGAGAGAGAAAGAGAGAGAGAGAGATCCACACCTCGAGCTTCTGCACTAGCTCTTTGGCATTAGGAGCAGAGATTATTATGTTACGCTGAGAAGGTGTAACGAACACAGCCTTGCCGATGAAGCTCAAAAAAGAGTTGTAGTAGCCATCGACGATGAGCAGTCCAACCTGCAAAACGTTCAACATATGACTTATTTCAATGCACAGCAACGACTTCTTCAAGAGTTAACACGTCATTGCAGAAGAAGATTATCGAACCGGTTTATTGTGTATCCCAAGTTGCGCCCAAGTGATCACCTCCAAACCAAAAGCTCTTCAAGAGCTCCATACCCACCTGTAGAAGAACAAGAATGTTTGAGAGAGAGAGAGACAGCGCGATAGAGAGGGAGGGAAATGTGGTTTTGTGGTTGTACTTGACTAGGAAGAGCAATAAAAGCATCAAATGGTTTCCACACACCTTTTAATCCAACATTGTATCAAATGCAAACATAGGAAGTTTAATAAATTTCTTGCTGATTGTAGGATGGCTATGGCAGAGGATCAATAAGGAACATTCTCATGGTCTAATAATAGAAAGGGTACTAATTTTGTTTTATATAGACTAGACCAAGGATTGATTAATCAGGAGTGGGTATAGTTGTGAGGACCTAGCACTTGCCCGAAGCAGGATCAAGCTTGCCTCCAAGAGGCAAGGCTAGTTAAAAGGGGTTCAAGCTAGACTGGGAGAGAGGTGTGACTTTGGAAGAATCCAGAGAGGGTGCATAGGCATGCTCATTTAATGTCTACCTTAAACTATGGCCCAGTACTTGAAACAGCATATGTGCTACTTTTCATTTACATTATTTGCTACTCATTTTGTGTTCTTTGTAGGGATGCTCAACGAGTTAAGCCAACTTGAGGTCGACTCGAACTTGCTTGGTTAAACTCGACTCAAGCTCGATTCGTAAGTTAAACGAGTCGAGATCAAGCTTAACTGATAACTCGACTTTGTAAACGAGTCAAATTTGAGTTGGATGAACTTGACTCGATTAGATTCGTTTAACACTAATACTTATTTTTGAAATTTCAAAAACTTAAATGGCTTAAATAAAAATGTGAAGATTTTAAGCATAAAATATGTATTAAAGGACACAAGCTTAAATGAGTTGAGCTCAAGCTCATACTTGGTTAAGCATGTCGAGCTCACCTAATAAAGCTCAAATCAAGCTTGAGCAAAGCTATAGGTACTCGAGTCGAGTTCGAACTGGTCGAGCTCAAGCTCGAGCTCGGCTCGCTTAGTGGTACATCCATAGTTCTTTGTATCATTTGTATGGAATGATGGTTAATAAAAAGTATGAGACCTATTCTCCATCAGAGTGTTAAAGATAACTAACTTAATACTTTAGACATCATCACATACACAAACAAACCATTCTTGGAACTCATCGAGTTATAAATTAGAGCTCAAAAACACATCAAATAAATAACAAGAGTATTCTAACCAACTAAATCCAGCAAAATCACATTAGTTTGAGAACACAACTGGGTGACAAATCTTCTTTTTCTTTGGGGTGTCGCTCATTCATTTTCCAACTCATGCTTGCATAAAAAAACTCCTTCAAGCACTTGAAAAGGGAAACAAGAGTAAGAACTTGAGAAAACTTTTAGTACAATGGTTGGTTGGTAACATGAACCAGCCTACCCAACGGTAGTGCAAGGTAAAACAGTAGTGATATACAAGAAAATCTATTTGTAAACTAAATGTAGATAAAACACATAAAGGCAAAAACTAAAAAAAAAAGGAAAAAAAAAAAACCCGGGTGCACATTCACAAGCGTATAGTGAATAAATTATCTTTCACATGCTTTAATTTTCATCGTCTGCGAATGAAGGCATGCGCATCATTTAACTTTAATTTATCTGCGACCATTTAGGGGCTCAAAGTTTTAACAAGACAAATTTGTGAACCATTCAAGAATATCAACTCAATTATGTGAGGCTATTATATTGGACTCATATAAGGCTAACATTTTATGCATTTTACAGAGTTTTTATATTGCATGCTTGAATGACAACGTTTGAACAAATGCGTTTATTGCAATGTTATGAAAATGCATATACGTTTATGCTTTATAAAAATGTGTAGGCATATATAAAAAGAATGCAAAATTTATTGAGCTAGTTAATATAGAGACAACATATTTTAAAAAAGAAATCTCCATGATGGCATGGAGAATTTCTCCAGAATGAGTCGCCATGATTGGTACCAAGCACAAACGAATATGATATGTGCTTTGTCCCCTTTCCGGCAAGATTGTCCAATAAACACTAAAGAGTAAGTGGCTGATTTGACTTGTGGAAATCCTCAACTGTTCAATGGAATGAGGTGGCGTGAATCTGCTGTGGTTAGGAAGTGAAGTGGCATGTCTTGTCTCCCTTGCAAAGGTGGCGTGAATCTGCTGTGGTTAGGAAGTGAAGTGGCATGTCTTGTCTCCCTTGTAAATGAACTTAATTAGTGATTGCTTGGAATTCTTTACTTCTTCTAGGTGCAATAGGATGTGGTCTATGCAGGGCCTAGGGAAAGGAGACGCCACCAACTGGTCCTGAAATATAGTTGAATGAAAGAAGACATTTGCCGAATGTGTAATTAATATTAGTAATGTGTGTAATAGTTGAATTACTGGGCAATTTACTTACATATATATACGTTCAAATGCTAAGCCCTGGAGTTGCCTCCCACTTGGATGGCTGTCACATGAGTGCCCCTAGAGGTTTAGAGAAGCTAAAGAAGATTATACATTAATTCATGCTTTCAAAAAATGAAAGTAATTACATAAGATAAGAATTGTTGCTTGCATTCATATTACACGTTTAGTATATTATATACTGCATAAATGTGTGATGACATCATATAATGCACAAATGTGTGATCGATGCACCATAAGCCCTATCTCACGCATCTACCCAAAAGCAAGCACACTTTAGAGCTTCTATTGATTGCGCTCATATTTCTCAACGAAGATGTACCAACAGTGGACCAATATTATTTTAGGATTAATGGCTTTCCAAGTCTCTTATCTTTTCTAGGTTCCACCGATTAATGATGGTCGTTAAAAGAAAAGATTAGAGCAAAGAATTGATAAAAAGACTGTGAGATCGGAAAAATAATGGACCAACTGGTTCTAGTTATATATATATATATATATATATATATATATATATATATATATATAAAATCCGAGTTTTACTGAGGTTTAATTCACTTTTATCCTTTTTATTTCTCAAGAAAGCATTGTCCACTCAAAGTCACTTTTCTACCAACTGTCGAATGGACACGTCAAGAAGATGAATTGATGCCATGATCGTCTAATCTTTTATAAAATGGACGCGACATGAATGCAAGTAAGTTGGTGCCTCTGGCTGAAACAGCCAACAAGCACCGCCTCAACCTTTTCAATCACCATGTTATTCTGCTCTTTAATTATTTTAATTTAGTTTCTATTTATTTTTTTAAATATAGAGATGAAAAATAAGTTGATTAATTCGTTGGTCATCTCCTGACTCACGCAAGTTGCCTCGGAATCAGTCAAACTCAGGGTCACTCCGAGGCAAACTCAATTTAGTTCAGTTGACGATCAGTCTGGCCCCAATTACTGCTGTATACCTGGTGAGTCGAGTTTGAACTTGGTCAACTGGACTCATGTATTACTTGGCTCGAGCTCAACTTTAACTTGAGTCGAGCTGAATAAGGTTAACTTGAGCACAGCTCGATAAACCAAGTCCTAACTCGAGCTCAACATGTTTAACACTGTTTACTAATTCATTATTTGACCATTTTTAGTTTTACATTTAAAATTTATAAAAACAAACGATAACCTTATTTAACTTGCTTACTTGAGTTTAATCGAGTCAAGTTCATTGAAACTATAAATGTTAATCTTGGTCAAGCTTAATTGTAAGAGTTCAAGGGAGTTCGTTAGTTGGCTCGAGTTCCTGTACAACTTAATTGACTGTCGTCGCATATTTTATACGGCGATAAGAACTTTACGAATAGCTTCGCGGACTCTGCAGAAGCTAATCTCTCTTTAGGACTTCGCGCCGTTCTTCTGTTATACATGGTGGAAGTGGAACCATGTGGAAGGAAACCGACTATATTATTATTCAGAACTCCTACTATTATTGAAAGGCCATGGAGACGTGAGGTGTGCCCCACCACCATTTATTTTTTCCAAGAGGACCAGCCCATTTTTGTCTCTACGTTCATAAAAGGCTTCTGTTTTAGATGGTAGGTATCCTTTTGGCTCCTGCGTCTCAGATTCTATACACATAAATGCTTCCATGTTTGTGTTCGATTGGTGGGTTCATCGTTTTTTAGCATGTACACCTTATCTCTCGACGTGGGTAGTCTCTATCTTTGAGAAACACGGTTTCTCAGGCGGGATGTTTTGGCCTCTGCGATCTCAAAACTGAGGTGCCCAGTGGATATTCCGTGACGTCCGGACGCATAGATGTTACCTTTTTGGCTTTTTGGATTTGCGTGCTCATAAACATCAGTTGTCTGGTGGCCTGCAAGTTTAGGTATAGGTAATTGTGCTATTTTCTTTTTATAGATTTTAATTATAGCTTCAGTTGACTTCCATTTCCAAATAGCAATTTAGTTTTTTATTTGGTGCTTTTCGATTCCCTTTGAGAAGTCTTGATGTTGAGACTAACGGTTTCTGCAATGGTGCTCAGGCTTAAGAGAACCACTCGTCCGTTGTTGCCAGAAGCAGATGATATATGGAAGGTTTGAACTTTGAAGTAACTGGTTGTTGTCATCGGTAACTTCATATTCTTGTATGCTATGAACTCACTGGAAATGTCAAAGGAGGCAATTAACTGAGTTAGGAGTCTGGAGGGCACTCGTTTAGTATATTTTTTCTCCGTGTCTGTTTGGTTCTCCTAGTGATCTTGAAGAGCGAGATAAACTTGTTTGCTGTATACTTTGGTGGATTTATAAGGCTATTCGATCGCTCGATCATAACGTTTTCCATTGTGCTCTCAGTCTTCCACATATGTGTGAATGGTTGGCATGGTGAAAGATAGCAGGATAGGAGTCAGGGGAGATTGCTGATGTTCATATATTTTTGAAACATTGGAATGTTTAGAAGTGACTGCTGCAGTAATTGGTTCTTTCTTTTGTCCTCCGTGAACTTTAGGCGGAGTTTGCTATGAGATGACTTTGGGATTCAGAAGTTTCGGACAAGAAAGATTCCGTTTTTGTATTGGGATTGTGATGTTTGGGGATCCTTTTTCACGAGGATAGCCATTCTTCAGTTGCTCATTTCAGGGGAAGGGATGTACATGACCCTCATTGATGACATTGACGAGAACTATTTGCTATAGACTCGACACAATGTAGAAATATAAAGTGCTCGGGTCTGAATGTGTTGATACGTTGAAGTTGGTTTCATCTTAATTGTTGGAAATACTTTTTCATTAAGATGTCTCAAAATAGAGCACAATTTCATTCTGTTGGTCATTCTAATTTACTTGCCACTGGGCCTGCAAATAAATCGACTCCTGCCATTAGACCTCTGTTCCAAGGGGTAAACGTTTTGGGTGTGAAGAAAAGAGGCCATGGTAGTCGATCATGGACACGGATTGACAAGGATGGGACTTCACAGGTTTTGGAGATTGATAAGTTTACATTGATGAGACGTTGCAATCTCCCAGCCAGAGACCTTCGACTTTTGGATCCACTGTTTGTTTATCCCTCTGCTATACTGGGCCGAGAGAAGGCAATTGTAGTTAACCTTGAGCAGATTCGGTGCATAATTACGTCCGATGAAGTTATTCTCCTGAATTCACTGGATGGTTGTGTGACACAGTACCAGATGGAACTCTGCAAACGCCTTGCAGTTCGGAAAGAACTCGGTACAACCAAACCAGAAATACTTTATTTTTTTCTGCAAAATTTTCAGTTATCAGTTTTCAACCTTTCATGATACCTGACTGGTGACTTCTCCTTGGCCAACTGATTCAAAATTGGTTGCCTATCCTTATATTTTGATGCCAACTGATTCAAAATTGGTTACATATTCTTATATTACCATTATACATAAACTCTGTGGAGGTTTCATTGTAAAATGGTTTTTTTGCAGATGACTTGCCATTTGAGTTTAGGGCCTTGGAGGTAGCTCTTGAATTAACTTGCACATTTCTAGATTCTCAGGTACATAACTACTAGATACAAGACATCAATAATGTCTCTTTTACGTTGAAGAAACTTATTTTTGTTCCATGTTGCCTCTGATATTATATGTCTAGTTTCCCAGCATTGTGCATTGATGAGTGAACGTGGTGGATTTTTTTTTTTTTTTTTTTGTGCAAGATGGTCCTGCTTTGTTGCCCTATAAATAGTGTGTGTGTGTCCACATGCATGGTGAGGGTGTTATGGTTGTGAGTGACTCTCTCTCTCTCTCTCTCTCTCTCTCTCTCTCTCTCTCTCTCTCAAAGCGATAATATATGTATATTCTATATATAGAATAATGTGTTAGGTTTTAGTGCAATCTGAATGACATACATGTGCCGATCTAAGTCAAACTATTTTTGGACAATCTCTGCCTGTATTTTGCATCTGATCTATATCATTAAGAACCTCTCGGTTTACTTGTATGCGCACAATCATGAACACTGGTGAAGGCTCTGTATGGCTAATAAAGTGGTTTGCATAAAAGCCTCCACATGTCTGGTAGTCTAAATTTTGATACCTAGAATGTGCATCCTGCTGCATGGCTGACAGGCTGAGGCAGTGAAGAGACTTTCTTAGTGGCTGACCAGGTTTTGTGCACCCAGGGTGCAATAAACATTCACCTTCTGGAGTGATAACTTCAAATACAACCAAGAAAGTTCATTATTCCCATGAGCAAAACTTCTTTTCATTTGTGCAAACATTTCAGACCTTAAGCATGTTAGAGGCAAATTGAAAATTAACCTGTCCTTTTCTGTTTGCCAGGGTTGTGATTCAAATTTTGTTCTTTGGCATATGGTAGTTAAATTATTTGGATTGTCAGCACTGTTGAGGGTCTTTTATCACTTTATTTACAGTGTTCACTATTATACCTTTTGTGGCTATGGTTTGCAGGCAACAGATCTTGAAAATGAGGTTTACCCAGTGCTAGACGGCCTTGCCTCATCAATTAGCACTCTGAAACTAGAACACGTACGAAGGATGAAAAGCAATCTTCTTGCTTTGACTCAGAGAGTACAAAAGGTATGATTACATGGATGGATACAAACTTATCATACAATATGAAATAAAGACCATTCCAAATTGCCTGTCTCACTATAGAGTACAACTGCAACACTAGTATTAGGAGCTAAAACATGCCTTTGAGTGTTAATGATAGCTATAGATGCTTGTCTTGGATCCTATAAACAGTTGCAGCCTACAAGTGACATAAACCTCAATCAGGACATGAATGTGAAGATAGATAAAATGCACTTATGTCTTAAAATTTTGTAATATCAGATTACTGTGTCATCCACTGAAGACTTATGCACAGAAAAACAAGAAAAAAG
Source organism: Nymphaea colorata (assembly GCF_008831285.2). Classification (NCBI taxonomy): domain Eukaryota; kingdom Viridiplantae; phylum Streptophyta; class Magnoliopsida; order Nymphaeales; family Nymphaeaceae; genus Nymphaea; species Nymphaea colorata. Next base: position 8,109,028 of record NC_045144.1, read on the forward strand.
GAGAAGAGAAGTGCCAAAGGATAGGGATGGCAACGACACTAACTGTATGCTGAACCCTAAGATTATATTGTAAAATCAATCTTTTACACCATGGACTAATAAGTCCTATTAAAAACAAAGAATATTACAGCTATGCCATTAATGAGAAAGCATAACACCTAATATGACAGCTGAATCTGGATCCAGATCCAGACGTCATGACCCAAACCTTATACACGTTTTAATACCTTCTCTCAAGTTGTACATGGACTTGCATCATGTACAACTGGTTCTTTAGCAACCAGAATTGTCGTCATGTTAATCCTTTATTAAATAAGTCTGCTAGCTGATCTTCAGTTCTAACATGTTGGGGCTCTATCTCCTTTTCCTCAACCTTTTTGTTGAATAAAATGTTGATTGATTTCAATGTGGTTGGTCTTGCTATGCTGAATGGGATTAAAAGCAATGTCCATTGCGCTTTGATTGTCACATAGGAGCACGGAGGAAGCAATCTTCTCCCCTAAATCATTAGCTTCTGCTGTGCCTGCAGCCATTGACCGGTATGTTGCTTCAGTACTACACAACCTTTTGTTTTTGACTGCTCCAAGACACAAGATTATGCCCTATGTAAACACAATAACCACTCACCGATCTCCTCTCATTTGGATCACCTGCCCAATCCGCATCTGTATAAGTGATTATCTCATGTCCATTATATGCATTGTCATTCTTATGGTAAACAAGGCCGTCTGTTACAGTGCCTTGTAGATATCTTCAAATGTGCTTCACTGCCTCCATATGACCTTCTCTTGGAGCATGCATAAACTGAGAAACCTGATTAACAACATAAACAATGTCAGGCCTGGTAAATGTAAGATACTGTAACATATCAACAATGCTTTGATATCTTACAGGATTGGCATAAGCCTCCCCATCTTCAGAACTTAATCTCTGATGTAATACACTAGGAGTAGTAACCGGTCTATAATTTGTCAGGCCCTGTCTTTTCCAAGAGATTAAGAGTATATTTTTGTTGCATAAGTGTCAATGTGTCCTGTTTGTTTATCAACCTTTACCCCAAGAAAGTACCTCAATTCTCCTAAACCCTTCATCTTAAAGATCTTCATTAAGAATTGTTTTACCTCTCCCACATGCTCATTTGAACTCCCTGTTATAACAATATCATGAACCTATATGAGGAGAAGAGTTGTGATACCTTTCTTTTAGTAGACAAATAAGGAATGATCCAATGACTTAAATGACCGTGCCAGAGTTTTGGCTTATTACAATAGCTAGAGATACTCGGCGAATTAGAACTGAAAAGACGACTCTGAAGAAGACTTTGATGGCTCCAACTGAAGAACAGTGACTAAAGAAACTGAAGAGGTGATTGGGTTCTCCTTGAAGACATACATATCTCCGCCTCGTACTTCTCCTATAGCGAACATCTCCTTCTTTTGAAGATCCTTAATATAGACAAAAGAAGGAGTAAATTCAACGGTTGAATGCATATCATTAACAAGTTTAGTAATAGACACAATATTTTTTAATGTTAGGAGTGAGAAGGACATTGGACAAAAAAAGAGATGATTTTGACATGTGAATTTGTGCATTTCCAATATGACTGATGGAGTGATGAAATTCTTCACCCGTAACTATACAACCTTTCCCAAGATAATGAGAGAGGTTAGATAATTTACCATCATCCATCACATGTGAGGCTGCCCCTGAATCAACATACCACTGTCCTTGCTCATTCTTCTTCAACGTCATCTGTGATAGGGTTGACAATAAGACCTGATGTACATCTCCTGGTGGTATCCTCGTTCCCTGAGAGTTAACTGGTCTATATTCAGGCTTAAGCATTTTTTTTATTCTGCAGGTTAAACCAACAGTAAGCTTTCACATGTCCCCTTTTATTGCATCGGAAGCATGTGGGGATTCACTTTTGATTTCCTGTAGTAGAGCTCCCTAAAATGAAGGGTGTAGGCAAAATGCCTCGTCCTCCATGGCCAAAACGACCTCTATCCCTGCCTCCTTGATGTGTCCTCCATTACCTCATCCATAGCCTACGAAAGTCTTTATAGCAAGCAGTGAATGAAAACTGGTTGAATCTTTCTCTTCTGCTTTCTGCTTCATGGTATTCTCGTGATAAAGAAGCTTTGCCCATTGTTCTTCAAAAGTGGGCAGTTGCGGAAGACACTGCAGTGCTATAGTAAACATGTCAAAATCAGTTCCTAAGCCATTTGTAAGCTGTTGGACTTTGTCATTATCTGAAATAGCACTACCAATGACTGCCAACTGATCGGTGATGGCCTTCATGCAACCAATATACTCCATGACTGACATCAAACCCTTCTTCAAATTCTGAAATGTTTTTTTCAAAAATAGAACCCGTGCCTCTCATATCTGAAAATAAGTCTGAGATAAATGAGTCCATAGCTCTGTTGCAGTGTAATCATCTGAAAGAGTAGCCAATACTTCTTGAGAGGGTGTCGAAGTGATGTAGGCAACCAAAGATTGGTCATGTTTTTTCCAAGATGTATATTCTGGATTTTTTGTGAACTTGGAACATGTGGCACCTTTCTCATCCTTAGATTCTTGTACAATAACCTTCGGTGGGAGCGGAACCATCAAGATGCTCATTGAGATCTTGACTCTGTATAAACGGAAGTATTTGCCTCTTCTACGTCAAGAAATTAGAATGAGTGAGTTTGTCAGTGACTAGCTGATTCAAGAAGTTGGCTGACAGACCAGAATGTATAGAGCAATCCATTGACAAGGGAGGAACAAAAACAAGACTAGAAAAATTCAAAGACAAATAAGAAACAAAAGATGAATATGAAGAAGGAGATTTCTAATCAGCAATAAAACAGTATCAGCCCCTATCAACGCCTCTTTCAAACAAGGTAAGCTAACATAAGCAAAAAGCAAAAGCTCATGGGTTTTTTTTTTTTTTTTTTCAAGCTTGCTGAAGGGGATAAAACCTGCTGGAAGTGGCGGAAAGAGAGGAAGGCTTTCTGTAAACCTGCGGGGCTTTTTTTTTTTTTTTTTTTTTGGTGGGGGGTAGGGGCACGAGAGGCCTGCTGGAAAAGATCAAATACGGTAACCTGTTTCTGTCAACCACTGACTAGTCAAAAGGGATGTTGGCCTACTGAGACTGGTCAGACTTATGGGCAGATCTCAAACACGTGCTGAGAGAAGAGAATACAGACTAAAGAGAGGACTATACGACATGAATCAGATAGATTAAAAGGAATACCAACAGAAACAGTAATAGGAAGTAAAGAATGATGAGAGATCACAGAGAATAGAAATAAGAAGACAGGAAAGATGACAGATCAGATTATCGTCAGTAATAGGAAGTATACCTCTGGTAAACGACCTGCAACCTGGCTGATACCATCTAAGATTTTCTAATATCAGATTACGGTGTCATCCACCGAAGACTTATGCACAGAAAAACAAGAAAGAAGGAGAAGAGAAGTGCCAAAGGATAAGGACGGTAGCAGCAGTAACTGTCTGTTGAACCCTAAGATTATATTATAAAATCAATCTTTTACATAAGCAGTGTTGTATGTATCGTACGATACGTTTTGTCTCATTTTAAATTTACGAAAACGATACACCACCTGTATTGCAAACAGGTGGTGTATCGTATCTGTATCGCATGCATCGTGCGATACACAACCTGTATCGTACGATACAGGGCAATACACCTTGTATTGCTAGATACATGTGTATTTTGAAAAATATTGGGTTAAAACCACCCTTTTCAAACTAATTTTTAAAACTTGCCTCCCTCTTCATTTTTTAACATATCTAATAGTTGAAGAAGGGGGAGATTGCGGCAATTTTCAAAAGGAATAATCAGTTTCACCATGAAATCATCAATTTGAGGGCAGATTTATGCGTGGATGATTGATTCTTGTTTAGATAAAGAGGGTTTATATCTTCTACTAAAGATGAAAATGAGAATGAGATGATAATGATTATGAATGAAACTGTTTTCATTTGTTATTTGCATTAACATCGAACAATTTTGTCTTGTGATGTGATGTATAGTGCACGTAAAACTTGGTTTTTTGATGTGTTATGGATCTTATGACATACTTATTATGTAGATCATCTTATAAATTATGTTTTTTGATGTCTTAGTTCATGTTCTGCTTTATGATATTATGGCCACTTATTAATGTTTGTGAAGTAACTTCATACCTATAGGCTATAATAAGCCTGCCATTGTGTATAACATGTTTTTTCATTAAAAAAACATAATCTTTATTTTTCTTGATTTATCTGATTTTTCTCTATTTTTTTCTATTTTTTGAATTAAAAAAATAAATTTACGATACACATACGATACTTTACGATACGGCGTATCTATTGGGCTGACCAACACAGCTTACGATAAGTTTTTTACAACAGTGCATATAAGTGCTATGATTCGGTGAGAGAATGAATGGGTCTCTCAAGGCATATCTCCATGAATATGAACCATATTTTATGCAAATGAAAAGAATGGCAAGTTGATGAGATTTCTATTTCTAATGCCTTATCCCATTGGAGAGATCAAATGTGATAATTCTGTTTCTCAAAGCAAATATGAAAAACAAAAAGTGGACCAAGTCAAATATATAAAAGATGGGACAAAAGGGTTGTACACATACCTTTTCATGATCATTCTGAATCTCTAAAAGCTGAACTGTAAGATGTTAATTCTGATTCAGATTGATCCTAAATGTGTGGTTCAAGAACAAATTCCCATATCACCTCTTGTTGTAGCACCTCTCCTCCTTTCCAGGTATTCATAGTTCAGGAGTTTCAGTCCCTCACTCTCAATTTATTTCTTATGATTCATGCTCGCCAAAGGAGTTAAATGCTTTAAAAATAATGAAAATGAGAGATTTGGTGCAATGGTCTATAAGATCATGACAAAGGTAGATTAAAAAACTCAGCCTCATAAAGCAAGGTTGGTTGCCAAAGTATATAATCAACAGTTTGTAATCAGTTCTTTAAAACATTTTCTCCTGTTCACACATGACTGCCATATGAATGTTGCTTTTAATGGCCTCCTTAAAGCATTGAAATTTCTATCAGCTAAATATGAAGAATGCTTTCTTAAATGGTGATTTTGATTATGAAGTGTAATATAGCTTCCTTAGAGAAATTTGATTCAGAAGAAACGGTGTGCAACCTAAACATTCTATTGTTAAGTCTGTACGCATCAATGTAAAGGGATCGGGTCTGGATCGGGTCTGTTCAGACCCGATCCACTTCGTTTTTATGTCTTCACGTCTAAGTGGTGGCACCTCTTGTAATTACTTCATGTTTTATTCCTCTTTTTGTTGTAACCTAATTAGGTTTATGTTTTAATAATAGAGATCAAGCATAGTGTGGCTGCATTGGCCGCCGGTTCTCTTACCTTCATTGCCTTCTTCTATTCTCTATTCTCCATCCTCCTTATTTTCAGACGGAGAGACGTGATTCGGTGATGTTTTAGTGAAGATTCTCACATGGTATCAGAGCCAGGTTACATCGTCCTCCGGTGAGTGATTTCTTCTTGGAGTATTCTGCCCTAAATCTTATTTTCTGCCGTGCTTGGAGTATTCTGCCCTAAATCTTATTTTCTACCGTGGTTATCCTCAAACTCTGTTTCTGCCCTTAATCCCACGATTTGCCCTAATTTCTGTTGCCCTAAATTCTGTTTTTTGCCCTAAGTCACACGGTTTGCCCTAATTTGCCCTAATTTGCCCTAATTTCTATCGTGACCTCTAAAATTCTGCCCAAATCGTCTGTTCTAATCCTCTTTTTCAATCATGGACCAGCCGGCTCCCTCTCTTCTATCCTCTAGTTTTCTCTCACAACTCATCTCTCAAAAACTGAACCATAGTAATTATTTGACTTGGAAACGCCAAATTGTCCCATTTATTAAGAGCCATAGACTGTATGGGCACATCGATGGGACTACTCCAGCACCTCCAAAGTATGTTAACCGTGAAATAAAGAAGACAGTCGTGGGAGATAAAGGTGTTGGGGCCTCGGCTGGAAGTGAAATCAGTTTTGAATATGAAACTCTTCCTGAGAGCAATCCCGAATATGAAGTTTGGCTGGCTCACGACCAGTCTCTTGTTGCTTATATCACTTCTACATTGTCAGAAGAGGTATTGGGAGGTATTGATGATGATTTAACTGCCCTAGAGTTGTGGTCTACCCTTGCTACAACATATTCTCAAGTCTCGGAAGCACGTTTTCTACAATTAAGAAGGCAATTTCAGGATATCAAGCGTGGGACGCGTACAGTTTTGGAGTATTTGAATGAAATCAAGAGTGTTAGTGATCAGCTTGCTGCAATTGGACATCCCGTCAGTGACAAAGACAAAGTCCAACAAGCCTTGAGTGGACTGGGAACGGAATTTGATATTTTTTGCACAGCCTTGGAAGTCTTACCTGTTCTCCCATCTTTTGAAGATCTAAAGGCGAAGCTTTTTCAACATGAAGCTAGTCGAGTTCAACGACATAATCTGGTTCCTTCCAACAGCCACAATGTATTGATCACAGGAACTCACGCACTGCAAGGAAATCGCACTCGTTCTTGGACTCCTCAGACAGGCATGGGAAGAGGGATTCTCCCAACACCGCCAGGCATGAATACTACCTCTGCCACATCTAGGAGAATCCCGACATGCTTCTATTGCAACAAGAAGGGGCATGTAAAATCAGAATGTTGGCACAATCCTCAGAACAAGAATAGTCAGGTCAGGCGCGAGAATAGGACAGTAGCGGGGTCAGCTCCATCCTCGTCTGGATCAAATCCAACTTCAAAGGTTTCAGCAGACGTGCAGCAACTTCTAATGACAGCCTTATCCAAACTTAACTTGAAGCAAAATGAGCAAGGAGAGTGGTATGTGGACTCTGGAGCAGCAGCCCACGTTACTGGTGACACAGGTAATCTCTCTAGTGTTTCCCCTTATTTAGATCAAGGCTCAGTAGTCACGGGAGATGGTTCCCATCACACAATATCGCACATTGGAAATGCACAAATATCCATGGGTTCTTCTTCCATTCCATTAAAGAATGTCCTTGTTGTTCCAAGTGTCAAGAAAAATGTTATCTCAGTGTCCAAACTTATTGATGATACTCACTCCTCTGTTGAATTCACACCATCTTCTGTTTATGTCAAGGATGCTCAAACCAAGAAGACATTCGCTGAGGGCACTCGCAAAGGAGATATGTATGTCCTTGAAGAAGCTCCAAAGCTGTCCAAACCTCACCCTCCAGATTCATGTTCTTCAAGTCATAATGAAGTCAATGTCGCAGAATATAATAAGCCATCCATTTGGCATGGTCGGTTAGCTCATTGTAGTCAGTCTTTTGTTCGAAGTCTTGTTGCAGACGGACTCTTAGATAAGTCCAGTCTGAGTTCAGTCAGTGAGTCCAGCATGTGCTCGAGTTGTCATCTTTGTAAGAGCCATGCTCTTCCTTTTCAGTCAATTAATAAAAGAGCTTCAAGGATTTTTGACACCATATATTCTGATGTTTGGGGGCCTGCTCCAATTCCCTCTTCTTCTGGGAGTAGGTACTATGTCATTTTTATAGATTCATATTCTCGACATACTTGGATACACTTCATGAAACACAAATCTGAAGTTTTCCGTTTGTTTACTCAATTCCATGCCTTGGTTCGAAATAAATACTCCAGTAATATTGTGCATTTTCAATGTGATGGTGGTGGTGAATTTATTTCTAATGAATTTACTGAGTATCTACTAGATAATGGGATCACTAGACAGATTTCATGCTCACATACTCCTCAGCAAAATGGAATTGCTGAACGGAAACATAGACATATTGTTGAAAGCGCGCTCAGCATGATGCATGACACAGACTTACCCATGACATTGTGGACTGAGGCTTTTCATACGGCTGTGCATGTTATAAATCGACTGCCATTGGCTTTGCTTGATGGCAAATCCCCATATTTTTTATTACATCAAGAGCAGCCACGCTATGAGGAATTGCGTGTTTTTGGATGTGTTTGCTATGTGCATGTTGATGTTTCCTTACGTAACAAGTTTCAAGATCGTGCTATTTTGTGCAGATTCGTAGGGTATGCAGAAAACTACAAGGGTTATAGATGTTACAACCCTAAAACTGGGCGTGTTCATATTTCACGGCATGTTGTTTTCGATGAAAACAGGTTACAAGATCCCAAGGCTACTTGCATGACACTCAAGGATAAAAATGAGATTTATGATACTTGGCTGCATGCTGAAATCCTAAGACAAGGGACTGACCGTTTGATTGAGCACGAGGAGCAAGATGTTAATGAGGCTGAGACACTTGTGAGAGATTCCTTGGACAGCATGCCCTCATCCTCACAACCCCATGATTCACCTATACATAGTCGGTTCTCAGGCCTTGTGTACTCTAGGCGATCAGCTCCTAATGCAGCCCCACGTCAGTCCCAACGTGTGCGACATCCCATTGATCGGTGGGTAAGTTATAACAACTTTTCTTTAGATTTTCAGTTGTTTATGACAGAAGTCAGCAAGAAGGTCGAACCAAAATCCTATCACCATGCAAGTAAGGAAAAATGTTGGGTTGAAGCTATGAATGAGGAAATGGCAGCATTGCATGAGTGTCAGACTTGGCAGATTGTCCCTCGTCCAACTGATAAGAATGTTGTGGGCTCCAAATGGGTCTACAAACTGAAATATAAGCCAGACGGTAGCATTGATCGACATAAAGCACGTCTTGTGGCCCGTGGTTTCACACAACAATATGGGGAAGATTATGATGAAACATTCAGTCCGGTTATCAAGATGGGCACAATACGTGTGATTATTTCTCTTGCAGTCTCATATGGGTGGCCTCTTTATCAGTTAGATGTCAAAAATGCTTTTCTACATGGGATTCTTAAGGAAGAGGTATACATGGAGCAACCTCCCGGCTACAATACTCATGATCCTCAAAAATGGGTTTGTAAGTTACACAAGTCTTTATATGGGCTGAAGCAAGCTTCTAGATCATGGTTCGATCGGTTTTCTCATCATATACAACAAGCTGGTTTTCTACGAAGCTCTCTAGATCATTCCTTGTTTATGTATCATACCGAAGAAGCTACCACTTGGTTACTTATCTATGTAGATGATATTGTTATAACTGGGAATTCTTCTTCTCATATATCTTATGTTAAGGATCTGTTGCAGCAAGAATTCAAGATGAAAGATCTCGGCGAACTTCGGTACTTCTTGGGTGTTGAACTTGATAGAGCAAATGATCGATTGACTCTTACGCAGCATAAGTATACTCTTGATATTTTGGACAGGGCAGGTATGATTAATTGCAAACCCATAACTACTCCTAGTGTTCTAAACACTAAATTGGCTGCCTCTGATGGAACTGCTGCCTATTCAAATCCTACCTTCTATCGTAGCATTGTTGGTATGTTACAATACCTTACCTTTACGCGCCCAGACATAGTCTATGCTGTAAATCAGATCTCTCAATTTATGCATGCACCCACAGAAGGACATATGGATGCTACTAAGCGGATCTTACGGTATCTCAAAGCTACTCTTGGGGATGGATTGATCTATACAAAGTGTCTCAATGTTTCTCTTGGACATAGCATATATACTTATACTGATGCAGACTGGGCAGGAGATCCTGATGACCGACGCTCAGTTTCAGGTTTCTGCCTTTTTCTTGATTCTAATCTCATTTGTTGGAGCAGTAAAAAGCAGCGTGCCGTTGCACGATCTAGCACTGAGGCAGAGTATAGAGCAATGGCTGCAGGGACAGCTGAGGCATCATGGTTACGACATTTGCTTGGAGAGCTTCATCTACCTATTGTTCAGTCCTCATTGCTATGCGACAATCAAAGCGCCATCAAAATTGCCTTCAACCCCATTTTGCATAATCGTACCAAGCACATTGAGATTGATCAACACTTCATTCGTCAGAAGGTTGAAGAAGCCGAGATATTGCCTACTTATATATCCACCAGTGAACAAATAGCGGATCTTTTTACCAAAGGTCTTACAGGGCAGCATTTTTGGGATTTGAAAAACAAGTTGTGCATGATCAAATCTCATGCACAACTTGAGGGGGGCTGTTAAGTCTGTACGCATCAATGTAAAGGGATCGGGTCTGGATCGGGTCTGTTCAGACCCGATCCACTTCGTTTTTATGTCTTCACGTCTAAGTGGTGGCACCTCTTGTAATTACTTCATGTTTTATTCCTCTTTTTGTTGTAACCTAATTAGGTTTATGTTTTAATAATAGAGATCAAGCATAGTGTGGCTGCATTGGCCGCCGGTTCTCTTACCTTCATTGCCTTCTTCTATTCTCTATTCTCCATCCTCCTTATTTTCAGACGGAGAGACGTGATTCGGTGATGTTTTAGTGAAGATTCTCACATCTATGGCCTTAAGCAAGCTCTTGCAGTTTGGTAGAGAAATATACCTCTTCAGTGGAAGAGATCAGGTTTGAACAAAGATACCATGATCGAGCTTTATTCATGTCCTTAACAAAGTAAAAATATCATATACATCTCCTGTATGTAGATGATTGTTCCTGGTGATGACTTGATGAAAATTGATGATACAAAAGGAAGAATGGCTCAGATTTTTGAGATGAAAGATCTTGGATACTTGAAGTACTTTTTGGGTCTTCACCTTTCGTATTCAAGAAAGGGACTACACCTATAGAATACAAGCATGAAACTGGTCTAGACTTCTAGTGACCAGAGCAAGGTTGGCTGATGACAAAACAAGGTGGAATCTCCACTAAAGGCAAACATTGAGTTGAGAAACTAAATGGAGAAGCACTATGGAAAATTTTTTGGTGTATGGACAACTTGGTTGTAGCTTGATATGTTTGACTATTACTAGACTAGACATTTCATATGAAATCCATGTGATAAGTCAATTAATGAAATTTCCTAGGTTAGTTCATCCCTCTGCATGTGAAAGATATTATTAGATTTTTTTTTCTAGTTTGCAGAATTTAAAAATTATTATGATGCAAAATTTTGAAAGATCTCCTTATGGTAGACTGTCCACTTCTGGTTTTTGTGTCTTTCTCGGAGACTTCATCATCTTATGGGAAAGTAACAAACAATAGAGAATAGCCTTTCCAGAGCTGAATTAGAGTACTTGGCTGTGGCACAAGTCGCAGCTGAAATTACTTGGATTTGCTGGTTGGTAGATGAACTTGATGTTTCTATTAACAATAGGACTATCTTGAGCTGTGATAACATGAGTGTTATTTATACTGCTAAAATTCCAAAATTTTTTGAGAGAACACAACGCATCCAGATAGATGGCTCTTTACTAGAAGAGCCATTGAAGAAAGACTAGTATATCTTAAACATGTGAATTCTGGAGAACAAATTTCTGATGAGTCTAAAAGCTTGCAGCCACCAGATTTAAGACATTTTTCTCGAACGTGGCATGATTCATCTATCACCATGTCAAGTTTTGTTTTGTTTTTTTTTCTTTTTATTTTTTTTTTTTGGGGTGGGGGAGGGGGAGTGGAGGGAGTTAAGAACTATATTTTAATGTACATAGATCTTCCTCTCATTCTTGGGGATATGTTACTCGTACGTCATATCTGTACTGATAATTTTGTATCAAGATTTTTCTTAATCTAAGTGTACCTTTTTCCTTTTCAAGGCTGAGAATGATGCCCTTTAAGATTGTAATTCTGTTTAGGATAGTCAAATATAAGAAAATCCAGTCATTGTCTCCTAATCTTGAACAATTTCTTGTCTCAATGTTACTTGCTTCTACCCTTTGCTCTTTAATCTTTTGCTTGTAAACTGCTTTTCTATCTTAATATGTTTTGTAGTTCCATGCTGTATATGATTCAATGAGATGAGACTTCGATTGTCATAACATGGAAAACGGACTTCTCCCAGCTGAGCAAAGAAGTGTCTAATCCATTAATTCAGATGTGATGGAAGCCATAAGATGAAACTTTGCTTGGTGCTTGATTTTGTGACCGATCTTTGATTTTTACTACTCCATGAGACTAAATTTCCACCAACAAACAAATAATAGCTGGATATGAATCTTCAAGATCTCCAGCTCCATCTGCATTTAGGTGTGCCATTAAGATCAATATTTCATGTTTTTGTCTCCTTTTCTCATAGATCAAAAATCTCTTTTGGTGCTCTTAAGCCATCACGATATCCTCCTAACAACTTCCAAATGGTCATAAGTAATGCTTGATTAACTACATACACTGTATTATTTCCCACTGTTATTACTCAACTCCGGCTGAACATGAGATAGTGCAGCTGCAAGTCTGCAGTCTTATAATCAATACTTGACAAGTAAGTCAAGAGTATACTTATGGTGGGTTGTTAGCTTTTCATTGACAACCTCAAATTGAAAGGAATATTTCAACCTTTTAAGGCCTTTCATTTGAATTTTTTTTACTAAGAAAACCTTTCCCTTGAATACCTTCCTCTTACCTCCATGTGATTTTCATGTCCTCTACATATATAAGGAAAAACCGTCTACAACCTTTGAAAAATCTTCTTGGTTGTTCCATGTACAATTTTTTTTTATAAGTTTGCATGTGAGAATGCATTTTTAGGATCTCTGTCACATGAGTGCAAGTATGTGCGGGGGGGGGGGGGGGGGGGGGGGGGGGGGGGGGATTACAGGCATTAGTGCAAAACATTTTCAGAAAATCTGGAGGCAGGGGCACGGCTGTATATATATATATATATATATATTGTAACACTAAAATTTTAAGCAAACAAACACAGATTAATTGTATATATTCGTAAAAATATAGATTGCTTAGCAAAAATTACTAAAGTAAACCAAAAATATACAATATATGAGTCTGCTATGTCCAAGCTGTGTCCCGTACCTGCACCCATGCTCAGCCATATCAACACTGGTACAATGCCCTTCTAGGAGTGTCCATGTGACACAGTTCAGGATCCATTTGATTTAAACAAGCAAGCACACAATGATAAAAATTGTACAACATTTTAAAAGGTCTTATCATAGTTCAGCCCTAGTTGTCTACCTAAGGATTAGTTTCATCCTAGGTGCTAGACAACCATTAGTCCATAGGTATTATTCAGATGGGCCCAAAATTAGAACTGTGTTCTTATTCAAAGGTCTCCTTAAATCCTCTCGTGTTTGGCATTAACACAAGGCTGCCATTTTTTCATTTGGTGCTTCAACCCATTCTTTAGATTCACAAACATGACAAAAATGTCTGGGTTCTTGTAACTCCGTGGCTTCAAGAAAAAGTTGTTGTTCGGCATTCAAATTTTTATACTAACCATGTTTCCACAAGATATCACATGTGTGCCTACCTTTTGAATGGCTAAGGATTCTCGACTGTAGGAACTTCATTTTCTTGAAGATTGTGGGTCAATATCTAAACTAGGCCCATTGCTTCATGTATTAGCTTAAATTTAGGTAAATTAGCATGAGTACAAGTATCAGTGCTACCAATAAGCTAGGACAATACCTTGTAATGGCCATTTTTCCATTCTTCCCACTTCTTTTCATATTCTGCAATGGCCTTGTTCTTCTACCGCCCTTCTAACTCCTTTGCCTTTCCATCTAGCCTTGGTTAGGATTAGTAAAGGTTCTTGTAGCCATCAGTGAATCTCGAAAAACCTTGTCCTGCAATATGATGTTCAAAGGTTGATGTCTGTGTTGCATAGTTGGGGTGAGCTTGATGAGAAGTGTTTAGTTGGAAACTTACATATCTTTCATGAAAATATAGAAAAAGAAGATGAAGAGGAAAGAAACGCCAGCTCAAAAAAAAATGTAGTTTATAGTTTATACAAACTGGCATACTTTAGTTTATAGTTTATACAAACTGGCATACTTCTTCAGGCAGCAAAAAGCAATGAGAAGAACCTTGCTTTGATACCAGGTAAATCAGAACCAAACTTTGAAAAAATATGGAGTCATCAAAAAATAGAAAACTTGACAAGATCAAACCATCAAGGCACAAGAAAAAGCACAAAATATGCATAAGAAACAAAATACCAATGGATAAGAATATGAACTTATATATCACAAAAAGCAAAAATGAAAAAACAGATAAAAGTCATCCAAATAAAGGGGGGGATTACCCTCTATATATTGAAAATAAATGAGAGATTAGATTACATTAGGAAAGTTTGCGCTATCCATTGTCTCTCTCTCTCTCTCTCTTTACATATATATATATATATATTGAAGTTCAAATCTGCTAGGCGCTTGATGTTTTCAGCTAAAAATAAAAAATCTATTGCTAAAATCAGTAGCCATAGGAGCATTAATGATGAGTCATGGTGCTTTTAGCAATGGTTTATGATGTTTTTAGTGATGAATTTTTAGTGTTAAGCCATCTAGAAACATCTGACATCTTATATACATATACATATACATATACATATATATATATATATATATATATGAGGATTCAAATATTACAACTTAGCAACAAGATATGGTGGAACGCTCTTGTTAGCTGATAAGATTAGAAAGAATAATCTTTGATTAACATCGAAATCTGCCCTAACTCCTCTTTATATAGACTAGAGGAGAGAGAGAAGTTACAAGAGAAACATCTAAAGGAAAAGTTATTACAAAAGTACCCTCTTAAACCTAAAACTGAATATAAACACATCTTAACACTCCCCCTCAAGTTGGAGCGTATATGTCAAATAGGCTCAACTTGGAACAGCAGCTTTGGAATGGTCCCCTTGCAAGAGCCTTAGTAAAGATATCAGCCGTTTGCCCTGTAGTTGAAATGTGTGAGGTACTTACAAACCCCTTTTGAATCATGTCTCTAGTATAGTGACAATCTACTTCAACATGCTTGGTTCTTTCATGAAAAGCCGGATTATTAGCAATAAACAGTGCAGCTTTGTTATCACATAACAGTTGCATAGGAAGAGGCACTTCGACAGTAAGATCCAACATCAGGGATCTAACCCACATAACTTCAGCAGTACCCTGAGCCATAGCTCTATACTCAGATTCTGCACTTGATCTGGCAACCACAGTTTGCTTCTTACTCTTCCATGTAACCAAGTTGGATCCAATAAACACACAAAATCCAGTAGTGGATTTTCTGTCTGAGGGGCATCCTGCATAGTCGGCATCAACATACACAGATATAGTGAGTGAGGTACCATTCTGAAAGAAGAGTCCCGTTCCTGGTGAATTCTTTAGATACCTAAGAATCATCATAGCAGCATCCCAATGAACTTTCTTGGGCTTATCCATAAATTGACTCACTCTGCTAACAGCATAGGCAATGTCAGGTCGAGTAACAGTGATGTATAGGAGCTTCCCAACAATCCCTCTATACTGTCTTGCATCAACATCTTCAGTATCATCATCATACAAGCGGGTATTGATATCCATAGGCGTGGATGCAGGCCGACACCCCAGCATCCCTGTCTCTTGCAAAACATCAGTAACGTATTTCCTCTGGCACATGATAAGGCCCTTTTGATTTCTGGCAAACTCAATACCAAGGAAATAACGTAGTTCACCAAGGTCCTTGGTGACAAAGTGTTGTCCAAGGACATTCTTGATGTTGGAAATCCCCTGATCATCATCCCCTGTAACAATGATATCATCAACATAAACAAGAACTATCACCCGTACCTGTAGAAGTCTTCTTGACAAAGAGGGAATGGTCGGCCGAAGAACGTCTGAAGCCCTCATTCTCAATATTCTCTGACAATTTCTGAAACCAAGCTCGAGGACTCTGTTTCAGACCATAAATCGCCTTTCGCAATCTGCACACTTTCTGACACTCCCCCTCAGCAACAAACCCTGGTGGTTGCTGCATATACACTTCTTCATGTAAGTCACCATAGAGAAAGGCATTTTTGACATCAAGCTGTGAGAGGGACCAATTCTTGCTGACAGCCACAGCAAGGAGAATCCGTAAGGAAGCATGTCGTGCCACAGGAGAGAAGGTATCATAATAATCAACCCCATAAGTTTGGGTATAGCCTTTTGCAACCAGACGAGCCTTATATCTGTCAATACTGCCATCTGCTCGGTATTTGATAGTAAAGACCCATCTGCAACCAACAATGGCTGCATCAACTGAAGGAGTAACAAGGGTCCAGGTGCCTCTAGACTGAAGAGCATCCATCTCTTCTTGCATAGCCGCTGCCCATTTGGGATCAGAGAGAGCATCCATGGGATTCTGTGGAAGAGCAATAGCCGACAGCCCCTTGACAAACTGTCGGTACATAGGGGTGAGTCTATCCATGGATAAATGACCAGAGATAGGATGCAAAGTGCAACTGCGTTTGCCTTTCCTTTGAGCAATGGGCACATCAAGTTCATTAGGAGCAGGAACATGCTCGTGACATACTCCTATGTCATCATTACATAAAACATTGTCAGTTGAGTTTGTGTCAGGAATTACCTTGGGCGTGCTGGGTGAAGGCACAGGTGCACATTGAACAGGCGCAGCAGGCTTAGTACGACGATGGTAGACAGCCCCAAAACGTGGATCAACTGGGTTTGGACAACTCATGAGAGGTAGAGGAAATTGGACTTCATCATTTAATGCAGGCGCCCTTAATTGAGTTCCATTTGGGGAGAAGAAAGAGGTTGATTCAAAAAATGTAACATCAGCACTCACATAATACCGACGAGTAGAAGGATCATAACATCGATATCCCTTTTGAGTGCGGGAATAACCAACAAAGATCGTTTTGATGGCCCGAGGAGACAACTTATCTCGCCCAGGACCAAGCAACTGAACAAAGGCAACACATCCAAAAACACGAGGTGGAACAGAAAACAAGTCTCTGTCAGGAAAGAGGACAGAGATAGGAATAAGGTCTCCCAACACAGATGACGGCATACGATTAATAAGATAGCATGCTGTGAGAACAGCATCGCCCCAGTAAGAATGGGGAACATGGCTATGTATGATAATGGTTCTGGCAACATCAAGAATATGACGGTGTTTCCGTTCAGCAACCCCATTTTGTTGGGAGGTATAGGCACAAGAAGTTTGGTGGATGATACCCTTATCCCTGAAAAATTGTTCCAAAGAGGAAGCACAGAACTCAAGAGCATTGTCAGAGCGCACAATTTTGACACAAGTATCAAACTGAGTCAGAATTTCATTGATAAAATTTTTGATTACATGACCCACTTCAGATTTATGCTTCATAAGAAAAACCCAACTAACACGACTATAGTCATCGACAGCAACAAGATAATATCGATGACCTTGAAGAGCAGGTGTACGACTCGGACCCCAAACATCAAAATGAAGTAACTCAAACACAGAATGGCTACTTCGACTGGGCCGCGGAGGAAAGGATGACCTATGGTGTTTGCCCAACTGACAAGACTCGCATTGAAAAGAAGACTTGGGAGACAGCTGAGGAAGAACATGCAGCAGTTTCTGAAACGGTAGATGTCCAAAACGTAAATGCCAAGTATAAGCCGAGGATGAGGACGACCCTGCAGAGGTAGATCCAGCAAAGGGAAAGGGATGCACTAGCCTGTAAAGACCTCCCTGTTCACGGCCACTGCCAATCACCCTGCCCGTCAGTATATCCTGAAACACAAGAGAAGAGGAGTCAAATATCGCACGACAGTTTAAATCTCTGGTAATCTGACTGATAGATAGTAGGCTATGTGGGAATTCTGGTGCATGAAGAACATGTTGCAATGGTAATGATGAAGTAAGTTGGACCTCTCCAAGTCCAACAACGGGAGAATATTTGCCATCTGCTAGAATAACCGAGCGACCAGGTGGAGTAGGGACATAAGAAGTAAACTGTGCCTTGTCTCCACAGAGATGTGTCGATGCACCTGAATCAATGAGCCAATCTGTAGTGTCAGAATACATACCAGATGAAGATGCACTGGCAGCAGTAGTGATAGTAGAGGTGGTCGGATCAGGAGCTTGTTGAGGTCTATCTCCAATCAAGTGTCTCAACTGAGAGATAATATCATCTGCACGTAACTCACTGGAGGAAACAGGATGTTGAGTCTTAGGCTGCTCTGGAGAATCAGTAAAAACAGTCTGATTGGCAACAGCTGGACGACCATGTTTCTGCCAACACTTATCCACAGTGTGACCAATGCGATGACAAAACTGACATACTGGGCGCGAAGGGGTATTGCCACGGCCACGGTATCCTCGTCCTCTGGCAAAGAGGGACCCACCTCTGCCACGAGTAGCAAGCATAGCAGAAGTGGTATCAAGAACAGTCGATGAAGGGATTGGAATTCTGCTTAGCCTACTATAAGCTTCATCAATAGGAGGAATCGAGGGACTAGTGAGCATCTGATTCTTTGCTGATTCATAAACAGAGTCTAATCCAGACAGAAATACTCCGACCATAAGCATATCTCTGTATGCCTTCTGTTGCTCACACTTACATGCAGGAAAGTAGCTGTTTAGTCTCTCAAACATGGACTTGAGACTAGAATAATAAGTATGTAGAGGGCGACCATCTTGGCGCATCTGATGAATATCATGATGAAGCTGCATAATTCTGGTTTCATTCCTTGCTTGTGAATAGGTGGCTGCAAGGGAATCCCACATATCCTTTGCACTTTCCTTATGGAGGACTTCATTGGCAATGTCTTGAGTAAGAGTACCAACAATCCATACCATAACCAACGAATTATCTTTAAACCAAGTAGTATATTTTCCTACCTTCTGTACGGGCTCGGGCTCCAATATAAGATGTTCCTTCTCATGAGCGATCAAGGTTCTTTTTACTTGCATGGCCCACATCTCGTAATTACCCCCATCCATTTTGGTGATAAAGCTGGAAAATGGGGAACTCTTCATCTCTCCCGACGACACAAAGGAAGAGGTATTAGCGCCGCTGCTAATTTCAGACATCGCTCAACACAATGGAGGAAACCGAGCCACGGAATAGGAAGTGCAGGCAAAAGAAGACAATCACATATCGAAAGACAACATGCTGATCATGAAGCAGTTAACACGGGCAGCAATCCATAAGTCTGATCGGCTGGAAGAGGCAACAACAGAACTGAACGAAGACAGATTACCAAAGGCGACAGCGAAGACGCTGAGAGGAAAATCAGCGTGCAGAGCAGCGGCGGAGTAGAGGAGGCGATGCAGCGAAGACGCTGAGAAGAAAATCAGCGTGCAGGGCAGCGGCGGAGCAGAGGAGAATGGTGGAGACAGCAAGGGCGATGCAGCGTGCAGCGGCAGCGGAGAAGCAACAGTGACAGACGGCGGCGGCGGGCGGAGGTGACAGTCACGGCGGGCAGCGGCGAAGATGACTGCAACAGCGGACGGAGGCGTCGGGCGGAGAAGACAGCAACGGGCGGAGGCGTCGGGCGGAGAAGACAGCAACGGGCGGAGGCGTCGGGTGGAGAAGACAGCAACGGGCGGAGGCGTCGGGCGGAGAGGTCAGGACAGCGACTGGCAGAGGCGTCGGGTGGCGAGGTCAGCGACGGGCGGAGATGGGTGGACACGAGCGGGTGGAGGAAGCGCAGCGATGGGCGCGGTCAGGCGGCGGGCGGCGCCGCTCAATCGGCGCGCCAAGGAGGAGGAGACGGCTGCTGCTCTGATACCATGATAAGATTAGAAAGAATAATCTTTGATTAACATCGAAATCTGCCCTAACTCCTCTTTATATAGACTAGAGGAGAGAGAGAAGTTACAAGAGAAACATCTAAAGGAAAAGTTATTACAAAAGTACCCTCTTAAACCTAAAACTGAATATAAACACATCTTAACATTAGCATTATCAAATGTTAGGTTGGGTCTATTTAGCATAGTTTGTTTGCTATTACATTGAATCATTATGGAAGAATTCTCAGATTGGTTCATGGAAAATACTGCTTGCACAAAGATCATGCTATTTCTCTCTTTTTTCTCACACAGACACCGCCCCACCACCACCCCTTCATGTTCAACTTTTTCTTGTCATGGTGAATCTTGCAGATCCATGATGAAATTGAGCAGCTTATGAATGACGATGGAGACATGGCTGAGATGTATCTTACTGAGAAGAAAGAGCAGAACGAAGCGTACTTCTTAAACAATCACCATTTCCTGAGTTGTGCTGCTGGTCCAGGTGTTTTCCATTCTGCGCCTGTTTCACCTATTTCTTCTCCTTCTGGGTCACCAAAGCTAGAGAGAGACTCATACAGCTTTGCAAGTCGAAGTAAACATGGAAGCTTAAGGAGTTCAGGCACAAACAATGAGCACATACAGGAGCTGGAAATGTTACTTGAGGCATACTTTGTTGTTATTGACAATACCCTTAATAAATTATCTTCGGTATGATGCAAAATTAGCTATTTCTCTTAGTTGAAACATGTAGCTTGATGTGGCTAATCCTTCTCTATGATGTGTTTACAGCTTAAAGAATACATTGATGACACAGAAGATTTTATCAATATCAAATTGGTATGTGGAAATAGAGACAGATTAGCTTTGATGACAACATTTTCATATTTATCCTTATTTTTGCTACGGGTTTGCAGGACAATGTCAGAAACCAGTTGATCCAGATTGAATTGCTGATAACAGCGGGAACTTTTGTGATTGCTATATTTGGTGTAGTGACTGGAATTTTTGGGATGAACATTCCAATCGACTTGTTTAACTATTCTTCTGCCTTTAATTGGGTTTTGATTATCTCGACTGTTGTGGGTGGACTTATGTTTTTGTCATTCTTGTGGTACTTCAAACACAAGAGGTTGATGTTCATGTGAGAAAGCATACATGTCAGTGGTGGATTTAGGGGCCAACATACTTCACGGTTAAAAGTGAACTACGAAGCCTAAAGCTGCTAATTTTTTTGCTCATGAAAGTCTGATGAATAATTTGATAGTTGAAGAAGTCATACAGCGAATCCAGAAACTGAAAGCAGAATACATCTTTCAGAAAGTGTAGTTTCAGTTTTCTTCTTGATAAGCAGCTTCTTGGAATGTGCTTTTGTAGTGCCAAGAGAGCTCCAGCAACTTTATTCCAAATATTGCGGGGCTTTTATTTTTCTGAAATGGCCTTCATGTGTGGTTTCTTTCTCAAGAAGTCATGTTTGTTAGTGTACTTGATTTGTTATGGACTTCTCATGAGATATCTCCCCACAATGTTCAATTTAATTTATATGTGGAGCCTTAAGGAAATCATGCAGAAGTTTGCTTGAGGAAGATCATGTAGTAAGCTCTTGCCAAATTGTTGTTGTTGTTGGTCGTGTTGTTGCTGCTAGATGAAGTGATGTGTGCCCCATCCCCATCTCGCATCTGTTATAGGTATCATTATTGACTATCATCTTTACACTGTTGGGCTTTTCAAATTGGCAAGAATTATTCATTGTAAAGGTTTCAAAATTAAGATTGTATGTCAATTAATTTATCTTATATTTTTAATATTAATCTTCACCTTGATTTTAAAGGTTGCTCAAATGGTTCAAAGGATCACTGGGTGTGATAGGCCGTAATGGTATACACTCACTCATGGGAAAAGATATGCACTGTGGTATGCACATATTTATACTGAGCTACTTTGTCATATTCTATACTTGATCTAACAATAATATTCGAGGCAAATTTAGTTTGAGATATAATTCACGATCTTGTACAATATGGTAACTGGATGTCTAACAAATAAGTTAGAAATCTAAGATTGGTCATTCAAATATGTTTCCAGAAAAATTTTGGCCTCCTTAATATCTTGCTTTATTTTTTCATCAATGTACCATTCACATGTAACTGCATTATCCCAGACCATACACCAGTATGTCAAACAAACCAAACAGTATTTGCTTTATCTAAATCCATGTATAACATTATGTTATTGGACCCATCCCTGAACTTTAGGTGTTTGCTTGAGGCATACAATGATTTCCTCAATTTAAATACTTCTTTTGTACTTAGAATAACTCTTATATAAACTTTCCCACCAAGGTCTTTGTTTGAGATATGTTCTTCAACGTTTGAAGAAATTTTCACTTTTTGTTTGAAATAATAGCTACGGCGATGGTGTGTCCAACCAAAAGAGTAAAAATTGCATTGTAATCTACCCATACTCTTTGTCCCTTGGACGTATCATTTGACTATCAATCTAACTTTGTATTTATTTAATGACTCTCATTTTTTTATTTTTAGTTTATAAATTCATCTACAACCTATGAGTTCTTTCTTATTGGCAAATTATAGATTTTCCACCCATTTTACTTTTTAAGAACTCTTAATACTAGGATTTATGGCTTCTTTTATCTATCAGCCTCACCTTCACTATAATTGGTTCAAAATAAGAATGTATGGCAAGTAGACAAACTCCATATCTACAGGAAAACAAATCATAAAAAATAAGCCTATTGAGTAACCCTAGTGTCCTTTTCTTTTTTCCAAAGAATAGATCGTTGATCTGAATCTCTAAATGTTGATTCAGTTTTCATTTACTTTTCTAAAGGATAATACCTATTTTTTTCAGTATAAACAATTGGTTCAATGGTTGTTCCTTCTTTTTTAATATTCATTTCCACATTTTCTTTCATTAGTAAGTTAAAATCGTTATTCTTAACATCAATATAATCATTATTTTTATAGTAGAGAGTATTCTGGCAAAAATGAGTAACCAATGGACTTTGCCATCCTTCAAAATTAATTTCCCTGAATAAATATGACAATTATAGACATCATTAACTTATTCCTTAAGCGTCATAACATTTTTTATCCTTTCGAGTTTTAGGATATCAATAAAGGCACACAAAATAGCTTTGAGAAAAGCTTGTTCTCCTTTCTCATCTAAGACTTACCATTTGCATTTAAAAATTCTAAAAATTTTGGAATCTAGATCATATCTGAAACATTTTAAAAAAGAAGTTTCATTTAACACAGCTCTTGAGAGCATTCTATTAATAAGATAAACCAATATTCAAGTGACTTCCATTCAAGACCTTTAGGAATATTTATTGAAATGATTTCAATAATATGTCTATTTTTTGCTTTTAAATAAACCATTTTATTGAGGTTCTTTGGGACAAGATTCTTTACAAATAATTTTGAAATTCATGAGATAGGCATTCTCCTCCCGAGTAGGTTCTTATAATCTTGAAATTGGATTCAAGTTCATTTTTTTTTATCTTAGTAAGAAAGTTTTTGAAGGATACAATTAGATTGAAGCTTGAAAAAGTAAATTTGACGATATCTAGTGTAATGATCAATAAAATGTAACATAATAAAAGTAGTCACCTTTAAGCATAATTAGAACACGATTGTGAACATCTGAATGAACCAATTCAAAAGGCATTGTCGAAATGATGTTGCTTCGTCAAAAGGCAATGCTTTTTTTTTTTACAATGCATTTATAAATTTAAAGTAACCTCTACAATGGAATATAACTTTTGATATCAATCTTTTTTCAATTCTAGTTCATTTAGCTAATACACTAAAGTGACTCTTAAGCTGCCAAATGCTGCCGGTGGTGCTATACAGCTTTGTTTCTCCATTCCACTCAAGGAAATGTTGGGCAGCAAAAATAGCTCGCAAAAAATTAGCATTTTACCAACGGCTGAAAAACCTCAGTAAAAGAGTTCACCGACGTTTACACTGTACGTCGATAAACAAAATGTTGGTGAAAACTATCTATGACATTTACGTTGCACACATTGCTGCACGCATTAGTGTAAATGTCTTTACTGACGCTTGGAAAACACAGTTAAATAACTTATTATTGATGTGATGTCGGTAATAGTTTTAACAACAAGTATTCTAACGTCCGTGATAATTGTCTGACCATCATTGAACTGAACATCGGTAAAGATTTTTAACGACACTCGTCTGGACATTACTGAAAATTATACCGATGTTTGCTCCGACATCGGTAAATCTTTGTTCGATGTTTAGATTAAAGTTGGTAATAAGTTTTATTGACGCACTTCCATGCGTCGATGAAGATTTGTAAGTCAAAAACAACTCTAAACAGTACTTTCTTAACGTTGTAAGTCAAAAGTTACCTTTTGCCTCATTGTGTCTTAGTGCAAGTTGTGAATTTGGTATTCGGATTGATTTTTCTGTCGTCTTTGGGTCGTTATTACTCTCAAATTCATGATGAACTTTTTATTGTAGTAGAATCCAGTTTTATTAACGTTTTTCTTATGTTTGATCTTCCCCTTGAAAAATGTGCCAACTGAAGAAAATTCTAATTTGATTTCTTTATTATGATCAATTTGTGATGACTTACTGGTTTCCCTTTGACAATTGGTACCATGTTTGTGAATTTTGCATATACAATTCTAGATTTGAAGCTCAGGCAAAAGCCATCCCTTTGTGTGTATATATATATATATATATATCTATATATATATATATATATATATATAAATTTTTTTATTTCCTTGAGGAAAAATTGGTTCCCCACGTTGTCCTTGCATAAGGGGTTGTTGCTTTTTGACATTAAAGGCATTTTGGTCATTTCAAATTTCCAAATATCACTTTTGTGTGTGTGTGTGTGTGTGTTTGAGGCCTAAATACACGTACAAGCAGCTCCGCTGATGATTGGGTCTCTCCGTCAATCCAGCAAGAAAATACATTGGTCTCGCGCCAAGGGACAAAAATTGTATATTAATGTCAAAGTCTTGAGCTTGTCCTAACTGACCCACCTAACCACAAGGGCTGAGCCCATCCGGGCCAAGGTCAAACATGGTGTACAGCCCCCGGGCTGCATTTCTTAACATGATGTGAATAGGCCTGCGCATCGGCCCGGCCTTAGATGTGAACAAGTCTGAACGCGCCCCAAGCAAACACGGCCACACTTGGACATCTCCTAACTGCTCTTTAGGATCGGCTTTTCTTAGTTAAGACTTTGGACTTTTCTCTAAACTGCTCTCTACGATACGCTTTTCTCAATTAAAACTTGGGACTTTTAAGCATAAATTTGTGACATTAGAAAGTGTACCTCTAGAGCATAAATTTTCATCCTTGGGGCCTCACTTTGGAAGGTAAAATGTTTAGGGATCTCAAGGGATTAGATTTGATTCAAATGTAACTGTGTATATCCGCTTTGTCAGTTGTTCCTATATTCGAATTAGTAAATCGACCAACACTATACTGGCAGCCTAACTAAACTCTCAAAACACTTGGTTGCAAATAAATATGTCCTAAAATTTGGAGTAGATTCATGAAACAATTGTTATAGTGTCTTACAAATTTATTTTTTTTATTTTATTTTTTTACAGATTCATGAAACAATAACAAAAGGTTATTATTGCTAAACTACTCCTTAAAGTCATTTGATAAACACCCAATCAATTTCACTTTTCCTTGACAATCTTGGATTGAGTCATTGGATATTAACCCAACCAATTTCACTTTTCCTTGAGAGTGTCTGTCATCTTTGGTCTTGATATTGTATTTGACATGCATTTGATGCACACCTGGCATGACCCCTTTTTTTATTTTTGATGATAATAGGGGCGGGGAAATGGGGTGCCGTCAGGGCCTTGGCCCCCATAAGATTCTAAGGAGTTTAAAAATTTATATGTAAATTTAAAAAAAATAATTTAATGTATCTAAAAAATTGGAAAAATTTTATTTGGTTCCTACAAGAAAAATTCCTATCACGATGGAGAGATATTATTGCTCACCTAAATTCAAAGGACATGGCATGACCCTTTCTTTTCTTGATTTAAAATGGGAAAGCCACAGACATTGTTGGCCGTCCAAATGTTTTTTTCCCTTGATTGTGAAAGTCACAACTTTGTTCGAGAGAGGCATTGCTGCACAAAACTTGAATCTTTCTTTCTTTTCTTGATTGTACATGCGAAAGCGACGGCTCACTGTTGCTGGCCTACATGCACGGATCCTTTCTTTTTTTTGAGTTTACAGTTTACATGTGAAAGCCACAAGACTTTGTTGGTCGCCCAAAATGTACGCGCCAGAAAGCTACAACTTTGATTGAGAGACTTTGTTAACACTTTTTTTTTTCTTTAAAAGCATAGTCACAAATAAACACGTTTTTTAAATAAATGAATTAGTCATTTGAAACTTTAAAAAAATGCTGTTTTTTAACATTAAAAATGAGAAAATGCTTTTTTTTTTCCATTGTTTTGGCACTTTTTAATCCCAAACTCTTTTTTTTTCATTTTTTTAATTTTGATTTGTTGCAAATATATTTATTTTTTGGTGCTTGTGGTATTGGTATCCCTTTTATTTTATTTTATTCTTTATTTTTATTTTTTAAAATTTTTTAAAACTTACCATATTTTTTTTCGTACCTTTTTTTTAAAGCTCACAGTATTAAACCATAGAAAAACCTTGCATTTTGAAACACGAGAAAGTTTTTTGTAACTATGTTTCTTTTCTTGATTTTACATGTGAAAGTTACGACTTCGAAAGTCACGACTTTGGTATGAAGACATTGTTGCTTGCCTAAATTTGCAGAACCAAGCATGGCCCATTTCTTCTGTCTTGATTTTACTCATGAAAGCCATGACTGTGGTTGAGAGACATTGTTGCTCACCCGAACGTGCAAAGCTGAGATGACCCTTTCTTTCTTTTTACTGATTGTGAAAGCCACAACTTTAATTGAGAGCCAGAGACATTTGTTGCTCGCTCGCCTATTTCTTTCTTTTACGTTGTTGCTTGTGCAAATGTGCATGCCTCGCATGACCATCTCTTCCTTTTTCTAGATTGTACACGCGAAAGCCACTTCACATTGTTGCTTCCACGTGACCCCTTTTTCTCTTTCTAATGTAAAAACATGTTTTGGCTTGTGAAAGAGGTGGGCACCCAGAAGTTCAAACTTTTCGACAGAACCCTCAAACTTGTAAGCCTGTCACTGCACCGCACCCTTTCCTACTGCATACTGCTCTCTCTCTCTCTCTCTCTCTATATATATATATATATATATGTGTGTGTGTGTGTGTGTGGGGGGGGGGGGGTACCAGCCACGTGTCACTATTCAATTTTCCTGGAGAAAAATCAAGTGCAATTTTAAACAAAATGTGGAATTAGACTTTAGAAATCAATTTTCAATGTCTTGTTCATTTTTTTTTTCTTAAAACATGCAATCTCTATGGTTCAGATTCTTCAGAATTGAAACCTGATACATGGACCTGAATTCCTCGAGTTTCATAATTGCATCAAGAAGGAACTCCATTCAAGCATGACAGTAAGGAGAGAAGAAAATTGCCACGCGAATGAAAACAAAGAGAAATCCAGAGCACTGATTTGATTTGAACAAATAGCAACTAGCAAGACACAAGGCATGTCTGACGTGTAACCAAGCGGACACTGTTCTTGGCAAGCAGGAAAACCTCAAAATTTTCTCCACATTTTACATTGCAACAGTTCTCTATACAAACTTCCAGAGTTTACAATATGAAAAAAAGAAAAACTAAAGAACTCAAAGCCATCAGCCCCAAATATTTCACATGCCCAAACATGTGGAAGACGAACAAGATACTAAAATGCAAACAAAACCTTGATTTGAAAATTTATAATCACATGTCAATGGTTCTGAAACAAACATATCGAGAAGAGGCTTGGGACAATTGCGAGGTAGCAGCTCTTGATCACCTAGCAGGAGTCACCTTCTACTGCGCTGGCTGTTCAATGACTGAGGTGATCCTTCAAAGAGATCCAGCAGAAGATTCTCCAGGTCGTCAGCTGTATATTTTATGTACCTATCAGCATGTCTGCTACCTTCCAAATGGTGCCCATACCGACCTATGAACATGCGGTAAGCTTGAAGAACCTTTAGCGAAATTGAAATCCGCAATTCGTCACGAAGTTGAGGATTAGGAATTATCCATGATGTCTGTGCCTTGTGAATATCTTCAAACGAAAGGTTAAATGCCTTGAATCTTTCTCTGAGGACAGCCCTTGCATGAGAGCTCGAACCGGACAAGTTGATACCCTCATCCTTCAAACAGGAGAGAATCGTGCTCCAGGAGGCTCTCTCATAGGTGGTCGCATACAGCTGCACTTTCCTATTGTGCCTTCTTATCCAGTCCTCACCGAGAAGACAGAGATCAGAATCTCTTACTTTCTCAACCATGTAATGGATGTTATTCATTAGAAAGAAGTTTCGTAATGCATCATCCCTGTACAGTCTGGATTTTGCTTCCAGATTGGCTTCCAGAATTGAGACCACCTCCAGAAGATTCTGAGCTGTTGGAGAGAGAGAAGTGACGCTGCTACCATCATCATCCTCTTTGATCTCAAGGAGGCAATCGAGGGTGTCTTTGTAATCAATTAGAGCCTTTATGTAATTCATGACATACTTGGTTAAGGGATGAATCCCACCCCTAGGGAATGGACTGGTTGAAACATTTCTTTCAATAGCATTTGAAAATGCCATGAAGGTACCTTTTACCGATTCACCAAGTCTGAGAAGAACTTCATGAGCTTCAGTGCTAATAAAAGAAGCTTCTTTCTCCCAGAATAAAGAATCTATATCTGGGAGCAGGTCCTCCAGAACATCATACATGCCAAGTATCCCAAGCAACTTTTCTGGTAACCGGCGGCTGATCGCAATAGCATCACCAAATTTGAGAACCTGGAAAGTTGCACCTTTTGCAGCATCAAGAAAGCAAGTGCTGCCAATCAAGCTTTGCTCCCCAAAGATCTGATTGCACAGGTGCTTTTCACTGGCAAGAACAACACGGACAAATGTCTTCATGGCACGAATCCATTTTCTTATGTGAGAATCAAGGATCTCCCACTCCATCCTCTCAACTTCATCAATACTAAGCTTCTCCACTCCAAGGATCAAGAGACTTTCGTCCAGTGCATCTTTTCGGATCCTACTGTATGCTTTACAGCACTCTTGATCATAATCTGACTGAAGCATAAGATCCGCAATGCACCTTAGGTCTAGAATTGCACTTGGATTGATCAAATGAATCGTGAAGTCACCCAATCCCTCAACCTTAACATGGCTATTATCAACTGGATAATCATCAAAGGAACTGGATGAATCTTCTTCACTGACATCACCGTCACCCGACCTGAAAGACAAAAGTTCAGTCTCCAAAGGTTGCTTGTTCTGCTGTAGAATGTAACTAAATTCTTCCTCAAGCCTAACCATAGCTGTCTCAAGAACGCTGCTGGAACGACGGAGAAGCTCCATGTCATTCACCTCGGCAGTGAGAGACATGCTTTCCAAACTTTTCATCAGCTTCTGAACATCACTAACAACCTGTAGATACTCAGAAGCTTCTTCCGGTTTGGAGTTCCATATCATGGACTGCCCAGCAGAAACAGAAGCGGCGGTGCCCCAACCCAAGATTGTTTCCTCAGCGAAAGAAATCTTTTCTTCTATTTCACCGATCCCCTTGTGATGCAAGATATTGTTGACAGCATCTTTGGCCATGCTTGAATTTGTACCTGAAACTTTTACCATGTGATGAGATCTGCCAAACAGATTGCTGCTTACCGTCTGTAGCATCTACCTGAGCAGTACAGGTTCAGCAGCTATTGTGGAATGAAAAGGAAGGATAAATTAAGCGCTCCCTTGTAAGAAAATTATGGACTTGAAATCAGATCAACAATTTCACTGCAATCTTTAGCTTTGGACTTCTCAGCTCTTAGACAGCAAACTCCAAAATCAGAAGAGCTTAAAAAACAAGTGAAAAGCTTCCACTTGCAGCTACAAAACAATATCTACTGCCACCAGATCATAATTCAAACGCTCCTCTGGTTTCTCCTCAGATATTAAACTGATTTAGCCTGATCAAACGAATGGGACCGGATTGTTGATGTGCAGGAAGTTTTCACCTGATGAATTTTAAATTATAAAAAATAGAACAGGCATCAGCAACATAAGATTTGGACATGTAAGGACAGGTATCATCCAACCACATATATGAACCATCTTATCGAGAACATTAGACCAGACTTGCAGGAAAAGAACAATCATGACCAAAATTCTGTAGAAAAACCTTGCCGTTCAAGCTTAGATCTCCAATTTTTGTGATAAGACGTAACTACTAGAAGTCAGACAAAGACAGCCATGAGCGAAATTCTTGACCATTCAAGTCTCCAACCAGTCTACACCAAATGGTATTGCTACAGCAGACTGATCACAACAAAATCTTGTAGTATAACCATCGAAAAAAATCCTATAACCTAGCGCACAACCGTTTTCCAAAATTCATGCATCCCATTATCGCCTCGAAGGAACGAAAGACACCATTAAAAAAAAGGAAAGAAATCACAAGCAGGAGACAAAGCACGACCACCAACCTGACATATGCCGGTGAAAACCCCGTGCAAGTATGCAATCCTTCAATTTTGAAGCAAATTATCCTACACGTCCGCAACCCAAACTGACCCACCTATTGAAATCAAACCTTGTGGAGTCTGTCAAAAATATTGCAACCATTCAATTCATTAGACTCGTGGGCAAGAAAATGTGCGATGGCAAGTCAGACCAACAGTAACATCTATTTGCAAGAACCCACCGGAAAAGCTTATTCATCTACGTCCCCAGACCCAAATCCACCTTTTAAATAGATTATTAGCAAACAGAAAAAATGCATTCGGAGAGAGAGAGAGAAGCAGCCGATGCTGCTCATCAGAAAATTATAAAGTATTTAGAAAGAGATTTTTTTTTAATCAACTGATATGCTTACACGAAGCTCTTGAATGTTAAAAAAAACATTTTTCTTACTAGAAAGTGGAATCCACCAAAACTAGAAGTTGGTTAAAAGAGAAAAACAAGGAAACCAGTTCATGCCAAGGAAACAACGCCATTATAGCGATGAATCGAGAACTTAGAACTCCAAGTATTCACTAAAGAAGATAATCATGCCCGTTTCTCACAATACAGATCCTGATATCCTTCTTGAACAAACTATAATGTAAACCCTGAAACACGAACTACTTCTCGCTCAAAGCAATCGTTCATCAAATAAAAACGGGAAAACAGGCCTTCCGAATAGAAGGAAAATTCAACGCAACCACCAAAACCCCAAGTCTCTTAACGACACCCCCAAAGTCGAAAAAGAAACTTTGGAGAAGAAGATGAAGAAGAAGAGGAGGAGCCACCAACCTTAGAAGCCTAAACCTTCCAAAAAAGGTAATATTCTCAGAGAGCTTCAGTTTAAGAATTAGGCCAACCTTCCGGCCTCCACAAAGAAACTAGATGAGTCCTAGAGGACACCACAGATAAGAAGACCCAGACCCTTCATTGCCGCCGCCAACCTTCTCCAATTTCGTCGAAGCAACCGCACAACTCTCGCGCGATCGGACCAGCTGACGCTGAGATCTACCTCCGGGAAGTCCAAGAACGACTCGCAGGAATTCTCCCCCTCGGGGTAAGGCTTTTGGAAGAAGACGACTGAAGAAGGAAGCTGGGTCCAGCCGTTCCATATTTCTGCGGTTCCCATCCTTTAGCTGGTGTTTACAGACGTATTTGAAAATAGTCTGCCAGCTGGACTAAAAAAGCAAAAGAGGACAATTGAATGCACAATGTAAAAAATCCCATCCTTTAGCTGCGCGACGCGTGTAAGGAATACCAAACTTTTGCTACTTGGCGGAAGGCAAACAAAGGCTTGATCTTCGGATACAATCAGAGAAACCTTCAAGAAAAAGAAGGAGGGGCGAAAAGGTTGACTTGTCAGAGGCAGCCATTATAAGCGAACTACTGTGTTGCACATAAATGAAAAGGCCTTCTATGTACAGCGACGCGTGTGAATCCGGCAGAGCTTGACCACGTGGCTAAGGAAGAAGGTATGGCTTGATTTTCGTATTGGTCAAGAAATGGAAAGGGGTTCAGCAGGTTGACTTTTTTTTATAGGCCGCTATTTTACATTATAAAATACCAATAATACCCCTACAGAATTAATATTACAGGGGATGAGAAATTGACCACTCCTGGACGTGTCAAACGGGGCGGGTCTGACCAAAACATACCAAATCCATCCAACCGCGCGATAGGAACCAAAGCCATTCAGGCATTTCGGGTCCAAGGCGGAAAACGGGTCCGATCCGAGACCTGAAAATGCATCGAAGCGTAGCGATAGGAACCAAAGCCATTCAGCACAATTAGAAAAATATTAAAAATTTTAAAAGGTAAAATATATATATATATATATATATATAATAAAAAAGAGGATCTGGACCAATTGCAATTGCAATGGGGCATCGATTGGTGCAGACTAGCAACGGTTAAATTATAGTTTTAAAATTTTAATAAGAGTCAAATAAATTTTTTAAAAATTTTTATATATATTAAACTATTTTGTTTAATTTACATATAAACTTTTAAAGTTGTGAAACTTGTGCTAAAAAATAAAAGGACAATTATTGATGTTGGTGGCTGTGAAAGACGGGAAAAGTCTAACAAAAAAAAAAACTTTTCAATCCCCACACAAACAGTTCACCCAACTTGCTAATTAATTAGAAAGTTGATTGATGTTATGAAATAATAAAAAAAATTCATTTAAAGTATAAAAATTACAGTGCGATCATAAATCTCAAAAGAACTCCAAGGATGAATGATCTTTAGTAGAGTTGCGCAACCTTCCTTTTACTCTGTTTTTTTTTTTGTTTTTTCCGTCTCCTTTACAACAAACAAATGGTGAGTGGATGGTTGATCCTGAAAGCTGCAGAACTTAGAAAGCGAGGGGAAGGAACAAAGGGGATGTATGCATTGAATAGTCAAAATATCACAACTTCTTCTGAGGGTGTTTTAGTAATTTCGCATCGGAATTCAAATCAGTGCACACGAACAAGTTGAAAAGTCAAACAAGAATTAAGAGGGTGTTTGCTGTACCGTCCAAAGAACATCTTGTTCTTGAAAGCATGTGTCACCACCAAAACAAAAGGAGAGGAAGACGGTAGGGGAGCCATGTTGTGCCGCTGCCAGTTCATAGAATTTATTTTATTTATGTATACAAACTTTATTAATTTTCATTTTTTTTTATATATAACTGCTTCTTAAAATTTGAAATTTAAAGAAATATTGTACCCTTTTGTTAGAAATTTAAAGGTCTGGGTGGAGTTAGGAATTTTTTTGTTGCAGACACCAACATATAATTTTTCAATTTTTTTTTGAATAGGTTAAACTAAAAGTTTAAAATTTACAAGTCAAATTTTGTTTTTCTAAAATTGTGAAAGGGGGAGGGGGCTGCGAGCTTAAATATATATATTTTCACGACAATGCTTTCATTAGATTACAAATTCATATACTTATATCCTCTCATGAAAAAAATCCAGTTTCACCACTGGTCACAAGTTATTGCTCTCCTAAGAACAACCTTGTCTAGGTAAATTTTTCTACGGCATATATGGCTTCTACTGTATAATGTGTCATTGTGTACATAACATACGTAGGTCACTACATCTTATATATAGCTTTAAATAAATGATTGTATGGTTGTCGATATAAATCTCTATCGTATGGATAGCATGTATAGTAAATCTTCCATAGTTGTGTAAATAATAAATTGTCGTATATTGATTTCTTTTGCATATTAAATTGTCGTATAATGATATATGTTAAACTAGTGTCACACCTAGGAAAATTGTAAATAATGGCTCTCATATAGATGGTTTCAAAAAAGTTGCTTAGACTGTTGAGTCAGATCTTGTAGCAGCGGAAGTGTTGAACCGCCTCCTTCGTTTTTAAGTGTTGTCCACAAACAAGTGCAGCAGTCACAAACGGTTACTTCTGTAAAGAAGAGAAAAGGAACCAGTACAAGAGAATGAAGAAGAAGGAGACGTTAGTGTTTTGGGGTTTACTTCTAAAGGGCTGCTCACGGCTCGTTTTCATATATTCAAGAAAAGCTTGCTAGGAATTTAAAGCCTAGCCCCTTAGGTTTTCCCCAACCCTAGCTGCGGTTACTTGAGAGATATCTTAGGAGATACTTTAGGAGCACTTCTAGTAACTGCTTTGCAGTTACTAGATATTCGGATAGGGCTCAATGGCCACTATCCAACATCTCCCACTTGGCCATGAGACCGCCAGTTTTCTTCCACTATATGTGGGTTTTCTTTGCTCAGTTTGTTACGTGGTTTTCCTTAATTGGCTTATCCAACGTAATTCAAACCTTTTTCAAGGTTTACAGCGAGGTTTTCCATTCAATGGTTTTTCCTTCGCAACCTTCAAATATATCTTAGCCCCATATGGGCTACATGCTTTGAAAACAAATCTTCAGATATCCCCTTAGTTAAGGGATCAGCCACCATATCATTGGTAGGCAAGTAATCAACCGAGATTTCATTTTTCTCGATCATTTCATGAACATAATAGTATTTCACCATTATATGTTTACTCTTTGAGCTAACAGCTCCATTTTTCATCAGAGATATTGCTGCCTGATTATCACAGTACAGTTGAACCGGTTCATGAGCAAGATCTAATTTCAAGTCTTTCAAGAACCGATTTATCCAGACAGCAAAAGTAGTTGCAATATTGCATGCTACATACTCTGCTTCTTGTGTGTGCTGAGCAACACATCCCTGTTTCTTACAGGACCAGGCTATCGCCCCACCTCCAAAGAGAAAGACATACCCTGAAGTGGATTTACTATCATCTTTACAACCTGCAAAATCTGCATCAGAATAGCCAACTAAAGTTAGCTCATCTGCTTGATAAGATAATTTCAGTCCTTTTGTTCCTTTAATATACCGAAAAATTCTTTTGACTGCTTGCCAATGAGGCCATCCAGGATTACTTTGATAACGACTTACCAGACCGATAGGAAAACTTATGTCTGGTCTGGTACAAAGCATTAAATACATCAGACTACCAACTGCTTGTGCATATGGAACATTTATTTTTTGTTGTCCTTCACTGAGACAATCACTCCTGCTTAAGTTTGCTCCTTTAGCTATAGGAGTTCCAATTGGTTTGCAGTCTAACATACGAAATTTCTTCAACATATAATTAATATACCGTTCCTGGCTTAAACTCAGAATTCTTGAGTTTCTATCTCGAGTGATTTTTATTCCTAATATATAGGATGCTTCACCCAAGTCCTTCATTTCGAAGTTTTTGTTTAGCCAAGTCTTCGTTTTGTATATCATGTCATTATCATTTCCTGTTAGTAATATGTCATCAACATATAATGATAGAATACAGAAAAGACTCCCACTTTTCCAAACGTACACACAGTGGTCTAGTTGGTTTGCAACAAACCCAAGTTTTGTAATTGCTTTGTGAAAAGCAAAATACCACTGTCTCGGAGACTGTTTCAGTCCATATAACGATTTATTCAACTTGTACACTTTGTCTTCTTTTTCCTTGATGACATATCCCTGCGGTTGAGTCATATATATAGTTTCTTTTAACTCACCGTTCAGAAAAGTAGTCTTCACATCCATCTGACAAATATCCAGGTCATAGAATGCCGCGATAGCCAAAATTATTCTGATTGATGCGAACTTTGCAACTGGCGAATAGGTCTCTGAGTAATCAATTCCTTCCTTTTGGGAAAAACCTTTCGCCACTAGTCTGGCTTTGAATTTTTCAACTGATCCATCAGCTTTATACTTCTTCCTTAGCACCCATTTACATCCAATGGGTTTTCTATCATTAGGAAGATCTACTAATTCCCAGACTTTATTCTTTTCTATGGATTCAATTTCTTCATCCATAGCATTCACCCAATCTGACGATTCATGTGAGCTTACCGCTTCATCATATGTCAGATTGTCAGACATTTCGTCAATGTCTGCTAGGTAGCATAGCTCCTCAGCCAAATATACATAATAATCATTTAAATATGAAGGAGGAGCTCTTGGTCTTTTATGACCTGATAACGTCTGAGATGATGAAGTATTCATATCAGTTGGTTCATTGCCTAACTGATCTTCAGTCGGTTCATTTCCTGACTGTTCCTCAGACGATTCTTGTTCAGTTGGTTTATTGCCAAACTGAACTCCAGTCCGTTCATTTCCTGACTGACCTCCAGTCGGTTCATTACCAGACTGTTCATCTGAATAAATCAGATCATCCAGTGTATCATTTCAATATTCCACTTGATCATAATCTTTATTATTGAGTTCTTCTATGAACTCTACATCTCTGCTTTCTATAAGTCCCATAGATGAATGATATAATCTGTAGCCCTTGGATCCTTTTGGGTATCCAATAAATATACATCTCACTGATCTATTATCTAGTTTATCCAATTTTGGATCTAGAATTTTCACGTGTGCTACAGATCCCCATCTCCTTAAATATCTCAGATCTGGTTTTATACCAGTCCATCTTTCATAAGGAGTGGTTGGGACTGCTTTGCAGGGCCCTCGGTTTATTGTATACATAGCTGTCAACACAGCTTCTCCCCAAAAAACTTTTGGTAATTGTGCTCCTGCCAACATGGATCTCACCATGTTCAAGAGGGTTCTATTACACCTCTCAGCCACACCATTTTGTTGTGGTGTCCTAGGCATTGTCTTTTGCCTATTAATTCCAAGGTCTTTGCAGTATTCGAGGAATTCACTAGAAGTGTATTCTCCTCCTCGATCAGACCTTATGATTTTGATGTTCCTTCCAAGTTGTCTCTCGACTTCAGATTTGTATTCCTTGAATTTCTCAAGTGCTTCAGATTTATATCTGATTAAATATATGTAACCAAATCTTGAGAAGTCGTCAATAAAAGTTATGAAATATAACTTGCCACTATGAGTTTGGACCCTGAAAGGTCCACAGATATCAGTATGAATTATCTCTAATAATTCAGTGGCTCGAATTACTTCAGATGGAAATGGTTTTCTTGTCATTTTTCCATATACACATGACTCGCATTTCGTAAAATCACTTAGATTTATGTCAGGTATTAAACCTTGTTGTGCTAGAGTCTGCATCTTTTTTATGCTTATATGGCTTAATCTTTCATGCCATAAGTTTACATTCACACTCATTGCACAATCGAAATAAGCAGAACTTGAAGCTTCATTCATGTCATTCAATTTGAACATACCATGTTCTTTTACAAATTTTTCACTAAACATGAGTCTTCCATGTTTTCCTACTGTTACTTTCCCTGGAATAAAACGTACTTCAAAACCTTTCCCAGTTAGTGCAGGAACTGACACTAGATTCCTCCTCATGGAGGGGACATACAAAACTTCGTTAAGTACAACACTTATACCCCCAACATTTAAACGATATGCTCCAATTCCCATGACATCACAATAAGAATTGTTTCCCATATAGACTTTGTGGGTTTCCGGACTCAGATTTTCCATGTGGATCACTCCTTCTTTCGTCTTCGCAATGTGACGAGTTGCTCCTGAATCGACCCACCATCCAGTTAGATCTCCATCTGCAAACAGACATTCTGATACGACACAGATGACTTCTCTGTCAGAGTCCTCTTGAGGCTTCCTTCTGTTGTAGTTGCCCCGACCATTGTTGTCTTTCTTACTCGGGAATTTTGTCCTGCAATTCTTCTTTATATGTCCAGGCTTCCCGCATCTGTAGCATTTCACTACAGTTCCTTGAAATTTCTTAGTACCTGCATAATTGCCCTTGAACTTGCCATCGTTTCGATTTTTAAATTGTTTTGGTTTTACAGGCACATGGCTACCAGCAGGTTTTTCCTGGACTGTCATTAGCTCTGCTCTATTTCTCTTGGTAAGACGTTGTTGTTGTAGAGCTAACTGTATAGGAAGCTTTTCTAAAGTAAGTGTATCAAATTGAACACTCAAAGCAGTAACTGCCATATCCCAAGAAGGAGGTAGGCTGTTCAGGATTGTGCTGATCTGCATATTGTCAGATATGACATTCCCTACCACAGCTAAATCTTTAGCCATGACCAACATCTTGTTGACATGGTCCATTACACTATCTGACTCTTTCATCCTATAGGAATTGTATTGTTCTTGCAGTAGCTGTATGTGCATCGCAGTCATGGTATTGTATTTAGAAGCGATAGTATCAAACATATCCTTGGCAGTTGGACAATCCTCAAAGACTCTGATTTGATCATCTTCCATGAAGGCTAACATAATTGTTTTAGCCATTAGATCATCAGAAGAAAATGACTCATATGCCTTTTTCTCTTCATCTGTATGTTTGTCTCTGGAAACTCGCAAACAAGGCTCTGATACCACTGTTGAGTCAGATCTTGTAGCAGCGGAAGTGTTGAACCGCCTCCTTCGTTTTTAAGTGTTGTCCACAAACAAGTGCAGCAGTCACAAACGGTTACTTCTGTAAAGAAGAGAAAAGGAACCAGTACAAGAGAATGAAGAAGAAGGAGACGTTAGTGTTTTGGGGTTTACTTCTAAAGGGCTGCTCACGGCTCGTTTTCATACATTCAAGAAAAGCTTGCTAGGAATTTAAAGCCTAGCCCCTTAGGTTTTCCCCAACCCTAGCTGCGGTTACTTGAGAGATATCTTAGGAGATACTTTAGGAGCACTTCTAGTAACTGCTTTGCAGTTACTAGATATTCGGATAGGGCTCAATGACCACTATCCAACATAGACATCATGGTGGAGTCAAAATTTCTGATTAAGGAACACTATTACATTGAATTTTAAATTTTAAAGGGGCTTTTATACATAAAAAATGGAAATTAATAAAGTTTTTGTATGTACATAAAACAAATTCCATTGGCTAATGTGGGCAAAGAAATTGTTGTTCATTGATGACGGTGATGAGAAAGAAATAGAAACATTAAGCAGCATATATATTGGAATTAACAGAAAAAAATAATGACAACTAGAAGGGATCTATTTTTTAAGATAACATAGCAACATCAAACCTTTTGTTACACAAACAAGCAAGAGAGATAGGAAAAAAGACGTCGTTTCTCCAAAATGCATTCCAATCAAATGTCTTAAAATGATGCAAAATAAACTTACATTAATATATGTCGGTCCAAATTTAGTATTTCAACTTAACAGTGAATAAGTGAAAGGAAAGAAAGTGAAAACAGGTCCAACGAGAGATGAGAGGAAAAGATAGAAGGAAGCAAAAAGGAATGAAGAATAATACAAAAAACAAGTGGAGGAAGGAAAAGAGAAAGAAGAAGCGGCTTGACTAGCACCGCACAGCTAGCGTTGTACAATGAGTTGAACTTGCTTGGGCTCGACTCAAACTCGCACTGAAAAAACTCTACTTAAGAGCTCAAGTTTAAATTTATACTTGAAATATTAAATAAGTCGAGTTTAAAAACTCGGCTTGTCTAAACTCAGGTCAACTCAATTATGTAAAACTGGTCATTATTGTTGAATTAGTTAAACAAGTTAACGAGTTGGAGAGTTAAACGAGTCAAAACACACGAGACATGTTAACATAAACGAGTTGAACGAGTTAAGCAGGTTGAGCTCAAGCTCGACACCATCCAATCGAGTTGAGCTCGAAACTGTTCTATTTTGTGCCGAGCGAGAGCTCATGTGCAACCCTACCACCATCATTGAATGAAAGTCACGTGTGCATGTAAATTTAAGAACATCTCATTATGTAATAGAAACCAACTTTAACATCGTCAACATTTGCCAATTTGCCATACTTACATATATATATATATATATATATATATATATATATATATATATATATATATATTGTGCAATGGAAGTTTATGGGGCTGTAATTAATGGGTCGAAGTTATTTGTCTAGAATTGAAGCAACTGTTTAACTCAATGGGTTAGCAGCTTATGTTTCCAAAAGTAATTATTTTTCTCTTCTTCCCCTTACTCATTTGTCAAACAATAAAAAAAAGTTTTCCACTCATTTTTTACTAGTTCATCAAATTGAGGTGAAAATTTTCTTATTCCAAACTTTTCCCTCCAAATCAGGCCGTGCAATCAAACGCTACCTTAGGGTTTCAAGAGGGAGGAAATGAAGTGATAAAAATTCAATTTCAAATAATAAGTGATGAAGCACGAACCAACCATATTTTATAGCATACTTTTCATGCATTTAGAGTGCAGTTTAATTATCATCTTTGGAGTTAAAATAGTTCACTTGAAACTGCATTAAGAAAAGTTTACAGAAAAGAGTGTCACACCTAGACTATTTACCATTATTGTTTTTTTCTTACAACAAAACACATTGATGTGCGACGAGACAACATTCAAAATAGAGCTGTGCAAATCAAAATAACAGTAGGGCGAATAATCCATTTATGTATCAAAATTAGTTCATACAAAATAACTTCAAATTTATCAATAACACACATGGCAAAATGTTCTCAAAACAATATATCGATGTCTAAACCAGAAACAAGACATCAATGAAATAGAAGATGATGCATCAACATGATTATACACCCAAAATCTCCCCAATAGGATGTGAGTTGAGTCATTTGATCAGCCTACTATTCTGGGTTCACCAAAACCTAAAAAAGATAAACAACAAAAGGTTGAACTATCATATTGACAAACCAGATAAATCTCTAACCCTTTATGTAAGGACTCAAATCTAGAGGACAACATATAAAGAGAGATAGTTACCATGATATAATGATGCATACATTCAATCACATAACTTG
Source organism: Nymphaea colorata (assembly GCF_008831285.2). NCBI lineage: Eukaryota > Viridiplantae > Streptophyta > Magnoliopsida > Nymphaeales > Nymphaeaceae > Nymphaea > Nymphaea colorata. Next base: position 8,149,427 of record NC_045144.1, read on the forward strand.
TCAATGTAGTCCCTTACATATTCTACAATATGCAGGGTTTACCCAATAAACACAATCAACACACTTATGAATCACATCAATGCACTCACATTCATATTCATTTCAGTTAATTGACATCTTTTGTAGGTACAAAATATAGGCGTGTGCATACCACAGGTGACTTAAAGTCGAGAGACAACTCCCGTGGTGGCCCGAAACAATACAGATCTTTATAAGACAATTAGATAAGCAAGAAACACATATTAGGAGGTTTGATTGAACCCTACAAGTCATTTTTACTTCATTTCTTCATTATACTACTTTGGGATTCACATGGTTTTGTTACCACAGTAGAACCAAAGCAAAAGCAAGGTTAACATGAAGCACCCAAGTTAACTAGAGGGTATATACAAGCTAAGTAGATGGTATGCATATTCCAAGAACTTCATTGTGTTTATCTACAACCAAAAAAGGTTTGGTGTTCCTACAAATTAAAAGTATGCATCTTTAATATTTGGTTTAGTGGTGTTAGTATTCTATCCTCTATAGAAAAGTAGATTTGTTTTTTGTTTCTATTATACTAGTTGTACTCAATTTTTGATGAACTTAGTGGTCTTCTTTCCATCTTATAAGTTTATGAGACTATTTAGCCATTTGCACCCCCATAGAGCTTTCACATCAAGTGTTTGCAAGCTTGAGTCGTGCACAGATTTAGAAAGCTAATCCAGTTGCTTGTCATTGTCTGTCTCTTGCTTGAGCCAAATATGCAGTTCTTGTTCTCATCCAGTAAAACTTCTAGCCCTTTTGATTCCCTAGGAGCTCCTCTCATTTTTGCTCATGATTGAGACACCTGCCATATTAAGATGATTTAATTCAATGCGCATACTTTTCCTCTGCATTTGTATATTTGTCATCTTTTATCGCCTATTATCAATCTTCTCTTACCAATGTGTTGGTGCCAAGCAAATTTTTTTAAGCTTTCTATTAAGATCCACGTTATGTAGCAAATATCCTTAAAATCCTTAATTTTGGTTTCCATTGGAGTAGCACTGATTTGATCATATCAAGAAAATGCTGGCTTATTGATTAACCTCACAAATTTTTTGAAGCTTTCTATTAAGATCCAAGTTATGTAGCAAATATCCTTCAGTATGACCAAATGCATTTCCTGCTTAGTAAGTTACATGAGCTGTCAGTAGACATAATTCACGATTAACCACAGTTGATTCAAAAACTCAAAAGTTTATGAGTCTTTAAAAGGCTTTTCAGAAGTTCAGTGTATCATACAAGGGCAGTTCTTCGAATGGAATATCTTTGAACACATGATTTTCGTCCTATCTTTCATGTGGCACGAGCAGGCATGTGATTGATACACAAGACCTATGGCGAAGGTGGTCTTTGGAAATTGTTATGGTGAGGTTTTTGGCAACGGCCAGCTAACTTATTGGCCATGGCAAGAGCCCTAGCCAATAAATATGTTTGTTGTTGTGACTTTATTAAAAACCAAATCTACCACCTCGCCAAAAATCTTAAATTTCTCCAAGGAGTTGATGAGAAAGAAAACCCTAGACTCTACGTTGTATTATACTATTTTAACCTAGACTACAACCTAAAAGTAGGAATAAGTCTAAGATTCTCTAAGCTTATTCTAACCAAGATAAGTTTTTAAGAAAAGAAAACTAAGATAACTTGCAAAAGAAAAGAAAAGCAGACCGGAAAACACATTCTAAACTGCCAAAACAATAATAAAAATAACTTAGAACACGTTAAAACTTGCATGCGATCATTGGTTCTCTTGCTTTTCGGTTTTGTTAAAATAGTCCTAAGCCAGACTTTTCCAGCAAAAACTCTAGCAAGCCAGCACTAATAGTGTTTGGCATCTTTCTGTCTAATGCCTACTATATTTCAATGAAATTCGAAATTTTCTCCTCCAAAATCAATTTGTTCTCTAGTGAATATACCAACAACAAAACCAGCATTAAAAAAGCTACCAAATCAACGCTAGAAAACACACTTAAACATGAAAGAATCTCAAAACGAGAACACCCTCTTCGATTCAGGCGAGTTCCGTCAAAATGCAGGTAGCCAACAAGATTCCGGCGAAGTCTTGCCTCCTCTCAGGACTACTCGGGCACGATTTCGCCGAAGTCTCTCCCTCTCTGGCAAGGCCCGGACTCCCCAACACGCCAACAACGTAAAACACTGCACAGAAATCATAATCAAAGTACAAAACTTCATCTGAAAAAGCCTAAGTTAGTTGCACTGACGATTTAAAGAAGAAAACGGCAGATTTTCAATCTACTTAAAGCGTATCTACGCTTGATTTAATCTAAAAACTTAATCTACTCCCAGTCTAAAAAGAAACAAAAGATAAGAACTATAATAAAAAAAACAAACAAACAAAATTGAAGTGGGAAAACACTTTGATTTTTTGAAACAAAGATTGGCGCCTATTCCACTGTGGCAAGCTTATAATTTTTGGAGGCTTTTAGGAACCGCCAGTAATCAGAGTTTGGAAAATTTCCCAAAAGAGAGATGATTTGGAAACAAAAACAGAATTTAAGTCAGATGCAAAACATGAATGCAACACAGGATCAGAAATCGACATACCAATAAGAAATCAAAATCCTAATGCCACTATGCTAAACAACCTATGGTAAGGCTCGAAGTGCCAGAGTATGGGGTCAAAAGAATGGCAGCTTCATCTTATTCAAATGCACACAGAGCCTAGTAATCAACTCTTTGAAGCCGCCATGATGCAGCCATGATGTTACATATTATTTGTTGTGTGTCTCTTTTTAGGCTTCTTTTTTGTATCATATGTACAGCCAAAATGTATTTGTATCTTTCCATTCTTCTCCTTTCCTTCATTATTTTAATTATGGATAAAATTGTATCAACTCATTGATCGAGGGCATTTGTCTTTTCATTGAACAGTATTTTCTTTTTTAGGCAATTTTACAATTTACAAAAGAGAAGATTTTTTTTCATTTTTCCTTACAGGGGAGGGGGGCTTTTTTATCCTTCTTAGTGAGTAAGCCAACAAACCATCGGTTTGGATCTGATTTATGAAATGTTGGAATTTTTTCTATTTGAAGATTGAATGATATACCAGAAGAGATTTGGAAACCCCATTTGAAGGAGGCTATTCAGAAAAAATGGAAATATTTCTGCTTCAGCAACAAATATAAAAAAATTGATCATCTCATCTGGCAGAATCTCCTGCGAGTCTGCGACATGAATTGTGGAGAAAAAGAAACGCCACCCTTCAAATTTGTTCCAAATGTGCCCCTTATTTCCAGCAGAGAATGTCCATATATGGTGCATGAGTTTGAGAATTAATTTATTAGCCCATATTACTACTTATAATTCTTTAAAAGATAAGGGGCAATTTGTGAATATATCAAAAGTTATTGGGTGTTTTGTAAATCTTTTAATATGTTTCTAGAAGCTAATCAATCATAAAATTTGACCATGTCCACCCTCCCTTCCCTTCCCCAAAGCACTGCTACATTAGTAGCGGGTTGGATTTAAAACCTTCAAGTTGAGGAAGATCGATTGTTCTATCTGCATTTTTTGGTCATTTTTGGTCACCACTTATGAGCGCCAGACTTTTATTTTTCCCTCTGATATAGGTGATTCAGATTCTTAGGAAGAACACATCGAGAGGCTGATTCATTGATCCAACCAACCAGACCAGTCTAAATTGGTATTTTTCAAAGTAATCACTTTTCTTAGAAATTATTACACAAAGTATTTATTATTATTATTATTATTATCACTACCATTTTTATTAAAAGAAACTCAATTCAGGCTGATTTTGCTGCTGATTCAGGCAGCACATCAGAAAGATACCTCGGTGGTTGTCATCACAAGGATCACCCCATAGTTCTTGGCAGATCCATTCTCCTTTTCAAAATTTGCTTCCTGGCAGGATTTTGTCCTATTCCACAATGCTTTCCCAGATCTCAATGTTTTTCGAGATGCATGTTTCCCTGGTTTTGGACATCAAAAATGACTTACTGGCGACAATGAACTGCAAGGCAGAGCCTGCAATATTTACCAGAATCGTGAGCCGGAGGGTGGGAGTGTGTGTGTGTGCATGCACTTCTGTGTCTGTGTGTGTGTGAGAGAGAGAGAGGGAGAGAGAGAGACAGAGAGAGAGAGAGAGAGATGATGATGAAGAAGAAGAAGAAGATGATGATGAAGGAAAGGAACTCGAGGTCAAATTGAAGGAATCGAGTATACAACCTAACAGCATCCACGGATGCCTTTTCTTACAAAACTGCTCCATCATGGCAAAAGACACCAATGACTTCTTTTCTTTAATGAAACTATGGATACAAAAAAAATTGTAAGGCAGAACTTCCTGCTGCAAAACTACTGTTAAATAGATAAGATCCACACGATCCCTCCATCTAGTATCATCATCTAAATTGGAGGATATTACATAATGACTACTTCTCTTTCTTTCCAACCTCAGTGGCTTCAATGTGTATACTCTACAGAAAAGAATCAGCACCAAGCCGGTGCTACAACCATGGAAATGGACAGTGGTGGAAAACCACTGCCCTAATTGGGATGACTGAGACATGAGCGATCAAAATCAGCCGCAAGAAGTCATCTCTCCAACTGCAAACACAAAGTACACCAGACAATGATAAAAGCAATAAGCTATTAATCGGAATAAAACATTATCATGAATAATGATAATAAACAGAATTATGTAGTTATGTCTAGAGCACGTAATCCACTTTGGGAGATTCATAGAAGTTCAGGACAATCTAACATGCGGGACGCGCATTATTAAATTTGCAACTCTTGCCCCACAGGAGAGAACGGATCTTACAAAGTCGAATAATTTTTCAAACAAATGTAACATTACAAAAAAAAAATTCCTCAATACCCACCTTAAGTTTCCAGGACTATAACTGATGCAAACCTAACTTCCTTATATTGTTTTTTCCATGACAATAGGAAGCCCCGACCACCAAGCCTTACAAGGACGAGACGATTGGTTTTTGACAAAATGCCAAAATTTTAGGCATAAATCTTTTTTCAAAACTCAGGTACATCTTGAAAATTATTCAAAAAAGTTAGGCCTTTTGGTCTAGACCATTTTTAGACAGTAAAATGATTATCATGTTATTTGTGGACTTGACGGAAGGAAGTCACCAAAACTTTCAGGTGTCCTTGGAAACTTCCTTTGTTTTTTTGCAGAACAAATTGATAAAGGATATGTTTCACATGCTAGGATTAATATTACCTATTATATTTCATTTCAGCAAGATAAAAAAATAATGTGCATAAAAGGTGAAGCTTTAGAAAAACTCCACCTTGTCATAGTGAACATATTTAAGGAGCTTAAGTTACTTAAGAAAACAATGGGTTCTACTACCATGCTCAGTTTTGCTAGTCGGTTAATAGGGGAAGAAAAGGAGGACATTGGCAGTTTCTTCAAAAGAAAATTTTTATGTTTTTCTACTTCTCAAAGGAGTCTAAAAAAGGAAGCCTCCAGAGACATACCATGGTTGTCATATCTGAAGCAAGATCTTGCCAAGATGGCTTCTTTTACTTGATGGGTACAACAGCATCAAGGTTATGCTTGAGGCGCCAGCCTCTAGGATATTCAAGCACACCGTTTTCCACATGAAGATGCCAAGCCATAATCTTTGAGCAGCTATCGGGCAAACCTTCCATCTGACTTTCATCTTCAACCAACTGAGCTATGAATGTGGTCTCCTGGAAGATTGATGAGATTAAGTCTACCGGCATTTGGAAGAAAACAACGACTTTTGACACAGAATTTCGAATTTGCAGATGGCAGGAGACAAATGTCATAACTTGTCTCCAAGACAATTGAATGTATCGAGCAATCAATTTCTACATGACAAACAGCTTGTTTTTTGCTAATTGTTTTTTCTTTTCCATTCGTTGGCTGTTAACCTGAGAGAAAGAGATCTACAAGAAAAAAAGCACTAGAGATATGACATAAGAATGCACTATATAGATGCTTAACAACGGTCAAAATATTCCAAAAAGGAAGGATTCTCCATTCTCAAACCAAGAAGATAAAAATGCAAGAATATTTCGTTGAAGCAACCAAAAAACAAAAAAAACCTTCTTTCCATAGAAGAATAGATACTCGGCAGGGTAGAATATGCACCATTAACATAATGCAGAGAAAAGACATGAAACAAGAAGACGATCCAAAAAAAATGATACTCACTTGAAAACCCTCTTTGACTGTATCCAATTGTCTAATAGGTTCTGGCTCAAGTCGGTGCCATCTCTCAGGTGCCCACAGTATGGTGCTATTGAATGCAAATCCAGACATGTCGACATGAAATCTGCGAAGCCGCTTGCTTTTTTCATTTGTATGCCACCCAACGACTCGTCTTCCACTGCAAACAGGGCCTTCCAGTATGGTACTGGCTTTGTTCTGGGCAAGCATTGCGACAGGCCAGGTTCCAAAACGCCTGCATCACAACACAGTAACAACAAATCTTTTATCAAGTCCGACTATATTTTCTTCTGTTATGCAATGTACCCACATCAAAATAAACATAGACCAGAAATTATATGATGAAATTCAAAAAAAGCAAAGAGAAATCCCACTGCATAGGAAGGTACAAAACTAATTCAGGCATGAAGATGTTTTGTTGGAACCAATTGTACATTCTGTTTTATACTTTTTCTTTTTTCAGTGTGTGTTTGAGAGAATTTGATGATGTGACATGAGAGTCTGCCCCAAACATTCAGTTGATGTGCTGTTGCAGACATTCTTTCTGCAGTCAGGTGTAACTATTTCAAGTGGGATTTGAGATTGCAGAAACAATTCATACGACTCCCACCCGTGTTTGATTGGCCAGCTCATGCAACATAAAAAAAGGTGGGGTAAAACACTTATGAAATGTTGTTTTGACCATTTGTTTACAATCAGTATGTGTGAATGGACTCGGTACTCCTTTTTTCTGTTCGAGTGTACAAAATCATGAATCCTATTTTCTCTCCACTCTTACTTTTTCCTTGATCATTTCTTTTCCCAGAAGTTCAGTTATTCTCTCTCTCTCTCTCTTTTTTCTCTCTCTCTCTCTCTCTCTCTAACACACGCATAGATACCAAGATGTTACCAGCATACTAATACAAATATTAACGCTAACAGGAAGACAAAATTTAGAAACACTAACAAACATAGAGCTTCATAAAAGGCAATTTAGAAATGTTAATAAACACAAATCCAAACAATACTTTCATTTACAAATGTACTCTATGGTATTTGATGACATGCATGGCTTCTTGATCACCCAATGTTCCTTCTTTCACTTCATTCTTTCACATCAACCTAAAACTAATACTTCCTGAAATGATATAAGAAGACATATAGATTCGCCTAATAGTTCAGAAGTTCTTGAAGGCAGTTTCACGACCAGGTCAAGCACCACAAGTTTTTCAGGGTCAGGAAATGTCCATTACATTGCATCTAAGTTCACATCAGTATGCACTGTAGGACTTCATGCAGTAATTTGTGCACCAAGAGCTCCTCGACCAGGGCAGACAAATTACAAATGTATCATTCCAGTACAGCCCTTCAGCACCCAAGACATGTGACTTGTGATATCAAACTCCAATATGGTTAAAAAACAATGACAGCAATATTAGGAGTCATGCCGGTCAATGTGTAGCTTTTCATTAATAGCTTTTCTCAAGAATGATCTAGGTAATCTTTTCAGTGATTGAATGTACACTTTACCAGCAACTATGCCTTTGCATAGTTGCAATTTGCAAAGTATGTCCTTTTTTCCCACTCCATTAACCAGCCTAAATATAAAATTGAGGCCCAAACCCGTCAAAGCAGCAATTATTGGAATACATTCAGCTAACTAGATCTGAAGTTAAGATACAGTCTCATGGCTGTTAAACGTGGTGCAATTCATAGTAATCATAGAGAGAGAACTCTCCTAAGAGGAAACATTTCCCAACACTAGCTGGCTAACTGCAAAGTTAGCATTATATCTTGTAACTAGAACATGATCATGTATAGCCATTTAGGTGTACAACCAGTATCAGCTATCAAATGGTTCAGGTCCCTTGACGGTCACTGCTTAACACCTAATCAGTTCATCATGTGATCTGCCGCTGCAATTCACATAGTTTTCAACCCACACATGTACTAGAGTCATAATCTTAATACCTGCTTTAAAACACGTGAAATACATGTTGTAGAACCTTCAACTTCATCCTTCATCAAGCCATACTTATTTTCTGTTTTGCACATAGTTCTCCTAGAGAGGTTGCTTACCATGATGAAAAATAGAAATTCTATCAATTACACGGAGAAAAAATAACCACTTGATACGTACACTAAATCAGAAAGCCACAGACCACAAATATGAGAAACAGCTGACAACGTCACAACATAGCTTACAAACCAACCCTTCTAAAAGTAGACTTAGATGTATACCACAGATTAAAACGTGAAACAGCAAATGACACTAGCTTGCAAATCACAGAGGCTGCTAAATCATCCAGAAGACCATAGGAATACCAAAAGAGGCAGAGCCTTGCATGCTGATTACTTTGTCCACCCAACCTTGGTCTCTCAGTCCTAAAATCTGCTCTGGCCCAATCACAAAGATGGAAATTGTAGTGGTTTGGAAAATTAGAACCCCCCCCCCCCCAAATTAATACTAACCGCATTGTCCATTGCAAAGTTCACATACTCAATCATATGAATACCAGTTGCATGGAGAAAGAGAAATAACACAACAATGAATAAAATGAAGGCAGTACAATGGCTTCTAAATTGATATGGAGAAGTCCTCAGGAAATCAAAAGTTAGAGAATTCATGCACTACCGAATATCCCGCAGTTTCTGAAAAAGCTCGAGGGAATAGACATTGTCATCATCTGCGAAGTAAACAACTCCATCTAGCTCATGTTTTCTTATATGTTCGATAGCAAGATTGCGCTGATGAACTCCTCTGTCTTTAATGTCACTCATATTCTTCGTGCAAACGAGATGCCTATACATGACCCCTGTCCGTCTCAAGATATCCGCCGTCTCCCTGGATGCTGCGCCCATCTCCACCACAACCCACAGAAGCGGAGGTGGGACAAGCCTCAATGTGTGACCCAATCTGCCCAGATAGTATGCTTGAAATGCCCGATTGTAAGTGGGGGTCACAACGATCAAAAGCTTGTTTGGTGCCTGATCAGGCTTCACAAACTTTGAAATTCCATTGAATTTCCCTGTATCTTTGCTCTCTGTCTCTTGTCCTATCAAATTACCCGGTTTCTCGTTTCTATGAACGCTCCACCTTCCTGGCTGGTAGAAACCAAGATCCTCCTGCGTTGTATTGACGGAATCAAACGAGAAATCCAGTTGCTTCGGGAGGAGGATGGTTGTATCCATTGTTCCTAATGGAGAAAAGCCAGCAATGAACCCAAATATGAAGAAGAAGAGCAACCGAACTGCCAACCTCCTCCACGATTGCACTCTGCCCTTGGACGATCTGTCGGGGAATCTCAAAGGCTTGGCCAGAGGAATCCTAATCACGATCGATAGAAAATGGTTCGAGAACATTATCAACGGGATGGAACCGAACAACCTTGAAGGAAGGAAGCCCTTCGAAGGCGAGGAATCAATCGGATCGTCGGGCGGAGGATCAAACGACGTAGACGAAGCAGAAACCGAGATGTAGCCGCCATTGGAACGAGGATCGATCTGATCCCCATCGCGATGCCGATGAAGCGGAGAGAAAGCGCGCCTAAGAGATGCCATTACACTGAACAATCAAACTCGCAGAGTAACCCTAACCCTTAAACCAAAGGACAAATTCGGCGCGAACGGAGTCGAAGTCTTCGATTCAAAATCTTTATATATCGCAAGATCGAACTCTTGACATCCTTAAACCAGATACCAAACGCCGCAACGATCAATGTCCTCGTACACTAACAACAATTCTTCACAAAGTTGTCCAAAATCTCACATAGACTCAGAAAACCTTCGGAATTGCACTGATATAAACCCCAAGCCATGCATTAATTCCTGAAAAAGATTGCATCTGTTCATTTCAGATACAAAGCTCGAACCAAAGGACGGGAAAATATCCCGAAATTGTGAGAATCCTGGCGAACTCGTTCATCAAAGAATTCAGAAAAACAAAGGAAGAGAAGAGGAGATGTCACAAAAACAAACCAGTCCTTGTGACCGATAATTTGAGAAAGAATAAAAGATTTTATTTATTCATCAAAAATCAACGGCAAAAGACAAGATCAACTACACTGAGATCTTCAGAATGCCACCAATAACGAATTTCAAAATGAACGGAAGACACCAATCAAGAGATCGAATTCAACAAGAACTAAAATGAGAAGAGAACATTTCAAAATGAAATTGGGAGGTGAAGCTGCCAAGAAGGGGAGAGGGAAGCGCGGTAGTTTCTGCAGAAGAGACGAAGACGGTTCTGGACCGTCAGATCTAGATAAACGGCTCTCGGTGGCATGAGATCTAACCCCCTCTCTTCGTACGTCACGGTAGTCAGGTCGGCGAAGGATGAAATACTAAAATACCCTTCTCGACGGCTCACCGAACCCAACTATTCGGACACACCACCATTTTTCTGTGGCCAAATTTTTGACCGTTTTTTCAAGTCAAAATTCGCCAATTAAATTAATTGGAGACTTAGATATTATAAGTTTCAAAAATGTCGTATAAAAATGTTCCCTAATATGAGATTTATGATTGTTCTAATTTGCATAAAAATTCAGTTGTGTATTGACCATTTTTTAGCTTATGAATTTGAACTTGGAGCCCAACTTAAGTATGAGGCTCAAATCAAAGAAATTTTTTAACTTCGACTGGATTGTTAAAAATTAAATACTTCTTGTAAAAACACCATAAACTTTTGCTAAAAGTTTATACATTGTCGCATGTGTTGATGTCATTGTTTACAATGGACTCCTTAGTTTTAGCTATCCAACAACATTTAGCATCTCACATTTGATGAAAATATCTATAAACTAAAAGGGAAAACTTCAAAGTTGTACAAGTGTATCGTATCATACTCAACTATTCTGATATGTAAATCTGAAATTACGTCGCTATTTTGGCATTAAAATCATCAAATTTCTTAAAAATAGTCAAATAAAATTGAAGTTGAAATTTTATTATTTTGCAAATCTTTAAGAGGACTTTAATTGGTTTTCTTTCTCCCATCAGTATCAACACATAAAAAGTGATTTTAAAATGATAAAATAAAGGTATTTTATGAGTCATTAGATCAATAACTATGGAAACAAAATAACCATATTCTAAATTATGTTATAGTTAATGTACTTGAAAAAGAAGTAGCTTTCCAATGATTGCCCTAATTTATTTTCTAAAATTTCCAGTATTTAAAAAATGATAGGAGAATAAAGGAAAGAGGTTAGGTGCAAGGGAGAGATAGATATGATATTAATGACAATGAAAGAGAAAGAGAATCACCAATGGTACTTAGGAATTCAAACATGGCATTTTCTGTCAATACATTAATTTTACCAACATTTTCTGTCAATACATTAATTTTACCAACTTTGCTCATACTTTTTTATTCTCCTCTAAATATCTTGGTGAACGAGAATTTAATAATCTACCGCCCATAAAAGATGCCTGAAGGCCCCTCATTTCCCGAGGTTTTTCCAATAAATATCAAGCTACTTACTCAACATGATGATTTAGATGCTTTCATATAGAATTTCGCAAAGTAGATTTCATTTTTTAAAATTTAAATTTATTACATGGAGAGTACCTCATCAAGCTTTGATAAATAATAAGATACATGGTGGTATGAGAAAAATAATTTCCTATTAAAAAAGGTAGTTGCATGTTGGTAGTGAATGAAATACATTATATTTTATACATTAAATGCATGTCGTTACAAGTTTATTAGCTTTAATCTCATGTTTATGATGAAATAAGTGTGAGTAAGCTTGGGACAAGTTTCACCATATTTGTTAGATGAATCCAGGAATTTAAGGTAGGTGCAAATCTTATTTCCTAAAATAACATTAATGACAGCTTTTCCATGTACTTGGAATAGTTTTTCCCTGTGTTACCTCTTCTCTTTAATTCTCCTTCTGCCTTTTCATTTCTCTTTTTTCTTTCTCCTCTTCTCCCTTCCTTTTTCACGTTAGAATGATTGCTCCTTAGAATTAGAAATTTACTTGTATCTTCAAGATGATCATATGCTTTAGCTACTTTTAACTATATATGTGTGTGTGTGTGTAGTGATTGGTAGAAAGCAGATCAATAGGTTAGGGACAAAAACAAGACCCTGTAAATATGATGTTTAAAGTGTTTTTTGAAATCTAACCTTACCAATAGCATCTTAAGGATAAAATGATGCAAAATATATATTAAGTTCATCATCTTTTGGGTCTTAATAGTGTTTTTATGAATAGCTCTCATAGCATCAATATTTGATAATAAAAAAGTCAATATTTTTTGTAAGAACAACTTGATTCAAAGAATTTTTATACCAAAATAGTTTTGGTAAATACATTAAGAAGTTTTGTATTTTATTTTAAAAAATAAAAACTATATATATAGAGAGAGAAAGAGAGAAGAAAAAATGAATGGTGACTGTAGCTTTTTAAACACACCCAACCATTTAAGTAGAACCATTTGATCTATTATAATAGACGGTTAAAAAGAAGAATAAGGAAAAAAGGATTATGAGCATTTTTATTATTTAGTATTAATTCACATCTTTTCTTTATTTTTCACTCAACATTTATCTTTTTAAGATGCACGGCAAATAGCTGGATGACTATAATATATATATATATATATATATATATATATATATTAAATAGTGAGTATAGAATCACCCAACTCACTCATAATGATCATTTGATTTATCACGATAAATGGTTGAGAGAAAAACAGCAAGAGAAAGATAATAGGTATATATATATATATATATATAAAGCAATTGAAAAATGCCGATGTTAAATGTTGCCGGATGATCAACCAAAAAAAATGGCCGCTAAAAAGCAGCCACCATAAATTTATTGGTTTTGATGCAGCCGCTCGCGCCGGTAAGCTGTGGACGGCTTGTGCAGATGGGTAGGACCAAAGAAGCTGCCAGACCAGTCGAGAGGCGGATACTCTGCCGCCTGCCGGTGAGAGAAGTCCTCTCCGCAGACTAACTAGTTTTTGTCTGTGTTGATTTTTCCTTTCCTTTTTTAGGTACGATTGTGTGAATGCCCTACGTTTGTCTAGTTTTGGTTTGTTAGCTCTATGAGTTTGGTAAGCGTCAAAACAGTTGAAAAGGAATGATGAGTTAAACCATAGTCATAAATATCTTTTTTTCTTTTCATATTTCAAACATTTTTCTTGAGTTATAACATGATGAGCTTAAAAACAATGAAATAATGTGAAAATGAAAGTACGTTGAATTTTTAAAAAATATAAAAAAAATCTTAAAGTTAAGAAAGTTTAAATAAATGAGAAAAGAGAAAAAGCAACATCAAAACATAACTAAATAAATAACAAGTAGAAATTAAAACAAGAAATTTTACCATTAAAAAAATGAATTCCAGTATAGATACTAATTTAACTAAACTATGTACATAGTATTATTACTTATTTGTTATTCAGTATCTTCTTTGAATTATAGTATAATATCTCGCTATGAAACCTGTGATTATTGCTTTAGTAATTCTTCTTTTTTCTTAAATTAGTTAGTAGACATTTTTATTCATATTTTTGTGATAAAACTTTCCTTTGAACCCTTCAATTTTATATTTCACACGAACTTCATAAATGCTTAGAAGTAGTTAGTATTCTTAGAATTACTCTTTTCATGTCCTCTTCTTGTTTGACCCTAAAATTGCCTTCTAGACTTCTAGCAGCTCTTTCTCTCTCTCTCTCTCTCTCTCTCTCTCTCTCTCTCTCTCTCTCTCTCTCCCCGATATATATATATATATATTAGAGAGAGAGAGAGAGTGAGAGAGAGAGAGATACCAGGATATGTAAAGTCAGTGTGTTAGTAGAATTTATAGTTAGGTTTAGGCTGTAAATAGTAATCAGAATAATTTACTTCCTTGGATCTGAAATTTGTTAGACTCCAGCTACATTCTGGTTACTTCCTCAGATCCTAGTTAGGTCATAAGATATAAATATAGTTAAAGATAACATAATTTAGTATTTAATAATTACGTCAATTTAATTTTAACTCAGTCTTAACATGTTTGTTTAGGAAATTAACTTACTTAGTCGTGCTATCTTGTTTGCTTTGCTGTAATTCAGTGATAACATCCATTGTTAGTTAGCCTGTAGATGTAGGCAATATAGATTAGTTATAGGAGCAAGTAGCTAGGTGTTTTTCTTTATTGATATTATTCCTTGCGTTTATTAATTCTTCTTCTAAATTGCTTCAGTGTCAATTTAATTTTTGTTCTCATTAATTTCATGTTGACTGTTACTTGTATTGGAATTAATTTAGTTAGAACTAGAACATGAATAATCTATGTCCCTCAGGAAGTGGCATAGATAGGGTAGCTAGTTGAATTGGCTGGTTGGTGAGAGTTTGGTCGTCAGTTCTGTAGGTGTCTTGTTTTCCACACATGTCTCGAAGCAGCTCTGGACCCAGGAGCGAGAGAAAGTGAGGAGAGGCTTCAGCCTCTTTAGGGTATCTAAGAAAATAGAGGATTCTAAAGTTCCTCGATCTTGCATTCTCAAGATCTTGAGCATTGTTTGCCTTATTCTTAAGATCTTATGGGATTCAGGGCTAAGATAAAGCTTCTTTTGATTCTTTCAATTTACAAAATCCCTTTCTTTCTCTCTCCAGTATAGTTGGTCAACTGAGGGTACATAAAGTGGTAGCCTATGTTCAATTGTGTGTGCCAAAGTCCACAAGCTTTGAATTTCAACAATTTTGACTCTTAAGTTTGCTTTTCAAGGGTCCACCTATTCTCATAATCTTGAATGTAGACCAAATATTTTTTTAATTTTGGCTATATAAGCCACAACAGCGGTCAAATAAGGGCCTACCTTCACCATTTTCATGCTAACCTCTAACTGAAAATACAATTCATGATGAAGAAATCAATAGGGATTTGTTCCTTTTTTTTACAAACTGTAAAATGGTATTTCGCAAAAGTGAAAAAGAGATACAAGTATTAAGAAGAAACCAATAAACTTATAGACCTTTATTAGTTTGGGATATTTCACGTTCAATATCCACTTAAAACCTTTTAATAGTTTTAACAAGAAGTTGCGGGGTTAAGGTAGAGGGGGGCACAAAAAGGCCAGACTTAGGCAGGTCAGAAGCCCTTGTTGGCAGCCCATACTCCGACCCTCTTAGGCATCGGTCGAGCCGGCCTAATGGTTAAATTCACAGACACCCCAACTTAATCCCATTTAGGGCCAAAACCCCATGGTCAGGGCAGAGCTAGAAATTTTTCATGAGAGGGACAGAATTAAAGTTTTTTAATTTTCACTAGAACCGAAATATCAATTTTTAAAAATTTTATATAGAACAAGTGAAATTTTCTAAAATTTACATGTAAATTTTTAAAAAATTTGAAGTGAGGACAGGGTCGATGCCCGTGGTCAGCCAGAATATCCCTCTCCTCATCCGCCGGAGTTCTCGGCACCACACGCACACACTCACACAGACAAAGAGAGAGAGAGAGATTGAAAAAAAATTAAAATAAAAAAGTGTTGTCAAAGCAGCCTCTATTGAGCAGTATCAATGCTCCCTTGGGTTCCAATCATTTGAGAAAAAGGTACACATTTCCCTTTTTTTTTGGGGTTGGAAGAAGCCGACAAGGGCTGCTTAGAGAGAAAAGATGATTTTTGGATGTTCTCTTCTAGGTGAGCGAGAGGTTTATCCCTACTGCTTGGAGGAGTGAGACCCGAAGACCCCATGCCTAGGGGTGCACCTGTCTATAGGCCCCTAGCCCAACCAACTACTTTATGCTTCTTGAGGTAGATGTACTTTTAATTTTATTCACTTTTTAGGGTATTCCCATGTTTGGATTTGAATTCTGGATTCAAATATAGAATCAAATATGAAAGAAGAAAAGTTGGTACCATATCTAAATCTTTGGATATGAACTTAAATTTTCTATCCAAATCTGATTTTTAGATTTACAATCAAATACATAGTGTGGATATCTTGACTTTCACATTGATTTTTATCGCACTTTAATATATGAGATTAAAACATGCAACATGTTGAGGTTGTCAGAGACATTTTGTCTAAACGTCCCAAACACGCCTCAAATTAAAGAAAGAAAGCAATGGTTTATGATTACAAGTCTTTTGAATTGATTTAGGATTTGGATGCAAAGGTAAGCTATCACATATCAAGAAAATAAGAAGCGTGAGATTCGTATTTGGGTTTATAACCAGAATGTGATCTCTTAAAGGAAAATTTCCTAAACATTTTTCTTTTGAATTACCCAACAGAAAAGGCTTGTGTGTTCTAGAGTTTGAATTTCTTTGTCATTGTTAGGTCGAAGGATCACCTCAGCTGCAACATTATGCACCAACAATTATTTGATCAAGCTACAGACCAACTATCCTCTTAATGAACAATTTCCCTAATTAATCTTTTTTTTTTTTGTCTTTAGTCAAAGAATGAAAGAATGCCCTAGCTAAAATAATGAACCACTTTGAGCTTTTGTCCAAATAGATTTATAAAATTTGGTTGACTACTCAATTAAAAAACAAAAACATAAATTTATTGTTCCACATGCCCTCTTCATGGGAACTTGGTAAATATCCCATTCCAAAAATAGAAAGTTCGAAACAATTGGGAATTTGTCGGAGATTGGATGCAATTACTAATTCATGATCTGGCATGTCCAGAATGAAAACTTCATTTTGTTTCTATGAGAATTTTTGTGAATGTGTTTCATGTGCTTCCCTTCAATGAAAGTTTTATTTTTCCAAAATGTATCTTAATTTTTAGCCTAATTGTTCTTTTGATGATCGATTTAACCTCTTATCAAAAAAATACACCTTGGCTATATTTCATTTCTTCCACAAGTTTAATAATGAGCATAACCGCCCTATTGTTTCAATAGAGAGAATAACCTATGATTAGCTTTTTGAGAAATTTCCAAACGAACAATTTCAACGAAATCTTTCAATTCCTTATTTTCTATCTCATCAAGCAAAAGAAAAATTTCAACAAAGCAGAATGAGTTTCTTAAGAACCAAAATCTACACCAAAAAAAAAAGATTGAGGCGATATAAATATGTAGCACCAATGCCTTCAATCGAATCTGCTGATCAAAAATCAAAGGTTAAGGTCGATTAGAAACTGAATTCGACGAGCAAAATGCCCTAGTCGATGGATTAACTAGTGTAATTAACCGAGGGCTGTGATGCAGCTTGGGAGCAAAGGCTATAGGTGTATAAATATATGCAGAGTAGAGTATTTATAGGCTCTTTTGATGACTAGTTGTCAATAAAGGCATAAATTCCTTGGTGGGTAAATCAACTTCTGCTTGCAACATAATAACAGAAAGAGCCCTGCTAGAGGTTCGCCTCCTGCCTTTATCATCCAAAAAAACCTGTGTTACTTTAAACATAGTGCAGAGAAAGAACAAGCTATGGCGCCGTACAAAAACGTCATCAGCAGCAACTTGGAAAAAAGGGAGAGCCATGAGAGATCATGGAAAGGGAAGTTCTAAACCAGCAGCTTATCCATGCAAGAGGCCAACCACTTTCTGTTGATTTTTTCTCGAGGGCGACAACTACCAACAAGAAGGCGAACGCTAAAAGTTCTACTCTCAAGTACGGGAGATAGATCTCTCTCTCTCTCTCAGTGTGAGGGCTCTTGCGACTTATACACAACGCATCTCAGGTTCAGTTCTTATGGGCATTACATGTTGGTGTCGAAGTAAAGAGACTGAGAGTCACCTCTCTCTCTCTCTCTCTCTCTCTCTCTCTCTCTCTCTCTCTCTCTCTTAGTGGTGGGGCTGCTGCCCAATCAACCATCCAGTTGGTGCATAAGAGCAATCACAAGCTCATTTTACTGTAGTGCAGAGTAGGTTGAGTGGTTGGCTTTGCATGTTTATGTACTTACCATTGATAAGATGGATCAACTTTTAGTTTTAAGAGGGCTTCAAAAGACACCTTGCAGATTGCTTACAGAAAATTTGTGTCAAGAAGCAACCAAGAGAATCGCAGGTTGGATGACTGCCAAAATCTAAACTTTAGAGTGCATCGAATGACATGAAAACATTGGCCAAGTCTCAGTTCCACAAAACCTGGTTTCCAAAATGAGAATAAATAACTACCACCACATTTAACAAATTGAAGATGTTGCCCATTAATCAAAGCATCATCCTACCTCGGATCACATTTGCTGATCAAGTCAACAAAGATACGTGACCCAAAATTAAAAGAAATCATTAAACAAAAATTCATGAGTTCAACTCCCATACAGGCCAGATCCAACTTTGTACAAATAGGAAATTAGAAAAATGATCACTCGTCCTCTTGGCTGCGCAGCCTAGCAAGTTTGTTTGTAACAACAACATCAAGTTGAGCAGCTCTCTCCACAATGGCTTTGCGCTTCAATGTAGAGACATTGTGTGCAATCTCCGCACAGAAAACCCTATATGAAGATGATAAATCAAATGTCACTGCCAGCTCATGACCCAAATAACCACTAAACCTGAAGCAACGCCATGCTAGGACAAAACAATGATGGAGCAGATAGACAACAGTCACCTGTTATGCATCATCAGAAGATCCAGGTCACCGGGATTGTGCACAACAAACTTCTTGAAACCATTAGGAAGATAATGTCTCGTCTTCTTATTAGAACCATAACCAATATTTGGCATGAGAGTGCATCCTTTAAATTTCCTTCTCACACGTGAATCAATACCCTTGGGCCTTCGCCAATTTGGCTGTCAAAATGCATTTAAATGTCTTATAAGACAGATGTGGCATAAAAAGAACAAAACCTCATGCAAGACATAGGAAAAGTTTGCTAACACTTGAATAAAGGCTTGGTAGAAAGTATGAAACTGAGATAGTCAACATTTTTTTCCCAATCAATGAATCAAAGAATCGAATGCATAAAACATGCATAATATCAGTAAAATGTCCACTTGAATATAATTGGAAAGATATTTGGAACAGTAAAGCTGCATTTCCTTCTAGCCTTCTTTCTGCTTTAAATCATTTGCAGCTGTGGATATAGTCAGTAACCGTAAGAACTTGTCGTGGAAATATTGACCAAGACAAACCATTTCCTCCCAAATTGATCATAACAGACACCATGCGAGAAATAATTGGATCAGTAAAATTTTTCTTTTGCTAACCACTATTGGTAAATGAAAGATTCCATTCCCTTTTCTTCTAACGTCATAATTCAACATACAATACAAGTACTGTATTTCTGTATTCTGTATGATATTTCTGGATTCTGCAGTAAGGTACTTGCATTCTGTATCTCTGTGATAGAGACACATTTTGGAGAAAGGGAGCACCTGAAGTGCTTCGCTCTCTCTGAGAGAGAGAACATCACAAAACATAGGAGGCTGCATGTCGGTTTAAAGTCTTTAAATAAAGGAAAGATCAAAAAAGGGATGAATGCCTCACGTGATGGTTCAGAAGGTTGATTTTTTTTTAAGAAAATCCACTTTGGGAGTAGTCACTCAAGTGACTCAACGACTAATCCCCAAAGTGGGACCAGCAGACTAGAAGCTCGAGACTAGTCAGCTGACTAGCTCCTATCAGAACCAGACAACTAGGCAGACCAATTAGTCCCTATTTTGACAATTAAGGCACATAATGGACAAAAAAATAAATCGTCGGATGAGGCCAAGAATATATTTGGATCACATGGCTCCTAAAGATGGAAAGACCTACATATGAAGGGGGAAGGGATTGGAATGCATATCCTAAATGGACACTTTAGGTTTTTTGTAGCACTTAAGAAAAAAAACTGTTTCTGAAAAAGAAATAATTATCCATTTAAATATTAAAAACCAGTAAACGATCAGCAAAATTGGTTTTGGCTTCCCCCCTTCTCTGGGAACATAACGACTTCGGGTCTATGGTTTCAGGCCTAACACTACCAACTACATGACAACCGGGGTTTCAGTTTGTATGATGTCTAGGCATTTTAGGGTGTCCATAAGGGAAGAATGATGCTAACATGAAAGGGCTGATTATAACCAAAGCCAAAAGCTAAAACTGCACAATCATGCTTTAAAGTACTATTTATAAGCATACTTTTTAAATTTTTGGTAAATTCTTAGTGAATAGTCAACATAACGAACTTTAATTGAATCCAATGCCTAATTCCAGCCTTAGACATAAGTCCCACGTAGACCTTAAGCGGCCACCATTTCGACTGGCCTGGACAAAAAATGCACCCAAGTGAAAAAAAAAAGTCATAAAAAGTTCTCCAAAAAAAATTCTTCTTCTTTTCCCCCTTTTCCTTCTTATTTTCCTTTGCTTTCTCCTTCTTTTTCCCCCTTTTTTTAGTTTTTTTTTTTTTGGCCTGTTTATGTCTCAGGCTGGTGTAGTCCTTTTGAAGGTCCATCACCTAGCACTTTTGACTACTAAGATTCCAGGAGCAATATTCACGACTATTCCTCTAATCCTATTTAACTTGTTATTCCAGTTCCATTTCAAACTCAGTACCTATCTCGTGAATCTTGAAATTATTAAAAGGACCCACTTCCACATCAACCACAATGCTCCTCACTTACCTGAAAAATCAAGTATTCTATGCTTGCACCAACCAAAGCTTGAAAGGACCTTTTGATAAATAAGTACTAAGTCTCCAGCAGCAGCATTCATTATTATTCCTGTCATTTTATTTAACTTGTTCTTCCAGTTCCAATTCAAGCTCAATGCCCATCTTGTGAATCTTCTAGTTGTTAAAATGACTCACCGTTCACATCAACCATAAAGTTCCACTTGCCCGAGAAAACAAGTAATTCTAGTCCAGACCAACCAAAGCTTGAAGGATGAACACTAGCAATAAACTAAACCACCAGTTCTATCCCCAATCATATACACACAAGAGGGGAGCACAAATGAGCCTACTAGATCTGATCCAACTGAGCCCATGTAGGTGATGTACTGATTTCCAAGAAACAAAAACAGGACACAGAAAGAGTAAGGCTAAAATTAAATCACCTTCTTATGGGCAGTGACTTTACAGTGACAGTACGTAGCCATGTTAGTATCACATACTTAGGATGACTTTCATGCATCTCAGGGCACTGCATCCAATAACTCCTCAATGACCACAATGGAAATGCATAACCATCAAATATACCAGGAGGTCCAGGGCACAGCGACAATGGTTCTGCCAAGAACATTGGACAGCATCACCAAACAAGAATTCACATAAAAGGAAATAGATTTGAAGATGGTAACTTGACAAACAATAAAACTACCTTCCTAAACTGTCTAAATCTATTGATCCCGAGGAAATGCATTCCGTGTGGGTTTGAAGATGGCAAGTTGAAAAACAAGAAACCACGTTTCCAAAAGCTATTTCCATCGACGCAGTCAAACCCTTGTCTCGATCTATTGTTCTTTTCTGCAACATAGATAAGACTTGACAGTGGACATAGGAGAGATTCACCAAACCCTTTTGAGAAAAACCAATACAGAAACATGCAACAATTCCACCAGCAGTAATTTCAAATTTCAGGCCTCTATTCAATTTATCATCATATGTAACATGGCCTTTCCGATTCAAACTCCTTCAGCAAATCCATGTGAAAATGCATTTCAGAACAACAAATTAACTATCTGCTGCCTTATTTTCATGCAATCACCATTGCTTGTGAGTTGATGCTCTCACAGACCAACATCTATGTTAACCAACTGATATCATGCGTCCATCTTGATACTTAAATAAATTTATTTTGACAGTATGCAGGTAAATTGTATATTTTTCTCAGTAGAACCTAGAGAAATATACATTAAAATGGTGACCTATAGGCTATATTCTTGATATTTTCATGTGTGCTTCACTTTTACGGTGTCAGGCTTGAAATAAAGCTCTTAAAGAATCTCAAGATAACATTTCCGAACCACCTCAAAAAAGCATGCAAGCAAGAGGCTTCCTTTCTTTCCTGCTCACATAAGTTACAAGCATTCTAGTACCCAAAAGGAGCCCATGTTTCGTAATAGGTCCTGTTCAGTTTTGACTACTAAGTACTAACAATGCAGTCAGAGACAGAAACATCTTTCCAGTTCATATTGTAACTGCTCTCACGTCTTTAACCTGCCACAGTTCACAACCATTCACTAGTCACTAGACTCACTACCAACCACGTTATCAAAGATATACTATTTTTGTCCTACCAAGCAATAAAATCCAACCATTGCTGAGTTTTAGAATCTATGACGCATGTTTGCTTCCAAACCACTTTTACATGCCGTGCATGTGTCCGGAAACCTATATGCCGATGTTTGTTTTTTCTTCATATTGCCTTTTCGTCCTTTATCTGTTGCATTAGGTTCCTTCTTGCATCTATGAGGTAAACAGGTGTGGTCAGGGACTTGCATTTCACCAACTACGAGCTCTCACCATTTAGCAGACCATCTTTACATACGTGCACTAACTGACTGGCCATTTAGCAACTACAAGACCTCACCATTTACCAAACCATCTGCTCAACTAAATGACTAACCAAACTGGTACAAGAAGCTTTTCCTACAGCATCATGTATAAACTGGTCTATAACAAACATAGTCTTTTCTCGTCGACCCCCATTTTCTCTACGTTATGTTTTCTCGTGAATTGATGAAACTACTAAAATGGTTTTGCATTTACGCTTTAACACAGACCGCAGCGGAGCAGAAACCCCACAACCATCCCCTGCCATGGAAATAGCAAATTGGGCTTCCTTCCAAACACCGCGCATGTCTTTATTTGTGCTAAAACCTACCCACCTGATAAGTCCACTCAAACGGAAAAGTTTGTTCGATTCTATGCCATTTTCTCAAGAAGTACATAAACTGAGTGTGGAGCAATTTGTCTCAAATCTGGGGGATAAAACTAGTAGAAGACGATCGAAACAAATAGATAGAAATGGAAACACATACACACACACTCACAGACCTTGACGGAAATCTTGCGGTCGCTCTGCGGCCTCTTGAACTTCTTGACTCTCTTTTTGATGATCTTCTTGCTCAGTAGGGGAACCGCCATTGCCACCCGATCCCACTAGCCTTCCCCGCGCTTCGTTGCTGCTGCAAAGGGGATGATAGGAAGTGAAGTTCGTCAGGGTTTAAGTGTTGTCTTTCTCCGTATTTATCTGTGACCTACGTGCAATAGGGGTATCCGGGCCTGTCCAAGGTTTTACATTTACAATTTTAAATCCAAAACCATTCTTTTATTACCTTAACCATGATTAGCGGCTTATTGTATTGATGTAATTAACGAAAATGAATTTGAACATCGTGCAATTTTGTTAGCTCATTTAATACATACCCTGAGTCCCAGATATTCCTAAGAAGAAAAGGGACAGTGGGCACCAAATTTTTTTCCTAAGAATTTTACTAATGAGAAGCCAACGCCACAAATCTACATATTTAAAAGTGTTCTTGTAATCTCCATTCCTCTTACCTTCCGAGTTGTTGGTTGTATTAACATCACTAATGAAAGTGTTAGTTACTACACCTCCATTTAAGATGCAAAGGCATAGTACCTATGGATATCAAGCTAAAAACACACTTCTTCACACATGCTCTTAATCTGACCAGCTAGTTAAGCCCTTTAATACAAATTTTTATAATTAATTTCGCTTTGTTTCCATTAATTATGTTTGTTTATGCAGTTATTCTTGGATGTCGACCCATTTTTTTAACATAGAGTAACAATAGAAATGCATTGATTTTTATTTTAATTGAACAAATACATATTTACATTGTATATACATTGTTTAAAAATGGCTTACATCACAACTAGTCATGACAACGCGTACAAAGTCTTCCAAGAGTATATATACAAAAACCAAGTTCACGGGACCAACACATTCCCTAGGTTTGGTGACAGAGAGAATATGCAGTGGCTATTAAGCTCCCCTATAAAGCACTTGCAATTTTAAAATAAATATCACCCTCAGCCCTGACGAGCAAAGCATAGTTGACCGAATTGGGAGCATAGGAATAAGGGTTTTGAAACAGTTCGCTTCCTACAGGCGCTATGATTTTGTAACAAATTGGGTGACAGTGTTAGACTAAGTCAACGGAATGTTGGGCCTATACCAGGCACCGGCATCACTGAGAAGTACTCCCTCTTCCCCAGTACAAAATTTTGTTCTCAAGTTGCAAATTAGGGTTTCTTTCATAGTCACAATTGGAGCTACTGCAGGCCGTATAACCTAAAACTAAACTCTTTAACTTATTCACTTTTTTTAAGTGCCAAAATGTCCGAATTAGGAAAGCGGTATGAGCAGATGGGCTCAGGCACAATAGAAATCCTCATCTTCATGATAGGCAACAAAAAGCTCATATACGTGCAGAACCAACAAGTTTAAAACTGTTAATAACAGCAGTAAAATGAACTTCTTGCAGTGCATGATACATAAATCGCACACTGGTTTGGGGTACAGCCCCTCTGTTTAGGCGCCACTCAATCATCTTAAATTTGATTTCATCAAAAAGCAGCAAGCACGTAAAAAGGGACCTGCACGGCTGCACAGACTTCATGCAAAACAGGCAGGAACAAACTCTTGATAGACATTGTTGCTTTATTTAAGCCCTGAAATGCCTTAAGTCTTTTCCAATATCAGCATTTGGATTGATTTATAGAATTGAAGTGGCCAAAATTAGATTGATTGAACACTCTGCAAATTTAATTTAAAAGGGAAAAAAATCAGATGCAATAATTAACCATCAAACAATGAGGTTAAATCACCATTCCTTTGACAAACTGAAAAAAGTTGACCACATAAAAGTATTATCCCACCGCAAATAGTATTTGCTAAGTTGTCGCCGAAATGATTCTAAACTGAAAAAATCATTAAACAAAATTCGCAAGTGCGCCCAAATACAAGCTGGAAACTTGGCTCGGTACAGAAAGGAAATAAAACAAAAATGTTGCTTCACTCGTCTTCTTGGCTGCGCAGCCTAGCAAGTTTGTTCGTAACAACAACATCAAGTTGAGCAGCTCTCTCGACAATCGCTTTACGCTTCAGAGTGGAGACATTGTGTGCAATCTCAGCGCAGAAAACCCTGTTTAATATGATAAACCAAATGTCATTGAAAGCTGGTGACCCAATGAGCAGCAAGCATGACTTGGCCAAAATCATGACAGGATAGATAGTCAACCATCACCTGTTATGCATCATCAGGAGATCCAGGTCGCTGGGATTGTGCACAACAAACTTCTTGAAACCATTAGGAAGATAATGTCTTGTCTTCTTGTTAGAACCATAACCAATATTTGGCATGAGAGTGCATCCCTTGAATTTCCTTCTCACACGTGAATCAATACCCTTCGGCCTTCGCCAATTTGTCTGTCGAATGCATTTAAATGTCTTGTAAGATGGAAAGCCACAAGAAACAAAGCCACATGCAAGATACCGGAAAATGTTTACAACATTTGCAGAGATGATTTGCAAAAAAACATCAACTTGAGATCCCCCCCAAATTTTTTCCCATCAAAGAATAAAATATAATGTGCACTTGAATGTAACTGGGAAAATGTCCAGAATGATAAAGCTGCAGTCCTTTGATTTTCTTTCTTCTTTAAGCCATTGGTAAATACTAGATACGGTTAGTATTGCTAAAAAATTTGGTGTAGAAATGCGACCAAGGCAAACCTTTCCTCCTTAATCAATCATAACTGCTCAAACATTGTTAAAGTTTCCATTCCTTTTATTACTGCTAGTGGTAAATGAAGGACCCTAGTTGTCTTCTTCTTCCAACATCTTAGTTCAAGTGACAGAAGCACTTCTAAGGGTTGCATCTCCACTAGTGTACCGTACAAAGTCACGGTCATCAATCTCCAACATAACTAGCACGGTAAAAATCTCACAATGATGTAGGTGTCTTCACAAAGGCAGGTAAAAATCAGCGCTGAGAAGTGAAACGACTCTACAAGGTTTTTTGGAAAGAAAAAAAGATATCTAACACTTATAAGATATAATGAAAAGATTACGCAAAAGAAAAAGCTACATATCTAAACTATAGACATTAAATGGCAAAGAAATTAAGTAACACTAAATATAACAAAGATATCATAATATTATGTGATTATTATGATAATCTCACCAAAATATAGTTCCAAAAAGTGTAAAGTTATTTTTCCCTTCTAAAGCGCTCTGGGAGACATGATATTTTCAAAAAGAGAGAGAGAGAGAGAGAGAGAACTCGGCTGTTTGTGACAATGATCTTATATGCAAAATTTAATGAAACCCTTGTTAAATTTGTCCAAAACGGAGAGAGAACAGGACAATGGACAGATTTCGCAAAGCCTCTAAAGTGGACCAAAATCCAGCATGCAACAATTCCACCAACAGAAATTCGAATTTGCAACCACTCTTTGAATTATTATTATTATACATAAGACGTAGTTGCCAACATCCCAACTAGCTGGTTACTATGTAACAAGCCAGTGACTAGTTGGTTAGAGATTTAGAGTAGTCAATCTAATCAGCCTAATTGTTAACTGACTAATCCCTGACATACAAATAATTAATTATAATTCATCAACTTAAAGAAACTGGTCCAGACTAGTTCCAATTAGCCCTTTCAGGGTTTTGAACAACCTGCCCAAAACTTCTGATTTTGACAAGTTAGACAAAAGATGGCCATTCAAATTCAAACTCTTTAGAAAACTCCAAGTAAAACTGCACGTCGTGAAAGTTTAAATGCAATCACTGCATTTTTGTCAATAGATCGTTACATAAACCAACATCCATCCTGACCGACTGACATCATGCATCTTGATATTTAAATTTCAATGTCTGCTGCAATTTTATGGTGATTCAGGCTTACATAAAGTTTCTAAGGAATTGCAAGATAATATTTGCAGACCATTTTAACAAAGACATGCAACCAAGAGGCTTCCTGCTCACATAAGTCATAAGCATTCCCAGTAGCCAAAAGGGATCATGTTTCAAGATAGGTTTTTCCTTTTCACTAATAACAGTGCAGCCAAATAGAGAAACATCTTCCCACTTCATATCGTGACTGCTGTCACCCCCAGCCTCATACTGCTGTCAATTTCTTAAGGCTTAACCAACCACAGTTCATACCTATTCATTGGTCAATGCCTACCACACGATAAAAGCGATGTACTTATATCCTACCAACTAACAAAATTCAAAGATTCTCGAGTTATACAATCTACGAGAGAACGTTGGCCTCTAAGCCTCTCCTATATGCATTGCATGCCTCTGCAAACTTGTACGCCACTGTCTTTTTTTTTTTTTCTTCATATAGCCTTTTCCCCCTTACTCTGTTATATTAGGTTCCTTCTTGCATCTAACTGGTACACAAATGCGCTAAATAACTTGCCATTTACTACTACAATACTTCACCATTTGCCAAAACATCTACTAAAGTACATGACTCGGCAAGCTGGTCATAACACCAGCGTTTTCTGTCGCATCAAACAGCAAATAGATCTACAATACCTTGATTCTTATCGAGGTTATATTTCCTTGTGAATTGGTGAAACTACTAACACCGTTTTGCTTTTTAAAGCCTTATCACAAATCACACAGGCACAGGTGCCCACCAATCATGTCCTGCTCATACAAATAGCAAATTTTTGCTAAGACCTACCCACTTCTTTAGTTCCTCTCAAACAGAAAAATCTATTGGCTTCCATCTCCTTTCTTGTTCGAACTTCTAGATAAATTGACCGTGGAGCATTTCAAAGAGCTCCAATTTGTCCCAAATCTGGGAGATAAAATGCAACCAATCGGTTTACATATTCTACAACTCTACACTTGATTGGAATCTCCGATGTTGTTCATTCACAATCTGAAAAGCTCAATAAAGTCGGGAAGAAAACGATCCATACGAACACATAAAACAAAGTTAAAAGAGAGAGAGAGAGAGAGAGAAACCTTGACGGAGATCTTGCGGTCGCTCTGCGGCCTCTTGAACTTCTTGACTCTCTTTTTGATGATCTTCTTGCTCAGCAGAGGCACCGCCATTGCCGCTTGATCCTGCTTGCCGTCCTCACCCTTCCTTGCCGCTTGTGGAAAGGGAGGGGAAGATAGCAAAGGATTCTAGGGTTTAAAATTTGAGTATTTCCGTGTCCATCCTCAACTTATACACAATTGACACATCCATGCCTGCCCAATCTCACCTTTTTAACTTTTACATTTTCAAGGCCAATCTATTCTTGAATACCCTGTTGATTGGGTTGTTCAATGAGCAAGCCGAGCTTGACTCGTTTGAGCTCGTCTACATGACATCGACCTCTGCTCAAGTCGCATGTTACTCAAGTCCGAGTCGAGCTGTATGAGCTAACAAACTTAACTTGATAAACCGAGTTTGAACTTAAGATCGTCCACATGCAATGAGAAATCAGTGTAAACTCATATCTAGAGTCTCTATGTCAAATTTCATTATTTAATCAAACAAACTACCCGCATTATCTCCCTTTGATGTACCCAACTGCCCATTAATATGGTCAGGGAAATATTCATTTGAGGAGAATGGGTCCACAAGGACAAAAGCAAATTCTACACCAACCAAATCAGAAGTAAGAAGTCTGTCTGTATTTAGTTTTGTTCATAAGGAAGCACATTGTGTCGATTTCATAGTTTCTCTCCGAATAATAATATATAGTTTCAATAACTAACTTAAACCACTTTAAGAAAACGAGTGGATTTATCAGTAGCATTAAGTAAAGTATGAATTTTATTTTATTAATTTGAGAAGAGCCGTCTAAATTCTAATTTTGTCATATCATTATTAGAACCTAGAGGGCATGAGAAGGTATGAAGGGAGCCTTTCCCTCTCTCTATGATACGCAAGTGCATGTGAAGGAAGGAGGCTCCTTTCATTACTCCTCCTAACACGTAACTTGCTCGGTTCAAACAATTAAAGGTTATATATGAAGCCAAGTTTAGAGTCTACATACAACAATTAAAGGCACAGTAACAACATTGGAAAAGAGAGAGCGAGTCTATAAGAGATTATTTTTAGTATAGAAGCACAAATTTTGGAACAAGCTTGCTTTGGCACCAAATAATGTGATTCAATATTAGCTGTTAGGGAATTAACAAATTAACCGCTGGTCAAAACAATGGAGAATATCAGTCTAAGTCAAATCAAATGGAAGTAATATTGAAGAAGATAAAATAAGTAAAACTACTTAAAACACATAGTTACTGTTACAGAGCGGTCCAAGCATTGTATTTTTATGAAGAGGAAAATGGTCTGTGAGAAACAGAAACCGTGGCCTTGAAAGAATGCCTACAGCGACCGAGTTCGTTACTTCGGCCGCACCAACCTACAGTTTGTTTCTCTCCCGCTCTCTAAATTTGGCCATCTCCATCTGCATCCCCAGCACTTCTGCCTGTGTTCATCGAGAAGAGAAACAGCCTGCACATCTCCCCGACACCATTATTCACCTCTCTCCTTCTATCTTTTTCCACACGCCCTTTTCCTGTCGATCGGCACTGCAAGAAGCCCATCGATCGTCTCTTATCTCTTTCCATTCCTCTTCATCTTCCGTTCAGGGATTTCTGGCCTTTTTAGTTTTATTTGGTAGGACGTCGATGTCGCAGCGCTAGAATATGGAGATTTTAGTGACTCGGGTGAGTTTGGCATCAGCCATCTTTCTCGTTCTTCCTTCCAATTCCTTAGCTCCACATTCCTCTTGGTGCTTTCTTGTACTTTCATGTTTTCAATCTGTTATTCTCTTTTGCTTAAGAGTACAATTTCCCTTTCTTGGCGCAAGGGAATTCTATTCGCTCCACCATACATGGTTGACGATATCTTTCCAAAGGTTGATCTTACGGTTCTCACAATTATTATTTCCAAAGGAGATGTGCTGTATTCATAAGGCGAGGACAAACAACGACTAAGTGGTCTGAGAATTTGTATCTTCTATAAGATTTTATGTCTACTTTAAGACAATTTTTACAGAAAATGACCTGCAATCATGGTTCCGTTTTTGGGGATCTAAACAATTCAATTCATTTTTCCTTTTTCATAATATGCAAAGCAGTCGGTAATTGACTGAAGCCACTGAACCATGTTTTTGGTCTCTGTGGAGATGTTTGCTATAAGTTTTGAATCCTGCAAGATCTATTCCTACATAAGCCTTTAACTGTGGAGATTTGGCTAGTTTGTACATGATGCAGGCTAAATTGATTCCTTCCCTTTGCTCAAAGTTTATGAATGCTTAGTAATAACAGAAGCTCATTTTTCTCTTATATAATGCAGCTATAGCAGACAGTGATTCAATTTGTACAATCATAGAATCCACCTTGCTTGGAGCCATCAGTTATGGAGGCGACCAATGAAGCTGGCAAGCATCCAAATGGTCTAGAAGATGAAGGTGTGAAAGAAGATGCAATCTCGAAACCAACAGAAGATGCTAGAATGGCTACTACATCCTCGTCTTCCTTCTGTTCTTCAGCTGATGGAGATGATTTCTTTCAACTTGAAACAAGCACGCTGGAAGAAGCTGCGACAAGCTTAGGCGGTGAAAGAATAGAATGTATGGAGAGTTGCAGAGTTGAAACTGACAAAATAGAGGTGAAGACTCTGAAGCAGAGCAGAGAAGATGAAGATGAGCTTTCTGCACCAACTCAAACCGAGGATCGTCCGAATGAAAAGCCATGCATATCAGGCAGCATCTCTTCTGATTTTTCAGTTGGCGGCAATTCAGATGACAGAACTTCTGCAAAATCCATGAGTGACTGCAGCCGAGAATTCGTGATTGATGAGAATATTGATGTTAACGCCGACATGACGTTCAAGTCAAACCACTCGGCACTGGATTACAGCCATGTTTCTCAGTCAGAAAATTATAGCACCTACTTGGGATTTGCAAAGCAATCGCTTGCGAGCTATGGCAATGAAAAACCAGATGCTTACGACCCTATGAGAATCCCTGCGTCTATCTTCTCCAAGCCCCAGAGTACCATGGAGTGGAGTGTGGCTTCAAATGACTCGTCATACAACGTTCAGGTAAGAAGTTCAAGTTTTCCTCATAGTAAAAAAAATCTCCAACATTTTTCTCTACCATCGTCATTTTGAAAGCAGCTGATATTATTGGTCAAATATTGCGACATTTAGATATTACCAGCCAGCAAAAGCATCACGATACTATCAGAATATTATCCCAAGATATCTCTGTTAGAAGCTTCCAAAAGTCTCCATGTGGTTCACCTAATTGTCTCTTTATATATCTTTACAAAAAAGATACTAGAGGACCTCTTGTCCCAACCTTATTTTCTGGTTTCTTATGCTTTAAAAACTTAAAAATTTTCTCAAAGAGAAACCACATCTTTAAGGGAAAACTCCTGACAAAACCTTGTCGATAATGATAATGGCCGTGACCATGCTTTCCTTACAGGCCACCTTTTATTTTGACAAGTCCAGCAGATTAAGACGAAATTGTCTTGCTTCTTCCCCTGCCCATTGGTCTTTCACCTGTGAAGGATCCATGGTTGCAGGCTTGATACTTAAGAGCTCGGAGATTCATGATAACTCAAATGTGGCAATCTGCAGGGAAAACGTGTTGATGCACAGCAGAAACCGCCTGTTATTCTGGCTATTCCTCGTGCTAATAGCATGCCACGCCACTCTGATGCCAGCGTCCGTTCCTTTGCATTTCCAATGTACTCTCTCTGTCTCTCTCGCTTTCTCTCTCTATAGATATATGTGGGCGTGTGTGCGCTTTTCTTGATATCTCACTTTTATATTGCTTTGTGGCATATAAATGAATGCAAAATGTATAAACTCATAGAGTTCGAAAAAATCATGACAATCAGATATGTTAATCAGGTTTTATGTATAAGCTTTTCAAAATTAATCATCTTAGGTAATTCAGTTTATGAAATCCAATCTTGATATGTTTACTATTTCTTTATTGTTATTTTCATTCATTATGCATCAACTTATATTATTTAGATTTGTAAAGCAAAAAAACATACTAAAACAGTGAGAGGCTCGTCTAAGAGGAACATTTAGGGGGGCATCATTTTTTTGCATAATACGAGCAGTTCCTTTTCTTTTGTCAAACACGTATAAGCACTCGAATCTGTGAGGAGTTTTATACCAATCAAGGCCGGCAAAATCATTAACATTACTCCTTTTTCAACTCCGTGCATGCTCTTCTTTTGCTATATATATATAGGTAGTGGTTGGAGAAACTGCTGCTTTGGATTCATTGGTCTTGCTAATGACAACTGTTACACAGAATCTGGATTATATTTTGCTGAAGAGATGAGGAAACCACCACTTTATACAGAAAATACAGACAAATAAGATCCATGAAGCTGTTTACCTTAAAGGGTTTGCAAAAGGCTTGACCATGCTGTTGGTGATTTTTTTTTCTTGGTAATACTGGTTGAAGGCCAACTTGTTTCCCCTACATGATCGTTAGTTAGACAATGGCATCCTTCTGTGTTCGTTATTAAATGCTTTCTCTTTTTCTTTCTCATTCCGCTTTTCATCCAACATCGAGTATTGATAACTTTGTCTCTAATACACACAGTTGCGCACATAGACACATACACATATGTAAATCATATATGCAGTCTTCCATGCTTTTGTATGAATTTGTAACTTCAATTTTATTTGCAGTTTGACAGCAGATGGACATAATGCGTCTCGCAAGGTGGAAGAAGAAAGCCAGGCTGTTCCCCAAGTGGATCAGGAGAAGCCAGGATTGCCTCCTCGTGCATGGTTCTCCTGCCTATTCTGTTGCTGACATCATGGGATAATATGCGCGCAAGCTTTCCTCAGGTGTGCCAAGCATTGCAGATGGATACCCTGAATCCATTGACCCATATTTAAGGCCACTAGAGTCCACACCTGCTTCCTTTTTGTCTCTGCCGATCAGCCTGTTTCTGCTACATGTCTCAGTTGCGTCTGTAAGTATTCTTGAAGGGGTCGGTAGATGTCTAAAGTGCAATATGCTTTGAACGTTGAGAGAGTGTGCAGGTGGTCGTTGTTGAAGTGGACTGCGTGAGCGGTGGCAACTGGTTGCCGCTGCTGCTTGTTTTCCTGCTGTCCTCTTTCTCTCTTGTTGATTCTGTAAATTGTATTGTAAAAAATTCTACTGGTAGTGATTTTCGAAGTTCTAGTTCAGCATCGAGTTTTCGTTTTGGGAGCAAGGATCAGGGAAAATGATAAAATGTTGGAAAATAACATAGCATAACATTCTAAACTGGTATCTGGTGAGTGACGTCACGAAACTGTCAATTATTTCAGCAAGAGAGGGGGTGGTTTTATGTGGTCTTTGAAGTCTGTAGGATATCAAGTGCTCTTCATGTTATGCAGAAGCATGAATGTTCATGGAATGGTTTGGCCTTTGGGAGTGCTGACTTTTAGACAGAGATCTAGTTTAGGTATTTTAAAATTAGGTAAATATTGGGGGCTGTTTGGCGATTAGCACAGTTTGTCACTGTTTCATTAATCTGCTCCAAGACTGTATTATTGTAACAAGTTACTTACTTTGACAGTATTTTATGAATCTGCCCTAATCTTTGGGGTATGTCTATAGAATAATAACAAACTATTACTATTGCCAAACACCCTTACTCAAAATGAAAAACACTTAAATAACATTTTTTTTGTCAAGTCAGAATCGGATCCACTGCAGCCAAAATTTCCAAACTCCTTGTACCAAATTTGCGGGTCTGCAACCTAGTATCAATCTACCATTTGCATATGTATGTTTCACATGTTTTGTGTTATGACTTCTGAAATAACTTTAAAATTATGAACTTGAATTTGGCAAATAGAAATTTATGGAAGTTTCTCATATCTGCTTATCTGTGGTAGTTGTTTACCAGACAGTTATTCATTTAGGACTACTGCAACTTTTTTGGGTCAATGAAGGGAAATTATTTGGTGTTAGATTTCAACAGGTGGCATGCATGTTTATCATAAGCAGGTTGCCCAAGCAATTGACATAATTGTGTTCATTAGCACTTTTGGTGCATTATTGTTATAGCTGTCTTTTCATATGAAACTGTTTGTTGCCTTTGATCCCTAACAATTATTTCTTACTTTTTGGGCGTACTCAACTTTTCTCTTAAAAACAATCAGTCGTTTTAATTTCGTGTAACTATGGTTTTGCATGTTTTGTATATATACAAATCAAATGCAATAGCTATTACAAGAAAATGGCAGAAATAAAAAGGGTTGAATGCATATTCTTTACGTAACCAAATCCTTCATTATCACATTTATGTTCCTTGTAGTTTTGAAGCATGTACCTTTTTCCTCATTCACTTCCATGTTCCTCACTTGAAACTCTGCATCCAGTTGAGATGTAGGTATTGAAATATTTTACCTACTTCTTGTTATTATTGGCAACTTACCTATTTAGTCTAGCACCTTTTAGATATCGTGTTACTTTTATTGTTATGCACTTATTGCAATAACTCCTTTGATATATGTGTGTTGTGTGTGTTGGGGGGTGCATATATATATATATATTAGCAAGCTCATTATTTTCATGTTATTAATTTTAATCACTCGACATGATAAAAACAGTCACCAAGACTCTCAAATTGTATAGTTATGTAGTCTTTATTTTTTTTCACTTAAACATATAATGTGTAACATTATTTTCCATATTGCATCCTAAGTTATAATACTAAGATACTTTCGTTTTTTCCTCGTCGAACAATGTATATATTTTGTTATCATGGCAATGCATTGTAACTATTTGGCATTTGTCGTGTAAATAATATTTGTGGCACTAGAATGTTCATTCTTGTTTACCTTTCATTTCTTTGAATCGTTGTGTCATTTACTTATTATTGTTGTTGACTTCAATAATAATGTTCTTAATAGTGTGTGGTTAATAACAGTGAAAGTAATGCTAGCAAACTTTATAGGATCATAGCCTTGATAGGAGAAAATGTTATAAAAAATAGCATATACCAATAACTATAATAATCAAAGGAGAAAATAGGGTCATTGGCAATGAAGTTATATATCTCTTGATGTGATTGATGTGAGCATGAAAAATATTTCATCTAATCACTAGGTTACTAATCCCCCACTCTCTTGGAGTGTTAAGCCTGCTTTTGATGCATCATGTGACGTTTTTTATATGCTTCAACTTGCATGTCAGTGCTCCTGTTATCTATCCTTTTTATTCGTGTTTCCATTATTTATTTTGTATTTAATATTGTAGTCATTTTATTGTATTCAATTGGCATTATTTAAAGATTTCAAAAGTCGATGCCCTTTCTTATGTTAATCAGAGATTTTTCAAGGTATTGCAAAGATTATCCCCTAAAAGGTGGGTAACACTGCTTTGGTCAGGGGTTAGTAGGTGGCTAATCCGTTAGGAGCATCAACCTCTTATGCGACAAAAAGGGATTACTAGTGGGCTGCCAAAATCCTCCATATAAGCCGTTGGAATTATTGTTTTCTTTAGAACTTGATTGCAAGGACCCAAAAAGAATGTAATATGGACATACGAAACAAATATGCATATGTTTTTCAATGTTTCATGATCACATACAAGTAAAAGAAAAAATTAGTTGGATTTGGGAGTTAGAAATCTGATTGAATTCTTATTCAACTTTAAACTTGAATGTTAGTGCAAGAGCCAGAATAGTGCAAGAGCCAGAATTGAGTTTGGTTTTTGTTTTCTCATACCCATACTTGGAACTGAATAATCAGTTTAATCAAGCTTCTCAAACACTTGGATCTGAACTATGAATGATTTATGTTGCTTGAGAACTTAGCGTAATATATGCATTTTAAACAAGTAGCTATTAGACCCTCGTAAACCATATTGATAAGAAGATCAGATAATAGAGAAGTCAGACTGGTTCTTCAAGAATCCAAAACACTCTTCAAATGAGGGGAGAGAGAGAGAGAGAGAGAGAGAGTCAGACAAATGGCTTTTCTTAAAACTTATTAAAAACAACTTGACTTATATACACTAAAAAAAATGCAGTTCGGACCCAACAGTTGCGACATGAGATGTGAATCAACACGGATCCAACCATGCGTGCCTTCTATTTCTGTCCCAATCTGGAATATGGATCGTGTAACTGTCTGGATCCAATAGCATGACCAGGAACTGGGTCCAAAACCTCGAGCGAGACGATCCTAGTGGCGTTTGTGATATTTTTCGAGGAACTTAGGTGTAGAATGGTCATTACGCAGCCATGGCGCCAAAAAATCGAAGAGCGCGGGAATCTCAAAATATCGAAGCAAGACATCTCGCGGGAAATTTCAAGATAAAAGGGGAGGGAGCGAAATCCGTGAAAAGGAGGGAAAGTTTCGATATTTGTACGCCCACCGTTCGCATGTTCGTCTTCTTCTTCATCGTGCTCTGTCTCTCCTTCCAGATCTAAGGGCAGGACCTTCTCTGCCTTCCCTTCTCTGACTTTTCTGGCTATTCTTCTGTTGCTTGTTGATCTGAGACGAGGGTGCCAAGGAGTAGAGAGAGTAGAAACGGGAAAAAGATGGCGGTAACCGTGACACCATCCGCGATCTCAACCATCCTTTCAAGCCCCACGCCGGATTCGCCCTCATCCATCCCAGATCTCGTCATCCAAATCGTCGATCTCAAGCCAGTCGGGACCAGCAACACTCGATTCACGTAAGCTTATATCTCTTGTATGCATTTGTCTTCATACACCTTTTGTTTTTGGTGGGGAGGGCCGGGTGGGGGGGGGGTGGTGGTGGTATGGGGAAGGGAGGGGCTAGGGGATTGATTCTGCCATCTTATTCTTCATTGCCATTTTGGCCCTTTTTTCTTTGTTTTCTTTCTGTATTTCATCTTTATCTTATCTCTGGGTTTTTACTTTAAAATTTTCCTTGTTGGGTAGTTCGGTTTATAAAGATGTGATCCTGTTTGGAATGGTAGAACCTTATGTGAATTCAGGCCATGAATGATTGATGTCAAGCTTTTTGTAGATTTATGGCGAATGATGGATCGATGAAGCTGAAGGCGATGCTGCCGACCTCGATTTCTTCTGAAGTTCAGTCCGGGGAACTCCAGAATCTGGGGCTGATTCGGATTATTGACTACACCTGCAACGCGGTGCCCAATCAACCCCAAAAGTATGAAAACCTCGCACTTAATCTCAGTAATCTTCGTTTTTGTCAGTGTTGACTACGTTGCAAGAATACGAGTGGTGTTGTCTTTTTCATGAATTTAAGTTATAGGTAGCGGACGTGTTCGACGGGCCTGGTTTAGCCTGCAGTTTTTCTTGGTGTGACTCGAAGTTGGTTTCATCCTGTTGATGGGACTAAACCGGTCGACTTTGCTTCTGAAGGATTCTGAAAATTTGTTCAACATGGCAGATTCGTTTAACCTCAACTGCTGTTTAACATCCACGTCGATTTGTTCATTTATTGTTCTGATATTCAACCTTTTTCACCAATTGATCCTGGTTCCACTGTATATGCACCCTTAATCAATTAGAACTACGTGGGACTTGCGTTCTTTTTTTGATTAAACTACAAAGAAAAAACTGTATGTACTCTTAAGCAGCTCGCTGTATTCTATTTCGAGCTGGCTGATCTCTACCGACGTGTTCCCTTTTGGGTCAAATTGGATGGCGAGTCTTGCGCTTGGTCCCAATTAGTTGCATTTCGCTCATAGTAATTGGAGTTGAAATTGCCTCTTGGGTATCAGTGGTTCAAGTTGCTATGCTCTTCTGAGATTAGTTTTCGCAATACTAATAATGCAGTGTTCATTGTTCAATTCTGGTCTGAGCCTCGGTGACCAGTTTCATCCGAAACTCGTGCCATTGAACAGCTGCCGATTTGGCAAGAACAATTGGCATCTTTTGGACCCTATCGTATTGGGTTGATGCTTTTGAGTAGTGTAATGAAAAGTTGGCCGTATTCTGAAACGTTTAGCTCTTACTTTGGTGCAAAGACGATGCTAATCTATCTGTTTAAATTTGATTATGTGCAGAGTGTTGATAGTAACAAAATGCGAGGTGGCATCTCCACCGCTTGAAGAGGAGGTGAAGACTAAGGTGAAATTGGAAGAAGAAACGGGCATAATTTTGAGACCAAAGGAAGAAACGGGCATAGTTTTGA
Source organism: Nymphaea colorata (assembly GCF_008831285.2). NCBI lineage: Eukaryota > Viridiplantae > Streptophyta > Magnoliopsida > Nymphaeales > Nymphaeaceae > Nymphaea > Nymphaea colorata. Next base: position 8,187,636 of record NC_045144.1, read on the forward strand.
AGCCAAAGCTTGAAGCTAACGCAAAGTCTGCTGCTCAAATTATTAGAGAACATCATGAAAAGTAATATTTTTTTTCCTATACAGTTAATATGATAACCATGTATTTTAAATGAAAGAGTCATGAAGAATATTGTTTAAGGAGTGGACTTCTAACATTGCATGCCTTGTGTGTCAATATGTAAAAGATTATTAGAATGAATTTATTTAAAGTTATGGCAGTATTTTTCAGTTCTGTTGCTCATCGTTTTATGCTGTCACGTATCTGCAGTGCCCCTCCCACCTCTCGAATGGCTATGACAAGAAGGGTTCATCCTTTGGTTTCACTAAATCCATATCAAGGGAATTGGACTATAAAGGTTCGGGTCACTGACAAAGGCATCATGCGCTCGTACAAGAACGTGAGAGGCGAAGGAAGTCTGTTCAATGTGGAGCTGACAGATGAAGATGTAAGCAACGAAATTAGAAACAAATGACTGTTTTCTTTACTGGTTCCTGAGCTTGTGCACGTAACAACCTTTGAAATATGAAAACATTTAAGTTATTGCATCATTAATCTTTAGGTCCTGTCCAAATGATTTGTGTTATGTTGTTATTAAGATTAGTTTATGGTAATGAATGCTGTAAATCTGCTTTGGCTAAATTTGATTTTGGTTTAGAGTACTCTCGTAGTTTCTGTTGCAATTCATTTGGTCACTACTCGTGTACTGATTTTTCTGTTGCTTACATTTTCTGCATCGTCTTCTGCTCTATTAAATTTGTTTTTCATTTAGGAACACAAATATCATTGAGGTACTATTTTAGCAAAATTTTAAATGTTGGATAGGCATGTATTGATATTGCTATTAATAATGTTTCAGGGAACACAGATTCGGGCAACCATGTTCAACGAAGCTGCAAAAAAGTTCTATCCTAAGTTTGAGTTGGGAAAAGTGTATTACATTTCCAGGGGAACTCTTAAACTTGCCAATAGACAATTTAAAACTGTTCCAAATGATTATGAGATGACCTTGAATGAGAACTCAGAAGTTGAAGAAGCCGCTGGTGAGGGGATCTCTATCCCAGAGGTGAAATTCAACTTCACCAAAATTGATCAATTGAGTCAATACATTAACGGTAGAGAACTTATAGGTAAGCTCTGTTCTTTGTTTAAATGATTTACCTGCTGATTTTATCATCCATTTGTTTACTTATCTTCCTTTCCACTATAGATGTTATTGGGGTGGTTCAACACGTTTCAAGTACTCTTAGCATTCGAAGGAAAAGTGACAATAAAGACATCCCAAAGCGTGACATCACTATTGCAGATGAATCGTAAGTCTTTTGAATTCTCCTGGGTTGATGTTAAGTTTTGATCAGATAAAAATGTTGGCCACTCGGCTTCGACTAGTTTTGTGCCACGACTGCCCTTTGTCATGAAATTATGCAAATTGAATGTCTTAGTCCTTATCAGCTGAGCCCCAATTTCAAAGTTGATCTCTTAATGTAAAAAACAAACAAACGAGTAGATATAGAACAGACAAAGAAATCAAATTCTTTTTGTGAAAAACATGGATTGCATAAACATCGAAAGGTAACATGTATATTCTGCTTACAAGACTCACGTTTTCATGAGAAACAATTTGAGCTCTTAAATTACTTCAAACCACTGATACTTAAATGTGTGCCAAATACATGTCTTATTATGCATGTTTATCCTTCTTAGATCTGAAACAACTGAACTAAGAGTATCACTCTTAAAATTGTGCTTTAAGTAGCCCCTTCCTGTACTGCTCAAACAAGCTACAGCCTGTCAATCTGGAACCTTTTGTTAGTTGTGGTGCTGGTTTTGACCCGTCTAGCTAATGTCATTCACCTGGCAGGTTTAGCTGACTCAGTCTCTTACAGTTGTGCTTGTTTAGCCATATCTTACTGAAGTTCTGAATTGTAGGAAGCGCACAGTTGTTGTCTCACTATGGAACGATCATGCTACAAAAGTTGGACAAGAGCTTCTTGATATGGTAGATACTGCTCCAGTGGTAGCAATCAAGAGCCTCAAAGTAGGTGATTTTCAAGGTAGATACAGAATACTCAATCATTATAATATGCTTTTGTTTCATTTATCTGAATTAGATGCTGAAAATTTTCTATAAAATTTATAGGAGTTTCTCTTTCTACATTGATCACGAGTACAGTAGTCATAAATCCTGACACTTCTGAAGCAAAGAAGTTGAGGTCCTGGTAAGTGGGCTGTTTCTTCCATTAGCATTTGAAGACTAATATTGAAGTTAATATAACTTATGGTTTCCTTATGTCAGGTACGATTCTGAAGGTAAACAGTCATCCATGGCTTCTGTTGGGTCTGGCATGATCTCATCAAAGACAGGATCAAGATCAATGTACTCCGACAGAGTGTCTCTTTCTCATATTGTTGGGGACACATCCTTGGGGCAGGATAAGGTATACAGATTATGTCTTCTTCAACATAGATGAACTGCTTTACCTCTTGAATTTAGTGGGAATCTTCTTTTCCTTGTTGTTAATGGAAATTGATGAATGATGTTCTTTCATGGGCAGCCGGCATGGTTCAGTATTATAGGGTATATAAGCTTCATCAAGCCTGACCAGACAATGTGGTACCGTGCATGCAAAACATGTAACAAGAAGGTTACAGAAGCAATTGGGTCTGGTTATTGGTGTGAAGGATGCCAAAAGAATGATGTGGAGAGCTCTTTGAGGTAGGAATCATATTACTCATTTGGATGGCTCCAGTTCTTTGTTTCCAGGTTCATTAGCTTCATTGAACTTTGAACTTCTGCAGGTATATAATGGTTGTGAGAGTTACCGACTCATCTGGGGAAGCGTATGTTTCTACTTTCAACGAACAAGCAGAAAAAATTATTGGTTGCACAGCGGACGAACTAGAAATGATCAAATCAGAGGTAAACATCTGCACTCATGCATCGGATGGTGGAACCTGTCCTTCGTTACGTCTTCTTTTTTCAGTTTAATTTCCTATATAAATAGTTTTCAGTTTGGAATATAGGAAGTTGATTTTTTTTTTTTTATTGGAAACAAAGTCACTAATTTTCTGTGTGCAATTTCATTTTGAAGGATGAGAAATCCTATCAAAGCAAATTGAAGGAAGCCACATGGATGCCTCATCTTTTCCGAGTAAGTGTTGTGCAATCAGAGTACATGAACGAGAAAAGGCAGAGGATCACGGTGAGAGCTGAAGCTCCAGTTGATTGGGCAGCTGAAACGAAGCACCTTTTGGAGAAAATATCAAAGTCTAACTAATTTTTAAATTTCTTTCTTACGTTCACGCTTATCTGTTTTCTGTCTCGTCATTTTGTTTTTTGGCCTTTCACCTCAAAACCGGGGAGGTTGTATTACATAGAAAAGTAGCATGTTAAAATTTCACAAATTAGTATTGTATATATGTTTCTAGCCGGTGTGATCCGAACTTACCACTTTTTCTCTTATAGATTCTCGTTTTACTCAATCATACTCTGCTCTAAATGTACCTTCTCTTTGTAAGTCTTCTTCTCAAACATAGTCTTTCCTTCGTTATAAAGCTAAAAAAGTAAAAGTGCTGTTATTATTACTTTTTTTTTTTTGTCAATGTCAATCTCCACCCATCCTGCAAGGCATAACGTGAACATCTTATTATTAAATTGCCCACTCATTGCAGTTCATGAGTATGAATGAGAGGGCATCTGAAGAACATTAAACCTTGGTTTGAATTCAAATTTAATGAGTTTTTGGGACATTCTTTTTCTACATCAAACCTGCTGGAGGGTCCCTCTATTTCAGGCAAAAAACCATTATATACAATATTATAAATGATTTTCAGATCATTTGTCAATCTCCACCCATCCAGCTATCCTCATTGGCATAGTTTGGAATTAAGGTCTGAAATCTGCACATGTACTTGGTTTGAATTCAAATTTAGGGTCCCTCTATTTTAGCCAAAATTTTTTTGAGCCAACTAACTTATACGTGAAATCTCAATCAGGTTGGTGCTTGATCTTATGAGCAACAATATTTGAGTATTTTTTGGGTACACATACACACAACATTGTTTGACCTGACCAACAATACAATCATGTTACATCATTTGATATTATAAACAGGTTTAACAGAAGTTCTTTTAAGAATTGTGCATTATTAACTCAAAAATTGAAAGGCTTTAAAACAGACCCATAGGTTTGACCGTTAGTTTTTTCGTATGGATGAAAGAGGAAAAAAAACCATGATTGGGCATTTTTGTCTTAATATTAATTAGCAACTTTTTTTTTCCTTATGTCAAACATCTATTTGGAAATTATCACTGATTCGTATGATATTTGTGTTTTTGATCGATGCATATCGGCTAAAGTGTTGGGTTAAGCCCCTACCTAAGTCGAGGGAACCCATTACAACCTATACTTACATTTGGAAAAAACATGAACAAAAAGAACAAAAAGTTGGAACCGACCGGAAAACAACCAATGATAAAGAAAAAACAACCAAGGATAAAACAGAATTCAGAAGAAGGCCATCTACATTTGGTCGACCTTAATTCAGACATTTCCAAAGGATGTCAATTATATTTGCAGGATCCAATAGACATGAAAAAGCTAGAACCACCATGACGAAGAGTGGTAAAATTAATGTTATGACTCACAAACATTGAATTTTTGATGATAAAGAATCATAGCATACTTGTGAACCAAACATTGAGAAATAAATTTTGCAAATAAACAATATTAGAAGAAGATAGCACTCATACAACACTACACCTTATTACAAGTTGCACATTCCCAATCACCTATTTATAACACTTAAAGAACTTAACCTTTGACCCATAACTTCCATCATAATAATAACATAATTTATGACATAAATCATATTACATTCATGACATTAAAGAACGCATTAAAAAGAACATTGGTTACATTTTTATTATATTTTAATACTTTCCCTTGATGCAAAACTAGATACTCCAAGAGATGACCTAAAGTTTATGAACTTTGAATGGTCGAATGCTTTCGTAAATCTGTCTACGACTTAATCATTTGTAGAACAAAATTTCATTACTATCGTTTCATCAACAACACATTCACAAATAAAGTGATGACGTATTAGTTCTTCCAAGGATTACCAGTTTTTGTCACATTAATTGTTGCTTAATTGTCACAAAATAATTTTGTTTCTTTGACTTGTTTTTTTTATGACAAGTCAAAATTCTTGGAATTCATATTGCTTGAAATGCGGATGTAGTTGTGGCAACATACTCTGCTTTAGAAGATAATAGAGCCACAATTGCTTGTTTTTTGGACATCCACGACACAATCCCCGAACAAAGAGTAAAAACATACACAATTGTGTTTTTTCTATCATTAACAAAACCAGCCCAATTGCTGTCAAAAAAGCTAATTAGCTTACAATCATAATTAGATTAGTACCAAATCCCATAGTTGGTTGTTGATTGGATGTAATGGAAGATATGTTTTGCTGTTCGAAAATGTTGTATCAATGGACAATGCATAAACCTTGAGATCAAGCCAATTAAGAAGACAATATCTGGGCATGTCTATGTGAGGTACATCAATTTTCTAATCAAATTCTGGTATAACTTCTCATCAAATCTCACTATGCCATCATTTATATTTAACTTCTTATTAGTGTTCATGGGAGTTGAATATAGCTTGCATGATAAGTTTCTAAAGTGTATTTAAAGCATATTTTTTTTTTGAAAAATAAAAATACCATCATCAGTTTGTTGAACATAAAGTCCAAAAAAATAATATAACAATTCCAAATCTGACATATCAAATTCACACATCATGCTTGCTTTAAAATTTTCAGTAATGTTACTAGAGATGAACATATACAATAAAAACAACATTATTTGTTTCCCTCGCAGATAAAGAGGGTTCACTTTCGCTTATATGAAAACCATTACACATTAAGTATTACCAGGCTAGTGGTGCTTTCTTAAGGCCATAAAGAACTATTTTCAACCTACACACCTTTTCCTCTTGTCCATTAATAATAAATCCCTCTAGTTGGTAAACATATAGAAGCCATTTAAAAATATTGTCTTCACATCAAACTGAAAAGTAACCATTTTATATGACCAACTAATGCCAAAATAATTTTAATAGTTTCAAAATGTGCAATAGGAGAAAAAGTTTGGAAAAGTTTCTAAAAAATCCACCCTATATTCTTGAGCATACCCTTTTATGGCAAGTCTTGCATTGTACTTTTGCATGCTTCCATCAACATTGTATTTTACTTTGTAGACCTATTTAACACCAATGACATTATGTTCATTTGATAGATCTACAAGTTTTCAAGTATCACTCTTTTCAATGGCCACTATTTCTTCTTTCATGGATTTCTCCAGTTCTTGTTTCCCACAAGGATCTTAGTAACACGTTGGTTCTATAACCATTAACACAAATGCACAATTATAAAGATCATCAACTCTACATTTCTTGGAGGACTGTCACTGTTTATGGTATATCCAATATGTTGGTATCTTTGAGCTCTCTACGAAAATGATGTTGTTGGTGGAGGTTGGGATGCATCATTTTAAAATTTATTTGGTTCATTTGAGTCATTTTCAATGACAAAATGTTCATATTTGTTATCCCATTTTCAAAAATTTCTTTTATCGAAAACAACATCTCGTCGAACAATGAGTTTTTTGGTATCAGGGTTATACAACCTATGCCCTTTCATAACATCTAAATATAAAAAATATACATTTTTCATTTTTTTTGTCCAACTTTGTACTTTCACTTGAATCAATTAAAGCATATGAAATACACAAAAAAAACTTCTAAATTACTTACTTTATGTTTGTGTTTCCACCAAGCTTCATATCTTCTTACTATCAACTACTACCAAATTTCATTTTTTTTTGCAAAAATCATCAAAATCATTAGATAAAAATTCTCATACTCTGTTTGTATGCAAACACTTTATGACATGATTGCTGGTCTTTTCTACTAAAGCTTTGAACTCTTAAAATTTTTCTAAAACTTTTGATTTTTTAGGAAGAAAATATATCCAATTCATACGAATAAAATCATCAATAAACAATAAAAATATTTACTATTGTTTAAGGAAGAAGTACCCTTGGGCCTAAAGATGTCTTTATGGACTAGTTCAAAAGGCTTCTTGGCTCTCCATGCTTTTTTTTTAATTGAGAATGATATATGATGCTGCTTTCTATATAAACATCATTCACAAATTCTATCACTACATGTAATATGAGGTAAACTCAAACTCATGTTTTTAGTGTTTAACAATTTCAAGCCATTATAATGTAAATGACCATACATCAAATGCTAAAACTAAGAGATTATGTCAACATCGCTAACTAATGCAACTTTATTTATATCTGAAAATTCAAGTAGAAACATTCTATTTGGAGTCATTTTCACTGTAATTGAAAAACTTGCTACGTGACTGTTTTTTTTCTTGATTTCATAGGCTCCACCATTAAAATTAAGTAAATAACCATTTTCAAGCAATTGTCCATGCTCAATGAGTTGTAAGTTAAATCAAGTAGATAATAAACATCATGGATTAGCCTTTTACTACCTGCTTTAATATTAATTTCAATAGTTAATTTGCCTTCATTTTGTACTTGCTTATTAATTTAGAGTCGTAGACATATATTTACAAACTCGTCAATATGGTGGAAAAGGTTCCTTTCGCTTGTCTTATGGTTATTATAGTCAGTAACTAAAAACCATACATAATCGACCTTAACTTTTGAATGGGCAATAAAAAGGTTACCTTGACTACCTTCTTCCTTTTCTTCATTACATTGGCTTGCTTTTTTGCCTTCACTTAGTCCTTTGTCTCAACGTGCTTGTATTTTTGCAAAAATAACATTATTTGTCCCTCTAACTTGGTTTTTGATTACTACCATAGTCAGCATTCTGTCGGCCTCCACCAAATCTTCAATGGGTACGGCCATGATCATGACCACGACCACCATAGCCACTTCTACTACTTCCTTTTTGCTATCTGACATACCTTCACCATCATTTTGCTTGTTTGAAATTTTTTCCCTAGCCTCAAATACAAGCACAATACCTTTTTTGTTGACATTCGTTGCTGCAATGTAAGGAAAAATATTTTCAGTCACAGCTTGTTACAAAACAAGAACATTTGCATCCTTATTGCGTGTCTCTTTCGTTTCATTTGAAGATTCTATCACATTATTCTCAGCTAGATCCCAAAGATCATGTGATATAAAAGATGTTTTCATTTTAATACTCCAAAATTCATAAGTTTCTCCACTAAAGATAAATACCAAAGTGTGTGAAAGGTTGAGAATAGTATTCAAATTCATACCATTTGATGACATTTTCAATCAGTCGTTTACGAACAACCTTGAAAAATCAACTTCAAAAACAATCTTCACAACATTCTAATTTGCTTTGACAAATACACCTGACTTGATCGAGCTTGCACTTTGATACTGCATTGCTGGATATAAACAATAATGGAACATTGTACCTTTTGTTGCACACAATAAAATTACAAAACAACTTCAGAATTGGAGGAAAAGAGTACTTATACTACTCATGACAACTACAATACCATTTTATTACAACTTACACTTGGTACAATATGCACATTTTCGATCACCTATTTGTAGGACATGAAGACCATAACCTATAACCCATAACTTCCATAACAATGGCATAACTCATACATAAATGACATTATATTCATAACATTAAAAAACACATTAAAAAGAACATTAAAATATAAGTTAAGAGTAGAACATAATGGCTATAACCCTTGGTAACTCATATTAACATAACTAGACCATATTAAAAAAATTAAAACTGCCACACAAATGTAATACTTAATTTTTTAAACCCTTTTATGCATTATTGTGCATTATTATAGCATCAATTTAAAACTCCTTGCATGTTCATCCATTTACATCATATTTTAATAATAAAGCTCTCTTCCTACTCTACTCTCAATGAATTAGATCTAGGTGAGATGTCTACTTTACTTATCATTGATTTTGGCCTAGCAAGATTGCATATCAAGTAACAACCCATTAATCTTGCAACAGGTAATTGAGATGATTTCATTGCTTACCAGTGCAGCTATTCTGTTCGACCATAATATCGTTTCCTTATTTCTTGACATGTGTATGGCAGCCATTTTAGTACAATGGCCTAAACTTATGGGGATCCTTTGCAACAAATTTATTTTCCATCAACCTGACCAATTGTCGAGTATTTTATTAGAATTACCAATAATTAAAATACCAATAAGATAAATCAACATGTAAGTAAAAGGTAAACTGGTTCTTTAAGACGGTTAAAGAGGGATCAAATATTTAACTCTATAAAACCAAAATAGGTTAGGGTATTGCCCTGCTCTTGAAATCAACTCTGGTAGTTTATATAAGGTTATATGGAGACTTTTCAGTTTGCAAACATATTTGAGAAATAAGGGTCCTCAAAATCTACCTTTTGGATCCAAAAAGAAAAGACATATACGTATATTTTGGGAATGTATTATCTTGGACATTGGGTAGCCACATTTTTTGCATGAGAGAATCTGTTGCTAATCAAAATATGCTATAAAGCCAACGAATTGCCTTATCTATTGATGATTAATAGTGACAATAGAGTTGGAGCATTGGAAAAACTACGCAACAAAGTAATGGTTTGTCTGTCATTGCCTTTTGAACAGGGTAAAATCTCTTAAATACCAGTCTTCTTCTTTCAAAAATATGAGAAAGCTTTGATATTTACGAGCCCATTTTCATGCTTCAATTTAAACTTTTAAACTGGTATTAACTATTTCAGGTTTTGAAGCATTAATAAAATTCTTTCAAACTTAAAAATCAAATAAAAGTATGACAAAACAAAAGAAAAAATGAACGGAAGGCTTAATTTGACATGTCAATGATGGCATGCCTACATTTTGTGAATTTATGTTCTGATGCCTAGTTAAGACATAGATTGTGAAAACTGCACCCTTAAATCTTACCTCAAATGTGTTTGCCACAATAAAGTCGGACTATTTCTAGAAAATATTAAATTAGTTGATGAGATGCTGCATGTTTGTCTAAATACATCAAACTTTAAGTTTTTTTTTTTTTTAAGTTTCTTCAAATTCTAAGCGCACATCTTTCAAAAGTTATAATTAAATCTTAGGCATGTTTATAGGCGGTTTTTACAATGTTAGACACACATGCTTATGAAAATCTTTTACAATTTAAGTGTTGTATTGAAACATTTCATCAAATCACAAACATGTTTTTTAAAGTTTTTTTATAAGTTTAGTATTCATTTGAAATCAATTATAAAATCACTAGCAAGGTCGGTACTTTATGTGGGCTTATTTGGGATTTCAAGTAAATAAATGGATATCTTCAAAAATACATCTTAATTATATATATGCTATTCAAGGCATTTGCATAGATGGATTTATGTGGTATTTTAACTGGATTTTCGTCCAATTTGAAGAATTAATTTCATGCACAAACCTTTAACTTAAAAGACGAGTATGTGCCTAAATCAAATTCCAATCATGGATCTTAGTTTTGCTGTTTGATTAGCTCCAGATCTCACAACATCTAATTTGTGTTCCATGAATCTACTGTATTTTTTGGGGACAGATTTATAGGATAGTAACAATATGCTGCTATTTTCAAATGGCTTTAAATAGAGTTTTTGACTTGGGAGGTTGGTCAAAATTTATTGGAAAACCCTACTTTTTAATTGAAATTAAAACACACTCAAACAACCCTGAAACTGCTAAAAAGAAGCTTGGCGTCAATGTGTAGTGGAAATATTGTAAACTTCCTTCACAAAAACACACATTGGATCTCGTTTTGGATGTAGATTCATGTCTTCATCTGATCCAAGGTCCACCATGTTCAATTTGGAGTGGATCAGTATCAAAATTCTCTTGCAAAACATATTCAGATCACAAAGACATGCTGCACGATTCACTTATCTGAAGTCCGATTTTTGTGAAGCTTGGACCAATCATCTTGACGCTTAAAACAACTTAATGATGGGTTTTTTAAACCAAAATTATAGATGAATGCATGTATCTAGAGAGGTTTACATTGTGATGCATTTTATGCAACATCCATTACTCCAAAAAATTCATAACTTGCAAGTTAACCTCGATATGGCAAAGTCACAAAAATGTAAAATCACCATCAAAATAAGCTGATCTAAGATTGCGTTTTCAAGTTCTTTTCCTATGGAGATTGGATTATAAAATTAAAATTTTGAGAAAAACGGTGGAAATCACATTTTTGGGCAGTTAATGGAAATCGAGGATCGAGATCAGGTGGGGAATTAAAAACTAAGCTTTCATCGTTTCGTCTGTTCCAAATTTCTACCATACGGAAGGCAAGTGAAACGATGAAAAATTCCCAATTGTTTACTCTTTCTCCTTTTCTCTCTCTCTCTCTCTCTTTAAACTGTAGACTTCGGCACATCAATTTAACTTTTGGAAGTACAGATGAGTTTCGAGAAGATAAATTCATGCTTCTCAAGTTCTACAAATTATAAAATCTTGACCAAGCATCCTAAAGAACTGATGTAAAATCCTTTTTAGCTTCAACGAAATAAAAGCCCCGAAGGGTTCAAGGATGCATTACAACGTTTTCAACAAAGTGAAGACCATACGGCCTCCGTCCATGTCATCCGAACTCCAACCCAAATCCGACCACCATACTCTGCGACTGATTAAACCTACCAAGATTCTGATTTTTGTTCAAGATGCAAAGCACCACAGAGTTACCGATCATGTCGATTTTAAGCTACTGAATCCGGCTAAATCAATTTTGCTATCCCAAAAAAATGAGCTAAATTAGATAGAACTAAGTACCTCCGAAATTCCTTTAACTGTATTTCATCTCAATAATTTTCCCAAGATCAATGCCTCGAAGTCTTGAGCAAATCTTCCTTTTTAACTAGATTGAAGATTAAAGATAAAAACACTATCAATATCGGTGGGACCAACGAACGGATACGCATGGTATTGCCAAAAAAAACGATAGAAAAAGGAGGCACAGATATCGGCTGATATTGGGTGTGGGTGTCGACCAATTCAACCTACATCTACATGACCATATGAGCCAACATATTAACAGGATAATATTAAAAACTATTTTATAGTAAAATTTCATCTTCTATATGGCCTGATACAGGCCTACGTGTATCAAGAAGTATCAGATACTGACATCATATTCAAAACAATGCCATGTACTATTCTCATCAGCAAAACGTTTTGCAGCGGCTTAGAACACAACAGAAACAGTAGAACATTGGCCTCTTGAGACAATGGATGTCAAACACAGAACCACTCCACTCTGTATATAAGTAACCAATTTAGGCTGTCGTGCATGCAAAAACATTTCCAACTTCCTAAGTACAATTTTTCTGCAGCAGCCACCACCATAATCTCAAAATAAAGAAATATTAAACAACAAAAATTTAAGGGTTCATGCCTAAGCAAAAACTAAAGAGAGTTCAGAGAGAAAAACTACTTGTTCACTCGTCTTCCTGGCTACGTAACCTAGCAAGTTTGTTGGTCACAACGACATCAAGTTGAGCAGCTCTCTCCACAATGGCTTTCCGCTTCAATGTAGAAACATTGTGGGCAATCTCCGCACAGAAAGTCCTATGAGAACAAGAATTGCATGCCATTCCAGTCAGTGAACCAACAAACTGTCACAAGCATGGAGCACCACCACATAAGAACAAAATATGCAGCACATGAATTGTAAGACGACATTACCTGTTATGCATCATCAGTAGATCCAGGTCGCTGGGATTGTGCACGACAAATTTCTTAAAGCCGTTAGGAAGATAATGCCTTGTCTTCTTGTTAGATCCATAACCAATGTTTGGCATGAGAGTGCATCCTTTGAATTTTCTTCTCACACGCGAATCAATACCCTTGGGCCTTCGCCAATTTGGCTGTAATAAAGCAATTGATTCTCCATGTAAGATGTGTGTTACAAGTAAAACAAATTTAGTCCTGAACTAGAAATTCAAAAGTATTCCACTAATTGTAAAATAGACAAACAGCCATTGGACAACAAATACACAGGAAGTCTGGATCGTATTGAGAAAATCCAGAAAACCACAAAGATATCAAACAAAGAAAAAGAAGGGAACAAAAATTTCCAGATATGAGAAACCAATACTCCTTTCAGACTAAGTACAGACATGACCAAGTAAGCGAACAACTAAAGCCATACATTTTTGCTTTCTTCTAGTTCTCAGCACGATAGATTATAATAAAAAAAATCATATTTTATTGTACAAACAAAATTCCTGCTTTTCCCTCAATAATCACAACAAAACACAACCCAATAAAATGAGAGAAAAACGTAACAAGCAAAAGACAGCAAAAAATTTTCACCGAAGACAATGCTGGAATGTCAAAAAGATGATCCATTCCCTAATAACTTCAGTATTTCGACTATAAAAGCTACGGCTGTTCATGAAATCAAACATAATTTTAACAATTAAAAAATTGTTGAAGTGGTAAAAATCGTTGAAGATGGCATTAGTTTCATCATCTTGAAACATGTTAATGGCAGGAAAGCATCAAGGTAGACACTTAACTACAGAATCAAATCATACACACAAAGCCACATATATACAAGCATTGACACTTACAGAAACAGGCTGACCCTTGGCCTTGATCAAACACAGACACTCAAGGGAAAAGCAGAACAAGAACGGTAACGGCGTACTTCTTACGTTCAAAAGCTAGAAATAAGTATCTGAATAAGTATCACATATTTCTGTTAATAACTTGAACTCTAAAAAGAAAGTATCTGAATGATTATCCTGAAAATACAAGCATGTCCAGTGCCCTACCAACTTCTTCCCATGCCCCATCAAATAAATGGATCAAGGGTCTAACTTTTCCAACAGGCCCTACATGAAATTCAGAGTTCCATCATACCGTTAGCACGTACATACGATGTCAATTGGATCCTCGACGTATGTTACCAACCAGACTTCTACATGCAGCCAGTGACCAAATGTAACTTTCACTTCCTATGGCCTTTAAAATGTCTATCAAAAGAACTTACAGTTTTGCATCATAATGAGGTACCATATACATATTTCAGATATTTTCCCATCTCTCACGCCCTCCCTTCTCTCTCTATCTCTCCGCACTCACTACAACCCTCTAGGAACCAAGTAGAAGCAACTCCGGTTCAACATATGCTGCAAATACAGTTAAGGGTTTAATTGAGAACAATACATCATCAAAACTTGGATCCACTTCTCCACATATTTACTGTTTCTTCTAGCACTGCAGCAACTAGACAACTAAGGAATTGTTCTCTCAACCCAACACTTCCGAATTAAATATAACCCTTCGACCAATAATACACCATTCTGGTTACACCACCCCCAAATTAAACAATGTGCGCAAGTAGGTACCCTTTCGAATGAAATGGTGAGAAAAACTCCTATAGTTCCATTTTTCAAGCACGCATTCCTATCTGATTCCGCATCGTTCCAAGCATCAGAGTACCTTAAAGATCCAACCGACCCCAACGCTGAAAAAGAAAACTCAAAATAGAGATTCAGGCAGTCCCCAGATTCCCGCGGCGATGTTTCTTCAATCCCTCTTTTAGGCCAGATTTTCCACAGTCAAAGCTCAGGAACGATAACAATGCAACAAGAAAAGAACACACCCAAGAAACTCCAATGGACCATCTACCAAGCAAATGATAACGTTAAAACGGAGCAAAACCGAGAAAATTAAGTTGAAAAACTGACTCATAAATTTCTCGCCATGATGGGTTCCCCATCATGTGACACGCACCCAAATGCGTACACACGCACTCAGCGAGAGAGATCGAGGGAGACCTTGACGGAGATTTTGCGGTCGCTCTGCGGCCTCTTGAACTTCTTGACCCTTTTCTTTATGATCTTCTTGCTCAACAGAGGCACCGCCATGGCCGCTCCCAGCAAGAGAGAGAGAGAGAGAAAAAGCCCGACGTCCCTAAGAAATGCTAGGGTTTTATGGATGATGGCATTGTTGGATCTTGGACTTGGATCAGTAACACGTTCAGACCCAACCCACCTGAATCTGGTGAGGCACCGGTTGCCGATTAGGGTTGAAATAAATCGGATAAGGTCTTTTGGTTTTCTTTGCTGCCGAAGCCTTCAAACAAACCGACCCTCCCTCCGTCAATTTGTTTCAGGTTACCTTCATTTTTGGGTGCGGTTTGGAATTTTGATTCAAAAATGAAAATTTCAAAATCATAATTTCTCTTTCTAACTGAAATGGAGTAAAAAACAAAATACATTGTTTGTTTAATAATTCTATTTTTTTAAACATTTGAGCATTTTGATTCTAAAATTTCATGATTCTCAATATATCAATGTCTTAGTAGTCATATATCTTGCCTTGGGTGGGCCAAGATTCATTCAACAACAACCTTCCTTACCATTTCTATTCATCTTTGAGGCCAAGTTATTCAAGTATCAACTGAACACTTACACAATTCAAAGCCCTAAAACAAACCTTTGAAGTTGATCTAAGCAGTTTGCCAAACTGCCTAAAACACCAACTAGAATAGCGCCTTATCTTTTACAAGATCCAAGCCTCATTACCCAAAACTTGAACATTTTTATTCCATCTCATCCACCAAATACTACACTTATGAGGTGTTTCATTACTTCAAATATAAGATCCAAGGCGATGTAGGACATCATATTTTAGGACTCAATGTGAGCTTCGACTCGATTCACAAATTGCTCAGCTCAAGTTCGAGTCAAGCTTTATGAGGCGAACTCAAGTCGATTTTAGACGGGTCAAGCTGGCCCCGGAGACAACAACTGATAATATATCTTGCTCCAATTTAGAGACAAAGTTTTTATATCAGACCAATACATAACAATCAACCAGTATTTCAAAATGAAGCACATGAAAGATTACGTTTGCCGGAGGAACACGTAGCTTTGGATCCAAAACTAGTTCGGAATTAACAAAATAGATCTAGATCACAAACAACTTTGGATCGACATATCCTATGTATTTCTTAAACATATTCTAATATGCAAAACACATCTGGATCCAAAAAAATTGAATAAAGAAAATGTAGCCAGATCTCAAACAACTTTGGATCGACAGAACCCCGTTAGACCGTTTGATTGCTGTCTGCTGGAACAGGATGGGCCGGATTTCTTCGGTGTTCCCCACACGATGATCCTGTCCCAGTGGACAAGGGCGGGCATTTGATTCGAATGTGTGGGGCCGTGGGCACTCCACCCAGAGCACCTAATATCTTCGGAACAAATACGATGCGATGTGGTGTGGGGAAGATATATGGACACCAATCAAACAGACGGCTGATCACACAAAAAGTTGGGTGTTGTTATGCCCCCTTTTCTTTTACCGTCATCATAGAACTTGCCCTATTTATTGTACCAAGCATAACTAGTCAGCTTCAGTGGCGCACTATTGACACATCCTCATGAAATGATGTACTATAGAACCACGTAGGTCTCGAAGCAGATAGATCTGAACCATGGGAAAGAAGGAAGACTTCACTTCACACTAGGGAGGTGGTTTCCCTCTTGCTCACCTGATTGTGCTTAGGGATGTCAACGGAACAGACATGCCTTAATCATATCCGTTTTTTGGATATTCACATATTGAGATTCGAATTCAAATAAAAAAAAGTCGTATCCAAATCTGGTTTTATATTTATGTGTATCCGAATCTAATCAGATGCCATTTATTAAATCTGAATCTTATCACATGCCATTTATTAAATCCGAGTCCGATCCAATTTCTTAATCTGATGTTAAATTTTTTTTCATATTTGATTTTTTTTTGGATTGGTTCCGTTGGATATCCTATTTAAATCTTATAATTTTGGAACTCAATTTTGATCCAACTAGCACATGATGCAACATCAATCATAGTAATTGAGTTGAATATTTAACAGATTTCTGTTACATATAAAACATTGCATTTTGGGACTCAATTATGAAGTTGCATATATGGGAATCTGATTAGTAATTGAATTCGGCTTTCTTTACCAGATCCAACTGAACATTAATTTTGAAAATAAATCGGCAAACCTTGGGCATTAATTCATTGCATCCCCTATAATGTCCCCTCTCTCGATCTCATATTTTAAGGAATCCGTTTTGTTATTCTAAAGTGATTAAAAAAAAAAAACAGTTACCAGTTACCTCAAACCCTTGAGGCAATCAAGCAATCAAGTTGCAACGATTATGAGGTAACCATCCAATACATTGGATTGGATTATATATATATATATATATATCTATATATCTATACACAACGATAATTAACAAGGCAATAAAGTGCTGATTTCATTTTTTATTTCATTTGATCTGACCACACATCAATCCAAGAGTCCAAATGAGTCTTCTTGCTCTGAAAGCCATTAAATGGAGGAGTGGAGAAACAAGGCCGGAGGCCATGAGATATATAGTTTCCAGGGAAAAGAAGCCGACGGCCTCCGGTCACTTGCAGGGATAGGTGCAGAAGCAAGTGGTGGCGTTCAGACAATCGCCGACGCCACTATGCGCCTGTATACAAGAGTTCTGGCAGTCGCCCTCCGTGCAGTCCTGGCCCGTGACCGGAAGGAAATCGACGCACGTATCCAGCGGCAGCTTCCTGCTGCCGGCCGCCCACTGTTCTCCCCCTGCACCACCGATTACTTGGATCGTAAATCACTTAGATCGCAAATTATTTAGATCGAATGACTTGAAAGTAAAAGTTCATCGTCAAGCCGTATATTTAGCATTTTGCAGATCTAAAACAAGACAAAAAAGGAGATACAATGATTTTTAAGAGTATGTCTGAACAATAGTAATAAGTTGTTCATTTCTCATGAATCTAAGATTGAGATAAATTCATGAACTATAGTAACATGGTGTCCTATGAATCTACATGGGTCTTTGGGGCAAATTCACAGGGCTCTTAACAATTTGTTATTATTACAAAACATACTTAAATGTCTTTTCACTTCTCAAAATCCACCAACTTCTAGATAAAGAGATTAATGGTTGTGATTAAAGAGAGAAAAATTCTGACAAAAAAATAAAGAAGAGAATTTTGGTGATCAATTTTAAACTTGAGTTGATGGGTATACCACTCTCCACCCAAGTCTTGATTAGCTATCAATTTAAACATGAAAGTTGGCAATCAATTTAAGTGAAAGATCAACAAAAGAAGTGAAATGCATGTCGTGATAAAATGACTATAAAGGGAGAGAAAATTGGCGATCAGTTTAAACTTGAAAAGAAAAACAACTAACAAGAAGGAAAAGATCGTTTTCTTGGCTGCCAACTTGAAATAAGCAGGTGATCGAAGCAAATGAGATTAGAGCAGAGGGTAGTTCACCATGAAAAGAGAAAGCCACCAAGAGCCCCAAGACTAACAGTGGAAGAAAGCCCTTCATTTTTCTGATTCCACACAAGGAGTGCCTTACAGGAGCGCTGTATTTATAGCCTCCTCCTCCACTCTTCCTATTCATTCATATTTCCTTTGACAATAAATAAAAAAGGCATATACATATACTTTGGGAATGTTATCTTCGAGATTGTGAAACTAATTTTCTGCCTGTTTTGTAAAGGAATTTGTTGCTCATCAAGATCTTATGAATCCAACTAATTGCGTTATCTATCGAGAGTCAATAGAGGCAATAGTTGTTGGAGAATTGAAAATGTTCAAGCTATTCAACAACCTGTAGCGGCGTATCTGTCGTTATTGCCTTCTCAGCAGTACGTGTAAAATCGATCTAACTATTCAATGCTAAAAAGTGAGGACCCTCGTTAATTGTTCGACCTTTTACAGCGTCTAATCATTAACTAAATCATATATAGGAAAAGATTCGAATCAACAAATCGTATCCAGATCTGATCAAATGGACTTAGATCATTAAATCCTCAAAAAAAGAAAAAATAATAATAACCACCCATCATATTATTTTAGGAACATACCCATTAAAAAAATATCTAAAACCAAGATTCATGACCGAATAAAATTATGTTATTATTGAGTGGCAGGGAACCCTTCTTTCTCTCTTCTCTTGGGGTTTAGAGCAGCACTTTAAGTCTTCTATGGTCTTATGATATACTCTTCAGCTCCAATGTCTCACATGATCCGTTTGTAGTTCAGAAAAATAACACTCATGAGAATCAAACTCAAAACACATCGACAACATATAACACTACAATACCATCATGTGTTTGTGCTCATGATAAAATATGTGTCAATGCTCATTGGGGAAGATTATGTTATTTGTGCGTTATACAATATTGATTAAAGCATGTGAACATGGACCATCATGAATGAGCATATATATATGTATAGGCCTCATATCCAAAATTTAACATCCGTCTATCTTGTGCCACCCTGGGTTAAAGAGAGATCAAAGAGAAAAAGAAAAACAAAGAAAAGAAAAACTCACTCCCTTTTTTTGTTTCCTTTTATGAATGATCTCTATTCCACTTGGGGATGTAAATGGTAAAAATTCATGTTGGGTCGAGCGTTCACCAAATTCAACTTACTACTAAATTATGTAATTAAATCACAGATTCACACTCAGATCCAAACCTGCATTTCAATCCGATTAGCATAAGATCGTGCAAGAGTTATAGTAATTTAGTTATCATATATCAAACTTGGATGTGGGATTCAATTAGGAAGTTGCTGCACGAGTGAAGGTGCTCTCCCTTCCTCTCATCCCCATATGGTCTATGGCTGCTTTGGTACCTCGAGGTAGATCTCCTTTCTTTTGCAGTATAGATGGTTGACCCCATGGAAGATCGAAACGGAGGCTGGCCGCCTACCAGCCCCACCCCAGCTGTTCCACCAAACCCCTTGGGGATTCTTGATTGTTGACTTTCATTATTTTTGTTTGTAAGTTGTGATGAGTTCCCATTTTGTCAGGTGCCTCACCATTTATTGTATATTGAGGGGTGGGCATCGGGCCGGGCAGCCCGGCCTGGGCCCGGCCCGATAGCCTGGGTTTCGGCCCGGGCCCGGCCCGACCCGTTTAAAAATAAAAAACATTTTTTAATAATAAAATAATGTTTTTAAACATAAAATATATTTATTAATAATAAATATATATTATTAAAACAAAAAAATTAATATATATATATATATATATTAAACTTAAATGAATTGAACCGGGCTGGGCCGGGCCGGGCTGACCCGGGCAGGCCTATCAGGCCCAGGCCCGGCCCGACGCCCACCCTTATATATTGTTATTCAGCCTTGGAAAGTTCTCAATACAAGTCAACCCTTAGTTTAAACCATTATGACAGAAAAACACAAAAAAATGTGATAAATTAAATAACCATTTAAAACTAAAAAAAACACATTTTTTCGAAAAAAATTTTAAACAAGAAAAAACACATTTAATGTGTCTTTTTGAATTTTTTTCAGTTTTTTTATTTTTTAATGTCAAACAGTTTTCTTTGTTTATTTTTTATTTGTTGTAAGTCTACTTATCTTTTGATGTTTGTATTATTAGTTTCTCACTTATTTTATTTTTTTTTTAAATTTTAAAAACTTACCATATTTTTCCAGTGTTTTTTTCAAACTTGCCGTATTATACGTGAGAAAAATCTCACCGTTTAAAACTCCGAGACGTTATTTGTGACTACACTTTAATCTATCTTCACTACAGCAACTTGAGATCATACTTACCTCAATATAATGCATAGACAAGGTATTCAATGCATAAAATCAATATCAAAACGATTATTAATCAAAACATTTCATGCGACCGTATATGAATATATGCATATGCATGCTTACATCAATTAATTAATATCTTTTCATGGTTTTTACCGATTGGCATGCCAACTATAATATACGAAACTATGTGGCCGGTGACTCACTTTTGGCACATACATTTTCACACAACATATTTCTCTAATAGCGATTAACATAATCTTCCATATACATTGGTTCTTACGACAACCAACACGTGAGTAGATGCATCTGAACACGTTTGATCTATTATTACATCCATATTTACATCTTTCCTTTCTGCTTAAGCATGTTCGCATTCTTGCAATTATCATTTATTTTAGTACCAACAATTGAACTCATGAAATTTGATTGTATGAACCAAACCAAGTTGCAATTAAACCAACACACATGAAGAAGGTATTGAAAGGTAATTCCTCAAAATTATAATTTTTAAATGGGGAAAGTATGTCACAAATGCCCCTAGTAGAATTTCAATTAAATATGCAACACAAGATAACTTTTTAAACAAAAGAGAAAGGTGACTTGAGTGTTTGGGCTGTATTGCGTGCATTCCATAGTCACAGTGTGAAATACACTAACAAATAATTTCTCATCTTGTACAAAATGGGAAAGAAGCCTCCTTTTACAATTATTCTAAGAAATATATGGTGACATCAGAATATTCAAAACTATAATCTGTTTTACGAAGGCATCATCAATTATGCAGGTGCTTTTAAAGTTGCAATCTTCTTTCTTTAAATATTTGAACGACGAGGTAAAAGCCCACTTTACATGTTAGGCGGCCAACACATTAAACCGAGGGCACATTAAGGGTATTTTAGTCTTTCTATAGGGGACCATAGTTGAAAGTATGAGCAAAAAAGCGGGGCAGTTTTGATATTGTCTTGTAAGAGAGGAATAAAAACCACTCTTCCCTCCATTTTTCCTCATTTCCCTTTTATTATTCTCTCTCATCTCTCAGGCCGACGGTTTCTCAGTCCATTTTGGCCATCTCCGGCCTCTGGTTGTTCCGATGGCCTCCGACCACCCACCGGCAACTGCATATATAGTCCCAACTCAAGATGAGTTTTTCTTTTCCCTTCTATCTTCTATTTTTAGTGTTGGAATCCGGCAATTGTAGTGTCCATTTTTAGGTATGATGAAATAACGAGTGGAAGATAAAAATTGGGGTATAAAATAATGACAGAGTTATGATATAAAGACATATTTTATGCACATGTAATGTTAAGGACTTAAAGTAAATATACACCATCACCTTACGCTTGTTATGTATAAGGAGCTGACATACAAAACTCATTCTCTGCTCTTTACTTTCGTTCTCCTTTCTCTTGGTGTTCATAGAGGTCAAGTATTTCATCGTTCACGCACTTAACTAAAGCCAAATAGGAGATCATTTTGCAATCTTGGCACCCTGCTAGGTTCTCTTCTTCTTCTTCTTCTTCTTCTTCTTCTAAGCCGAAGTAAAAGCATACCGGAAGAAGACAGAGAACTATTAAAAACACGGACAAAAATGGAGAGGAGGAGGAGGCCATGTGAGTCTAGCCGCAGGATCTTCTCCTCTCTTTTTATTTATTTATTTATTTATTTTGTAGCTGTGTAATAAGCAGAGCCACATTTGGTCCCGAAGTTTGGCATAAATTGACAACGTATGATTCATGCGCATAATAGTCTAGCACGCCAAGCAATGTAGGTAGTTATAACGTGCAATATGCAAGAGCAGATATCACACATTTCCATGTCATGCTTATAAGAATATAAGTTTCCCACTAATATAGATTCTACTATTAGTCATTTGCATATGCTTACACATGTATTCTAAAAAAAAAAAAAAGAATCAGATTTTTGGCTTTATGGTGTTCTTCTAATCGCTTCATGATCTTCTAACATCAAATGATCAAAGAGCACAAAAATAATATAGTTGTTCCGATAAAGCAGAACTACAGTGGTTATATCCAGCACCACTATAGATCGCAGGCTAATTTAAACCCATTTTTTTTAAGAAAAATTAAAAAATAAAATGTGCAACGGGAAGGCCGTTACCTCCACCTATTATTAATTTTTAATGTCATAGGAGCACTTCATTTTTTTATAACTGGTAAAACATTGTAAACTTAAAAAATGATTAACTTGTAAAAAAAATATTGTTAAGTTCATATCCCATATGGTTAGACCAATCCATTTTGAGGAGTTGTTTTTTTTTTGGTCCCTAACCTTGTGGCTTGAGGTCTATGTTATATATATCCGGACTCATTGGCGCTTCAAAATTTACCTATTTAATTTTTGGTAGAGAAAGTGGAGAGAAGAAGTTGGTCTGAAACTTTCTCATACAATTAGAAAGGGAGAGAGTAACGATCAATTTAGGCATGAAGAAAGAAAGAATACAAATGAAGACCGCTAACGTTTGCTAGCTTACCACAAAATGTCACCTTAGAATGACGGATGAAGCAAGTAATTAATTAAGGGTAGAGGGTGGTTTACCATAGAAGGCCAAAGCCATCAAAACACCAAAAATAAAAGTGGAAGACCGCTAAGGTTTGCTACCTTCTCTTTTTCTCTCTCCCACCTAGGGCTTCTTTGATCCAGAGCGTTAGTTATCCATTTCTGATTTGGAGTTTTCGTTTCCCTACATCATCATTTCGTTTTGTTTGCAATTAGGGGATTTACAGTTTTAAGTTTCTGTGAAGGAGCTATCTGTCATTGTGTTTACTTGTTGTTTGTAGGGATGTCGGATTCGGATCGGATACATCTTTAACCATATCTGCTTTTTCGGATATTCATATATTTGGATTCGGATTCAGATTCGGATTCAAATAAAGCAAAGTCATATCCGAATCCGAATATGAAATCCGATTTTACAATCCGAATCCGAATCCGAATTTTGAACCGGATTTTGCCATTTTTCAAGTATTAGATAGAGGATATTTGTTTAAAAATGAATTCGATCCGAATCCGTATCCGATCGGATGTCATTTATTAAATCCGAATCCGATCCGATTTCTTAATCGGATATTAAATTTTTATTCATATCCAATTTTTTCGGATCGGATCGGTCGGAATCGGTCGGATATCCAATTCAAATCGGATATATTGACATCCCTAGTTGTTTGTGGTTTAGGATTTCTTTTTCTGTTTTCAGCCTTCCGGTTGGTCATTTGTTTGTCAGCCTAGGGGGGAGAGAAACTTATGTGCATAGGGTGCACCATGCAGAGTAAAGGTGAGAAGGACATTTTGATAATTTATTAAAAAGAAATGTCTTTGATAGTTTTTTTTTTTTACTTTTTTCCATTTTTCATTTTATCTTTAAAAAAAGTTTTATTTTTCAGTGTGAATTAAGGGTATTTAGTCATTAATTATACTAACGCACGAAAAATCGTGCACCTATAACCAGGTTCTGCCCAAGGCATGCTTGGATGGAAGCAAAAAAAAAGGTAAGCCACAAACATTATGAATATGATAGGTTATGCCACCTCCTATACATAAGACTTTGTAGCAACCTTCTTGTCCATATCCCAAGTACTCTGAAAATACTAGCTTTCCTTCACCTACATTGGTGAATGGTAAAGTCGGCATGAGGAGCAGAATCATGTCTCCTCGGGGAAGCATTCCATGTCTTTGTCTTCTTGTCATTAAAACACTCACTGGTGCAGGTGAAGAAGAGGAAGTATTCTTCGACTATTTGGGATATTGATGAGAAGCTTCTTACAAATTCTTATGTATGGTGAAAATGAAGAAGAGGAAGTATTCTCCAACTATTTGGGATATTGATGAGAAGCTTCTTACAAAGTCTTATGTAGGTGAGGTGGTCAGACCTATCTCATTTGTAGCCACTGTTAAGCCTGGGCATCGGGCCAGGGCTCACGCCAAAAAAAAAAAAAAAAACCAGGCGGGCCCGGGTGGGCCTGACTAAGACAGGTTCTTCCCGATAAAATTTTCTATTATTTTTATATATAATTATATAATTTATTATAATTAATTGTATTTATATATTATTATGTGTTATATATATATATATATATATATATATATATATATATATTAATTTTAACAAGTCTGGTCGGGCCTAGGCTTGGGTTTCGGGTGTGGGGCCAGGCCCCAGTTCGGGCTCAGGTTTCTGGTGTCTGGCCACGCCCACCCTCAGGTTTCGGGAGTCTGGCCGGCCTGATGCCCAGGCCTAACCATTGAAGCTTATGTTTCTCCTTCCATTCATAGCACACCTTACGCTGTCCCAAAAAAAAAGCACAAACCCAAAAGCCAACAGGAAAACATAAATGAAATCCAAAACCACAAGAAACAAGTCACCGCAATGATAAATTGTTTCTCCACAAGAAACTTAAAACTGTCAAACCCTAATGACAAGCAAGATAAAATAACAATACAACTAAAGAGCAGAAAGGGATAACCAATGCCATGTATCCTAGAGACCCTAGGTGGGAGGGAAAAGAAGAAGAAGAAGGGAACCAAATAGACCCTCGCAGTCTACCCATTCATGGTTTTTATTCCACAAATGGAGTGGTTTAGAGGTGCTATTTATAGCCTCCCATACTCATCATGTTCTTTCATATTTGTCTGAAAAAAGAAAAAAGTATAGTTATATATTTTGGATTGCATTTTCTATGAGATTGTGAATTTATATTATTTGCTCACTTTTGAAAAGAATTTAATGCATATCAAAATGGTAGAATTCAACTAATTGCCTTATCTATTACAAAGTTAATGGAGGCAAAAGCAGTGTTGGAAAAACTTGGCCACACTGGTCTTTAAGTAATGGCATCTATTATTGCTTTCATTTACATTGTAAAATCTCTTCAACAGCTGCCTTCTTCATGTTAACTTTGCCATGTATGAGTCAATTTCCTTGTTTGAGTTTAACCCTTAATTTATGGTTCAAACCACGAATCTGTAGTTTTCATATGGTAATACAAATTTAAGATCCCAGTTGGGAAGTGTACAGTTTGTTTAAGGAGTGGATTTAATCTAACATAGGTGATATACATAGGTTTAGCAAACACCGTTATCTCAAAACCAAGGATTTCAAATCCTCGATGGGCACCATACTGGTGCATGATTTTTCACACACAGTATGGTTAATGACTAAAATACTCTTAGTTCACACTGAAAAAGAGAACTTTTTGTAAAGACAAAATTGGAAATGGAAAAAAGTAAAAAGACTGTGGAGGCTATTTTTTTTATTAAATTATCAAAATGTCCTTTCCTCCTTTACTTCACACAGTGCGCCCGACACACATAACTTTCTCTTGGGAAGAATCCATTGTTTTATGATTGGACGCCTATCGATCTGTTGCAAAATTATTGCGGAAGCAACACCGGCTAGCATGAACCAACCATTGCCTCAACCACAAAGAGAGAGAGAGAGAGAGAGAGAGAGAGAGAGAGAGAGAGGAGGAGGAGGAGGAGGAGGAGCAGAAAGAGGAGGATGAGGATTTGGAAAAAAGAAAAGGTAGCCGAGCAATGACTAGTGCCATCGCGGCTGAGGGCCGAGAGAAAGCTGAGAGATATAAAGAGAGTGAGAGAGGGTGTCAGTTATCCTTTATTAATTCAGAGTTTTCCCTTCACTATATTGTTAGCTATACTTCCTTATCTCTTTGGTCTCACAGTTCTAGGGTTTTTGTGGAGAAGCGATTTATCATTGTGTTTATTTGTTGCTTGTTGTTTAGGATTTTTTTATTTCTGATGTCAGCTTTCAGGTTGATGCTTCATTTATCAACCCAGGGCCTGGTGTGGATAGAAGCAAAAAGGTGAGCCTTAGAGATTATGAACTTGATAGGTTTAGCCACGTCCTCTACATAAGAGTTTGTAGCAAGCATCTTGTCCATATCCCAAATAATATGGAAATACTTCCTCTTCATCACCTACACTGGCGAGTCTTTGGGTGTTGCAGGAGGTGGATAATGGTGAAGTCAACCATGAGGAGCATAATCAAGTATCCTCGTGGAAGCCTTCCATGGCTTTGTCTTCTTGTCATTAAAACATTCACTAGTGTAGGTGAAGAAGAGGAAGTATTCTTTTGACTATTTGAGATATCAACGAGAAAGTTCTTACAAAGTCATATTTAGATGAAGTGGTTGGACCTATCTTATTGGTAACTCCTGTGACTCATGTTTATGCTTCCATCCATAGCCCGCCTTAGGCTGCGAAATATAGCACAATCCCAAAAGTCAGTAGAAAAAAATAAATAAAATCCAAAAATACAAGAGAAAAATAATCACAATGATAAATCAATTCTCCACAAAAAAACTTTAAACTGTCAAACCCAAATGACAAGCAAGACAAAATAACAATATAGCGAAAGGGACACTCCAAAGCAGAGATGGATAACCAATGCCATGTATCAATGAAACCATAGGTGGAAGGGAACCAAACAAACCCTAGAAAATCTTCCCCTTCATGTTTTTTATTCCACAAATGGAGTGGTCTACAGGAGCCTTGTATTTATAGCCTCCAATACTCATCATGTTCTTGTATAAATGTCTGAAAAAAAGAAAAAAATATAGTTATGTATTTTCGATTACGTCTTTTAGGAGATTGGGAAATTATATTTTTGCCCACTTTTGAAAAGAATTTAATGCATATCAAAACTTGTTAAACATGAAACTAATTGCCTTATCTATTACAGAGTTAATGGAGGCAATAGCAGTGTTGGAAAAACCTGACCCCACTGGTCTTAAGTAATAACATCTATTATTGCCTGTATTTATACTTTAAAATCTCTTCAACAACTGCATTCTTCATGTCAACTTTGCCATGTAGGAGTCAATTTCCATGTTTGACTTTAACCCTTAATATATGGCTCAAACCACAAATCTGCAGTCTTCAGATAGTAAAATAAATTTGAGATCCCAGTTGGGAACTGTTTGTTTAAGCAGTGGATCTAATCTAACATACATTTGAAAGCATTTGAAGTTGAATTTTAAGGTGATATCCATAGTCTTAGCAAACATCATATCTCAAAATCAAGGATTTTGAATCCTCGATGGGTACATGGCTATATGCTATACTGGTGCACAATTTTTTGTGTGCTAGTATGCTTAATGACTAAAATACTCTTAGTTCACACAGAAAAAAGAAAACTTTTTGTAAAGACAAAACTGGAAATAAAAAAAAGTAAAAAAGACTGTAGAGGACATTTCACGTAAGTTTCTCTCTTGGGGAATCCATAGTTTTGAGATTGGATGCCTTTTGATCTCTTGCGAAATTGTTGTGGGAAGCAACACTGGCTAGCAAGAACCAACCATTGCCTCAACCACAAAGAAGGAGAGAGAGAGAGAGAGAGAGAGAGAGTGGAGGATTAGGAAAAAAAGAAAAAGTAGAAGAGCCTTGACTAGTGCCATCCCGGTTGAGGCACGAGAGTAAGCTGAGAGAGATATAAAGAAAGTGAGATAGGGCATTAGTTATCCTTTTCTAATTCGTAGTTTCCCCTTCACTATATTATTATTTCGCCTTCCTTGTCTCTACGGTTTCACAATTCAAGGGTTTGTGTGGAGAAGTGATTTATCATTGTGTTTATTAGTTGCTTGTGGTTTAGGATTTCTTTTTCTATTGTCAACCTTCAGGTTGGTAAATTGTTTATCAGCCCAAGGCATGCTATGGACTGAAGCAACAAGGTGAGCCTCTAAGATTATGAACGTGATAGGTTTAGCCATCTCCTCTACATAAACCTTTGTAGCAACCATCACATCCATATCCCAAATAATCCTTCCTCTTCTCCACCTACACTGGCAAGTGTTTGGGTGTTGCAGGAGGTGGAGAATGGTGAAGTCAGCCATGAGGAGCATAATCATGTCTCCTCGTGGAAGCCTTCCATGTCTTTGTCTTCTTGTCATTAAAACATTCACTAGTGCAGGTGAAGAAGAGGAAGTATTCTTTGACGATTTGGGATATCAACGAGAAAGTTCTTACAAAGTCATATGTAGAGTATGTGGTCGAACCTATCTCATTGGTAACCGTTGTGACTCATGTTTCTACTTCCATCCATAACGCACCTTAGAATGCCAAATATAGCACAAACCCAAAAGCGAGTAGGAAAAAATAAATAAAATCCAATGCCACAAGAAACAAGTTATCACAACGATAAATCTATTCTCCACAAAAAACCTAAAACTGTCAAACCCAAACGACAAGCAAGACAAAATAACAATATAGCAGAAGGGAGACTCCAAAGCAGAGAGGGATAACCAATGCCATGTATCAGAGAAACTCTAGGTGGGAGGGAGAAAAGGAAGAAGAAGGGAACGAAATAAACCCTAGTGATCTTCCCCTTCATTGTTTTTATTCCACAAATGGAGTGGTTTATTAGAGACTTGTATTTATTGCCTCCAATACTCGTCATGTTCTTCCATATTTGTCTGAAAGAAAGGAAAAATGCAGTTATATATTTTGGATTGCATCTTTTAGGATTTGGGAAATTATATTTTTTGCCCACTTTTGAAAAGAATTTAATGCATATCAAAACCTATTAAAAATGCAACTAATTGCCTTATCTATTACAAAGTTAATGGAGGCAACTGTAGTATTGGAAAAACCTGGCTACACTGGTCTTAAGTAATGGCATCTGTTATTGCCTTTATTTATACTTTAAAATATCTTCAATAACTGCCTTCTTCATGTGAACTGTGCCATGTAGGAGTAAATTTCCATGTTTGAGTTTAACCCAAAATTTATGGTTCAAACCACAAATCTGCAGTTTTCATATGGTAATACAAATTTGAGATCCCAGTTGGGAAGTGTACTGGTTTTTTAAGCAGTGGATTTAATCTAACATACATTTGAAAGCATTTGAAGCTGAGTTTTAAGGAGATATCCATAGTTTTAGCAAACATCATATCTCAAAACCAAGGATTTGATATCATCGACGGGTACCTGGTTATATGCGCTATACTGTTGCACAATTTTTCTTGCACCAGTATGGTTAATGATTAAAATACTCTTAGTTCACACAAAAAAAGAAAACTTTTTAGTAAAGACAAAATTGAAAATGGAAAAAAGTAAAAAGACTGTGGATGACTTTTTAATAAATTACCAAAATGTCATTCCTTTCTTTACTGCACACGATGCAACAATGCATCTAAGTTTTTCTATAGGAGAATTTGTGGTTTTGAGATTGGACGGCTTTTGATCTCTTGCAAAATTGTTGTGGGACGCAACACTGGCTAGCAGGAACCAACCACTGCCTCAACCACAAAGAGAGAGAGAGAGAGAAAGAGAGAGAGAGAGAGAGAGAGAGGAGGATTAGGAAAAAAGAAAAGGGAGCCGAGCCTTGCATAGTGCCATCAGTATTGAGGCCGAGAGAAAGCTAAGTAAGAGAGATATAAAGAAAGTGAGAGAGTGCATTAGTTATCCTTTTCTAATTCGGAGTTTCCCCTTCACTATATTGTTTTCTCGCCTTCCTTGTCTCCGTGGTTTTACAGTTCTAGGGTTTTTGTGGAGAAGCGATTTATCATTGTGTTTATTAGTTGCTTGTGGTTTAGGATTTCTTTTTCTGTTGTCAACCTTCAAGTTGATGATTTGTTTATCAATCCAAGACATGCTATGGATAGAAGCAAAAAGGTGAGCCTTAGAGATTATGAACGTTTATAAGTTTAGCCAACTCCTCTACATAAGACTTTGTAGTAACCGTCACATCCATATCCTAAATAATCGAAAAATACTTCCTCTTCTTCACCTAGACTGGTGAGTGTTTGTGTGATACAGGAGGTGGAGATTAGTGAAGTCAGCCATGAGCATAATCATGTCTTCTTGTGGAAGTCTTCCATGTCTTTGTCTTCTTGTCATTAAAACATTCACTAGTGCAGGTGAAGAAGAGGAAGTATTCTTTGACTATTTGGCATATCAACGACAAAGTTCTTACAAAGTCAAATGTAGAGTATGTGGTCGAACCTATCACATTGGTAACCATTGTGACTCATGTTTCTACTTCCATCCATAGCACACCTTAGACTGCCAAATATAGCACAAACCCAAAAGCCAACAGGAAAAAATAAATAGAATCCAAAACCACAAGAAACAAGTAATCCCAATGATAAATTGCTTCTCCACAAAAAACCTAAAACTGTCAAACCCAAACAACAAGCAAGACAAAATAACAATATAGCGAAAGGGAGACTCTAAAGTACAGAGGGATAACCAATGCCATGCATAAGAGAAACCCAAGGTGGGAGTGGGAAAAGGAAGAAGAAGGGAACCAAATAAACCCTAGCAATCTTCCCCTTCACGGTTTTTATTCCACAAATGGAGTGGTTTATAGGAGCCTTGTATTTATAACCTCCAATACTCATCATGTTCTTGTATATTTGTCTGAAAAAAGGAAAAAAATATAGTTATATATTTTGGACTACATCTTTTAGGAGATTGGGAAATTATATATTTTGCCCACTTTTTTGCCCAACCATTGCCTTAACCACAAAAAGATATATATAGAGAGAGAAGGAGGATTAGGAAAAAGGAAAAGGTAGCCGAGGCAGGACTAGTGCCATCTTGGTTAAGGCCTGAGAGAAAACTAAGAGGGATATAAAGAAAGTGAGAGAGGACGTTAGTTATCCCTTTTTAATTCGGAGTTTCCCCTTCACTATATTGTTATCTTGTCTTCCTCGTCTCTATGGTTTCACAGTTCTAAGGTTTTTGTGGAGAAGCGATTTATCATTGTGTTTATATGTTGCTTGTGGTTTAGGGTTTCTTTTTCTATTGTCAGTCTTCTGGTTGGTGCTTTGTTCATCAACCCAAGGTATGCTATGGATGGAAGCAAAAAGATGAGCCTCAGAGATTATGAATGTGATAGGTATAGCCACGTCCTCTACATAAGACTTTGTTACAATCATCACATTCAAATCAAAATAATCCGAAAATACTACCTCTTATTCACTTACACTAGCGAGTGTTTGGGTGTTGTAGGAGGTGCAGAATGGTGAAGTCAGCCGTGAGGAGAATAATCATGTCTCCTCGTAGAAGCCTTCCAAGTCTTTGTCTTCTTGTCATTAAAACATTCACTAATGGCAGGTGAAGAAGAAGAAGATCTATTTGGGATATCAACAAGAAAGTTCATACAAAGTCATATGTAGACTAGGTGGTCGGACCTATCTCATTGGTAACTGTTGTGACTCATGTTTCTGCTTCCATCCATAACACACCTTAGGTTGCCAAATATAACACAAACCCAAAAGCCAGCATGAAAAGAAAAAATAAAATCCAAACCACATGAAACAAGTAATCACAATGATAAATCGCTTCTCCACAAAAAACCTAAAACTATCAAACCCAAACGACAAGCAAGACAAAATAACAATATAGCGAAAGGGAGACTCCAAAGCAGAGAGGAATAACTAATGCCCATTTGTTAGAGAAACCTTAGGTGGGAGGGAGAAAAGGAAGAAGAAGAGAACCAAGTAAACCCTAGCAATCTTCCCCTTCATGTTTTTTATTCCACACATGGAGTGCTTTACAAGAGCCCTTTACTTATAGCTCCAACACTCATCATCTTTTTACATATTTGTCTAAAATAAGGAAAAGTATATTTATGTAACTTAGGGTTGCATCTTTTAGGAGATTGGGAAATTACATTTTTTGCTTGCTTTTGGAAAGAATCTAATGCAGATCAAAACTTGCCAAAAAATGCAAGTAATTACCTTATCTATTACACAATTCATGGAGGCAATAGGAACGTTGGAAAAACTTGGCCACACTAGTCTTAAGTAATGGCATCTGTTATTGTCTTTATTTATACTTTAAAATATCATCAACAATTGCCTTCTTCATGTCAACTTTGCCATGTAGGAGTCAATTTCCATGTTTGAGTTTAACCCTAAATTTATGGTTCAAACCACAAATCTGCGGTTTTCATATGGTAATACAAATTTGAGATCCTAGTTGGGAAGTGTACTGTTAGTTTAAGCTGTCGATTTCATGTAAGGCCCATTCAAAATCATTTGAAGCAGAATTTTAATGTGATATTCATAGTTTTAACAAACATCGGATGTCAAAACCAAGGGCTCCAGATCTTCGATGGGGGGAAATTCTTCGGTTTTGAGATTGGGGCCCCTTTGATCTCTTGCAAAATTGTCAATGGAAGCACCACCAGCTAGCGGGAACCAGCCACTGCCTCGAATGCACACACACACACACAAACACACACACACAGAGAGAGAGAGAGAGAGAGGTTTTTTGGTCAAACTAAAACACTCACCTGAGACTCTTGTCAAGGGTTTTTAGTCTAAAACCCTCATCAAGGGTTGTGGAACCCTCGACCCAGCGAACACGAGAGAAAGAGAGACTAACCATCAAGGTTAGCTTCCTCTTTGTGGTTGTGTGCTGATAACCACAGAAAATGGAGGAGTCTCGACCACCATGGCTGTCCAGATTGTTAGGTTAGGGTGGGGGACAAAGTGAGAGAGAGTGGGAGAGAGAACGAGAGCCAATAAAATGAGAATGCATAACAAAATTTAGGGACAAAAAGACACCTAGATACAAGAACAAGCCGCAAAAACAAGACAGAAGAATGAAATATACAAGACAACAACACAATAAAGTAGAGTAAAAGGGAGAGGGAGGAGAAAGGAGATAGACAGACAGTAGAGTTACACAGCAGTGAGCCAAAGATGGTTCTCTAGCCGAATAGTAAAGATGTCTAAAAGCAAGATGATATAAGCCATAGCTTCTAGACGTGACAGAAAAAAAAGGACAGGTGGGGGGAAGGACGTTAAAAAAAAAAGAAAGCGAATAAAGGGCGGGTCTGGAAGGCTACGAACAATGGAAAACCATGTAGAGGTAATAACACTATAAAAGAAATGACATAAAATTAAAAAGGTAAACTTGAAACTTAGCCATGGTGGGACATAAAAGACACTGGTTAGCTAAACTAATGCCAAGACATCAAACCATGCTTTTAAAAACTTCGGTTTTCAAGATATTTGGATATTAAATCAGCTGCATACTATCAAATGCTACCTAACTTTTTAAACTGCTACTAAATACTTCATGAATTAGCAAATTCTTTCAAACTTAAAAGGATGAAGCAAAAGGGAACTTTTGACTTAGAGTGGCTTGGGTGCCCTAGTCTTCAACTGTGTGAAGGGAAGATTATTTTGGTCTGTTTTAGGAAAAAATAACTTCTTCAATATTATTTTTGTCCATATTAAGGGATTTTTTCCTTTTTAATAAGAAGTGTACTTTTAATCATTTTCAGACCCATAAAACACTCCCATGCAGCAAAATTTCTTGGTTGAAGGATACTAATTTTTAAAAAACTTAAACCTTTTAAATATATAGGAGAATGATTGAGGGTAAATATGCAATGTTCCACCAATATGTAAATATGGTTGCATTTGATTCCCTCGGATATTGGATTCCAGGGGTTTTCACATCCTCAGTTCTGAGTTCCAAGGATTTCTACCATTGGCCCAACCAGGGTCCCCTCACCAATGAAAGGTGGAGGGAGCCAGGAGCTGCGGTCGCTGCCAGTGGCTGCTAAAGAGAGATAATGTTCAAGATCTGAACCATCCAATACTTGAGCGGCTGGTTTGTGTTGGATTTTGATGTCTTGTTAAAAAAATAAAAGAAAAACAACTCTGGATGCTTTGAGAGTCGAGCGTCGGAGGGAGAGCCGTCTCCGACTCTCCTTACCCTGTTTGAGATGGCCTATCGTATTTTTTTTGAACGATCGTTAAAGCCCAAAAAGAAATAAATAAAAGGGGGCTGAGGGTAAGCCGGCCTATTTAAAATTTAAAAATAATTTTAAATTTTAAAGTAATTGTTTAAATATAAAATATATTTATTAATAATAAATATATATTATTAAAATAACAAAAATAATTTTTTAATGTAAACGGGTTTAACTGGCCAGGTCGGGCTCGGCCCTGACCAGGTTTTTTTCGACCCAATCGGGCCGGGCCGACGCCCAGGCTTAGCTGAGGGAGGGGAGGCCGTCGCCTCCTCCGGTCGACGACCTCTCTTGCCCTGCCCTCGCCGGCGGTAAAGAAATTACTTTCTCTTTCAGTTACCAATTGTTAAAGTAAAGAAAGTGACCCCAAGGAAAAGAAAATGAGTGAAAGAGAGAAAAAGTTAAAAGCCTTATAGTTAGACCGGATGAAGTTGTTCCTCTCATATAAGAAGCTTAACGATCAATTTAGAAATGAAAAAAAAAGGCTAAAAGGAAGAAAAGACTTTAGAGTTAAGCTTCTTCCTTTTAGCCTTAAAAGAAAAAAAGGCTAAAATTATTCCAAAACTTAAGAGTCCTGATTTTTTATATCAAACAGATCATGTGAGGTAATCAAGCACTTACTAAAATGCATATTTTTCTGTAACCTGTCCGCCCATGGAGCCAGATAGATCATTCCAGCAGTGACATGGTGGATCCAGACATGGAGCCAGATAGATCATCCTCATCTAACCCAATTTTGTGAAAACTCGGTTTTATAATAACTAAGTTTTTTTAATGAGTTTCAGCCCCTTTTTTTTATGACACGCTCTAATTCTAATTTTTGGATAATATAAAGGATGCTAGGTTTTTTTACTTCCCTTTTGTAAAACCAGGTTTTGTAAAAAATAGGTTTTCTTTAATCCTGATTTTGATGCACCCAAATACTAAAAAAACCAAGCTTTGGTAGCAAAACTAGTTTTGTTCCTAAAACCAAGTTTTTGAGGGTCATCCAAACACTGGCCCCCATGATAGTTCAGGAACTATCTCCATTGAACATCAAAACTGGAAGACAGTAAAGGGAAGTAGTCAATGTTGCAATCAGGTGGGATCGAAGCAACTGTCAGAATTAGGTAAGACTGCAGTGGAACATGACAAGATCCTGCTCTA
This sequence comes from Nymphaea colorata, assembly GCF_008831285.2. Taxonomy (NCBI): domain Eukaryota; kingdom Viridiplantae; phylum Streptophyta; class Magnoliopsida; order Nymphaeales; family Nymphaeaceae; genus Nymphaea; species Nymphaea colorata. The sequence continues at coordinate 8,223,232 of NC_045144.1, forward strand.
CATGGACCCTTTTGCAGCCTAGACAGGAAATTAACGAGACAGAACAAAGCAACCTCTGGGCAATAAAATATCTTTTCTAGCAGCTACAAGTGTTCAAGTTAGGGGGGCATTGGATTTTAGGGAACTCCAGATTTGAGAACTATGAATTTGAGATCTTCGTTGTTCCTTAATTTTATGGAATTTTATAAAGAGGAGAGGTTGAATATGAAATCTGTGGTTGAAAGGATACGTGATAATCTTCCAAGTAGGAATGCAAATGGATAGAATTTAAGGCGAACTTCATGTGGGACATGCACATGTTTGAATCAAATGTTAATTAAGAGGGAATCCCACCATCCGGGTGAAAAGCTGAAGCCTCCTCCTCCTTTCCCCTGCCCCGATAGTTCAAAGTGAGTCAGTATCTAGGTGGTTCTATGGTAGACCCTTCAAATCGAGTGCCACACATGCCACCATTTGCAATCCAGAGTAATACCACCCATGAAAATCGAATTGAGAACACGCTGTCAGCATGCTACTCAAACCGACTAGCTATACACCCCTTGGGGTAAGATCCATTCAACATTAAAACTGTTAGAACATATCATAAACACAGATTTTTCAAGCATCCGATTAGAATCAAGTATCTAACAGGGCTCGGATCCGGTTAGTCTCATTTGGTAAAGCAATTTAAGTTCCGGTTACAGATTTTCAAGAGAAAAAAAAAAATCCAACCTACAACCACGAACTGAAAGTGTGGAAAAACATAGAGATTGCATTGAGAACTGGCAAAAGGATTCAAAACTTTCTTTTTCAGCTGTTTGATTAATAGAAGTAAGTTCTTCTAAGAAGTATATTACGGAAAATGGGTTTTGCACTATCAAGCATTTGGTAAATGTCAAAACCTAGATGCATTAATAGATAATTACTGATTTTGTGCTGTTTCATCTCAAGTCATGTGCTGCCTGCTTCCATGTTAACCCAAACTCAATTAGGTTGGACATATGAAAAGCTATACATGAAGTCAATCTGTCGTATTCCCTGGCTTAAAGGTGCAGTGTGATCTAAACAGGACCAGACATGAAACTGTGGAGGTTTGGCTTCTGCCATCATTTTCAATTATAAATAGATAGAGTTGGGGCCACTAGGAACTGCCACATGAGTAACCAAATATTGGGCAATTGGATTTGGATTATGATATATATTCTGATAGTGAAGGGGCAATAACTAATCCTATCCATATATCAAATTAAAGTAAGAAAAACCAAATCTAGTTTTGTACATCAAACTGAATTTGTGTCACCTAAGCCACAATATTCAAGCCCATCGATCCGTTTGTGTTATTCTATTATTGCAGATAACTGAAGCTATAAAGAAACGTAGGTGGTATTCAAGTTCATCTCATGTTGAACAAGCTCATTTTGAATTTTTTTTAGTGAAACAGGGTTGGACTAAAAAGAACCTAGCTTGATCCAGTCTCCGGTGCAGCTCAAATCGAGCAGAGGAAAAGAAAGACACGTATTGTGAAAGGATAAATCTGTTACAAGAGAAAGATTTAGATGCTTCCATGTGATTAAATGTTCAAAGGTATAAAAGAAGTACCCCCTCATGGATCAATTGCATGACAGTTTCTGCTTTACGTGGGTTTGTGAATAAACTAAATTATCTCTTGCACTGTTTTAAGTTCTTCACAAAGCTGTTAGCCAAATTTTATAATGATTAGATAATTACGTGGGTTTAATGTTCACTTAGGGGAAACTGTCTTCAGCACAAAGCTTCCAAAACCATACCCTTATACCTTCAACTTGAGTGTATAGTATACCCATCGAGGCCTCATAGTTGTTAAACCCTTCAATTTGAGTGTTGTATTTGCCATCATTGGCAAAGCAGTATTGCAAAAGATCGGATATCAAGGAAGGAGAAGAAAAGTTCCATGGATACATATACAAAGAGCAAGAGGAAAAAACACCCCTTACAAATAAAGTAGATGGGGGCACTTTTATTTCATCCATTTTTTACGTGATAATTTGCACAGTTGGCACTTTGTATGGCATATAATTTTGAAGCATCTTTCAATTCCTTGGATTCCAGAATTGCTTACTCTCTAGAGTACTCCTTGAAAAGACTAGAACTGCAATAGCTGACTGCAAAGAATTTCAAAGATTTTCAAAGATTTTCGCATTGCATGATGTAATGCTTGTTTTCCAGTAAAAGTAGCGTGCAGATTTTTAAGAGTTTGAAAATGATGTGATCATTGCTTCAACGTCATACAACAACTACACTTCAGATTTCTTGTTTTTGGATGAATGAGATGTCCGGTCCTCAAAATTATGTAAGCTTCCAGTGAAATCTGAGAATAATCCATCAGTTCCAATCATGTTAATCCAAAAATCATACTCTCCATAGGGGTCATGATGGAAGTTCAAGAGAAGGAACATGAACTCATTTCTGTAGGTGTATGGATGCACCTGTCATATTTACACAATAGACTTCAATGTTTCATACAATCAAGATATATGAACCATCAGTATCAGATGTTATTATGCAAATTCAAGACTAAAATTATGTGATCACAAGAAGAAGACTATTGGGTGATATGTGCTTGAAACGTCTGTATGTCATGTCCTTATTGGCAAAAGTAAAAAACTATTGCAGCAAGAGACTAAAGAGATTATACCAGCAAATCGTGAGCATGTTGCTTAGCAACAAGATCGGTAGCTGTCGTCAGATGATTCTCTATAGGTGGGACAACTGTATCCTTCCATGGTCTGATGCCAACCACATATTGTTTGATGTAATCGAAATAAGCATCTGAAGTGATCTCTGAGCACGACTGCAAATTACAAGAGAGAATAACTTCGTTTTTTCTTAAAAACTCTTCTATTACTGCTTTATATAGATTAGTTCACCATCTAAGGAAACCAATTTGCAGAAAAAGTCCTTTCTTTTAAAAAGGAGATAAGTGATGGCATGAAGGAAAAAGAAAAATGGATGGCATTCCCCCCTTGAGAACATTGAAGGAGATTTTCTTTCCAATATACATATCAAGTATATTAAAAGAGATTAAGCTACCACAATTGGGCTTTGTATTAGTAAGTAATATTGACTTCCTTGGATCGACAGAGAACAATAAAATTCTTCTCTTCTGGCTGCAACATGATGAGCGCACATGCATGCAAATTTCATCAATAGGCTTTTTTTTCCAAGGAAATCACCTACATGGAGTAGTTGGGAATAAAAGTCATGACCAAGACCATCATTAAGCTGGCAAGAGGCTTTGGAAATAGAAGAACTAATGCTCTTCTCCAAACATTGGAAGAACAAATTTACAATTGCAATTCTTGCAAATTTACAATTGCAATTCTTGCTGCTCCTAGATATGAAAAATCAAGAGGCAGAAAGCACATACGTACCTAAGCCAAGGAGTTTGGACAACTAAAGCCCGAGAAATAATACTTCTTAAAGAAGGAAATCTCAACTGCCACCACAATCACATTTAGAAAAGATAAGAGACAAACCTTTGACATAAAGCCCGAGTTTGGCACATTCACATCATCGATTAAGAAAATTTTAGGAGAGTCTGTGAGATTTGAAACATATATGAGTGAAGTTGGAGCAAAGGATTGAATAAATATTGGTTGCGACAGCCAGTCCTTTGACATATACTCCCCTTTGTAGCCATATTTCTGAAGTGTCTCAATGATATTGTCTTCAAATCTCAACTAAAGCCCGAGTTTGAAACATTCACATCATCGATTAAGAAAATTTTAGCAGAGTCTGTGAGATTTGAGACATATATGAGTGAAGTTGGAGCAAAGGATTGAATAAATATTGGTTGTGACAGCCAGTCCTTTGACATATACTCCCCTTTGTAGCCATATTTCTGAAGTGTCTCAATGATCTTGTCTTCAAATCTCTTCCCATCTGCCCATTTTACCTAAAAAGAGAATCATGTTTTTTATAGAATCTAAATGATCTAGAGGACCATTCATAGAAAATGGCTATGGGAAAATGGAAAAAGGTTGAATTTTGTAACCAAAGAATTGATTTGAAAAAGTGATTGGTATGATTAACAAAATTTTCATCTAAACATCCAGGTATGCTAGCACAAGCAACACTAGCAAGAAAAAATACATTTCAAAAGATGAGGTTGATGAAATAATAGGAATGTTGAATACAAACAGAATTATCTCTTATTTCTGTTGTTGTCTCATACACATTATCTCATACCCCAGTCGTTATCTCTTATCTCTGTTGTTGTCTTATACACATTATCTCATACCCCTGTCATTATCTCAACCATATGAGTATAAGATAATGATTGGACCCAATGTTATCTCATATGTCATTATTTCAGACACTAGGCATAATGAAATAATAAGTAGGAGATAAAAATGAGGGACAAAGGTATGAGATAATGACATGATTAAGAATGTTCATTGTTTACATGTAATGTTAAGGCATTGAAGAAAATATGCATATTGATAGTAGGGCCTACCCTCGATGCACACTTGTTATGTACACGGAACAGCGTACAAAACTCGTTCTTTGAAGTACCAGACATGCCCTCTTTCTCTTTAATTTTGTTCTCCTCTCTCTTAGTTTTCATAGAGGTCAAGTATTTCATCGTTGAGGCAGTGAAACTAAAGCCAAATAGGGACTCTGCACCTCCATTTCTTAGGCGAGGCAAAGCAGGAGAGCGTTTTGCAACATCGGCACCCTGCTAGGTTCATGTGAGTCTAGGTGCAGGATCTTCTTCTCTCTTAATTTTTTTTCTGAAGCTATGTAATAAGCAGAGCCATATTATGCGCATGCCTGTTGTGTGTGTTTATATATATATATATAAAGCTAGCATGCCAAGCAATGGATGTAGCTATAACATATAATATGCAAGAACAGATATCACACATTTCCATGTCATGCTTATAAGTTTCCCACAAATAGAGATTCTACTATTAGTCATTTGCATATACTAAACACATGTATTATAAAAAAAAAGTCAGATTTTTGGCTTTAGAGAGTTCATCTAATCACTTCATGATCTTCTAACATCAAATGATAAAAAAGCACACTGCAATATAAATATGAGTAGAAAATAATCACTGCAAAAAAGAAAAAAGTTTATCATAGGAGATCTGCAAGAAGAAATGCACAGTGTTACCCTGACAGCTTCGTCCGATGATTGCCAGAAGACCCTGTTGGGATTTCTCCCCATAACGCATATACAAAACCAAACGTATATACCCTAAAACAGGATCATGCTCATGCTAAATCATTGAAATAAACGAAACCTTAAACTGAAGCGGAAGCGTACCTGAATCCATCTGATCTGGTGCACGGGAAGATCGCAGCAGGGTCTTCCAGGGTACGTGCGGCGCGCTTGAGGTCTCTCTCAGATGGGGAAGAGGAAAACCCTAGAAACCAATGTTTCAGGCAACCATCGCACGACCCCAGGGACCACTATCATTTTATAACGAGGACAATTACAGATTCAACCCATCAAAGAGTCCGTAATTGCGTACTGGTATCTATACATTTTAAAATTACCCCATACCATCTAAAATGACGTAATATCCCAAAATGCAATCACTTAAACAGATATTTACGTTAGACAGCCATAAGTCTGAAATTTCTCATAGACATATGCAGGCCCACCAAATGATCTTACAATCTCCCACTTGGGCCAAATATGTCTTAAATACATTCAGACATTACATAAAACCTTAAGAGCTCATAACTGCTATCTTATTAAACGTCATTTCACCAATCTCATCCATGATAATATCAACACAGAACCAAAGCGGCTTTCGCTATATCAAAAGTTAGCTAAACCTTCAATGATCACAAATGTTAACATAACCAATGACATAGATCTGATATGGATGTATAGCATGAGAATTACATGTAATGTAATTACAACATGTCTATTCTCAACTGATCCAACTTTAAAACCTTATGGAGATCAAAACATAAACACAGAATGGAACCAAAGAACTTTAAACTTTATTCTGCAGAAAACTGAATATGTGTCCATACATAAGAGTAAACAAAATACAAACTCCCACTAAACCAGCACATCATCCAAGGATAACACCCTCATACGAACAACATGTTCGTGACCTTATGTGTTAAACCCTTGGCAAGCGGATCCGCAAATCATAGAGTTTGTCCCAATATGCTCTAAAGACACCTGACCATTCTTTATCCCCTCTTTAACAGCCCAAAAACTTAATGTCGATGTGCTTCGACTTTGACAAACTGTGGCTGTTATAAAAGTACATGACTGCTGAATTATTGTCACACAACAACCTTAGTGGTCTTTCTAAATCATACATAATGCGCAGCCTCGTGACAAAAATTCTGCAATCACAAAACCTGATTGGATGTCATTATCTTGGCACCCAGCAAAGTTAGAATCTGAATACCCAATGATCTCCCACTGGTCTGACTTCCTGTATGTGAGCATAAAACCTTTTTGTTCTTTGTAAGTACTTCAAAAAACTCTTTTGGCTGCTTTCCAATGACCCATACCAGAATCACTTAAGTATCTGCCTAACATTCCAATGATAAATGCAATATCCAAACAAGTACAAACCTGAACATACATAAGGCTTCCTACAACAGACAAATAGGGAATCCTTTCCATTTCCTTATATTCGATTTCACTTTTAGGGCACTGTTTGTTTGAGACAAAACTTGTCTCCTTTAACAATTGGAGTATCTCCTGGTTTACAATCCTTCATGCCATATCGCTGAAGCACCTTATCAATGTAGGTCTTTTTGTGATAATCCAATAATACCCCGAGAACGATCTCGAAATATTTAGATCCCCAATACAAAAGATCCCCAACATCATTACTTGCCAACAATATATCATCGACATATAAAACCAGAAAGATAAATTTGCCCCCACTGAACTTTTGGTATACACATTCATCAACCATATTAATTTCGAAACCAAATGAAACTATAACTTGATGAAGTTTGTAATACCACTGACGGAAAGCTTGCTTTAGCCCATAGATGGATTTCTTGAGTTTGCAGACTATTTTCTTTGCATTTCCTGAAACAAAGTTTTCTGGTTGCACCATATATATCGTTTCATCAATGTCTCCATTTAGAAACGCTGCCTTAACATCCATTTAATGCAGCTCTAAGTCAAAATGAGCTACAAGTGCCATTATAGTCCTGAAAGAGTCTTTCAACAAAACTTGAGAGAAAGTCTCTGTATAATCAATGTCTTCCTTTTGAGTAAAGCCCTTAACGACAAGACGTGTCTTATACCTTTCGATGTTACCTAATGAATCCCTCTTGATTTTAAATATCCATTTACAACCAATGGGTTTCACACCTTCAGGCAAGGGAACAACTTCTCATACGTCATTATCCATCATGGACTTTATTTTCTCATTTATGACATCCATCCACTCAAGAGCTTTAGAACTCTTTATTGCTTGCTGGAGGTTGACAAGATCATCCTCCATTAAGCCCATATCAACATCATGTTCTTGGAGATAGATAAAATCATTTGAAATTGTATTTCTCCTCTCTCTAGTGGATCTCCTCAGTGGCACCTCTACTTGATTTTCTTGAGGTTGTTGAGTTTGTTCTTCAGTATGGAGATCGACATCATTGCCTTCTTCTGAATAGAGTGGACTCAGGTCCCTCTTCAAAGGCAATGCTTCTAACCTTATCACCTCCCCAAACTCAATATCCTCAAAGAAATGGGCATTTCCCTTTTTAAAGAAAGACTTACTGAATGAATTATAAAACATATAACCCCTTAATGTTTGTTCATTTTCCCTTTATACATTCAATGCAAATATTAAAGTCTGCAAAATCAAGGGACTCAAGAATTCCTTTTGACATAAGCCTTTATATTCTCTTTTCAGAGATATGTCCTAAGCGCCAATGCCACAACATAATAGAATTCTAATTTGCTAATTTTACTTTTAGTACCACTAGACGTAACATGCAAGATTTCATTATATGAAGCAACCATATCAAGCAAATAAAGGTTATCGCTACTAGACAAAGAACCAGTGACAATCAAATTTGAATACAGAAACAACTTAAATTCACTTCCTCCAAATGAACAATAATAACCGAATTTGCCCAATGAGGAAATAAGAAACCAAATTCCATCTAAGAGACGGTACCACATAAGTTTCTGTCAAATTCAAATAGCAACCAGTCTTTATCAATAACCGAAAATCTGCTATGGCTTCAACCTTCGCCTTCTTGCTATTGCCTACATAGATGAATCTTTCAGCATCAATTGGCGTTCGACAATTTAGGCAGTCTTGCATAAACACTATGTGAGTAGTAACACCGAATCTACCCACGAAGTGTTTCTGGGTACTGAAGTTAAATTAACCTCAGAACAAACCAAAGTGAAAAGTGTACCCTTCATTTCACGCCATGCGTGATACTCAGTACAATCCCCCTTCATATGACCTTCACCCTTGCAAAAGAAGCAGCCTAATAGGCCTTCCTTATGCTTCTTCTGTTTCTTAACGGATGATTGGTCAACTGCAATTTCCTTAACAGTTTTTCTTTTCTTACTTGAAAAAACCGAATCATTTAACTCAGGAATAGTACTCAAAATTTGCAAATATCATATAAGCAGAACTCACTGTACAAAGAACAAACCAAAAATACCAAACATGCTCACAATCAATACATGTACAAAGATGAAATAACAAATATAAATGAATTTAAATACAATGGTCTAAATCCCATCACAAGGTACCGGTGCAACATTAATATCCAATCTTTGGATTGAAATACTAACTGCAAGTGGTATTCTTGGTCAACAATGAATATAAATAATTAACCCTGTCAAACAACGAGCCTATCTTTGGATTGACCCGCTATTCACATGGAAACCTGAAAAATTATCACATATTCATTGTCCTGTATACTTAAACCTGACCAAGCAACAATCCTCCTTTGGGTTGATCAGTGCCCGCATGGATCAAGTATACTATCATCCAATGTTCAAAACAGGCAAATTCGTACAACAGAGGTCACTTTGGCGACATAAAATACAAACTTACTCATTTCAAACAACAGACATGGCCAAAGATTAAATTCATAATCCAAATATTCATCTAAAGTACACCCACAAATTTAAAAAAAAATGCAAAACATGATACATGAATTAAAATTTACATATAAAATTGTCATTCATTGAATCTAAAACCAAATGATTCAATGACGTGACACATACAAAATTGCCTTACATGAATCCAAAACTTGATGCATAAACCAAATTACATACAAATTTACCCTACATTAAATCCAAAACCAAATGATTCAATGATATGGGCCCAAAAGAGTCCAAAATTTTATAAACCGATACCATAATTATGCTTAAGTGGGTCAAGAACCACTGAATCAGCCTTAAAGTGGCCCTTATCGTTCTTAAACCGCAACTAGAACACCCACATGCCCCTAAATAGGGCTGAATCGGTCTAAAAATTGGACAAACCAGTCAAAATTGGCAAAAAACGGTTCCAGAACTCAATGAACCGGTCTGAAAAGCCCTAAATCGGTCTAAATATCAAGTGAACCGGTCTGAAAATGCCCGAATCGGTTCAAAAATCAACTGAATCGGTTCTGAAATGCTAGAATCGGTTCCAAAACTGAATGAACCGGTTCTGAAAAGCCCTGAATCGGTCCGAAAATGGTTCGAATCGGTTCTAAAATGAATGAACCGGTCCCAAAATGGTCCGAATCGGATTTGAAAGGTCCGAACCGGTCTGAATCGGACCGAATCGGTTCTGAATCGTATTGAACCGGTCTGAAACCGAATGAACCGGTTCGAGCCTTTTCCAAAACCGGTTTAAAAAGATGAACCGATTTACATAACTTATACCAAATGGATACGGGTCGGGTCCGACAGGACCCGACCCGGTCCGAAAAATCAAACGCAGGTACTCGGGCGCGAGGCGGCAAAATGTTTTTTTTTTTTTAAATCACGATGGATCCGGATCGGGTCTGTCAAGACCCGACCCGGTCCGACCCACTGCCTCGCTCGACGGCTCGCAGGCAGCGAGACCGCCGCTCGCCCTGCCAAGCACCGAACGGCAGGCGAACGGCAACATCGCCTCCGGGGGCTTGGGTGGGCGCCGGCAGGTGGTACGGCGCCGTCCGGCGACGATGAACTCTCCGGCGGTGGAGTTGTGGAGGTGGGAGCCGGAATCGGGCGAAGCCCTTCCTCCCCCTGCTCTGCCTCTACCGTCAAGGATCGCCAGTGGACACGCCTCACGGCAGGCGAACGGCCGGCCGTCGCCCCCCCCCCCCGCCCTTTCAGCCATAACTGCCGGCCCCGGCCGTTGCCCCTCCCTACGGTCGTTCCTCCTTCTCGTCTCCTTCCCTGCTATCCCCCTTTCCTTCTTGTTCTTTTGTTTTCGCTACAACAGAGACGCGGAGAGCGCCGACAGGCCACCCAACGGCGTGGGTGGCCGCAGGCAGGACGCGCCCCAACGGTCGGAGGCCCGCCATCGCCCAACCAAGACTGACGCCCGCCGATCTTTCGTCCCCTTCTCCGATCCTCCTGATGGCTGCAACGGAAGCCCGACGGCTTCCGTCGCACGCCCTCAACCCAATTTTTTTTTTTTTTTTTTTTTGAAAAACTTGCAGCCGAATAACCAAATGGGGATGACATCCGAACGGGAAGAACACACAAAAAATCCTCCAAAAAATCAATGATTCAACAATGAGCATAGGCTCTGATACCAAATGTTGGGATTTCTCCCCATAACACATATACAAAACCAAATGTATATACCCTAAAACAGGATCATGCTCATGCTAAATCATTGAAATAAACGAAACCTTAAACTGAAGCGGAAGCGTACCTGAATCCATCTGATCTGGTGCACGGGAAGATCGCAGCAGGGTCTTCCAGGGTACGTGCGGCGCGCTTGAGGTCTCTCTCAGATGGGGAAGAGGAAAACCCTAGAAACCAATGTTTCAGGCAACCATCGCACGACCCCAGGGACCACTACCATTTTATAACGATGACAATTACAGATTCAACCCATCAAAGAGTCCGTAATTGCGTACTGGTATCTATACATTTTAAAATTACCCCATACCATCTAAAATGACGTAATATCCCAAAATGCAATCACTTAAGCAGATATTTACGTTAAGACAACCATAATGTCTGAAATTCCTCATAGACATATGCAGGCCGACCAAATGATCTTACACCCTTCACCAACAACTGTAAAGCAGGCAGGAGACTTGCTCGCAGGGGAATAGACATGCCTTTGCTTTTTTATATAAAGGGGCTTCTACCAGTGATACGATGGTGACTACAATTGCCGGTATGTATAGTTGTTCCGATAAATCAGAACTATAGTTGTTATATCCAGCACCACTATAGATCGCAAGCTAATTTAGACCCATTTTTTTAAAGAAAAATTTTAAAATAAAATGTGCAACGGGGAAGGCCGCTACCTCAAGCTATTATTATGTCATAGGAGTATTTCATTTTTTTATTGTTGAAAAACATTGTTAAACCTAAAAAATGATTAACTTATAAAAAACATTGTTTAGATGTTATCCCATATGGTTAGACTGTGCAAAAAAGTATTAACGATCCATTTTGAGGTGTTGGTTTTTTTTGCCCCTTACCTTATGGCTTGAGATCTATGATATATATATGTCCGGACTCATTGGCACCTCAAAATTTTACCTATTTAATTTGTGGTAGAGAAAGTGGAGAGAAAAAGTTGGTCTGAAACTTTCTCATACAATTAGAAAAGGGAGAGAGTAGCGATCAATTTAGGCATGGAGAAAAAAAAGAGCACAAATGAAGACCGCTAATGTTTGCTAGCTTCCCTTAAAATGTCACCTTAGAATGACGGATGAAGCAGATAATTAATTAAGGGTAGAGGGTGGTTTACCATAGAAGGAGGAAGCCATCAAAACCCCAAAAATAAAAGTGGAAGACCGCTAAGGTTTGGTAGCTTTTTTTTTTTTTTTTTTTTTTTTTTTCTCTTTTCTTCCTCCCACCTAGGGCTTCTCTGATCCAGGGTGTTAGTTATCCATTTCTGATTCGGAGTTTTCCTTTCCCTATATCATCATTTCGTTTTGTTTGTAATTAGGGTTTTACAGTTTTAAGTTTCTGAAGGAGCTATCTGTCATTGTGTTTACTTGTTGTTTGTGGTTTAGGATTTCTTTTTCTGTTGTCAGCCTTCAGGTTGGTGCTTTGTTTGTCAGCCTAGGGCGAGAGAAAGTTACATGCGTCGGGCGCACCATGTAGAGTAAAGGCGGGAAGGACATTTTGATAATTTATTAAAAAGAAATGTCTTTCATAGTCTTTTTATTTTTTTTTTAATTTCAATTTTATCTTTACACAGAGTTTTATTTTTCAGTGTGAATTAAAGGTATTTTAGTCATTAATTATACTAGCACACGAAAATCATGCACCTATAACCAGGTTCGGCCCAAGGCATGCTTGGATGGAAGCAAAAAATGGTAAGCCACAAGCATTATGAACGTGATAGGTTATGCCACCTCCTATACATGAGAATTTGTAGTAACCTTCTCGTCCATATCCCAAATACTCTGAAAATACTTCCTCTTCTTCACCTACATTGGCGAATGGTAAAGTCGGCATGAGGATCAGAATCATGTCTCCTTGGGGAAGCATTGTATGTCTTTGTTTTCTTGTCATTAAAACACAGTGGTGTAGGTGAAGAAAAGGAAGTATTCTCCGACTATTTTGGATATTGATGAGACGGTTCTTACAAAGTCTTATGTAGACCAGGTGGTCAGATCTATCTCATTCGTAACCATTGTTAAGCCTGGGCATCGGGCCAGGGATCAGGCCCAAAAAAAAAAAGCACCAGGCCGGCCCGGGTGGGCCTGACTAAGCCCAGTTCTTCCCAATAAGATTTTAACTATTATTTTTGTTGATTGATATATATATTTATAATTTTTATTATGATTAATTGTATTTATATATTATTTTACGTTTATATATATATATATATATATATATATATATTAATTTTAACAAGGTTGCGCTGGGCCCAGGCTTGGGTTTCGGTTGTTAGGTCGGGCCTGGGCTCAGGTTTCAGGGGTCGGGCTTGGCTCGGACTCAGGTTTCGGGTGTCGGGCTGCACCCGGGCTGGGGTTTCGGATGTTTGGCCGGCTCAATGCCCAGGCCTAACTGAAGCTCATGTTTCTCCTTCCATTCATAGAACACCTTAGGCTGACCCAAAAAAAAGGCACAAACCCAAATGCCAACAGGAAAACATAAATAAAATCCAAAACCACAAGAAACAAGTCATCACAAGGATAAATCGTTTCTCCACAAAAAACCTTAAAACTGTCAAACCCTAACGACAAATGAGATAAAGTAACAATGCAGGTAAAGGGAAACTCCAAAGCAGAAAGGTATAACCAATGTCATGTATCGGAGAAACCCTAGGCGGGAGGGAGAAAAGGAAGAAGAAGAGAACCAAATAGACCCTAGCAATCTACCCTTTCATGGTTTTCATTCCACAAACAGAGTGGTTTACAGGAGCTATTTATTGCCTCCAATACTCATCATGTTCTTTCATACTTGTCTGAAAAAAGGAAAAAATATAGTTATATATTTTGAATTGCATTTTCTAGGAGATTGGGAAATTATATTTTTCCCCACTTTTGAAAAGAATTTAATTCATATCAAAATGTTAAAAATGCAACTAATTGCCTAATCTATTACAAAGTTAATTGAGGCAAAAGAAGCATTGGAAAAAATTGGCCACACTGGTCTTAAGTAATGACATCTATTATTGGCCACACTGGTCTTAAGCAGGAACCAACCATTGCCTCAATCACAAAGAAAGAGAGAGAGAGAGAGAGAGAGAGAGGAGGTTTAGGAAAAAGGAAAAGGTAGCGGAGCCTTGACTAGTGCCATCGCAGTTGAGGCCCGAGAGAAAGCTGAGAGAGATATAAAAAAAGTGAGAGAGGGCGTTAGTTATCGGTTTCTAATTTAGAGATTCCCCTTCACTATATAGTCATCTCACTTTCTTTGTCTATGTGGTTTCATAGTTCTAAGAATTTTGTGGAGAAGCGATTTATCATTGTGTTTATTAGTTGCTTGTGGTTTAGGATTTCTTTTTCTGTTGTCGGCCTTCAGGTTGATCCTTTGTTTATCAACCCAGGGCATGCTATGGATATAAGTAAAAAGGTGAGCCTCAGATATTATCAACTTAATAGGTTTAGCCACCTCCTCTACCTAAGACTTTGTAGCAACCATCACATCCATATCCCAAATAATTGGAGAATACTTCCTCTTCTTCACCTCCACTGGCGAGTGTTTGGGTGTTGCAAGAGGTGGAGAATGGTGAAGTCAGCCATGAGGGGCATAATCATGTTTCCTCATGGAAGCGTTCCATGTCTTTGTCTACTTGTCATTAAAACATTCACTAGTGCAGGTGAAGAAGAGGAAGTATTCTTTGACTATTTGGGATATCAACTAGAAAGTTCTTACAAAGTCATGTGTAGAGTAGTGGTCGGACCTATCTCATTGGTAACCATTGTGACTCATGTTTTTACTTTGATCCATAACACACCTTAGGCTGCCAAATATAGCACAAACCCAAAAGCTAGTAGGAAAAAATAAATAAAATCCAAAACCACAAGAAACAAGCAATCACAATGATAAATCGGTTCTCCGCAAAAACCTAAAACTGTCAAACCCAAACGACAAGCAAGACAAAATAACAACACAACAAAAGGAAACCAGAGAAGGATAACCAATGCCATGTATAAGAGAAACCCTAGGTGGGATGGAGAAAAGGAAAAAGAATGGAACCAAATAAACCCTAGCAATCTTCCCCTTCATAGTTTTTATTCCACAAATGGTGTGGTTTACAGGAGCCTTGTCTTTATAGCCTCCTATACTCATCATGTTCTTCCACATTTGTCTGAAAAAAGTAAACAATGTAGTTATATATTTTGGATTGCATTTTTTAGGAGATTGGGAAATTATATTTTTTTCCCACTTTTGAAAATAATTTAATGCATGTCAAGACCAGTTAAAAATGCAACTAAATGCCTTATCTATTACAGAGCTAATGGAGGCAATAGCATTATTGGAAAAACCTGGTCACACTGGTCTTAAGTAATGACATCTATTATTGCCTTTATTTATACTTAAAAATCTCTTCAACAACTGCCTTCTTCATGTCAACTTTGCCATGTACAAGTCAATTTCCATGTTTGAGTTTAACCCTTAATTTATGGTTCAAACCACAAATCTGTAGTTTTCATATGATAATACAAATTTGAGATCACAGTTGGGAAGTGTACTGTTTGTTTAAGCAGTGGATTTAATCTAACATACATTTGAAAGCATTTAAAGCTGAATTTTAAGGTGATATCCACAGTTTTAGCAAACATCATATCTCAAAACCAAGGATTTCAAATCCTCGATGGGTACCTAGTTATATGCGCTATACTAGTGCACAGATTTTCGTGCACCAATATGGTTAATGACTAAAATACTCTTAGTTCACACAGAAAAACTTTTTGTAAAGACAAAATTGGAAATGAAAAAAAGTAAAAAGACTGTGGAGGACATTTCTTTTTAGTAAATTACCAAAATGTCATTCCTTCCTTTATTGCACACACGGTGTGCCTTGCGCTAGTAAGTTTCTCTCCAGGGGAATCCATGGTTTACAGATTGGACGCCTTTTGATCTCTTCCAAAATTGTTGTGGGAAGCAACATTGGCTAGTAGGAACCAACCATTGCCTCAACCACAAAGAGAGAGAAAGAGAGAGAGAGAGAGAGAGAGAGAGAGAGAGAGAGGAGGTTTAGGAAAAAATAAAAGGTAGCCAAGCCTTGACTAGTGCCATCGCGGTTGAGGCCCGAGAGAAAGGTGAGAGAGATATAAAGAAAGTGAGAGAGGGTGTTAGTTATCCTTTTCTAATTCGGAGTTTCCCCTTCACTATATAGTTATCTCACATTCTTTGTCTATGTGGTTTCATAGTTCTAGGATTTTTGTGGAGAAGCGATTTATCATTGTGTTTATTAGTTGCTTGTAGTTTAGGATATCTTTTTCTATTGTCGGCCTTCAGGTTGATGCTTTGTTTATCAACCCAGGGCATGCTATCGATAGAAGCAAAAAAGTGAGCCTCAGATATTATCAACATGATAGGTTTAGCCACCTCCTCTACATAAGACTTTATAGCAGCCATCACATCCATATCCCAAATAATCGGAGAATACTTCCTCTTCTTCACCTACACTGGCGAGTGTTTGGGTGTCGCAGGAGGTGGACAATGGTGAAGTCAGCCATGAAGGGCAAAATCATGTTTCCTCGTGGAAGCCTTCCATGTCTTTGTCTTCTTGTCATTAAAACATTCACTAGTGGCAGGTGAAGAAGAGGAAGGATTCTCTGTATTTGGGATATCAACGAGAAAGTTCTTACAAAGTCATATGTAGAGTAGTCACCTATCTCATTGGTAACCGTTGTGACTCTTGTTTTTGCTTCCATCCATAACACACCTTAGTTTGCTAAATATAACACAAACCGAAAAGCCAACATGAAAAAAAATTAAAATCCAAAACCACAAGAAACAAGTAATCACAATGATAAATCGCTTCTCCACAAAAAACCTAAAACTGTCAAACCCAAATGACAAGCAAGACAAAATAACAATATAGCGAAAGGGAGACTCCAAAGCAGAGAGGAATAGCCAATGTCATTTATCAGAGAAACCCTAGGTGGGAGGGAGAAAAGGAAGAAGAAGGGAACCAAGTAAAGGCAATCTTCCCCTTCATGTTTTTTATTCCACACATGGAGTGCTTTATAGGAGCCTTGTATTTATGGCCTCCAACACTCATCATCTTTTTACATATTTGTCTAAAATAAGGAAAAAATATATTTATATAATTTAGGGTTGCATCTTTTAGGAGATCGTGAAATTACATTTTTTGGCCTGCTTTTGAAAAGAATCTACTGCAGATCAAAACTTGTCAAAAATTCAAGTAACTGCCTTATCTATTACACAATTCATGGAGGCAATAGGAATTGGAAAAACTTGGCCACACAGGTCTTAAGTAATGGCATCTATTGTTGCTTTTCTTTATACTGTAAAGTCTCTTCAACAATTGCCTTCTTCATATCAGTTTTGCCGTTTTGGAGCTTGAGTTCAAGCTTTAATTTATGGTCAAAACCACAAATCTGTGGTTTTCATATGGTAACACAAATTTTAGATCCCCAGTTGGGAAATGTACTGTTTATTTAAGCTGTGCATTTCATCTAAGATCCATTCAAAATCATTTGAAGCAGAATTTTGATGTGATATTCATAGTTTTAGCAAACGTTGGATGTCAAAACCAAGGACTTCATATCCTCGATGGGAGGGAATTCTATGGTTTTGAGATTCGGGCCCCTTTGATCTCTTGCAAAATTGTCGCTGGAAGCACCACCGTCCACACACACACACAGAGAGAGAGAGAGAGAGAGAAAAAAAAAGGTAAGCATCGACTAGTGCCACCGTGGTTGAGACTAGAGAGAGAGTAGAGGGTTTTGGGTCTGAAACTGAAATACTCACCTGAAACTCTTGTCAAGGGTTTTTAGTCTAAAACCCTCATCAAGGGTTTTGGAACCCTCAACCCAGTGAACAAATCTGATGTACACATTAGTTTGATGCTCGTAGTTAGACCAATAAGTAGAACTTTTTGTTTCATTGAATTAAGTAAAATGGGTCAAACAAAAGCATAGATCCCACTTGTATCCATATGAACTTGTGATTTCAATCATTTAAATCATTACTTATACATGTAATAACAAGTGAAACACAATAGATTAACTATAAAAGAGTAAATGAACCACTTGAATTTCGTTCATTTTCATGCAAACTTTTGATTTAAATACCTTAAATCATTCAACGTGGATGTAGCAACAAGTTAATCACATTCAATGAAATATGCGTGCTCAAATGAATCGCTTAAATCTCACTCGTATTGATACAAACTTGTGATTTCAAATCATTAGATCCTTACTATTAATGTAACTACAAGTTCAACTCATTGGATTGACTACAAGAGATCAAACTAATGCGTAGATCCCATTTGCATCCATTTGAACTTGTGATTTCAATCAACAAAATCAATCATTATACATGTAATAACAAGTGAAACGCAGAACACGATAGAAAGAGAGACTGACCATCAAGGTTAGCGTCCGTTTTGTGGTTGTGTGCTGATAACCATAGAAAAAAAAGGAGGATTCTCGACCACCATGCTGTTTAGATTGTTAGGTCGGGGGTGGGAGAGAGAGAGAGAGAGAGCTCTGATAAAATGAGAATGCATAACAAAATTTAGGGGTAAAAAGTCTCTTAGATACAAGAACAAGCCGTAAAAGTAAAACAGAAGAATGAAATATACAAAACAGCAACACAATAAAGTAGAGCAAAAGGGGGAGGGAGAAGAGAGTGGATAAATAGAGCGGTAGAGTCACACAACAATGAGTGGAAGACGGTTCTCTAGCTGAATAGCAAAGTGGACATCACCATGCATAAGGTGTGCCACAGAATTCCGCAATGAGGAGGTGCCCTAAAGACCTTGTTGTTGTGCTCCTCTCAAATACACCACCAAAAGGATATAAGCAACAAATTTTAGACATGACCCCATGGAACAGGTAGGTGGGGGAAGGATTGTAAAAGAAAAGAAATCAAATGAAGGGCGGGTCTGAAAGGCTACGAACAATGAAAACCATGCAAAGATAAGGACATTTTAAAAGAAAGGGCATAAGATTAAAAGGTGAACCCAAAACTTAGTTACAACGAGACAGAAAAGACACTGGTTTGCTTAACTAATGTCAAAACATCAAACTATGCTTTTGAAAACAAGATATTCGGATCTTAAATCAGCTGCATACTATCAAATGCTACTTAACTTTTTAAACTGCTATTAAATACTTCATGAATTAACAAATTCTTTCAAACTTAAAAGAATGAAACAAAAGGGAGCTTTTGACTAGAGTGGCTTGGGTGCCCTAGTGTTCAACTCTGTGAAGGGAAGATTATTTTGGTCTCTTTTTGGAGAAAATAACTTCTTCAATATTATTTACCAATTGTTAGGTAAAGAAAGTGATGGTAAGGAAAAGAAAACGAGTGAAAGAGAGAAAAAGTTAAAAGTCTTAAAAGTTCGACCAGATGAAGTTGTTCCTCATATAAGAAGCTTAACGATCAATTTAGAAATGAAAAGAAAAACAAGGCTAAAAGGAAGAAAAGACATTTTTTTTTCTTTTAAATGCCAACTGGGAATAAACATCTGAATCAAATAAGAACAGAGGGTGCTTTAGCATTGAAAGAAAAAGCCATCGAGAGCCCCAAAACTAACAACAGAAGGCCATTCTTCTTGTTTCTGATTCCACACATGATGTCCTTTATATATAGGAGCCCTGTATTTGTACCCTCCTCTACTCTTCCTCTTCTTTCTTATTTCCTTGGATAGAAAAAGAGAAAGGCACATATTTTGATTTAAGGATCTCAAGTTAGACCTGATATGCAACCTTAAATCCATATTTTACTAAGAGGCCTGACTTAACTAGATTAGAGGAAGGAGTTTCTGATCTAAAATTATTCCAAAACTTAAGAGTCCTGATTTTTTATATCAAACAGATCATGTGAGGTAATCAAGCACTTCCTAAAATGCATATTTTTCTGTAACCTGTCCGCCCATGGAGCTAGTTAGAACATTCCAGCAATGACATGGTGGATCCAGACATGGAGAGACTGATACATATCTGCACAGAGTAGATCATGTGATCAAGCATGGAATATCGAATTGTTTATTTTTGAGACCTGGGCTCTATGTATGTTCAACACAGGCAGTACCATAAAGGCTTCTTCTCCAGATAAGGATCAGATACAGTAACATATCCATTTCATACAATTTTAAATAAAGTTTAATTTGGAATGATCGGGTTTGGACCCAGATCTGCCTAACAGCAAAACCTACCTGCAGTTTCCATCGGCTTTGGGGATTTTGAGAGTTGGAACCAATTAGATCCCATTACTTACTTTACCTTGGTTCAGAAATATAAAAAGGATCCAATTTGGATCAGTTAAATGCATGAGAATTAGGTTTGCATCAAATTCAAAACAAATTGAAATAAAACTAAATTTTAGAACTTCCAAAGGAGTAATCGACCCACTAAGATCAAGGATACTTAATTCAGGAAAGTCCAAATCCAGGTATCCTCTGGCGTTTCATCACATAAGTGAAACCGGCCGGCCATTGGGCAGTCCTAAATTTCATACAAATATTTGCCGACTAGAAATGATATACAGAGATCCATTCAATGTCCAGGTGAGAAAGATGGAATCCCACCAACCGGGTGAAAAGCCGAAGCCACCTCCTCCTTTCCCCTGCCCCGATAGTTCAAAGTGAGTCCGTATCTAGGTGGTTCTATGGTACAACCTTCAAATCGAGTGTCACACATGCGACCGTTTGAAGTCCAGAGGAGTACCACCCATGGAAATCGAATTGAGAATGCATTGCCAGCATGCCATTCAAACCGACTAGCTATACACCCCTTGGAGCAAGATCCATTCAACATTACAACTGTTAGAACATATCATAAATGCAGATTTTTCAAGCATCAAACTTGAATTAAGTATCTAACAGGGACCGGATCCAGTCAGTCTCATTTGGTAAAGCAATTTAAGTTCTGGTTAGTGGTAATTGTACTCAAGCACCGAGTTTTCCTCAGAATTCGTATGGTGTTTGATGGCCTCAAAAATGTTTCCAGGTAGTCATCTGCTGAAGCAGATTTTCAAGAGAAAAAAAAATCCAACCTACAACCACGAACTGAAAGTGTGCAAAAACATACAGACTGCATTGCGAACTGGCAAAACGATTCAAAATTCTCTTTTTCAACAGTTTGATTAGTAGAAGTAAGTTCTTCTAAAAAGTATATTACAGAAAAAGGGTTTTGCACTATCGAGCACTCTGTAAATGTCAAAACCTAGATGTATCATTAGATAATTACTGACTTTGTGCCCTTTCATCTCAAGTCATGCGCTGCCTGCTTCCATGTGAACCCAAACTCAATTAGGTTGGACATATGAAAAGCTATACATGAAGTCAATCTGTCATATTCCCTGGCTTAAAGGTGCAGTGTGATCAAAACAGGATCAGACATGAAACTGTGGAGGTTTGGGTTCTGCCGATCATTTTACAATTATAAATAGAAAGAGTTCATTTTACAGTTATAAATAGATAGAGTTGGGGCTACTTGTAGCTGCCACATGAGTAACCAAATATTGGGCAATTGGTTTGGATTATGATATAGATTCTGATGGTGAAGGTGGAATAACCAATCCTATCCATATATCAGATTAAAGTAAGAAAAACCAAATTAACGGTATTAAAATCTGCTTACTAAGTCAATCTAGTTTTGTACATCAAACTGAATTTGTGTCACCTAAGCCACAATATTCAAGCCCATCGATCCGTTTGTGTTATTCTATGATTGCAGATAACTGAAGCCATAAAGAAACGTAGGAAGTATTCAAGCTCATCTCTTCATGTTGAACAACCTCATTTTGGATCTTTTTTTAGTGAAACAAGGTTCGACTAAAAAGAACCTAGCTTGATCCAGTTTCCGGTGCCGCTCAAATCAAACAGAGGAAAGAACACGTATTATAATGGATAAATCTGTTATAAGAGAATGATATAGATGCTTCCATGTGGTTAAATGTTCAAAGGATATAAAAGAAATATCCTCTCATGGACCAATTGCATGACAATTTCTGCTTTATGTAGGTTTGTGAATAAACTAGATTATCTCTTGCTCCGTTTTAAGTTCTTTGCCAATCTGTTAGGTAATCATAGCTAAATTTTATGATGACTAGATAATTATAGCGGACTGGTCATCTCCCCAGTCATGTTTTCTGTTTAATGTTCACTTATAGGGGAAACTGTCTTCGGCATAAAGCCTCCAAGACCATCATTCCCTTATGCCTTCAACTTGAGCGTATAATATACCCATCCAGGCCTCCAAGCTGTTACATCCTTCAATTTGAGTGTTATACTTGCCATCATTGGCAGCCTAGAGGAGTAATGACTGAACTCATTGGCAAAGCAGTGTGCAAAAGATCGGATATCAAGGGAGGAGAAGAAAAGTTCCATGGATACATATACAAAGAGCAAGAGGAAAAAACACCCTTTACAAATACAGTAGATGGGGGCACTTTTATTTCATCCATTTATGTGCTAACTTGCACAGTTGGCACTTTATGTGGCATACAATTTTGAAGCATCTTTCAATTCCTTGGATTCCAGAATTGCTTGCTCGCTAGAGTACTCCTTGACAAGACTAGAACTGCAATAGCTGACTGCAAAGAACTTCAAACATTTTCACACTGCATGATGTAATGCTTGTTTTCCAGCAAAAGCAGTGTGTAGATTTTTAAGAATTTGAAAACGATGTGATCATTGCTTCAACGTTATACAATAACTACACTTCAGATTTCTTGTTTTTGGATGAATGAGATGTCCAGTCCTGAAAATTATGTAAGCTTCCAGTGAAATCTGTAAATAATCCATCAATTCCAATCTTGTTAATCCAATAGTCATACTCTACATAGGGGTCCTGACGGAAGTTGAAGTGAAGGAACATGAACTCATTTCTGTAGGTGTATGGATGCACCTGTCATATTTACATAATAGAATTCAACACTTCGTACAATCAATATATATGAACCATCAGTATCAGATGCTATTATGCAAATTCAAGACTAAAATTATGTGATCTAGAGAAGAAGACTATTGGGTGATATGTGCTTGAAACGTCTGTATGTCATGTCATTATTGGCAAAGGTAAAAAACTAATGCAGCAAGAGATTAAAGAGATTATACCTGCAAATCGTGGGCATGTGCCTTAGCAACAAGATCGGTAGCTGTTGTCAGATGATTCTCCATAGGTGGGACAACTGTATCCTTCCATGGTCCGATGCCAACCACATATTGTTTGATGTAATTGAAATAAGCATCTGAAGTGATCTCTGAGTACGACTGCAAATTACAAGAGAGAATAACTTCGTTTTTTTCTTAAAAACTCTTCTATTACTGCTTTATATAGATTAGTTCACCATCTAAGGAAACCAATTTGCAGAAA
Source organism: Nymphaea colorata (assembly GCF_008831285.2). Lineage (NCBI taxonomy): Eukaryota > Viridiplantae > Streptophyta > Magnoliopsida > Nymphaeales > Nymphaeaceae > Nymphaea > Nymphaea colorata. The sequence continues at coordinate 8,246,359 of NC_045144.1, forward strand.
AGTCCTTTCTTTTAAAAAGGAGATAAGTGGATGGCATGAAGGAAAAAGAGAAATGGATGGCATTCCCCCCTTGAGAAAATCATTGAAGGAGATTTTCTTTCCAATATACATATCAAGTATATTAAAAGAGATTAAGCTACCACAATTGGGCTTTGTATTAGTAAGTAATATTGTCTTCCTTGGATCGACAGAGAACAATAAAATTCTTCTCTTCTGGCTGCAACACTATGAGCACACATGCATGCAAATTTCATCAATAAGCTAGTTTTTCCAAGGAAATCACCTACATGGAGTGGTTGAGAATAAGTCATGACCAAGACCATCATTAACCTGGCAAGAGGCCTTGGAAATAGAACTACTAATGCCCTTCACCAAATATAAAAGGAACAAATTTACAATTGCAAATTGTTGCTGCTCCTAGATATGAAAAATCAAGAGGCACAAAGCACATAAGTATCTAAACCAAGGAGTTTGGACAACTAAAGCCCGAGCAATTATAGTTCTTAAAGAAGGAAATCTCAACAGCCACCACAATCACATTTAGAAAAGATAAAGAGACAAACCTGGTTTGTATCCTGAGTTGGCACATTGACATCATCAATTAAGAAAATTTTGGGAGAGTCTGTGAGATTTGAGACATATATGAGTGAAGTTGGAGCAAAGGATTGAATAAATATTGGTTGCGACAGCCAGTCCTTTGACATATACTCCCCTTTGTAGCCATATTTCTGAAGTGTCTCAATGAACTTGTCTTCAAATCTCTTCCCACCTGCCCATTTTACCTGTAAAGAGAATCATGTTTTTTATAGAATCTAAATGATCTAGAGGACCCTTTTTAGACAATTGCTATGGAAAAATGGAAAAAGGTTAAATTTTGCCACCAATGAAATGATTTGAAAAAGTGATTGGTATGATTAACAAAATTTTCATCTAAACATCCTGGTATGCTAGCACAAGCAACACTAGCGAGAAAAAGTACATTTGAAAAATGAGGTTAATGAAATGATAGGAATGTTGAGTATTGAATGCTTACAAACAGAATTTTCCAATAGAAATGATCCTCGATTTGTTGACAACTGAAAGAGATTTATGATTATTATGTTGAATTACACATGATTGAAGTACAACAGACCAAAATTAAGTCTGAACCAGTCAGTAAGTGCGATTAGCCAAAGATTTTTTAGCCGAGAACTACTACCAGAAAATGAAATGTCACCGAATGATAATGTGAGTAAGCACCAGCGGAGGAACAAGCATGTCAACAATATTATGAGAGGAGAACTCTCCAAAGAGACGTTGTCTACTTATTTTAGGACTATCAAAATATCATGCGCATCAATCACTCTAAACATGAGATGCATGAACTTCATTATATCATTTGACCAATGCTTGCCTACCTTTCATCTACAAGAATTAAAGAGGAGCTTTTAATCTGTGCTTTCACTGAGTAATAGACAATGAGAAATGCTTAGCTGTCTCTCACCCTCTCTTGCATTCGTCACAAAAAAACAGAAAAGTTCCTTCTCTTAATTTCATTTCAGTGAAGGCTGATTATATATTAGCATATATAGTCAAACAGCATCCCAACATATAAACAAATACATTAGTAAATGATTCTCAGTGCAGTCATAGGAAAAGATATTGTTGAAAGATACTATAAGACAGTTAAAGTATTCAATAACTGGCAATTATTCTTGAGGCGATAAAAACCTTACATGTTCATTGATGAAAACAGGGTTTTTGATTTCAGGATAGATTCCAACAATTCGTGGTGCATCTAATGCAATGGCTATGTACTCTTCAAAGGTAATGATTGGGAATTTTCCTGTATAACATCAAACATGCAGATATACATAAATAAGCCAATGTCTAATTTTCTTTACTATAAGAAAGTACTCAGCATTATGTTGGACCTCCTTGGCTGACAATATTGTCTTGGTTATTTGCCAAGTCCACAGAAGGCCAACATTAGGAACTTCAGATATTTTTTCAACAGCTACATAGTCTGCAATGGTAGTTTTCCAGGAATTCCAACAAAGCTAATCTCATTTTGATACATACTTGTAATGTTCAGATATTTTTTCAACAACTACTAGTCACCGACTAGTTGCTTGCTGTGTTGACAACAAAGTGATTGATTACTGTCAAGTTGTCAACAGACATGATAGTACATGGAATAATAAACTGTAATTGCTAATGATATTCATTTTAACTGTGCTACTTGCAATATGAATATACTGTTGCAGTTCAGATGATGATTGCATATTGTAAATAGATATCTGCCTATGGTTGGGTGAACTAGTTCATTGAGAATAATGTTCAGATAGTGTTGCAAAAAGATAGAAAAAAAAAAAGACTTTGAATGTACCATTGTATGATTGATCCCGAAACTTGTATCTCTGGTTCACTCTCAATGTTTTGATCTCTTCCAAAGTAAAGTCAACTATACAAACACAGACAGATTGTTAGCTTTCTGTTACTCTGGCAGATCATACACTTTTTTAAATAGGAAGAATATGATGGTATTGAAAGAACTGGAAAATTCAGAAAAAATCCTTACAAAAAGATTATGAAGTTAATAACCACAATTACATATTCTAATACTTCTGAAATGGGAAATATAATTATGTGACTAAAATAGTATGTAGAAGTACATTTCAAACGAAGAGGAATTCAAAATGAGAATAAATGTGAAACCATGTTTGAGCTGCCTCTCTGCAGAAGGAAATGTTTCTACCTGTAAAAAATCCAGTAGTGTTAGATCCTTGGACTTCATAGGTTCTTTTGCGATCAGCAAATTCTTTATGATGTATCACATTAGTTACATCATCAAGATATACATCATGGAAACATATGAGAGCACCATCCTTGGTGGCAAGGATATCAGTTTCTATGAAGTCTGCACCTTCCTCAATAGCCCTCTGCATATAAAAGCTTGATTTCAGTCCGAATGGAAGTAGGTATGAAGTATCATTTTTAATCGACATTGAATCTCTTATTGGAATGTCAATGATAGGCAATAGATTCTATTACTTTATATAGATTACAGAGGTACTATTGGCAATTTGGCACGTATAATCTACCATATAAGCAGCGGCGGTTTCTTCTGGAAGCTCTCCGTTTGATCCTCGATGTGCTATATTATATGGGCGAAATGTTTGAATTGGTTGCCGATTTTCCACATCTTGTTTACTTGGGAGAGGGTAGAAGGGTCTTCCGACACAGGCATTTACAAGAGTAAGAACAATAATCGCAAGCAAACCTGCCATCAAGTACACAGAGTTTATGAAATTCTCAACGCATCTGATCATTAAAGCACAAAATTTGAGCTACTGAACATGACCAACCAACGTATCTGATGTTAACTCACACTGAACGTTCATTTTCGCCTTCATTACTAGAAAATTGCAAACCCGCTAAATCCTTGAAGCTGGAGACGAAAGGCACTTACTAAAACGACAAAAACAATCAACGAAACATGGTACATTACGCGAACATGCTTCTTAATTTATCTTAGTACAAAGGAAAGTCTCACCTGATCCATCATCAACTACTCTCAAAACAATAGTATTTCACTGTTAACATCTAGAGAAAAGCTTACTTGATCCCAAGCATAAGATGCAGAAGTTTGAAGGGTAACCAGAAAATGCTCATTATCGACACAAGAAGACCAAAGATTAGGCTGTGTATGTGTTTGTGCGTGTGTGTGTGTGAGAGAGAGAGAGAGAGAGAGAGAGAGTGGCAATGCCGACTAAGATCAGCAATAGGTAAACAAACTCTTTCACGGATTAAAAGCTCTCTTTTATTCAAAGAAAATACCACCAAATACAAGAAAAACGAACGAGGCCATCCAAGCCGACAATAAACAGACCGTGTTCCTTGTCAAAGTCGCGAGTAACATGAGATGGGTGTGCCAAGAAACACCAAAAGAAGCGTTTAACTTTTCGATAACAAGCAGAAACGGCAGGATTTACAACAGAAAAGAAAGAGAAAGGACAGGAGGGCAAAAGGACATGGCACAAAGTTCGGAAATCGATCGCTTACCGAGAGTGCAAAAGAGAGGGGAAGCCATGAGAGCCTTCTCCCAACACCTCCTGGGCATCGATGCAAATAAAAGGAAAAAAAACTCACTACTTTGTTCACCACAGAGATAATGGGAATATTCGATGGCATCACTATCGCCTTATTCCATCCAGACGCCAACTCTTCCGACTGGAAGAAACTTTCCACGACTACGTGATGGGCATGAGAGAGAGAGAAAGAGAGAGCGCGTCAACGACTGGCCCCAAGTTCGAACGACAAAAAAGGCCATAAAAACGATGATGGCATCATAAGAAGGAGCCTCCCAGTGGTCGGTAACGTGTTGCGACCTTATTGTGTGTTAGAGAAGGGCAAAATTATCGAACAAGGATGTAAGTATTGACAGGTGGCTGGCATCGTACCGGGCGGGGATAGAGGCCCTCGCTTGGCCCGATTACTAGAAACCATTAGTTCGGACATTTCTTGGTTAAAATTAATGAATAAATATAATTAATTATAATAAAATATATATAATTATATTAAAGTATAAAATAATTTTAAATATAAGTTATGGAGTTGAGTGAAACATCAGTCAGTACTATCAGTACTCAACCCGATGCCCAGAAAAGCTCTCATCATGAGCTCAGCTTGGCTTGTAAAACCATGAGCTCAAGCTTAGCTTGACTCAAACTAGAAAATATCCACATAACAAGCAGAACTTGACTCGCAGTACAACATCACGCTCAAACTTGACTCGATGGATACTCTTTTTTTTTTTTTTTTAAACTTTCAATGTTAAATTCAGCTCAACAGGTCTGAGTTTGTTTGAAGTTCGCTTAAATGAGTTCGATAAAGCTCATTCAGTGACAAACTCAGTTTTGAATCTACTTCGAGTAGCTCTACTTTAACTATTTAAAGAAATAAAATAAACTAAAAATCAGTCCAAATTCGACACTTCATTTCCACGAGAGACTGACCCTGATCTTCATATTAAACCATTAGTTTACCATTCAGGAATTCTAATGCATTTTTTTTTTCTTTTTGTTGAAGGGAATGAGAACTGACCCATGAAAAATGCAAGGTTTGAGCCAAATCGAATCGAGCTTAAATGATTTGAGTTCACCAAACTCAAACTCGACTCAACTAAATGAGTGAGTTAAAACATCAACTTGAGCTCCACTCATTTAGCAAAAGAGCTGGCTCAAACTTGAGCTGAGATCAAGTTGCATGGTTCGTTGTTCAGGCCTAGACAACCATTGCAGAAGCAGCTCCTTTAAGGATAATGATGGCTAGGATAGAAAAGATGAATTCTTTGACAATGTAAAAGACCATCAGCAAATTTGGAGCTCTATAGTTGGGAGGACCATTATGTTCTTTATTGGTCCATCAGCTTATCCAAAGTTCAACAAGTCCCATAGATCTAGGACACTCTTCTCATTAGTTGGACTTACCGTTCAGTTTTGGAAACGATTATTAATTTTTTGATAAAGTTATCTTAATTAGGAGATAATTATTTAAAAATGTTATTTTATTGTTTAGGAAAGATTATGTTGCTTTGTTAAGATTTTTCTCATCAATAAATACGAGTTCAGATTTAGTAAAGGACTTCATGTTTAACACAAATTCTAGAGTTCTTATTTGCCTTTCCTTCTCTTCTAATTTTCCATTATTTCCTACTTTTGCTGACATCTCTAGATAATCTTTTTCTTCTTAATCATACTCAGTAGATTTTTTTTTATGAATTGAATGATAGAGATACTTCAACTTAGTATCAGTGGTAGAGTGCTTGTTGACAGATGTTTCTGGATAGTGCTTCCTAGCGTTAAGGAGATTTCAACATATCTTTGAATGTTAGATTTTCGCTGGACCCTTGCCCATTTGGTGTAGTGATTAGAGTGCCTTGAATGAGACGGCTATATCTTGTCATTATGTGTTGATTTCTTGGCCTTAGGAAACAAGGCCTTTTTATCTCTAGATGCTTACATCATTGTATGACCTGTTATATCCATAATTTTCAATTAATGAAGGAAGTTCTTTCCTCCTCCTATAGACATGGGCATCATGCTGAACCATGTTAACATCGGTGTTGTTTTTGGTGTATGTGTGAGTTCGAGAGTACTCTCTAGGTGAGTGGGGTTTGACCTACTACCCAAACACTGCTGAAGCCCCCACCCAACCCTTCATCCCCTTGGGTACAAAGCTTGTTTTGGTGCCTGAAGGTGCCGTCCTCGCCATGCTTTAACTTGCATGTGGGTGGCCCATTGTTTGTAGCACAACAAGTTAGTATTCCGGGGCTTCAAAATGGTGACTGGTCGCTTGTCAGCCCCTACCTGATCCTATTGTGCCAACCCCCTTGGGGATGAGTATTCTAAACTTTATGGTATGAAAGCCAAGCTCAAAAGTTGATCTAGATTGATTCTTACGTCATCAACAACGGAATAAGGAGATAACACCTCTGATCCCTAACAATAGGTTGCGGTGCATGACAACTTAAATTCAGCCCCTAAGATAACTATAGAACCTTTGAAAACTGATTCAACTATTTGACATGACCCAAGTCTACGAAATTATTCCTTAGTGGCAGATTTAAACTTGGCCATGTTGCTAGAAACAAGCTTAAATGGTCCGATGGAGATCCTATGCTAGAGGAGTGGGAGTCAAGCGATTGTACTGTTATATCCAGTGTTCAAAATTTAGTTGAAACTAGCCATGACTCGGCCTAACTGGGTCGTGACTCAGCTTGACTTGGCCAAAAGTCGTTTGATTGTGTGTAATCTAGTGATAACTTTTGTATTTCGTACTTAACAAGGTCATTTTTTTAATAATTACTTAATTACTTACTTTTTACATGAATCTTCTAACTTATTGAAATATAACAATTTAGAATATTATTCATTTATTAAATTTACATATTACAAATGAAAAGAAAAACTAATTCTGTTTAACTTCTTGTACAATGTATTTATTTCAAGTTTTAGGACGATCATACTCTTTCTTTTTCTTCTAGATTTTTAGTTTTACATAATACTAACATATATGTCGAATTTGTTAACTATTAAATAGTTGTTAGTGTTGAATATGTTAGTCTTAGTGCTTGATTTTTGTTGACTTGTTTTTCATTGATATATTAATTCTTCACACACAGTTTTCTTTGAAAAATGCAATTACAAATTTTGTTATCAAAGAGATAATATAACTTAGTCATATCATGATTCTTTAATACCATGGACAAGAGACTACTCAGTTTTTTTTTCCTTGAACTAGCTAATGAAGTTTGGTATACATTGCAAGATCTCAACCTCCGATAACATAATCTCACCAAGTGTTTTCAACTATTCCAAGAGATTCACAACTTAAAATAGGGTGACATGATGTTTGTGAAGTATAGTATGAACAACTCCATAGTCAGGTAATCATAACACCATATCTTCACAAGTTAAGTGATATTAGCTCCATTATTATGTGTAGAGAACACATGAAAGAAGTGATGAATTTCTAAAATAAAAATAGTGAATGCAATGATTTTCAAAATGCTCTTATGTATAAACAAAGGGAAGTATTAGGTCAGGTAGTGATCAATTTGAGGAAAAACAATTTATACACTTATTGCAACAAGAACAACCAAAGCAGTAAAAGTGCAGCAGTTGAAAAACAAAAATAATGGAGGAAAAAAGACAACAGACACACATCATGAAGAGTACTCAGAAGCGCTAGTGACTATGGAGAAACTCACGAAGTTATTTCAAAACTTCATCAAACAAAACTTCAAATATAATATTGATGCACTCTACATGTCCAATCTTACTTTAAATCTTATGCTCATAAGCAATGTGACTAAAGTGTTATGTGAACTTTTCACCTTCTAAGGTGGTGTTTCTAGATCGAACCCCTGGGGAGATAATTGGTGAAGGATCTGAGTTTCATGGCCTTTGCTGTTTGAGTTGCAAGAATAAGGTACTGGCAGCCAACAGTAATGAAGTTGAGAATATATTTAAAAATACAATGGTTTTGTGATTGAAGGATCTTCACATCCAGATTGGGTCAACAGTACTTTTGGAGGTGATAAAAAAATACTCTTGGATTTTGTGTGATTATTGGAGAGAATCTTGTTTCTTGAAAGAGTAAAAAGCATGTGGTTATATTTTGACATTCAAGATGCTATAGATACATATATCCAGAAATTATCTTTTTTACAAGAGAATGAAGCATGTAGAGGTTGATTGTTATTTCATTTGTGACAAAGTTCAAAATAAGAAGATCACTACTCCTTTTGTTAAGAGCAAAAATCAATATGCAGGTATTTTCACCAAAGCTTGTCCCAAGGATACGTTCATAAACGTGATAGGAAAGTTGGGAATCATAAATGTTCATGCTTCTCAACTTGAGGGGAGTGTTGAAATACAACTATTTTTGGAGAGTGCTTCCGGCGATTAAGACGATTTCAACGTATCCTTGAACATTATATCTTTGTTGGGCCCTTGCTCATTTGGTTAGGTGATCAGATTGCTTTCCATGAGAAGAATATATCTTGCATTCATGCGTTAATTTCTTGGTTTCAAGGAACAATTTGTTTTGATCTTCCCATGCTTATATCATTGTGTGACCTGTTGTATCCATGATTGTCAATTAAAGAAAAAATCTCCTTCTTCCTAATGGTAGGGAATATGCCGAACCACATTAACATTGGTATTGTTTTTGGTGTGTGTGAGAGTTTTTGAGTTCTTTGATCTTTACATCCCAATTTTGGTCGATAAAGGATCAGACCCACATCTCCTTCAAATAAATTCAAACCAACTTTATGATTTGGTCCCTATTTCAAACCAAAACCTATTCACTCCATCTCAATCCCAACCACGTTTGAGGCTATCTCTCATCCAAATCCAAATGGCAGACCCAAACAAGTCGCCTCTCCCAATTGCTGAAATTTCATGATCAGTTGCACATCCCATTGTAGATCCTACTTTAAAGAACCATGATGACTAATTTCAGAGTATTGGAGGTACTTCAATCATCAAGGTCCTAATCCATGAGAATATGATGTTGAATATTGTATCAAGAAATATCTCATGAGCAATCATCAGAAGTTGGCAATGACATCTCATTGATTTCAGAAGTTAATGAAAGTATGCTGAATCTAGTTATATCATGCTTGTAAGACTATGAAAAGAAGGTTCCGGTAGCTTGGAATAGATGGTTATATAGTCAAATCTATCTGTAAGTTTTTTATCAACAAGTGAAGGAAGACCACAAAGACCAGACAATTTCTTGACTAGGAAATTTTATGCAAAGAATTAGAAGTCTTCACTTAAAGTGGGAGCACATCAGCATAAACAGTTGTAGCACCGGTAAACTACATGATGCTATGCAAGTCATACTTGACCTTTTCTATCAATAAAAGTGAATCAATAGTTAAAAAGTTTGTATGACTTGTGTATTGAAAAAGTTATTTGTCTCATGGTGTGCCAAAAAATCTAGTATTACATGTAGAGATCTTAAATTTGGTTTCTGGAGCAATTGCAAAGGGCCTTGGACACAAAACTCAAATTGAACACATTTCACCCCAGAAATGAGTCGATTGAAACAACTCATGTATGACATGTTTTTGAATAATGTCCATGTTCTCATTAGTGCTCCGATCCAAATAAATGGGATCCAAAAAACACAACCCGACAGGCTTGATAACCAAATCCCATCCCAGAACTTACTTGCAACCCAATCCCTAATTAGATTTGGGTTACAAATCTGAAACCAACATCCATTATTATTGACTTCTCTGGGCTCGCAGAAGATATTTGAGAAAAACCAGACAAGCCCACCTTGGGTCCAAACACAAACCAAGAAATAGTGGACCCAATGCCACCAAAACCTAAAGCTATCCTACCTTATATCTAACTTCAAATGAGAAACCCCATCTTTTCTAAATCAGATCCAAAAAAAACCTATATACCTGCCTGAGTTGGCATAATTTATGACAATGGAGGTTGCTCCGAGATCCATTGTCCATTTGATGCCTCAACAAGGGGTTTATCTCATACATAGAACACCTGCTTCAAATTCGTTTGATCTATTTCAGTGACAAGGAGACCAATTGAAGTGGAGGATTTCCTCAAATTTGTGTTGTTTGAATCATCTGCCAAACTCCTCCCTCCTCCCATGGATCACATTTTGCGTGTGGAGAGAGGTTGAAAGAACAGGAAGCACCCAGACTCTGAGAAGATTGGTCCATGAGCTTATTCAAAGTTTACCTCGCCCACTGGATTGGACCCAGGACACTCTTCCTGTTAGTATTTATAGGTCTTTTTCCTTATTTTGGTTTATTTCTTAGTTTAATAAACAATTTTTAATTTTGATAATTATCTTGAGTTTAAAAAACGACTGTTTATAAAAAATTATTTTAATAAAAAAAAGTTTGTTCTTCCGTCTAAGATTCTTTCTCATTTTATGAATGAACGAGTCCGGCCGTTATGCACTTCAAATTCAGAGTTAGAATGGTAGGACCACCGGCTCTGAACGTATGTATGTTAAAAAAAGTTGTAAAGTTTTTTCATCGTGTTGTCCCCTCAAATCCTGGCACTCGGAGCTTTTACTCTTCAAAGATTTCTCGTTATTTGAAGAAAAAAGGCCTCGTTGAAAAGGTAACGCCCTGTTTGGTTGGAGGGGATGGGAGTGAAAGGGATGGAGGGAAGGAAGGGAAAAGAAAGGAAAGAAAAGAGAAGGGAAGAAAAAGGGAAGGGAAGAGAATGGAATGAAAAGACGTGATTATAAAAGCTTGTTTGGATAAAAGTGAATGGAATGGAAAGGAAACTATACAATTTATAATAATACTCTCAATAGTCAAAAGGTTGGGAGGCATGGAGAAAAAAAACGTGGAGGGGTATTGTGGGCAGTCAACACTTTTGCACTTACTTCCTTTCCTTTCCCTCTCAATCCGTCCGATTTGGAAGGGATTGAATTTACACTATACAATCTTTTCCTTTCCTTTCCCTCCCATCCCATCCAAACAGACTTTCTCTTTTTCCCTCCTTTCTAATTAATCAACCAAACACAGGAGGGATTGCTCAATCCCTCCCTTTCCTTCCAACCAAACAGGCCCTAACTGCTGTCAAAACGAAAATGAGTTTTACAAACAGAACAGCCAAGCACCACTAAAAGACCGTTTGATGACTCTAAATCTAATTTTAAAATCCATAGATCTCATGTGGATCTAACATGACATTGTTTTTACTGATGTGACAAAAAAACCATAAAATCCATGACAAAATCTATAGTTCATAATCTTAAGTCAGACCTAAGATCCACACTTCTTTGCATTGAAGAAAAGTCATATCTAGAGGGAGGGTTTAATCTGCTATCAAACACCCAAAACTCAAGAATTAACCCACCAGAATGAGCCTTCAATATAACCGGCTTCAGGCCCCTGACCGCAATATCCAGCAACACAGGCTGGAAACAGAGAGAGTTAAGAATGCTGCCATGCAGAATTTACCATATCTGATGTCCTACCAACGGCTGATGCAGGAGAAGCTTTTGCAGAAGTTGTCGGTAAATTGGACGGAGCCCAAAACCCGGAATGGAATCTTAGGTTATCCACTTTTGGGACAGTGATGTGCTACTGCCCTGCTTTTTATTACAGTTGATGCTTAGCATCCTGTTTTTTTGATGTATATGTTCAACTTTTGTCAATAAAGAGGAGGGGAGCTTATCTCTAAGCAGATCCTTCATCAGGAGTTTCAAACCCGCCGGGCCTTCACTAGAAAAGAGCTGCAGTGAACAGCCAAAAGCTAATGGCACCTTCCAGGCATATTATTTGAAAAACTGTAAGCAAAAACCACGACCCCGTAAAAATCAAATTTGGGCATAAACCGACGGGCCGTCATTACCTAAAAAGGAGGAAGCCGAAGCTTTGGCAGACATTAGAAGACGAGAAGGTCTAACTAACTTCACAAAAAAGAAAGCATACAACAGAAACTTAATCAAATTGTGATTTAAGGGGATCCCCAGAGTCAAGAATCTTGAATCCATGGGCTTTCAAGTCACCGAATTGATTTAGGGTATGTTTGAGAACCAAGGAACTTAAATTCACGGTTCTGACGTAACATGGCTTAGATTATGCTGCTTCATGACTCATCAAACTACAAATCTCAGACTTCAGATCATACCTAAGATGTGCAATTGATTGCCCACCCAAAAATGCAAGCCCGCCTGCCTTTGAGGCTTCGCCTGTATACCAGTTGCTAGTACACCCACAAACAAATGTGGGTTTCACACACACAAGCTACAGAACCGATTTCCACTCCCACAACCACAAAGTTACAGAAAGAAAAGGACAAGAGAAAATTACAAAACGAGAATCCAGGAAAAGACAACAGGTAAAAGTTTCTCTTTCGCTTGGAGAAAAGGCGTTACATACACTGTAATTTCATTTTTTCCTCCCCCTTCCTTGAACCCCCACCAACAAACCCCAACTCCCCAAATAAAGAAAAGGAAACAAAATCTTTTCCTCTTTTTCTCACCCACTCTTTTGTGTGCGAAAACCAAAAAAAAAAAAAGGAGAAGGGATCATCACAGGGTGATCTACTACCTCAAGAAAGGAGGGAAAGGATTTACCACAATATGTCTGAGGGGGTGTTCCACGTCGCCACCTCCTCCATGCTTGACAAACTCAGCAGGCGAAAGAAAGTTACCATGACAAGCACAAACGATCCTTATTTCTTCCCCTTTGTCATATTTATACAAGAATCCTTCTATCTTCTTCCCGTTCTGGCCCGCATCCCTAGTGCAGACGTAGGGCAGATCACCCATCATTGACTTCATTTTTGCCGGAACGCTCTCTGATCGAGCAATTGAATCTCCTCCTCCAACACCACGTTGGCTGTCTAAACATTTTAAGCTCTTGCTGCCGCTTAATCCTGCAGATGAACATATATATAATTTTCAAATGTAATCACAAGCTTAAACAGATATCTTGTCGATACAGAAATGAAGAGTCAGAAAGAACAAGGCTGGAACTTGGGTGGTGAAGTTAACAGCAGAATGCGTACTAGCAGAAGTCACGAAGATGTCCTTGACATTCAAAAGAACGGTAGAAGAGACCAAAGAATGATACCAAAAAAAATTATAATGCAAGAAACATGCGATTGACTCAAATGTTCCAAAACCAAAATGCTTCATAGCAAAATAACCTTCCACTACATATGCTAGCATAGTCTTTTATTACCGAAAGCATTGAACACTACAAGAACAGAGAAAATGTATATACCAGAAACATAAACATCTAATGAAGGTTGTAGGGGTTGGTGTAGTGGGTCGGGCCTTGGCTGGCAGGGTAGCTGCAGAGTTCATCATGCACAACACCTTCTATCCATTATGCAAGCCTAAGCAAACGCATGCTTTGGCGCTGAGGATATTAGCCACAGGGTTTTTACGCCATTAGGAATGCAGCTAAGCCTTATTTATCGGATGATGTTTCATCATGTTTGAAACAGAAAAGAAGCAGAACTAAACCTTTCTTATTGCAACGTCAAAAGAGAAAGAAGACACACAAACAAAAAAAAAACAAAAAAACAAAACAAAGGCAGGCTGAAACATGATCTAACCATATATAAAAACCACATGGTTTAAGATTAAATGTTTCATAATTATCCCAAACAAAAACGAAAAACTTCACAACCTAAATTCCACATTAGACAGCCAAGAGAGAGAGAGAGAGAGAGAGAAAAAAAAAAGGAAACATGAAAAAATTTATGCCAATTAAGTAATGAACACTTTCAAATGCAACATTATCTTAATAGAGAGAGGATTTTCCGTGAATAAATTCTAATGAAAAAGCACAATCTATATCAGGTCTGCAAGCCCATAAAAGTAGCTAGTGAAAAGTTCCTTTAGCCAATGGCCAATTGCCATTCAGAGATGATGATGGCAATTCCCAAAAACGTGAATCGCTGTATAGCTTCCAAATATTCCTATATAATGTTCCTAGCCACATACTCCATTAGTTATTCTTGGCGATCGCGGCATAGGACTTTCATTGCATCCACGTCTTGTTTCTCCACTACCATCTAAGTTTAGTGTTTGGCAACAAGAAGTTAATTTCCTTCTAGACGAGCAAAGGATGTTAGCAAATCCGAAACCTCCTGAACATTAGATATGGGAAACACGATTTTGACATTTCAATATGAAACACAGGTTTCTGTTTACACCAATAGTAAAATAACTCCTAACTTGAGGACTGGATTGTGTTCTACATGAAAGAAAAATTAGATTACGTAGAACAAGAAAATGGAACAAATGCATATAACTGTTAAAAAGAAAATATATATATATATATATATATATATATATGGAAATCCCCTTAAGGCTCAACATTAAATTGCTGTAAGAAGTCTTATCGCATATTAAGATGGAAAAATAAATTCAAAATTGATTTCAGCATAAAAAAATAGGGTCATCATCCTCGTCATAGGATCTTATTTCAGACCTCCAAGGTACGAGAGTTAAAGTTTTAATATGACCACTGGTCATTGAAGTTTTAATAAGTAGTTTTAAGCAGACAAATTTTTAACTATGCCAATGAACAATATGCATGCTATCCACAACACATATTTTTATAGTTGTGAACTCAATGCTCTATTGCAATTTGTGCCCATTAGAAGCAAAAATCTAGTTAAACCCTTAAGTTGATATCATGTTTTCATGCTGTATGAAGGTCTTTTGCTGAATACTTATGCTTCTTTTTTTCCTCCAAAGAGAATCTTCGACAAAATAATGTATCTATAATATATTTAAAAATTGGCAAAAGGATATAAGCTAATCCAAGTCCAGTGTGCTAGCTATCAAATGTGACTGCTAGTTCCAATGGCAGTCCATGCAAGGATGATACTTGATAGTACCTGTCACCACTGCATCCAAATCCATATTAAAAGAATAACATGCTTATTGAATGCCTCCAGTGAGCACTTCCTGCCAAAGCCTCTCATATGACAACCTTTGGATGCATTAAGAACACTTGAACTACACAGCATTAGAACTCCTCCAGGAGTGAAAAAAGGACCTCGAGCAGCTTTTAGCACTCAAAATTTTCTAAAAGACCAGGAGTTAAGCTACCACCATTCGTTGGAGTAGGAACAGACAGCAAAATCAGAGACAGTAACCTGGGTCATCTCCCCACGTAAAATTTACAAAAGATAACGACTTCCACAAGCTCAATGAATTGAATCTCTAGCTTCTGTGGTCATTTACAGGACATAATAGTGAAAAAGCCAAAGGAATCAAACCAAAGTGGTAACCATTTTCTCAAACGAGGATATCTCAAAGTATGTCTAAAGAATTCATGTTCCAATTTCCAGCCCAGACAATAATCTCAAAACTGGACCTATGATTATTACTGCCTAGCCCTCAAAAAACAAGATCCACCGTCAGAAATAAAATGCCATGAATTCAAAATCCATGCGCCTAAGCTAACTGGAGAAAATAAAGCAGGGCATGTACCTTGAACCAAGTTTAATGCCAATTAGAACGAAGTAGAAATGAATGAGCAAAAAGAAATTCTGAAAAAATCAACGCAGAAGCATCATAATCTTGAAAACCCAGGACCGCAGCGTCTCAACAATTTTTGCTATTACAAGATAAAAGTATATTTATATCTAGTTCTTCTTTTCTTCTCTCTCTCTTTTCCCTCTTTAGTCACCCAGTAGTACTTATAATAAATTAAGATAGCATACTCTACCAATCACCTGATCTTGGTATACTTGAAAACATCATGAACCATGTTTGGAATGAAACAGTCCAATAAAGACGCAAGAACCAAAGAAGATCCAACGGTAGTTAAATTAGCAGAAGAGAAATTATAATTAAAACAAAACAAAACAAAAAAAAAGTGGCGTTGTTCGTGTAGAATCCACAGAAACCACGTCATATTTACATTAGTCGAAAAAAAGGGGGAGAAAAAGTTGAAGGAACCACTCGCCTTGAGAAGTTCGGTTGCTGAGGTCCGATATACCGGATGAACAACTGCCTTGTGAAGGTGCCGGAAAATGGCCAGAGAAGCCCATTTCCGACTGCCGATCGGTAGTCGCGATGCTCCGAAGCATTCCGACTCGACATGAGAAGTCCATGGAAAAATCAGGGCCAGCTCCCCTTCTGCTCCCTCCCTCATGCGTTTGGTCCAGGGACAGGGTTTCTTCAAATCTCCCCGCCAGTCTCTGCCGTTTAGCTTCCCCTCCATAAGCACTCAATTCCCCAATTTCCTGCCTTTCCGGCAACAGAAATCCGATCTCTGAGGAGGGATCCAGCCATGAATTCTTCGCTGGAAGGGAAGACCACCGACTGAGCTTGTTTGTGCGGAAGGAAGGCGGCTCACCAGACTGAACCATTTCCAGATTCGCGATGGACGCCGCCCTACCGAGTTTCTTCTTGTCGGACGAGAAGCAGCCGCCTAAGGAGAGACCGAGCTCGAGACCCGCCGGGTCTTCCTCTTCCGGTCCAGAGGCATCCGCTTTCCGGCCATCTCTGGCCATGAGTTTCTGCAGGAGATCCATCTGGACGCTGATTGTGGTGTACCAGAAACTACCTCACATTCCTCACCGCTATCCGAGCAATGAACACACAATCCATCCGATGTTACCCAAATTAGCCACCCAGTTTCTCGAGATACCGGGGTTTTGATAAGACCCGCTAGAATCTGAGGAAAGCCCGTCAAATTTTCGAGCTAAACCGTTAGTCCACCAACCGGAATTCGACCGAACAACCGACTTGAAAATCTCGCCCTGCTTTTCGCGACGCAATTTGCAGGCTTCACACAAGCGGTACTTAAAATAGTTTGCCCCTGATTCGCTTTTCCGCTTTCCTTCCTGGGCTTCTCCGAAATCTTCAGCTAAGATCTCCGCGATTCGGACGGAATCTCTTTCCGTTTGTGTGCGTGTGTGTGAATAACCTGAAACTCCAGCAACAGAATCTTCTTCCTTAAATGGCTCAGATACTCTCGAACTACCAGCCACAAGGCTTCAACACTTCAGCCGGGCGACATCAGTACTCTCTCGTTCTTTTGTACACATCAGTCTGTTTGTGGAACGTCTGCCGGAGAAGAAGAAACAGGTGACGAAGAAGAAGTAGGCGTCGAAGCGCCGGAACTGCCGCCGGACGTCACCCACAACAGAAAACCGACCAACACCCTCGGTTACCAGCCCGGATCCCGATCGCCACACAGTCACAGCCGGCCCCACGACCACCGGCACGCACCGCCGTCCGCCAGAATCACCGAACAGCCCCGAGAACGTGCTTTCGCACCCGCCCCGCCTCCGGCGACCATCTGCACCCCCCACCCCGCGCCGTCCGATTTCCAGAAGCCACAAGAACGAGAACAAAGAACAAGAAGGACCACAGAAACGAGGGGGGGCGGCAGGGAAACCCTGCTCCCCCACGATCCGACACGTGTGAGATGCTCCCATCCGAACGGCCGAGATGCGGCCACGCCGTCCGCCGTAGCGCTTCCGACGGCCAGGATGACTCCCCCTCCCCCGCTCTCTCTCCTGCACTGCTCGAAGGAGAAGCGGGGATGGAAAACGGCGCCTTTCTAGAGCTTCGATCCCGCCACGTGTCGGCGTGCGCTCCTCTGACTCGACACGTGGATGACATGTCTCGTAACTCGCAACCATCGCCCCCACGCCACCACTTTTGTGGGCGTCATCTCCATTTCGGGTCCAAACCCACTCATTCATTATCAAGATCCAGTATCGGATCCAGATCCAAAACCCGGTTACCTCTCGAGATTACAGGGGTCGGGCTTGGGGTGGGTCCGGACCCGGTTCGAAAAGGTCACATGATCTCCCGCCGCGGGCCCACCGAAAAAAAGAGAGCCTGCCTTAGTGGGGCCCGCGGAGGAATCTATCCACGTGGCGAGCGATCGCTGTCCCTGCGCGGCGATCGTACGGTCATACTCGAGTGGTGCGAAACGTGCGCTCGGCCGGCCACTGATTGCTGCTTTCAAGTTCAGACTGGGGCGATGACGTGGCATCTCGGACAGCTCGCTTTCCGCCACGTCGTCCTTGACGTTGACCCCTCTTGTGGTTGTCGGCCAAACGTGGAAGGACGGAGAGACGGGTCGGATCCGGATTCTGCTAAACCTCCAACCGGATCCGAATCTTAATCTTTCTTTTTTTTTTTTTTTTCTAAATCCAAACAACAATGTTAGTCCGGATCAAGATGGCCCTAATCCGAGACCAAGTAATTGGGTTCACGTCCATATCTGATTCCGGGTTGAGGTCGGCCAATTTCGGATTTGTGGTGGATACGTCCGATCCAAATCGGATCATTCTGTGCTTTGACGGTGTGCCGGAGTGCCTTAATGGGTAGCACCCTCCGCTTGGCTACGGTCGAATCACATTAAACTTCCGGGGACCAAGT
This sequence comes from Nymphaea colorata, assembly GCF_008831285.2. Lineage (NCBI taxonomy): Eukaryota > Viridiplantae > Streptophyta > Magnoliopsida > Nymphaeales > Nymphaeaceae > Nymphaea > Nymphaea colorata. The sequence goes on from NC_045144.1 coordinate 8,264,779, forward strand.
CGATTTGGATCTGGTTTCGTACAATTGGATCCTAATAACCAGACATAGTGTCGCATTGCTCCAGATCTAGGCATCTCCCAAGGATGACCATAGCCCCGGTTTTGGGGGATCAGTTACGTCTCTATTGTGTATAAAAGGCACTTCTGTAACAGTAATAAATTGTTATTGGTAGGCTTCAAAAGGCAGCATAAAACACTATGTATGTCATGAATTTATTGTAATTTTAAGGTAGGTTCATCAAATGGAACATTTTGCTATTATTGCCAAACAAGACCTAAGATTTTGATTGTTGAACCATTAACTTAGTTCGACTTTCGGATGTTTGAAATTTCTCATCCGATGTATAAAAGTTAATCATGTATTAAAGATTGATATGAATCTTCAATAACATATAAAGGGATGAGTTTAAAGATAGAATGTCATGGTTCCTAACCATTGCAGGGGAAGAACGGAAGCTGGAAGGAGGGCGAGTTGGGATTCACCAAACCAAGAACTCGAGCTTATTGTGAGAAAAAGCATGATTGTGGCATTGGGTATCTGAGTCGTTTCAACACTCAGACCTGCGATAGCTAGAAAACCCAAATAGCTATATTAATTAACTCATTAATCATAATGCTAACAAAAATGAACGTTTGGGTAGTTCTTTGAATATTAGTAGCCTTGAAAGTGGATTGATTTGGTGCAAAGAAATTTGATATATATTTTGATTGCAAGCATGGGATGAGAAGGCGGATTCTCAATGCAGAAGGGAACTGGACTGTGTAACCTCACATTTGGATAAGTGATAGTTTGTATGGGATTTGAGGCTGATTTAGTTAATGAAATTGTGCTGAGGTACTATGAAATAGGTTTCAATTGGGTCGAAAAGGGAAAATTTGGGTTTGGACCTGGGTTGGCGTTTTGGTTTGCAATTCTCTGGAACTCAAGTGAGAGAGGATCCGCTAACCTGCCCCCCTCGTCATCAGGCCAAGCTCCTGCCGAGAGCCCTTCATGATTGTTGATCATCGACCAAGGAGGGGCATCAAGGGACATAGCATAGGTGGTCAGATTCGGGCACATGTAAATTAGGAACCGTTCTTTATGATCCACCATCCACTAGTGGAGCTAAACATAGGCTCATGGGGGTACTCTCTCTCTCTCTCTCTCTTCCCATCCCCACCATTAAGTTATATATAATTTAAATTATAGACTTCATTTTCTTTCCCAAATTTAGAAATTGGTATTCGTCTAAATGTTGGAAAGAAGAGGTCAAGTGATCATTTTTGTGTTGTTGATAGGAGATATTTTGGGTTTGAGCATATTGAGGCAATGGTTGTTGCATATTTATCACAAAAAGTTATGAGTTTCCTTGGCTTGGTTGAATGTGTTTATTTAGGCTAGTAGACATTGAGACATGCCAAAAGTTTGTAACTTACTAATATGCATATGATGAAAAGTTATATCTTTACATGTCTTGGTGGAAAATATTTGTCTAGAATAGGAAATAATTGAGACAAGCCAAAAGTCTATAATTTACTATTTTATGTATATAGTATTTCTGTTTTGTGATTATTTTAACCTAGTTTTAGAATTTATCCACTGATGAGATATAGTTTAAAATTAGAAAAGGGATGTTTTAGCTAATGAGCAATTGTCAAAAGATATATGTTTATTGATGAACATTGGCATAAGAAAATTAGACATGCACAGTCTAAAATATTGTTCAACATGTAATTGCATAATTTTTTTTTTTGTTTTTGGTGCATACAATATTTGGGAAGATGTTCATAAGGCTTTTTTTTTTTGCAAGACCCTTATTAATATTGAAACGGCCATCTCCAATCAACCATAAAAAACGGACTCAAACTAGATTGACATACTTCATCGAAATAGAATATGATAAAATACAATGCGATATTGTTATCTTCTCTGTCCAAAACATATAGATAAAACATATAGATAAATAGAAAGTATTTATGTTTGAAGAATTTGAAATTGGATATATATATATATATATATAACGAAATCTGTGACTTAACAACATGAATGAAATGTAAAATGCTTTGTTATACAGCATACTGATACTATACTTCACAATTAAATTGATCAACAGAACAAAAAAATGCATTTCACATCTTTGGACAACCATTAATGCGATCAGACGCATGTTAAAGCAGTGATTGACATTTTGAAGTTAAGATGATTTTGAAAAATATAAAATTTCATTAAGTTATTGATGTTTTTATAACGAAGAATGCTTTAGAAATAGCGAATTCTATCTCTTGATATACAAAAAAAAAATTATCACAAAAACGAGTTTTCTTAATTGAGATTTTTCGTCTCGTTTAACGGGAATTTCAATAGCTCGAAAATACAACTAGATTTTTATTTATTTTTTACTTAATATTCACCATGTGACCCTCTTAAAATCAATGACACGGACAATTCCTATAAAGTCTGGCATGTTAAGATCTGGTATTCACCATTTTTCTATCTATATAGTTTGTGGAAATCTCTGCCCTGGTTTGAATAAAAAAGTCATCTGGTCTCTCACAGCACACTGCTCAATGCATTTTATGTATATATATATCTTGGTTAGAATACAATTATGTGCACTTGGCTGAGCAGAGTTTGCGCGTCAACTAATTCGGGCCAAAAAAGCCCAAGGCTGATCCGATACCAAGTTCAATATTGGCAAGCTATCCCTTTTAGTGCACATCCACTCCTGAGGACACGTTGTCGTCGTTATAATAAGCAAGCAGTCAAATGGTTCGGATCTGCTAAAAGCATCTTTCCATCAATGCCGTTGGGTCCACAATTCTTTTGGATCCAGATATCACTCTAACCCGTTGGATCTAAAATGCATGGGCCCTGGTCCTCAAGAAAAGCAACCTGTGACTTGAATTCGGATCAGCAGATGACCGGGTAACATAACATAAATCACTGCAACTGAATCGAGTGAGTTAGGGCCGAGTGAGGCCAAGTCAAGGGTGAGTTGGACCAGCCTTTACTTTTCTTGGCAATCCGAGCTGACTCGGGTGACTCCCGATTCAGCCCGACCAGTTTGCCAATTATGTGTTAGTTACCAAATCTCAAGCAATCGCATGTCATAACTCGATAGCCAATGAATCCATCATGCAGACCTAAGGGGTCCCTCGGCATGACATTCTGTGAGTGTCTTATGAGTCTATTCAAAGATTGGAGCAGATTTATAAAACAGTAAAACTAATATTTAATGAATCTAACTCAGTATTTACAGTAAATTCATCATGTAATATTCACAAAATGTCCCTTTTGCCAAATAACTCCCAGTTAGACTTCGAATCAAACTCAAAGATCCTAACTCTTGAAAGAAGCTTTCAAAACTTTTATCAAATAGAAGGTAGGAGATTGATTCTCAAATTGATATATTAAATAATATCTGAACCATTGACATCCTTGTCATAAATTTGGTTACCAAACAATGGATGGACGCTTGTCGCCAGTGTAGAGGTGGCTCTTTTGTCCATCCATCTCTTAGAAGAGTGAGAAAAAGGGAAAAGCAAAAAGAAAGAGTGACTTCTGGCCAATGAAGGGAATGTTTTTAATAGGCCAGCTGGAACCAATTGCTGGTGTATATGAGATTGTACACATGGTCCAATGAAGTTTCTTTTTGATTATATATGTCTATTAAATGCACAATCATTCTAAAGATTGTTTAGATATTAATTGTTATAATAATTGCTAAGATCAATTACAAAATTATGGACTCTTTCTAAATTCTAAAGAGAGAGAGAGAGAGAAAAGAAAGATAGAGAGGGTTGGGGTGCTGGTGACGGTGTTACACCGCATGACTAGACCATCAGCCCTTTACCTTCAATGCAGACTGGAGGGTAACACCCATGAGAATCGAACCTATTACAGATCCCACCAATTTTGTTGCACACCGGTTGATGAGAGAGAGAAAAATAGAGAGACGTCCTAAATATTGAACTTCCTCTTATAACATGGGTACTTTCTTTTATCTCTTATAATGATGGTGCATTAATCATCAACTTAAGGAAATTTGAGCCCTTAAAGTTGTATTATTCACTTCATATCATAAACGCTTTGACCCAAACATGGGGTGGAAGAAAATCGATAAAGAGAAGATTGTTAAGGGGCCATTTGATGGCAGTAATACATCTCATGAAACTGCTTTCCAAAAAATGTAGCAGAAACACTTATAGAAATCAGCTCTATTTTTCTAAGGCATGGGATTTTGTTATCAAACAACTTTTAAGGGTGTTAAATTAAAACATTGGTGTTTCATGACCCCAAAGTTTTAATCAATCTATTTCTTTTATAAATTACAAAGGTTATACTAAGTGAGAGGAGTGCCCCTATAGGCCCCCTCTTTCTCCTTGCCACATGAATTCAGGGCTATGTGAGTATCTAGGATAGAGCACACTGGCTAGTATGCAGCTAGCCTCGTTTTATTAATATAAGGATGTTGAATCCCATGTCCTCAAACCTAGGGGCGGAACCATGGTGGGTAGCATGGGCCCTGGTCCCACTTCAATTTTTTTTTTAAAAAAATTACATGTAATTTTAAAAAAAAAATTATTTGTCCTATATAAAAATTTTGAAAAATGATTTTTCGGCCCTTGTCAAAATTTAGAAACTTTAACTCGGTCCCTCTCATGAAAATCTTTTTGCTCTGCCCCTACAAACCAGTGACTGACCGCCTACCAGCCATTAGCCCGAGCAGATGTGCCAGAACCCATCAAGGTTTACATTACAATACCCATCAAGGTTTATATTACAGTAATGAATTTATAGTAATGCATGTGTATGGTTTGCATGTTGTGCAAGGCAATGATTCCAAGTTTTTATGATTTTTATGAGAATCACTAAATCCTATGGTTCATTGTTGATGTGGGTAGAAGAACTGTCTTGCATTTAACAATATGGTGCTAGCTTTTTGTGTGGACGAACCGCCGTTAACCCAAGCAATGGATGAGTTGAGAGAAAAATGAGAATATGAATAAGAAAAAGGTAGAACGTCTCTATCTAATAATCCAAGGATGCATTAGGGATGCATTTGAAAAGGACTCGATTAAAATACTAATAATAACAATAAAATAAGTGCCGAAATACACTTAATGATGCAGCAATAACCAAAAGCACACCTAGCTTTTTGACATTAATAAAATACACCTAATTTTTTATGATTAACTAAAAAGGTACATAACTTTATTCCTCTTAAGTTTTAAGTTAATCAACATTTATCACTTTATCCTCTAAAATGTGGACGTGAAGATATGCCTGACTTTCTGAATGCACCTAGTTTGTTTTGTGAAATTTTCTAGCATTAATAAGAAAAAAAAAGGTCGCCTAAATAATTTTATCAATAGTAACTAATTTGAATTAGTTAAGTATGAATTGTGACATTATCGAGTGAGATAAAATTGTCAATACCCAAAAATAAACTTCAAATTTTGTGTCTACAATAATAAGAGCATTTTAGTCATTCTATTAACTTAGGCAACATTGCAAAACTTAGGCATGTTTTTAATAACAATATTAAAATAATTAAATGTGTTGTTCATTATTGTTGAATTCTTATGTCTGTTTCGTAAGATCCTAATAATAAATATTGTTGTGAAATTTTACAAAAAGCACGCTCAGATTTTGATCGAATGACAAAAACATACTGAAGTTTTGATTATTATCTGATTAACTACTTAGATCACGAAGGAAATAAGGAGTTGAAATGAAGGAAATAGAAACTTAAACACGTTTTTTTTTTTTCATTCAATCATAATCGGAGCATGTTTTTGAACAAAGTTGTAATTGCTATTATTATGGTTATGAAATAAATATTTAATTTGCAGTTCCTATACCTTGGCAGCCCTTTGACAAGACATGCCAGAAGAAAAAGCCCAAAAGACATGTACCAAACACCCAAGCTGGCAAGGGGACAGTTCTTTGCTCCAGTTAAAGAGTACTTCTCCCTTACCAAAAGAACCTGGTCACCTTCTTCGCTCCACTGGCCCCCTCTTCTTCTTCTTCTTCTTCTTCCTTCTCCCCTTCTCTTCTACCAAAATCAGGCCTCCTACAATGCACAGGCAAAAGCATAAACAATTTTCCGTACGCGGGCCCTTCAACCTTGAACTTTTCTTCTTCTTCCTTTTTCTTTTTCTTCTTTCATGATGGATTCGCAGTTGGTGGTCATGAGCAGACTGTTCGCTGTTCATGGCTTTGCCAAAGAGTGGTCTGTTTCTTAGTTCTAAAGGGGTTGGTATACGTTGAGTTTAGCTATGGCGCTAGGTAGAATCAATGGTGTAAAAATCTGTCCTTGAATGAAATCGGCAAGGCTGCTGCTTGTGGATTCGCACAAAGAAAAAAAATTTTTTTTAAGATTTATTCTTGAAGAAAAATGAAAAACTACATAAGAAATAGGTACTAAAGTACCAAAATCTTTAAAAATTTAGGAAACAGTTGAAAGCTAGCCCCAAGATGACATCCTTGAACTGACTACCAAATTACATAGTGTAACACCTTATAAGTTTAGTTTTATATCGAAGATTATAATAGATCTTCAATGGCTTATAAAGGGAGACCATTAATGAGATAATTGTCCTTGTTCCTAGCATTTTTAGAATTAGAGCCGAAACTGCTAGGCGGCGGGTTGGGATCCGCCGAACCAGGGGCCTGAGCACAGGAGTGGGTCGGGTTGTTATAGTAGTATCAGAGCAGTTTCAACACTCGGACTTGGGGTCCCACATGCATGGACGCGTGTGCCTTAAAGGGGTGGATTGTAACACCCCCAAAGTTTAGTCTTGTATCGAAGATTGTGAGATTTCAAGGGCTTATAAAGAAAGACAATTAATGAGATAATTGTCCTGATTCCTAGTTTTTTTAGGATTGAACCCGAAATTGGTAGGGGGCGGGTTGGGATCCGCCGAACCAGGAGCCCGAGCTTAGGAGTGAGTCGAGTTGTTATACACAGGTTGCCATCTATTCGATTCCGCCAGCAAAAGGGAATCCCACCGTGCAAGTGAGAGGCCAAAGCCCCTTTTCTTTTCCGTGCCCCAAAGGTCCAAAGTTGCATCGAGACTAGATGAACTTACGGTTACTCTCGTTGACTTGAGCGTATGCATCTGCCACCCTTTGCAATGTAGATGAGTAGTACCCAAAAAAATCAAACTGACAATCGGGCTTTAACTAGTCCGCCCACCCAACCAACTAGGCTACAACTCTCAAAGCACCATCTATTCAATTTGAATTGGCCGGTTTTGTTAACATGGGTTGAAGCAATTTCAGGCATTTCAAGAACAGCTACTTGGTGAAGGTCCGTTGGTAGCTTTTCCGGGATTGCAATCAAACATACTGCATTACTGAAAAATATTGTTATACGTTGTACTAAAAGATCAGTGTTGGGTGGCAAACTCCTGTATATATGTGTTTATGAACTTCCTAAGCTGGTCTAAACAGTGGGGAAAGGGAGAAAAAGAAGACAGACAGACTTGATATTTGATTTTGCATTTGCAGCAGGTCTTTTGTTTTCTAAATCCAAAAGGGTTGGTGCAGTAGGGTAAGTAATCGCTGTCAAATGGCAGTCACGGTTCTGTTTCTAGGTACATCATTTATTACATAAGCCAAAGAGATGTCTACCTTTTGCAGTCCAAAAAGACCAAGATATATTATAGCTGCTTCTATTCAGGACTGTGTTACCTAAAAAGGATTGTTAGGAAACGTGGCCTCCTTTTGTGAATCCACATCTCTTCTATTATTGAACTAAGAGAACGATCCATTGCAGGAGGAAATTTTCTGAGTTTTTTTTTTTGTTTTCCCTTGTAACAGAAGGTCTTTCTCTCCCTATGAAACTTTTAGCTAAATATTATCCCAACACAACAGGAATGGGCCCATTCGAGGAGGTGGGACTATTTTTAAACGACTTAAATTCCAATAGAAGAAATTTTTCCAACCCTTGAAGAGACATTTCTCCTGTACTCAAACAGTCCCCAAGACAAGATCGTATCACCATTGCTTGAGGTTGGCCTTTGGAGACTCTCAATGCCTATAGCAATGTTGATCACCAATTGAAATTAAGAAAGCATCATCTGCACCTGTTTTTCGTGTGTTCTTTGCTTTTCTTTTCCTTTTGATTTTGTGTGAGATCCAAACTAATCTGTCCAGGATGTTGACGCTTGAATTTCACAGAGAATAAGATCCTGAACTCAAAATCACTTGGAAGCGGTTCCGATGTCACCTCGGGTGAACAGGAGAGAACCCCCACCTCCCAAGTGAGAGGCCGAAACTCCCCACCTTCCCCTTTGGCCCCAGAGTCCAGAGCTGCTTTAGAATCTATGTGAACTTATGTTATGCCCTTCTACTCAGTTTGTTATCTTCTTTACAACCTCAAGCTTTAGATTTGTAGCTTTAAAGTCTAGCAAAAAAGGAGAAGACCATGACAAATCAAATCGAGCCGCACTATGCCAATTCTGATAATGACATCAATAATATGTTTACGCATTCAATGACCCTGGTCTAGAGTTGCAAACGAGTCAAATCAACACAGTATAATGCAGTAGAGATTGGATTAGCTTTGAATTTAGAGCATTAGAAAGAGGTAGCTACTATGTCCCCTCAAATTGAGGCATAAACAAATGATCCAGTTGGCTGCTGGGTAGAGGAACACAATATACCAATATTTGTGCATATTAATTGTGTTCAATAGAATTATAAATTGGGACATGTAAGTAGGGCTGTACACAAGCCAACACGAGCTCCAGCTTGGTCAGATTGACTTGACTCAACTCATAACTTGCTCAGCTCAAGCGCGAGCTTGATTCGATAGACTGAGTCCCCACTCGAGCTCAACTGGTTTAAACAGGGGCGGAACCAAAAAAAAAGATTATGAGGGGGGACAAACTAAAGTTTCTGATTTTTGACCGAGACTGAAATATCATTTTTCAAAATTTTTATATAGGACAAGTGAAATTTTCTAAAATTTACATGTACATTTTTATTTTTATTTTTTTTGGGGGCCAAGGCCCCTGCACCCCTCCCCGGCTCCGCCCCTAGGTTTAATCTTGTTTACCAACTCCCCATTTGACTTGATTTTTTCTTGGTTTTAGATTCAGAAAAAAAAAAAGATAACCTAGATTAAAAGAGCTTATTTGAGTTTGATCGAGTGGAGTTCATGTATCACCCAACTAGTTTATAAGCTCGAGTTTTCAGTTAACCTCGAGCTTGACTCGTTTACATACAAATCAAGTTCAAGTTCCAGTCAAGCTCGAGTTGGCTCGATTTGCAGCTGATGGGTTTCAGCCTTGTTACTGGCTTGCATCCTGCCATGCCAGATCAATTCCATCTTAACAAATATTATTTGTCCTCTTTATAAGGTCCTATCTAAGCGGTTCATGTTCAAACTACTAGCTCTTTTCTTTTGGTTTTTAATTGCAAAATCATTTAACCAGTTAATGACCACTTGCAATCCACCTTTCAACTCATTGACAAGATTGTCTGGAGGAAGACTTTGTGCCAAAGTAGAAAGTAAGCCACCCATGAAATAATGAATCATGACTATCATGACCGGCAACCTTACGCCAACCCTTTTGGCATGTTTGATAGCTTATCTAGGCTTATTTCAAAATTCTCTCTGTGAAATCCATTGCTAAAGCAACCAGTAGATCTCACAGCTGCAGATTTGAGATCTGCGTTACTTAATAAAGACTATGGATCTGTAGTCCAAGGAGGGGTTTCGGTCTGACTATAGGCCCCAGGGGCAGCAAAGCTGGTTATGTACGTCACACTGGTGTATGAAACTAATGACAAAAATACCCTTGAGGTGTACGAAACTAATCACAAAAATACCCTTGATTAATGAAAAAAGTAAAGCTTCTGTGAAGACAAAAAAAAAGTGAAAAGGACATTGTTTTTAAATAATTAGCAAAATGCCATCTCCTTTCTTTTTGTGTATATGGGTTGTGTGCCTACCTAATGGCACAAGCACTCACTCTCTAGTGGTAGAGCTACAAATTTTTAGCTAACGAGCACCATTTCAGGAATTTTCATTCTTCAAGGGGTACGAGTATATATATATATATATATATAAAACACTAAACAAATATTTAAAAGCACTTGTATGTAAATAAAAAAAAATTTGAGACTGTTGTAGGCAACTGCCAATATGCGGCTCCCCCATTGATAGGCACATGGTTTTACGAATCTGTCAAACAGAACATTTGGGCCTCGATAACAGCCCACATATTTACACATTGAATGCAGATTGGGTGCCCAGACATAGATATTTTAACGTTAAAATGTAAGCACAATGATGATTGAACCATATCTACCACCACGACAACCAATACCAACCACACATTGCCAATCCTTTTCCCGTCTTTTTAATTATGCACAAGTATCTCCTTGCAACCAACCGCATTGTTGCCTGTCGGAAGGATGGACGGTGTGAAGTGAGAGACGTGTATTAGAATAGTGAGAAGCTAGAGAACCCACTTCAAGAAGGAAAATAGAAGGCTTCTGGTGATTCCTGTCTCTCTGTGAAAAGTTCAGGAGGTCAACTTCCTGTTGGAATTCTTAATCTCAGGGCCAATTTTCGGCGGGTATTCTTGGCGGCCACATTTCCTATCGAGGCCTAGAGTGATAAGAGGCATTTTCATAGGGGAGTTAGTGGCAGCCTTAACTTATGTCATGAATCCACCGCCGCAGAATCAAATGTGGTGTGGAAAGGAGACCATCTCAACTTTTGAAAGCTCTCGTCCACAGCAGCTGCACGAGACCATGAGTTCTGAAGCTTCCGTGGTTTCCCTCATCCTCAATGAACCGTAAACTTCTCAAGGTGCAGATCGAAGATTGAAGAGTGCTTGCTCTCCAACAGCAGACCTGTGTTTCTGCCCTCACATCCTCTGGGTCTTAATCCAACGGATGAGTATTTCTTGAGAAGTTTAGGTGATTACTGATGAAGAAGATGACTTGTTCCGGAAGAAGTTGGCACAAGGGATGTGAAGAAGGCTCATAGGCAGTCCGTCTCATCGGTCTCTATTTCGAATCGTCAAGACATCAATCTTTATGTTGGAAAAGGAAGGCCACCAATACAAAAATTGAAACACAGCACGAGCAGCATCTTAAGAAAATGAAAGAAGACTTTATATCCCAAGAAACAATGGGTTGAATGTAAAGTTCAACCTTTAACCGAGCAGTAGATCTCTCCCGCTCACCTGGAAGCTTTAAGAATATGCCTTCACGACCATGTGCTTAGATTACACAGGCAATCGCAATTTCCAAGTACTCGACTGCAGCCTTAAAGAAAAAGATACTTTAAAAAAAAATAGAATAAAGTGCTCAATCAAGGACCCTTCAAGGCATCTCTTTATTTTTTGTTGAATAAAGCAGCATACGAGATCATGTATTATGAGAATTTTGGGGGAAAAAAATCAAAATTTACGTATCAAAAAACCACCTTCTCTTAATTTAAATTTGTTTCATGTTCAATTCGCTTCACCGTTCCACCTACGCTAACGTATTATAATTTTTCAAAACGTTTGGTTTCGCAGATCCCATTAGACGCCACTTCTTTTTTCTTTTCTATTTATTGACTTATTTTTGCCTCCATTGCTATCTATGGATCAAATATTATATGGCAGGCGTCAAAAAGCGACTGTTCCCGATATCATAGCTAAAAGCAGCGCAGGTATACGGAAATGCTCCTAATTAAGAAATTCAGAAAGATCAAATTCAACTAAACAACCGGCTATGTGGTCTCCACAGTCGTACCGACTCTCCTCCACGTTGCTTCCCAAGCACTTCGTTGCACCATCATCACACGTGAAAAGATGCTCTCAATCCTTGCTTCCAGCTTTAGGCAACTCCTTTTCTTTTTTTCATCCAATTGGGTGAATACAGCATAGAGATTCAACATACAAGTGGATGGTTGAGTCACATTGTCATAGATCTCAAAAAGGTATGAAGGTTAATTCCCCCCAACTTGCTAGCCAGAAAAGACAAGACGAAAAGGAAAAGATAAGATCTACAATACCGAGAGCTAACCCCTTAGAAGAAGACGCTGCCTCCACATACCAACTATGACCAAAGGGAAGAAAAGCACAGGAATCACCCCCAAGCAGTGAGGCCTGTGCCGTGCCCAATGAATGAGGGACTACAGTTCTCGACTATTCAAACACGTACACGGTCCAGAACAATGATGAAAAATCTTCCGGGAGCCTACATAATTACCAAAGAAGAGGATCCACATGGCGCCTCTTAATTTCCTTGGTGGTCTTCATATCGCCATGAGATCTCCAAAGTTTCGCATCAGAAATATGGAGCCAGCAAACATTCCAATTGAACGCAGCATCCGCTGAAAAATAAACAAGCAAATAGTTGAGAACCTAATCTATAAACGAACGAACCATGATAAGTGTAAAGATCGCATCATCGCAGTGAGAGTCAAGGTCCTTGTGTAAAACAGACACGGCTCTGTTGAGAATTCCGGATGCATCCAAAGGATGCTACATTATAGGATCCAAGATTCAAAATGGACTGTCAACATTTATTACTCCGAAACTCTTCACAAAGTTTACATTTAGGCTCCTTAGGCAAAGGATGGCCCAATAAAGTTCACAACTGGCTAGGAACAGAAAACCAGAAAGAATTGACTAGTAAAGTTAGAAACGCCAGATTGGAGGGGAAGCCAGATGTTTAATCTTCTTATTTTGTTTTCAAAGTTCAGAAAGAATATGATGGATTAGACTTTAGATACACTTCAAACGTTGTGAACATCCTAAATTTTAAGTCCCTCATTTGGGAAATTGGCTGTTTCGTTCTGCAACCAAATAAAGCAGAATTTGGACAAACATCATAACTCAAAGTTAAACAAAGTTATACACCACATAAGATTTCAAGGATATTGCAAAATATCACCTTCCCGGATCACAAAGAACATCAAATTAATGCTCCAAAATTACATCTAGAGATTCCAAATGAACTCTATACAAGAGAATAAAGAAGCTCGTCAAACATTGCTCCTTGAATTAACACAACAGAAAAGCCATCTAACCTACTGAAAAAAAATCTCAATACATGCCTCCTAAACTGATTGAGTAAAAATCAACAAGCAAGAAAAGTAGGTGACTGGGGAACAGCAAGACCATAGTCCACATTAACATATTTCCAGTTGCTGAAATCGTTTTGTCTCTTGTGCTTCATTTTACTGAAAAAAAAAATCGTTTAAATTTACAATTCAAGTCTACCATTTATTTCTAATTATTATAAATCATTTCTCAAGGTCCTTTGACGCATCTGTCATAAAGAAGTGTTTACCTAGGCTTAATTTAGCTCATGTTGTCACAAAGTTCTAACTTCTAAGTAATAGTTTTGTAATTCAATAAAAAAAATGGACCTGGAAAGGTGCCACCCAAAAACTCAAGTTCCAGGACTGGTTATTGCCCTTATGGACAAAAGCACCATATCCCAACCTTGGCTTGAAAGAAGAAAAAAAAGGTCATCTACAAGATTCTAGCATTTTCCAGATGGTCACCTTCCAGAAAGGACTCTATGTAGCACATCATCTTCAAGTCAACCAAAATTCCAACACAACTGAAGTTCATAAAACCAAAGGATTTATTAGGTTTAGAGAGACACTATGTTCTCAAAGCCTGTCCCATACATTTCTCAAGAATCAATAGGGCCATATTATAACTTATGATGAATCAGTGATCTTTTCAGGCTAGATTTATAAGCAACCAATTGATCACATTGAATCCAAAGTTCACCGCTGCACCTCCCTTTCTACCACATTTTATCAATCCTGAGGGTTTATAATTGACATTGCAACTTGTTCATTCTCATGAAGGATGAACAATCTATTACTCAGCTCCTCCATTAAGCATAATGTATTCTCATAGTTTAAGTGGGGAAATAAAATGCTGAAGTTGGCGATTAGAAGAGAAGATAGACCACAAAAACAAATGCACTTTGGCTGATGAGATTCATATCACAGCCTTATTAACCTCGGACCACATTGTTTTGCTTAACTAGTGACCAATCTCATCACAACAGGAGCAGAAAAAGAATGGATACATCAATTTTGGAATGTCTCCCTCATCCATCAAGTTATCCTTTCAACTCGAAGGGAAAAAAAATTATGAAAACTTTTCTTGGTTCCTCTATCTAATCGGGCATACTCAAGGGTATCATATGTTAATACTCTTAAAAAAAATGAAAATTGAGCTAAAAAAAAATCGAGTAAACTTAAGTAGTTTGGACCAAGTGTATCCCAAGTGCCTACTTTTAGGTATGGATACGACGACAAGGGAACATAGACCTTACCTAAGTACCTATTTGACTTAGGTTGTATCCCATTACAAGAAGACTCCAACATAAAATCGCAAGATTTTCATTTTTGGCAAGATTATCAAACTCTCACGATTTTTTCCTGTCTTTCATTTTATTTGTTTTTCTCATAAATATCACAAGATTTCAAAAATCTCATGATATCTGTGACACTAGTTTACATGTATACAAATGTATAAATATAGGTACATATACATATATGTTCATCTATAGATGGACATATACATAGGCTTTAAAAGGTGGTGGTGTTTTACGATATGAGTATGAGGTCAACGTGATATCAAGCAACAACTCCTATTCGTAAGAAGCTAAGCACGTTTGCAAGCTTTTCTAGAATCCCGTGTGTGATCAGAATCTCATATTACTCCCAAATGCAGCAGAAGTGGGTGTTGTGATTGAGAATTTTTATGAATGTATTCTACATATGAAAAAGATTGAAGTTTAGAGCCACTGAAACAAAGTTCATAAGGACTTGTTGTGAAACAAGTTTAGCTGAATAGAGATATCTGTGGAAAAAATCTGTAGCAAATAAACCAATGATAAGGGTATGATCTGACTAATCATCTCTGTTTTTGGAAATAAATATGAATAAGCATGAATTTCCTTATTTTGTTGATGTGTTTATTTAATACAACTTAACAGAACTTCATCTAATCTGAGTGATCAGATTTTAAGTTATTAACTTTTTCTTCTAATGACCTCCTGGTTAACAGCATTGTCACTAATATCATTCTCGGGTTTTTAACGGCGAAATTTTTTCTCATGCATTTTTTGGCAAAACTGTTTTTCTCAGGAAAATCTCGTGAAAAGTTTGAAAATTTTTAAAAAATGAAAAAATTCCACAAAATAGGCAAGTGAAATACATCAGAAAATAATAAGAAAAGCATAAATAAAACTAGATAAAAGTGTTAAAAAACTATTTTAATGACGAAAAAAATGATGAAAAATAAGTTCGTTTAAATTTAAACTTGAATCCATGGTGATTTCAACAATAAAAAAGAGAAAAAATAAAAAATAGGAAAAATAACGAAAATAATGTGATAAATATATATCCCGTTCTTTGCAAACTATAGTGATTCTTTCACATTGTTTTAGTTTTCCTTGGTTTTCTCGTGAATATCGTGATATTTTCACAAATATCATGATATCTATGACACTGGTTACAATGAGTAGCTTCACAAAATTAAAAGAAAGAAAAAAAAAATATGAAACCTTAGATCTGAAGCAAGATAGAACAATTCCAGTGTCACAAATGAAATAGACAAAATAAAATTAAATAAGAGGTAA
The DNA here is from genome assembly GCF_008831285.2 of Nymphaea colorata. Lineage (NCBI taxonomy): Eukaryota > Viridiplantae > Streptophyta > Magnoliopsida > Nymphaeales > Nymphaeaceae > Nymphaea > Nymphaea colorata. The sequence goes on from NC_045144.1 coordinate 8,280,388, forward strand.
CAAATCAAGGCAACCAGAATAGCCATTTTGATTAAGGTCGGATCATGAATGTCATCAAAGGAATCATAGTTTTGATCATTGTCACCAATATCATTCTCGGGTTTTTAACGCAACTTTTTTGGGAAAATCTCAGGAAAAACTAAAAAAAAAATAAAAAAATAAAAAAATAAGGTACAAATGAAATAAATGAGAAACTAATAGGAAAACACAAATAGAACTATATAAAAGTAATAGAAGGAATGTTTTTAATGATAATAAAAATGATTGAAATGATTTAGTTTAATTTTATATTTAAATTCACGAAATATCAATGATAAAAAACAGGAAAATGAAAAAATCGTGAAAAAATCGCAAAAAGATGCGATAAGATCGCAAAAAATATTTTTTCCACTTTTTTTAAACTATCACGATTTTTCCCCATTTTTTCATTTTTCTTATTTTCGACGTTAATACTGCAATATTTTCAAAAATATCGCGATATATGTGACACTGGTTTTGGTTAATGCAGAAATTTATTTAATAAAGGACCAAAGTTTACCAGAAACAGGGAAACCAAAAATACGATTAGAGTCAGAAATATACAAGACGACAATAAGGAAAAAACAAATATAAATTATAAACTAATCAAAGTCTGCAATCAAACTTAACCTTTGTCACACTTGGCTATCTACTTTGTTATCCTATCAACTTTGATTGGCTATAATGTACTCTACTTCATTCATGCTTAACCTTGCTTAACCTTTGTCACACTTGGCTATCTACTTTTTTATCCTATCAACTTTGGAAATGGCTGAGTGAAGTTGAGTGGGCATGTCTCCTACTCTATGTTAAGAAATATTTACCTACCAAGGAATTTCCTAGTCATTAACATAAGAGGTGACGGAATCTACGCTTTAGCAATTGCTGAATTAAAAATCTGTTAAGATGAAATGAACTCAAGAATTGATGTGACTGACTATGTTGTTAAGGCCTCGCCTAAGCCTCACTTAATCCCTCGCCTAGTCGCCTAAGTCCACCACTTAGGCAATGGGATACGTGTTGGCGCCTAGGCTGGCCTAGGCGCCAACACGCCTAGTCCATGAGAAAGTGAAAAGTCACCTTCCCTTTCAATTAAAGCTTTCTTAATTGAGTATATATTGTTATGTACTTTATTTTGTATTCATTACGTATTTTTATGTATTATTATGTTGATTATTCTTTTATATGTATATCGTTATATGTGTATACTATTAGTCACTTAGTATGCTATATAGAATTGTGATACCTCATACTTGTTATATGTATAATTAGTAAGGTTATGTTGCGTACTTATATCATAATATCATATATTTATATGTATTGTTAATTTGTTATATCTGTTATAAACTTATATGTATATACTATTATGTTAAATTATATTGTAATACAATTGGTTATTCTCATTATATGTATTGTAATATGTGTACTATGTATATACTGCTATGTACAGTCTACCTGTTATATAGTATTGCATCAACCTATTATATGTATATACTGTTATATGTATACATTAGTTTGGTTATGTACTTGTATGTATGCTATTATGTACTGTTAATTTTTTTTATCATATTATGTATTTCTTTAAGTACAGATGGATTAACGCCTTCTTGCAGATTTACATTCCTTCTTTTAAAGATTAGATTTATTTTTTATTTTTGTTTCTTGTATTAGATTACATTTAATAAGTAATGTTAAACTTCTTCTATTAATTTTGCATGTTCAATGAAATCAACAATTAATTTTTGATAATTTGATTATGCTTGTTATATTACTAGTCTCCACATTTCAAATATTAATAATAGTTAATCAAAATAACTTGACATATTAAGTTATTAACATAACTAAAAATTTTAAATAAAAGGTTGCCTTTTTTGCCTAGGCGCCAGGCAGCGCCTGCGCACCTTGACAACATAGGTGACCGATGATGGATCTGGTTACAAAAGCACTGATTCTAGTCATTTATAATAGTTTCACTAGAACTACTTACAAATAGTCATACTCTACATCATGACATAAGATGAGTAGGTGAAAGAATTATGAGGTTGGGAATGGAAAAGCAAAGGTATGGTTCAGAAGTATATGGATATACACATGATTGTTTTCTTTTCTTAGTATAGAATTGAATTCAGATTTGAGCTAAGACATGGAGAGTAAAGTTTTTGCGATAATAAATGTACATAGCATATGCACACATCATCGTAAAAGCATGATTATGATTTATGTCCAATACTAACGGATGCACATCAAACACTAACAAAGGACATTATGTAAAACAAATTCTAAACATGCTTACTTGTATAGATGTGTTCTACAATGTTAAAAATTTTAACCCCAGTCCCTCTAGGGATTTGTGGTTTGTTGAACTGGAATAGTCTTGGGGGATGTGCCCAAGGTATTCTTCTACGATAATTATTAAAACATAGCTGTAACGACAAATCCTAAAAGCAGATTCATAGTAAAAGAAACACTGACCATGTTTTAATTTTAAATAATGACATATGAAAGTGCAAGCTGAGTCTAGTAGGTGGTTTGTCATAGGAGGTGATATTGCATGAGCTCACTATGGCTGCACACTCCTCACATGTACTAGACTACCCACATGAAATTAGGCAGCACAAAGCCCATGATTCTACTTATGTTTTTGTTTAAAGAGAGAGACGTCTCCTAGTCCCTCAACCCAAGGGCCTAAAAGGAGCCAGTCTACCACTTCACGGGATGTTGGTGGTTTGACCTTGCTGTTGTAGCAATGATCTTAGATATTTCGTGAGGCTTCACTACAAGTTCCCCTCAATCTTTGCAGATCGCCTAGTGAAGATATATTTTGTTCTACCTATACATTGTGCCCATAGGTTTTTCTATTGATGCTTGTCACGATAACTATGATTAATTGTCAATGAATTGGTGTGACTTTGTATCCCATGAGAGTTTTGTATACATCGTTTGTGATAGCATTCCATGTGTAGCATGAAAACATGCAACTTATAGACGGTAGCCATATGTATCTGCATATCTACTTTGTCGGACCATGTTCCACCCATAGTTGAATATTGTCGTGATCGGATAAATTTGGCCATCCCTTATGCTTCTACAAGTAGTTCTTGATAGATTGTTGGCTCCGAGATTGACTTCCTCAATTTTTCAATGGACTAGCATTGGTGATCTAAGCACTACATCAAGTCAGGGATTTTATGGGTGTTTTGTTGGTTGAGTATAACACCTAGTTTGGATGGAGAGAGAGAGAGAGAGAGAGAGAGAGAGAGAGAGAGAGAGAGAGGAAGATATGGAAACAAAGATATTTCCACGTTTGGATGAAGAATTAATGGGAAGGGAAAGAAAAGAAAAGTTAAGAACTGTGTTTGGGTGTAAAGGAAATGAATGGAGAGGGAAGGAAAGGAAAGAATTTTCTAACATAATTATAATCCCTCCAAAAAGAGAGATCGGGAGGGAATTTCTTCTCATTTCCCTCCCTATTCCCTTTCTTTTCTTCCATCCAAACAGATTGTAAGTGTCTTTGTGTGAGTCCTAAAGGGGCCACTTAAAGCAGTGTTTTGTTAGTTTTTGGTTGGTTTGCAGCTGTGGTTAAGTTTTAAAGACTCGATGTTTATTTCTGTTATGGTAAAAAAAATGTCAAAACTTGGGTTGTGACACTTACAGATCCTAAACCTTTTGGAAAGATGCTCCAGAAAAGCTTAGATGTTGATTCACACAAGTATGAGACATGCTGAAATCAGCCTTCCGGATATTACTAAGGTCTAAAGCACAATTTACTGGGCCATCAACTACCACCAGGGAGAACTTAGTTACTCGATCGATGTTAATGCCGTTAGTCCGATTGAACCACTTCCTTAATAACTGGATGACCACCAAATCCCTACTCAGGACAAAATTCCAACAGTATCCTTGCGTATCAACTCCAATGAACAAATAAACTCAACAATAACCAACACCGTTAGTTTAACACCCTAACTTCAAGTACAGGAAAGCCGGTATCCCAATACCTGAAGCACACCCTCCAATTATATATAGCAAAGAGATGGCCACTCAATTGCTAGTCAAGACTGGAATTCGCAACTGGTCCTAAACAAACTTTAACTGTTTAGCAATAAATTAAAAAATGGTGCAGAAGTCAAAAATATTACCCATAATCGGCATTGCCAATCCGTGCTCTATAACTAAAATAAGAAATAAATCAGATGCCAACCTTGAATGGCTCAATCACGATAATGAATGCAATTGAATCTCAATCACTCACACAAAATGAACACCAGTAGGACAATTTGATTTCCTATACCAATTTCGTTATCCTCCTATTCAACCCACAAAAAAATTATATTAACCAATAACGGAATACGCCATGTCCACTTGGATGGTTTAGTAATCAAATGCACACATATCAATATAATAATGCGCACATCCCACTACTCTGATTCTAAACTATCCTGGTGATGGCAAAAATCTCGATTGCAGGAGCTTTTCAAGTGAACGACGTTCCCTGAACGATACCGAGAACCACCTCATTCGATTCTGATGAAAACCACACTGGATTTTCAGAAATCAAGAACGGCCAAAGAAAATCACGACCACTCGATTAAAAAAAATGAATGTTTTTTAAGTGGCTATTCGTATCGCATGAGGCTCCGGAATCAGAAGCGAGAACAACAGAGAAAGCAATAGAGGAAAGAGTCACCGAACCGACCATATTGAACGCCCATTTCTCCTCGTCCTGGATCTGCGAGCTGATAAATTCTTTCACCTTCTCTACTGAAACGGAAACCCCCGCCATCAGCACGACTCAGAGCTCGGGTGTCGGGAGACGAATTGGTAGGGGTCCCTCGGGGAAAAATCTCTAGGGTTTTTGGACGGAGCGGGTGAGGGGGGAAAACCTCTCCCTCCCAGGTTTATATAGTAAACTTTATCAGGAAAATGCCATCCACTGGTGGTTTTGGAAATTGCAACAGCCCAACCTCCCGGTAAAGGTGTGGACGGAACGGGTTTGCCCCCACCCAACCCGACCAGTACGAAATTAGATATTGTTTCGGATTTGGACATAAACATGGACCTTCGATTAATGCTTGGATTTGATCGTAACGTCTGAATAGTGATTGGTATTGAGATCCAAGTGTAATTGACTAATGTTTATTTGGATCCGGGTTGAGTTTAAGCTTGTGTTGGAAACAACAAGTTTTCACCAGAAAAAGGACGCTGAATGATTACATTTACTTTGCATGAGATAACAACATCATGAAAACAGTTTAAGATATTCAACCACGAACTAGTTGATTTCCAAATGGTCCCTAGAGCCATATTTTTCATTTTTTCATCAAAAAATGTCAAAGTAACGAGTATCATCCCATTCTCACATGCATTATTCTTCAGAATTATAAATGATGGATATGCGATGCTCTAGTTGATAGATGTATTACGTCTCATTCAAATTCCAAAACGACCAGGAAATGAGAGGCTTTGGACTTTTGGTGTTATAAAACAATAGGCATTGGGACTCTTGGAGAAGAAAGAAGAGGATCTCTATGATAACTATATGGCCTAACAATCTCTTCTTTAACAAGAAAAGGGAGAAATAAATTGCATGAGGAAGGGGTGAAATATTCTAGGTGGTTCGGCCACTCGTGATTTCTTCATCCCTGGTAAAAAAAATTGATAATTTTAGAGATAAGAAGTTATAAATTGACTAATTAATTGTTCTCAAGCTACCTTCTCCACAATAAATGGCAATCTCATATAGTTCCTGCAATTGAAAAAAATGAAAGGACAATGAAATAGTTAGATTGAACGCACGAACTATGAATATAATCAAGTATATTACTGAAACAAAGTTATATTACACAAATAAAACAATCACATACAACATAATGATCATATAAGTTTTTAATAAAGCCTTACTTGAGACATAATCTTTCCACATAAAAATAGAGATGTGATCACCACCAAGTTCATTGTTACTTCCACATGGTTGTGTTTGTTGAATATTTTCGTGGTAGAGAGAAGAACTCACTAAGGCATCCAACAAAGTAGATTATTGGCGGATGGACTCAATTGCAAAAAAAAAAGCAAAACCTGTTTCAAGAATAAAAAGGGCAAAAATGAGAGAGAGAGAGAGAGAGAGAGAGAGTCACCTATCGATGGAAGAAGATCCCAGCACAATCCCACACTCAACAAGTCCTCCTGCAAACGACCACAGATAAAGGATCTTTAGGAAGAGGAAAAGAGTAGGAGGAGAGAACAGATAATGAAAAGGAAGCAATAGGAGATGAAGTGGAGCTGAGGCGACGTTGTCGAGGGAGGAGCTTCAATGGCTTGCGAATTGTTCCAAGGTAAACCACAGAACGAGTTAGAGCAAGGCAAGTATTTATGCCTACTGTTCTGTTGTCGAGTCTAACCTTTGAGTTCTATTTCTGTCGTTTGAGTTATCATGAAAATTTTGGAACATGTTCTACTTGTTCCTAATTGTTTCATGCTTATGAAACGACCTCTAAGTTTTGTTGCTCTTTAGGGACATATATTAGAATGAACTTGCGCCAAGGAAGATCCTGGGTTTGGCTTGACAACACCAAACTCATTACAAGTAATCATTGGATGTGAAGGCACAGTATTGATATTGTTTGTCATGACATTCTCATCTTGAAGTGTTGAATCTTGAAGAGCCAAAGGAGCGACTATAGTATATTCATTTGTTGTATTATATTCTTCAATGCAAGGTGTGTCGCTAGTTAAGTTACAAAAATTTTATTGTATAAAACAAACTTCAATGGTGAATGGCGAGATCCACTTTGAAAAATCTGATCCTTGAGAATGATGAGCGTCAGCAACTACAGATTGAAACAAAGTACACACATAGGTGTAAAAGAGGCTGAAGTTTATGGTTAGTATCGTCCCTGAGGTTGTGGAAAACGTAAGATGTCAAATAAATGTTCGAATGGTTTACCAAAAAGTCTTTGAAAATGTGAATCTAAAAATGATAGAACTATTGGACAGCATGTACATGATCCAAACAGCGGCATTGAAGACTTCAACCCAGTGCTTAGTCAGAATAAGAGCTTCAAGGAGCATTGACAACTCAATTCAACTATAGTGCAGGGTCGATGCTCAAAACCACCAAGATGGAAACAAGAGCAAAAAAATTCAAGAATCCCTTCAAATATCTTAAATTAGATATGTTAATGGTTCCAATTTTTAATTTGATGTATTTTTTAACATATCCAATTTATTTAATGGGTTCAAATTTAAACTTGAATGTAAATTAAGAAATGTTTATACCACATTTGAATCCGACTTTCAAATTCACATTTGTATATGATAAAAAAATCAAATTCATTCAAGGGACCTAGGCTTAACTGCTCAGCGATACTTCTTATACCGAAGGAGCCAAAAGTTCAAATCCCGTGGCCGTTGCTCCACTCCAGTTTGTTGTTTCTTTGACATGCAAATAATGACAAGTGTAATACTAAAATTGAGTCTCAATAAATTGTAAGTTGACTCAGGTCCCGAAACAAGTCAAAACCTTTGAAGTATAATGGTACGATGGTGAGGGCTTTACTCCTAAGGAGGTTTCCTCTAAATGAACTGTAAAAGAAAAATTTACAACCAAATCCAATTTGATGCTAAAACGGGACAGTTTAAACTCTAAAGTAAGGGACTAAGTAAAGGTTTCATAATTTTTTTGAAGAAATTACAAAAAACCATGTAAAGAATGAGCCAATAACAAATAAGCGCCTAACTTTCTAAACACTTCAAAACCCAGCTAACTTTTCCATAAGGGCCCGTTTGATGGGCGGGTGAAATTTAACGCGGTAAGTTTACCATGGTAATTTTTTTTAGAAAAATTTAGTGGATGAAATTTCACCCTCTTCCAAAACGAGGACCTGTTTGATTGTCGGGTGAAATTTAACGTGGTAAATTTAACCTTGTTTGATGAACATGAAGAATTTAACGTGGTAAATTTAACCCTGTTTGATGCACAGGAAAAATTTAACCTAGAAAATGTTGTTTTTTTTCTCCTCCCCAATCTGACGTTGGAAGGAGTACGAATGTGATCTTCCAAAACAACAAAAGATCACCACTCAAATAAATGCCACAAAAGCTTGTGTCAAGAAGCCGAAACATCTAACGAGAAAGATCATCACCTTATCACTGGTTCTTATATGTCCAGATTACCCAAACACACCACCAAACGAGAAAAATCATCACCTCATGGAACCACCACCAAGCCAAAACCAATAAACAAAAAATGGACTGCAGAACCCATATATTTCTTCATGAATCATCCCAAAACAAATCACCATACAGCCAGTTCATTAAGAGACGACCATTCACACGATATATGTAACAAAAAGCAAAAAGAAATATCCAGCAACACCTTACAACAAAAAGCACCTTCTTGAGAGCATCTACAACTGCAAAAGTTATATATTTGTTCCCAAAAGCATTAAACAAAAATTGTTGACGAAATGAACTTTAAAAGCATAACAAAGTTTTATCCACAAAAGTTACATGAGTACGAATCCACAAAAGAGTGTATTTTCTACTAAGAAGAAAAAAAAAGTTTAATGAGTACATATCCAACAAAGAAAACATGTAATCACAAAACAAGTAATCCAACATTTGTGGCTGCACTTCCGTTCTTCAAACTTCGTGTCTTCTATATCTTGCTTTGCGATGACATCTTCAATGAGTGGAGACTTGCGTACTTGCACACCATACTTGTTCTGGAAATACTCATGCATGTGATTTTCTGCTACTTCTAATGAATCAAACGATCTGAAGATGGCACCCTTGTACCGATAGACTAATGGTTGGCACCGCTCCCAGCTGTCATATATGTCTCGCCCACGCCCTTCGAAAACCACATAGTACTTTTGGCAGGGCATCATCTTCGTTGTCCTGTTGAAAAGAAAACAAATGTCAGACAATCAAACTGAAGAAGTTGTCAACATTTATAAACAAACTTACTATTCAATTGATAATCTGTAAACATTTGAGATGATATAGCTGCTCTCAAAGCATTGTTGCTTCCTCGCTGATGTGTTTGGCTTGCAATTTCAGGTTCGCTTAAGACAAAGTTATCAGTCGAAGGTGCATCTTCATCATCAAATTGCTCGGCATTTGGATTGTGTTCAATTATGAAGTTGTGCAATACACATGTAGCAAGAACGATTTGAGCTTGTTTTTGGAATGGATACTGAACTTGCATTTTCAATATTGAAAAACGACCTTTCAACATGCCAAAAGTTCTTTCTACTGTATTTCGAAGTGATGAATGCCTATGGTTGAATAATTCTTCTTCTGTTCTAGGTGAGCGTGCTCCCCGAGTGTTAAACTCAGACATATGATAACGATGTCCTCGATAAGGTGTAAGCAAACCGACAATGTTTGGATACCCCCCATCAGCCAGATAAAATTTTCCTACAATTGAACAAAATTTATTTATACATTGATACATGCTTCTTAAAAGAGTGAATTGGTTGGTGGAACTACGTACCTTCTGGGACAACAAATGGGTCTGTTTCATGATCTAGTGCATTGTACAATACTCTTGAGTCTGTTGCACTTCCTTCCCATCCAGCCAAAACGTAGTGGAATCTAGTATCTAATCCGACTACAGCCATGACGTTTTGAGAAACGAAACCTTTTCTATTGCGAAACCTTGCTTGATCTGAAGCTGGGACCCATGCAGGTATATGTGTGTCATCGATTGCTCCTAAACAATTCTATATGACAAGGCAACTAGTTAGTCATGTTGTAGTTTGTCTTGTTGTATGTGTCATGTTGAGTTCAAGATGATGAAATTACCTCAAAATATGGAAAGAATCGTTTAGAATGTCGAATATGTGCTGGCATCATCTCATCAGTATACATATCGCTCGTAGCACTAGGCTGACATATTTACTTATTGTTTGTCCGGAATGTTGAAACGTATTTTGAACAGCACGATTCCGTTCATTATGTCCAATTGTCAAAAGCAATATAGCTACTTGTTCTTCTACGGTAATGTCACGAGCATCCTCCAACAAATTTCTATCCCTTAGAATGTTACACAGTCTCATATATGTATGCCCTTTCATACGGAGTAAGTCCAAACAATTTCTAGGATGACCGTGAAGCATAAGTTGGACAAAAGATGTACCAGCATCTCGAAATGGATGAACAATCCTCCTAGATGATGGTTGGTCTTTTAACCAAAAGAAGACGAACACAAAAACCATTCGAATGATGAAAAGCACTCGTTCATTGTCATCATCGAACATGTCAACATCAATCATTTTGACTAAACCGCATGTACATGTAAGGTGCTTTATTGAATAACATAATTTCCAACATGTGTTTCAGCACAACAAAAAAGAAAGGATTGCAGGACAAGATCATAATGAAGAACAAAAACAGATTGCTTCAATAACAACAATTTCACACTACATGGAAGATCATGAAATTATAAGTAAAACATACAACAAATGTTATTGTGCCAAATGAATCATACAAATAATTCTACTAACAAATATGGAATCTTACCTATAAATCACCAAGTCTACGTGACAACCATGTTAGCCGGTCTTCAGGTGGAACGTTGAGAAAGATCATGAAATTTGTTCCCTCTCCTAACAGGTCCAGACTCAGCAGTCTTGTATGACTATCTAGTAGCCCTGTGTCCACCATCTCTTGTAAAATTTCACAACATTTGGCATATTGAAACCCTCTAGAAGTATGTGTTAGGGCGTCCACATTTTTAGCTATACCATTCAACAAATTGTAATACATGTCATCATTGGTTGACATGTTCCGTTTTGACCTACGTGTACTTGTATTGGTTGTCGGATTCTCAGTTGTAGGAGTTGTAGGTAGTGGCGATTGTAGGGGTGTACCATCATTTGGCGTCTGTGTAAATGACTGTTCACTATCAAACTGCATGTACGAAGGTGAATTCTGGAAAGCAGGTGTACATGGGAGTGGTTCAGTCTCAGCTTCTAGCACGTTGTTTAATGTTACTGCGTTTTGCCCAGTTGCATGAGATTCGCCATATACCTCGGTGAACTCATCATAGTATCTCCATACTTTTGGCCCTCTGTACTTTTTCCTATTTGGATATTTCTGAAAAAATTCATGTGTTCAAATATTGCACAAGCAAATACAAGTGAGACAAAACCTAACAGAATTAATTTTATAATTTACCTGAACATAGTCGTTCCATACTTGGGGGTCGCATTTGTTAATTGGGTCGTAGTCAAACCCACTTGTGTTCAACATTTCTTTCATCACTGTCAAGTTGGGTTTGGAATACTTCAATTTGTTTTTATTTTGTCTTTCGTGAATTCTGGACCGAATCTATCCATCATTCCTTTTTCAATAGCTGTGTATGCTTTGGGCTTCAAACCTCCGCCGGATTTCATGCCAGGTATGCGTGACTGCTCCACAAGAAACTGGACTATGTGGTCCATTTGTGGTTCAGTCCACGTAAGATTTTCTCTTGAATGACCGCTGTCTTCCATGGTAACATTTTGTATAATAATTCTTCACAGTAACAGTTTTATAAATCTAACATGAACAACAGTTGTACGAGAAACATTTTAAAACATGACATTAATAATTCTATATCATTATAAAACAAAACAAAGAGATATTTTAAACTGTCGTTCATAACAATTGTGTAAATTTTCACTTGTTCAGCAACAAACCGACACAGTTAAAATCAATTGAAACGCTAGAAAAACATTCCACTAGATGACCAAAGGATCCAGTTAAAACCAACAAAGGATGGTAATTTCAAAAGAAAAATGAACATGCAAGCAAGCATATGGAATGCATGATGAAGCTACAATCGGAACCATAAATACATAAATGATGTAATAAAACTACTGATGGAAAATAATGAACATGTGTGACAACATAAGCCACCTCAAAGAAGTGAAGGTCCACATACATCGAATCTAAACATCAGTAATACAAAGTCAGAAACTAATTCACCTTGTTTCTGAACAACTGGATGCAAAAAAAAAAGTCAAAAACATTGAAAAAATGGCTGTTCATTTCAGTATGGATTGCCAATATACAATCCATAAGATCTAACCTTCCATTGTCTGCACAAGCTTCTTAAAATACACATAAAGAAGTATGGAAGGCAAGAAACAATCATTTTCTTTAAAGAATGAGAAAAGGATCCTCATGCACCTCAGGTAGATGTTATAAATCGATGAGATTACTCCCCTTGTTAATGTGTATTTGCTCTAGTTAGGAGAATCCTTTCAAATGACAATCAAACAAGGATTTTGAGCACGATATTGATAGAAAAGATTAACATGCATCCCTGTTTCTAAAGAAGAATAGTATGCATCTAAAAATTATATAAGAACCTTAGCCTTATTGGTTAAGACACATGCATTTCAAGTGTGCATCAGGCCAGATATCTATTAAGCTTCGAGGTCCCCACCCAAACACAGGTCAGTTTGGGGCTTAGGCCCAAAAATGACAGTGCCCAAACAAAAGCTGGCCTGGTTCTGTTACAAAAATTAACAGCCATGGCATGGTGCAACCAAATAAAAGCATCCAAATCTCCCATTGCAATGATCTCCAAGAGCCTGTCAGAAAAGTGTTTCAGCCTTGGAATGATAGAATATATGCATTCAGGTGGGCTACCGTTGTTTCCTCCTGCTATTTTTCCATTACAAAATGAGCAACTTTCTTTGTTTCCTCCTGCTATTTTTTCATTACAAAATGAGCAAGTTTCTATGTTCTTTCTGGAAATGAAAGCACACATGCAAACTATTGAATAACTTCCACAAAGAAAAGAAAAATAGCATCCGCACGGCAGCAGGAAATTTCTCATTAGAAGCTGCCCGGCATTATGAACTAAGACGTTTTCCAATCACACAATTTAACCTTAGCAATATCAGTTTAGAACTTCAAAATACAGGCAGAAATCAAATGGAATCAAAGGAGCGAACTGTTAATGTAAAGCATTGTGTGTGTTGCATGGAAAATCCTTCTTCCGGGATGTTGAATAGCAGCAAATGTGTAAGCGCTCACATAGTTTAGTAAGACTGAAATGACGCCAATCAATTTTTAGGTTTTGAGAAAGGGAGAAAGGGAAGGCAAGAGAGAAAGGGAGAAAGGTTTTCTGGATCATTAGCGCCACAACACGCAAGGAAAAAATGAAAACAATAGAACCACAACATGCATGAGCAAAAAGGAAAACAGCATACTAAGGAAAACGCCCAAATCTCGAAGAAGGAGAAGCGAGAGAGATAGAGAGACTCACAGCAGAGGGGGACAAGCAAAGAGGAAAACGCCCAAATCTCTGCGTATGTCTTCCCTGCCATACAGAACATCATCTTAGGACATAAGAGAAAGGGAGAAAGGGAAGGCATCAGATAGAGAAAGGGAGAAAGCATACCGACGGAAGAGCAGAGAGGCGATGGCGGAGATGCGACGGTGCAACGGAGAGGATAATGCGCAGCAGCGACGGTGGGAGTGAACGCTTATGCCACGGTGAGAAGCAGGAGGGACGAGGAGCAGCGGAGGGAAGTCGGGTTGCTTGAGCGCCCGAAACAAAAACTCGAGCTGTTGAAATTTCAACCGCTCGAAAGTCAGAGCTCGGGGCTCGGACTTTTGAGCGGTTGAAATTTCGACCGCTCTCTTTTATAGAAAATGAGAGAAATTTTATTGTGTTTGATGGTTGTTTCGTCGGGCGGGCGCACCCGCCCGTACACATTTCAACCGCGGGCCCCATTTACCTCGGGGCCTAAAATTAGCAAACAACAGTCAGAGAAAAACACTAAAATGTTCGATCAAATGACAAATTTGTCCTTACTAAAAGTTCTTTTTCGAAAATAAAAATATATATATATATATATCGCCCCCTGGCTGGGCGGCTAGGGGCAACGGCGGCGAGGGACGCTGCAGTTTCCGGCACTAGAAAGGAAAGGAAATCGTCTACGACCCTCTGTTGCTAGCACGACTTTCTAGCAAGCAACGTGACCCCCAAATCTCCACAAACAAAGTATCAGGACACCATGAGAGTAAGCCATGTATCCAGCAACAGGATTGCTATCAGGGAAACCGGATAACTCATGGAGAGCATTGAAGCAAGTTGAGGACGCGATCGAGAAGCATACACCATCCACTCTTTTCTGACCCGACGAAGGCATTATCTTCCAGAATGGATTCTTCTGGAGTGAAGACGGGTTTCTTGAGCGGATTCAGGGTAGCGGCGCGAAGAATGGAGTTTGAAAGAAACGAGTTTCGGGAAGTCGGTGGGGTGATGTGAGGGGGAACGGGGGACGCCGAGGGTAGGGCGACGAGAGGAAGATGTGGCGGCGAGAGGTATGGAGCGGACAGCTTTGAGCCCATTTCTATAACGTAAATTCCTTGTTTAAATAAATAGTGATAGCAATTTCATTAATATATACGTGTGGACCATTAGACAAATACTTATTAATCCAATTAGATATTTATTCAAAACCAATTTTAAATCCATAATTTCTTAAAGCCGAATCCGATCCAATTTGTTAATCAAAAGTAAATTCTTTTTTTCATATCCGACTTATTTTGGGTCGTCCGATCGAGTATTCTATTCAAACTCAAATTTGACATTCTTGTTCTAAATGTATCTCATTAAGATCCTCCAAACCTTTACAAATAAAATGAAAACCTCCTAACATTAACACCAAATTAGAGCTTGATCAGTTTTTAAATATTTATAAAAAATTTGACCGCAACTAAAAATTGAGAGAAAACAGTTAAAAAAGACTTTTTAAATATTTCTAAAAATTTGACCTCAACAACAAATTGTGAGAAATTAGTAAAAAAAATAGACCCCTCTCTCTCTCTCTCTATTATATATATATATATATATATATATATATATATATATATATATATAGCATGGCTCTTAAAGGATGGGGTAGCTCACCAGCAACCTGAAGTTCATTTTTTCATATCTTTCTAGCACATTACTTCGACACGCCATACACGTTCGACACATTGTTTTCAGGTTTCAGATGGTTTAAAACAGTGAGGCTTTTTTAAGCTTCAAATGACAGTTTTTTTTTCTTTTTGAAAAAACACCATACATTTTGAAACAATTAATTTTGGCGAGAAAGAAACAAGTGGTCAAAATCGTAAAAATAAATGCAAAAAAATGAAATTAAAAAACTGATAACTAAAAACTATAAAAAACAAGAAAAACGATGAAAAAAAATAAAAAAGAAACAGAAAACAAAGAAATGTTCACACTTTTTTTGGTTTTGGAGTTTTTCGAAAAAACATGTTTTTAACATGCTTTAACACGATATTTTGGAAAAGAAATAAAAGAGTTTTTTGCGGCTATGCCATCAACACAATTGTTGTTATTCCTCATTTGGGGTATCTTCATTCATTCAGTCATTCCTGCGGTGTACAGGTTTGTCTAACCAACCAGGTCTGGGACACACCATTTTGCAGCTTCCATTGGAAGCCTCCCCATCCTCCATGAACACATCATCTGCATAGGGCGCACAGGACTCCAAGCGAAAGCCTTGCCACTACTTAGCGTGCTAACAGAATAAGTCGGATAAAATATGTTAGCACGGGCAAGCTAGCCAGCCAATGAGTTCTCTCTCCCATAATAGTAACAGTATCCAGATGATGAGCTCTAAGAATCTTATTGTAGATTGCAGAGGTTAAATCAATTTCCTTATGACCAACCTGATTTCATGAAGTCACCACGAACAAATCCTTGCAAAAAGAACAGCAGAAAACCAAAGCAAATGACAACCCAAAATTGATAATTGTCATTGCAAACAATCTGTTCACTATATATACCAAGCCAAAATTAGATAATAACAATAAAAATGCAAGTAATCATCCGGAGTTAACAAAATCAACAAGCCTCAATTGGGTTTCTCCAGAAAAACGTAACAAAAAATCTCTCCCTGCAGCAAGATGAATGCACCAACTTAACTGCCAGCTCAATCTAATTCAAGAAACGTTCCTGCGTAGGGGTTACCCCAATACTGCCAGTTCAATCTATTGGGCAGGAAACCCATAAAGAGAAAAGACTCCTAAGCCACCCTTTATCAATTTGGGGAAAAATAACAAAATCACTCGTTACCTTGAAGTGCTCTAGAATGAATTCTATTGAAGATAACAATAGTAATTCTAAAATAATAATTTATCACCAAAGGTCGAATGGGTGCTTGAAGCCTTGAATCATTTTTAGAAGCATTCACACCAACACTGAAGATATTACGAGGTTGGATAATTTCACCAACTTTTCTGTCACCTCAGCAGAATGGGAAGCCAATACAATCCCCTCATGCAGTGGATCCTGCACCAGCATAACGACTCGCCCTGCCATTGCCATTTTGATCAGTGTGCTGAGAACTATCACCTCCCCGTCCAGATGTGCCCCAGCCACGTGCATTGCCAACCTCACCTCTCCCATAACCCCGTCCGCCAAAATTACCACGACCTCTTTGTCCATCATTTCGGAACCCACCTCTTCCTGGAGCAAACCGGCCCCCTCTCCCACTACCTGTGGAGTCAAGAGAAGCAGATGATCTACACCAAACCAAAGAAACCAATGGGAACAATTAAGGTTAAATGAGAGAACTTGCTCACTTCGGGCTGTAGAAGTTGTTCTCTTCTCCTCCACAAAGCACTGCCGCCCGCCAATCATAACAGGAGAAGCCTGAGAGCGTAAAAAAAAAAAAGAAAAAAGAAAACGTTAGCATATATAGATTAATGAACAACAGCAAGCATGCAACATAAAAATTCAAGACATCAAACAATCACAGCTTCAGATCCCGGCAATAAGCTAATGCAAGTTACATTGTGAAAGGGACAGAAAGATAGGCGCACCTCAGTAGTGCAACAACAGTTAAAACATCCACAACAAGCAAAAAAGTGAAGGAATAAATAACCTCCGTCTCATGAGCATGCAAAAGGATCACCGCATCTAAGGCTGTGCGTGCAGAAAATAAGTCGGGTGAGTCGGGATGTGTTGGATTCTAAGATCCAGGGCCACCAAAGACAGGGAGGACCTGGTCCCACTCCCATTTGGAGGGAGTGGTTATACCTCTCGTCCTCTCTTGTATGCACAAGTTATACCTCTCGTCCTCTCTTGTATGCACAAGGACAGTAGGAAAGATAGAGAGAGAGCGACTCCCTCTACCATACATGCTCTTTTGTACAAAGGAGAACCCTCTTGCTAGGATTCTCTCAACTCTAAGAGAAAGAACACCAGAGTCGTGGCCATTTAACAAAATTGAGGCAAGAGACACATCTGGAGTTTCAACATCACATGGGTGTGGGTGTAGGTATTGGTGCAAAGGATGTTATATATATATATATATATATATATATATATATATATATAGAGAGAGAGAGAGAGAGAGAGAGAGATAACAATAATAAAATTATAAAGATTTTAAGCAAACAAACACATAAATTCATTATTCATAAACGATTAAATTCATATTAAATTCATATAAAAGTACCAAACAGACAAAGAACAAAAGAACCTAATATCATTTTGACATGTCCAGTCCTGCTGACATGGGTGTGGTGCCTCCCGGGATAACCCGTGTGACATAGCAGTGCATTTGGGTTTTGAAGAATTCAAACTACCCCTCGTGTGAAGTTCCCCGTTGAACCTTCAGACATGAGTCTTCGTGTCAATGAGAAGTAGCAATTTAAGGTAAGTGAATGAATACCTAATATAATCTTGAATAGCACATTAATGATGTTAAAAGGTACCAATAAGGATGCAAGGGCAAGATGATGAACAATGACTAACTAAGAAGAAAGATGAAATGAATAGAAAAGTAAGATGAAATAAGTTTCAAATCATATTATGAGCTTCCACCAAAATAAGGTTCATCAAGCTTCCTCTCTTCAGGAGAAGCACGAACTTTATTCTTCAGCAGGAAAGTTTACTGCATTAGTCATGACTCAGAAGCTTCCAGTTACTAAAGGACAAACCAAGCTGGCTCTAAATCTCAGAGGTGATAACCTCAACTTTTCAAGAACTTTGAATCCACATATCTTAAATGTAATGAGGCCGAAGCTGTTTGTGCATGTGCACATCCACATCTGCATGTGCAAGCAAAACCAGGATATGTTGACTCGCATCTTTACAGGCTTGAAGGCAAGCATATCCTAGCCAACTTTCTGAAAATGTATACTGAAGAAGTGTATATCATGGATAAAATGGAAAAGGAAAATCTAACAAGCCAACAAATACAGGAAAAGGAAAACAGAGGATAAACATAGCAGCATGTACCTTCTTCCAAAAAACTAACTACTATGTCATGCAGGTGATGCATAATGTCCTAATGCACCCACATAGTCACGGCTGAGGTGTAGGTCTGTGTGAGGAATATGCCAACTGCATAATCTAAGTGCTGTCAGCTGCACCTCAACATTTTGATCCAAAACCAGGTGCAGACCCAACTAGGGTCAATCACACATCCACTAGGCTGAAAGTGAACCAGGTTCTTTTAGGTCAAGAAATAGACTCTAGCGAACATTGGCTGATTCTGATTTTATCCACTTTTTAGACTAAAAAGTTCATCCATTTTTATAACAAACGAATAAAGGGTCAAAACAAGAGCTATGTTGTCAAGGCATTGCCTAGGGGCACGCCTAAGTGACACCTAGGCACAACTCCACCTTCATCGCCTAAGTCCAGCAATAGAACATTGGCCGATTCTGATTCCATCCACTTTTTATAATTAAAAAGAAAAACTAAAGAAATTCATCCATTTTTTTATAATAAAAGAATAAAGCTGTCACCTAGGTGCGGGGTGCCGGTGCGGCACATCCCCAAAAATTTAGGTGCGGTGGTGCGGAGAGAATATTTATTTGTTATTATTAATTTATTACATATATATAGAGAGAGAGAGACACACACACACACATATAAGAATTAAGAAGTTTAGAGTATACACTATAGTCTATACACTCGATACCATACACTTTATGGATAAATTATATATGAATATTATACATTACATACTTATAAGTTATAATGTATTGTGTATATGAATGTAACATATTAAGCATTAACATGCTTACAAAGTACAAGCACTAAACAAGTAAACAAAAAACAACAAAACCATGACAGAACACAGAAATGGAAAAAAAATGTTAAACCCTCCTTTAACATTTAAAATTTTTAAAATAAAAAATATCAAAAAAGACAAAAATAGGTTTGACGAGGTTTGACCACACCCGACTCGAGTCAAACGCGAGTCAGGTGCATGTCCAAAATGGACAAAAATGATCGGGTGCGATCAGCCACACCTGACTCTTGTTAACCCGAGTCAGGTGCGAATCCGAGCCACACCCATACCCGAGTCGTGTTGACACGGGTGCGGCAGTCAAATTGCAACATCCAAGTGACTTAGGAATAAAGGGTAAAAACAAGAGCTATGTTGTTAAGGTGCTGCCTAGGCGCACACTTAAGTGACACCCAGGCGCAACTCCACCTTGATTGCGTAAGTCCAGCACTTCGGCAATGTAAGGTGGGTGTGCGTTAGGCACACGCCTAGTCCTGCCTAGTTGCACCTATATAGTTCATCGAAGCCAAAGAGGCACTCACTCATCTAACTCGGTGGGGTTCTTCAAGATTCTTTAATAAGGATTGAATAGGGTTGAAGGTTGTAAGTTGTGAAAGACGAAGAGATAGTCTTCCACTCCTCCTCCAATGTGGAAATGGTTATTTAAGCAACCAGAAGGTCTGTATTTCATTCACGTCAATTTCATTTAGACAATGGTTCAGATGATGATAGACTTGCATCTTCTTCATATCATTGACCACTAGGATTTTTTGGTTATGATTTATGAATTGAAGAGAACATTTGAATATAGAAATCTATTGTATTGACTTTCAGTTTCTTGAATCTTCAATGCTATAAACTTTACATTTTTCTTCATACAAGTATAATATAAATCATATAATATTGACCGTTATGGATTGTTTTTATATGTCACTATTAGTCATATTACATAACTTAGCAAATGATTAATAACTTAATATATATAATAGTTGTTTTTCACACTTTTTAACGTATACATTAAGTCATATATGACCATTTGATACATTATATAATTTATTTATATAATATTGACTGTATGTTATATATACAGCCACAATTAGTTAAATGAAATACACCTAGGCACTAGGTGCAACCTGTCGCCCAGGCTGCACCTGGCAACTTTGATAACATAGAAAAGGAGGTGTTTCTAAGGCAAAATTCGCCCCCACATTTCCTCTCTCTCTCCCTCTCTCTCTCTCTCTCTATCTGTGATGCCTGCAGTAGCAGCAGAATGCTGTTTTATTTTTATTTGCTGTCACAAGTCATGGTCAAGTGAATGCTCATCTGCCTTCTCCGTTTTTATCTTTTAGTGAACATGTTTCCATCTATCATATGATATATATATATATATATATATATATATATATATATATGAGACATGCTAAATTTGTTATAAAATCTCATATGGATATGTACCTCAAGGTTAATCTGCTCTGAAATCTTATGGATCTGTATGTTCTAGCGAAATATGCAGGTTAATGCTGAAACATGTTAAAATACTCCTACCATACAATTATATATGTTTGTTGCACCTATACATAATTTTTTTTCTTTCAGTGCTGCACCTGGACCCACACCTATACAACATAGGTTCACTACTAATATCATAATCCATAGTTGAGAGAGTAAAGAATCTATTACAGATGAAGCAAGACCAACAGCCACTTGAATTAATTGATTCAGTTTCAAGAAGCTTATTCGTAGATTGACCAAAGAGAAGCCTACACAAAATTTGTACGTTCCATACTCGACTAGCAACATTGCAAGATATCTGACAGGATACCTTCAATTGGAAAACATTTTTACTGATACTGAAGGTCTGAAACCAGAAAGAAAACTAGGTATTATTAGACGGTGAGAAAACTAACACTCAGCATCCCACATCAGCTAAGGTGTGGTTTGAAAGTTACATCAGTACAACCAGCTTAATCAATTTCCCACAACACCGGTTACCCCATCCCATCATACAAAAGGGAAAAGACAAAACAAGTACTTTAACATGTGTTTGTTTGTGCATGTGTGTGTGTGCCTATATATATATATATATATATATATATACATACATATAGGGGTTGAACCCTCCCTTGTTTTCCCTCTGTCTCATTCAGATTGTTCACTATTTGGCATTGTGAGAGAGAAATCGAGAGAAGCTGGTAAAGTATTACTGTTACCATACACTTACGTATTAAACTAGTTCAACATTTTCAATCTGCATATAGTTTTCAAAAAACTACCTACACAGATGTGATATATGTATGTAACTGAGAATTGAGAAGTGTTACTGTACAACTGATTGTGGTACACTCTACTTAAATGTTTTCAGCCTGAGTCTATCTCCCAGCAAACTAACTGTATGGACATGATCCCAGTGTTTGATTAGATTTAACAGTGGCTTTGATTCACTAGAAGATCTGATTATCCTATATATCCATATTGTCAGTTAGAACACGTTTAATTTGAAGAATTGAAACATATCAATCTGTAACTTGCATATTTGGGGCGGATTCATATGTTTAAATTGCATATGGTTGGCCAACAAGATCGTACTCCATATTTCATGCTGCATTGCATGTATATGAAAAGGTATATGATGTTCCATGCTTCGTGCTGCATTGCATGTATATGCAAAGGTATATGATGTGCACGAACAACTCATAAAAGAGTTCACCTAGAGGAGGACAAGGTTACAACTTACAGTTAATGATTCAAATCCCCCCTCCACAATATATTGTTCCTGACTCTAAACATCGACATAATACACTAGAAAATTGGACGATCCCTTATTCTGAAGATAAGGATGTTGCACCAGTAGCATTAGTTGAACAACCACCACATCAAGAGAGAACTTAATGGAATGGGAGAGCCTAGCAGAATAGTAAAACGTAGCAGAGCAGAAAAACTTGGTGAAAGCACACCAAGTCCTTATCATGGATACATATTTTCTCTTATTTTGAGTAGTCTAAACTCTAAAGGTTTCATCACAGAGATTTAAACTTTAGAAACATGTACTTTAAATTTTACCCTTAGATTAGACTAATATATTAGGAACCTTAGTTTTTAAGTTGATTTAAGGGATACACTTTGATTACCATATTTCTGTTAAATTGGTGTCTCGTGTTTGAAATTTATTACGTTTCCATGTAACTTATGGTTTTGCAACTCATGTTTCTCAGACTTCGTATTTTTCCTAGTTTTCTCCAATTTTATATTTAATTAAAATTGTGATCTTTTATCTTACATAATGCATCTAAGTATTGGTCTTACTAATAGACAGTTATATTACACATTCTATAACACTGATGGCAACTAACAAATGGTGCCAACAAGCCAATCAGCCTTTGGATGGGACGAAACTCTGTGGTTGAGATGCTCCCATCTAAAAAGAAGCTTTCCATTCTTTTTAAGAGCATTCTGGTCATTTTCTGAAAAAAAAAACTCTAAAAAGGGCAGCGGATGAGGTACTTTTGAAGCATTGAATATTTTAGTAATCAAGTTGAGAAAGCCTGGACTCTGGTTAACCTGTTCCATGTGCGGCAACCCTGGTGAGAAGCCATATGCCAGACTGCCAGTGCCACAATGTGACTGAAGCAAAATTTAGTGATAGTAATAACTTCTATGAATTTGCAATTAGAGGGTTAATCCTTGCTCCAATTGAGATGGTTTAGACTTGTCACCAAATGCTTCAAATATACATTCCTTAAAATTCAATATTCTTGAAATTTCAAACCTATTAGAGTTTATATATTGTGCATTTGCGGACAAAGCTAAGCTCCATTAACTTTGTCTATCTTCTCTCACACTACAGAGCAATTGGGCAACCATTTTACATAAATAACTATACAAGCAACATGCTGAGCCTCAAGCAACATGGTGAGCCTTCCATTGGCCACTCAATAGAAATGCTTCTGGAAATTTTCCACAAAAAGACAATAAATAATTAACATGATAAAGGCTAAAAACAGCATCAGGAAATGAGCATGGAGCTTCAAAAAACAATCACAAACAAATATCTACCTCGAGTGCATCTTGAACAGCACTTGAATTCTCGAACTCCACAAAACCATAACAAAATCCTTGTTGCTGCATGGAAAAATGTAAATGAGACGGGCCATAATCACAGTCATAAATATATCTTCTAAGAAATTTCTCAGGAAGGTTTTCTTCATAAGTCTTCTTTAACTTCCTCAGGAAAAACATGGAAATCCAAAAACTTATAGAAGATAATAGAAACAACGAGAAATTATGAGTTTTATACTTTTTTTCTTACACAACTATTGTCAAATATTCACAATTTTTTAGATTATGAAAGAAACATAAAAACAGAAGATGCATCCTAAATATACATTTTTTCCGAAAGAGGAAATATTGTTATATTACCATGAAATAACATGATATTTTGAAAATATTGGTATATCCCAGTGATAATATCAGTAACTTCAAAATGTCAAAAATGTTACTATATCTTTAAGATATTGGTGATATTTGCAACTATGGACAGAAAAAATGCCTGCAAAATGCACTTGAAGCAGAGAAATTATGAATCAACCTTATTGCTTCTCACTTGAATTCCTCCAGGCTTAATGACTCCAAACTTTTTAAACTCATCTTCCAGGTGGACCACAGTGGCATTCATGGGCAGGTTTCGTATGTAAATAGAGCGACCATCAGCTGCAAAAATGGTTAATGAAGCATATGAGTAGAACATGAGAATCTTGATCCAGCCTTTATGTGCTAAGTAACATGGATGTTTTCGAAAGGTACCATACCATGACCAAAGTGGATGTGTGTCAAATGCTGATATTGTAGGTTATAGGCACGGATCAGAAAAGCAGTTTCTGTTCTGCCCAGTCCAGCCAGCCCATTACTTGTGAATTATGATGGGATCATTTTTATCAATTTTCAAAGTGCATAAAGAACTGCTCCATCTATTCCTGCTTGGTGACTACACACATAGGATTCCTGGATTATGTCGTCCTAGAAACATGACCTCTAGAATATTTCTAAATATTCTTTAAATTTTTAACAAATCTGACCACATAGATGGACTTGGAATTTCCAAAAACATAGAAACTATTAAAAAAGAACATGACTTCCCAATGTGAGACTGACAAAGTTAAGACCATTAACTTTAAAAATCCTTGTAAAATCTGATATTTGATCAGTTCATCAAATTTTATGACTTCATTGAACCCTATATTTCTGGAATCTAGAATCCATTCATATCGTTGGATTCATTAAAAATAACTTCAAAACACTGAAGTCTAGATGGGATTCAGACGTGCAGACAAAACAAAACAGCACAATCTAAGTGGCCCACATATGCTGGAACTCGTTAGAATTCGTGCTGATGCATAAGCTCATGATGAGTAAGAAACTGCAAGAAAAACAAATTAAAATGGGTAAAGAAAATGACAGGTATTTTCACTTCATCAATCATGGCTAGGTGGTAGACTTCCAAGTTGTGGGTTAAAATTACTGACCTTCTCCTTCCTTATCAGAGGAACCGTTGTTAGGAGGTGCTGAAGTTTCAGATGCTGAAATAGGCACAGGCACAGCAAGAGATGGCCGTTCGGTGTTTGGACGTGCTACCCACACAGGGGCAGAAGAACCAGCTGGAGAATCCCCTGCGCTGTCCTTCATGGCCTTCAACTGCATTCAGAAGCATTGCTCAAGTTGTTGCCTAGGGGGATCCACCAAGAATTTATCAAGTACAAATTATCTGAGACTTACAATAGAGGCATATGTTTTCTTAACAGGCTCTTCCTGAACAAAATTAGAAGGTTCAACCACAGGCTGTGGTTCTTTTGGAGCCACATCAACAGTCTCTTCAACAGATTCAACTTCTCCAACCACAGAATTTTCTTCAGGATAAGAAGCAGCAATTGCCTGGTCACCATCATTCAATTCTTCTCCTGGTGCATTAGAAGAATCTAATGCATGCTGATCTTGAATCTCAGTGATCACTGGACAAGAAGCATAATAAATACAGAACTAGGTAACAAGAAACCACACTACAAAAGATCCATGCAAGAGGTACCTTTTTCTGGTGTTAAGGGAGCTTCAGAAGAAGCTTCACTAACACCATTAGGTTGAGCTGGACCATCTGTTTCATCCAATAGTCTGAACACATCATTCAGAACATAGTAACCCTTCTCTTGTGGGGCTAAGAAAAATGACTGAGTGAATTTCCTGCTTGAATTTCCTTCTCCTAAAAGGGATCCAGTCACTAAAACAACTACGCCACCATTGAAAGAATTCTGTGAATCAACGGTCTTAATTTCTGACTTGAAGTTATGGTAATCTAATGACATTATCTTCTCGTTGATATCCTGAACCAAAAATAGCCATATCAAAAGTGGTATGTAATAATCTTTTAATCATCTAGGTTCCTGTATCCAGATGCCACGATTCATGATAAATTCTTATTTCCAAGATGGTGCAATCTAGCCATATATAAACATGAATGAACATGAACTAAGGAGGAAAAGGAAACAAAAAATCAAAAGATATATAAATACAAGAGACCAGGTTATAATAGTAATTTCAACAAGGTAACCCAAAAGATGCTTAGCAACAAAGCGAATATAAAAAGGATTGAGCAAACATACTTGTGTGGTTGTTACTGATTCCATTTTGCCATCAGAATGAGGCCTTCCCATCACGCTGGAGTCGTGATAAAACCGACAAACCAACTCAGGTGATTGGTGAAGAATATGGTAATATTGCTCGACAAAAGCATTGCCAATCTGCAAAATGGTCCAATTAGATTCATGTAAAAAATAGAAACTTTAGAACCAAGTAGTAGAATCAATCAAGATTCCCACCACTTCAACGCTATGGGTAGATCCAGAACTGACCTCTTCAGGTGCCATCCCTACAGTGATCCATGAACATAAACACATAGAAAAGGGTCATACATTTATTCAAAGACAAGGAAGCTAAGCTATAAAAAAATTTTGAAAAGCAAACTACAAAAAACATTGCCCAAGTACACGTGTGTGTGAGAGAGAGAAAATGAACCTAGTAAAAATTTGTAGCGCCAAATACAGTTTATCTAAGTTTAGCTACAAGGCTACAACAAGCATACTTTTAATTAAAGAAAGAGACTCTTAATTAAGATTCATGCATGTAGATAACCTTGAAGTACAGAACCCAATCAAAATTCTCCTTTTTTACTAAAAGGCAGTGTTATAGTTTCTTGATATTCTAATACCATCATAACATTCAACAAGCATACTAGCAAAAGGATCAATGGAGAATAACTCTAAAGTATGCATACACAAGAACACTAAAAGCATAATCCCTAAAAGCTAAACATGGAAAAGCAGGCTATAAGCCTAGAACACTGGAAACAGTAAACCAATAAATCTGAAGGAAAGTAGGACCAACTACACCACAATATGTACGTCTTCCAGCAGAATTAAAAGCCCAACCTCATTTGACCATTTACTACAAATCGAACGGATTGAGCAGCTATTTAGCTACCAATACAAGAAACCAATTGCATGACATGGATAATCGAACGCAAGCAGAATGGCACACGAAATTTGAGAAGAAAAGTATCATAGATTTCAAAAACTAACCTCTAAACATTAAGAACACAAACCAAATCTTTGCAGGGAAAAAGAAAAAGAAAACCCATGCAGTTGTGGTAATTCAATGACCATAACAAGAAAGTGTGGAAAAGAAAAACTATTCAGTTCTGGTAATTCAATGACCATAAAAAGAAAGTCCTTACATCCACCAACAAACCAAATGAAAGCTTACTAAAGAAACATGCTTCCATCAAAATGGCAAACCTAAAACAACAAAATGAATCCAAATCCTTTGCTTGCAAACTACAGCAATCAGATAATTGATCCGGTAAAAATCCACCAGGTAATCAACAAAGGCCAAGATAAAAGGGAAAAAGGAGAAAACCATACTGCGAACTAGCAAAAGGGAAAATCCATCTAAAGAAAGAAGGGGGGAGAAAGACCACTACCTACACTAGGATACGCTTAACAAAAGAAGCCCAACGGCAGAAGCACTCCAACAAGGAAGAAGCAGATCAAAATCTCAGTACAAAATCCAGATGGCAAGAAGATTCAACTAAGCAGAACCCGTTTTCTCAAAGTTCAAAGGATACCCAATCCCGGAAAACATCAAAAACGTCGCCTAAAACCATAACCGGACTCAAATCAGTTCGAATCACCAAGCAAAAACATGTTGAAAACGCCTACCAGCATCACAGAACTACAGGGAAGGGAAAGGGACGTTCTCCGCCAAGGAGAATCAAAAGGAAAGGAGAACGAGATTCCCACCTTCGATTCGATTGAGAAGCAGATTCCGCGGGAAGGGATGCGAGAGGAAGGCCGATAATAGCAACGCGGAACGGAAACCTGGAGTGCCGATTTTGTAAGACTAAGTTGCGTAGGATCCACACCGTGAAGTACGGAGCGACTTCAAGTGGAGCCCCGGTCTTGTGTTCAACGTCTTGTGTTGAATGTTCAACGGAAGAGTCTATGCTCCATAGCCTTGAGTGTGTCGTTGGGTGTCCCATACTCGACTCATACTGAGCTCAAGCTCAAATTCATGAGTTTTGGTCAAAAGATGTTCGATTTGAACGGAACTCATTTGTAAAAAAAAAAATGTTGGGATGTTGTCACCTTTAATATACCTGATTTATCGGATGTTCACAAAATTTCATATCATATACATTTTTAAATTTGCAATCCGAATCTATTCCAAATCAAACTTCCAAATATACATACATAAATATATGAATCCAACTTTTAAATACATAACCTGAACCGCATTATAATGTATTCAAAACCGGCTTGCAAAGTATATAGACATTGGTATAGGATATTTACTTAAAACTAAATCCAAGTCAAGATATTTATTTAAAATTAAATATAAATATGGACCCCATCAAATATCACTTATTAAATTCGAACCAGATCCAATTTTTTGGTTGGATGTCAATTTTTTTATATCCAATTTTTTTTAAGCAGTGCAGTCATATATCCAATCCACATCTAATCTATTGACATCTTTAAAAGGAAAAGACTCATTTCATATTCTAGTCAAAAATTTAAAAATAATAATAATTATTTGAACTATGTGTTTTTGTAAAATTCATAAACATTCCAAACCAACCTCTACCGAGGCACAAGTACTTCAACCTTAGAAGAGAAAAATTGGTCATATATATATATATATATATATATATATATATATATATATATATAGAGAGAGAGAGAGAGAGAGAGAGAGAGAGAGAGTAGAGCAAGGTAAGGAGGAGCTCCCTGATGGATCCATTGGTAAGCCAGGGCATTAGGTCGGTCCGCTAGATACCCGAAACCCAGGAGAGGGCTTACCCAGGAGAGGGCTTGACTCGAACTCAATCCGATTAATTTTAACGTAAAATAATATATAATATAATTAATTGTAATAAACTATTATAATTATATATAAAAATTAATAAAATATATATTAAAAATATTCTCAGGCCGGCCCGTTTTCTTTTTCCCTTGCTCGAGCTAGAGTAGTGCCATGTACCAGGTGTCGGTTGGTGGTTTGCCTCGGTACCCAGGCTTAGCGGTGGTGGAGGAGTTGCACCTCTTAAAAGATAGAAAAATGAAAGATATGGGCCATCCATATTCTAGATCAGATGGTTCATGCTTGATATCCTCATATGTATATGTTATTATTCAGTATATATATATATTTATGGGTAAAAAACACAAGTTTTGGGTCATTTATTTGTAACTTTAGCATTCGATGTTTTGGATATATGTAATTTAGTAAATTTGAAGCATGGCAGTTCTTACAATAAATGTAGCCGAACAGAACAGTTGTCTATATTAGGTACCAAGCATTCGATTGGGGTGTGAAATAAAAGATTGGAGCTTGACCCGACGGTGGCCTATTTAATGCCCACTGTAAACGGTGAGAAAGAAGGCAGCCCAATTAATGCTCTCGTCTCGTCAGCAAGTTTGTTCTCACTAGGGACGTTAATGGTTCATGTTCATACCATCTTTCATTTATAGGATGTTCACATATGAACAAAAGTTTATACCATATCTCAGTTGCAAAGTCAGAAATTTCTATTTAAATTTCAAATTTGAAGGGCTACTCTTATTTAGAAAACTGAAAATTTGTGATTTTTCTATATGTAAATAAAGATAATTTTGTAAATTGTCCGCACCAGGTATAATGTTAATGTAGCTCCACCACTGTTGTATCAGAACCCTGCTTGTTAAATTCACAATCTAAATCCAATGTCTAAATTTGCATCTGAATCCCACTTTAAATGTACAACTAAATCAGAACCGTATTATGACGCGTTAAAATTTGATTCTGAAAATACATGAAGATTGGAGGTAGACTAGTTATTTAAAACTGAATATGATTCTAAATTCGTTCCGGATATTTATATAAAACTAATTATAGTTTTAATTTGAGCTAAGGATGGGTTTTTCTAGTTAGCTCACCCTTGCAGGATCATGATTCTTTATCCTGGAACATTTTGTAAATGGGCCAAAGTTTGACAAGCTATATGATAGAGGCAAAGCGAATAGATTTTAAATCAAAATCCAATCTAATTTCTTAATTGGATGTTAATTTTTCTTTTCATATCCGACTTTTTTGAAGCAGTTCAGTCAGAAATTCAATTTAAATTGGATCCCAATGTTATTGTTCATTAAGTATTCATTCCCTCGTAAGGTTGGCACAACGGATGAGGCCTTAGGCGGCTAATCTTTACTTCAAAGTCTCAGGGGGAACTCCTTATGCGGCAAAATGAAGTCATTGATGTGCAAGTTAAAGCATAGTAAGAGTAACACTCTAGGGCAATAAAACATACTATGTACCCTAAGAAAATGAGACATTGGATGGGAACTTCAGCTTTCAGTCGAGTCGAGTTGTGAGTTTCCTTGCTCACCCAAAACAGTCAGCCCTCCTTAGGCCACATTTATTGTTCCTACTCACAGGATTCAGAATAAAGAATCAAATGTGTTCTAGATATTGGTTGAATAGATATTAAAAAGTAAAACTTAATAAACTCACAAAATTGTTGCTTACCTTTGTTCTTTTTTCTTTTTTGTTTCGTTCTAATGCGTACACAATAATAGTGGGGCCCAAGAAGAGGGGCACAAGAGATTTCGTGGCTAAAATTAATTATTTAAATATTTCATCTTTTTTACTTGCATAAATATATTTACTTTTACTTTTTTCTACATTAAAGAAAACTATCTTTTAACTAACATTAGACTTAACTTCTTTCTTGTTGTGTTTTTATCATTTGAATGTTTTTTGGGTGAGTTGGAAAAGTATTTTATTTTGTCCTTCCACTAAAGTTAGAGTTTTCCACTCTTCCCCCCATCTCCATAAAGTAATAGGCTTACTTTTTGTATTTCGACCCACACGATGCCTTTGTTACATATCAATGTTGTCCCTTTTGCAAGTACATAAGTTGACACCAACACTACCTACCAGAACTCACCCTACCTGTTGCACCAAACCTCCTTGGTAATAAAGCGCATCCATTTCATGTTTTCAATTTCATATATCAAGAGTTCTTTACTACATTACTTTATATCTAAATTAAGGTCCTGAGTTTCAAGTTAAAAATGGGTTATTTATGATGAATAAAGTTTTTTTAATTACATAAATAAATATTTTTCTTGGTTTTATAGGTGTTATCATCCTTCAAGCTTGAAACTAATTTTTTTTCTTAGTACTTTTTACATTTTTAAACACAATTAAAATAAAAGCTCAACATTATTTTGTTAATTTGTTAAGTCCTTCTGCAATCTTTATATGTAAACCAACTTATACGATCAGCTAATTTTTATTTATTAAAAAAATGGATATTAATTTATCATCTTCTCCACCTTAAATGTCATATGAAATAAAACAAAGTTTCGCATAATAGTGTCAATAAGTTTAGTTAAAAATATGAATGTGTTTGTTATCACGGACGGGGAAGCGCTTAGGGAACGAAACCTCGTCTATTTTCTAATATAAATATGGATTTTTTCCCTTTGGCATTTTATTTGCAAAAGCAAGTCGTCTTCCAAAGTTGGAACTTGGAACTAACAATTTCATAATACAACAATAACAATAAAGTGAAAAGGTTGCTGCAGTAATAACATTTTAATGAATGTCCCATTTTGTAACATGTATCGTAAAAATGTGATGGCAACGAAGCTAAGTTAACTTTCATTTCTTGACATATTCTTACATTGAGACTAGAATTTTGTGGAGGGAAAAGAAAAGATACTAACGGACTAAAAAGAAAAGAAAAACAAAGAGAGATTAATGACAGAGAAGGTAAGGGAAGTAAGAACAAAAGTTGTTCAGTAAGAAGGAAGAAAAAGGAAAGCATTTCAAAGAACTCACATCGATTTATAGGGATGACAGTTTCAATCATTTAATCTACCATTTTTAATGGTTTTCAAATAAATAAGTAAAGAGAAATCGTGGGTCTTACAGACCATGACACCATTGTTTTGACATAAAATATAAAAAATAACTATTCGGCTACAAAGGTAGTCTGCTGATTTCAATTATATATATATATATATATATATATATATATATATATATATATATATATATATATATATATATATATGAAGTGGAATATGCCAACAAGATGGCTGGAGCAGTAGGGACTTTGAATAACAAGGCTTGAAAAATTTAATTTTTTAACAAGCAATATTGCAAAAATACTGGCTAATGCATCAATAAACATGTGAATTAAAATATTTTCGGGAAGAATTTTTCAATAATTGAAGAAAAGCAAAAGGATCAGTATAGAAGAGTTACAAAGGTTCCATAGTTATGCAAGTCTAACATCATTTTTTATTGGGCTTTAGTAGCGGAAGTGAAAGAAAACTGTTCTTAAACCAAGGAATCCAGGGCTCGGGTCCCTGCTGGGGCTCCCTCAACTTGGTTGTTGGGGATTGTAACTTGTGATTACGCAAATATATTAATGTTTTCCCTAGAAATTGAATATAGGGAGACGCCTTTTGCTACGTGCGACTTAGCAATATTTAGACTGCCAGTATGTGTAGAGGAGATTAAAATAGCAGTATTTTCAATGAGAAATGGGAAAGTAATGATGTCCATATATGACTGAACTGAAAAAAATCGGATGTGGAAAAAAATTTAGTATACGATGGAGAAATCAGATCAGATTCAAATTTAAGAAATGACATTTGATCAAATTTGGATTTAAATTCTAAATGTACATTGATTTGGATATGGGTTCAGGGCAGATTTGTTTTAAAATAAATATCATATATATATATCTAATGCTCTTTTGAAAATAAAAGAAATTTGGTTAAAAATTCGGATTCAGATTCTTTGTTTGTATTCGAATCCAAATATGTGATATAAAAAAAACAGATATGGTTAAAGGTATATGTGATTCGAATCCAATGGTTGACATCCCCATGGAAAAGCTCCAAAACATGTAAATTGGTTGCTAACGTCAATAGATCTCTTATCACTTTGATTCCTAAATTTGCAGGCACAGTCAACGTAAGAGATTTCCCTTGTTGGGGAGGATCAGGGAGTGCTTCTACGAGGGCAATTAGTCCATGGAAAGATCCTTCTAGTCCACGAATCGATTAACAGCACAGTGGGGGTTCTGTAATGTGAAAACTTAGTTTGAAGGAAAGTTTATGATTGCATCTATTGGGATTTTATTCGCAGAGCTGGTCGCATAGCGATTCCTTATTTTTTTGATAATAAATTATAAGGATGGGAATACTCTCTCTCCTCAGATTTGCAGTTAGTTAATATAGACAAGTGAGAACTGTGAGATGCATTTTCTTACAACCTTCCGCCCTTCCTTTCTCACAACAATTGATTATAAATTGCTTTGGAAATGTATTGTTGAATAAAATACCTTTTCCCCATCTTATTCTTGAGAAATGGCTTTGAAATGTGAGAAATGTAGATATGGCTCATTAATGAAAAATAATTAACAGAGAGGCACAATCTATATCCATTTATTATTGATTAACCATAATAAGAAAAACATCTATGGATTAATAAAATTGCTTATAAACAATTTATGCGCAATGGCGATTTTCTGTAAGGCATCCTGTAGCAATGTATACCATCCATTCTGGTATACATTATTCCATAATGTTCATATTATATGTTAAATACACCATAAACACATATGGTTGCACTCAATGTAGTGGTAAAATGCAAACATAGCCAATTTTCTGATAGTGGTAAAGAGCACTTAACATTCTCCATGATTGACTAAAAAAGCTAGATCAGTTTATTTCCTTCAAGCTGATGTGGTAATTAACCACTCGAGTTTGCGGTTGAGGTAAAACTTGTCAAGTTCGAGTTACACGAGCTCGACTTATTTAAACACAAATCAACTTGTGGTTGTTAATCTTGAGGGGCATGTCAATATTTTTTTTTTTCTGAATTTTAACATCCTTTTCAGTGGTTGTTATTTTCATTTAAGGAACAAAAAAAAAAATATATGAATCAAGTGACACAAACGTAAACAACTTAGGCTCGAACTCAAGCACAACCAAGACTTGTATTCACATGTTGACCTTCTTCAACTTGAACATTATTAAACTGGGGCTTCTTATAAATAAAATTAAATTTTCTATCTGTTTATTCTTTTTACCCAGATTTAAAGAATAGAAAAACAACAACACAAGAAAATTGAGACGAAGGACTTTAATCTCTAGCATCTTTGGGGACAAAGTTAGAAAGCACTGTATAAGCAATGATCAATTCGAATACCAGGCATGCATTTTGCTTACTAAAGTGGATAGTATGTACACGAGCGAAAAAATAACATACAAAATATACAACTACTAGGCAGCATGGTGGAAGCCGCCATGAATGAGTCCCCACAAGATCCTGCTCTTGATAATACAACTACGCAACACGGTGGAAGCCGCCACGAATTATGCTACAGAAATTTGTAGCCAGTGGCACTAATATGAGAAGTTTTAGATTTAAAGGGCACGAATGTCATATAATGAATTAAATTACGTGGACTTGGAGGAAGTAATAAAGATCAAATTATGTGAGTCTGTTCCACTGCATCCTAAGCCCCTATGGTTTTGTACTTCCCAACTTCTTAGATTCTCGCCAAACCACCCATCCGTTAAGCAGTTGATCCAAAATTAAACATCATTCCCAGCTCTTCATTTCGACTCGTCAAACTGATCCTTCCTTCTTGCAACCATCGGTCGGACCCCATTCGAGTCGATGTCACTGCAAGAATCTTGATTCGGTCAATTAGAGAAGAGAAAAAGAAGACCTTTTTAGTCAATTCCCGGTTTGAAAACTTGAGAGGAGAGGTTGAGGTTGAACGCAGGGATGTGTTGGCACCGACATCCTGATCTCAGTGGCAGCCATGGATGGGTGGGAAGCGGACCTTGCTTACCATTATCCTTTTCTCGCTGCATTCCAGTTGCTCAACATCGACGATGACAGATGACACCTCGGAGGAGGGCTTCCTGCCGAATTGACGGACAGCATAAATTCTGCTGCATCTGTGAAATATCTCTTTGTCATAATGTGATTTTCAGCCCTTTGATCCAAATAAAAGTGGCACAAAAAGTCTTTTTCCTTGGCATAATTTGTGTTAGGGTAAAAGGCATAAATTGATTCCATAATAAATAATTGAACAAACATAATAGAAACATGTAGGTGCATATTTTATGAACTAATACCAAACACCAAACTTAAAAAATCGCCCATGCGTACAATATAATCCATTACAAGCATCGATTGTGGTCAATTAGTCTGAACGTCTAAAGAACTTAGAACCATAACCGAGGAGTACAATTACAGGAGAGTATTTAAACCAAGGGAAAGTGTTACC
The DNA here is from genome assembly GCF_008831285.2 of Nymphaea colorata. Classification (NCBI taxonomy): domain Eukaryota; kingdom Viridiplantae; phylum Streptophyta; class Magnoliopsida; order Nymphaeales; family Nymphaeaceae; genus Nymphaea; species Nymphaea colorata. The sequence goes on from NC_045144.1 coordinate 8,315,356, forward strand.
TACAAAAGATACATCATAGCGGCCTTTGGCCTTCCTCCTTCCCTGAAGTGAAAAACATCAATGGCTACGGCTCATTAACAGCGAGGCAGCAGGTATTTGTTGCTTTACATGAACGGAGCCCTATCCGAATATCTAGTAACTGCTAAGCAGTTACTAGATTTTAATCTAAAAGTGCTCCTAAAAATCCTCCTAAGAAATCTCCCACGTAACCGCAGCTAGGGTTTGGGGAAAACCTAAAGGGCTGGGCTTTAAATTCCTAGCAAACTCTTGAGATTTAATAATCCGTGAGAAGTCCTTTGGAAGAAAACCCCAAAACTGACTTTGTCATCTTCCTCTTCCTTTTCCTTTTGCTCTTGTCTGCTGTTCTTCACAGGGGACGCTGGAGATTTGCTGCATCCACAAAAAGGACTCTTCTGCTGTAACGCTAAACGTCCAACATTGGTATCAGAGCCAGGTTGCCCTTCGACTTCGAAACCAAGTAAGTACATTCGGGCTTTGTTGGTATATGTGAAGTATACAAATGGACGCTACCTACATAGGCATGAATATCGTTTGTCTATCATGATATTCTTCTTATCATGGCTAATGAGTACGCAGTTACTAGATAATATTGAACAATTAGACATTCTGCATTAAGCATGCTCAAGTGGTATCAAATAGCAGTGCCATAGATATATACTCTGTCTGCAAATTAAGAGTTCAAAGTTATGTTAGCATGCCCCTTTCCCTTTCAGATTGTAAATTTTGAGCACGCTTGAACCTGCTACTCTAATAAATGAAGCATGCTAGTTAGAAATTTGTCATAGAGTTCTGTTACCCTTTGCTCTATGGTTGTTTCTTTGTGCCCCTGTATCCCAAAGGGGACAGAGTCAGAGACGAACTCTGACCTAAGCATGTACAACGTCAAGTTTTTTTTTATTACCAGTATATTGAAACCGTTTCGACCCTCATCGAGGGTCTGGCCAGGGAACAAATTTTACCTTTATCGATGACGAGGTGATAGTTCAATGGGATCTTAGAGGTCGGATTGAATGCAGCAAAATGTGTTAGAGGTTGGATCAAAATCAGATTGGTACACTCCAAATTGACAAAATTTCAATCTAGATTTTGACCACTTGCTAAAGGAAACGAGGAAGGATTACCTTCGTGTAGTTCTCTGCGTTTTTTGAAGCCTGCGACAAATATCTTTTAAACCGACTCTCTGAACTTAATCAAAATCCTCTGCTGTTCTAGAAACTTCCAGACGCGTTAGAACGCAGGCGATTCAAAACACTGTTACGAATACCCTTGTTCAGTCATCTTTTTCGTGGATACCCAAACCCACGACTCTCTTGCTTCTGTCACAGACGTCGACAGCAGGTTCCCAAGTTGGGGTTTTTTTCCTCTGTCGCCTACACACCGACGGAGCAAGAAGAAAGTTGGCCCCTTTCTGGATGGTTCGTAAATCGAATCACCTCTGCCACGCGTTTTTTCCTTTTCTGTCACACGCTCCCTCTCGTTTCCCTGATGTCCGCCACTCCTTTCTCCTATCTACCTCTTCTGGTGACCAAAACTGGGGGACACGGGATGGAGTGCGCTGGTCAATTTATTTTCCGACTAAGGAAAGTCCCCGGGCCACTTCTGCAGAAATTGCAGCCTTGGGAACAAGGTACTGCTGTGGGGTTCCGTCGCCCTCCCTGTCCAGGGACAGGCAGAGACGTGTGTGGAGCCTGCATTTGTGACGGAAGAAATCCAGCAGAGCTCTCTGGAGAGGAAGGAGAAGCTCCTAAGAGGAGAGAGAAGGAAACTGGTGAAATGAAAAAAATAACACGTACGAAGGGGTATTTATACTCAAACTTGAAAATTACGAAAACAGTTCATATCTTTCGTTAGTTTCTCTCAGGAAGCTGTTATATTTTCTTAAAATTAAAGACGCAACACTTTTGCTGAAAACTTTTTCAAAAAGAGGCTCGTAAAAGTTATTTGCATCAAAAACCTGGAACTTTATAAGAAATTGCTTGTGGGGACCCTCAAAGTTATTATAAATTGCTATAAAGGGTTCCGAAAAATTATTTAGCAATTTTAGCGGAAAACCTTGCACTTATGCAAAATTACGTATGGCACCCTCTAGCTTGTTAAACAGTGGAGAAAGATGGTTCTGAAAATGAAAATAACTCTGAAAAGAGTTATGTAAGTACTAAATTTAATCTACAGTCTTCTTGTTCTAAATATTTTAGAATGTTATTTGAGATTGATGTACATGCTCTAGAATATTCATTTTAAGACCTCTTGATGTGATATTTATTACAAATTTTATTTCCTTTTGTTATTATTGTTCTTAACTTGCCATGGGAAATTAGTTAAGAAATGACATCAAGAGTCGGAGCTTCTAAACTAGCTAAGACTGAAAAACTGAATGGGACAAATTTCCATGCATGGAAGCGTAGAATAATGTTGGCCTTGACTTTAGAAAGACTCGTTTATGTGATCAACGAGCCTTTTCCAATTTTAGGAGACAAACACACAGATGAAGAGAAAAAGACATATGAGTCATTTTCTTCTGATGATCTAATGGCTAAAACTATTATGTTAGCCTTCATGAAAGATGATCAAATCAGAGTCTTTGAAGATTGTCCAACTGCCAACGATATGTTTGATACTATCGCTTCTAAATACAATACTATGACTGCGATGCACATACAGTTACTGCAAGAACAATACAATTCCTATAGGATGAAAGAGTCAGATAATGTAATGGACCATGTCAATAAGATGTTGGTCATGGCTAAAGATTTAGCCGTGGTAGGCAATGTCATATCTGACAATATGCAGATCAGCACAATCCTGAACAGCCTACCTCCTTCTTGGGATATGGCAGTTACTGCTTTGAGTGTTCAATTTGATACCCTTACTTTAGAAAAGCTTCTTATACAGTTAGCTCTACAGCAACAACGTCTGACCAAGAAAAATAGAGCAGAGTTGATGACAGTCCAGAAAAAACCTGCTGGTAGTCATGTGCCTATAAAACCAAAACAATTTAAAAATCGAAACGATGGCAAGTTCAAGGGCAATTATGCAGGTACTAGGAAAACTCAAGGAACTGTAGTGAAATGTTACAGATGCGGGAAGCCTGGACACATAAAGAAGAATTGCAGGACAAAATTCCCGAGTAAGAAAGACAACAATGATCGAGGCAACTACCACAGAAAGAAGCCTCAAGGGGACTCTGACAGAGAAGTCATCTATGTCGTGTCAGAATGTCTGTTTGCAGATGGAGATCTAACTGGATGGTGGGTCGATTCAGGAGCAACTCGTCACATTGAAAAGACGAAAGAAGGAGTGATCCACATGGAAAATCTGAGTCCGGGAACCCACAAGGTCTATATGGGAAAGAACTCTTATTGTGATGTCATGGGAATTGGGGCATATCGTCTAAATGTTGGGGGTACAAGTGTTGTACTTAACGAGGTTTTGTATGTCCCTTCCATGAGAAGGAATCTAGTGTCTGTTCCCGCACTAACGGGAAAAGGTTTTAAAGTACGTTTTATTCCAGGAAAAGTAACAGTGGGAAAACATGGAAGGTCCATGTTTGGTGGAAAATTTGTAAAAGTACATGGTATGTTCAAACTGAATGACATGAATGAAGCTTCAAGTTCTGCTTATTTCGATTGTGCAATGAGTGTGAATGTAAACTTATGGCATGAAAGATTAAGCCATATAAGCATCAAAAAGATGCAGACTCTAGCACAACAAGGTTTAATACCTGACATAAATATAAATGATTTTGCGAAAAGCGAGTCATGTGTATATGGAAAAATGACAAGGAAACCATTTCCGTCTGAAGTAATTCGGGCCACTGAATTATTAGAGATAATTCATATTGATATCTGTGGACCTTTCAGGATCCAAACTCATAGTGGCAAGTTGTATTTCATAACCTTTATTGACGACTTCTCAAGATTTGGTTACATATACTTAATCAGATATAAATCTGAAGCACTTGAGAAATTCAAGGAATACAAATCTGAAGTCGAGAGACAACTTGGAAGAAATATCAAAATCATAAGGTCTGATCGAGGAGGAGAATACACTTCTAGTGAATTTCTCGAATACTGCAAAGACCTTGGAATTAATAGGCAAAAGACAATGCCTAGGACACCACAACAAAATGGTGTGGCTGAGAGGTGTAATAGAACCCTCTTGAACATGGCGAGATCCATGTTGGCAGGAGCACAATTACCAAAAGTTTTTTGGGGAGAAGCTGTGTTAACAACTATGTATACAATAAACCGAGTGCCCTGCAAAACAGTCCCAACCACTCCTTATGAAAGATGGACTGGTATAAAACCAGATTTGAGATATTTAAGGATATGGGGATCTGTAGCACACGTGAAAATTCTAGATCCAAAATTAGATAAACTAGATAATAGATCAGTGAGATGTATATTTATTGGATACCCAAAAGGATCCAAGGGCTACAGATTATATCATTCAACTATGGGACTTATAGAAAGCAGAGATGTAGAGTTCATAGAAGAACTAAATAATAAAGATTATGATCCAGTGGAATATCGAAATGATACACTGGATGATCTGATTTATTCAGATGAACAGTCTGGTAATGAACCGACTGGAGGTCAGTCTGGAAATGAACCGACTGGAGTTCAGTTTGGCAATGAACCAACTGAGCAAGAATCGTCTGAGGAACAGTCAGGAAATGAACCGACTGAAGATCAGTTAGGTAATGAACCAACTGATATGAATACATTGTCATCTTAGACGTTAACAGGACATAAAAGACCTAGAGCTCCTCCTTCATATTTAAATGATTATTATGTATATTTGGCAAAGGAGCTATGCTACCTAGCAGACATTGACGAAATGTCTGACAATCTGACGTATGATGAAGCGGTAAGCTCGCATGAATCGTCAGATTGGGTGAATGCTATGGATGAAGAAATTGAATCCATAGAAAAGAATAAAGTCTGGGAATTAGTAGATCTTCCTAATGACAGAAAACCCATTGGATGTAAATGGGTGCTAAGGAAGAAGTATAAAGCTGATGGATCAGTTGAAAAATTCAAAGCCAGACTAGTGGCGAAAGGTTTTTCCCAAAAGGAAGGAATTGATTACTCAGAGACCTATTCGCCGGTTGCAAAGTTCGCATCAATCAGAATAATTTTGGCTATCGCGGCATTCTATGACCTGGATATTTGTCAGATGGATGTGAAGACTGCTTTTCTGAACGGTGAGTTGAAAGAAACTATATATATGACTCAACCGCAGGAATATGTCATCAAGGAAAAAGAAGACAAAGTGTACAAGTTGAATAAATCGTTATATGGACTGAAACAGTCTCCAAGACAGTGGTATTTTGTTTTTCACAAAGCAATTACAAAACTTGGGTTTGTAACAAACCAACTAGACCACTGTGTGTATGTTTGGAAAAGTGGGAGTCTTTTCTGTATTTTATCATTATATGTTGATGACATATTATTAACAGGAAATGATAACGATATGATATACAAAACGAAGACTTGGCTAAACAAAAACTTCGAAATGAAGGACTTGGGTGAAACATCCTATATATTAGGAATAAAAATCACTCGAGAAAGAAACTCAAGAATCCTGAGTTTAAGCCAGGAACGGTATATTGATTATATCTTGAAGAAATTTCGTATGTTAGACTGTAAACCAATTGAGACTCCTATAACTAAAAGAGCAAACTTAAGCAGGAGTGATTGTCCCAGTGAAGGACAACAAATTAAATGTTCCATATGCACAAGCAGTTGGTAGTCTGATGTATTTAATGCTTTGTACCAGACCAGACATAAGTTTTTCTATCGGTCTGGTAAGTCGTTATCAAAGTAATCCTGGATGGCCTCATTAGCAAGCAGTCAAAAGAATTTTTCGGTATATTAAAGGAACAAAATGACTGAAATTATCTTATCAAGCAGATGAGCTAACTTTAGTTGGCTATTCTGATGCAGATTTTGCAGGCTGTAAAGATGATAGTAAATCCACTTCAGGGTATGTTTTTCTCTTTGGAGATGGGGCGATAGCCTGGTCCTGTAAGAAACAGGGATGTGTTGCTCAGCACACACAGGAAGCAGAGTATGTAGCATGCAATGTTGCAACTACTTTTGCTGTCTGGATAAATCGGTTCTTGAAAGACTTGAAATTAGATCTTGCTCATGAACCGGTCCAACTGTACTGTGATAATCAGACAGCAATATCTCTTATGAAAAATGGAGCTGTTAGCTCAAAGAGTAAACATATAATGGTGAAATACCATTATGTTCATGAAATGATCGAGAAAAATGAAATCTCGGTTGATTACTTGCCTACCAATGATATGGTGGCTGATCCCTTAACTAAGGGGATATCTGAAGATTTGTTTTCAAAGCATGTAGCCCATATGAGGCTAAGATATATTTGAAGGTTGTGAAGGAAAAACCATTGAATGGAAAACCTCGCTGTAAACCTTGAAAAAGGTTTAGGTTACGTTGGTTAAGCCAATTATGGAAAACCACGTAACAAATTGAATAAAGAAAACCCACATATAGTGAAAGAAAACTGACGATCTCATGGCCAAGTGAGAGATGTTGGATAGTGGCTATTGAGCCCTATCCGAATATCTAGTAACTGCTAAGCAGTTACTAGATTTTAATCTAAAAGTGCTCCTAAAAATCCTCCTAAGAAATCTCCCACGTAACCGCAGCTAGGGTTTGGGGAAAACCTAAAGGGCTGGGCTTTAAATTCCTAGCAAACTCTTGAGATTTAATAATCCGTGAGAAGTCCTTTGGAAGAAAACCCCAAAACTGACTTTGTCATCTTCCTCTTCCTTTTCCTTTTGCTCTTGTCTGCTGTTCTTCACAGGGGACGCTGGAGATTTGCTGATTCCACAAAAGGGACTCTTCTGCTGTAACGCAAAACGTCCAACAGTCCTACCAAGCAAGAAAGCGACCAAGCTGAGTAACATGAACCTATCATCATATGCTTATCTTCTATTTTTTACAGAGAAAAGAGGGCAGAGGACAAACGCCAAGATAAAAACGTTATTTAAAGTGAGGTGCAAGCAACCTAGCCAGTCTGCATTAAAAGGAGGATTTGAAATGAAAAAGAATTATCTATGAAGATCAGCTCATAGATTTTATTAAAGATGATGTCTTCATGTATCACAGTTCCAATCATTATTTGCAGTAATCTTTGAAGAAAATAGCAGAGATTAGCATGTGCACATTAGCAGCAACAGAACAAAAGGAAGGAACTTATCACCTAGTTTTGCTCATCTTCCAAAAGTCTTAAAGCGATATCTTGTGCCAACAACTAAAACAGTTTCATGTACAGAGAGAGGATGTAGAATACTTCAAAAAAAAAGGAGACTTGTTAATATAAACAGTTGTTACATAAAGCCATCTTAACCGAGCCATTTGATGCCAAAAGAGTTCCTTTAAACCCTTCCTCTGCCGGCTCAAATTCCATCCTGCTTCCCAAAAGTTCATCTGCATTCAAATTACCAACATAAAGGTCGAACAAGCAGCAAGATAGGCTATAAAAGTGGCAGTGGGAAAGTAAATAACCTGCAATATCACGATTCTCATGTACTTCTGTGTCAGTAACCCAAAGAACATCTCCAGGCAGTATGTTCACATCAGCCAACGAAGCAGAATCATCTTCAATTTCAACTGAACCTTTATGTAATTTCTGGTTCTCCTTCACAATCTGCAAATGCCATCCCAGTCATTGCAATGCAAAGCAACGTAAAACAATCCATTAATGGAATTTTGTGAATTAATTATGCTAGCACAGGAATAAAGAACTAGTTCTGGTTTTCAGTTCCATTAAGATTGTCAAAGAACATCCAGCTGGAAAAAGCACCAGATCTCACTGTCTGTGTGTGCAAAACAACTATAAATAGAAACCGCAGCAGTCAGAAGGAAACAAATTTTCATTGCTGCCAACACTTTATTGTATTAATACTATGAAAAAATTGCCTTCCTCATGCCTTCAACTAAAAAAGGCCATAAATACATTAAAGTATCTTATAATGCAAAAGCAACTTGACATAAGTTAAAACACCTTACACGAAGAAAAAATTATGTAGCCTTCCCTCCACTTGTTTTAAGCCATTAGGTTGCCTACAAAAGCCAAATATCTCACCATTCCGGCATCTAAATTATCTCCGAAATTCAAATCATTATTGCCATTCACTCGAAATTTAACAGGACAAAAAAGATATTTAAAATGCAAAGACTGAACTAATATCTTGGTTGTGTCGCACAAATACTTCATTTGGCACTGGAACCCCATCATGGTCATGTCACATAGGTGTCCATATATATACAATAATAATAATAATAGTTGTTTAGAAACAATAAAATTAACAACTAACAAGCTATGATTCTATCAATGAGAAAAAAAAAAAGTGGCAGTTGCACATCTGTACCCAAGTCTAATTTGAAGAGCCATTAAAAAACGCTACGTGGACCTAGACAGTAAACCTTCAAGAAATACTGGGTATAGAATAGTGATGCTGGCACCTAAGAAGTCATACTCAATCGAAATGGGGAAAATAAAGAGGAAGAAAAAGAAAAACAAGGTCAAAGTAGAGCTTTTAAGAAAACACCAGCTCAATATTCTAGAAGATATAACAGACATGGAAAATAAATTTTTGGGTTAAGACTTTGAGTATTTCTTGTTTATGTGTTTAGGCTGCTGCCAAGTGCTTAGGCATATGCTTTCAACTAAAAAGCTATGTCACATCGGTGTGGAGTGCGGGTTTATATACTGTGCCGATTCAGTAATGTTATTTATTTATTTTTAATAGTCTTATCTATCTATATTTACATTTTTAACCATTTTATATTAGGGCTACTTTAGTTGGGTCGCCAAAGACATGTTAACTGCATTATGTGTCGTGTCGGAGCTGCAGCGGCACCCAGCTGTTTAGGCACACCTATGAGACATAACTGAAAAGACCCCGAACACAACAAATGGTTCATAGACATCACCAAACTAGTGTTGCACACACAACACAATTTAGGAACATTCATCTATTACCTTTTGTGATCATGATTGCTTATTTTCCACCAGTTAGTAATTTTCTTCCAAGGTATTATTGTCAACTACATTATTGTTGTAGCTTTTTTACATAAAATTTTCAGTTACAGTGATTTTACAACTCTCGTCCAAGAGTTAGAACTTGAGATTGTAATAAATAAATAAATAATATAATATATTATAGAATCGTTTTACATAATCTGATAAAATACGTAGGTTCTGCATTAGTTTTCATTAAAAATCATGTTTAATTCATATTTTTAAGAAATAAAAAAGGATATCTAGTTTCGATGCATTGTGAGGCACTGATTTTATACGCAATTAATTTTCCTTTCTTCACCAAAACTTAGCATTTATTAAATAAAATAAATAAATCTAATCCATCAATTTAGTTTGATTCATTCATATGTTCAAGTGGCTTCAAGGTGGGGAATACTGGTGCTATATATATATATATATATATATATATATAATGGCAAAAAAATCATGCGATATTTTTTATACCACAATACTAACGAGAAAAATAATAAAAATGAAAAAAACTGAAAAAAGTGCCCTTAAAAAAAACGTGAAGAAATAATTTTTTTTTTGTTTTCACCGCATTTTTTACCTGCCTTTTTCCTTTTTTTCCCTCTTTTTTAAGGTTAGTGACATCAGGAATGTTCCTTTCATTTCATTCTTAGCATCACTAAGCCATTCTTTAATGCATTCTTATTAGTTTCTCATCTGTTTGGTTTTACCTAGATTATTTTTTTTATTTTTGTGCCCCAAAAGCTTAATGAGATTTTCCCAAAATTTCTCAAGAAAAACAATATTGCCGAGAAATACTAGATCATTCATGATGATCATCTAATCTATTATAATGGACGGTAGAGAGAAAAATAAGAAAAAAAAATGATGGACATTTTCACCATCTAGTATTAGTTCACACCTTTGCTAGACTCACTATTCACTCAATATATATATAAGGTGTTCCCAAACCTACTTATGAAAAGTTCGCTTTCATGGATGAACCTACTTATAAAAAGTTCACTTTCAAGGATGATGTGCTCCTTGATTGATTCCATTGTCAGAAATATTTTTTGCTGGTTCTTCATTGGCAAGGTTTTCCTCATATATTAAAAAAAAATATTTTTCTTTGGAAAATCATCGGAGTTCAAAAATAAAGAATATAGAAAAAATTATGAAACTCAGCTTCTACTAAATTTCCAAGAAAAATATCGATGCAAATTTACGGTAGTCATTAAAACATGAAAAGAACAAAATGTTTAAAGTAGACTCTAAAATGAGTTTCTTACTCATGAGAATCTTTTGGCGATATATTGAAAACTAATGACTCAGTGTGAGGTAGAGTTGTGAACATTGTAAATTTGTTTACAATCGTGTCATCTTTTAGGCAATTTCTCTTTGCAAGTCTTGTGGGTGTTCTCTTTTGTATGCTTCCGAAGAAAGTTTAATGTTTAAAAACCATGATGGTAGCTATACTGTGAGATTTTTAGACTATAAAGAAAAACAACATAAAGAAGAAAACGAATTTGAAGAATTTCGAAGCCAGATAGAAGATTAAATGGAAGCCTTAGAAAATAATTGTATTCTACTTCCTAAGGGATTTGACTTATCAGAAGAAGATATCCTTAGACTAGAAATAAAATTAGTCGCAGAAGAAAAAATTCAAGAGGAAGATAACCTATACATAGATCCCACGGAAAATATCAGGATAAATAGACTAGAGGATGCTTATATGCAGAATCCAATGAACATCTCAAAAAATCTTATGGAAATAGATACCCCAGAATCTTCCTTAGTTACTACAGGGAGATCACCACAAGATCAACAACAACCTCAACAACAAGCACAACCCCCGTCAACTTCACCTGTACTATTCTATTTACCTGGACAACCCCCTAGAAGACCTTATGTATGATATAAAGAAAGAGATACCTATACCCCTAAGGGTAAAAGAATGCCTTTAGAAACCATAGACAGAAAAGATTTAATAGATGAAGGAAGAATTTTGAACATAAGTGCTCATGATCTGTAATTATTACCCTCAGTAATAGACATGTGGTCTCAACGAGTTGCTAGGAAATGGGACAGGATGAATCAAGAAATGTGGACAACAGAAGAAATGTACAATTGGGCAGAAAAATTTTTAGGAGAAACCGCTAGAGCATCTTCGGAAGCATACAAAAGAGAACACCCACAAGACTTGCAAAGAGAAATCCTTGTAGGCAAAAATATTTATAACTTTACCGATAAAAAACAATTACTCTTACTAGGATACCAAACAAATACAGGGTATGATAAACAACAACAAGACTCGATCAGAAATACGCAGAGAAGAAGAAGTTTGTGTAACTACTGAACATCAAAACATTGGCATCGTTAGTCACAATAGTATTAAACAATTATTACGAAACCATAATAGATTTATCCATATTGGTTTAATAATTATAGGAATTAAGGGTTTAGCCAGAAGAAATCTAGGAACAAAAGTATTAATCACTTTACTAGATAAGAGATGAGCAAACGATGCTAGGAAGGCCACTATAGCAAGTATGAAAATTGATATGTCTAACAACAAAGGCATATTTTATTGTGCACCCGATTTCTTGCTAAGCATAAGAGACCTTGAACATATCATCATAAGAATTCAAACTAAAGGATATTAAACATTTACAGGAAAGCTAATTTACTTGTAAATGTCAGATTCTTAGGAAAAGTAACTAATAGTAGTACTACAAAGTACAAAATCGATACTAAGGCTATAATCGAATCTATGACTAGTAAAGGTATCAGGATGATTAAGCCTATGACTATTGATCCTGAAGAATTAGAAGACTTAGATTGGAATATTAGTAAAAATCTCGAAATAAAGACTAATGTCAAAGTTCCTGAAGAAAGTTTAATGTTTAAAAACCATGATGGCAGGTATATTGTGAGATTTTTAGACTATAAAGAAAAACAAAATAAAGAAGAAAACGAATCTGAAGAATTTCGAAGCCAGATAGAAGATTATATGGAAGCTTTAGGAAATAATTGTATTCTACTTCCTAAGGGATTTGACTTATTAGAAGAAGATATCCTTAGACTAGAAATAAAATTAGTCGCAGAAGGAAAAATTCAAGAGGAAGATAACCTATACATAGATCCCACGAAAAATATCAGGATAAATAGACTAGAGGATGCTTATATGCAGAAACCAATGAACATCTCAAAAAATCTTATGAAAATAGATGCCCCAGAATCTTCCTTAGTTACTACAGGGAGATCACCACAAGATCAACAACAACTTCAACAACAAGCACAACCCCCATCAACTTCACCTGTACTATTCTATTCACCTGAACAACCCTCTATAAGACCTTATGTAGAATATAAAGAAAGAGATACCTATACACCTAAGGGTAAAAGAATGCCTTTAGAAACCATAGACAGAAAAGATTTAATAGATGAAGGAAGAATTTTGAACATAAGTGCTCATGATCTGTAATTATTACCCTCAGTAATAGACATGTGGTCTCAACGAGTTGCTAGGAAATGAGACATGATGAATCAAGAAATGTGGACAACAGAAGATATGTACAATTGGACAGAAAATTTTTTAGGAGAAACCGTTAGAGCATCTTGGGAAGCATACAAAAGAGAATACCCACAAGACTTGCAAAGAGAAATTCTTTTAGGCAAAAATATTTATAACTTTACCAATAAAATACAATTACTCTTTCTAGGATACCAACCAAATACAGGGTATAATAAACAACAGCAAGACTCGATCAGAAAACAAGAGCAACTTCAAATTAAAGACTAGCGCTATATTAAACCTTTTTTACAAGATTTCTTTTATTATAGTTCCTTAGCAGGTTGTTTTTATAATAAAAAGTTAGGAGAAAGCCTATTTCTCAAGTTACAAGATCCCTTGGGTTCTGAGATTCATAAAAAATATAAAGAAAAAGAGAAGATGCCCCACCTAGATAACATTAGTATAAGGATTCAATTTATTATTGAAGAATTAGTAAAGAAATGTATTGAGATAACCATTTCCAAACAATTAAAAGGAGAATATAACTTTTGCAAACAAATTTTTACACCACAAAGATATGATAGAGAACCTAGACACCCAAAAACTTAAAAGACAAAAGATAAAGATAAACGACGAAGATACTACCTTTGTAAATCTAATGCTAGAAAACCCTATCTTGACAAACATAGACATGTTAGAAAATATAATACCCAAAGGGATTATAAAAACAAGTTAACATGCTTTACTTGTGGAAGTCCTGAACATTTAGCTAAAAACTGTTCAAAACGAAAAAATCTTTACAATCCTTGTTGACTGTCTAAATGAGGATGTATTAGTTTTAGATGAATATATTAGCGATACTGAAAGCATCTATAGCATTGTATCTATAGAAGAATCATTTCATGCTCCTAATTCCTCTGACGAAGAACCTTGTAGTGATAGCTGCATGAGTCATAACATAATCGAATCAAGTAGAAAATATGGAGAGTCCTTAACCCTGCAGCCTAACGCTTGTTTAGACTGGAAAAATTTGGCCCTTGTAAGTTATGGTTAAACTTTCCATGGGTACAGTGCTTCCCATGTAAAACGTAAGCATCATCCGTTTGAGAAGAAACGTGATAAACTTCTCTTTGGAAAAATCCCCCAAGTTAAACATAGGATTTACGTTGTAGATGATCGCCTCAAAATCTACCCTGGAAAAACCCTCCAGGATAAATAAGAGTTTTACGTTTGTAAATTTTCGGCTTAAAAATTTACCCTGTGACGCACCCCACAGGATAAGCTCTGGGTCACATCCTGAAGCAAATCGTTTCGAGGCACTTTTAGAAGATCGTTGTAGTTGCGGACCTTCTTTATGTAAATAAAGCAACGTTGCGTGAATAAAGAAGAAGGAATGTTACACGCGTCAAAAAAGTGAACACGTGGCTTGCCATTGAAGAAAAGACGAAGCAGCTACTGTAGCAGTCACTGTAGCAATTACTGTAGCGCACTGTGGCACTTTTTGGCTTTTTGGACGCGTTCGACTGCCACCTCATCCAGCACACGACAGCTGTCCACCTTCGAGTTCCTTCGAGTGTAAGTGCTTTTGTTTGTTTGCGTTTAGCTTGTTCGGGAAGAAATGCTATTTCTTTTCCATATTGTAATTTGTTTTCAAGTCCGGTGCCTATAAAGGCACCACCCCAGCGTCTGTATCTATCATCCTCACATCTGTCCTCCATCCGACTCCGAATGCTTGCTCCGGAGTGCTTGACTCCCTCTCCCTTCCCCACTCCACTTCCTTTTCTTCTCCACTCCCATGTTGTTGTAAGAAGCGAACTGGCGCTTTCGTGCAAAAATCCGGCCCCCCTTTATAGCTGGTATCAAGATGGCCTCTACAAACCAGTTGCCCCTTGTCTCACACCTAGGATTACCAATCTTTCCACCTGATTCAAATTTGGTCTTTCGAACTTCTTTAGGCCTCATCCTTGATCTAAAAGATCAGGTCCTTCTAGACAACCTTTGGCAAAACAAAAGAAATCCCTCATACCCAAAAATCCTTTCCTTATTAGCCAGCCATCTCAACTTGAAAAACAGACAACTTCAATCCAAAACTCTGCCAGAACTCTCCCTGGATCATATACCCCTCCGACCTTAAAGCTTGGATGCTTATCTTACCCTAGAAAGGAGCCTAAAAGCAGCCCAAGCAGAAATAAGTTGGCGAAAAAAGGAAAAAGAAGAGCTAAATGAAAAAATACAAGCTCTTGAAACAGAGAATAAACTCCTCAGGTAACATGTTGAAGAAGAAATTAGAAAATTAGGAGAAAAAAGAGAAACAGTTCCCCCAAACATCCCGTTAGTCAAGGAACAAATCTATCATTTGGTGATGAAGACAAAAAGAAAAGAACAAGTTGACATGCAAAATCTATTAAGGACCATGACACGACATTCAAAGAAGAGAAAGCCTAGTTTGGAATTTGTTTTGCTGAAACATAGACACAACCCACATGAAGTGGTAGGACCAAGAGATTCAGGGGATAAAACTCCCCTCCAAAACTCTTTTGCAGCAAGGATTTTTAAAACGAATACTGGTTACGAAAGAAGAGCAGGTAAAACATCTTGATTTTCATTGGCGATTGGCATACACATTTAGACATTGAAACTATTCCTCCTTCGTATGAATATCCTTGTGAAGCGAAACATGAAATTACAATCAATATCTACACTTCACTTTTTCCCCTGCAAACTCGTATTCCTGAAGAAAATACCAGTTATAAAGGGGGGCCGGATTTTTGCACGAAAGTGCCGGTTCTCTTCTGATATATAGGGGCCGGATTTTTGCACGAAAGCACCGGTTTGCTTCTTACAACAACATGGGAGTGGAGAAGAAAATGAAGGGAAGTGAGGAAGGGAGAGGGACTCAAGCACTCGGAGGCGGATGGAGGATAGATGTGAGGATGATGAATACAAACGCTGGGGTGGTGCCTTTATAGGCACCGGACTTGAAAACAAATTACAATATGGAAAAGGAATGATTCCTTCCCGAACAAGCTAAACGCAAATAAACAAAAGCAGTTACACTAGAAGGAACTCTAAGGTGGACAGCTGTCGTGTGCTGGATGAGGTGGCAGTCGAACGCGTCCAAAAAGTGCTACAGTGCGCTACAGTGTCCGCCGAAGTGCTACAGTAACTGCTACAATGACTGCTACAGTAGCCGCTTCGTCTTTTCTTCAATGGCAAGCCACGTGTTCACTTTTTTGACGCGTGTAACATTCCTTCTTCTTTATTCACGCAACGTTGCTTTATTTACATAAAGAAGGTCGGCAACTACAACGATCTTTTAGAAGCGCCTCGAAACGATTTGCTTCAGGATGTGACCCAGAGCTTATCTTGTGGGGTGCGTCACAGGGTAAATTTTTATGACGAAAATTTACAAACGTAAAACCCATATTTATCATAGAGGGTTTTTCCAGGGTAGATTTTGAGGCGATGATCTACAACGCAAATCTTATGTTTAACTTGGGGGATTTTCTCAAAAAGAAGTTTATCACGTTTCTTCTCAAACGGATGATGCTTATGTTTTACATGGGAAGCACTGTACCCATGAAAAGTTTAACCATAACTTACAAGGGCCAAATTTTTTTGGTCTTAACAAACGTTAGGCTGCAGGGTTAAGGACTCAGCAGCTCCATCCCTACTTTTCTCTAGTTGTTTCCAATTTCTTCTTCGTATTGTTCATTATTATCTCATTCTCCTTCATCAACAACGTTCCACTCATCTTCATTGTCATCTCTATGAATGACTGGTTCGACATTTTGATCTTCACCGGTCCATTCTGCAGGACTACTATCATAGATTTGGCAGAAGTGTTCACAGAGGCCAGAGTTTATCTGTAAGATACTTTGGAAAGGAATGTAAAATTTCTCAGTAAGCCAAGTATCTACTAGGAAGATTCGTGTATTTTTATCTTCAGCTACCTTACAAGTAGATCTTGTCCACCGGCCATGTTGGTCTACAGCAATTGTATAAGCTCTCCAATGCTTCAGTTGGGAATATACGTCTTCATTAATAAGAAGAGTTCGAAGAGTTTCTTCAGGAATACGAGTTTGCAGGGGAAAAAGTTTAGTGTAGATATTGATCGTAATTTCATGTTTCGCTTCACAAAGATATTCATACGAAGGAAGAATAGTTTCAATGTCTAAATTAACATATCCATAAGGCTTTATGTTTCCAATTTTAAACATCCTTCTTAATGTGTATGCCAATTGCCAATGAAAATCAAGATGTTTTACCTGCTCTTCTTTCATAACCAGTACTCGTTTTAAAAATCCTTACTCCAAAAGAGTTTTGGGGGAAAGTTTTATCCCCTGAATCTCTTGGTCCTGCCACTTTCTAAGGTTAAGAGTGGCTTGTATAATGGAAAATTCTTGTGCACATTCACATAAAGAACTTTCTACATGTGGGTTGTGTTTATGTTTCAGCAAAGCAAATTCCAAACTAGGCTTTCTGTTCTTTGAATGTCGTGCCATGGTCCTTAATAGATTCTGCATGTCAACTTGTTCTTTTCTTTTTGCCTTCATCACCAAATGATAGATTTGTTCCTTGACTAATGGGATGTTTGGGGGAACTGTTTCTCTTTTTTCTCCTAATTTCCTAATTTCTTCTTCAACATGTTACCTAAAGAGTCTATTCTCTGTTTTTAGAGCTTGTATTTTTTCATTTAGCTCTTCTTTTTCCTTTTTCCACCAACTTATTTGTGCTTGGTCTGCTTTTTGGCTCATTTCTACGGTAAGATAAGCATCCAGGCTTTGAGGTCGGAGGGGTATATGATCCAAGGAGAGTTCTGACAGAGTTTTGGATTGAAGTTGCCTGTTTTTCAAGTTGAGATGGCTGGCTAATAAGGAAATAATTTTTAGGTATGAGGGATTTCTTTTGTTTTGCCAAAGGTTGTCTAGAAGGACATAATCTTTTAGATCAAGGATGAGGCCTGGAGAAGTTCGAAAGACCAAATTTGAATGAGGTGGGAAGATTGGTAATCCTAGATCTGAGTCAAGGGGCAACTGGTTTGTAGAGGCCATCTTGTCCTGTAAGAAGAAAAATATCAAATGAAACAATGCATTCTATCTTGTCTACCGTGACTAATGTCTACATGTAGAAGTGTCATTTGAAGAACGAGATGAAATGTTTGAACCCTTTCTTGTTTCATGTCATCAACTAACTGTTGCATGCTTAAAACAATGTCTAAAAGATCATCACTAATTTTTTTGATCTCGATGGAGAAAGCAGGGTTAAGGTCATGTAACCTTACTCTGTATTGGTCGAGATAACTTACAATTTTATTAAATTTTCTTATTTCAGATTCATAAACATCAATGTCTCTATTCATCTTTTAGCAATCTACTTAACATATCGGCTAGACGATTGTTTCTCCTTTTATGTGTTCAAATGTTACTTTATAATTTTGGTTTATAAGGATATCTTTAAAGGATATCCATCTTCTCTGACTTATTCTTTTAGAATTTTTATTTTCGTAAAACTTTACAATAGCATCACAATCGGTCCTAACTTTTATTTCTTTTTTGTTGAGCAAAAATAAGCGAAAACTATTGAGCCCATATATTACTGCAAGAATTTCTTGATCTATACTACTGGAGAGTCCCTTTTCTTTGTACTGGCCGCTGCTATATCTGCAGACGACTTCAGTTACTAGTTGGAAAAGGTAAACTACTGAATTTAGCTTTAAGACATGCATCACAAGGAGAATCATGCTTGGAAATAGAAATGTTTTCATTCAATGAAAAAGACTTATCAAATGAAGGATGTCCAAGTCTCATATGCCATATATGAGCTGTCTTATTACTAGGAGAAGCAAACAAAGCATGTGAAGTAGTTGGAAGAAGAAGATGGTAAAGTCCACCGCTCAAGTTATCCACTCCAATCAGCTTCCTCGACAAAGGGTCCTGAAAAGCACAACAGGTTGGAAGAAAAACAGCAATACAATTAGTGGTCTTGGTGAACTTTAGAACTGATAATAAATTGTATTTAAAATTAGGAATATATAGGACATCAGTAAGCTGAATATTGGCTGAATGGTAAACTGTTCCAGTAATAGAGACTAGTGTTTGATGTCCATTGGGTGGGTTAATGACACGATGTTTTGGTAGACTTTTGATATTAGAAAGCAAATGTAAATGAGGGGTCGTATGGTCTGAGGCTCCGGTGTCAATAATCCAAGGAAAATGAGTTGAGAATGATTGTTTACCTGCTAGATTAGCGACAGCTGGTGAAGCATCAACATTTAACTAAGATGCCAATTGACTGACCTGTTCTTCGGTAAGTTGTGACAAAACAGCACTGACTTTTACATTGTTTGCCAATGTTCCTCCCTGTTGTGCCTTTTCAATTTTAGATGAATCACCAGTTGAACCTGCAGCCTTAGGATGATTTGGAGGGTAACCATGAAGCACATAACATCGAGATTTTATATGCCCAAGCATTCCACAATGATCACATTTTGGTCGAGGACGATTGCGAGTAGCATTAGGCATCCTTGCCTTATTCCGTTTGGTATATGATGTAGGAGAAGACCTGGCAGCAAGAGCTATGTTATTGGATCCAGACATTTTTGGTGTGAGAAGACGTTGAGTCTCTTCTTGAAGCAACATAGTATATACCCTATTAATGTTGGGTAGAGGATCGATAGCAAGAATCTGACTTCGAAGATTGCTAAAACTTTCATTCAATACCATTAGGAACTGATAAACTTTTTCATGATCTTGACATGAATGAAACTCTTTAAACGCACCACAAGTACATGCAGACACAGTTGAATAAGATCCAAGTTCATCCCAAAAAGTTTTAAGTGTAGTGAAGTAGACAGCTAATGAATTGCGTTCTTGGCGTAAATCAGATATCATCTTCTTAAATTGATAAATATGAGCAGCTTTACCTTGAGAGAAACGTTCTTGAAGATCAATCCAAACCTCGTGAGCTTCACTGGCATAGATAACGCTATTTGCTATTTCATTGGATAATGAGTTAAGAATCCATGATAGAACCAAGTCATTACAGCGAACCCATGGCATGTAGTCCGAGCTAGTGGTTGCGGGTTTTCAAATAGAACCATCAACAAATCCGAACTTGTTCTTGGCACTCAGGGCCATTTTCATTGCCCATCGCCATGTGAAATAGTTGTCTCCAACAAGGGGATTGGTCACTAAAATAGCACCAGGATTATCAGAATGGTGCACGACGAAAGGTGACTCATTCTGATCACCAGAGATATCAGTCCGATCAACAAGAGGAGTTGTCGCCATAGTCAAAGAGAGGGCAGTAGGAGAGCGGCAGAGGCACCGGGCTGTTGAGCGCTCGAGCGGGTGATTCAGGAGCACTTGAGCGGATGAGATTTGGACGTTGGAGCGGTCGAGGGAAAAGATGGGGTGCTCGAGTGAGCGATGCAGGAGCACTCGAACAGGTTTGGGCGCTCGGGCGAATAGAGCCTTGAGCGGGCGCTGAAGAATCGCAGCAGGAGAAAACCCTAGCTTGGGCTTTTGAGATATAGCCGCCAAAAAGAAAGTGCCATCGTGTGAAGAGCCTTGATGGAGACCTCCCGATCTCAATAGCCCACGAGCCGGTCAGGGAGCCTGGCGAACGGGCGACAGTGGTCCGAGCATCTGCAGTCTCCTTCTTCTCTTCGAAAACGGAGGAACGGGCGCTGGAGCGAAGAAGCGGGCGGACGGAGAAGATCGCTCGCTCAGGTGGTGCAGGAACGGGCGGAGGTGGAACTCGAGCGGATGAGAAGCGGCTCTGAAACAGAACGCTCAACAATTGAGTGAACAGAGCAGCTAGATGAGAAGCGGCTTTGAAACAGAACGCTCAACAATCGAGCGGGCATAGCAGCTCCAGCAGGTGCTCGAGCAGGCAGAGCTGGAGCAGACGAAGCTTGGGACGGTTTTCCCTTTTCAACCCCAACAAAGGAGGAATAACCGTGGAGGGAACCAGAATCACCTCAGGGAAGGGGGGAACAGAGAATATAACCACACGCTCCACGGGGGACTTCCTTGTTACGCAGAAAACAGAGGATGTCGGAAGAGATACAGGGAACGAAGCAGAGAGAGTGGCCAGAAACGACTCTTGGCTCTGATACCATGTGAAGAAAGGCGTGCGGAAAAGAGAGAGAAGAGAAAAACGAGTGAGCCAAAAGAGATGATTTTCATTTCTCATATGATGGGGTATTTATACAAGTTTACAGGTACGTACAAATCCCACAAGTTTTGGGATTGAAAGATCATAATATGTGATTGACAACAATACAAGGAAAGATTATAATTTCTTTCCTGAAATATTCTTTCCTGAAATCTTACTTTCTGATTTTCTTGATTCCTGAAAATTGCTGATTTTCCTCTCCAATACTCTTCGTATTCCATTTCTCGCGCGATTGCGTAGGGAAGATATTACTCCACAGAGAGCGGTTTTCAAAGTTCTCTTACAAGAAATTCGATCCTAAAGAGGGAATCACAACTGACGAACTTGCTGATCGCACTTTCATTTAGTCCTGCTTCGTGCAGTCTAGGGCACGACAACCGTCCGAGAGGATGTTCGACTAGAAAATTATTTACAGGTCTCGTTGTTTTTCTGTTCATGATTGCGATTGCCATCGTTTGGAGAAACAGTTTTGATCTTCTGCAGGTAATGCAACAACTATGAGGAAGCAGCTTTGGAAATGGACGAGTTTGTCCCTTAAATTTGAGTTCATGCTAGTCCCATAGTTTCGCGCAAGAAGATCTTTTGTAAATGTCATATTTGTCCCGTTCGATAATGGCTACTATCCTTCCTAAATTAAATCTTTGCATCAGGGACGAATTTGCTTACAAAACTTACTCACTTACATTCTCCCGCGAAATTTGAGGGGTTCTCTTGTCATTGTAGGAAAGTTCAGGGGTGAGATCGTATAGAATGAATCGTGCAAGTGACACTAGAGAGAGTCAAAAGTGATTGTGTTTGACACTAGCAAGTGACCATGGAATGGTACTCATATTTTTATCTTTCGCTCGCTGTTAGAAACTACGAGACGGGACCTTCCGACGCCTGTGAAGAGGAACAATAAGATGGAGGACGGGGACGTGGTTGTCATTGACGGCGACATCATCACTAGTTCAGCCTCCACCGGAACCTGGCCGAGGTCATCCCCTGCAGCCGCCGGATCTTCATTGCCGCGACTTAAGATGAAAATGTGCTGGTTTTGGGAGGAGACGGGTGTTGGGATAAAAATGCGGATAAACACGAATCTATTAAAAAAGATTCAACAACGAAGTATAACCCAAACTGATCATGCAATAAGTAACGGATCAACGACAAAGCAATCACAATCACCAACTGCACAAGAAGAATTTTACGTGGAAAACCCCTCAAAAACAATGAGGGTAAAAATCACGGGGTACTACGACCCAAACTCAATCCACTATGATCAATGATATAAGTTGTCCCACGAGGGGCTAGACAAAGCCAACCCTCCAACAATAATATCTCGAGCAGATGGATGTGAAGACAGCTTTTCTTCATGGTGATCTTGATGAGGAAATATACATGATGCAGCCCGAAGGTTTTCTTGTAAAATGTAAAGAAAACCATGTTTGCAGATTAAAGAAAAGCTTGTATGGTTTGAAGCAGACACCTAAGCAGTGGTACAAAAAGTTCGAGTCATTTATGGGGGAGTATGGCTACACCAAGACTACTTCAGATCACTGCGTCTTTGTGAAGAAATTCTCAGGTAATGATTTTTTCATTTTATTGATTTATGTTGATGACATGCTTATTGTTGGCAATAATATCTCAAGAATTTCAAACTTGAAAAAGGAGTTGAGTAAGTCTTTTGCTATGAAAGACTTGGGACCTGCTAGTCAGATTTTGAGTATGAAGATCACGCGAGATAGGAAGTCAAAGAAGTTATGGCTATCTCAGGAGAAGTACATTGAGAAAGTACTTCAAAGATTTCACATGGACAAGGCAAAGCCTGTTAGCACCCCTCTTGCAGCGCATTTCAAGTTGAGCACCAAGCAAAGTCCAATGACAGATTCAGAAAAGGAAGATATGGAGAAGATTCCCTATGCCTCAGTTACAGGTAGTCTGATGTATGCTATGGCCTGATATTGCTCATTCAGTTGGAGTTATTAGTTGGTTTGTCTCAAGTCTAGGAAAGAAACATTGGGAAGCAGTTAAATGGATTTTGAGATATCTTCGTGGGACTAGCAGTTTTTCACTTTGTTTTGTGGCAGAAAAATCTATTCTTGTTGGCTATACAGATTCAGACATGACAGGAAACATCGATGGGAGAAGATCTATATCTGGATATTTATTGACATATGCAGGTGGTGCAGTTTCTTGACAATCCAGACTTCAAAAATGTGTAACATTATCTACTACTGAAGCAGAGTTTATTGCAGCTACAGAGGCGAGCAAGGAGCTCCTATGGATGAAGAGGTTCATGTAGGAACTTCAGTTCAGTCAAGACGAGTATGTGTTTTACTATGACAGTCAGAGTGCTACTCACCTTTAAAAGAATTCTACTTTTCATGCAAAGTCAAAGCATATAGACGTGAGGTATCATTGGATACGTGATGTTCTAGAGTCGAAGCAGCTTGTTCTTGATAAGATCCATACAGATGATAATCCTGCAGATATGATGACAAAGTCTCTACCTAAAGAGAAGCATGATATGTGTAAAGACTTAGTTAGGATGACTGCCTTTAAGGCAGTATATTAATTTTGTTCATTTTTGCAGGTATGTTTCCTCTCTTGAAGCTGGAGGGAGCTTGTTGGGTCGGGTCCAGCCTCAAGAGAGGACCCGACCCGGCCCGTCACTTAAGTGACGGGTGGGAGAAATAGGGGAGGGCACCCGACGGTGCCCCCATCCCTCTTACGTCTCTCTTTCTTAGGTTTTTGTTTTGGGGAAAAAGAAAAGGGAGCTCTCTTGTGGCTGAGCTCTTTTGTGGCTGCACACCAAGAGGAGAGAAGGAGAAGAGGAGAGGAGAGAAGGAGAAGAGGAAGGCAAGGAAGAGAAGGTTGCCAGCTCTTGGCTCGAGCAAGATTCGATTCCAAGGAGGAAGCCAGACGCATCTCCTCTCAATCCACGGTTTCCGCATTCAATCGGTGATATTTCTCTTGTTTTCTCATATAGCTTTGGTGAGATATTATTGTTGGAGGGTTGACTTTGTGTATCCGCTCGTGGGACAACTTATATCATTGATCATAGTGAATTGAGTTTGGGTCGTAGTACCCCGTGGTTTTTACCCTCATTGTTTTTGAGGTGTTTTCCACGTAAAAATCTTCTTGTGCAGTTTGTGATTGTGATTGCTTTGTCGTTGATCCGTTACTTATTGCATGATCAGTTTGGGCTACACTTCGTTGTTGAATCTTTTTTAGTAGATTCGTGTTTATCCGTATTTTTATCCGAACAACGGGTGCATGCTGTTACGGTGCCAACTGCAAGGTGCTCTATTTCTCTGTCTTTCTGTATGTATGTATGTGTGGTACATTAGGTGCAACCTGCTCTATCTCTCCCTCTTTCTGATTTGGTTCACTCTTGGAATGATTATTAGGAGGAGAGTCCACTAATACGATGCAACCATAGTTGTACTGGCAAGCTTGACATGGTTATAGAAATCGTAAGCTCGTTCAATGGGACTCAAGAAACAATGGTTATACTCTGAAAAGAAATAACCGGTGACATGTCGTGGACCATTTAACCTTCCAAGTCTGAAAGCCGTATTCACTAGAACCGGCAGGCACCTTAGTTAGAACATACTCTGAAAATTTTCAATATGTTGGTTTTGATGTTTGCTCGTGGAAACATAAAAAACAAGCCGACAATAGCTAGGGCGCAGCTAATATTCATCAATCGCAGGTCAAACTATAGGTTATGAACATAACCTATACAACTTGCTAGCAGTTCCATTCGGATGATGAGGTGAGATTTGATCTGGCAAGCTCTTACCTCTTTTTACAACCAGTCAGTATAAATGACCTCAACTTTAGCTTCCACAAGTTATTTTTAGTTTACCAACTTGTGTTTTAATTAGTTTACACATGAAGAAAATGTAGTCTCCCTTAAACACAAAAAGTGAATATAGTCTGACTCAATAGTTGTAAATTAGTGGACAATGTGTCATAACAGCAAAATAAGTGACGCAGAATTTGAAGTTATAAGCACAAGCAGAGTGATGAGATCAATTAGCACGTTAGCTGTGTTTGACGAGTTATGTGTGACTCCATAACACATTGTTACTGCCTTACAAATCTGTCTTAAAAATTCCTATAACAAGTGTTTCATGGATCTGGTTCATTTTTAAGTAGATTCCTAGTACAATAAGAATGAGTCTATATTTGAAAGGATCTGGTAGAGTGTGCATGTCTTTGCTTAGTTATATCTGCATTAATATATGTGATATGTGGTTCTAATAGTTCATTCTCACACCTATGCGGTTGCAGTTTGCACATGGGAGGCCCACAAATAAGCTCGAGGTGCGGCCCATGCCACCCACGAACAACGCCGAGGTGCAGCCGGTGCCTCCAACGATCATGCCCAAGGTATGGAATATCAGTTCACTAAATTTAGTTTTTCTAAACAGAAATTTCAGGTAGAAAGCGGTTCTTTACTTTAGAGCTTGTACTACATCCAGAGGTCATGCCGCCACACTCATCACGTTCGGCGAGTAAAGAACGTGGGCTTGGTACCAAGCTCTTGTTCAATCCAATTTGTTTCGGAATTTCGTTTCTTCATCATGTCACCACGCACGACATGAAACCAAACCTTCTTCTTGGAAAAAAGTCAATTTCATATTTTTGTTTCGGTCGCGAGTAAAGAAACCGTGGGGTCAAGAATCGCTGGCCTGACTGTTTGGCATGTGGAAATTTTCATCATTGCCATTCCCCCCTTTAGAAGCCCATGTTTAAGAGCGCCTTTTTTTAAAAAAAAAAACTTGAGAAAATTAGAACTGTGGTATCGAACTTCTTCATTCTTGTGACGTATGACTTATCCTTGTGATGATGAATTACAAACTATTTGCTATTTTTTTTTTTACCTTTTACCGTTGATGCATGTTTTTGTCTTGAATAAATTTCCATTTGATGGACACAACCACCTAAGAAACTTGAAGAATCACAAGCCTCGAACAGCCTCTACCAAGGGTCCATGCGAAGGAATTGATTCGTGTCTTTTGCATTTGGGCAGGTCAGCAGACCTAGGGTGTTAAGCACACCTCGCGAAGTGGCGCAAAACGAAGAGGAAAAGAAAATAATGCCGCAGACGGCGGAATTCGAGGCTTTGGTGGACTCATTTATCAATCCCAAGCCTGATGTGGCCCGCAACAAGCGAAGGGTACCCATCTTTGAGTCTCTAACGGATCCCACTCAAAGGGAGTATTGGCTGAAACTTGGGTCTAAGCCTCCTCCTGAGCATTAGTTGGGTCAGAGTTTTCTCCTTCAAACTTTTTACAGTCCCCTCTTGGCATTTGCTAACTGCCTTTGTTTGTGTCAACTGGTTTTCTAAGTTCTTGTTGAGGATCGATTGGAGATGTGATTGCTTCGGATAGTGCTTCGCCGTGATATGTAGGCCAGCTTGCATGTTTAGATTTTGAGGGTTCGATCCAATCACACCTACTAGTTGAGTTTGCTTTTTGCCATCTAAATAAGTTTCATTGCTTTCAAACTTAAATCTTAAAAGCATATGATTAAATTTTTGCATCCAACTGTATGATTAAATTTTTGAATTGTGAATGACATCTAGATTAAAAGCAACACCTGTAAAATCCAAGTCGGGCTTGTGTTCCTGTAGCAATCCCGGGGTGAAAAGATTAGATCATAATTGACAAACCCATCATTCAGAATCGAATCGATAGATGACTGGGTCCATTAGTGAACTTGGGATTTGGTGGGTTTACTAGTGGACTTGGTTAAGTTTTAAAGCAACTCAAATCGGGCTAGTCAGGGCGAGTCCAGGTGAGGCAGACTAACCTTGACTCGTGGCCAGGTTTTCTAACATTCCCAGCTAACTTGAGCGATTTCCAAACCAAGCCAATTTGAGATCGATCTATCCATTGAGAGACAACTGAAACTGAATGGCTGGCACCACACAAAGCTTTGAGAGATGTGAAAAATACTAATTTTCATTTTTACAAAATCTTCCGTCTATTCACGACCCGAACCATATGCTACTATTTTCCCACACAACAAAATAATGCATTCGATTCAAGCCTTGAACTCAAAGTACCGATCCCAATCCAAATTTTGATCTCCATCTTAGTGTCAGACTCAACTTAGATCAAATCTGTATCTCAAAGCCCAATCCAAATCCAAAAATCAAAATTTGGATCCATTTCAGATCCAAACTATGAAATTTAGATAAAAAAAATATCACTTTTGGATGCATTCAGATCCGAACTACCACTTCCACTTGGGTCCAAACTATCGCTTTCAAAACATTTAGATCCAAGTATCACTTTCGGAACCATTTAGATCCAAACTATCGCTGTTAGATCCATTTGGATCCATACTATAACTTTCAGATTTCATTCTGATCCAAATTAACCCACGGATCCTTCTGGATCCAAATTATCGCTATCAAATTTATTCAGATCCAAACAATTACTCTCAGATCCGTCCAGATCCAAACTATTGCCCTTGGATACAAACCTCAGTTCAGGAACCAACGTGGATCTAAATCTTACTTTTAGATCCAGTTCAGATCCAAACAATACTTTGTGATCCATTCTACACCCAAATAAGAACATTGCGATCCAAAGTCCAAAATTCAAAAACGAAACTCATAATCCTGATCCAAAATTCCTTTTCTGACTACTAAACGCCGAAAACCCGATACGGCATGCACAAGCCCAAAGCAGCCTTCATTTTGACTTTGAAAATACCCAAAATACCCTTGATTTGTAACCCTAGAATTTAACTTCAAAAATACTTAAAATAACTTCAATTTACTGAAATACTCCTGATTTTCTTTTATTTTTCCAGAATTACCTGTGTTTTTCAAAAAATAAAAAAAATAAAAAATTGAAGAAAATCTTGCCCAACACGCCGATGAGGATACTAATATCATTAACCCCAACGATAATATCATCAATACTACCATCCAAACTATCACTGTTGGATCCACTTGGATCCAAACTATCGCTCTCAAAACATTTAGATCCAAGTATCACTTTTGGAACCATTTAGGTCCAAACTATTGCTTTTAGATCCAATCAGGTCCATACTATAACTTTCAGATTTCATTCTGATCCAAATTCACCCATGGATTCTTTTGGATCCAAATTATCGCTATCAAATTTATTCAGATCCAAACAATTACTCTCAGATCCATCCAGATCCAAACTATCGCCCCTGGATACAAACCTCAGTTCAGGATCTAAAATTCAAATAAAGAAAAGTCATATTCGAAACCAAAATAAAAATTTTACAATCTGAATCTAATTTTTATATTTATATCCGAATTCGAATTCGAATCTAAATTTTAATCTGGGTTTCGTCAATTTTCAAAATTTAATAGCATTGGATACAAGATATTTGTCTAAAAATGAATCTGATCTAAATTCGATAAGATATTTATGTATATTCGAATCCGACCCGATTTCTTAATTGGATAATAAATTTTTTTCCATGTTCGAATCTTTGGGATCGGTCGGATATGGGAGTCAAATTGAATATGTTAGCATTCTTATTGGCGTCATAATGAGCGTGCGCAAGACACATGCATACTTTTTGCAAAAAAAAAAAAAAAACATGGATGGTGTGGCACTAGCCTGCCCAGGGAAACCCCTTGCACATTACTCATGTCACCAAAGATCATGCCACCCTGTTCTCTGAGCAGTTCGGATCATGTGTTGTTAGGCCAAATTATACATCTAATCTTGTGACAATTCATATTTGATTCATACAAATTAACATACTTTCCATGCATATACTATTTTGCTCATATGATGCATCACAACATGGGCTCCGCATGTATTAATATCAAATATAACATGCTTTGAATAAATCACGTAGTAGAGATTCATAACCATTAAAATCAAAATCAATTTATAAGTCACATGTCCACAAACACATATACCCATTTGCTAACACAAAAGCCTGGATCAAAAAACGTGTATTTACGCATGAATGCACTATATATATATATATATATATAGATAGATAGATGAGGTCTATTGAGTGGATTCTATTATCTGTGTATGTACTTCATAATGTTTTAATTAACCCACGATGGTGCCTCTTTTTATTATAAGAAGCATAATCCTATAACCTAACTTGTTCCAAAGAAGAAGTTAAGAGTCAATTGGTGTCCCGCATGATGGGTGCAGTTTGCAAGTCTTCACATCATTAATTAAGGAGTAAAGTCACTTATTATTGGGGCCTAACTACATTCCTCCTTGAAATAATGCATGTTCTGTCAACTTGCGCTTTCTTTACTCGAAAGATATTAGATTAAGCGACAAAACATAGCCACAAAACACATTCTTCTAGCGCGTCACAAGCTCAAGTTATATCTGACTATATTATATCCTCCTAAGTTAATGTATATGTATATGTAAAGTTTAAAAATTTTACTTTAATATATATATAAATTTTGAAAAGTTTTATTCAACCTTTTGTTAAAATTTTGAAATTGTAGTTTGGCCCTTGCAACAAAAAAAAATTGTAGCTCCGGCCCCGCCTACTGCAAACAAGTTCCTTTTTCCAAATTGAAAAAAAAAAACCATCGGCACCCCTATCTAAAATTGAGATCCTTTTGTAATTTAATTTAAGGTTTTTCAAATTTTCACGTATTTTGCACGAATCGGTCCCTCGAATATTTCACCAATAACAGATGAGATCAACTCATTATGTTTACTTTTATATATAACAAATTTTGGGTCCTAAAATTATGATAACATCAAGTATTTCATAATCGAAATGTAGTCATGCACTTTCATGGCTTCGCTGCCATGTCATGTCATCTCGTCATACTCTATACGTCTCTGCTTCGTCATAAAAGCTTACCTATGATGTACAGATATTCAATGTATAAGATTGATTATTTGTAATATATATATATATATAGGTAGAGTGAATCAATCTCAAAATGTGACTAATTTAATTTATTACTTAGGAAATTTTAGTTAGTGCGTGTCTACATAATAATGTAACAACCCCATGGTTGGACGATCCGAGCATCCATTGTCCTCCGAAGCAGCGGATGATTCGTGGGGAGTTGGAGAGAATGAAGGCCTCGTTCTGCAGTGAAAAAGAGGAAGCAGAAATGGCGGATTTGACAGCAAAGAGAGAAGGAAGAGGGTGGTGAGGGTCGAAGGAGGAGGAGGATTTGCAGCAGGTGGCCAAGTTGACAGTTCCAAAGGCCCCTCTTCTAACAGTCCTCCCCTTCACCCACTCCTCTCTCCCCATTCTCCGTCTCATCTCTGCCATTCTCACTTACTTTACTCGATCCTTAGCTCCATTCTCTTCTCTTATATGCATATAACTGCTACAGTGATAATGGAAGAAAGAAGCCAATGGTGATCCATGTCCTCTTCTCTAACTATAAATTGTTCCCCACTTCTGTTACTTATCTCATTTGCTTATGTTATTTATCTGATGCATGTCTATCTCCCAATTTGTTGAGATCAGAGAGAGAGAGAGAGAGAGAGAGAGAGAGAGAGAGAGAGAGAGGCCTACCAGGTAACAGCGGATCATGTCCACTGTAAACAGCAACGAATGTGGAGCTCACACCAACCTTGTTTCTGCCGTCATCCATGGCCGCCTCTATAATTTCTCTTTTGTTTTACTCTTCTTAAGGAATTTTTTGTTGGGGAGCGCAACTTTGATGTGTTTTGCAGATAGGTGAGATAATTTTCCAATCTTTTAGCTTTTGAAGTAGAGTCGGTAACTGATAATGGCCTTTCTTACCTCTTCTGTGAGTCAAATTCCACTGCCACGTCTAGCGGCCTGGTTCAGGTTACCCGATTGTTTCACGTTGATAGCTTCAAACGCCAAGAAAACATTTGGCTTCTTTCTATTTACTCCAAAAAGTCGGGCAAAGAGACATGCGTGTTATGTTATATAAGTTGAGTAAAATACGGCCTGAAGGGACATGGCCTTGAATACAAGTTCCCTAAAACACGACCATTACAGAGAGTTGTAGCAATTGGCTGTAAGATGCCGAAGTTTAAACTGGGTCAAAATTCCATGTTATATATGTATAAGTGTTTTATTTGTTTATGAGCATTTTTTTTTTTTTTAGTACAGCTGTTGAAAAAAGCATGTGCATAGAAAGAGTGTCATCTCGTGTGGGCTCTATGCAACCAAACCTTAAAAAGTAGGGGCACAATGCTCCTACTTGCCCGACTTACGTATGTGCATAGAAAGAGTGTCATCTCATGTATAAGTTAACTTCTTGTTCACTTAAAAACTATATATATATATATATATATATATATATATATATATATATATATATATATCCCATACGCTTTACGATTATGTTCGTCATGTCCACGCACTGGGATGATCCGGTCATGAGAACCTATCAGCTGATAAAATAAACTCAATGATTGAGCGGATGTTGGGTGTTGGATGAGACATCATTCTGCCAAGGGGACATGAAAAATTCTGCCCCCCCGATCAGCGAAGCCTCACCATTAATTATAATTGCATGCAGAGGACTCGTTGATTTCATTTGGGCATGCACGAAACGATTAATTCCTCTTTCAAAGTTGTACCAGCAAATTAGTCGTCAATAGTTTCTTAATTTGCTCTTTATGATCGAATCAGAGATATAAAAGCTACGTCATGAACAATGTTGACATCTTTTTTGTTCGGTTCATGTTATTACTAATTTTTCCAAAGGCCAATTGAGATTTGTCAAACTCCAACTAGATTATGTTGTGATTGATCGACGTAATATCTATTACGCACGCACAATCTTCATATACCAGATTTTGATAGGAAATCGTCTTGCCGTTGATTCCAATGAAGTCAGATGATTTAAGTTACAAAGATAAAAAGCAAGTTGCTTTTCAAAGAGTTCAAAGTAACCTTCAAAAAGGGCAAGAAACTAAGATTAGGGAAATCATTGGTTTCCCTCTTTACTCTTTCTCTCTTGTATAGCTTTGAACTGTACTTTTTACTCTTAAAAAGAATTGCTTACCTTCTATGTTTGTAACCGAATATACACCTTCTCATCTCCTTGTGGCTTAAATGGTTCCAAGCAAATCTAGTATATAAGAGTCTAGCAGTTACTTGCTTTTTGAAATATATTGTTGTCTATATCATCCGGCTGTCTAACCAAGGCCATTCATCTGATACATACATATAAATGGTTTAGAGAAAAACATGAAGAAAACTACATAACGGAAATACCCATCACGATTTTATCTTAACAATGAATTGTTATGGATCCGACAGTTCTGATTGGATGACCAAAGGGCTTTAAAAAACCAAGAGTCGTTATAAAAGAGAGGAAAGTAGGAAACTTGGATTACTCTGCTGAAATGCGACCAAAAAGGTAAAGTGTCCATGTGACACTTCCTCTCTTGTTTTTAGGTAATTTTATGCCCCTTTTCTAGCGTATAATTTTGAACAATTTGCATTCTTCCATAAACTTGGGAAATTGATAGGGAAGTACCATCGGAAAAGTTGTTAACAATAGAGAAAAACGCCGTTATGCAACAAAATATTGTAAACTGTGCTGTTTTTTGCCAGCCAAACTTTCTTCACCCTAACTTTTTCTAACAAAATTCTATATGACCCCTTACTGCATGCTGCTTTCTTATTTCCCCTGTTTAAAACTGTTCCTTTCATCTATTCTGTTCATGTCCCACAAACAAACAAAAGCCCTCTTATTGAAAGCAGAAAACTTTTCTTTTGATGTGTTACATAGGGCGGCACTTGGGGCCAGATTGGAAGGAGGGGTTTTCCGCAATCGGTCCGACTTGGAATGAACCAATTCAATTCGTCTCCTGACAATGTAATTTACTTAGTAATTGTTTTTCAATATTATTGACCTTTGAAGTAACAGAGGGTAGCTGTTTAGTCATGCATGTAAAATTAAAGAATCTTTAAGGAAGAGTGATGTTAAATGATTAGTTGTTCTGATTTCTAACATTTTTTAAACGAAAGCTGACAGAGGCTGAATTGGGATTCACCACCTGGGTGTAGTTATAATATAATAATAAATTTTCACCAAATCACAAGCCGATTCAATGAATATTTTGGCCTTCTTAAATTTTTTGGTGATGTTTGGTTCTGCGAAAGCCTGATTCTGGTCAGATTTTCGACGGATTTAGCTGCTTTCCTGCTGTGATTCCGATTCCGATTGCACCGTTGGGTCTGTGGTTCTGATCGGAATTATAAGGTATTTGACTCTTGCGCACCAACAAGGAGGCTGAGATTGGAAAGCATGTTTGATGGTGCACTATACTCAATGCCGGCACTTCGAGGTGCACAGCGTCAACTTTCACAGCAGTGTCCGCACTGACGCACTGGGACGTGTTATGCGTCAATGATCAAAATCCTATGAGGCTCCATGTATGGACGTGATACTTCTGCTGGCTTTGTTTGTTATTTTGCTTTGAATTCAGATTTGATTAGCCAGATTGAATGAAAAATCAGCTGCCAATTTGCAATCGACTTAGAATTTGGTATCAGATTTCTTATTTAAATCCGACTTTTGAACAAGTTCCATAAATTTGTCTTTTACACCTCAATTTCTTGGCCTTGAAATAATGCTTCGTATCCTTCAATGCTGAATTCATTTATTAATCAGATGTTCCATTGAATTGATTCTCATGCATTGGGTGTTATCATACTCGCCCTATGCACGATATCGGTGGCTTGATTGAACGGAGCGAACATGATTTGAGCTCTTCACACACACACACACACACACACATATATATATATATATATATATATATATGAGAAATTGGTAAAAGCCAAATACTTTAGGTAAGGAATAAAAACTAGACCTTTTGATTTTGGATTTTAATTTTTAAAATGTTTTTTTTTACAATCTAGCTTTATTGATATGATCTTAAAAATGGGTTGATGCAAAACATATACTAAATTGATCATTTGTTAGACCTTAATGATGTTTTTATAATAAGAAAAAATGAATGACCCTCATGGCATGATAATAGAAAAAAATCGTATTTTTATTAAAACAACTTGAATCAAAGCATGTTCTGTATCAAAATGGTCTTTATAAATATGTTAAGATGTTTATAACGTATTTAAAATAGTTTTTAAACAAAAAAAAAATCAATGGGGTCCGGGTTTTTATTTTGTTATGAGTGTTCAGTTTTTAATAATATGTATTGCAAGGTAAAAAAGAAAAAGAAAAAGAAAAATGAAAGGAAACGAAGTACAGAACTGACAGCGTCATACAGCAATTTCGGTGCAGTCTGTGGGCGTGGCCTTCCCTGCTACCCCACAGTGCTTTTTAATTATAAAAGCATGTTGACTTACTAAAATACAAATGATATTTTCAACAGTTAGCGATCGTTCGGTGCAAAAGTTTGTTTCTTCAACTTCAAGCCCAAGATCAGTGATTGGATTCTAAGATCATCAGGTTCCGAAGTAGCCTTGAAGGGAATCAAAATCACCCAAGAAAGGAAAAACCAGACCCTTTAAATTTTTGCTTAAAAGAAAAAAAGTCTCAAAGCCTCTTTTTCTTTCCCCTTGAATGGTCCACAGTTTGTGTATATATATATTGGTATATCCCAAACAGTTAGACCAGGAACAAAAACCAGACTCTTTAAATCTTTTGCCTAAAAAATACTTTAAACCAAATACAAACATCATAACATCTTTATAAAAACTAATTTAACATAAACCATGCTTTGGGTAGGTTGTTTCTATGAAAAATGATGATTTATCCTCCACCAAAATTTTGTTGTTATATAAACCGCTCAATTTTACTTATTATAAAAATACGATTGAATTAAAAAAAAAACGATTGACTTTTCATATATTTTTTATCAACTCATTTCTGAAACCATATCTGGAAGGTTAGATTACATAAAAAGCACCTTAATCGTTGCATATAAAACAGTTCAGTTTTGTCTCTAACCTAATGGTCTGGGACCTGCTCTAAGGGCACCCTTAGGCTAAATCCACTACATGAGGAGGCTTGAGACAAGCTTGAAACCAGATCAGGGCCAGAAGGAGATTGAACCAGCTCAAAAAGTACCAAATTGAGTCAAGTCAAATTTTATGAACAATTGCCTATCGGGCTCAATTGGCTCACCTTAACCCCTAAGATGGTTAAGCGTTGTCACAAAAAACGTGTACGGATATTAAAAAGATGGGTATAATACGGCAAAGTTTTATATCTCAAGAATAAAACGAGAAAATCTCGGCAAATTTTTTAAAAATTTAAAACATTTAATAAATCTCAAAAATTATTAAAAAATAAAAAAATAAAAAAACGGCAAAAAGGAGGAAAACGGGAAAAAAACGTATAATATGAGTATTATGTGCATATTATACGTGTTTTTTGTTTTTTGGTGTTTTTAAACGTGTTTTTTGTTTTTTGGTGTTTTTTAAACGTGTTTTTTGTTTTTTGGCATTTTTTTAAATGCGTTTTTTTTTTCACTTTTTATATGCATTTTTTTCAAATAAAATGTGTTTTTTGAGAAAATGGTTGAGACAAAACACTATTGTCTAATATAAGAGGGGTTGGTCCTTCGAGGCACTGAAAGCAGGCGTGATATCTTAATGAATAGGAGGAGGATTAGGGCTTTAGATTTCAGCCTAATGGTAGGATGAAATTTTTCAATGCCAGTGAGCTTGCCACTTACGGAGAGCGTCACCCATTTTTGTCAATGGGTTCTTTGTTAGGAACGATATTCTCTCTCACACACTCTTGAGGCACCAAGAGAATAGAAATCGAATGAGAAAGAGTATATGAGGATTTATGTAGTTCGGAGACAACATTCTCCAACATCCATGGCCGCCACACAAAACAGTTTTCCATAATCACAAAAGAATTGCAAAGTACAAGCCAAAACGACATCCTCACAAATATGAGATTAGAGCAAAACCTGCAAGTGGTGCAATTCCAGGCCTGCTAGTTTGGCATAGGCTCGTTTAATTGGCACTCATGCATTGCCTAGATCTCATCCATTTGCTGCTCATAATCATTCAATCTTTGTTCATCCACCTCCATCCTTTACATGTACTTGTCTATTCTAAGATCATGTTCTTCAATCCCGTGACATGTTTTCCCATAAACTCGTCATGAATTTATGAAGTTTTAGCAACATCTCGAACATGTGCATGTTGATCATCTACGGCCGTTTTCCACAATAGGATTTCCTTTTCTCTTCATTTGCCACTATGAAGAGTGAAGGAGAAGCTATGAATGAGGAAATGGCAGCCTTGCATGAGTGTCAGACTTGGCAGATTGTCCCTCGTCCTGCTGATAAGAATGTTGTGGGGTCCAAATGGGTTTACAAATTGAAATATAAGCTAGATGGTAGCATTGATCGACATAATGCACGTCTTGTGGCGCACGGTTTCACTCAGCAGTATGGGGAAGATTATGATGAAACATTCAGTCCGGTCATCAAAATGGCAACAATACGTGTGATTATTTCTCTTGCAGTCTCATATGGATGGCCTCTTTATCAGTTAGATGTCAAAAATGTCTTTCTTCATGGGATTCTTAAGGAAGAGATATACATGGAGCAACCTTCCGGCTATACTACTCATGATCCTCAAAAATGGGTTTGTAAATTACACAAGTCTCTATATGGGTTAAAGCAAGCTTCTAGATCATGGTTCGATTGGTTTTC
This sequence comes from Nymphaea colorata, assembly GCF_008831285.2. NCBI lineage: Eukaryota > Viridiplantae > Streptophyta > Magnoliopsida > Nymphaeales > Nymphaeaceae > Nymphaea > Nymphaea colorata. The sequence continues at coordinate 8,351,734 of NC_045144.1, forward strand.
TCATCATATACAATAAGTTGGTTTTTTGAGAAGCTCCCTCGATCACTCCTTGTTTATCTATCATACCGGAGAAGCTACCACTTGGTTACTTATATATGTTGATGATATTGTTATAACTGGGAATTCTTCTTCACATATATCTTATGTTAAATGCATGTTGAAGCAAGAATTAAAGATGAAGGATCTCGGCAAATTACGGTATTTTTTGGGTGTTGAACTTGATAGGACGAATGATAGATTGACTCTTACACAACACAAGTATACTCTTGATGAGGTATGACTAATTGCAAACCCATAACTACTTCTAGTGTTCTGAATACTAAATTGAGTGTCTCTGATGGAACTGCTGCATATTCCAATCCTACATTCTATTGCAGCATTGTTGATATGTTACAATACCTCACTTTTACTCGCCCAGACATAGTATATGTTGTAAATCAGATCTCTCAGTTTATGCATGCACCCACCGAAGGACATATGGATGCCACTAAGCGGATCTTACGGTATCTCAAAGCTACTCTTGGTGATAGACTGGTCTGCACAAAATGTCCCAATGTTTCTCTTGGACATTGCATATATACATATACTGATGCAGACTGGGCAGAAGATCCCGATGACCGACGATCAGTTTCAGGTTTCTGCATTTTTCTTGATTTTAATCTCATTTGTTGGAGCAGTAAAAAGCAGCGTGTGGTTGCACGATCTAGCACTGAGGCAGAGTATAGAGCAATGGCTGCAGGGACAGCTGAAGCGTTGTGGTTACGACATTTGCTTGGAGAGCTCAATCTTCCTATTGTTTAGTCATCATTACCAGTCAAAGTGTGATAAAAATTGCTTTCAACCCCATTTTGCATAATCGTACCAAACACATAGAGATTGATCAACACTTCATTTGTCAGAAGGTTGAGGAAGCCGAGATCTTGCCTACTTATATATCCACCAGTGAACAGATAGCTAATCTCTTTACCAAAAGAATCATAGGGCAGCATTTTTGAGAATTGAAGAACAAGTTGTGCATGATCAAATCTCATGCACAACTTGAGGGGGGCTGTTAAGTTTTTTCGTATGGGGGATCGGGTCTGTTCAGACCCGATCCACTTCTCTTATATCCACACGCCTAAACATACTAGGCGATAGCATTCTTGTAAATGTTCATATATTTTTGTACATTTTGTTGTAACCTGATTATGTTAATTTTATAATAGAGATTAAGGAACGCAGGGCTGAATTGGCCGACTGCTCCCTTCCCTCCATTGTCTTTTCTCCTATCCTCTCTTCTCAATCTATCTGATTTTCAGACAGAGAGACGTGATTTTGTGAAGATTCTTTCAATAGCTTTGGCAATTTCATTGTTTCTGTCATTCAGCTGTATTTTTTTTGTGCTTATTCATACATGCACCCACTTTAGGCTTTCAAATTGACACTTTAATAACATATCTCTATTTGAATATGCTACATAGGCATCATTATTTGAATATGCAGAAATAAAGAAATTGGATATTTGCATAGGCATCACTTCTAAGAGTTGGAAAAGTCGTTGGGAAAGGAAAAACTAAAAAGCACATCTAGATGGTTCTCTAGTGCATTTTGAAGCATGAGATTGCTTCAAAACCTGACGTGAAACAGATTTTGCATATTTATTAAGAAGGGGACATGCATCTATTTAACCATTTCAACTGTCAACATGGTTTCTGCTGCGTTCTATCTTGTTCTGTTATATGTTATGTTAATTGAGATTTCATCAGTTGCATTACATTTTTTTCGCCCAAAAATAAGGAAAGGTGTTTGCATTTCTCTCTTTTGAAACTGTGTTCTCGTGCTGAACAGTAGTAAATAGCATGCGTCCAGATGATTCTAAGTTTAAGGAGAGTATTCATTAGTGAAAAAAAATACATAATGGACTTTCAGAAATGGGCGATCACATTTGGAGAATGATTTTAGTCGGTCTTGAAGTTCTTTTATTTATTTAATTGAAATGTAACACATGACCCTGTTACATAATTGACAACTTGAGCAATTGTTTTAGTCAAAATTTATGGTGGGATTCGTGGAATTTATGTCTGATACGTCCGACAAGCCTTTCAAGAAAGGAGCACCCATGATGACCAAGATATTCATTCCAAAGTTTGATTTATTATATTTATATTTTATACACATGTGAGACATCCATACTAGAAATAGACTTAGTAGACTCCAATGATGGCTTCAAGACAAAAGGAACATGAATAGAAGGGGTCTTCCTTGAAGATGTACATATTTCGTCATTCTTCCTCTATAGTGAATATTCTTCCTCATCTAAAAATCCCTGACGTGCATAGAAGAGAATTTTTTCTTTTTCTTTTTCTTTCTTTTAAGATCATGAAGCTTAAAGAAGAAATTTCCTCTATTTCTTGTGGTCCCAATTTAGTGTTTTAGATTGGGAATACTCCTGGGTGACATGCATTTGCATGGCTGAGGCATAATGCCTATCCATCGTTTTTATATTCTTGACGTTGGAATTCTATTCTTTACTCATGCTTTTACAGTGTCGATGAATCTCAGACAAATGTAGCAGTACCAAGAAAAATTCCTGAAATTGTGGTGTTGCTTGGTATGCCTATAGGAGTACTACTTAGACCATGTTGCTTGGCATGCCCAATAGGAGCATTGCTTAGAATCATGGAATTTCTCTGTTGATGGCTTGATGCATTTTTAATTTTATACATTGCATAGTGGTCCTTCAATTGATTTGGGATGTCATTTCAGAGTACGCTTCCACTATGGCCATCCTGATATTTTTGATAGGATATTTCACCTAACAAGAGGTGGCATAAGCAAAGCTTCAGAAGGGATCAATTTGCGTGAGGACATACTTCAGGTAATATGTGCTTCTCTTGTTTGTGAGGCTGTTTCTGCTTAATTTAATTTTATGATGTTAAGTTGTTAACAATCTACAATTGCATAGGGTACAATTCCACACTTCGTGGAGGAAATATTACTCATCATGAATATATCCAAGTTCGAAAGGGTTGTGATGTTGGAATGAATCAGATTTCACTCTTTGAAGCAAGGGTCTCCAATGGGAATGGAGAACGGACTCTGAGCCGTGATGTTTACAGATTAGGCTGCCGCTTTGACTTCTACAGGATGTTATCGTTCTACCTCACAACGGTTGGATTTTACTTCAGTAGCATGGTATGTTTTATTTATCTTTGCTATGAAACATAGGAGATATATATGGTTCATGGTACTTCGAAAGATGGCATGGGTAAGGACCTGATTAGAGGTCACAGTTCTCTCATCTCTTGAACCATAGGTGAGTGCTTTATGCGCTTATTGCGTTAGTGTATGTTGTGTCCCAGAGTATACATTTTGACCATCTCGAATATGGATGCAATTTCTTATCTAAATTTTTGACATTTGTGACATAGTCTAACATTAAAATCTCTTCTAGGTGACTGTGCTGATTGTCTATGTTTTCCTTTATGGACGCTTATATTTGGTGTTGAGTGGCCTGGAAAAAGAATTATTAAGGCATACAAACAGCCAGCAAAACAAAGCTCTTGAATCTGCTTTGGCTACTCAATCTGTCTTTCAGCTTGGCTATTGCTTGTGCTGCCTATGGTAATGGAGATTGGACTTGAGAAAGGATTTCGTACTGCTATTGGCGAATTTATCATCATGCAGTTGCAGCTAGCCCCTGTTTTCTTCACCTTCCAGCTTGGAACAAAAGCTCATTATTATGGCAGGACAATATTGCCTGGCGGTGCCAAATACAGACCTACTGGCTGTGGGTTTGGAGTGGAGCATCTAAAATTTGCTGCTAATTACCGGATGTATTCACACAGCCACTTTGTTAAAGGACTTGAATTAATGATACTGTTGATTGTTTTATCAGGTTTACGGCACATCATATTCGACTTCAAATGTTTATCTTTTTGTAACGTTCTCTACGTGGTTCTTGGTTGCATCTTGATTGTTTGCACCTTCTGTGTTCAATCCGTCGGGGTTTGAATGGCAGAAAACAGTAGATGATTTTACAGATTGGACGCGGTGGGTTGGAAATCGTGGAGGTATTGGTATTCAAGCAGATAAGAGTTGGGAATCCTGGTGGGAAGAGGAACAAGTTCAGCTGAAATATACAGATATGAGAGGGCGTCTGCTGGAGATACTTCTGGCGTTGCGCTTCTTCATCTATCAGTATGGCATTGTTTATCATCTCAACATAGCCCATCACAACAAGAGTATTCTAGTAAGTTGTGTGAATGCAGTGAATCCTTGACAGCACCAAATATATTTGTTTCACATTTCCATTTTTTGTCTGCTGAAACTTATTTCTATTTTGCCAGGTTTATGGGCTGTCATGGCTGGTTATGGCGACTGTTTTATTGGTCTTAAAGGTATTTATGTCTGATGAATTTGTTTGACATGACACATTCATATTTGTTTGTTCTGCAGATATTTTCTTGAAGCATGTGGTTGGAATATATGAAATTTGTTCGCTGTAATAAAAGGGTTAAGTTCATCTGGTTACAGTTTACACTTTACAGAATGTGGGGAGCATGATGAAAATAATGCCTGAGAACTAGGAACTTGAAAATGGATTACATTGATGTATTTGTTTGATCATGATTGGACTCTGACCTGGTTTCTTAGGTCAATTATATGGGAAGACACCTTCATTTAGCTTTCTGTGACGATTTTAACTTTTATTTTAACAGAATTTCAATTGAATTTTTGTTGCCAGATGGTATCAATGGGTAGAAGAAAGTTTGGTACCGACTTTTAGCTGATGCTCAGGATTTTGAAAGCACTTCTTCTCCTTGGACTCGTCTCTGTTCCCACTGTCTTGTTCGTAGTTTGTGGCCTTACCATTGCAGACGTGTTTGCTGCCTTGCTTGGTTTCTTGCCAACAGGATGGGCCTTTTTGCTTGTGGGTATTCTTTGTTCTTTTTCTTTCTGTTGGAGGTTTCCTTTTCATTTCTCTCATGTTTGTCTATGAATTTGATGCATTTATATGTCTAACGAGCTTTTGATTGATATATGCTGTACTGGTCTGTCTATCAGATTGGCCCAGCTTGCAGGCCAGTGGCTCGAAAGATTGGATTGTGGGAATCCATTAAGGAGCTTGCGAAGACATATGAGTATATAATGGGGCTCATAATATTTGCACCCATCGCGGTTCTCTCATGGTTCCCTTTCATGTCAGAGTTCCAGACTCGTTTACTTTTCAATCAGGCCTTCAGCAGGGGCCTGCAGATCTCAAGGATTCTGGCGGGCAAAAAGGATAGCACATATGAGATAGCTTCTCAGGTGGTACATAACTGAGGGGTATTTGCTTCCCCCCATGCATCGAGTTATTTTCTGTAAATGTGGAATATGGGAAAAGAAGCCACAGGAAGGTAGAAATAAGAAACGATCTCCACGTAAAGCGATCTGGTGGAAGACTCGTGTTTAATGAGCTCTCTGTGGCATATTCTATTTATATATGGATTGAATCCTTCGAGCTTGAGGTTTTGTTTTGGCGGCAGCTGATGAATTCTACAGCTACAGAAAGATCTGATTACATTGAATTCCTGTAATGTTTTTGAAACTTTGTTACACAACCCATTCGCACTGAACAAACAGGTTTGGACTTGAAAAGGATTATGAAAATTGTAGTGTATACTGAAAATATTTAATTGTAATGTAGATACAGAGGCAATGAGGTAAAAATCATAGGTGTGGGTTGTATCCACTCAAACAAACATCTAATTACCTAAGAAACAAACGTTATAATCTTATTTTTCTACAGCAAAAAATCATGAAGGCTTTAATTATGTATTGGTTCGTTCTGAGGTAGAACAATGCAGGCAGTTGGAGCTTGACTTATTTCTCATGTTTACGCGCTCTTTTCAGATTATAAGAAGGTACTACGTACATAATTTATTTAGTAACTATCGCTTGCATGAGTGGTTATCGGAAGGCTTAAAACAAGCAGTCCATGGCTCCATTTATATTCATCTCTTCATAAGAGAATGTGCTCAAAAGAATTTATTCAAAATGAAAGGGTTGTTTTGAACATATTTATAAGAACGAGATGGCCGACATGAATTAAAAATATGAAAATATAAAAATTTGAACTATCCCCAGCATAGATAGTAGGAACAAAACATTTTCATACAGGTTCTAGAAAGAATTGTATCGCAAGCAGTTTCAAAATTTAAGCTCATAGATGTGTTCATTATGTCCTAGTAACCATTTTTCGTTGTGTTCATTAGGAGTGAAGAATCAATCTTAGATTGCACACGAACACGAACTTAATGGCTGGACCATGGGAAACTCGTTTTTTCAGTAAACAAATTTGATTAGAAGCACGCTTGTCAGTAAACAAGCGTTTGAAAATGAAAAGCAGACCTAATTGAGTTGCGCTCTCTCTCTGACGGGATGGAAACCTCCAATGAATGGTTGCGGAAGGAGACGATACGCATCGAAGGATTCCTAGCAAACGCCTCTCCCGGACCGAGGGGAAACCCAACCTGCGGCATTCGTGCCCTTCAGAGGAGAGTTCGGGGATGATAAGTCGTCGGGTGGCCGATGGGCCAACGCTTCTTACTTGTCGTTGGACGCTGCAAATGAAAGCTTCAATGGAGGAATTTCAAGGGCAACGTATTTGGATTAATGTTCCTGACATGTCGCCTGTACCGGTTCGTCCTGATGGTAGCAGAATATACTCAATGGTGATACGAAAGAGTAGGGCAGAAGTGGCATTCGCGATGAAAGGATGGCTTCTGGTCCGAACAAAAATGGAGGTGCTCCTCACTTTTCTTCGTTTCTCAACAGGCAAAATTTTTCATTTGGATGAGTCACCTATAGGGTACAGAGTAGGGAACTAAAGGACCAAGGTGCCCTTTAACAATGACCTGAGCGTTCAAAAAAACACACACACACACGGGGTAATCAATCCAGTCGTAGTCTTCAGATTGACCACAACGAAAACAATTCCATCTAAGTATTTAACTCGAAAAGTATAGGACTTATTTGATGCTTTTTTTTTTTTTAAGTCCATAGTTTTTTTTCTTTTTGAAAACGAAAACAATTCCATCTAAAAATTTAACTTCAAATAACATATATTTTATTTGACACTAAAAAAAGTCTAATAGTTTCTTTTTTTTTCATTTTTGACCTAAAACCTCCATGTCATATATCTTTATGCTTCCATGGTTTTGGTTTACTTAAAGTCTTATGGACTTATTATATATTTGTCAACTCTAGAGTTACACTTGCTACTATTTGCAGCCTAAAGAATTTGCATACCGAAACGTAACAATGGCTGGAAGTTTCGAACATTAAAACCCTTCATGTAAATCACCTTACTGCCCAATTGCACTAATACTCCTTCAAAAAAAAAAAAAAAAAAAAGTGCAACTAATGCACTCAAGACTCCTTTGTCGGGCAGACCAAATAGTTTGGTCAATCCATGTTGGCAAATATTTGTCATTGTTGTAAGCTGCTCATATTCGAGTCAGCTCTAGCATCCATGACACATTTAACTTAATCGAGATAATTATGCTCAAACCTATACTTGGATTTTGGACCCTTTTTTTTATACTAAAATTAGATTCAATTAGTTTAAGATCAACATCTATGAGTAATCAAGCTGGATTTTTATTAGATTTTGGACTATGGTCAAAGTTCCTTTACGAAAATATAGCTGGATCCAGATTTCTTTACCAAATGTAGCCAAGTAGATCTATGTCGACCGAATGCATCTCATTCATGTACATCCAGCCAAAATTATAACTTGTGTAAGTTTGAAGAAAAATCTTCAATTCAATGAGAAGATAGGATCATGTTGAGACGTAGGAATATCTTTTGCATGACATTTAACCCTATTTTAGTTGTCGTAGCTCTCACGCAACAATGATTCGTCTTCATGGATGATGAAAAACATTTAGTATGGTCAAAGTAAAATATTGTATGCAGCTTGAAATTTCAAGTTTAATTGTCTCGTTAAAAAAAAGAAGAAGAAAATGATATATTGTCAACGTAGCTGGTCGGGCGTTATCAGGTCAATTTTTAATTGACACTATATCCAATATACATACATTTAAGAGTCATTTTTGAACATTAATAATAATAATAATGTGTTTTGGATTCAGTTGTGCATTTAAAAATGGAATCCGATCGTGAATTTATGAAGTCGGATTTGGACTACAGTTGGATTTAAAATTCAAATTTCAGGTTCAAATCAAATTTGGATTTCGAATTGAAGATTCTGGTTCGAATCAAAATTTCGGGTTTCGAATTCAAAATTCGACATTGAATATGGTTACATTTGGATTTGAATTCAGATCCAAATATATGGATATCTGATAAATTGGATATGATAATGGGTACATTTCAGTCCAATGATCCGTTGGCATCCTTATGATGGACATCCCTATCCATCATGTTATGCCAATGTCCATGGAGTTTATTACCATATTTACTAATTTGCATTATTACAACAGTGAATGGAGCTACATGTTTTCTAATGAATCGAATCTTAATGAACATCCTAATCAAATTACCACGTTTGAGAGTTTCGGATTTAGGTTTGGATCTTACTGTTGGAGTTAGAATCCGGCTCACCTGTTAGTCGGATATGGTAACAGGTACGATCCAATCCGAATAGGATCCGTTGATGTTCAGTGTTCTTGTACGCGGGCACCGTAGTCCTCTGTTCATTTTAGTTGTTCTTTCCCCTGTAATTTCGATTTGAATCCCTCGGGGCCCACTACAGCAGATCCAACACCGAGCTGAAGTTCACTCCATCTACCGTCGTCGGCGATTGTCTTAACCCTCTCTCTCTCTCTCTCTCTCTCGTTCACATTTGCGGCCCCCTATACTCTGCAACCGCCGGCGTCCGCCCCCGGGAGTGGGTCTTCATTTCTACAAAGCAAGAACAGCCAGCCGCCGGCGATCCTGCCTTTGCCCGAGTGCTTCACCGTTTCAGCGTGGCGACCCTACGTCACTCCTTCACAGTTCAAAGCTGCTAAGCTTGAGAAGTGTCCGTCAGCTTGGAGCTTCCCTTCTACCCCATTAGGCAAGTGAGTCCCCCTTCATCTGTCTCCATGCTCAATGCCGTCTGCAGTCCACTATTGGGAGATTCTACCGATTAGGCAGGGTAGTTTTCACCCTTTGAAAGTTTAAAACCGTTATTGACTTCTTGGCTTGCTAAGTGACAATTTCTTATGGGACTGAAAGGAATTTTTCAATCTTTTGTTGGTTTTATGATGTTTTTGTAGGCAAATTCTGAGGAGAAGAATTGGAGTCTTGTTTGAGCATCACAATTGTGAAATGAATAAAATCTCGCTTTTCATAACCTGAATTGCTGCATGGAAATTGTTTCCAATTTGCATTGGCATCTTGTTTCAGCCTCAAGTTGCACAAAAATCTCCTCCTAGACTCCATCTTGTTTGAGCATCAAAGGATAGAATATTGTTTGAGAAAAAAATGGTTTTGCATGTCAGGAACCTGGTTTGAGCGTCAACATTATTTAAAGGAGTTGTTTTTTTTTCCAATCTAAATTCAAGTTCGGCATCTTTAGGAAATTACTGTGTATCTTCTGTTTGTAGTTTGTGCTTCTTCAAGAATTCAGGTTCTTCCCTTAAAAAAACATGCATGACTTGACATTGGTTTCTCTTTTCAGGAAAACCTACCTCAACCAACATGTTCATGAAACATAATAGATAGATTAGCTATTTGTGTGATGCATTCTTATAATATATCATTACATGTATGGTAACTCCAAAATATTTGATAGCGCTCTTCTTTTTTCTTTTTTTCCCTTGTAGTAGAAAAACATCTATGCCACCTTCAACATATTTGAATTCCCTACTTGTATGAGACGTGTCTTAGATGACTCCAAGTGTGGTGCCATCGACATATTTGATAGCACTTCCCTATATTTTTATGTGCTTGCAATAGAAAAGCATGATTCGTTCAATGAATTTTGCATATCTTCATGTGCTCGTGTTAGCAGTCCTCTATTTTTTTTTAATACTGAATATAGACTTCCTGCTATCCATTGTTGTGAGATATTGCAATTCACCTTCTATGCAACAACTCATCCTAAGCAACATTCAATATGTTTTTTTTAACCTGGAAGTATTTTTTCTCATTGACTATATATTTATTTCTCATGACCTGAATTTCTGCCTCCTCCATTGACTCCCTTGCAGATGAATCCCTTCTCCTTGTGGCCATTCCAGAAGGGAAACCTTCAAAGAGACCTTTTGAGGAGATACTCATGTCAGTAGACTGGATGACTGTAGAACATGTCTCCATTGACTTCTCTTAAGCAGCAGTTGTCTTCCCCTTCTTCAACGATACCAGCAGCAACAGCTCTCAACAGCAAATATGTCCCCCTTCATCTGTGACAACATCTGTGCCACTCGCAGAAGAAGAGGACAAGGACGATTTTGCAGATGGCAAGTGCGTGTTTCTTATGGTAGCTCTCTGTCCCTGTCCGATTTGCATCATTTTGGTGCTCATCATTGTGTCTATACTCTTTTCTGTCAAGCTCCATGCTTTTTGCCATATATCACCTCTTCGGTCCCTTTACCAAAAGATAGGCATGAAACATTGTGCACCTCCGGGGCTCTGAATCTTAGTTTCTCATTTGGCATGCTAATGGGGCCGCATATGTGTAGAAAATTTTCTACTCTTTTGGAGGAAGAAGTGTACAAAAGGAATGGCGATGAAGTTGCTAATGACACTGATATATTTGTTGATGGTGATGTTGGCGATGATTATAATGATGATGGTAGGGGCAGTGCTGGTGGTGACAGTGGCAGTGATTCTGAGAAGAGCAGGGAAAGAGAGATCTATGCCAAAGAGGTTGATAGAGTGTACAAAGTGGTTAATGAATTGTTTGCTTCTGACAGGAATATGGAAGCAGTTCTAAACCAATGCAATGTTAAGGTTTCACACGTTCTGGTTGTGGATGTCTTAAATCGATTCCGGCATGCCTGGAAGCCTGCTTCGAGATTCTTTTACTGGGCAGGGCAGCAGCCAGGTTTCTCTCACGATTCACAGACATACAATGCAATGATGAACATCCTAGGAAACACTAGGCAGTTTGAGAGCATGGTGGCTACGTTTGAAGAGATGGGGAAAAACAGTGTGACCACAATGGAGACTTTCATTATACCAACTAAGGCATTTGCTGCTGGCAGGGAGATGAAGAAGGCTGTTAGTATATTTGAGTTGATGAAGATATCAATACATTGATTGCACTGCTCGATGCGCTTGGAAGAGCAAAGCTGGCTAAGGAAGCCCAATCTTTGTGTGAGAAAATGAAGGATAGGTTTCCTCCAGATCTCATGACATATTCCGTTCTGCTCTCGGGGTGGTACAAGGTGAAAAATTTGGTGGAGGCAGGAACAATTTGGAATGAGATGGCGGAGAAGGGATTTAAGCCTGACATTGTTCCTCACAACACCATGCTAGAGGGGCTTTTCATGGGTGGGAGGAAATCTGAGGCTATCAAGCTCTTTGAACTCATGAAAGTTAAGGGACCTTCACCCAACGCGAGAAGTTACACAATCTTGATGAGAAATCTCTGCAAGTCGAAAAAAATGGATTTTGCCATGCAGTACTTTGATGAAATGCAAGCTAGTGGATGCAAGCCAGATATCGCAGTTTATACTTGTTTGATTGTTGGCTTTGGGAATGTTGGAAAATGGTTTATGTCTATAAGTTGCTGCAGGAGATGAAAAAAAATGGATGTCCTCTTGATGGTCGAACTTACAATGTCCTGATTAAGTTGATGACCAACCGAAAGATGCCAGCTGATGCTGCAAGAATTTATAATAAAATGATTGAAAATGGATTGGAGCCAACAATACACACTTACAACATGATAATGAAGTCCTTTTTCCTGTCAAAAAATTATGAAATGGGGCTGGCAATCTGGAATGAAATGTTAAGAAAAGGTTGTTGCCCTGATGATAATTCCTATACAGTTTTCATCAATGGGCTTATCAGAACAGGCAGATCTGAAGAGGCTTGCATGTACATAGAGGAGATGACAAACGAAGGCATGAAAGCTCCACAGTTGGATTACAACAAGTTTGCTGCCGACTTTTCTAAGGCAGGGAAACCTGATATACTTGAAGAGCTTGCCAAGCGTTTGAAGTTTTCTGGGAAATTTGAAGATTCAAATACATTCTTGAGATTATCTGCACAGATGAAGAAGAGGGTCAGGAGTAGAGAGACTCTTGAGAATTGCGGAGTTTTGGCATCACTTTTTTGTTTCCATGCTGTAATGATCTGTTATATAACGTAGTCTGGCATCTTCAGAAATGAAAAAGGCCTTCACAGGAAAATCAGCATCAAAATCAGGCTTGTGCTTGTATGATATTAATATACAATTCTACATGGTAAATGGATTGCCGCTGGTCATTTTCTCGAGCTGGTCCATGTAAAATTTGCTGCTAATTACAGGATGTGTTCACAGAATCACTTTGTCAAAAGACTCGAGTTAATGATGTTGTTGATTGTTTACTTGGCACATCATATTCTAGTTCAAGTGTTTATCTTTTTGTAACGTTTTGTGTGGTTCTTCATGACATTTTGGCTGTTCGCACCATCTGTCTCCAATCTGTCGGGGTCATGGCAGAAGGCAGTAGTTGATTTCACAAATCCCATAACATATGCTAGGAAAACTAGTATTAAGGAAGACCAGAGTTGGGAATCCTGGTGGCATGAGGAACAAGTTCATCTGAAAATATACAGATGTCAATGGTGGCGCACCCACGTCGACTCGGGTGCTGGTGCGGCTCGAAACGACACCTGACTCGGTCAAACCAAATCGGGCACTGTTGGCCACACCTGTTCTTCTTTTCTCTTTTTCTTTTTTTTTTATTTTTTTCCCTTCTCCTATCTTTCCCTCTTCTCTCTCTCCTCCCCTATTTTATTTAATAACACTTTTAATTTTGTATGAGATTAAGGTAACTTTGATAAAAACTGTTTAAAAATATAGAAAAATAAAATTACTTATATATATATATATATATATATATATATATATATATATATATATATACTCTCGCTGCACCCGCACCTTGCCGCATCTTTCACCAACACCATCACCCATGCTTAGCACCCATGTGATATAGTCTGAGAGCAAGGGCATTTAGTTTATAGTGGATTCACAATACTTGCAGCAGTGGACGTTCCGTAATGGTTCTCATTCATGTTAGTAGGGTGCACAATGACTCTCATCTATTAAAAGAGCCAAGTGCAACTCATAAATTAAACATATCTTTAATGAGTTGAGCTCTAGCTAGGCAAGGGTGGCTTGTTGAGGCTGGAATGAGCTTGTTTAAAATATCTATAGAGAATGTCTTTCTTAATATTAATACAACCAACTTTGTTGCATATTGCTTGTCTCACTTGCCAACTTAAAAAGATGTCTCTATTTCAAATTTTCTTGTTGCCCTTTTATCTTAAAATGATTTTTTCTTTAATATTTGGTTGGCTGAAGCTGAACTGAGCTGAGCTCAAACTTGAGCTTTGCTTACCCAAGCAAGGAGGTTGAGGCATATTGTGTTTGAGTTGGTGACTCAAGGCCCACTCGAGTTTGACCAGAGCCTTTTAAGAGACAAGTCGAGCTTGAGCTGCTTAGCTTCGCTTTGAACTCAGCTTGTGAATGTCTCTCGTTAGAGTTTGAGACATGGTTCCTTTTCAATCAAGCCTTCAGCAGGGGGCTGGCAGATTTTGGCTGGAAAATAGAATGGTACATGAAATTGCTGCTCAGATTGTACACCTTAATTGAGGGGTCTTGTCACAGAGAGTTTCGTTCTCAGCAGTTTGACAGCAAGTCTTTGTTTGGGAAGATGATGTTGCAGGGATTTGGATGGCATTGGAGGAAGATGATGTTGCTACATCTGAAATTGTTAGCATTCCAGTGGTTACTTGCTCGACACGGCTCGCCAATTACCACTACCTTTAGAGTGGTTTGGGGCTTGAGAAGGCAGGCAGGAGGCTATTTTCTGATGATTCACTAAACAACGTTCTATTTCACTTTATTGACATTCAATCGAAGAAAATCTTTACTAATTATGTTTTGGTACCGGCAAAGTATTAGTCGTCAAGGTTTTCTTTTCTTTTTTTTTTTTGGGGGAAACGAATCTGAAGAATTTCGATGTCAGATAAAAGATTAAAAGAAAGCCTTAGAAAATAATTGTATTCTACTTCTTAAGGGATTTGACTTATCAGAAGAAGATATTCTTATACTAGAAATAAAATTAGTCGCAGAAGGAAAAATTCAAGAGGAAGATAACCTATACATAGATTCCACGGGAAATATCAGGATAAATAGACTAGAGGATGCTTATATGTAGAATCCAATGAACATCTCAAAAAATCTTATGGAAATAGATACCCCAGAATCTTCCTTAGTTACTACAGGGAGATCACCACAAGATCAACAACAACCTCAACAACAAGCACAACCCCCGTCAACTTCACCTGTACTATTCTATTCACCTGGACAACATCCTAGAAGACCTCATGTAGAATATAAAGAAAAAGATACCTATACACCTAAGGGTAAAATAATGCCTTTAGAAACCATAGACAGAAAAGATTTAATAGATAAAGGAAGAATTTTGAACATAAGTGCTCATGATCCGCAATTATTACCCTCAGTAATAGACATGTGGTCTCAACGAGTTGCTAGGAAATGGGACAGGATGAATCAAGAAATGTGGACAACGAAGAAATGTACAATTGGGCAGAAAAAATTGTTAGGAGAAACCGTTAGAGCATCTTGGAAAGCGTACAAAAAAAAACACCCACAAGACTTGCAAAGAGAAATTCTTCTAGGCAAAAATATTTATAACTTTACCAATAAAATACAATTACTCTTACTAGGATACCAGCCAAATACAGGGTATGATAAACAACAGCAAGACTCGATCAAAAAACTAGAGCAACTTCAAATTAAAGACTGGCGCTATATTAAACCTTTTTTACAAGACTTCTTTTATTATAGTTCCTTAGCATGATGTTTTTATAATAAAGAGATAGGAGAAAGCCTATTTCTCAAGTTACTAGATCCCTTGGGTTCTGAGATTCATAAAAAATATAAAGAAAAAGAGATGATGCCCCACCTAGATAACATTAGTATAAAGATTCAATTTATTATTAAAGAATAGTAAAGAAATGTACTGAGATAACCATTTCCAAACAATTAAAAGGAGAATATAGCTTTTGCAAACAAATTTATACACCACAAAGATATGATAGAGAACTTAGACACCCAAAAACTTATAAGACAAGAGATAAAGATAAACGACGAAGATACTACCTTCGTAAATCTAATGCTAGAAAACCCTATATTGACAAACATAGACATGTTAGAAAATATAATACCCAAAGAGATTATAAAAACAAGTTAACATGTTTTACTTATGGAAGTTCTGAACATTTAGCTAGAGACTGTTCAAAACTAAAAAATCTTTACAATAAAGCTTCAATCCTTATTGACGATGTAAATGAGGATGTATTAGCTTTAGATGAATATATTAGCGATATTGAAAGCATCAATAGCATTGTATCTATAAAAGAATCATTTCATGCTCCTAATTCCTCTGATGAAGAACCTTGTAATGATAGCTGCATGAGTCATAACATACTCGAATCAAGTAGAAAATATTGTGAAGAATTTCAAGAAAATTTTTCTACTTTAACCAACCTACAATACTTGTTAGATAACATGAATAATGACTAATAATGTTTGATAGCCTTTGAGCATCATATAGGATAGGTTTAAGATTTTTCTGTAGACATTAGCTATGGTAGACAATGTAGAATGCATTCTTTTATCTAACACAAAATTTTGTTCCAGGAAACATGGCATCTTCTAGCCAAAACCACCTTGTCCAAATAGACCAGATCTAGGCCTACCCATATTACCCCCAGACTCCAACCTTGCATTCTTAACCTTGCCTAGTATGAATCTTGACCAAAAAGACCATATTTTATTAGATAACTTCTGGCACAATAGAAAAAACCGAACCTTCTCAAAAATCCTCAGCATCTTAGCAACCTACCTTAGTATCAAAAATACTCAAAACCAAATCACACAAAGCCAACTCAAGCTCTTTCCTGAGCCTACCCCAAACCCTGCTTTTCTGAACATAGCCCAACAATTAGAGAATACTAGTACAGAGCTCACTTTCTGTAAAGAGAAATTGGAAGACATGACCGAAAAATTGAAGCAATCAATAGCCGAAATAGAATTATTGAAAGAACAATGGGAAAAAGAAATGAAAAAACAACGGGAAGAAAAAAGAGAAAATTTTTCCCCAGAAATAGATGTAGCAAGAGAACAAGTCTATAAAATAGTTCTTCAAAAGCAAAAGCAGGAAAAAGGACGTATTCAAGAGATTTTAAGATTTCTTGCCAGAAACCCTAGATTATGAAAAAAGGGATTGAAGTTCTGTTTAGTCAAATACCAACAAAGAAGACATGCTGATAACTCTTTCTGCGAGTGTCATAAAGGATTTCAGATTATCATGGTAAGCATTAATCTGAAAAGATGGACAGACATAGAAACTTTTGACATGCAGATTTCATTGAAAAACTTAATGGAACTAGGATATATAAGAAGGATTATCGTAACAGCAGTGAAGCAGACTAATATGTTGCTATTCAATTGGTGTTTGGCTTATATAGTTGAACAGATTTTCAAGAATAACTGGGTTATAAAAGGATTTGTAAACCTCGATATCAATACAATCCCTCCAACATATGACTATCCATGTGATGCAAAACATGAAATAATCATTAGGACATACTCTTTTGCCACCCCTCTACAAGCCCCTCTACCTCTTACAGACATACCAGAAGCCAATCCAGACGACTGGCATGATGAGCTTACAAGATAGAGAGAATTCAAGATATCCCAACAATGGAGAACCTAGAATCACCTCATTTCAGAAGACAGAAATACAAGGATATACACCTATGACACTGAACATGTAAAAATAATTATACCATTCCAAAACCACATTTGTATTAAGTCAAGATTACGTGAACATTTTGCCCAAACCAATGCAAGATGGCAATTTCATGAATTCGGTGATAATGGTGCTGATGGTGCCGCAATAACTCTCCAATTTGATCAACATTCAACATTCAGATAGCGAAGAAGCTACAGATCCAGCATGGCAGTAGACATTCTTTAAAGTAGGGACGAAGCTGCTGAGTCCTTAACCCTGCAGCCTATCGTTTGTCAAGACCGAAAAAACTTGCCCTGGTAAGTTATGGTTAAACTTTTCATAGGTACAGTGCTTCCCATGTAAAACATAAGCAAGATCCGTTTGAGAAGAAACGTGATAAACTTCTCCTTGGAAAAATCCCCCAAGTTAAACATAGGATTTGCGTTGTAGATCATCGCCTCAAAATCTACCCTGGAAAAACCCTCTAGAATAAATATGGGTTTTATGTTTGTAAATTTTCTGCATAAAAATTTACCCTGTGACGCACCCCACAGGATAAGCTCTGGGTCACATCCTGAAGCAAATCGTTTTGAGGCGCTTCTAGAAGATCGTTGTAGTTGTCGACCTTCTTTATGTAAATAAAGCAACGTTGCGTAAATAAAGAAGAAGGAATGTTACACACGTCAAAAGAGTGAACACGTCGCTTGCCATTGAAGAAAAGACGAAGCGGCTACTGTAGCAGTCACTGTAGCAGTTACTGTAGCACTTCAACAGACACTGTAATGCACTGTAGCACCTTTTGGCTTTTTGGACATGTTCGATTGCCACCTCATCCAGCACACGATAGCTGTCCACCTTCGAGTTCCTTCGGGTGTAACTGTTTTTATTTGTTTGCATTTAGCTTGTTCGGGAAGGAATCCTATTCCTTTTCCATATTGTAATTTGTTTTCAAGTCTGGTGCCTATAAAGGCACCACCCCAGCATCTGTATCCATCATCCTCACATCTATCCTCCATCCACCTCCGAGTGCTTGCTCCCGAGTGCTTGAGTTCCTCTCCCTTCCTCACTCCCCTTCATTTTCTTCTCCACTCCCATGTTGTTGTAAGAAGCGAACCTGCGCTTTCGTTCAAAAATCCCCCCTCCCCCCTTATGACTGCTCTGATACCAGTTATAACCTAGAAGAAAAAAATTAGAAATAGACCCCGATTGTAACCTTATAAATATACAAAAAATCTATAATAAATTAGAAACGAGCTGTACAGAAATAGATGACTTGCTTAGAATATTAAAAAAGGATGAAATCATAGGAGAAATACCTATTAAACATTGGGATCGTAATAAGATAGAATGTATCCTACAGATAAAAGACCCAGGATTTACTATTTCCGACAAAAAGATAAATGCTACAAATGACAATATTAAAGATTTTGAAACACATATAAATGAATTGTTGAAACTAAGAATCATAAGGAGAAGCATAAGCCCTCACAAGAGTCCTGCTTTTATTGTTAATAAACATAGTGAACAAGTTCGTGGAAAATCAATAATGGTCATAGACTATAGGCGACTTAATGATAACACCATAGAAGACTCTTATGATATACCTGATAAGACTGAATTAATCAATAGTATACAACACAGTAAAATATTTAGTAAATTTGATTGCAAATCTGGATTCTAGCAGGTAAAAATGCATACAGATAGTATTCAATAGACTGCATTTACTTGTCCCTTAGAAAGCTTTGAATGGTTAGTCATGCCTTTTGGCTTAAAAAATGCTCCTGCTATATTCCAATAAAAGATGGATATGATATTTGGCCAATATAGAGGATTTGTGTGTATTTATATAGATGATATTCTTGTTCATAGTAAAACACAACCAGATCATATATGCCACTTAAAAATAGTGTTAGGAGAATTTCTACATAATGGAATTATAATCAGTAGTAAAAAGGCACAGTTCTTTACAACACACATAGAATATTTAGGTGTAGAGATAGGTGATGGAAAAGTCAAACTACAACCACATATAGCAACTAAAGCTTTATAATTTGAGATACATGATATTAAAAGCCTTCAATGGTTTTTAGGATTAGTAAACCATGCTAGACCATTTATTAAAGACTTAGGAAAAATGGTTGGCCCATTATATAGTAAACTCGGCCAAACTAGGGTTAAAGCTTTTAATACAGAAGATATGAAACAAATAGAAAAAGTCAAGGAAGCAATAAAGTACTTACCAGAAATGTATCTACCCCTATATTCAGATTTTTTAATAATTGAAATTGATAGATGACGGGTGGGGAGTAGTAGAGCAAGTGATCCGTTCGGTTTAATTCATTGTGATATTTGGGGAGGATATGCCACGTCGTCCCACATGGGTGCACATTACTTCCTCACCATCGTAGATGATTTTACACGTTCTACTTGGGTTTTCTTGATGAGGTTCAAATCTGAAACATTTTCTTGTTTAGCTCGTTTTTGTGCCATGGTGTTTACCCAATTCAATACTCATGTGAAATGTGTTTAGAGTGATAATGGTGCTGAATTTACAGCTCACAATATGCAAGCATATTTTCATGAGCATGGCATAGAACATCAAACCTCATGTGTTGGAACTCCTCAACAAAATGGACGTGTTGAGAGGAAGCATCACCATCTACTAGAGGTGGCACGAGCACTTAGATTTCAAGCAAATCTTCCGGTTACTTTTTGTGATGAATGTATTTTGACAGCAACCTTTTTAATTAATAGAATGCCGTCAACTCTTTTAAATAACAAATCTCCGTGTGAGCTTCTCTTTCATAAAAAGCCTAATTATGAAGATTTGTGTGTTTTTGGATGCTTATGTTATGCCAAAAATTTAAACTCAATGCATAAGTTTTCATCACATGCACACAAATGTGTTTTTGTCAGATATCCTCATAATAAAAAAGGGTATCGTGTATATTATTTGGATACCAAACAAATTTTTACAAGCAGAGATATATCTTTTTTTGTGGATAATTTTCCATTTCTAACCGAACAATGCCATACAAACGATTTGAACAATGTTGTTTTACCTCACCCTCAACCAGATTATCTTGGAGAGAAATATATGTCATCGTGTGAGAATGGTGTTCCAGCAAATTCCTCCCCATTATCACTCATTCAACCTCACAATTCCATCAACAATGACCAAAATCTACCAGTTTCAGATCATCGACCTATGTCAGATGATCCACCTCCTCCAGACTCACTTGCTCTACGGAAATCTAGTCGTACTCGTCATTCACCATCCTATCTTCAAGACTGTGTGTGTTCCAATGTAATGGTTATAAGTTCACCGCCTAAGAAATCTACTTCAACTAAGCGATCCTCAGGTACACGTTATCCCATACACAATTACTTACCTGTTCACAAATTCTCTAAATCTCATTATGCATTTTTAACCTCTATCATGAGTGATGTTGAACCTAGTTCGTATGTGGAAGCAGTTAAGCATCAACATTGGCGAAGTGCTATGGCTGATGAGATTCAGGCTCTTGAACAAAACAGTACATGGTCTATTACTACTTTGTCTCCATACAAAAATCCAATTGGTTGTCGTTGGGTTTATAAGATAAAACGGCGATCAGATGAAAGTATTGAACGCTACAAAGCCAGACTTGTTGCGAAATGGTACACTCAACTAGAGGGTCTTGATTATCATGAGACATTTGCTCCAGTTGCAAAGTTAACAACCATGCGCACACTTCTTGCTCTTGCTTCTATTCAAGGATGGTACTTATATCAAATGGATGTGAGTAATGCATTTATACATAGAGAATTACATGAGGAAATATACATGACCATTCCTCCAGGCCTTCTGCGTGAGGGGGAGTATTCAAGTACTAAAGTGTGTCGTCTTCATAAGTCTCTGTATGGACTCAAGCAAGCGCCATGTAACTGGTTTCACAAGCTGTTATCTGCACTTAAAGGCGCTGGTTTCATTCAATCATCAGCTGACAACACTCTCTTTACTCGGAAACATGACAAACAATTTATTGTTATCCTTGTCTATGTTGATGATCTTATCATTGCAGGAAATGATGAACCAGGAATTGCTTCCGTTAAGCAACATTTACATTCGAAATTTCATATTAAGGACTTGGGAATACTTAAGTATTTTCTTGGCATAGAAGTTGCAAGAGCCCCATCGGAAATATTTCTATGTCAAAGAAAATATATTGTTGATATTTTGAATGATGCAGGTTTGATGGGAGCCAAGCCTATAGACTTTTCAATGGAACAAAAATTACGATTAACTCCCAATGATGATATTTCACTGAAAGATCCAGCTAAATACAGGAGGTTAGTTGGACGTTTGATTTATTTAATCATTACTCGACCAGACATAATGTATTCAGTCCAAGTTCTCAGTCAGTTCATGCAATCACCACGAACTACACACTATGAAGCAACACTTAGAGTATTGAAGTATTTGAAGGCTTCACCAGCAAAAGGAATATTTTTATCCTCATCAAGTGCAAAACAATTGAGGGCTTATTGTGACTCAAATTGGGCTAGTTGTCATACCACTCGTAAATCAGTTAATGGATATATTGTGTTCTTGAGGAATAGTCCTATCTCTTGGAAATCAAAGAAGCAGTCTACTATTGTCAGATCGTCTGCTGAAGCAGAATACCGAGCAATGGCTTTGACAACTTGTGAAGTTGTTTGGTTAAAAGCCTTATTGAATGACTTGGGGTGGAGTCATAATGAACCAATCAATTTATATTGCGACAATCAAGCAGCTTTGCATATTTCAGCAAATCCAGTTTTTCATGAAAGAATTAAACACATAGAACTAGATTGTCACTTTGTAAGAGAAAAAAATCAGCAAGGAATAATCTGCGCTCATCATGTATGCAAGTAGCTGATATTTTCACTAAACCGTTGGGAAGAGACAGCTTTCAAACTTTAAGAATCAAGTTGGGTGTTTCAGATTTGCACTCACCAACTTGAGGGGGAGTATTGGAGAGGAAAATCAGTAAACTGACTGATTTTCAGGAATCAAGAAAATCAAAAAGTAAGAAGATTTCAAGAAAGAAATTATAATCTTTCCTTGTATTGTTGTCAATCACAGATCATGATCTTTCAATCCCAAAATTTGTGGGATTTGTACATACCTGCAAACTTCTATAAACACCCCATCATAAGAAATGAAAATCATCTCTTTTCGCTCACTAGTTTTTCTCTTCTCTCTTTTCCGCACGCCTTTCTTCACAAAGAGAACATTAAATCTCATCCTCTTGATCGTCCACGACAGATCGTCAGACATCCTATCGGACGTTCTCCATCTTCCTACTGTGCTAGACGACGGCGACGGGATTATTGTGAATGTGCAAAGAAGCAAGCTCGTTGATTCCCCGATTGCATTTCGTGCCCGGAGAAATATCACTAAAAACCGCTTCATCAAGGAGCATCTTCTCCAGGCAATGGCAATGAATGAAGAAAGAACATAAGAGAAGAGACGATCATCCATCAAAGATCGTCGAACATCCTTCCTGACGAACAAATTCCGGCAAAAGAAGCAAGTAAAACTTTGCGAATGACTTTCACCGACGGACGAAATTCGACGTCAAGGCAGCAGAAACTCGAAATCATCGACTATCAAGCGTCAAAATCTTAACAAACTGCTGATAAAACTAACGTGCAGGTAAGTAGACAAGGATAAAACGGAGAAACGTGCCGACTCGACGGCTTTCTTCAAAAATTTCCGATCACGAAAACGGCAAAAAGGATCAGGAGAGCTTGATTGGGCATAAATCCGCGCGCCTTTTCCACGTCTTCGATCGGGTAATTTTCCGGCCATCGGGACGGGGCAGATCACTCTTCTGTATCCTCCCTTCTTCCTTTTCTTTGAATTTTTTCCTCTTTCCGACGAGACCCGCCATGCGCCATGACGAACGAGGAATTTGTAGATCTCCTACGTTGAGGTGGGTCCCATCATCCGACGTGTTAAGCTGGCGTGGCTATTTCTGTTTCCTACACGGAACCGGATTTGAAGGTTAAACCATGGATCCAGATCCCATCAGTGATCAGATCCACGTCCGAGTCCAGTCCATTTTTTGGGTCGAGACATTCGAAGGAGGACCCAATCTCTTTCCGTGAAAACAGTATGAATGTGTTCCTTAACTAATGAACTCAAAACTTTTGAGGATCTTAAATCCATAGATTTGAATTGAGACCTCCTTCCATCCGACCTCAAAACATAAGCTTTTAGGGAGAACTTTGTGTTTGGAAAACCAATTCAAACTATTTTTAAGACATAAACTTTAAGGGCGAGCTTTATAGCGAGGACAAAAATTAAATTACATATATAAAATATATTTTTATTTTATTAATATAAGTATGTTTACTGTTTTTTTTTATTAACATTCTTTTTTCAAATTTATGTTATTTAGATATACATTTTGTATGCTCCTCTTTTCTTTGCTTGTGTGATATGTGTCGTTAAAATGACGGGCTAATCAGGACGAGTCAAGGGTGAGCGAGACTAAGTTTTCTAACAATCCCAGCTGACTTGAGCGATTTCCTAATCAACTGGGCGATCTGAGATCGATCTATCCATTGAGACAACTGATCAGTGAATGGCAGGCACCATACACAGTAGAAGACAAAGCTACTAAAATAGAAAGAGAAAAGCTTTAGGAGATGTGAAAATACTAATTTTCCATTTCTACAAAATCTTCACTCTATTCACAACCCAAACCATATGCTACTATTTTGCATCACAACCAAATAAATGCATTCGATTCAAGCCTCGAACTCAAAATACCGATCCCAATCCAAATTTTGATCTCGATTTTTGGGCCAGACCAAATCTGTATCTCAAAGCCCAATCCAAATCCAACATTCAAAATTAGGATCCATTTCAGATCCAAACTATGAAATTTAGATCAAAATATCACTTTTGGACGCATTCAGATCCCAACTGTCACTGTTGGATCCACTTGGATCCAAACTATCGCTTTCCAAACATTTAGATCCAAGTACCACTTTCGGAACCATTTAGATCCAAACTATCGCTGTTAGATTCATTTGGATCCATACCATAACTTTCAGATTTCATTCTCATCCAAACTCACCTGTGGATCCTTCTGGATCCAAATCATCGCTATCAAACTTATTCAGATCCAAACAATTACTCTCAGATCCATCCAGATCCAAACTATCGCCCTTGGATGCAAACCTCAGTTCAGGAACCAACGTAGACCTAAATCTTACTTTTAAATACAGTTCAGATCCAAACAATACTTTGTGATCCATTCTACACCCAAATAAGCACATTGAGATCCAAAGTCTAAAATTCATAAAAGAAACTCATAATCCTGATCCAAAATTCCCTTGCTGACTACTGAAGGAAGAAAACCCCATACAGCATGCACATGCCCAAAGTAGCCTTCATTTTGACCTTGAAAATACCCAAAATACCCTTGATTTGTAAAATCCACATGATTCCTCTAAACACCCTTGAATTTAACTTCAAAAATCCTTAAAATAACTTCAATTTACTGAAATCCTCCTGATTTTCTTTTATTTTTCCAGAAATACGAGTGTTTTTTAAAAGTAAAAAAATAAAAAATTAAAGAAAATCTTGCCCAACACGCCGATGAGGATACTAATATCATTAATACCAATGATAATATCATCAATACTACCATCCAAACTATCACTGTTGGATCCACTTGGATCCAAACTATCGCTTTCAAAACATTTAAATCCAAGTATCACTTTCGGAACCATTTAGATCCAAACTATCGCTGTTATATCTATTTGGATCCATACTGTATATATATATATATATATATATATATATATAGTTTTTAAACAAAAAAAAAAGTTAGTGGGGTTTGGGTTTTTATTCTTTAACTAAGTGTTCAATTTTTACTAAGCTCATGTATATATAACCAGAAATAATGTGGCCATGGTTGGCCGCCGTTTACATGATGCGCTTCCCTATATTATGGGCATGTACCGACGGTCGCCATAAAATTATATATCGGAAGGTTAATTAATAAAAAAAAAAAGAGGGGGGAAAGAAGTCTTCCCTGCTCCCCCACAGTGTTTTTTAATTATAAACGCATGTCGACTTCGTCTCGGCTGCACTCCCAAAACAGAATTGTACAATGCGTTGAGCCAGCTCGGGCTACACAATGAGTGGAACCAACTTAGTCTCGGCTCGAACTCACTCAAAAAAAATGAACTCAATCTCGGCTCTTTCATATTTATACTTGAGATGTTAAAAGCCTAGTTCATGTTAAAAGCCTAGTTCAAGTTATAAGAATTCGACTACCTTGGTTCGGCCACATTATACCGCTCATTCATAGTTGAATTAGTTAAACAAATGAACAAGTTAAACGAGTTGATAAGTTACGAGTTAAAAGCAATGAGACACGTTAACATAAACCAGTTAAGCGAATTGGGCTTCAGCTCGATGCTGTTCAATATCAGTAAATAAGGGAATTAAAGAACACCGTCTGGAAACATTGAAGCAAATAAAAATAAAGAATAAAATGAAACAAAGGAATAAAGCGAGCAAGCTAAGTTTATTTTTGATCTCGTTATACAACGTGTACAAAATGCGGTCCCAAGTCTCAACCTTTTTAAATAGAAAAGGGATGGACCTTGGGCCTGGATCCGTCTAAGTGGTTTGGATTCTGGATCCAATTTCATATATTTCGATTCTGGATACAAGCCAAGGTCCAAACGCTTTGTGGATCTCTATCGCCTGGTTGGAGAAGTAAACCCAGAATGGTTACACACCTTGCCCTTCGTTGCCTCACATTTCTGCTTTCTTTGCAAAAGGTTTAGGTTTCCTCTACATTCATCGGGTGACCACTAACTATCTAATCTAAAAGGTCTACTGTAATGCGGTTAAATTCATCAAAAATAAGAGAACAAACATATAGTAGCTAGAGCCCTAAACGGTGCTTCTAGGTAAGGGGTCTTGGTGCGCTTTTAGATTCTTAAGTGGATTTAACTTTCGGTTGGAGTTTGAATTTGGTTCTGGGTTGGATTTTGATTTGAAAATTGATACAAGTTTTGATAAAGGCATGGGTTGGGATAAGATATTGGTTTGAATTGAAGTTGAAATATGAATTCAAGTTTTGGGTATTTGGATTTGAATTTTAGATTTGGTTCAAAATAACGATTTAGATTGTGGTTTTTTCATAAGAAATTGTGCCTATATGTAGCTATGGACTTGGGTGTAGATATGGATTTGAATGGTAAAATGCATTTTTTGTCTGGTTGGAGTTTTGGATAAAGGTTTGGACCTACTCTAAGGGCATCCTTAGGCTAAATCCAGTACATGATGAGGCTTGAGACAAGCTTGAAACCAGATTGGGGCCAGAAGGAGATTGAACCAGCTCAAAAAGTACCCAATTGAGTCAAGTCAAATTTTATGAACAATTGCCTATCGGCTCACTTCAACCCTTGAGATGGTTGAGAATTGTCGCAAAAAACGTGCATGGATATTAAAAAGACCGGTATAATACGGCAAAGTTTTATATCTCAGGAATAAAACGAGAAAATCTCGGCAAATTTTTAAAAAATTTAAAACATTTAATAAATCTTAAAAATTATAAAAATAAAAATTAATAAAAAATAAAAAAACGGCAAAAAGGGGGGAAAACGTATAATACAGGTATTATATGCATATTACACGCGTTTTTTGTTTTTTGGTGTTTTTTTAAAAGCATTTTTTGTTTAAACGTGTTTGTTTTCACGTTTTATACAGCTGACTTGTTTTTCACGTTTTATATGCATTTTTTTCAAATAAAATGCATTTTTTGAGACAATGGTTGAGACAAAACACTATTGTCTAACATAAAAGGGTTTGGTCCTCCGAAGTACTGAAAGTAGACGTGGTATTTTAATGAATAGGAGGAGGATTAGGGTTTTAGATTTCAGCCAAATGGTAGGATGAAATTTTTCAGTGAGCTTGCGACTTATAGAGCGTCATCCATTTTTGTCAATGGGTTCTTTGTTAGGAACGATATTGTCTCTCACTCTCTTAACACACCAAGAGAATAGAAATCAAATGAAAAAAGAGTATACAAAGATTTATGTGGTTCGGAGACAAAATTCTCCTACATCCACGGCCGCCACACAAAACAGTTTTTCACTATCACAAAAGAATTGCAAAGTACAAGCCAAAACGGCATCCTCATAAACATGAGATTAGAGCAAAATTGGTGCAATTCCAGGCCCACTAGTTTGGCATCAGACTCGTGTAATTGGCACTCATGCATTGCATTGCCTAGATCTCATCCATTTACGGTTCATAATCTTTCAATCTTTGTTCATCCATCCTTTACATGTACTTGTCTATTCTAAGATCATGTTCTTCAATGCCGTAACATGTTTTCCCATAAAATCGTCATGAATTTGTGAAGTTTGAGCAACATCTCGAACATGTGCATTTGATCATCTACCGCCGTTTTCCACAATAGGATTTCCTTTTCTCTTCATTTGCCACTGTGAAGAGTGTAGGAGAACTTTCTCCCATGCAGCTTTCATGTAAACTGGTTAAGATTTTCATGTCCTAAACCTGTGCTTTAATACCACTAAAATAAAGGAATTAAGGAGCAAAACTAGAAAGATTTAAGTAAATGAAAAGTAAGGGTTGAAATGAAACAAAATAAATAAAAGGAAGCAAAAACATTGATTTTGACCTCATTCTACCACACGTACAGAATGAGGTCCGTAGTCTAAATAGACAAAAGCGTGGACATTGGATCTGGAACCATATGAGTGGGTTTGGATCTGATGCAGGGCAGAACTAAAGGGATCTGGTAGATCCAAACTCCCAAAGGAAGTGCAACCGAGGAGGTCCACGTGTGTGACGAATGGGCAAAGGCGGCACAAGTTCAGCCCTTCCCAGGCTGAGTCTAGTCATTTTTTATCCACTCATGATATGATGCATATACAATTAAAATGCAAGAAATGATTCTTTTTTTTCTTTTCACTTCTTTTCCTCCTTTCTCCTATCCATCCATACCGATAAAATACATAACATCAACATTTTGACAAAAGAAAAATCAACATTTTTTTTTTTTTGGAGGGGTGGGTGCTGCAGTGACTTCAAACCACCGTGGTAATCAAATGCAATATAAGTGTCTGGTTTTTAAGCTATACAGATGTGATGGCATGGATTCTTTTTGCGAGTGAACTGTTTTGATTGCCTTCTTCTGTCAAGTGAAAGAAAAAAGGTCCACTTACGGGCAAAATCTGGCCTTATTGCCTGTTAAACATGTTAGATTCTCATTTTAGACTCGATCTTTTTTGGGTAATTAAAGACGATTTTCATTTGCAGGTTGTGGGTAGTGATGAAAGAAGATATTTAGTTGGCATGCAAGTTGTAAGTTGAAGTGTATTGAGGTAGCACCTCTAAGCATCAAAAGCATACTATATACCTTAACGAGTTATTTGGCAATTGTAAAATGTTAATGGTTTATGTACATGGCTTAAGAATTAGAGCAGATTCACGGTGGGTATTTTAAAATGTTTCATGAACCCACTCATGTAGATGAACAATAATAAAATGACAACGTTTACTAGAAAAACATTTTTTATAATTGTTAAAGTTCTACCCAACTTATCCTTTTGGTGCTTTCGGACAAGTTATCTTTAACAAATCACAAAAACATAATCTGAATTTATTCAGGAGATATACCCCACTGCCAAAGGTTGTTCACGTTGGGAGCACCCCGCGGCAGCTCTTCTACAGCAGGAACGGCAGCTCTCCTCGGCTTCCGACCATTTGAAGTAAAAAGGAAGACGGTCATTATGAAGCCGAAGACGACAGCCTCAGCACCCTCTTCTTGGGTTTTCGGCGACCTATAGTCATGACAAAGGGTTTTAACGTTAGAAATCGCCGGTGATTATTGCGACGACCAGCCGCTGGTTTTTTCAGTGATAAAGAAAAATAAAACCTAATAAGACAAAAAGAAATAAGTAAAAAAACCCTTCATCTCACTACCATTTCGTTAGTCGCAGGTAGCTGTCAATCGCCAGTCTCCTGCCACAGTTCGTCGGTCTCCAGACGCAGGTCCGAAAGCCGAAAGGTGAAGAAAGAACATGGAGTGAAGACGAAGAAGAAAATATGGAAGAAGGAAAACGTTGAACCCCTTTTATAAAAACATTTCACTTCAGCCCCGTTTACTTTTCTTTATTTACAATATTGTACATCATCTTTTACCAAAATTAGTTAGATGCACCATGCTTTTAGTAAAAATTCTAAACTAACTAATGCCACTTGGAACTTGTTTTGTTTTCAATCCATCAATCTACAAGGATTTTTTTTTCTCATTCATCATACACGCATCAAAATCAAAATAGAGAAATTTTTTCTCATTCTTTTATACCAAGAAATTTATTTTTCAATTTTTTTTTCAATTTTATATTTTCAATATTGACCCCAAAATAGTTGAAAACTGAAAAGATAAAAATGTCCACACATGCCAAAAGGAGAGAACCGTTTATTAAATAAAAAAAAATGAAGAGTCATTTAACTAAAAGACAAATACTCCTCACACATCATCTAAGGAACTAACAGGGATGAGTGTAAGTCTGGGCGTCTTGTCGGCCTAGTCTGACACATGAAACTCAGGCTCAGACCCTAGCCCGACCATTCAAACTCAAACTCAAGCCTGAGCTTGGCTAGACTAAATTACAAAATATAATTTTTAATATAAAATAATATATAAATTTAATTAATCGTAATATATATATATATATATAAGTTACTAAAATAAATATTAAAAAAATATCAAACCTACCCAGACTTATCGGACCCAACCCGACTAATCCGATAAATTATCGAGCTAACTCGGTGCCCTTTTTTTTGTGCCCAAGTACCTACTGGAGGCCCGGCCCAATGCCCATTGCCCAACCTTTAAGTGAGTGCAGTCGGACTCAAACACCAACCATGCTATAACAGTTTGAATGGAAATGACACCTGATCAGAGTCATGTCTGGATTTAAATAAATTCAATGGGATTCATATATGAATTGTACTTGGTTTTCAATACCAATTTTATTAATATCAAGTGTTCATACACTTTGAAAGTCATTTGTACCATATTGTAGTCTGGTTTATATTCAGTTTAAAGGTCAGATTCATATTTGGGTGTGAATTTCAAAAGTTGGATTCAAATTGTAACTTAGAAACGAAACCAGATTTAGATGTGGTATAAACATTTCTTTGTTCATGTTTAAATTCGAATATAAATTCAAATATATAAGAACCATCGCTAAAAATACTATGCAATGGAAGCATTAACAACGATTTTGGTGTATTGATGGTTATAGAGTATTTATCTAGAACCTTTAAATAATTTAACCATCCTATGCAGCCGACATGCTTCAAGTTTTCATATATATATATATTAATATTCTAAAATATTTTAAATCAACATATTATCCTTTTATTCAAAAGAACGAATTTTAATACTTGCGCACCCTCATTAAACCCGCTTCAGCTTAAATAGGTTGAGTCGAACTGGGCTAGAAGAACTGACCTGAGTTGAGTTTGAGCAAAGGACAAGTTGGCTCGCACTAGACTTGGCCGTCGGGCCGGCCCATAACAGCCAGGTTCGGGTTGACCCGATATTCAAAACCCGAACCCGAGTCTAAACTTGACACCCGAAATTTGAGTCTGGTTCAACCCGGCCCAACCCAACCCAACCCGTTGAATACCCGACTCGATGCGTGTACTGTTTGATAAGTTTTAGAAGGCACTAAATAATAAATTGTTTGAGAAGCAAATGCAACAGAAAAATAATATGTTTTAAAAAGGGGACGCATAATTAAACAAAGGGTTTGCTTTTGACACAGTAATAGATAAAAAAAAAATAAATGAAGCTTAAAGGGGCAGTCACTGAACTATAAAGTTGTCGGTGGTCCACATTTTGACTGTTGTAAGGAAAAAGTGGGGACTATGTACGAAATTGATGAAAAGTTAGGGTTGTACTAAGAGTATAGCTAAAAAGGAAGCCCTTGAATATAATTTTGAAAAAGAAAAGAGCAAGGAACAGAAAAGCGCGGGGTGGCGGAGTCCATATTCAAAACCCGAACTCGTCGAACGCGTTGATTGCTTGTATTGCTTAAAGCTTGAGTTGCAAGTGAACGGATGACGGTGGGGAATCTTCAACGCATTTATTGTGAAAATTGACAATGTTAGCTCTGATCTTGATGGTTTCCGTATGTCAAGCTATCTTCAGGCACTTGATATTCGAGGAGAACATCTATATTTCCATTTTCCTTCGTAAAAGAATTATAGGCAAGTATTGATGGAATTTCGCATAGTTTCTAGACACTATTGCAAGCAGGTTCGAGCGGTACTTACAGTGATCTGTCGCTCTTCTAAGGAGGAGAATCAATGGCCTTCTCTGTATCAGCAATTTGTTCCAGGCAAATTTAAATTGGCCTTACTTCAGTACTTTTTGTTGCTTCAGCTCGTAGTTCCGACACAATTGCTTAACTGCTGGTTGTGAATATCGCATTTTTTGCCAAAAAATACAATATTAATGTCAAAATAGAAAAACGAAAAAAATGTGTAAAAGAAGCATTTGCTGAAAAAACAAGAAAATAATTTAATGTGTTATTATCGCATTTCTTTTTCCATTTTCCCGCTTCTTCATTTCTCTGTTTTTCAACATTGATATCATCACGGGTTACTTAAATTCAATTATTTGTCGTCTTTTCTGTCATCATTAAATCATTATTTTATTTTCTCTGTCTAGGCGTCTTTTGCGTCTTCTTATAATTTTCTCATTTACTTTATTTTTACCTAAATTTGAGGATTTTGAAAAACAAAATTGCCAAGATTTTACTGAGAGAAACACCTTTGCTGAAAATACCCGAGAAGAATCTCGCTTTTAAAGCCTGGGAATAATATTTGTCGCTGTGGTGGTAATTCACTTCATTAACGAAAAAAATAAGAAAATAACTTGCTTTCGCATTTTAAACTTAAATTAAATTATTTATTGTCTTTGCTGTCATCATTACAACATTATTTTATTTTCTTTATCTGGTATCTTTTGTGTCTTCTTATAAGTTTCTCGTTTACTTTATTTTTACCTAAATTTTAGGATTTTTCATTTTTAAAAAATTGCTAACGTTTTCCTGAAAAATACCAGATAGGAATCTCGCTGTTAAAGCCCGAGAATAATATTTGTTGCTGTAGTCGTAAGTCATTTTAACGAAAAAACTGATTAAGAAAAGGACTTGCTTTTTCAGCCTCATATCTGTATATGCTTCAAATTGTGTTCATGTTATCACCTTGTCATGCATGAATTTGCCATCCAAATCTCCGATCAATTCTCTGTGATTTTACATGCAAATGGTAGGCCTCCGTATCCATAGTGGAACTTTGGTGTCTGGAATCCATGAGACCAACAAAAATTGTGATTGCAAACAGGAAGGTAAACTTACACAAGGCACCGTACTCATTGATGGCTAACAGCCTAGTGTCTCGAGACATGGATCATTTTTGCTGGTTCATAAATATTTATTCTCATACATGTGTCAAGCTACGGATGGTTTTACATGATCTTGTAACATCCTGTAAAATTTTGCAGCACCTCGTAATTAGTGCACTTGAAGGACTATGCCACACCGGTACTGACCCAGTACGGTATCGATATGGGTACTGGTACGTTGGGTATGGTCTGACTTTGGTCAAAATAACATACTCAGGATTATATATATATATATATATATATATATATATATATATAATACACACACGGCCGTCACCCATACTTAAGTTTTCTAAATGCTCCGTGCCGATTTGTACTGGCACCCATACCCGTACCTCTACCTCTGTAACATAATTGAAGGAACTTATTTATAAAGAATTTAACTGTTCTCATAATTGGTTCATGCCTAGGAATTTCCACGAAATGTACTTCCCATGTATGGGTAACACATTGCTTTTTCCTTCCATTTGAAATATTACTTTTGAGCTGCCAAAAAAAGTCAGGAGCCTCGTCTCTCACTCCCTCTTAGCATTTTGAGTAACCTTAATTGTCTTCACTTTGAAAATGTATAATATGTAAACCACCATTCCCAGTATTTATTACCATATGATTGTTTAAGCGAATATCAAATATCAATATATCAACTGGCATCAACCATGGAAAAATGTGCTTAATTGTGGTTCTGTATCACCTAATTCTTGTAAATAATGAAGCTGGATTTTATCTTTTTGACTTTAGTTTTTTTATTCAGATAGAATTTTGATCTAATTTGATGTCACTTCATCAGATGTCCTCATCAATGTAGTTGTTGTGCTTGGTCTGACACAGTGACACAGCTTTTTCTTCTATTAGGAGGTTAAATGTGGATGAGTTACATTATTAACCACATCTGAGCAAATTCCTCACAAGAGTGAGCTAGACTTGAGACTATAGTGGTAATGGATTTATATATATATATATATATATATATATATATATATATATATATATATACACTTTAATGAAATATATATATATATAATATAAATAATATATAAATATAATTAACCATAATAAAATATTAGAATTATGTATCAAAATCAATAAAATTAATATTAAAAAATTCTTATCGTGCCGAACTGGGCTTAGTTGGGCCCACCCAGGCCAGCCCGATAAGTTATCAGGCCAGTCAGGTGCCTTTTTTCTTGCTCGAGCCCGAGCCCGAGTTGGGCCAGGTACTGGGTACTCGTCCCAATGCCTAGGCTTAGGTCAAAGATTTGAATTTTTTGATCTGGTTATAAAACTACACATCTTGAACTTTTTTTTTTCGATGTACACATCCTGAACTTAAGAAGAAGATCTGCATATTCTTTCTCCAAAATAGAGTGTTGTTACCCTGTTTACTTTAAGGAAGTGTTTTTTTTTTTGGGTGGGGGGAGAGAGGGGTTGGGGCACCTTTAGGAAGGGAAATTAAAATGCACTGCAAGATGGCCTACTTATTGTTTTTCTTTTCCCTGATATTAGTATTTTTATGAAGGAGATTTGGGGTCTGAAGTTCATTCCTTTAATGAGCTTGAGATGGTTGGCAGCCAAGGATTCTCATAAGTACCATTTTGTGTGATTTGTCTCAAGAGTACCAAGCTATGTTTTAATAGACAGGGATTTGTAATACAGGTAAGGATGCAATATTATGGAAACGTTGGGTACGGGTTGCACATTCAGTCACACATGTATGTATGTATGGATCTCAGACTTGGGATGAAAACCAGGTTTAGAACCTTGGTGTGGCCCACAAGTGGGTTGCCTCAAATGATACCGGGTGTGGTGTAATATGGTGAATGCATTGTCGCAAAGAAGAAACTTTTGGGGATTGTGGACCCAAAAGAGATGAACAAAGATATATAGAGATACATCAGAATGCTTCTTATAATAATAAAATTTAAGGTCTTATATCTGATAATGGCTAGCTTAAAATAGTGGGTAAAACTCCAAGCAAATATTATGGTTCTGCCGTATGTGCAGAATAAGAGAATATAGAAAACTTAAAAAGACAAAGGTCAAATTGAGTTTGGAAATGTTTAAAGAAGCATTACATGTGACTATCCTTTCTTTGTCTTTACAAGGTTCACGTCAGCATATGTAAATGTTTTCCCTCCACTTATGTCATTTTCTTTTTGTATTATCACCGATGATAAATGTATTATTTCCTATACATTTAAGTTACAGCATAAAACAACTTAATTCTTAATATATTAATGTCAACCTGATAGACAACATTCATTTTGTATTGAAACTTTTTCTCAACCTTTCAGATACTAGGATTTCATATCATTTAGTGAAGACTAATATTATCATCCTACTAACTGAGATTTTATGCATATAGGTTCAAATTTTAGTTCATGTTGAAGACATTGCAATTATGTCATAACTCATAGAAATGTTTTTCTTAACTAAAATGATTCAAACTGGTTGTGCATGTAAAGGTACTGCTACTTCTTTGGTTTTACGGTGCTTGTCTATTTCTGCAGACTGTAACATGCCATTTCTCACCAGGTCGTTTTCATGCATTTGAGATGGCACCTAAGTTGGATTCTACATCAGCTGGACGAAGAGTTCGCCAATTTAAGACAGCACTTCTGCTCAGGCAAGAAAAGGCGAGTGTTATAAACCTGTCATTCAGGAAAAATTTTATTGCTTCGTCATCATCTCTTTATCTGTCTATGTTTTAACTGTGAAGTGCTATATTCATAAAGGATGAAAAAGAAGGGCCAAAGCCTACAAAAGCATATGCACGAGAAATTCAAAAATTCTACAAGGGGTTTTATGAGAAGAATATTAAGGAACAACTTCATAAGAGAACTCCGTAATTTTCTTGTCTTAATGTTGAGTTGATAAAAAAGTAGTAAGTTATTGTCCGTGAAATGCAGGGACAATTGTCTGATTTTCAGCACCTTTTTTTTTTGGTGAAAATTGTAGTGACGAGATGGCAAAAAACTGTCAGATTGCATCTGTTCTATATGATGTCCTTGAAAACCTGGTAGCTAAAGACAAAATCATTGAGGAGGTCTGCCTATGAAGTATAACTTTCCTTTAACTTGCCATTTCTCTTATATGAAAGTGAAAAATGCATTCCATGTACTAATATTCTGTAATTTTCAGATTTTAAAGTATGCTTTAGTAGTTGAGAAAATAAGGGAGCAGTATGTACCATATAACATTCTTCCCCTTCATGCAGTTGCTACCACTCCTCCAATAATGAACGTGCCTGAGGTTTGTCTTGCATTTATTACCTAGTTGCTGTAAAATATGTTGGTTCATAACAGTTAGTTCTGACTCCAAATTTCTTTAGTACTTGTCTTCTTTGTGTCTATTACTCTTTTATAGCATTTCTAGTATCGGTCATGCTAATATTACCTAACTTCTGTTGGGTAGATAAAAGCTGCAGTTCATGCTTTGAAAAAAAATTCACGGTCTTCCTTGGCTTTAATCTTTTGTTCATACTGCATATCATGATTGTAGTAGACAAGATCTTGATTATTTGATTGACTTTGATCAATTTTTGGATTTCAGGTACTGTAAGCCCTGATGATTTGAATGGTTTTCACTAATCTCAATCTGTAAATTTTTGATGTGGAATTATATTGAAACTTAATAATAGTTTATGTCATGAAGAAATCCAATGTGGAGAACCAAAGAGAACACCTAGTTTTGTTACTGGAAAATGTTGCAACACAAAATAAATATCATCAGGAGTCTAACCTGGTAAGTTTTTCAGTAATCTGTCTCTGTCCTCAGACCATTATCCAGTATGTACAGAATCATTTTTCCAAGTTCAACTCAAATTTATCATGATTATCAATGGCAGATAGATGACAACACTCTGAAATATTTAATGGGCAAAATATTTAAGAACTATTATGGATGGTGTGCCTATCTGCATCAGAAACGACATATCAAGTGACAGGCTTTATTAGAGGCATTATTTCAAAAAATAAAGTATTTTCTGTTGTAATGTCTAACAGAGAAAACATGTGTCAAACTCCAACCTTTTTGACCCTCAAACACATTTTTTTTCTAACATAAAGTATTGAAGTGTGACGACACAACAATTCAAAAGAAGGAGCTATGCTATTCAAAACAATGGGGCGAACTTTCATTCATATAACAACTTTGATTCATACAAAATCACATATAAGTGGATGACAAAAATGCCCCAAAACATATAATTGATGTCTAACAAAAACAAGACATCAGCACAATCAAAATAAAACGCGCCAGCACTACAAAAGACCCAAAACCTCCCCAGTAGGACGTGAGTAAAACCATCTGCTCAACCTGCTGCCCTTGGTCCACCAAAACATGAAAAAATGAAACAACAGAAAGCTTAGCCTTCGCAGTATGACAACAAGCCAGGAAAATTTCAAACCCTCTTAGGTAAGACTCAAATCTGAGAACAATCATAAAAACAATATATCATCTTGTCGTGTCAGGGCATAACCACATCATTTGTCAAGAAAACCCCTAACATAGACCACGACATGTAAAGATCACTCAAGGGCCACAGTAACACAATATCAATCACATGCAAGACATACTTAACATTTCATTCACATACTTTCATTTTCATTAGCTTTAGTGAATTGACAGTTCCTGTAGGTGCAAACGCAGACACGTGCACACCATGGGTGGCCCATAGCCGAGGGACAACCCCCGTGGTGGCCCATAACGGTATGGATCCATTCATCCGCTGCAATAGTAGAGCACTCATCCATGGGTGTGTGAATTCTACGGAGAGATACTCAGCCTTTCCTATGACACCCAGGTTGGGAAGGCGGGAGCCCAACACTCCAAGCACAACACACAACAATACCCTGGGGCCTTGCACCGCCTGTGCTCCGAACAGGCGAGACTAGTGGCGAAAGCGGGACGTTCCCAAACACATTGACACAGCCCACTGGCCTCTCATCTCTTATTCTTATATTATTATCATTACAAATGCACATTCACAAAATAACTGGCTAGCTCATGAAGTTGGTTCACTTCACGAGTGCTCCCACACCTCCAATTGCCTCCACACGAGGCCTACATATAATATTAACAGGCATAGTTAGCCGTCATACAATATGAGTACAATTACCCTCCAATTAATTCATTTGCATCATTGTTCGTGGCAATGTGTATGCAACAAAACACAACATTCACATCAATTATCACAATAATCACATCTTTGAGAAACTTAGCCAAACCACAGAGAGTAGTCTCGATCTGTGATGGGCTCGTAGCTGTCCTATGCAGTTATCATTCTAGGATGCTTTCTAATGCACAATTGGGGTCGAAAAGACACTCGACTCGATACCCCACCTCATCTATCCTAAATAGTTATCAATTCTAGCATGCACATGTAAATGCGTAACATTTTCAAAACATGCTTCTAATAGCCATTCAAAGCAAATCATATCATATATCAAACCATTTGCATGCATACACAAAATCGTTCACAAAACAATCCATCAATCACATCACAATCCTACGATCTCATGATCCTAAGAACAAACATTCACACATTTGCCCAGGCAGGGATTTGTCTGGAATGCTGCCATACCTGTCGCGCACCTACAAAACTCTTCAAAATGCCTCGAGCTTCGAAACTGGTTGCTGAAGGTCTACGGGACGTGCTCGGTGTACCTGCAGACATAATCACAAGATAAATTTCTACTAGTTACCTTTACGATCCAAACAAACATAAAACAAAATCATAGAGGCATATGTCGTCGCCTCAAGAAGGTGTCGACGGGTAGTGTCGACCTACAAGCCCTCCAATAGGTCTCCTCCTAACCTCTTGACGTTGCCACCAAACATCAAAAATCACTGTTTTGATCAATCCATCACAACCCAATTCTCATTTGCTTTTTTTAGTCGAGACGCCAACCCCATAGTCATATCCAACTTATGCATGCTTTCCCCTCGGACTCCAAAATACACCCGTTTACAAAAGCATGTGCCACGTGCTCACTAAGACGGTTCTAAACTTTCCCCACAACATCACAATCTCTACCATGCTTCCCAATTGCTTTGAAAATCAACACCTCAAGCTTAAAAGATCAATATATACATGAATCATCGCTTCTCCAACATAATTCTAAACTTTTCCCAAAAAACAAAGTCGCTAACATGCATCCCTAAACATCAAATTCTAATTCTAGCATGCTCAAACAATAATTATATGTACTCCAAAGGAAAATATACAATAAAATAAGCTCAATTACGCCCTGTTCACCCCAAATCAAGAGTCTAGACTGCTGCAATCCTTCCGGCAGCCACATCACGAGTCTAAGTGTCTTCAAGCGGCTAAAATTTCTCACTGCCACCTCCACCAATGCCTTAAAGTCGCTGCTATGAGGGGGAAGACAAGTCCCCAAGCTGAAATCCGACCAAAAAATCATAAATAGGGTGAGCTTTTGCAAAAGAGGGGTCAAAAGGGAAAATCTGCCGTTAGAAGAAGGGAAATTTGCCGTGAGTATGAGGTTTGGCTGAGGGTGAGAGAAGAGAGAGAGAGCAGGTGCTAGGGAGCGAGGGTGCTGACAGAGAGAAGTGAGCGTGGGCTGAGTGTGCTTGAGCAGAGAACGTGGGTGAGGGAGGCGCTGACAGAGGGAAGTGAGCAGAGCAGAGAGAGCGCAAGAGAGATGAGAGTGTGCAAAGAGGGAAAGAGAGATCATGCGAGCAAAGGGAGGGCACTGGTGGAGAGGAGAGGAGGCTGCGCAAGAGGGAGGAGGTGAAGAAAGAAGAGGAAGGAGGAGGTGAAGAAAGAAGAGGAAGGAGGAGGCAGAGTGAAGTCAGAAGTCTCACCTGAGCACCACCGCCGCCGTTCTCGTCGCCGCCCAGCACCTCCGTCGTCTTCTTCTTCCTTGCGTTGGCACGAGAAGCAACAGAGGGGGGTCTGTGAGGAAGACGAGGGAGAAGAGGGAAAGACGAGGGAGGAGAGGGCGTCGGGCTCACACGCGGGTGGAGCTTGGGTTCGGGTCTGGACCTTGACCCGACCCGGCCTGCATATGCCGAGCGTTACAACATGTGTCTATTTTTTTCCTCTTGACAACAACACATCAAATGCTAGGGACAAACAACAGATGTAGCTTTTTTATATAGGACTTCATCTTCTTATCTGGGATGAAGCTGCAAATCTCCGATTCATGCCTGAATGTCTCTACTACATATTTCACCATGTATGGCTTCTATACTAACATACAATTTTAAATGTATGTTTTTGTCTGCTTATTTAGATTGGTGAAGTTTATGAGCAGTATGACTATCAATGCAGCTTGTGCGACTGAACTGCCATACTTCAGTGTGAGCAAATAAATGAGATGCTAGCAGCTAGTATGAGAGAAGAACACTGATACGTGTCTTTGGAAATAAATAGTTGAGATTTAGAATCATGTCATATACCTGAACTTTACATCTCAACTTTTCTACTAAAAGTTGAAAACAAATGGCCAAAATATACATTCTTGTGGAAGTGGATATATACTCTATGTTGCAACATAAAGGTTTTTGAAAGCCGTTGCTGATTGTGTCATATAGATACATCTACCCTATTTGTCACATGGTGATGCGGTAGAAAATCCCCATGTGTTTGGCTCTTCTTGGTCATGATCACCTAGTGATGTACATGGCAGAAATCATAGTCGATGGCATTATCAATATTTTGTATGAATACAATTTTGGAACAAGCTAGTAGTGGTTGCTAAATGTCATGATAATTTCAAATACTAGCATAAATGAAAAGTCACCTTATTGTTCTGGAATAGTCCCATGTCTTAGAGAAGTTAAGTTGTTTAATGTTCTGTGAGATATATGATGTTCGTCCTTTACTTCTTTCAAATTCTTTTGTGCTCATTTTTTTGTATTTTGTGAAGAACATGCTATAAACTATAAAGATCTTGTTGATCAGTGTGTCAAGGAAGATGGTAAAAATGAATCAACGAGAGTATCTGTATCAGATTCCCAGGAATGTGGCCCTCCATTCTGTTATTTGTTGCAATTAGTGAAAAGGCATCTTGACTTGCTTCCCATAAATGTGTAAGAGGAACTTTATTAAAAATATGCATAATGCTTGACCTTTTCCTACTTTAAATTGCTAGCTGTCATCATCTCATGGATCAATGTTCTTCATATGCCAACCTCAATAATGTAGATTGCTTATTTTTGAATTTATGTCATTGGCTTATGATGATAAGGTTTTATCTAGCTTTATCGCAGGTTGTTTCCATTGTTCATTTGTATGGAAGCTGATGACACAGAAGAAATTAATCTTACCTTCCATTACAGTTATCTTCTCAACCTCCATCGTTTCATAACCGAAATATTTTGTTGGCTGCACTTTTTTGCAGATGGCCAACGAACTTAATGGACTTGTATGTGGAAATGTCTCTCAAGCTAGTGGGCAAAATCTGCAGACTTCAAGTCACCTTGTTCGTATACATTTTTATCCTTGTAATGCAAAAGATTATTGCTTATGATGTCTAATGCTGGAGTTTGGAGCCTTAGAGGTTGATGAAAATGGGAATGATTAAAGGCGGTAACATTTCAATGCTATGCATGGTTCCGGTTTTAATACACACATGGATAAGATGTTCAAGAATGACAAGTGTCTAGAATAGCAATGTAACGAATTTAATAGGTACACATGCATGAAATAATTATTATTTGTTGGCGTGCTTGTAAACATAATTAAGTTTCTTTTGTTAAAGCTGTGTGCATATGGGTGTTCCAGCAGGCATTGATATTCCACATAATATTTTTATTACAATGTCCAAGAAACAACTAGTAACAATAAGAAAGGATTAACCTTAACACCAACACGTACTAGTACTAGACTTATAGATCAAGGCTGTCATCCTCCATTTAACCAACCTCTTAAAAGGGACCAGCTGAAAGGATATTTCCTAAATCTAGTAACAGGGGAATGGGACACGCCTACGCCGAGGGATGTCAACGTCAGTCTAACATCAAAAGCAATTTATGAGTCAGTTGTCCACAAACACATATACCCATTTGCTAACACAAAAGTCTGGACAAAAAAACATGTGTTTACGCATTAATGCACTATGCATACGTGCACACACACACACACATATATATATATATATATATATTATATATATATATATATATATATATATATATATGTGTGTGTGTGTGCACGTATGCATAGTGCATTAATGCGTATATATATAACTGAGCCCATATAACATATTCACAACAACCAAGGAAAAAAATGCTAATAGGTAGTGCAACTCAAATGCATCTGCAACAATAATCATGCAAACAGGTATATATCTAAAGCAGTTCAGACCTAGATTGTTTGGTTGCCACCAAAACACATGATTCCCATATTCATAACTGCTGGTGTATTTCAAGCATTGTTGTAGATGCATAAATTATCTTTCATTATGTATTTAAACTATACAATAAAATATAAAAAACAATGTTAGACTTACGTATGTTTAAGTAACTGGGTCAAGCTAAATTTGGATCCACATTGGAATCAAATATGTTTATAATAACGCACATATCCAAAATGCATGCATTCTCCAAACAAATCAAATTTAGTTCCAAACCCAAATATGAATAAGTTCTAAACAAGTGAAATCCGTATAGAAATCCATTTACGAGGCCCAAGATATCTATTTTAAAACAAGTTAAATCTGAATTCAGATAATACAACTTCAAAATATAAACTTTTGAACAAATTGAACCCAGAGTTGAAATCCACTGAAAGTGACAGAATATATAGATATATATTTTTAAAACAGTCGGACCCATTCTTGAAAATCAATTTTTACGACAATTAAAATAATACTTTTATCGATTTGTATCTAGATCCAAGTTTAATTAAAACTACGAAAGCTTCCATTTCACAACAAATTTAGATTTGGATCCAAATTTATTTGGATTAAAAAAAAAGTCGGATCGAAAGGTCAACACTTAAGAGAATGGAAGATTAGAAAATTGGACTAAAAATAATTCTAAAACCCAAGAATAGATGTGTCGCCCAA
Organism: Nymphaea colorata; assembly: GCF_008831285.2. Classification (NCBI taxonomy): domain Eukaryota; kingdom Viridiplantae; phylum Streptophyta; class Magnoliopsida; order Nymphaeales; family Nymphaeaceae; genus Nymphaea; species Nymphaea colorata. The sequence continues at coordinate 8,394,235 of NC_045144.1, forward strand.
CAAATAAACTAAAAACAATCAGCCCCTCTGTCGTCGCTAATGCAGCTTTGACCTGTCCATATCCATCCATACTGGCCGTCGCTTTCCGTCCACCGCCGTTATCCGGCCCTCCTTTACTGGCATCGGGGGCTTAAGCACCAAACCCAAATCTCCCCAATATCTTATTGCGCGGGGAAACGAGAAAAAAAAGGATGGCAGCAGAGGCAGACGTCAAAACTCAACTCACATAATTGATCTTCAGGTAGTTAAGTCCTCCTCGATTCATTGCATCCCAACTAGAGAATTTAATTAATTGGATTTGGATCGATGAGCTTTGTTCTCTTTTTATTTATAAAACGGGGGCAGCAGAGAGATTGCCCGGAATAGTAAAAGGCGGTAGAGTTAATATTTTTTGTAGAGGCAGGAAAATGGGGCTGGTGGTGGTATTCATTAGCTGGCTAGCGGCCAGTTGTCTTGGGAAGGGCAGTCTCCATCAGACCTTGAAAACTGCTTTCCACAGCCGTGACTCGTACTGTTTTTAACATGTGTCGCGCAACAAATAAGCTAGATCATTAAAAAAATTTGGTTAGATGAAGGTGTCATTCAAATGCCGACATGGTCATTAACCAGTGGGGGCATCTCATTGGGTCCAGCCTTGTTATAAGTATAGAACATGCAGTTGCCCACACAGATTCACATGTGGCTATGTCGCTGATTCATTTTTTTAACCAATATTAATCTTAATCAATGCATGCATGAAGATGAAACATGGTTCCTTTTAAACCATTTTTCTCCTTAATAACACGTCAAAAGGCTTAGCTAGTAAGGTGGGCGCCTACATGAGATGAGCGTACATGAGATGAGCGCACTGGAGCTTTTGTTCCTCACTCGTTCAAGTCCATCTGGTCTGCAAAATTCAAATCAATTAATGTGTTATCATGTATTGGTTGGTCGGTTTGGGACTTTCAAGTCAATCTATGTTTCAAGACTTTGGCTTTGAAGGTGCTTTTGCTACAATTGGATTCGTCTCACTTTTGGTTATGACTTGAAGTTGACAATGCGCTATGACTGCTCCATGTCAAAGGCAGAACTTGAATTGCTTGCCAGTCTTGTCCCCTCAACACTTCCCAAACATAATTAAAATAAAAGCTCAACATTAATTTGTTATTTATTTAGTCCTTCTGCAATCTTTATATTTATACCAACTTATACGATCAGCAATTTTTATATTTATTTAAACAAATGGACACTAATTTATCATCTTCTCCACCTTAAATGTCATATAAAATAAAACAAAATTTGGCATAATAGTGCCAATAAGTTTGATTAAAAACAATGAGAGATTAATGATAGAGAAGGAAAGGGAAGTAAAGATCTGTTACACAATTTGTTTAGATAGGAAGAAAGAAAAAGGAAAGCAATTCAAAGAGCTCACATAGATTTGGAGGAATGGCCATGACGCCATTGTCTTGACCCAAAATTAAAAAAATAACCATTCTGCTACAAAGGTAATCTTGTTGGCATCTGCCATATATATATATATATATATATATATATATATATATATATATATATATATATATATATATATATATATATATATATATATATATAAGTGGAATAGCGGTTGCCAACAATATGGTTTGAGCAGTAGGGGTTGTTTGAATAACAAGGCTTCAAAAATCAAACTTTATAACAAGCAATATTGCAAAAATACTAGCTAATGCATCAATAAACACGTGAATTACAATATTGTCGGAAAGAATTTTTCAATAATCGAAGAAAAGCAAAAGGATCACTATAGAAGAGTTACAAAGATTCCAAAGTTCTGCAAGTTTAAAATCATTCTTATTGGGCTTTAGTAGCACAAGTGAAAGAAGACTGTCTTTAACCAAGGAATCTAGGGCTCAGGTCCTGCTGAGGCTCGTCAACTTGTTGTTGGTTATTGTCATTATGATTGTGTAGGAACATTAATGTTTTCTCTAGGAAATTGAATATAGCGAGACGCCTTGTGATACAAGCAATCTATGAAAACGACCCAGCAATATTTTCTTCATTTTGAATAAATTCTTAATTGGTCCTGTATTTTATCTGTCTTGAATACACCCTTAAGTGACAAAAGTAGAAATTTGATCTGACGGAGTTTGCTGTTAAGTAAAAGAAAAGGGTTCTAGTTTTTAAGTTACCAATAATTAAAGTAAAATTTTCAATATTATATATCATATACTGATATAGTCTATAGGACCGAACTTCACATAATCTAATAGAGTCTTGAAATTTTATTATATGTGTTTTTTAGTTTTTTCTTACTTTTTTTTTACTTTTTTATGCTAAAAAAAATATGACGTTCAATTTTTTCAAAAATTTATACAATAAAGTATTTTCTTTATCACGGGAATAACAAATACACTGAATGAAGAAATAAAACAAAAAAATATATAGACAACGAAAAATCACAACTACTCAGTGGCATTCACCTTGCAATAACATGGACATACAAAAACTCATCACAAATAGAAATATGCACATGGATATGGACACCTAAAAAATAACAACCAACAGCACCTTGAGCTCGCGTCAATGTAGAGATCAACGGATTCTTCCATGGAGCATTATTAGATCTGACTGCAATGTTGAAAACATCAACACATTTGAAGGAAGTGTCTCCAACATAATCCATAACAGGTAGGTTTCACTTGCAATGAAATCATCCACCTCATGGTAAACTTGATGATAACAAATTCTACCATCTTGCCATAAAACTCCTGCTCCTATCAATTCTTTATTACGAATTGGCTATGCAACCCAATCAGCCGACCATTGCAAGGCTTAGATTTCTGAAGGTAAATTAAAACAGAATGTGGATCCGGATTGCAAATCTGGATATGAAATCAAATAAATAAAAAAGACCCCTTTTTCATAAATAAAGTGAAATATTGAAAAAATCTTCTATTTGATCCTGAGGTGCCAACGTAAACATCTATTTGATCCTGAGGTGCCAACGTAAACATTCTTTATTATCCAACTTTATTAAGACGGCAGACCGAAGCTGAAAGAAAGCGAGGGCCAGCAGCATTTCGAAAGCAAGCCAAAAGTACACATAAAAAATAACACGAATCTGTCTTTTCAAGTAAGAGGGCCACAATGATCACGTCTAATTCAGGTAAAGGTGACTTAAAAGAGCAAGAACATTGGCTCAGTATATCCGTTGCTTTTTATGCCATCTTCTTTTTCTCTGGCAGTGCATTCAATGAAAGCAGGCCGATGGATGTAATAAAGAATGTTAGGGGACTTATACACGAAAATAAAAAACTATACAGCCTTTTCTTTTCCTTCTTTTTACTTCTTTTGCACATTTTAGCTTTCAAGGGTTTGAGACAGAGGTGGAGCCAAGATTTTTTTTAGAGGCCGGCTAAACGGTCGGTGGGTCTAACCAAGAGGAGCGACGAGTTGGGCCAAACTAAAAAAATTTGATTCTTTCAATATAAATTGTTTTGTCTGTGCTTACTCAGGCCATGGCCCAAGCGGCCTCCCCTCCCTCCGCCACTGGTTTGAGAGCATGTCAGGGGTTTATCGTGGAGTGAAAAAAATCAAGCCATTGGTAAATTTTGTCTATTTTGTTCTGCAGTACATGCAACAGTGCCTTATGCATGCCTAGGTTTTATTATCTCTCTTTTTCTTACTTTTCCGTTTGTACCATGACAAACCATGAAACCGAAGACAACACTACTGAGAATAGTGAAGAATGTAGCAGAGGTTTAAAATAAAGCGTGATTTTGATGTATCTACGGCGGATGTTTTTTGGTTTTTGAAGTTAAGTGAGGTTTACAAATTCTCATTGCAATATGACTTGGCCACTTTTTGCAACTCAAATTTGAATCACTTAATTTATTGAGAATGTGTATGTGGTGCTATTGATTTTGAGTGAAAGTGAATGCATGAAACGAGAAGGGAAACTATATGGAACATTCATTCTTCTCTCTCTCATAATCTCTCAAGATTCATTCATATGAAACATACATTCTTCACTCTCTCATAATCTCTCAAAATCCATATTGCACGTCATACAATCTATGCATGAAGATTGATTAAAATGTAGGACTTTCTCTATATGTGCTCATTATATGATTAAACACATGAATTAGAGATGTAGTCCATAAGCTTGAGGCTTGACATAAAATTATCAAAATGATGAAAATATATAAATGATGTCAAGTTCAATCTTTGAAATGGATGGGAGACGTGAATGATGTCCACTTTTGTCTCAAAATAGTTAAAAATCAGACCTTGTGTTGATTTAAATAGCTGAAAATTGTGGACATTGATTCCAATGAGGACTTGTTTCTTAGATAGAAACAATGAGTTTTTCAAATCTATTCAAATTCCAGATTTCGTAGTAATGAAATCATCAACTCCTTTGAATGATTCTAGGATAGTTGGTATTTCAAATATGTAAATTTTGATATTCTTAAACCAATTCCTATGAAACATGGTCTGATTTCAACAACATACATACATCTTACGTATGAGTTTGCTGAAATTAAGTAAAAATGAAATGAAAATGATTTCATAGCCTTGCACTATGAAAATCAATCAAAACGATCATCCCTCTTAAAAACCAGTTTGGAAACGTATTCCAACCTGATTTTAAGAGAAGAAAAATGATTTTCAACAAGAGATTGGACACATGTATGTATATATATAACAACGTATATATATATACATACCTTACTCTTCAAAATGAAATTTTATCAAGGGACCGCATGACTCATGAATCATGAAGATTCATGGTTGGTTCTTTTATGTAAGAAGATTGAAAACTTATTTCAAATCTTCCCTACTACCCTTGATTAATTAAATTGAAAGACATGAATCAAAATGACTGTGAATAAGAAAGAAAATAAAACAATGCTCAAGCTTATTCGTCCATCATTTCGCCATGCAAGGGTGGATCACATTCATAAAAACGTATCCATCCTTTATAGGCATTTTCATCATACATGGTGCAGCAAAATTACTCTCTCACCGTGGGATTCTCTCATGGTGGGGAGTTCAAAATGGTATTAAGTTGGTTCCTTTGAAAGGGACGTGGCCTTGGGGCCCATTTCAAAATTTGATACTTGGGTTCATATTTAAGAAAAAGCGACATATGCATGCATTATGCATTAACATGTACATTGAAGCGTAGGTTTCCCTTAGCTGGACATCATTCCCAGCCGTAAGCAAATGAAAATAAACCCTCCCATGAATTGCTGGAATTAAAATAAATCAACAATAAGCTACAGTAGAAGAGAAGTGAGTTAAAATCACCTACCTTGCGGTCGGTCTTAATGTTTGTCCTTCGTCTTCACTTGTTTTCTAAATCAAACAATCCTAAGCAAGAATCCAACCGTGGATTCAAGCTTAGCAAAGCTAGAATAAAAAATAGCATGCTTGCTGGAATTTGGAGTAGTAAAGAGGGCTTCTCACCATGAAAATCCTAAGTAAGGGTTCACTTAAGCACCCTAACTTAGCAAAATCAATGGGGAGAATAGAAGAAAGTGAAGAAAAGAATGGGAGAAAAAGGGGAAGAGGGCTTGGACGAACCTCTTCTCTCTTCCTTGGCTTCTCCCTCCTAGCTACTTGGCTGCAGCAATTTGATAGAATGCTCCAAAATTCGCCCTCCCCCTTGGTGGCCAAAGGGAGGTTTAAAAGCTCTAATTGACCATTTCTCAGCCCATTTCCACGAGCTAGGTGGGCTGGGCTAGGTTTGGTCAACATGGGTTCAGACCTAGGTGACCATCTTAACCAAAATTTTGGACGAAAATGCCATTGCACAGGGTTTTGCCCTTATGTTGTACTATTTATTTATTTTTTGTTTGAAATCGAGCTTGTAAGTTTAAAACCTAGTTACTAAGCTCCAAATGCCATTGAATTATGATAATTAAATTTAAATTTTAATAAAATTCAAAAATTTTATCAAATTTGTTTCGAAATGGGTATTTTCGTCCAAAACTTGATTGAAAATGGATTTCAACTGAATCAAACTTTCACTTGAGAAATTCAATTTAAATTTGGTATTTGATTCATGCATTTGACAAATTCAAATGTTTATTTGTCTTTCATAAACCAATTTAGGCTTTTTAATCTTAATTTGATTGTAGAAGGGCAAAATTGTCCAAATTGATCAATTTCGACCAATTGACCAAAGTCAAAGTTCATTTGCGAGTAGTTTGACTTTATTTGAGGTAATTTGATAAATTTGGGTCAAGAAAGCTCTTAATTGAGCTAAATTGTACTTTGACTGAGTTTAGTCAAAGTGGGTTTCGTTCGGTCAAAGTCTATTTTTGTCCATTAATTGGATCATGAGACAAACTTACGTTTTGACTATGTTGAGTCCGTGGTGACCGAACCTAGCTGGAATTGGCACCACATTTGGGTGCACCCGGGTCAAACCTACTTGGATTAAGTAGGTTAGATGAGTTTGACCAGTCTAGTAATTGCTTTCTTGAAAATGATTTTTTTCTTTAAGGAGGACCTGGTTAAAGAAGAGAGAGAGACATAAATGTCTCTCTTTTCCTAGGTTTCTCCTTTTTTTCTTCTTGAAAATGACTTTTCTTCAATTAATTTGAGAGAAAATATTTATTTATTTATTATTTTTTTGAAATGGAGGGGGCGTCGTCCCTGGGGGGCTCTTGACCACACGGGCTAGGTGGGGCCCACATGTGGGCCCCACGTAGCATTCTAGACTGAATTAGATCCAATTCTTGGATCTAAGTCAAAATTTACATTTTGCAATTGGATTTGGATTTCAAATGACATTTGCAATTGGATTTGAATTTCAAATGACATTTGCAATTGGATTTGGACTCGTAATCCTGCATTGGGATTCGTGTCTCGGGTTAAATTCACGATTTGAATATAATTGTTCTTTAGATTGGAAATTGGCTTTGAGATTGTAAATTTTCACAATTCTTTTGTGAAATTTTCACATTGCTTCAATTTTGATGTGAAAAAATTTGGGGTGTTAACAGGTGCCCCTCTTTGCTGTTAAGCAAGTTGAATAATTTGCTTAATAGCAAAGATTCACGCACCAAATTTTTGCAAATCGTTTGGAAAATCCATTTTTCAAATGATGTTGAACTATCCTCGCTCGAGGGGAAATGCTAGGCATAGACCTGAAATAAGAAGATTTTTCTCCATCTCATTGGAGACTTTGTAGATGAATTAATGTTGGTTGAAAAAATTTGTAATTGTGAAAGTTTTTGCATTTGATGCTTGGCGAAATTTGCCCTCGATGCCTTCTAGACCATTGGCAAGTGCTTTTTTCTCTCCTTTTACTTAGTTTTTCACATACTCGCTTTTGCTTTTGAATTTTGATTTTCTTTTTGAGCCACCCTTCACTCTTGGGAGAAATTCATCACCACCCCAAAAGCTACTACGGAGTTCCACCGCTTTGGCGGTTTTGTGTAGTTTGTTTTGTGTAATATCAAGTCTATCGAGCTTTCTTCTGAACCCTTGTAACAAGCTTTGGGCCGGTAACTCCTAGACCAGTTGGCCTCAGGGTACCAAATGTAAAACACTCCCCGAGCTTACTTGCTCGAATTCAGAAGACTTTAGGAGACTTAATATAAGCAAAATGTTCATGGATTGCTTTTTAGCTTCACGGCGTAAGCATAGGTCATATGCCCAACCGCGCCTGCTGAGCTTTGAACCAGAGGAACAACTACACTCACCCCGAGCTCATTGCTCAACTCATTTCGCTTGATAGCTTTTTCTAGCATCTTGCCAAGGTCTTTTAGGTGACAAGACTTTTTCTTATGGCATCTCATGCTAGACCTTTACAAATGCCGATTGTCGGGACCAACATTAATTGCTATACATTAGTCCCTCAATGTCTGTGAAATTTCTTGCATATTTCAAGCCGATGCCCTTGCAATTGTCCTCAAGACAGGGGTTGAGTTTGAAAATTTTGATGCATTTTTGAAACTTTTCCCTAAGGGATACCATGCCCCTTAGTTGGTTCGAAAATTGTTACAAACGTGCTTATCAAAGCACAACTATTTGAATTTTTTTTGAATTGCAAATTCAAGTATAGAATTTTTTGAGATGCAAAGCATTAATTGGATCGGGGATTTCAACCCCATCGGCATCAATCAGTCGATAAGAATTGTGAGGTAGAACCTCTTTGACAACATATGGTCCTTCCCAGTTCGGCGCCCATTTTCCTTTGGGTCTACTCCTGAGTGGAACTATGGATCTTAAAACAAGATCATTTACCTGAAATTTTCTTTCAATGACTGATTTGGCATAATGTCGGGCGACTCTCTTACGATAGACTTCGGCATGCTCTGCCGCTTGTAGTCTTTTCTCGTCTAAGAGGTCTAATTGAGCAAGTCTTTTTTTTTGATATTTGCTAATTGGGAGTTCAATGAGAGCAGCAAATTTCATTGCTGGTTTTTGGACATGTAATGAAAGGACAATTTTCGTTCCATATACTAATTCTGCTGGTGTAGCATTGGTGGGTGTCTGAATTGTGGTTCGATATGCCCAAAGTGCATTCTGCATTTTCTCGTGCCAATCTCGGCCTGTTTCAATAGTCCTTTCTAAGACACGAATCAAAATCTTGTTGGTTGCTTCTGCCTGACCATTACCTTGAGGGTAATATGGGGCAGAAAAGTGATGTTGTATTTTGTGTTTGTGACAGAGATTGCGCATTTTCTCATTTTTGAAATGAGTACCGTTATCAGAAACGATATCATGCGGGATGCCAAATCTATACAAAAGATTTTTGTGAATGAAGGACACTACGTATTGTCCTTCGACTGGTTTTAAAGTGATCGCTTTCACCCATTTGGTGAAGTAATCTGTAGCTGCATGAAAATACCTGTGTCCATTTGAGGCAGGTGGATTGATTGGACCGACTACGTCGAAGGCCCACATGGAGAATGGCCATGGTGAGCTGACCGAATGAAGGTACGCTGCTGGAGCATGAATTGATGGTGCGTGCAACTGACATTTGATGCATTTCTTGATAAATTGGTGACAGTCTCTTTGCATTGTGGGCTAATAGTACCCTGCTCTGACTATCTGCTTGACGAGGGTCTGATATCCTACATGTCCCCCACAAATTCCTTCATGGGCTTCTTGAATGACTTCTAGTGCCTCATTTGCATCGAGACATCTAGCATATTCTGTGCTGAATGCTCTTCTGTATAGGATGTCAGCTAGAATGAAATACCTTGAAGACATGTGTCTCAAAACTCTTTGCTCTTTTCGAGACATTTCTGGTGGAAGTGTTCCAGTTTGGAGAAAATCCTTGATATTCTGATACCATGGTGTTTCTCTACTTTCTGCTTGCAACACCTGTTCTGGTATGACAAAAGATGGTTGTTTGAGTCTTACAACTTCAAAAGATCTGATAGATTTTCCAGGTTTGAAGGCAATGGTAGAGCCTAAACTGGCTAAACCGTCTGCTATTGGGTTAAATTCTCTTTTGACATGTAAGAATTGATATTCCTCGAACTGTCTTAAGAGGGAAGTTGCTAACTCTTGATATGTGATCAATTTCTGATCTTTGACTTGCCAATCTCCATTGACCTGACTGACAGCTAAGAGAGAATCTCCAAAAATGCGAACTCTCTGCACTTTAAATTTGAGCAACATTTTGAGTCCTTGGATTAGGGCCTCGTACTCTGCCATATTATGCGTGCAAGAAAAATTCAATTTGAGAGAGTAAGGAATCATTTCCCTTTTCGGTGTAATGAAAAATATCCCAATGCCTGCCCCAGTTGTGCTCTTAGATCCATCAAAGTACATCTCCCAAATCGACTCTGGTTCAGTCGTTAGGATTTGCTCATCTGGAAAATCATCATTTGTTCTAATTTCTTCATATAGAGGAAAAATCTGCCAATTGGTCTACAATGGCTTGCCCCTTGATTGATTTTTGTGACACATATTCCAAATCATATTGCATCAGCAAAACCTGCCACTTTGCTATCCTTCCATTCAGAAATGGTTGTTCGAGGATATATTTGAGTGGATTAAGTTTGGATAAAATTTTAACTTCGCAAGCCAATAGATAATGCCTTAATTTTTGACACATCCATACCAAGGCTAAGCAAGTTTTTTTCATGTGTGAGTAGTTCTTTTCATACTGCACAAATGTCTTACTGATGTAATAAATGGCATGTTCTATTCGACATCCTTCTTCATATTGAGCCAAAAATCCACCACAGGCTGAATCGTTAACTGTGATGTAAAGGAGTAGAGGTTTCCCCAAAATTGGAGGTTTTAAAATTGGTGGGCAAAGGAGATACTTCTTGATCTTTTTGAATGAGGCTTGACATTCATGTCCCCATTCAAATTTGACTCCTTTCCGCAGTAAATGGTTGAAGGTTTCGCATCTCATGGCAAGATTAGATATAAACCTTCTGATTGACTGAATTCTGCCTTGCAAGCTGCGTAGCTCCTTAAGATTTGTTGGTGGTGACATGTCGATGATCGCCTTTGTTTTGGAAGGATCCATCTCGATTCCCTTTTTGCTGACCATAAATCCCAAAAGCTTACCGGATTTCACACCAAATACACATTTTTGTGGATTCAATCTAAGTTTGTATTGTAAGAGTCTATCAAAAACCTGAGAAAGAATGTTGATGTGATTCTCCCTTGTTTTTGACTTAATTAGTAGATCATCTACATATGCATCCATGATTTGATGCATTTGATCATGAAAAATAGCTGTCATAGCCCTTTGATATGTTGCCCCAGCGTTCTTCAAACCAAATGGCATTACTGTATAGCAGAAGGTACCCCATGGGGTTGTAAATGATGTTTTGGCTTGATCTTGAGCAGCCAACTTAATTTGGTTATAGCTAGAATATCCATCCATAAAGGAGAACATAGCGTGACCTGCGGTACTGTTTACCAACAAGTCAATGTTTGGAAGTGGGTAGTCATCCTTTGGTGTAGCCTTATTCAAATCTCTGAAATCGATGCAGAGCCGAATTTTGTCATTTTTCTTTGGGACTACCACAATGTTTGCTAACCATTCAGGATAGTCGATTGTTCGGATGAACCCTGCCTTTAGTAGGTCTTCCAGGCCTTCCTTAACTTGCCCCTCAAGATGAGGGTCTAGTTTCCTCAATTTTTGTTTGATTGGCTTGCATTCTGGTTTCAATGGTAGTCGATGCTCGACTAATTTTGTATCAAGTCCTGGCATGTCCTCATAAGTCCACACAAAGGCTTCTTGATGCTTTTTGAGGAAGTCTATCAGCTCTTTTCTTTCTTTTGTTGAGAGACTTGTTCCAATTTGCAAAATCTTTAGACTCTCTTCCGTGCCAATGTTAATTTCCTCAATCGGATCATTAATCAGAGGTGACGGTTGATCTTGCTTTCTCATTTGGATGAACTCTGGATATTCTGCCTCAGTGAGTTCTGGGTTTATCTCTTTAAAAGCTTTTGATGTTTGATCCTCAGATGACATCCTAAAGATTGTAAAGAAGTTAGATGAAATTTAAGACATTGTATATGGAAGTAATTTGCATTTGTCATTGTATTTTTGAAGGTATTACAAAATGAAGACATTTGGTATATTGGAGTACAATGACAACAAAATGACAAAATGATGGCGGATTTGATGATTCAAATTGATGGTGAACATCCGCTTATGGTATTGCTCTTGACAAAAGGTACTGGCTTGAATTCTTCCTCAACATCCATTTTTTCGTAGCTTTGGCACCTCAAAGCTTGAGTGCCTCGTTGTCCTATCAAGGTAATTGGCTCCAAAATTCCATTTTCGTATTTGCCAAGGCCAGTAAATGGTCGGTAGCCATGGCGTATGAGCAAATCCAATCCTTTCTCATTCTGACAAAATTTCTTGAATAAAGGATGATTTTTGTAACTTGCTTCAGGTTTTGTACCCTTTTTTACCCACATTTGTTTTTTTGGTTTTCGAATGACCAATCTGCTAAGACTTTGGGATATCTCTTCTTCTTTGCAGACTCGAATACTTGGTACCTCGATTGCATATGTTGGCACCAGAATCATTGGGTGTGCAAGACAATTTTGCCTATCCTCCGCATAGATGGTTATAGAATTCCTATTGTGAGTCCATTTGACACACTGATGTAGAGTGGAGGGAACTGCATTGGTAGCATGGATCCATGGCCTGCCAAGCAACAAGTTGAAGGAGGGTTCTATATCCACCACATGAAACAAAACCCGATAATACGTCTCAGAAATATTTAAATCCAGACATATACATCCGGTTGTCCTGTCCCGTCATATCCATGGATGAAAATTGTGGATGGAGTATAGTCAGCCTGTCTTATGCCCAACTCACGAGCTGTTTGTTGTGGACAGATGTTCAGGCTTGTTCCACCATCAATTAAAACGTGGGAGACTATGGTGCCCCTTGTCTCTACCACTATGTGCAAGGCGTCATTGTGCGATGCACCTCCAGTTGGTAGATCTTTATCAGAGAATATGATTGGACTATTTTCACATAGTTCAAAAGCCTATTCATTCCCCCTGTTAGGGCTAAACCCTCCCTTCTTGACTTCAGGTAAGAGGTCCAATTCATTGAAAATGGATCCCAAGGGTTCAGGATCCCATACTTGCAACTTCTGATCGATTTCTATCAGACTGTCTTGCTCAACTGGTCCAGTTTGTGCATTGATGGATTCTTTATCATGTTTGAAAAGCAATCCAAAGAAATCGAGGGATGCGGTATCCCTTTTGTTTGTCACCATCATTGGATGATTTGTTGAGAATCTGACCATCGAAATTATTCCTTTGCCATGTTTAGGAAAAAGATTCTTGAGAATGTCTGGCTGTTCACTGACCTCTTTGATTATTTCTTTGTCAACTGCGTCTTGCACAATATTTTTAAGTACAAGGCAGTCTTCTGTATCATGTCCTGGAGCGCGATGAAATTTGCAGAATTGCTCTTTGTTTTTCCCCATCATTGGTGGGGGGTTGGAGACTTTTGGGAGGAACAGAGTACCTCTTTCGATTAGCATATGCATGACCTCTTCATAACTCTGTTGTAATGGGGTGAATTTTCTATTGTACCCCCATCTAGGATGTTTGTTTTTGGTGCCACTACTACTGCCACTAGCTTTGTCCATTACCCCTTTATTCTTGGGATATTCAGACTTTTCTTTCTTGAAGGCTGCAGCGTTGGCCACAATGTTGGTTGGAGCATTCTGACTTATGCTATTCTTCTTTGTATCTTCCATTACTTTCACCGGGATGACAGCGTCAAAAGCTCCATTCTCAATTCCTGCTTCAATGCATTCTGCCCTCTCAGTAAGATCGATGAAAGACTTGATTGGAGCATTGGAAATGAGGCTCCTTAATGGTTGTGCCACATTGTTTACGATCAATCCCAGTGCATGGGGTTGAGAGATTGGGTCCCTCATCTTGTTAAAAGAAGGCCTCCACCTCTGAATAAAATCTCTCACCTTTTCACTTGGCCTCTGTTTTAGATAGTATAATGTGGTGATCGTTGGTGCAGTTTCAACGTTTTGAATGAACCTTTCAATGAAAATGTTGATTAACATATCAAAATTTTTCAATTCCACTGAGTTGATGTGTTCCCGATACCATTGTGTTGCAATTCCTTCTAGGCTTCTGGGGAAACATCGAAAGAGGGCCCTATGATTGTGGCAGAATTTGTAGCATTCAGCAAAGAACATGGCCAAATGTGCCTTAGAGTTGGTACATCCCCATGATGAGGCTTAAGCCGTGTGACGTGGAACACGGGGTGTACTAACGCTGCTCTTGGAAGGCCCAACCTGTAGGCTGCCTTCCCCACCTTCTGTAGTACCTGGAATGGACCATAATACCGAGTAAATAGCTTTGAATAGGGCTGGCCCATCAATGACCTCTGCTTCAGAGGCACCCTCTTCAGCCACACATACTCGCCCACTTCGAATTCTCGATCTTTCCTACCCTTGTTGTACACTTGTCTCATGTGGTTCTGCGCTTTGGCGATATTATGCTTGAGGGCGTCTAAGACTTCCTCACGTGTGCGCAGTTCACAATCTATCTGATCGTCCTCAGCTGTGCCTCCTTCGTACCTTGGGATAGTAGGAGGAGGGAATCCATATACACCCTCATAGGGGGTCATGCCCGTAGACGAATGCAGACTAGTATTGTACGACCATTCTACCCATGATAAGAATTTTACCAATGTGTTTGGTCGTTCTCCCGCGAAGCACCTCAGGTAGGTCTCTAAAGACCGATTTACAATCTCGCTCTGCCCATCTGTCTGAGGATGGTGGGCTGTGCTGAAGTTAAGCGTTGTACCCATCAATTTCATATACTCCTGCCAGAACACGCTGAGGAAAATAGAGTCACGATCGCACACGACCGACTGTGGCATTCCGTGGAGCTTGCCTATAAACTCTTGGTACACGCTGGCCACCATTGGCCCTTGATACGAACGAGGCAAGGGAGCGAAGTGGCTATACTTGGTGAGACGATCCACTACCACAAGCACAGCTTCCTTGCCTTCGGAGCGGGGCATGGCATCAATAAAATTCATGGTCACATCGGTCCATGGTTTAGTTGGTATGGGGAGGGGATTTAAGTGACCGGGAGGCTTGATTGCCTCGTATTTCTCCCTCTGACATACCACGCATTTCTTGATGTACCGCTGTATGTCTGCCTTCATGCCTCGCCACCAAAACTGGGCTTTAATTCTCCCAAGGGTTTTTGAAACCCCCTTATGACCTGCGGCTGGGGTGTCATGGAAATGTTGTAGGAGTTCCTGCTTAAGCCCTGATTCAGGAGGAACCACTGCACGGTTCTTCCTGTACAAAAGGTTCCCTCTGGCCGTATACAAAGGGATAGATCCGGGGTTCTGTGTCACTGATGCACGGATTAACCTTAGAGACTGATCGTCATGCTGTTCTTGGGTTAATCGTTCCCATATGTCCATTTCTATCACAGATAACGTCATGAACTGTTCGGTCAGACGAGAAAGAGAATCTGCCGCTGTGTTATCCGGACCCTTCTATACTCAATTTCAAAGTCGTATCCTAGCAGCTTGGCCAGCCAACGTTGTTGGGTAGGCGTGGATACTCTTTGCTTAAGCATGTACTTTAACGAGTTCTGGTCCGTTTTTACTACGAATCTGCGCCCTATCAGATAAGGCCGCCACTTCTCAACTGCCAGGACTATCGCTAAGAGCTCCTTCTCGTACGTAGAAAGAGGTTTTGCCCTACCGGTTAGGGCCTTCGACATGTAGGCGATAGGGTGTCCTTCTTGGCTAAGAACGGCCCCGACTCCAACATCACATGCGTCTGTCTCTATGGTAAACTGTTTGTTGAAATCTGGCAATGTAAGCACAGGCACTGTCATAAGGGCGTTTTTGAGTTTCTCAAAGGCTGCCCTAGCCTTATCCGACCATTGAAAGGCCCCTTTCTTCAACATCTGCGTCAGAGGTTGTGCAATAAGCCCATAACCTTGAATGAACCTCTGATAATATCCAGTGAGGCCTAGGAAACCTCTGAGACCTTTCAGATCCTTAGGCAGTGGCCATCTCTGCATGGCGTCCAATTTTTCGGGGTCTGCCCGAACCCCTTGTTGGCACACAATGTGCTCCAGATAACCAATGCTAGGTTGTCCAAAGCTGCATTTGGACCGTTTTGCGTACAACTGGTTATCACGCAAGACTTGAAGAGCGGTTGCAAGGTGCTGCACATGCAATTCCTCCGTCTGACTATATATTAGAATATCGTCAAAGAAAACCAAGATAAAGTCTCGAAGGTATTGGCGAAAGACATCGTTCATACACCTTTGAAATGTGGCCGGTGCGTTGGTGAGACCAAAGGGCATAACAAGGAATTCGTAGTGCCCATCATGTGTCCTGAATGCCGTTTTGGGGACGTCATCCTTGCACATCCTGATTTGATGATAGCCGGCTCTCAAGTTTATCTTGGAGAATATGGTCGCGCCGGTTAGTTCATCCAACAACTCATCGATGACGGGTATGGGGTGCCTGTCCTTCACCGTGGCTTCGTTCAGGGCGCGATAATCTACGCAAAAGCGCCATGTGTTGTCCTTCTTCTTCACTAGTAAGACAGGAGAAGAAAAAGGACTGCTGCTTGGCTGAACTATACCACTCTCTAACATCTCTTTAACCAGTCGCTCTATTTCAGCTTTCTGGTTATACCCATATCTGTAAGGGCGCACATTGACAGGTTCGGCCCCTTGGGTCATAATGAATCGATGGTCGTAGGATCGAGGGGGAGGTAATCCCTTAGGCTCCTCGAACAAATCCTCAAAACGGTCTAACACCGAATGGATCCTTGGTGGCACAATCTCTTCCTGCTCTTCTTTAGATGGCACATCTGTCGCTAGTGCCATCACCCAACACGCTGGTTGGTCTGCCTCTATAGCTCGTAAGGCAGCCTTGGGACGCGTGGCGCTCGTGATGCCTTGGAGGGTCATCGGCTCATTCTCCCCGTCAGGCATGAAGGTCATGCTGAAATTCCTCACGTCCCATGAAATAATGCCCAATGTGAAAAACCAGGGCATACCGCGAATCAGGTCGACTCCGTCCAACGGGATAACCAAGAAATCGATTTTGAAGGGTTTCTTTTTAATGACGACTTCCATGTTCTTCCCTTCGTTCAGGCATTTCAGCCTTAGACCCCCTCCCACTACTATAGTTTGGGGCTGGCTGGATTCTAAGGGCACTTTGCATTTCCTGGCGGCTTCCTCAATTAGGAAGTTTCGTGTGGCCCCGTTATCCAACAAGATGAGGATCTTCTTGCCGTTGACCCTCCCAAACACCCTGAATGAATTGGGCTTGTTGGGGTCTTGCATCGAATGGAGAGACTCTGCCTCTGTAGGCTTCTTCTCTTTAATGGGAGTCTCTTCCTTGGTGACCTCTTTCTTCTTCTCGGTTTTTCTAACTCTGCGTTTCTGAGTCACTTCTTCTTCAGACGAGGACGAGCTGGATTCATAAGACGTGCTGGAGGATGAGTCACTATCTGTACACGAGCTGGACTCTACATCGCTTATCACTTGCACCCTGAAATAGGCTGGGCACTTGTGATACTTGTCTCATTTACCCTCACACCTGTAGCATAGACCCTTGCGTCTGTATTCCTCAATCTGTTGAGGCGTGAGGTAGCGTAAGGGCGGTTTCTTGCCCTGCCCTTGGTTGGCGTTGTGGTAGGGCCGTGGGTCATTCCCTTTCTTGTAGGGAACTAACTCCTTTCTAGTATTGTTGCGAGAACCAGAGGGGTAGGAGTTTCTCTTCCTCTACTTGTCAAATTTGTGAGCCTTCTTTTTGGCTCTTCTTTCCTCGATTCTCTCTTCATAGAGACGAGCCATGGCGATGCACTCTTCCAATTTCTCAAAGCGATGGATCTTCATCTCTCGCTTTATGTCATTTCTAAGGCCTCCCTTGAAAGCACCGATGAGGGCCTTCTCAGGCCATCTAACCATGCTGGCGAGGCGTTCAAACTGCCTCTTGTAGGCGGGCACGGTAGTGGTCTGGACGAGATTTTTTAAGTCCTCATCGTAGTCAATAAACGTCGAATCTCCAAATTGGAGTTGGAGACTGGCCTTGTACTTTTCCCACGTCTGGACATCTGTATTGTGGTTAAACCACAAATAGTGCGTTGTGGCTTCCCCAGTCATATTAGTCGTAGCTATTTCTATCCATTCTTCCTCGGGGACGTGGTGGCATAGGAAGTATCGCTCTACCATGAAGAACCATTCACGTAGGTGCTCCCCATTGAACTTAGGGAACTCGTATCGGACTGAGGGTGTCTGTCGCTCTTCTTGCCTGTTGTAGAATCGAGACCCTCTACGTTGACGAGCTGGAGACTCGTCTTGCTCCCCTTCCGAAGTAAATTCTGCCCTGTTCTGACTGCAATGGGCAAAGCATGGGGCGCGGGGAGTTCTGTCACCGTAGGCATCTTGCTGATGCCGATCTTGAGGGGGCGCCATAGTATTGCGTCGGCCTCCCTCTGTACTCATCCCAATGTGTGATATATTGTTGGGATCGACCTCAGTGTCGGTTTGGTAGTTCGGTGGGACTAGCAAACCTTTTCCTTTATCAAGTCGTGTATTCGGGCCCTGAGTAGCCCTATCCGTTCCCTGTTGCTGGTTCGAGGCGAGAACCCTAAACATTGCTCGGACTTCGTCCATTTCTTTTTGTTGGTTCTTCCTCATATCGGCTAAGTCACGCTGGAGATCGCCGAAATGTCTATCCATCTCTCGCCGCCTATGATTTTCGGCCTTGTCCATATCCCTACGAAACTGACCGAACTCACGCTCTAAGTTGCCAATACGGCCGATGGCTTGCTCGGGTATCTCCATAGCTGATGCCCTGTGAGCGACTTCTTGAGGATTCGATGTGGTTTCCTCAAGCACGGGCTCATCTGGGTTCAAGTTTTTCTTTGACTTGGCCATGTGTAAAATCTGGTTTGACCAACGCCAAGGATGCACTATGTTATGGTTGTCCTAACTAAGAAAATCCAAAAGCTGCCTAAACTGCCACTCTTAAACTGAAAACCAAATAGAAGAAGGCTGCCACTCTCAAATTCTGACCACGCTGCCGCTGCTCTAACTGCCGCACGCGAGATCTAAGGCGAGGGAGACGGGTTGGCCCGCCTAATGCCGCACTTCGCCTAAGTGTCTCGGCAATCACACTTCGCTCTCGACCGGGCTCTAGGAGCCTAAATCACCGCACTCTCCTAGTGCCTCGGTGACGCACCTCGAGCTTGGCTGCCCTCGGGTGTACAAGGTGTACAGTCCTACACTTGCCAAGAGTGGACAAGCGAAGCCCTAGTCTACACAACACAAGAAGACCGTGGCTGAACTCTGAACAACTGCACTGACTCTAGAACACCAAATCTGCCTAGAAGACCACTGCTAATACCAGAAAACCAAGAGAAATCCGCTGGCACTGTCTGTTGATGACGACGATGCGTAGGTCCAAGTGCTCAAACTGTCGGATATTCCTCAAGAGGCGCTCTGATACCAATTGTTAGGATCTACACCGGTTGGCCTAGAAAAGCCCGAACCAAATGCGATCCTACCTTCCCAGGACCTTCTTGAGGCCTATTCTAAAAACCAAAAATCCCAAACAATTAAATACACAAAGCTACCCGGCCGGACAGGACCCCGGCGCAAACCCAAGTAGGTAAGGAGTACACGGTCGGTTTACCCTTTCCCAAAAAACCTAACTACAGACAACCTACTACAATCAACTACTCGGTTTGATAAGGCCTTACAAAACGTGAGCGATACAATGTTCAATCTCTCGCAACTCACTCACAAACCACACAAACCACTACTAACGGCCAAACCACACCCAACGAAAGCAACTAGGTGGTCGGCTCCTTGTAGTCGTGTCTCGGGCACAGTGCCCTCGAGGTACCACAGAGAGGAGCTTGGCCGAAGCCGGGGCTAAAGCAAAAACAGGAAATAAACTAAATGCTGCCCTAATGCAAACGAAAATAAAACCCGCCCGTTGCTACAAGGGGGAGCAAGGAGATACCAGCCAAGGGGAACCTTGGCGTAGCCAGATAAGCACCCGGGGTGAGAACCAACCCCCGGGTATTGCAGCTCGCTGTACTAGAAGGCCGGTTGTGGAGAGCCTCCTCGGATGTCTGCTGCACAAATTAGACCGCTGGCTGGAGGTCGCTGGACGAAGAGCTCGCCGCGGGAATGCCGGCCGCGCGCCTGAGGAGGAGTCCGCTCGCTGCTGGCCGAGAGCCTGCACTGTCGGGCTGGAGCTGGACGCCGGGCTGTCTGGCTGTAGCAGAGCGCCGGAACTATCTGCCGCTGTCGACTGGATGGACGCGGGCTGCGCTGACGATGGCCGTCGTCGGGAACGCGCGACGCTGAAGGGGTCGCTGTCGGATACCGGCGCCTGGTCTAGCGGTCGCTGAAGAGTGGGACCGCGGTTGAGGACGCGCTGTCGCCGGTGCTGGAAGTCGACTGCTGTGGGCGCCTGCTGCGGATTGTCGCAGCCGGAAAGGACGTTGCTGTCGTGGCCGGAAGGGCCGCCTGAGTGACGAGGGGGGATGCTGTCGGGAAGACAGCGCCTACCTGCCTGCCGTCATGTGTGGCTCGGCCACGCTCTTCGCTGGATGCCGACGGTGAGGGATGCGGCCGAGGCAAAGGGCCGGTGGGGACTGGCGAGACCTAAATCTAGCTAAGGCTGGGGCTGGCTCGGTTCGGCTGGGCTCTAGTGGGAGGACGGTCCAGGCGAGATGGGCTCGGGTTGGGGTAGGCTAGGAAAATTGATGGTGTGGGTGCGGGATAGGTGACCTAACTATGAGGTGGGCTCAATTGGGCTGGCTTGGGTAGAGCCTAAGCTCTCGGGTGTGGCCAACGTTGACCGAAGGAGGTTGGGGTTGACTCCGTGGGTGTTGACTAAGGGACCTAGCTTAGTGGGTCCGGGTTAAGTGGGTTAAGGGTCACTCGAGGTAAGCTCGAGCCGACTAGGGTGGCTTAATTGCAAGGGGGCTCAGTGGGAAGTGTTGACCTAGCTTTGACTATGGTAAGTGAATGATGTCGGACTAGGTAGGCTCGGTAAGGAGGGTTGACCTAGGTGAGGTGGTGGTGCGAGAGGGTGCCTAAGGGGGTTAGTTTTGACTTGGCTGGTCTTGCCAAGGGTAGCACCACGATCTTGCCACGTGGCAAGAGGGACGAACAGGTAAAGAGGCGCGGGATATGATTCACGTGATAAGGAGAAGGATGAGGGAACTTCCTAAACGGTAGGGATTGATTCGAGGGAAATCAAGGGATTTTCGGAATTAATATTCCGATATTTTTCTCAAATTCTCTCGAGGATCAGGAGGGCTGAGATGCTACCACGTAGGGGAGATGAAGGGCAGGAACTTGACGCGGTTAGGAGGGGGCTACGAAAACGGAAGGGGGAAGAGGACGCGCACACGACTTGCCTATTCCGGCGTAGCCAAAACGCGTGAAGGGGATTCGGGTTGACCGCGTGGAGCTGGATGGGTAACGCATCAAGGCGCGTGGGACCCCGCTGACTCGCGAGAGGGGAAGCTGGCTGAGGTGGCGAGGAAGGGATTCACGAGATGCTGACACCTGGCAGGATGGAGGGCTGAGGCGTGTTTAGGATTTAGGGTTGACTCGAGTGGGGGATTGCGAGGAGAGAAGGACTAGCGGCGGCTGCGGCGTTTCATAAATGATTAGAAGCTCGAGATCCTAGGGTGATCTCGAGTCGAGACAGGTGGAGGCCTGGGGTTGTACGAGGTAGGGAGCTGACCAGATGCTGACACGTGGCTGAAATCAATGGACGAGGAGGGGGCACGTGTACTAACCTTGACGAGAATCGGTGGCAAGGAAGAGGGATCTCACTCGAGCGGCGGCTAGGGTTGAGGTCGTCCTCCGAATGTCCACTTTGCCCATTTCAGAATTGAATAGGAAACCAGGAGACGAGGGCAGTTCTGTCTTTAATGCCAGAATCAATGGTGAGCGCCGGATTGAACAGCGGTGGTTGGAGGTAAGCCGGAAACCGGCGGAAAACCAGCCAAGATTCCCACCGTCTAAATCCGCCCGAAATCACAGCTTCTTACGGCGATTCGGATGGACTGCTTGCTAAACTCAAACCACGAACGCAGCTAATGATTCTTGTGTCTTTTATGCTGCTGGACCGTAGTTAACCCAGGAAATGAACCGAGCACTTTGATGGTAATCTTGAAGCTTTCTTCCGTGCGGATTCAGTGGATTGGGGAAGATTAAGTCTTGCGATTAACCGAGTTTCTCCAAAACGTGTAAGGGTTCTCTTAAGGCTGTTTTCACCGCTTTCTCCAAATCAGCCCTCGGGTATGCCGAGGAAAGATCCAAGAAATAAACTAAACACACCCGCAAGCAACCTTAACACAAATTCGGCGAATACAAGGTAATCAAAGAACTAACCTTGTCGATTCACGTTGAAGCCGAAGGGTGCGCCTTGTCTTCAACCTTCCCTTGACGAGCCTTGATCTTTCGACTCCTTCGTGTTCAAGTTGAGGGCACCAAGTCTCGGATTCTGCAATTTGAACGGGGAATGGACCGTGGACGAAGGAGGGACCGCCGCCGGTGGGGAGATCCGCCTAAGCCTTTGCTGCCTTATGCCGGTGTCTTGGAACGTTGGCTCTCCAAGGACAGTTTTTCGGATTTTGGAAGCCCTGTGGAGGAAGAGGACGCGAGGGGGGAGAGGACGCCAAGCTCGCGGGTGAGCAAGGGGGGAGACGAGAGGGAGAAGAGAGACCTCGAGAGAGGAGAGAGAGAAAACTCGAACAAATGACTTGATTAATCCAAAATTGCTTACAATCGGAATGATCCAAAAAGTATATATACAAGCTTGTTTTGAGTCGGGTTTGCAATCCTAACCCGCTCCTCTAATCTAATCCATTCACTAAAGCGCCGAGCACATCCCGCTCGGCCTAGGTCTCTTATTCGAATCGCATTGTACACAAAAAAATGGCTAAGTACTGAAACGAAGAACCAAAATCAACTAAGTGCGTGAAATGAATACTAGGCCTAGCGCCCTAGCTAAATGCGTTAGGAATCGTCCCTGAACCTTGTGAGCCCAGGGCGGGGACCTCGTGTGGGTTGCCGCCCACACTTCGGTTCACGTGCATGGGCTAAGTCTGTTTGACTTAGCCAATTGCCTAGGATTCTAGGTCTTTAGATCCGGCTCAAGGGTCTAGTATTCTCGGACTCACATTGGGGTTTAACTCGACTAACTCGGTGAGCCCAACAGTTAGCTCAGAAACGCCTTGAGACCTATCCATTTTGAGCACCTCTTCGGACCTAGTTGCTCCTCCCACTCCTCCCGCTGCAACAGGTATTGGTGCTGCTTCAAGCTCCTTGGTAGAGGCGTCGACATGCTCCATCGTCTGAGCCCACAACTCAGACGCCTTGCACTTCAGCCGGCTGGGTCCGGCCTGCTCTGTCAGCCTTGGGTCGGGACCAATTGGTTGGTCCGTAACAGTGGCCAAGAGCAGCGAGCGGGATAGCACGACAGCATTTTAAGGGAATGACCTTAGGCGTTGTGAGGTTAACAGTGCCATGATACACGGGGAGCCAGGGCATTCTGAGCAAAGTGAAAGGTCAGGTCGCAACACCCTCTGAGGCTCGTTGTGGGCAAAGGGGGATTCGAACCCCTAACACCATGGTTCCTAGCTATGTGCTTTAATTGTTTGAGCTACAGGACCTATCCCATCTCCAAAGGATCATTCCTAAGAGTACCGTCTAAAAGGAACATTTCCTCTCCACAACATTTTTCTCTATTCTCTAAGAACAATGTGTTGTTTCGATGTGTGAAGTTGGAGGGAGGGTGTCTTTATTAGAGTTTTGAATAACATGACATTTTTATTTAATAAAAAAAAAGAAGTGTTAAAACTTTTTATCATCTTAGCGGACCTCCAATATAGTATAGTCACTGTAGTGCCAAATTGGGGATGGATTGTGTGGTTCTTATATAATTATGGCATCATAATATTGAACAATGAATGAAGAAATGCATGAAAGGAAAGCATTATTATATTGGCTATTGATTGTGAGACCTCAATTCATAACTAAAAGGAACACCAAAGGAAACGTCCCACTGCACCTCTGTCAGTTGGATGGATAGAAATGTAGGGCTTGCTCTGAATCGCCCGAGATCGCTAACAAATCTGGCCACAAGTCAAGGTTGGCCCAACTTGCCCCTAACTCTGTCTGGCTGCATGACTCAATCCTGACTCGCCCTGACTTGCCTGATTAGCCACATTGATTTACGTTATGGTTTCTTTCATGAGATACAGTGACCATCTTATAACTATACTCCAAATTCATCCTTCATGCAGGTTTAAAGAAGACATGGATGATCGCACATAGAAGCTAGATTACGACGGTTGTGGGTCTCCTGTTAGGACCACTACTAGAATAAAGCATACTGGCATGTTTGAATACTATCCACGGTCCTGCAAACTTCCGAACACCTGAGAACCGCTAAATATCTATTGGACACCGGCAGCGAAGGAATGAATACCCATTCCCCCTTTATTTTGCATGGATATTGCTAAACCGAGATGATTACATGACCGCTTACTAAGGGTCTTGTTAGGTCGTTGATGAAGCGAACACAAGTTATCTGCTTAGATGAAATGAAATTGTCTCTACATTGTTAAGTACAGCTGCATCAGCCAAAACAGCAGTATCCGAGCTAATCCAGCATTAAGTCTGGAGTCCTTTATTTGCCCCTCATAACATACAAGGGTTCCTTTCATCATTCTAGTGGGACCTTCCTTGCATGTGTATATAGGAAACAATTCTACTCACTCATTGGCTAAACAATAACGAGATAGATGGAGCATTCAAGTAGCAGAAACCAAATCATACAGTTTCAAACCCAACCAATAGTATGTTGCATCAAACCAGCTAAAACAAGTAGTCATGCATGGCATAGATGTGGTGCATCTGGATAGCTTTCTAGCATGCAAAATCACTGTTAAAGCTTCTTGATTAAAGGTCTGTATCCCAAGTTTAGATCTATATTGGCGATGATAATAACTAGTATAGGCCACCACCGGTTCGCTATAGGGCAAATTTTTTACGATGATAATATCAGCAGTATAAATTTACGACAGTCGACAAAATCATGATGACAACGATGTAGGGATCTATACCTGTCACCAACGGGGTGCCGTTGTCATATAGCGGTTGCTATACAGGTGAACCTTTTTCCTAAGAAAAATCTTAGTTGATCAAAGTAGAACCATGTTGAGTTCAATTTAATTCCATACTCTAATAGCGTTGTTTCCAAAGAAATTGGTTTTAACAAGAATTTTGCTGATCGCATCGTGTTTGTATCCTTGCGTAGGAAGTTTTGAATATTGCAAACATAGGGTATTTTCTTAGTATTGAAAATGTTCGGTGAAACAAAATATTTTTATATGCCTAAAGGAATATTGTTTTCATTCATTTGGGAAAATCAAGTGGTACGCTTAATTAGAACCAAACCCATTGAAACAGCCAATTAATTAAAGAAGAAAGCTAGAAGACATGATTAGCGCTTTTTAGCAACCAAATTTATCTCACTATTAAACCCTCGCCTCGATGTTTTTCTGAAGATTAAATAATAATAGAAAAAAAGGGCTTAGCCGTTGCCTCCCCTACAACTAGGGGTGAGCATGGCGCCCATGTCCGCCCATGCCCGGCCAGCCCGGCCCCATTTTGTTGGCCTCGTCAAGTTGAGCTTAGTTTATTTTTAATGCAAAAATATAAAATAAATGTATTATATATATTTATAAAAAATATATAACTATAATTAAGATTATTAAAAAAAATTATTGTGCCTGCCCCACGCTCGAGCTTAGCCCAACCCCCACCCTGCAAGACCCTCCCCTTATTAACAGACTGTTGCCTATTGCCTCCCCTGCAGCCTCGGCCGTTGGCAACGTTCTCCCCATTGCCTCCTTGTCGCTCGAGCATATTAACCTTTGTTTAGGCCCACATCAGTTGAGTTGCTTGGATGGTTGGGTTGACGTGATTTTTTGAGCTTTAATAAAAGTTAATGATTCTTTGAAAAATAATTTTAATATTATGTTGAAATAGTATTTATAAATACTTTTTTATGATTTGGCTGGTCCGATTTTAGGGTTTAGGACTGGCATAAATGGGATATACCGGGACAAAAACGAGACAACTCGAATCATAGCCATGTAAAAAATATCAACATAATTTTTTTCCCTTTAAAATAAATAAAAATAACATTTTACGTTGAATTATATTTACAAGATGTGCTTTAAGTGGTCAGGTGGTATATACAATTGGTATATCCCATAATTTAAGTAGATTCTTGGTACAATAAAAAGGGGCCTATATTTTAAAGGATCTGCTTGTGTTCCACTAATTCATTTATTGGACTGTCAATGTGTCCTTGGTAACAACGGAATCAGTTGGAGCCAGGGTCTGCTAGCTTCAACTAACCGGCGAGTTTGGTTGGACCCATTTCTCTGATCTTTATTAAGGTTTGATGTGCAACTAATGGATTTCTTCCTTATATAGCCTTGCAAATGCCCTCTTCTTGATAGCAAAATCACAGGGATTGCCTCCATTACCTCATTTCTCTATTGGGAAAGTTTATCTACAGTTTTTAGTAGTTGCCTTATTTCATTGTTCCCTTACCCATCAAGATCTTGTTGCTTTGTTTATCATGCAAGATTCCTGCTGGCATTTCGAAGAACCCACATCGATTTATAGGAATGGCCATGACGCCATTGTTTTGACATAAAACAAAAAAATAATTATTATATATATATATATATATATATATATATATATATAATGAAGTGGAATATGCCAACAAGATGGTTGGAGCAGTACGGGTTGTTGAATAACAAGGCTTGAAAAATTAAATTTTTTAACAAGCAATATTGCAAAAATACTGGCTAATGCATCAATAAACATGTGAATTAAAATATTTTCGGGAAGAATTTTTCAATAATTGAAGAAAAGCAAAAGGATCACTATAGAAGAGTTTCAAAGGTTCCATAGTTCTGCAAGTTTAAAATAATTTTTATTGGGCTTCATTAGCAAAAGTGAAAGAAGACTGTTCTTAAACCAAGGAATCTAGGGCTCGGGTCCCCGCTGGGGCTCCCTCAACTTGGTTGTTGGGGATTGTAACTTGTGATTATGCAGGAATATTAATGTTTTCTCTAGGAAATTGAATAAAGGGAGATGCCTTTTGATACATGCAACTCTATGAAAAAGACTTCAGCAATATTTTCTTCATTTTAAATAAATTCTTAATTGGTCCTGTATTTTATAGGTCTTGAATACACCCTTAAGTGACAAAGTAGAAATTTGATCTACTGGAGTTTGCTGTTAAGTAAAAGAAAAGGGTTTTAGTTTTTATGTTGCCAATAGTTAAAGTAAAAATTTAGAGAGCCAGTATGTGTAGAGGAGACTAAAATAGAAGTATTTTCAATGAGAAATGGGAAAGTAATGATGTCCATATAGAATCCTGAACTGAAAAAAGTCGGATATGGAAAAAAATTTAGTATTCGATGGAGAAATTAGATCCGATTCAGATTAAAGAAATGACATCTGATCAAATTTGGATTCAAATTCTAAATATACATTGATTTGGATATGGATTCAGGACATATTTATTTTAAATAAATATCATATACATCTAATTCTCTTTTGAAAATCGACCAAATTTGTTTTAAAATTCGGATTCAAATTCAGATGTGACTTTTCTTTGTTTGTTTCGAATCCAAATATGTGATATCCAAAAAAACAGATATGGTTAAAGGTGTATGTGATTGGAATCCAATCGGTTGACATCCCTATGGAAAAACTCCAAAACAAGTAAATTGGTTACTAAAATCAATCGATCTCATATCTCTTTGATTCCTGAATTTGCAGCACAGTCAACGTAAGAGATTTCCCTTGTTGGGGAGGATCAGGGAGTGCTTATACAGGGGCAGTTAGTCCATGGAAATATCCTTCTAGTTCACGAATCTATTAACAGCTCAGAGAGGGGTCGTGGGGGTTTCGTAATGTGAAAGCTTGGTTTTGAGGAAAGTTTATGATTGCATCTATTGGGATTTTATTCACAGAGCTGGTCGCATAGCTATTCCTTATTTTTTTGATAATAAATTATAAGGATGGGAGTCCTTTTCCATTGGATACAAGGACCGATTGTAATTTCAAGATGCATTTTCTTACAACCTTCCACCCTTACTTTCTTACAACACTTGATTATAAATTGCTTTGGAAATGTATTGTCGAATAAAATACCTTTTTCCCATCTTATTCTTGATAAATGGCTTTGAAATGTGAGAAATGTAGATATAGCTCATTAATGAAAAATAATTAACACAGAGGCACACTCTATATCCATTTATTATTGATTAACCATAATAAAAAAACATGTATGGATCAATACAATTGCTTGTAAACAATTTATGCGCAATGGCTATTTTCTTTACCAATTTACTATTACTTTGATAATTTCTTTATGGGGAACTTAAGACCAAATGTGTGGTCTCTTGGGAAACCTTTGAGAAAATTGGAACAATACCAAATGCGTGCACTAAGTGATACATGAATGTTCATGTATATATATATATATATATATATATAGATATATATATATATATAGATATATACAGAGAGAGAGAGAGAGAGAGAGAGAGAGAGAAGTTATTTTGCATTTCTATTTATGTATTGTAAAGCACATATATTTGACATACGACGTAAAAGTTTTAGACAAGGTAGGCTGTGTTTAATTAATAAATACATATTGTCCGTCTTCTTGTTCTATTTTCCTAAAAGGTGTTTCTCTGCTTTTTCTTTTCCATTTTCATTTGATTTGAAACTAAAAACAATATTTTCATTTATTTGATTTCTCAATGATCTTTATTCTGTATTTCCTATTCAGTTCACCAATTAACTAACTTTCCGGACTGATTCAAAAGACCGATTTTGATAAACATTGGATCGTGCAAGCGCCCACTTGAGAAGAAAATCAACCGCAGGCAGTAATAATATTTCAATGAATGTCCCATTTTGTTACATGTATCATACACTTGTGACGGCAACAAAAAAAAAAGGAAAAACATGGAGAGATTGACCATAGAAAAGGAATGTGAAGTAGGGAACCTATTACAAAATTTGTTTAGATAGGAAAGAAGAAAAAGGAAAGCAATTCAAAGAATTTGCAGGAATGGCTACAAGATCTTGTTGCTTTGTTTATTACCCAAAATTCTTGCGTGATTATCTTACCTAAAATGGTGTGGCTGTACTCTATATATTGAGGGTCCATCTTCTCTCAAGAACATCAGACAATGAATAAAAAGAGAGCTTACTTTCCCGTGGATGCATGCATCAAAACGCCGAACCAGGTACATACTTGAGTTTTTTTGTTTTTTCATGTTTGAACACTTCTTCGGTAGGAGGCTGCTAGAGTGTGCACGCATTTGCTTAGTTATATCTGCACTAACATATATGATATGTGGTTCTAATAGACAAGTCTTATGTGGAGACGAGAAAACGAATAAAAGTAAAAATATAATAGCCAAAGTCTTTCGTAAGAATACAGACCCCAAATGTTTTGCAATATGCGTTAAATGTTTTTTTTTTTCATAGAAATATTAATATAGATCTAAATGTATTGTGTATGGCTGATAAGATGGGCCACAACTTTCTTCTAAAATGGAACATGATTATTATATGTCATATATATATATATATATATATATATAATAGAACATAATAAAGAGAACTTTGAGGAACAAATTGAAGATATCTAGCTGCACGAAATGAACATTTTTTTTCGACATTATTCCATACGCTTCCTGTATTTAATAGCAAAATACCGATGTACGACCAATCGAAGTGAATGTGCAATGACTATGATAGACAAGTCCATCTTGTTGCAATGACTACCGATGTTGACTGATAATGTTGGAACTGGCCTTCTTCCTTCTAATGTTTCTCCAGGTTCGTTGGTGACTGCAGAAGAAAATGAGTATTTGGTTAGTCCTATTCGTGATGAGGAAATTCAGTGGGCAGTCTTCAATGCGAATAAGGATTCAGCCACTGGGCCAGATGGATTCAACGATCAATTTTATCTTTCGTTTTGGTCCATTATTGGACCCAATGTGAGCCTCGCTATTAAGGAATTTTTTCGATCCAATCGCATAGTTAAGGGGATCAATAAAACTCACATTGTTCTTCTTCCCAAAGAAGAGGGACCCAGCACCATGGACAAGTTCCAACCTATCTCTCTTTCAATGGCATCCTCAAATTCCTCACTCGTATCATGGTCCTGCGGATGAGACCTATTCTGAGCCGAATTCTTGGTCGAAATCAGTCGGCTTTTATGATGGGCCGTAGCATTCAAGATAGCATTCTTTTGAGCCAAGAGGTGGTCCACTCCCTCGCCCGTAGAAAGTCTAAGGCGGCATGTGTTAAAATCGTTCTTAGCAAGGCTTATGGCAGGGTGAATTGGCAATTTTTGGAGAATGGACTTAAGTTTCTAGGCTTTCGTTCCAACTGGGTCAGGCGGATTATGACTGTGGTTTCTATTGTGTCCTCTGCGCTTCTCATTAATGGCAAGGAAGGTTCCTGGTTTTACACCAGAAGGGGGTTGAGGCAGGGAGATCCCTTGTCCCCCTACCTGTTCGTCGTTACGATGGAAGTACTTAGCCGCAGCTTTCTGACCAATTTGCAAGTAGGAAGGATCTTGGCTCCCAAGGTTAGTTGTTTAAGCTCTATCCACTCATCCTTTTTTTATGATGTTCTCATTTTCATTGAAGGAAAAGAAAAGTGTTTTCTAGGCCTTAAAGATTGGCTCGCTGAGTTTGAGGCAACCTCGGGTCTCAAAGTTAATCCCAACAAGACATCTGTTTCCTTTTTCAACTTTTCGGAGTTGGAATGCAGCAAACTTTGTACAATTACGGGTTGGAGAATGGGCAATTTTTCAGTCATACATTTGGGCTTGCCTCTCCAGATTCAGGCCATCTTTGCGAGCCAATGTGAACATCTTGTGATTAAAGTTAATCAGAAGCATGCTGGCTGGAAGCAGAAGCTACTCTCTTATGCCAGTAGACTTTGCTTGGTTAAACATGTATTGTCGTCTATCCCTAACTATTGGATGATGGTCGTATGGATTCCCTTGTCTATTTGTCATAAACTTGACAGGTTGTGTTCAGGTTTCATTTGAGGGAACAACAAGGAGGCAAAAGGGTTGCACCTTATCAGTTGGGCGACGCTTTGTAAGCCAAAGGTGAAGGGTGGAGTTGGACTTCGTTACATGGTGGATGTTAATAGGGCCAACTTCTATTTTCTTGGGGTCAAAGCAATCACACAGGATTCTCTTTGGACTGATCTTGTCAAGGTCAAATATTCAGTTAAGAAAAGTTTGTGGCATTATAAACTCAGCGGGAGTGAATCCTTTTTATGGAAGAGGGTGATCAAATGTAGGCAGCTTATTGAATTTCAAGTTCATTGGAGAGTCTATAATGGTTCTAGAGTCAAATTTTGGCGTGACCGGTGGAATGGTGTTATCATCGCTAATAAGATTGCACTTGCTCATTGGCCCCTTGTTCTAGACACCATAAACTGCTCTGTTAAAGAGATACTTGCTGATCAGGAAACCTATGTCCAATTGTTTTTTGATTCTATGAGCATTCCGATGCAAGTTCCGGTCCTTGAGGACAGCCGGCAGGGCATACTAGAATGGGTGGACAGTGGCAACCGTCCACCGTCATGACACCATATTTGGGATGTGCCGCGTGCTGGCAGTACCGTTCAGCCTTAGAGGAATTCTATTTGAAAAGTTGGAGCCCCTCCCCGTGCTACATGGATGACCTACTTGGTAGTTGAAGGTCGCCTCCATGTTGATGCAAGAGCCCAAAAGAGAGGTCTTCAACTTGCTTCCAATGTTATATCTACAATAAAGCTCAAGAAGATATTAACCATGTTTTCCTTCATTGCGAGGAAATCAAAAGCCTGTGGCACTTGGTTATAAGGAAGTTTGGGCATAGTAATTTCCAGCCTATAACTGTTAAGGAAGCTCTTATTTGGTGGACTTCTCGTAAATTTAAAAACAGGATCCTTTTCAAGTACTGGAAGAATTTACTGCACATAATCCTCTGGCATATATGGAAATGACGCAACAACTGCAAACATGAGGGAAAACACGCTATGAACTTTAGTGGTAAGGCACTATGGAGGTATTGCACAGATTTCATCATTTCTAGAGACTGGAAGCATAGTAACAGGCAAGCTATCCAAACTTGGTTTGAGGTAGGGCTACCGTGGAGCTGCTGGAGGTGGGAGAATGGAACTGTCTACAATATCCACATTACAGTACATCTTAACAAGGACAATAGGGATGTGTCTGCTTTAGTGAGAGAGAGTAGTGGGCGTTTTATTTTTGGCATCGCTTGCTGGAGTGATGGAAGTAGAGCTACTGATGAAGGAAGCCTCCTCCTACACTGCCTACGAGCATTTCAAGATATCGATAGGCTTGGAGGCATCATTAAGGTAATTTGTAACAATAGAAGTTTCATTAGACGCTGCTGCAAGTGCTTGAGAAACAATTCTGTACAGCAGGTTTTGGGTGACTCCGTTAGTCGACTCCAAAATGAGCTGGTTTTTATTTGAGATGACCCAGTGCCTGAGGTGTTTCATTTGCTTAAGAGGATGGACAGAGCCATCACCAGCAAAGTTTGGCATCTGCCTCCTCCTCACTGGAGGCCGCATGAGGATATTTTGTAAAATTTCAGAACCCTTTGATCCTTTTTTTTGTTGTATATACTCTCCCCATTGTTTGTTAATAAATTCTGGGGCTAACCCCCCCAGCATCAGTTTTCCGAATAGACAAGTCGGTGCTCATTGAAAGCGCCATCTGTAGTTTCTCAAGCCTACCAAATTAAATGTGTTAGGTGTGTTTGACTATTGAAATAATTAGAAAATTGTAATGAATCGACATGTTAGCAGTATCTTGAGTTCTGAAAGGACTGAACAGAAATACGCAAACTATCCAAGTCAATGAACTCAATTTTTTCATAGTTGTAGTTTGTTTTTCCTCTTGATTTAGGGATCTTGATGGACTAAAGTTCTGGTGGCTTCTTGCCTTGGCGGAAACGCATTGGACACAAGAAAGGGGAAGTTCTTCTACATGATGTTAGAATATTAATCAGTTGCTCTGTTTGTATTGATTAAGTTGTCTTCCATCTCCTATGCATTGTACGATACAAGAACCGGAAAAACATTCTGATGCACAGTCGTGTAGTAAGCTTCGGTCGGATCTCAGTTATCAATCCGAGAAAGCTTGCTTTGCCATCTTGAATGCATCCATTATTCACTTAATTAATCCTTTTCTATTGTCAAAAGGTTAGTTGGGTAGGACGGTCGTCACAATCTTATCAAGTTAATAGATATTTTGCATGAACTCAACACCACATGTAGTGTTTGAATGTCAAGTATGATAGATGATTGAAAGTAATTCCATGGGCTGCTTTTGGTAAATTATAAGTGATATACAATTCTTCAGATAGCGTTTGAATATGAAAAAAGTTGTGCTTTTGGAAGACATTATAAAATAACATGTTTCAAGGATGACATGCGATTCTTAGATTTAAGAATAGTTAGCATCCGTAATCACACCATGTTTCTTAACACAAAAACATGGTCCTCTTGAAATGTGTTCTAGAAGATTTTTTATAATGAAATACTTGTATATAATCGATTGAGAAGTCAGAGAATTCTGATGAAAATCAAGCAAACTCAAAGTTAGAGATAAATAAAACTGAAGTGACTAAGTGAAAGGGTTAGTAAATCTATGAATTTAAAATTGTCCTTCATTGTGGAATTTTAGTTGGAACAGAAATGAGAAAAGTTAGATCCACTCATGAAGATGATGCTGCCAACTTGGCATAAGATGACATTGCAAGATTGAATCAAAATTAGACTCGGACCCAAAAAATTGGAGTGGCGGGCACTAGAGGGGTGTCCTTCCAACATTGTGAAACACAGTAAAAAAAGTGCATTTTCGAAAAAAAAGTGAGAAAATTAAATGCTGTTTAAAACTTTGAAAACATGTTTTCCGAAAAAAAAACGTATTTTTAACACATTTTTCACTTTTTTTTATTTTTTAAAATTTTTTTAATGCCAAATAGTTTTTTTGAATTTTTGTTTTCTATTTGTTGCAAATCTACTTATCTCACTTATTATATTTTTTTCAATTCTTAGATTTTTTTAATTTTTAAAAATTTAGAGTATTTTTTCTGTTTTTTCTCATTTGGTTCTTAGTTATTTTCATTTGATTCTTATATTTTTATGTTTAGCTCTTAGAAACTAAGCATGATCAATTAAAGAGGACCGCGATGGAGCACGAGAACCTTAGCTGCCGGACCCTTCCGACGCCTGTGATGAGGACGATCAATGGTAAGATGCAGGTCGATGACATGGTTATCATGAAGGGCGACCCCGTCACTAGTTCGGCCTTCCCTAGAAACTGGCCGAGGTCATCCCCTGTGAAGAGGAACGGTAAGATGCAGGACGGGGACGTGGTTGTCATGGACGGCGACCTTGTCACTAGTTCGGCCTCCAGTGGAACCTGGCCAAGGTCATCCCCTGCAGCCGGATGATCTTCATAGCTGCCGACATCATTGTCGTTGACATCGGTGCGACATAAGACGAAAATGTGCTGGCCTTGGGAGGACACAGGCACATACCGTTACGGTGCCAGGTGCAAGGTGCTCTATCTCTCCCTCTTTCTGTATGTGTGGTACACTAGACAGACGCCGTCGTGCTTGGCTGGCAAGACAACAGGATTCCTCACAGGGATTTGGTTCACCCAGTTCTCTTGGGATGATTATTAGGAGGAGAATCCACTAATACGATGCAACCATAGTTGAACTGGCAAGCTTCACATGGTTATAGAAATCGTAAGCTCGTCCAAATGGGACTCAAGAAACCATGGTTATACTCTGAAAACAAAAAACCCGGTGACATGTGGACCATTTAACCTTCGAAGTCTGAAAGCCATATTCACTAGAACCTGCAGGTACCTTAGTTAGAACATGCGCTTTGATGTTTGCCGGTGGAAGCATAAGAAACGAGCCGAACAATAGATGGGTCGCAGCTAATATTCGTCAATCCCAGGTCAAACTGTAGGTTATTAACATAACCTATACAACTTGCTAGCGGTTCCAATCAGATGATGAGGTGAGATTTGATCTGGCAAGCTCTTACCTCTTTTTACAACCCATCAGTATAAATGACCTCAACTTTAGCTTCCACAAGTTATTTTTAGTTTACCAACTTGTGGTTTTAATTAGTTTACTCATGAACAAAATGTAATCTCCCTTAAACACAAAAAGTGAATATAGTCTGACTCAACAGTTGTAAATTAGTGGACAATGTGTCATAACAGCAAAATAAGTGACGAGATCAATTAGCACGTCAGCTGTGCAGCTTATTTGCTGATCATTTGTTTGACAAGTTATGTGTGACTCTATGTTAGCGGTAACACATTATTACTGCCTTAGGATTCTGCCTTAAAAAAAAATGGGGCAGATTTGTATAACAAGTGTTCCATGGATCTGGTTCATTTTTCAAGTAGATTCATAATACAATAAAAATGAGCCTATATTTGAGAGGATCTGCTCCTGTTCCGCTAATTCATTTATTGGACTGTCAATGTGTGTCCTTGGTAACAACGAAATCAGTTCGAGCCAGGGTCTGCTAGCTTCAACTACCGGGCCAGCTTGGTTGGACCCATTTCTCTGATTTTTATTAAGGTTTGATGTGGAACTAATGGATTTCTTCCTTATATAGCCTCACAAATGCCCTCTTCTTCCATAGGAGGCTGGTAGAGTGTGCATGTGTTTGTTTAGTTATATCTGCATTAGCATGTGATATGTGGTTTTAATAGTTCATTCTCATGCCTATGCCATTGCAGTTTGTACACGGGAAGCAAAAGCTATGGCCGGTCCTTCAGAGGAACAAGAGGAACAAGCCTGAAGTATGGCTTAAGAAAACACCGTTGTTACTAGGCCTACTGAATCAAACCAATGTAAGAAAACACCATTGTTACTAGGCCTGCTGAATCAAACCAATGTACCAAAAAAACCAGCGATCTCAACCTTCTTTTCAAAATGGAACCATGACGTTTTCAAGGAATTGATTCGTGTTTTCTGCATTTGGGCAGGTCAACAGGCCTAGGGTGAGCGCTTAAGGATTAAGCAAGCACACCTGGTAGAGTGGTGCCATTGGATATTGGCCATATACAATTTTGATGTGGCCTGCAGCAAGCGAAGGCTACCCGTCTTTGTGGCTCTACCCTTTTCCATTTGATACATGTCAAAATATAATGTACTGATTAGAAACAGGAATTTTCTCTCCCCAAGTGAATTGGACACCCGAATTAATTTCTCTGTCTACATGCTCTTAGGCGACTTCATTAACAGAAGTAAAAAGCTTCACATCACAAAAATTTCTGGTGCATTCATTTATTTACCACTTCTGGATACATATACTAACATTGAAACCAGATATAATACATGGCCGTGGGCAAAAGATTACTACAGAGGGGAAAAGCTGACGAAACGAAACCTCTTCTATTTTCTAATATAAATATGGAATTTTTTCGTTGCCATTTTATTTGCAAAAGTAAGTCGTCTTCCAAAGTTGGAACTTGGAACTAGCAATTTCATAATACAGCAATAATAATCATGTAAAAAAGTTGCTGACAGTAATAATATTTTAATGAATGTCCCATTTTGTTACATGTATCGTAAAAATGTGACGGCAACGAAGCTAAATTAACTTTCTTTTCTTGCCACGTTCCTACATGAACACTAGATTTTTGTGGAGGGAAAGGAAAAGGAAAAACAAGGAGAGATTAATGATAGAAAAGGAAAGCAAAGTAAAGAACTTATTACAAAATTTGTTTAGATAGGAAGGAAGAAATTCAAAGAATTTACCGGAATGGCCATGACACCATTGTTTTGATGCAAAATAAAAAAAAAAACCATTTATTCGGCTATAAAGGTAGTTGCTGACTTTTTGCATCCGCTATTCCACTTCATATATATATATATATATATATATGTCTCTTGGGAGCCAAAGCTCTGCTCCTCCCCTACCGACCAACCAGCTGGAACCCTCCTAGGAACAGTACTGTCTGCTTTTCTCTTCACTGTTGATCACTAAGCACCATTCAATGCGCACAATTGATCAGATGTGAACTATCAAATACAAACTGAATGGTTGTAAATAAGCTGAGCATTTTACCTGTTCTTGGTTCAGAATTATGTTGTCGGATGACTAAAATTTAAAAAATTGTCATTTAAAGCAGTCACTAAATTTGTATTACCATAATTTATAGTGCAGCAACAATTTATAATGGTTTTAATGGTAATTTATGGACTTTTTAGCATTGGATTTTTAGACGACAACTATTTAGCACCGGAAGCAGTGGCTTTTCCAACATTATCTCTTTCAGTGCATCTACATCGAAGCAGTTTATTTAGCCCATTATTGAGTGAGTGGCAGGGAAACATGGAAGCCGGCCTCCCATATGCAAGGACAAATGCACTGTTTAATGACCACCAAAGAAATTTGAAACCATGGGTTCCATCGTCTCCACATCCTCTTATCTGTGGCAAACTGTTTAATGTAAAATCCATTCAGTTCTCTTTGTCCAAGGTGGTAAGCATTATGACCACCAAAGAAATTTGAAACCATGGGTTCCATCGTCTCCACATCCTCTTATCTGTGGCAAACTGTTTAATGTAAAATCCATTCAGTTCTCTTTGTCCAAGGTGGTAAGCTCGACACTGTTTGCTTAGACCAAATGTTCAGGAAATGAAAAACTGGATACTGTAATTGAAAATTTTGGCTGTCATGAATTTTAATGTTTGGGTGAAAATTTTTAAAATGAAAACTATGTAAAAAAAAAGGAGAAAGACAGAAAAAGAAAGGCGTGTAAAGTTTTTTCAGAAATTGGACAAAAAGATGGATTTGAAAAAGCTAAAAACCGAAGGGGAGGGTGCTAGGATCTCATTTTGCTCTCTAATGTGTCTTGCTCTAGTCTCTCTCTTCGTTTTAGCTCTTTGTCTGGGATCCCAACTATGTCACATGGGTTGTGATATGGCCAAATACCTTTATCGGACTGTGACAACACAGGTAAGTGTGTAAGGTTGGGTATGACTGCATTTTAAAATATAAACCACCGAACCGGTACCGCACCAATACTCCCACCCATGTGACATAAGCCGCCAATATGACTCTATCCACTTGTGGAAGATGACAACCAATTGACCAAAGAACACGTGGAATCCAAACTCCTTAGGATCATTCAAACAGATGAAAAACAAAACCGGACTTTTGAGAAGTTAGAAGTTAAAAACTAGAATTTTTAGTGACTCTGCAACTAACGGCACCAGTCATCGAGGTACTACCCCCAGGGGCAGAGATAGGTGGGGTTTTCATCATACTCTTTGAAACCTTAATTTAATGTTGAAATTTGGGTGAACTTGGGTATATAGGGAAGCTCTACTAAATCCAGGTCACTGCTCTGTAGTCAATTGAAAATTTGTTAATCATATATTTATATTTAGTGTCTTATAACAAAAAAAAAAAATCTGTCTCAGACCTAATCTCTCCCTCTTTTTCTATGAATCTGAAACCCTGAAAATCCCTTGCTCAAGGGTTTGTAAACTAAAATCTTCAACCGAGCGTTTCAGTTAAAGAATTTTGTTGTTTTTAAGTTATTTCTAAAATGAGATTCTTCATCCTCCCCACATTCTGCTTCTTGCCTCCACTACCATCTTCTCCATAGCAGCCTACTGCCTCGACAGCCATCTTCCTCCATAGCAGCAGTAGAAGCATCTGAAACACCAAAATGATCTAAACAAGTCGAGCTCAAACACCGACAAGGTTGATAGAGTTGAACTCAAGCTAATATTGTAAAACTTGACTTGAACCAAGTTGATCAGAATAAGAGTCGAGCCAAGTTCGAATTGGCTGAACCTAGGCTCCAGTCAGCTCGTGTACAGTCTTACATGAGAATCGTGATATTCATCTCCATGGCCTTCAAAACCATTTTCTTAGGAAAAATATGACCCTCTCATATGATCCTGGTGGTTGCCTATATTCTGTTGTTCGAAGTGAAAAGCTTGCTTGGGGTTAGGCCCCCTACCTTTATTCTAACAAAGTGGATATATACAAGGGAAGGCCAAAACAGACCTTAACACTAGACAAAAACAAAGGATTGGCCCAACCCTTCACCAAAAAAATTTAAAATGATACATAGCATACTAGCTATGCCTATATAGTGTGTCCAGCAAAGTATTCATAAGTATTATGAGCATGCTCCATGATCAACTGACCTAACTGTAGCTTCTCCTTGTTTCACAAAAATCCTATTCTGGAACTTACCAAGGAACCCAGTCCAGCCTGCATTTGTCTTTCTTCCTTCAAGTGCCTGTCTAGCTTTCTTCATTCAATCTTTAGTTGGGGAGACTATAAAGTAGTCTCTACCATATTCTTATGAAATCTAAAGTTGTGTTCTAAAACATCTATTTCTCCCTCATGGATCCTACCCCTATCCTTAATAATCACAACACAGCCCATAAGACCATTATCTGCATATTTTCGGTCCGAGTCTGTTATGAGCGCTCACAATATTAATTAATATACCACTTCTATTCGAAGCAATAGTGTCAACATTGTAGAGCCCAATTTCCAGCCAAATTCTCAATTTTAGTTCTGCCTCAAGCGACCATTTAATAGAGGAAAAGCTATTTATGCAATTCCTCCAAACTTCTCTTTTGAACCTACTGATCTCGAGTTGGATACTGTCATCAAAACGTGTTTTTGAGGTGCCACAAATTCCAGTAGACAATTAAGAATGTCATCCTCCAGCACCGGCGCCTCCACTTACCCAAAATTCCAACTTGTAGCCATCTTTTGAATTCACCTGCATTCTCTCCTTGAGGAAACTTCACTGTACCGAACTTTGCAGCAACATATCTCCAAACGTCCTTGACTCTTTTACATTGAATTAAGACATGATCATTTGTCTCCTTAGCACAAAGGCACAGGGAACAACGATTGGCAAGTTGGATGTCAGCCTTTTGGAGTAGATCTAGTGTGGGTAACCTGCCTTCACAAGCTATGTAAGTATGCCAGCAACTCTTAGCTAGGGCAGAGCTATTCCAAATCTTTTTGCACCACCATTCTTTAACACCTTGCGTCCAACACTTCTTCGTAATGTCACCAGCTCTGAAATTCTCCTTACCATCATCACTCCAAACTAAGCTGACCTCAGCATCGCTAAGCCCTATGTTATCCTTATAAACACCAAGACGTGTAGCAATATCCAGAGTCAGACTATCATGACTCACACTAATAAACTCCCAGACACTGATATTGGGCTCCATCCAGTGCAACCCAAACCCACTTCCATCAGCTCTAGTGAGGAGTACTTGCCTCACCTAGCGATCAGTCCAAAAGCTGATGCATTCTCTATTCCCAAGTCTCCACTCAACTTTGTCTTGAATCCAGCTTCACCCCCATCGCAGTCCTTTCCAACCCCAGCTCTGGTTAGTAGCTCTTTTGAAGGTCCAAAGACTGTGATATTTCAAATACCTCTCTTTAAAAAGGTAGGCCCAAGGGTCCCCACTGATCAAAAGCTGGCAGCATCGACTGGCTAGCATCGCTCTATTCACATCCTCCAGTCTTCTAATACCAACTCCTCCCTCCTTAACAGGCAGGCACATCTGATCCCAGCTAACAAGATGCATGTGTCTAGCGCCTTCTTCGTCATTCCACAAAAATTTGATACATGTTTGCTGTATTTTTTTTAAAACAACTTCAGGCAATCTAAAAACTATCATCCAATAGTAAGGCAAAGTCATCAAAACATACCTGATGAGAGAAAGCTGACCCACATAAGACAATAACCGAGCCTTCCAACCAGCCAACCTCTTCTCCACCTTAGTGAGGAGTGGCAGGCAAAGTGCTTCTGTAAGTCTACCCAAAAACAAAGAGAGCCCAAGGTACTCCGAAGGGAGGTCCCATTGGTCCATTGTAAGATCCGTTGAATTTCACTACTCTGACAGTCCACCACCATGGTTTTAGCAAAAATCTCAGGCTTTTGCTTGATCACCTTCATTCCAGCAAGACGTTCAAAATCCTCCAAAACAACTTTGGTAGTAGTAATGGTTTCCTTAG
This sequence comes from Nymphaea colorata, assembly GCF_008831285.2. Taxonomy (NCBI): domain Eukaryota; kingdom Viridiplantae; phylum Streptophyta; class Magnoliopsida; order Nymphaeales; family Nymphaeaceae; genus Nymphaea; species Nymphaea colorata. The sequence goes on from NC_045144.1 coordinate 8,434,933, forward strand.
TGGCCTTAACCAACATATTCAAAATCCTCCAAAAAAACTTTGATAGTGGTAATGGTTTCCTTAGTGGCCTTAACCAACATAACCACATCATCTGCAAACATCATAGCACAACCCTTCAGCCTCACACAACGGATTTTGAGAAGAAGAATGTTTTGGCTAATCGTTTCCTTGGTTCTATTAAACATCTCCATGACAATGAAGAAGAGGTAGGGGGTAAAGGATCACCTTGTCTCAGCCCGCGCCTCCCATGGAATTTCTCACACATCCTTCCGTTCACTAAGACTCTATAGGACACCGAGGTAATGCATTGCATGATAATAGCAATCCATCTAGGATGGAAGCCCAAAAACTTCATACTATTTTTTAATAAATTCCATGAAACTCTATCATAAGCTTTCATTAGGTCCAGCTTTAAACAACAGCCTCCTTTATCCCAAAAGTCTTTATAGTTAATGGTCTCATTCACCCACAATATGTTATCATGGATGTGTCTCCCTTTCAAAAAGACTACTTGGTTAACGTTGATAATACGTTCAAGGATGGTCTGCATTCTATTGACAATAACCTTTGTGATGATTTTGTATATAGTGTTACAAAGAGAGATGCGTCTGTAATCATCTACTTTCTTAGAGTTATTTTTTTTAGGAATGAGACAAATCATAGTCCCATTGATGTTCTTCGCTATTTTTCCAGAAGAGAAGAAATCTTTCACCGCCTTCACCACATCAATGCTAATCATCGCCCAACACTTCTGAAAGAAGTAGTTAGGGAAACCATTAGGACCAGCAGCACTATCCTTATCTAAACTCTACATTGTTGCATACACGTCCTCCTCCAAGATAGGCTTTAAGAGCTGATCATTTTCAGAATCTATTATCTTAGGTATGCTGTCAATACCTGCAAACAACATTCCTTTTGCTTCGTCCATAGCTAATACCTTGTGAAAATAATCAGTGCACACTTCAAGAATCTGCCCACTCTATACATATTCAGTGCCATCACATTCCAGACTTTTGATCTTCCATTTAGCTTGCCTGGATTTAGCCATCGCATGAAAAAAGGAGGTGTTTTTATCTCCCTCTGCAAGCCAATGAATACATGATCTTTGCTTCCACATTACCTCCTCCATGAGAAGAGCCTGAGTTAGTTGCTTCCTCACCCTGTGTTCCTCATCAATTGCACCCTCAATACCTTGTGCACCCCTCTAGCCTGCTTTGAAGGATGGCGATGTTATCATTAAGATTACCAAAAGAATGCGTGTTCCAATCTAAGAGAGCCATTCGCAAGCGATTAAGCTTAACTAGGAGACGCATCATTGAGCACCCCCGGACCTCCCCTCTTCAAGATTCTTGCATCACTTCCGTTACTTTCATATCCAACAACCAAGGATTGAAGAGCCTAAACGGCTTCTGGCCTCATGAATCATCAATTGTGTCCTTGGTCTGATACAAAAGCACACTATGATCAGAAGTGGTGGAAGTCTGAACCTTAAGTTTGCCATCTCCACCAAAAGCATTTTGCTACTCATTGTTAACCATGCACCAATCCAATTTACAATGCATTGAGTCATGCCCTTGTCTATGATTCGACCACGTAAACCTCTTATTACTGTCTTCAACCTCCTTTAAGCATAAACAAAATGGCTGAAGGATATGCAGGAAGTAGCTAAAGGTACAGAACCCGACTTGTGACGACTATTCAACATGACATTAAAATCGCCAATTAACATAACCGATCATTCAACTCTCGCAACAAGGGCCTCAAGTTTATACAGGCTTTGCAGCCTTTGCCCAAACCTAGGTGGCAGGTACACACCAAACGCTACAAAGACTTTGTCATCATCTAACCTACGAAAAGAGACACCAACCCAATTATGATCAACCACCAAAGAAGTAGCTTCCAGCTCCTCCTCTTTCCATACACATAAGACTCTAACAACACCATCAGTACCCTCAGCATTAGATACAAAACTATTGTTAAAGTATCTTTCTATAATAACCTTCATCCTATGTCTGGAAATCATCGTATCAAGAACAAACCCAATGGAAGGGTTAAACTTATTGAAAATCAAACTCAATTCTTGCTGCACCGGCCTCTTAGCAAGGTCTCTAATATTCCAACTGAATACTTTCATGAATAAAAGTACAGGGCAAGGCCTCTATATTCTGTTGTTTACAACTTGAAATTGAAGAAGGTTTTACAAACTCTCTTTTTTCTCTCCTTCTAACAAAAGAATAGCCTGTCAGATCACAGCCTGGTATAACTCGAAATAAAGAAATGAATCAAACCTTCCCATAGCCCAACTATAGCTGAAGTAGGAATATCAAAAAAATCTTTTTTTTTTTGTAAAAAAAAGGAAGAAATCTCAGTTCAGATCTCTGGATACAAATAGTTTATCTGATAATATAATGAATTAATCGCATGACACTCAAGGGAATTTTAAACCACAAAGTGCAATCTAATATGATGAATCTGAATAACATAAATATTGACTACCCAAACTTAACAACTTAAGTTGACATACGTACAGCATGAATACTCATAATAGCTCTCACAAGTCTCAATCTGCTTATGGCACAACACATACACATTCAGCTAAGCACTTGCACTAGTGTTTGATGAAACATGCAAACATTGTTGTGCATATGCACATACACACACCTTGATAATGGAAGCAAAACTATTGACACCACAACAAAGAATCATGTCTTTTTCGCTTTTGGGTAGCATCTTCTTACTTAGAGATGCAACATTGAAGTGATGAGAACATCCTGGACGAAATCTATTTAAAGGCTTACAATGAGTGCAGCTTGAGGAGTAACTTGGTTCAACTAAGCAACCAAAGAAGCCATTCAAGACAACCAACACCACGAATAAATAATTCACCCAGCTGTAATGCCATCAATATTTGGCATACTCATCCGTATGCAATCATCAAATAATGATTCTGAGATTGTTTTACTCCTGCCAACCAAAATTGCATGAGAATTTGAGATAGCTTGAACAAAGTCTATGTACAGAACAATTTGAACAAAGTTGAGAGATTATTAGTTGCTTGTATCAAAATGCATGGTTCAAAACAACAACATTTTGATAGAGAGAGTGCAGCTTGAGGAGTAACTTGGTTCAACTAAGCAACCGAAGCCATTCAGGACAACCAAAGCTTCAAGAATAGACAATTTCATCTCATTCATCCAGCTGTAATGCCATTCAGGCATACAGTTCATTCGTATGTCATCATCAAATAATGATTCTGAGATTGTTTTACTCCTGACAAAAGTTGCATGATAATCTGAGACAGCTTCAAACAAAGTCATTTGTACAGAACAGTTTGAATAAAATTGAGAGTACTGTTAGTTGCTTTTGTCAAAATGGTTCAAAAAGTTTTTAGACTGTGCGTTTTGAGAGCTCCTGATGTAGAACGAAGGAATGTTTGTTCCGATAGTTTCTTCTTGACAACCATATTCACAAAGAAACTTCAACAGTCAAACCTGCATGTCAAAATCGATGGTTCAAAAAGTTTTTAGAGAGGGCGCTTTTAGAGATGACAAATCGCATGGGACGATGGAAAGCTCCTGATATAGGACGAAGGAATGTTCCTTCCGATAGTTTCTTCGTCGCAACCATCTTCACAAAAAAAATAGAACAGTCAAACCTGTTTGGCATGGTTTCACTGTGTGGAGCCTAGCAGAGGGAGACAGCAGTGACTTACGAGAGCTTTTAGACTCCGCTTACTGTTGAAAATGGGTGGATCTATGAGGGCAGCGGTTGAAACAAATGCCCACACTTAGGTCCATTGTCATCCCAAAACAATCTGGATAGTTTATCAACGGTGTGCGTGAGAGGCATCTGTGCTTATGTATTCTGTGCTTATGTATCCAGTAGAAGCAATGTATCTTCCCTAGTCCACTTGAAGTCGGTCCCTATTTTTTTAAGAACAAAGTTATGCGAAACTAGGTAACATTTCATTGATACGAAGGGTCCACTTTAAAAATGCACTTGTTGAGCCCCATACTGGAGAAAATTGTTCATATGAGTGAGCGTAAAATCCTGGAATTAGGTGCCCAACGGCAGTTCGAGTATTTTTGCGTATGTGTATGATTGCACCTTATATACATAAAAAGCACACAAAAAAGAAGGCAGGAATCGAGTCTCATCTAAATCCTTCTTGATATCTTGTTGGCTCGATGTAAGCAGATCAATATGAGATGGATTCATTGCTTCCCTTCAGTTAAAAATCGTCACTGGTACCACCATAATTCGATTGGCGGAAATGATATTCAGGAAATTGTTGAAAGGAAGCCGCCTTCGAAACATGGATTATCAAAAATATTCGAGTCCATTGGGCAACGCCCTTTTGGAAAGGTACTCGAATTAGAAGGGTAGTCGCCTCTTCTTCTTCTGGATATACGTCTTCAACAATGTCTTTTGGAAGGGCTCGACTGAGAGCGACATGCGGGAAGAGTTTTCCATACAGAGGAGATGCGAAAGAATGGGTAGGAGTCTGTAAAGGGGAAATATACCAATTCGTGCATCTTTTCTTTCCAAGGAAAATTTCTCGGCGTCTTCCGTTTTCAGTGGGGTCGTCCAGAAAGGCATATATTCGTTTCTTTCTTGCCAACATCTTGTTTCTCCTGTTGCTTTCTTTCGCTGCCTTCCAAATTATTTGCTGCTCTCTCTTTTTGATCGTATGCCTGACCAACAGGCCCACGGTAACTGAGATACCTCTGACTCCTTTCCTTATTCCTTGTTCACATACCAGTCCAAAACATGTTGGTCATTGTCAATTCTGTCTCTTGTCTCCCTTTTAAGCCCACCGAAACTCTTCCATTGGTCTTATTTTGCAATCTGCATCCGTTCCTCGTCGTTTCACCAACGTGAAAACAATGGCAACTTCAACCTTCGAGTATACACCAACATGGGTGGTGGCTGTCGCTTGCTTGGTCATCATTGTCTTATCTTCAATTATGGAGCGAGGCATCCATTACTTGGGGAAGGTAGCTTCCTTCCTTTATGTTCCTCATATTGGGTGGTTTTGGTGGTCACGCGTTTATCTTTTCATGTTTCATGGAGGGCCACTGTATTTTGGTTTTGGACACTATGTTGAATTCACGTTCTTTGTTTTATTCTTTATTCTTAATTTGTTTAGTCATTGAAGAAACAGAAACAGAATGCACTATTTGAGGCCCTTCAGAAGCTTCCGTGCAAGCTGAAATACACAAGCGAAGCTAGCCACGACCACATCAAGAAAATGAAACCTTAAGTTGTAATATCAAAAAAAAAAAAAAAAAAAAACTTACCTACCTGCCGCCAGCTGCTGCCAGACACCACTGGACGTCATCGTGGGTTGCCGGACGTCGTCTCGCTGCTGGCCATAGTTGTGGTAAAGCTCTGTAGAAGAAAACGCCAGTGAGGCTGAGACGTAGACTTCAGTTTTATATAAAATCGAACATTTTTTTTTTTTTTGTTCGGATTGGGTTTGACCCAAACCTGATCCAACCCGTACCCAACCGTTTGCCCTACCCGGGTGCAACGGTGTACCGGAGCAGGTACGTGGGTTGAATACACGTACCCGTGTGTCACGTACGTATAGGGTCTTCATGACTCCAGCTTTTTTAGCCATTTTGAGTCCATGTACAAGGTTAGATTTATCAAAAGGAAGGTTTGGAAGTACTAGAGAAAAGCTCTAGTTCTTTCGGAGCCACACTAACAGTCTCTTCAACAGATTCAACTTCTCGAACCACAGAATTTTATTCATGACAAGAAGCATCAATTGCCTGCTCACCGTCGTTGAATTCTTCTCCTGGTGCATTAGAAGAATCTAATGCATGCTGAACTTGAATCTCAATGATCACTGCAGAAGAAGCATAATAAATACAGAACTGGGTAACAAGAAACCATGCTACAAAAGATCCATGCAAGAGGTACCTTTTTCTGGTGTTAAGGGAGCTTCAGGAGAAGCTTCACTAACACCATTAGGGTGAGCTGGACTATCTGTTTCATCCAATAGTCTGAACACATCCTTCAGAACATAGTAACCCTTCTCTTGCGGGGCTAAGAAAAATGACTGAGTGAATTTCCTACTTGATTTTCATTGTCCTAAAAGGGATCCAGTCACTAAAACAACTATGCCACCATTGAAAGAATTCTGTTAATCAACAGTCTTAATTTCTGACTTCAAGTTATGGTAATCTTATGACATTATCTTCTCGTTGATATCAAGAACCAAAAATAGCAATATCAAAAGTGGTATACAATAATCTTTTAATCATCTAGGTTCCTGTATCCAGATGCCACGATTCATGATAAATTCTTATTTCCAAGATGGTGCAATCCAGCCATATATAAACATGAATGAACATGAACTAAGGAGGAAAAGAAAACAAAAAATCAAAAGATATTCAAATACGAGAGACCAGGTTATAAGAGTAATTTCAACAAGGTAACCCAAAAGATAACCTGAACCGCATTATAATATGTTCAAAACCGGCATGCAAAGTATATAGATATTGGTGTAGGACATTTACTTAAATCTAAATCCAAGTCAAATTATTTAAAATTGAATATGAATATGGACCCCATCAAATAACACTTATGAAATTCTAACAGGTCCAATTTCTTGGTGGATGTCAACCTTTTTATATCCCATTTTTTTTAAGCAGTACAGTCATATATCCAATCCAAATCTAATATGTTGAATCTTTAGAAGGAAAAGATCCAAATAATATTCTAATTAAATAATAATAATAATAATAATTTTTTGAACTATGTGTTCTTGTAAAATTCAGAAACATTCGAAACCCACGTCTACAGAAGCATTATATATATATAGGGTAGAGCAAGATAAGGAGGAGCATGATGATGGGTCCAATGTTAAGCTTGGGCATCGGTCGACCCAGCCCGATAAGGAGTCGGCTCGGGTTGGCCCGAGACCCAAAACCTGGGCCCAGCCCGACCTCAGCCAGATTATTAAATTGTCAAATTTTTTAAAAAATCTAAAATCAAAACAAAAATCTCAAAGTTTAATGTACGATCTTCATCAAGGAAGGTGTGTTGAGAAAAAAACATTTAAACTTGGTGGCAAATATATGTAGTTTTCTTTGAGAGATATTGCTTTTATATTGGGTATAAGAGTCGTGGATGCTGGAGGCACAAGTCTTGCGCAGAAAAGCAAAAAATATGACATTCTTGGGGATCATTAAACAGCTTGATGTTGAAGGTGCAGTCAGGAAATACCATGGTAATGGTCATTTAGAGGAACACACTAGGTTAGCTTTAGTTTATATTAGGATGGCATTGTTGGGTTGGGTCCAGCCTCAAGTGAGGACCCGACCCGACCAATCACTTAAGTGACGGGCTGAGGAAAAGGGGAGGGCACCCGATGGTGCCCCCAATCACCCTCACGTCCCTCTCTCTTGTGGGTTTTCTTTTGGGGAAAAGAAAAGAGGGCTTCCCTCTTGTGGCCGCTCACAGCAAGAGAAGATGAAGGCAAGGAAGAGAAGAAGGAGAAATCGCTGCAAGCTTGCGTGGGTTGATCGGCACACTAAGAAGAGAGAGGAAAGACAAAGAAGAGAGAGGAAATGAAGGAAGTCTTCATTGGGAGATCTCTTTCTTATTTCTTTGGGGCTCTTTATTTCATTCATACAAAAGAGTGTTATTGTTCTCTTGAGTTCACTATTTTTCTTAAAACAGTAAGGATATTATTGCTGGTGTATTTGGCTCCCTTTCTTGATGTATAGAAAGTCTCTCTTGCCCGTAGTTTTATCCCATTATTTGGGGGTTTTCCACGTAAATTAGTGCCTCTTGTTTCCTGCATTATTTAGCATATATTTTGATATATGTTGCTGCAACATTGGTGTTGGAAACTCGATCTTATGCTCGCAGTCTTATGATTTTGATTTTGAGCAGTTTTGCACATCTCCGACTGTCAAACTAGTTGGTTTGGGCTGTTTTATTGTTGTTGAAAACTGCCATTAGCTGCGTAATTATTGGACAAATATATTGTTGAAGTTTGGGAGTGTTTGTGTTAGCTTTGAGAGTTGTTTTTGGCTGGTTATTGTCTTCTTAAACATTCTTTTGAGGGAATACATCTATAACAAAGTGGTATCAGAGCCATGTTGGTTGTGTTCATTCTTATTGAAGGTTGGAGTCGACCTCCACTATGATGGTCTCTCTAAATGGAACAATTGGACTATATGAAAAGCAAAAATGAAGGATTTGTTGTACTGTAAAGATTTATATGCACCTATTGAGAACAACAGGCCAGCGACAAATGAAAAATGAAAATTATTAGGTAGGAAAACCATTGGCACCATCAGACAATGGTTAGATGATTGTGTGTTTCATTTGGTATCCACAAAGACGAGTGCGAAGTCGTTATGGCAGAAATTGAATGATCTTTACGAGAGGAAACCAGCTGGAAACAAGACTTTATTGATTAGGAAATTGGTAAATCTGAAACTTAGAGAGGAAAAACATGTGTCAGAACATTTGAATGAAGTGTAGAGCATAATCCATCAATTGTCAGCCATGAAAATATATTGGATAATGAGTTACAAATACTCTTATTGCTTAGTTCTCTTCCGACATTTAGGAGACTTTAGTTGTTTCTTTGAGCAACTCTGCTCCAAATTGTGTGCTAACGATGAAGCATGTAACCAGCATCATTCTAAATAAAGAGACAAGGAGAAAGTCTCTTGGCACTACTAACTCACAAGTGCTAGTGATGGGAGACAGGGACAAACAAAAGAATCGTAACAAATGGCATGACAGGTCAAAATCTAGGTCCAAATCAAGACCCAAGATGACAGGTAAATGCTTTTACTGTGGTATTCTAGGTCACAAAAATATTGATTACAAGAAATGAAAAGAAGAAAAGGAACAAAAAAAGAAGAGTCAAGAGAATGTGAAGCCAAAATAGTACATTGCAGTTGCTTCAGATAATGAGGTAGTATTATTTTTATTTGAAGAAAATGATTGTCTTACAGTTCAGAATGGTGATTCTACATGGATTTTAGATACTGGAGCATCATATCATGTCACACCATGTAGAGGGTTGTTCTTATTCTATAGAGCATGTGATCTTGGAGTAGTTCACATGGACAATAGTGACACTTCGAACATTGTTAGGATAGGAGATGTTTGTATTGAGACGAACACAGGATGCAAGTTGACTTTGAGAGATGTAAGATATGTTCCAGATCTTATAATGAATCTGATTTCTGCAATAAAACTAAGTAAAGATGAATATTGTACTTCATTTAGTGAGACTGGTTGGAAAATGATAAAGGGGATACTAGTTTTGGCTAGAGGAAGCAGATTTGGCTCTTTGTATGGGATGAAAACTCGAATCAGTAGTGTGGAGATAAATGCAGTTACTGGTGGTACTTCGTCAAATTTGTGACATAAGAGGTTAGGTCACATGAATCAAAGTGGAATTGATTTGCTCACCAAGAAGAATTTGTTACCAAAGGCAAATGGTGCACAGTTATTTCTTTGTGATCATTGCTTGGTTGGTAAGTTGCACAAAATTTCTTTTCAGAAAAAATGGTCTTGAAAAACTAAAGATGTATTAGATTTAGTTTATTCAAAAATGTGTGCGGACCCATAAATGTAACATCTAAAGGTGGAGCATCATATTTTGTTACATTTATTGATGATGCATTTAGGAAGGTGTGGGCCTTTACAATGAAAAGCAAAAGTGAAGTAAGTAGTATCTTTATGACATTTCATGTAGTGGTTGAGCGTACGACTGGTAAGAAGATGAAGAAACTGCGTACAAGTAATAGTGGTGAGTACGTAGCTTCTTCTTTACGAGATTATTGTCTAAAACATGGTATTAAACATAAAAAGACAGTTTCATATACTCAACAACATAATGGAATTGCAGAAATGATGAATAGAACTATAATTGAGAGAGTCAGAAGTTTGTTATCTAGCTCTACGTTACCTAAGTATGTTTGGGCAGAGGCAATGCATACTATAGTTTATTTGATAAATAGATCTCATTTAATGCCTTTAGATGGAGATATTCCACAGAGAGTTTGCTCAGATGAAGAGGTTAAGTATGACCACCTTAGAGTTTTTGGTTGCAAAGCATTCATGCATGTACCTAAAGAACATAGAACCAAACTAGATGATAAAACTATTCCTCTAATATTTCTTGGTTATGTGTTCATGAGCCAATCTGTGCAGGACCTGAAGAATTTTTATCTGAGCATGGTGAAACTGATGAAAATGTAGAGAAAGAAGAAATAGAGACAGATGAGCAGTATAAAGATGAAAGCCCTATGGAGACTCAAATTGATCATGAGCATGAGTTGGACGGAGAGCTTCCTTCTCATTCAAAACAAATTGAGGAGCAATTGGGAAGAGGTAAAAGAACACGTATGCCATCTACTAGATATTCTACTGATGAATATATTATGTTTATAGATAGTAGAGAGCTAGAATTCTATGCAGAGGTGTTAGATGATGCGCATAAAGATGAATGAATTAAAGCTATGGAAGAAGAGATGAATTCTTTGTATAAGAATCACACTTTTGATTTGGTAGAGCTACCAAAAGGTAAGAAACTGTAGCAGAATAAGTGGGTATACAAACTTAAAAATGAAGATCAAGACAAGTTAAGATACAAAGCTTGATTAGTAGTGAAATGTTTCAAGCAAGAAAGAGGTATTCACTTTCATGAAATTTTTTCTTCTATTGTTAAAATGTCATCTATTAGGGTAATACTTGGTTTGGTGGCATATCTAGACTTGGAGTTGGAGCAGTTAGATATAAAAATTACTTTTTTTCATGGAGATCTAAAGGAAGGAATCTATATGACACAGCCAGCAGGTTTTGTGGTTGACAGGAAGACACATGGTATGTAAGTTAAAGAAGAGCTTGTATAAACTTAAACAAGCACCTAGACAGTGGTACAAGAAATTTGATGCTTTTATGATAAATCAAAAGTATTAAAGGTCGCTTGTAGATCATTGTGTTTATATCAGAGAGTTCTCATCAGGTATCTTCAGTATTTTGTTGTTATATGTAGATGACCTGCTTATTGTTAGATGAGATTGTCAATTGATTAATCAATTGAAGAAGGACACCAGCAAATTCTTTGATATGAAAGACTTGGGGCTAGCACAACAGTTGTTAGGCATGAGGATTGTTCGTGATAGAAAGACCAAGAAGTTGTGATTATCACAAGAGAAATACATTGAGAAGGTGCTTAGTAAGTTCAATATAAAAGATGTCAAAACAGTAAGTACACCTTTAACAGTACATTTTAAATTGAGAAATGAGCAATGTCAATCCTCAATAGGTTAGAAAGAAAGAATGGAGAAGGTACCATATGCCTCCGCAGTAGGAGTCTCATGTATGCTATGGTTTGCACATGCCCAGACTTGGCTTATGCAGTTGGTGAAGTTAGCAGGTTCTTGTCAAATCCAGACCAGAAGCATTGGGCAGCAGTGAAGTAGATCATAAGGTATCTTAAAAATACTTCCAATTATTGTTTATGTTTTTGTGAATCTAACCAAGAGATGCAAGGTTTTGTTGATGCAGACATGGCAGGTTACTTGAACTCTATGAAGTCTCTTTCTGGTTATGTCTTTACTTTTGTAGTGGGTTGTATCATAGCAGAATAGGTTGCAGAAGTGTGTTACTCTTTCCACAACAGAGGCGGAATATATTGCAGCAACTGAAGCTTGTAAAGAGTTGTTGTGGATGAAGAGTCTTCTTCATGATATAGGTCTTAGTCAGAAGACGTATGTGTTGCATTGTGATAGCCAAAGTGTTATACATTTGGCAAAGAATTTAGCGTTTCACTCAAGAACCAAGCACATTGATGTCAGATATCATTGGATTTATGATGCACTTGAGCAAAAACTAATTCAGTTAGAGAAGATATATACAGAGAAGAATCCTACAGATATGATGATGAAGTCTCTACCTAAAGAGAAGCATGACAAATATAGAGACCTAGCTGGGATGACTGCCTTTAAGGCAATGTAATAATTTTTGTTCATTTTGTAAGTATGATCCCTCTCTTGAGGCTGGAGGGAGAGTTTGTTGGGTCGAATCCAGACTCAAGTGAGGACCCGACCCGACCCATCACTTAAATGACGGGCAGAGGAAAAGGGGAGGGCACCCGATGGTGCCCCCAATCACCCTCACGTCCCTCTCTCTCGTGAGTTTTTTTTTTTGGAAAAGAAAAGAGGGCTTCCCTCTTGTGGCTGCTCACAGCAAGAGAAGAAGGAGAAGAGGAAGGTAAGGAAGAGAAGAAGGAGAAATCGCAGCAAGGTTGCGTGGGTTGATCGGCACGCCAAGAAGAGAGAGGAAAGACAAAGAAGAAAGAGGAAATGAAGGGAGTCTTCATTGGGTGATCTCTTTCTTGTTTCTTTGGGGCTCTTTCTTTCATTTGTATAAGAGAGTGTTATTATTTTCCTGAGTTCACTATTTTTATTAAAACAGTAGGGATATTGCTAGTGGTGTATTTGGCTCCCTTTCTTGATATATAAAAAGTTCCTCTTGCCTGTGGTTTTTTACCTCATTATTGGAGATTTTTCCACGTAAATTGGTGTCTCTTGTTTTCTGCATTATTTAGCATATATTTTGATATTTATTGCTGCAACATTGGTGTTAGAAACTTGATCTTATGCTCGCAGCCCTGTGATTTCGATTTTCAGCAGTTTTGTGCTTGTCCGACTATGAAACTAGTTGGTTTAAGCTGTTTTATTGTTGTTGAAAGCTGCCATTAGCTGCGTAATTATTGGACACATATATTGTTGAAGTTTGGGATAGTTTGTGTTAGCTTTGAGAGTTGTTTTTAGCTGGTTATTGTCTTTTTAAACATTCTTTTTGGGGAATACATCTATAACAGGCATTGTCATTCCCTAATGGCAGCATAAGTATAAAATCAAGTTATGTATGAAAAATTGTGCATGAAAAATTGGTTGAGTCACTTTGCCAAGCTTCTGTGCAACTGAAAAGGGACTGTAGAGTTGAGGAGTCCTTTGGAGTACTTTGTGGAAGGAGTTCAAGTGGAACTGACCGACAAAAATCGGTCATTTTTCAAGGGTGTATGGTTGCAATCCAGGTATGTTACTTTGAACCAGACCACCATTTTTTATAGGACTGTTTAGTGCATTGTTCTAGGGTTTCTCAATATTAGTAATTAGTGATGCATCCTTCCAGATCTGGGCCTTTGAACACATTCTATCACTACAGCCTCAATCATCACTTACAAGCTTCCCTCGCATCCTGAGATATAGTAGGGTAGCCCATTCTTATAAAAATAAAGATGGTGGTGCTCTCACATTGAAGACCTTGGAATTGGATGATGTAAGTAAATTATGAGGATCAGACATACATGAAACTTGTAAAACACTTACATTGTCTAGATGTGCATTAAGACATTATGTGATCACCAGAGAAATCTTTTGTCAATTTTATTCTACTTGCTATTTGGTAAGTTATAAAGGTTCTGCATCCAACCCCCATTGAGTTGAACAAGCCTGTAATTAGGGAGGTCCTTGACATGAAAAATGGATCTAGTTCAGTATCTTGTCTGGTAACGTCTTCTTACTAGTCTGTTTCTATGCCTATATCGATTGCTTGAAAATAATTTTTTTTCTGGGTGATTTTGTCTCTCTTCAATGTTTATTTGAATTATTTTAAAGAAACATCGTTGAGGAAAATCGATGCTCTGTCCTTGTTTGGTTTAATCTTTGCACTTACAGCTAAGTTGTGCTTTTATATGCTTAGGGTAGCTTAAGCTGTTTGATTTTATATATTACTGCATGTCGTGTTACAAAGAAGGGGAAGGGTATTTTGGCTCTAGCTTTTTTATATATAAGCAGCGCCTAGGTGCGTCTAAGTGGGCCTAGGCAAAAAGGCCAACAATTTTTATTTCAATTTTTTTCTTTAGTTATATTAATATGTCAAAATTTTTAATGTCTTCACTTCCATGGCTGCCTCTTCTTCTTCCTAGGTGTTCCATCCCTATTCCTTCTTATTGCTTTCGTCCCCGTTCTCTCTCTCGACCTCTCTCCCAATCTATGTTCATGATAGGTTTCACTCATTGTCACAAAAAACGGGGACGGGTATTAAACGGCGAGGAAAAAAAACAGGTATAATACGGCAAAGTTTTATATATCGAGAATAAAACGAGAAAAGTTCAGCAAATTTTTAAAAAAAAATTAAACATTTAATACATCTTAAAAATTATAAAAATAGTAATTAATAAAAAAGGGAAAAAAATGGGAAAATAACGGCAAAAAACGGGAAAATAACGTATAATACGGGTATTAAATGGGTATTATACGCGTTTTTTGTTTTTTGACGTTTTTTTAAAAAAAAACGGGAATAGTACAGGTATTATACGGCAAAACTGTTTTTGGTATTAAATACGCGTTTTTTTTTAAAAAACGGCGTTTTTTGTGACAATGGTCTGAACGTCTAAACAACTTAGAACCATAACCGAGGAGTACAATTACACTTACACGAGAGTATTTAAACCAGGGGAGAGTGTTACCTACAAAAAATACATCATAACAGCCTTTGGCCTTCCCCCTTCCCTGTTGTGAAAAAACATCAATTTAACAGGGAGGCAGGAGGTATCTGTTCCTTTACATGAACGGAGTCCTACCCAGTAAGGAAGCGACCAAGATGAGTAACATGAACCTATCACCATATGCTTATCTTCTATTTTTCACAGAGAAAAGATGGCAGAGGATAAACATTTGGCAAGATAAAATTGTTATATAAAGTGATGTGTAAGCAACCTAGTCAGTCTGCATTAAAAGGGGGATTTGAAATGAAAAAAGAACTTATCTATGAAGATCAGCTCATAGAATTTATTGAAGGTGATGTCTTCATGTATCACAGTTCCAACCATTATTTGCAAGTAATCTTTGAAGAAAATGGCAGAGATTAGCATGTGCACATTAGCAGCAACAAAACAAAAGGAAGGAACTTATCACCTAGTTTTGCTCATCATCCAAAAGTCTTAAAGGGATATCTTGTGCCAATAACTAAAACAGTTTCATGTACAGAGAGAGGTTGTAGAATACTTCAATAAAAAGGAGACTTGTTAATATAAACAGTTGCTACATAAAGCCACCATAACCGAGCCATTTGATGCCAAAAGAGTTCCTTTAAACCCTTCCTCTGCCTGCTCAAATTCCATCTTGCTTCCCGAAAGTTCATCTGCATTCAAATTACCAACATAAAGGTCGAACAAGCAGCAAGATATGCTATAAAAGTGGCAGCGGGAAAGTAAACAACCTGCAATATCACTGCAATGCAAAGCAACGTAAAACAGTCCATTAATGGAATTTTGTGAATTAATTATGCTAGCACAGGAATAAAGAACTAGTTCCGGTTTTCAGTCCTATTAAGATTGTCAAAGAACATCCAGCTAGAAGAAGTATTAATACTAGTACCTCCCTGTCTGTGTGTGCAAAACACTTTATTGTATTAATACTATGAAAAAAGAGCCTTCCTCATGCCTTCAATTAAGAAAAGGCCATAAATAAATTAAAGTATCTTATAATGCAAAAGCAACTTGACAGAAGTTAAAACACCTTAACACGAAGGAAAATTTATGTTGCCTTCTCTCCATTTGATTTAGGCCATTAGGTTGCCTACAAAAGCCAAATATCTCACCATTCCGGCTAAATTATCTCCGAAATTCAAATAATTGTTTGCCATTTATTTGAAATTTAACAGGAAAAAAAAGATATTTAAAATGCAAAGAGTGAACTAATATCTTGGTTGTGTCGCACAAATACTTCATTTGGGCACTGCAACCCCATCATGGTCATGTCACATAGGGGTCAAATGCAAGTGAGTGTGTGTATATATATATATATATAATTTTTTAGAAACAATAAAATTAACAACTAAGAAGCTATGATTTTATCCATGATTAAAATATTCAGTGACAACAAAAAGGCAGAGTGGCAGTAAACCTTCAAGAAATACTGGGTAAAGAATAGTGATGCTGGCACCTAAGAAGTCTTAATCGAAATGGAGAAAATAAAGAGGAAGAAAAAGAAAAACAAGGGTCAAAGTGGAGCTTTTAAGCAAACACCAGCTCAATATTTTAGAAGATATAACAGACAAGGAAAATAAATTTTGGGTTAAGAGTTTGAGTATTTCTTGTTTGGACTGTTTAGGTGTCATCCTATGTGTTTAGGCTGCCGCTAAGTGCTTAGACATATATGCCTTTAACTGAAAAGTTATGTCACATAGGTGTGGTGTGTGGGTTTATATACTATGCCGATTCTGCAATGTTTGAAAAACTTTAGGTGCCGGTGCAGCAAGGTATATATATATATATATAGTTATTTATTTATTTTTAATAGTTTTATCTATCTATATTTACTTTTTAACCATTTTATATTAGAGCTAGTTTAGTTACGTGCACATCTAACACCCCACACCAGAGACATGTGTTATGTCGGAGCTGCACCAGCACCCACCCATGTTGTGTGGATACGGGTGCAGCAGCTGTTTAGGCACACCTGTGTCACGTAACTGAAAAGACCCCGAACACAACAAACGGTTCATAAACATCACCAAGCTAGTGTTGCACATTTAACACACTTTAGGAACATTCATATATTACCTTTTGTGATCTTGATTGTTTATTTTCTACCAGTTAGTAATTTTCTTCCAAGGTATTGTTGTCAACTACATTATTATTGTTGTTTTCTATATAAAATTTTCAATTGCAATGATTTTACAACTCTCGTCCAAGAGTTAGAACTTGAGATTGCAATAAATAAATAAATAAATAACATATATATTATAGAATCTTTTTACACAATCTGATAGAATATATAGGTTCTGCATTAGTTTTCGTTAAAAATCATGTTTAATACATATTTTTAAGAAATAAAATCAGGATATCTAGTTTCAATGCATTGTGAGGCACTGATTTATACGCAATTAATTTTCCTTTCTTCACCAAAACTTAGTATGTATTAAATAAAATAAGCAAATCTAATCTATCAATTTATTTTGATTCATTCATATGATCAAGTAGTGGCTTCATGGTGGGGAATACTGGTAATATATATATATATATATATATATATATATATATATATATATATATATATATATGCCAAAAAATCATGCGATATTTTTTATACCACAATACTAACGACGAAATGATAAAAACGAAAAAAAAACCTGAAAAAACTGCCCTTTTGAAAAAAACGTGAAGAGATATTTTATTTTGTTTTTACCGCATTTTTTACCTGTCCTTTTCCTTTTTTTTCTCTCTCTTTTTTAAGGTTAATGAAATCAGGAATTATCCTTTCAACCGAATTATTCATTTCATTATTAGCATCACTAAGCCATTCTTTATTGCATTCTTATTAATTTCTCATTTGTTTGGTTTTTACCGAAATTATTGTTTTTTTTTTTTGTGCCCCAAAAGTTTAATGAGATTTTCCCGAAATTTCCCAAGCAAAACGACATTGCCGAGAAATACAAGATCATTCATGATGGTCGTCTAATCTATTATGATGGACGGTTATATTAATATGTCAAAATTTTTTTTATTAACTATTACTAATATTTGAAATGTGGAGAGTAGTAATATAACAAGCATAATCAACTTAAACAATCAAAATTAATTGTTTAAGTAGGCTTTAAGAAGGACTATAAATCCTCGAGAATGCTTTAATCAACTTAAATTAATCTCCGTAAGAAGGAATATAAATCCTCAAGAACGGTTTAATCCATCTGAACACAAACAATTCATAGTATGATAAAAAAGAGTAACAGTACATAATAGTATACATACATGTACATAACAGTAACAATACATATAAGTACATAAACCATACTAAGACATACAAACATGCTAATAGTATATGCATGTAACATTGATGCAATACTAAATAACAGGTATAGCAGGCTGTACATAACAGTATCTATATATATTAGGCATTACAATACATATAACGGGAATACCAAGTTAGGCGCTCCCTAAAAGGAAGGAAGGATGTGGCTGGGCAGAAAAAGGAAGGTGGGGCGACATTCTTGGAGGGGAAGGTGCAGTCAAATGGAAGGTGGCGGTTACCAAAGAGGCCGGACGTGGCTGCGCAGAAGAAGGAAGCTGGGGCGACAAGAAATTCCTGGAGTACTTACTTAGCGCCCCAAAAGGTGACCTCCTCCCTCCCGCCGGGAAGTTAAAAAGAAAGCAAGGTGGCCCCGACTTAGGAGGGGGCAGTGCGTCGGAGATTGTGGCAATATTCTCGAAGGGGATAACGTCCCAGCATCCAGCATCTAGCCACCAGCCCTACACCCGTCGCTCACCCCACCTCGCTCCGGTTCACGCAGCAGCGCTGAGGGGAGAAGCAGCCGGCACCAGCCGAGTAGAGAAACTTGCTGCAAAAGCGGAGCGTCCAACCGGCAATGAGGTACCCTCCTCTTCTCTCTCTCTCTCTCTCTCTCATCCGCCGGTGGGATGGCTACCGGCAGTCACCTATCTTTCCGTTTCTTCCTGCCCTTCGCGCCCCCTTCTGTTGGGCTGTATGTGGAGAATGGAGAACTTTTCAGTTGTGAGCTGCTGCCTCCAGCAGTGGCGAGGCTAGGTTAGGGATGGATATAAATGAATACAAATCCGCAGAGCTCGAGTAGTTGGGTTTTTCAATGGACAGATCTTGATGTTGGTCTGTCCTTTTTCTCTGTCTCCATCCGTACCAAGCTGACTTAACTTGCTTGTGCCTTTCATGATCGTAATTCTCTCTGTCAATGTATATGTTGTTGGCTTGAGGGGTTTCAATGGCAAGCATTTGGAGACAACTTTTTTGGTCTTTTTCACTTTCCTTCATTTTCTCGTTTAATTTGCCAGTTTTCTGTGCCGATGAAAGAAAGATTCGAAGAGTTTTCGTTTATTTTTTTGAATGTTCTATATAGTAGTTCCTCGTTTCTTTATCTTTCATTCTTTCACCTATTTTCCTCTTTAAAATAGTGGATTTAAGAAAAAAGAATAACAGTTTCGTCGAGAAAAAAAAAAAAGAAAGAGAAAACAACTGCAACAGTGAGAAGTTTAGGAAACCAATATGATTAGTTGAACTGACTATTACATTTATTAACTGAACGTACGAGGAATCTTAGTGACACATTTGAACTGTAGGAGACGGAATTCTAAGTTGATTGAAGAGCACACTTTAAGGGTTGGAAAATGCATAGTAACTGAAGGCAACTCTTCTTCGTCGTGTCACTTTGCTGAAATGTTGGTGAAATTAAACTGATTATGCTACAAAATACTTCTATTCTTTTATCTTTTGAACTTTAAACCCATGCTTATTCTGGTGTGTGAGCATGGCTAAGTGAAACGTGAGTAGGTTGTTGTGTTCACAATTTTTAGAACCTTGCTCACAATTTTCTTTTGTAAATGCTCGTAGTTGCATTAAAAATCATCTGTATTAGGATTATACCAGAACGGAAGAAAATGTCACACCCCTCTCTTAGCGTGTGCGGTGATTATCTATTTATATTGAAGTGTGTGACTACACGTTACAAGTTACCGTTGCATACTAGAGACATTATAGCAGTGAAGGTACACTTGCCATATAAAAAATAAAAGCAATAAATCAAATATTTTTAGGTAACTGCAGAGGAAGGATCCCTGTGATTGCGCATGGTGCAGGCTGATGCTTAGGGAGCCAGGAAAACGGGGGAAGGGAGAGTGATGCTTAGGGAGGAGAATGTAATGCTTCGAGAGGCAGCCATGAAAACACGGGAAGTGAGCGTGATGGTTATGGAGGAAAACATGAAGCTTCGGAAGGAGAACATGGAGGCTGCTGCTCTGCGGGACGAAAACGTAAGGCTTCGGGACGCAAACGCCGATCTCAGCCGGAGGGTCAGCATGTTCAGTCAAGGCGAACGAGTTTTTATTTTCATTGAAGGCTTACAGTGAAACCATGTGTGCAAGTATATCCAAAAGGAATACTATAAAAACAGCGACCACAAAGCTGGTTAATCATGTTGCAATTCTTCCAAAAACTTCACAACAAAAAGATACAATCCTGTAGTCAGAACCATTTGTATAGTCGGATTTATGAAAGCAACTTGAGTGAGAAAGAAAGAAAGAAAGGGAAAGAGATAAAAGGATTTAGGCTCATGGTCCTAACTGGGGGCCCGAAAGCTCGCTCAATGCCCACCTTTAAGTAATCTCCGCTAAGCTTGGGCAATCGGTTGGGTCGTCGGTGGGTACTTGGTATTTGGTTAGAGGCTGAAAAAAAAAGGCATGGGGCTACCAAATCAATTATAGGGTTGGCTTCAGTAGTGAGGCAGGCTGATAATTTTTTTAAGTGTTTGATTGGGCCCCGATCCGAACTCAAATTTTGAGTGTCGGGCTGACCTGAGTCCGACTTTTAATCGGATTGAAGGCTTAATTCCACAATCCATTTACTTGATTGACCGGTGCCAAACCTTTATATACTATTCTTGAAATTCAATTTATGTATTACATTTTCTCATGTTTTATTTTATTTTTTAATCTCTAAACATGTAAAAAATGTCCACATGCTTCAATTTGTTTGAAACAAATTTCAGATGTACCTTTTGATATTTTAAATATTTTACGATAAATGATACACTAGTTTAAAATAAGCAATAAAGGGAGCATAAAAAATAAAAACATATGTTTAAATTGAATTTTGCCAGCTGATAAATTTATGATATATTAATTTTAATTTCCTACCCATAGCGAGCGTCTCTTCCGCATGAGAGGACCTTTCCGCCTTCTTCCCAAATATTCCGAACTGTCCATCTTCAGAAACCCTAACAAAGTCTCGCTGTATCACAGTGCCGTGCACTTCTTTTCTCTGGTTCGGGAACTCTTTTTGCCCCTTTTTCATATTTGCCTCTTCTTCTTCCTACGTGTTTCCATCCCTATTCCTTCTCCATGCTTTCGTCCCCGTTCTCCCTCTCTCTCTCTCTCGACCTCTCTCCCTATCTGTGTTCATGATAGGTTTCACTTCGCGTCCAATTTTTGTTTGTTTGCAGACTGATTTTTTGCTGCGCTGACCATCAAGCAAGATGGGCTCTCGTTTCTGGACACAGGTGAGTTTCTTTTCTCAAAGCCTTCTGGTTTACCAGGTCTTGACGTTTCAGTTTCATAGATGATTACAATTTTTGTAATGATTTCTAAGCAGGAGCTGCGGCCGGAGCATCAAAGGAACAAGCCCGAGGTATGGATTAAGAAAACATTCTTGTTACTACTTACTAGGCCAACTGAATCAAACCAATGTAGCAGAAAAATCAGTGATCTCAACCTTCTTTTCAAAATGAAATTAGTGATATCTTCAAGGAATTGATTCATGTCTTTTGCATTTGGGCAGGTCAGCAGACCTAGGGTGAGCGATCAAGGATTAAGCACACCTCGGGAAGTGGCGCCAAGCGAAGAGGAAAAGAAGATAATGCCTCACACGGAGGAATTTGAGGCGATGGTGGACGCTGTTATCAATCACAATGCTGATGTGGCCAGCAACAAGCGGAGACTACCCATCTTTGTGGCTCTAACTGATCCCACTCAAAGGGAGTTTTGGCTTAAAGGAGCATCCGAGCCTTCTCGGGAGCATTAGCTTGATCAACATTGCCTTACCATTCTTTCTAAGTATATGTGTTCGCTTGCATGATACAAAGAATTTTCCATTGTGAGAAGTTGTGATGCGTTTGGAGGATGACTACTTAAGACATACGTTAAAACTTTTACCTGGCAAAATCTTATCGATTCTCTTATTCGGTGGCACCTCTCATAATATATATATATATATATATATATATATATATATATATATAATTTTTAGGAAGGATTTCTTGCATATTTAATTTAGAAGTTGCTCTAGCCAAACAATGTGTTTTTAATCCAACAAACACAGGGTACTACTTATCAATAACACAGAACACAGAAAATGCCAGAGTTTGGAGTCATTGGATACAATCCAAGAAACAATGTGTTTCTAATATCACAAGTGATTCTTTCAAAGCAACATCAGAAAAATGTGTTTCGCTTTTTCTATTCCATAGAAGCCGGGAGAGGTCTTTACATCCCAGCACTCCACTTTGTGCTTCACTGGGATTTCGCTAAACTTTTAAATAATGTATCGTCTATTATGTATAGAGAACTACTACCAGTCCTAAGAAACCAAGAAATGAAAGTGTAGATTATGTAATGCAAGCTGCACGTATAGCCATTGAGTTGGTAACTGTTTTTTAACATAAAAGTTGCTGTCCAGACAGAAAACTAGAATTTTTCTTTGCGGTTTGTCCACATTTTAGTACCAGGTAACACAACAGAGCTGTACACTTCCATTACAAAATCAAGTGGAGAGGTGGGCAGCGCCGACTGTGCTACTTTATAAAGTAAAATCTTAAGAAAATTCAGGACAATCTCGTGAAATAATAAATTATTAATAATTAAATAAATTTCACTAATTGATATGTTGATTAAAAACAAAGACGTAAAGAAAGGGAAGTAAAGAACCTATTACAAAATTAGTTTAGATAGGAAGGAAGAAAAAGGAAAGCAATTCAAAGAATTTGCACGAATGGCCATGACGCCATTGTTTTGACGCAAAAAAAAAGAAGAAAAAATCCATTTATTCGGCTATAAAGGTAGTTGGCTGATTTTTTGCATCCACTATATATATATAGCAGATGCCAACAAGATGGTTTGAGCAATAGAGGTTGTTTGAATAACACGGCTTCAAAAATCAAATTTTATAACAAGCAATATTGCAAAAATACTAGCTAATGCATCGATAAACATGTGAATTAAAATATTGTCGGGAAGAATTTTTCAATAATCGAAGAAAAGCGAAAAGATCACTATAGAAGAGTTACAAATGTTCGACAGTCCTGCAAGTTTAAAATCATTTTTTATTGGGCTTTAGTAGCAAAAGTGAAAGAAGACTGTTCTTAAACCAAGGAATCTAGGGCTCGTGTCCCTGCTGGGGCTCCCTCAACTTGGTTGTGGGGGATTGTAAATTGTAATTATGCAGGAATATTAATGTTTTAGGGAGACGCCTTTTCATACATGCAACACTATGAAAAAGACTTCAGTAATATTTTCTTCATTTTGAATTAAATTCTTAATTGTTCCTGTATTTTATCTGTCTTGAATACACCCTTAAGTGACAAAGGTAGAAATTTGATCTAACAGAGTTTGCTGTTAAGTAAAAGAAAAGGGTTTTAGCCTTTAAGTGACCGATAATTAAAGTAAAAAAATTTTAATATTATATATCAAATACAGATGTAGTCATAGGACCGAACTTCACATAATCTAATAGTCTTGAAATTTTATTATATATGTTTTTAGTATTTTCTTACTTTTTAACTTTTTTATGCTAAAAATATATGACGTTCAATTTTTTCAAAAAATTATACAAAAAAGTATTTTCTTTATCACGAGTATAACAAATACAAAGAATGAAGAAATAAAACAAAAAAAAATGTATATCAATAATTCTACCATCTTGCCATAAAATTCCTGCTCCTAACAATTCTTCATTACGAAATTGGCTATGCGACCCAATTGGCCAACCATCACAGGGCTTTAGATTTCTGGAAGGTGGATGAAACAGAGTGTGGATCCAGATTGCAAATCTGGATATGAAATCGATCTGAAATAAATCAAAAAACCCCTTTTCCGTAAATAAAGTGAAATATTGAAAATAACTTCTATTTGATCTTGAGGTGCCAACGTAAACATGTATATAATCCCATTTGCTCCTTCATCCTGCAAGTGCCTCCATGAATATGATACCACCAGTAAGTCATGACAGGATGTCGTGGTCAATTCAAACATGAGAGACACATTGTTTCAAGAACAATTTTGATGCAGGAAACAATTTCGCCCATCAAAAATATCCTTGCAGGAAAAAATTTTGCCCATCAAAAATATCCTTACAGGAAAAAATTTTGAATTGGCAACAAATAAAAATCGAAAAATCAATTTGGCGAGGGAAAAAATCTTATAAATAAATTAAATTTATCCAACTTTATTACGGCGGCGGATGCCAGAAAGCACAGGCATGGTTAATTTAGGAAGAGGGTAGACGTCGTTGTTGTCGGCGATACTTTCGATCGAAAAGAAGCAAAACTGAAGCTGAAACAAAGCGAGGACCCACTAGTATAAAGCCCCGAAAAAGATAACACTGGACCAGAAGAGGTATGGGCAAATTTGTCTTTTCCAGTAAAAGGCCACAGCACGCTAACACATCTAATTCGGGCACAGTGACTTAGACCATAGAAAAGGTCATTTCTGCCCCTGTATGAAATTGTTTTGACGTAGAAGAGGCGGAGCTTCGTTTTCCAAAAATGAAGACAATGAACCATCCTGTTTCCGTACAAAAGCAAACATAAATTTTCTATTTTTTATATATAAATTAAACTAAAAATTTATAAAGAATTTATTGAATTTTTTAAAATATGAAGAGGGCCCATGACCCCTGCTAGCTCCACCCTCCCAAGAACTTCCAATAGAATAGCTATTCGTTTACCTGCATCGACAAAATCAATGAAATTATGGCTTTGATTTTTTTATTTAAACTGATTTGGATCAGCAAATGAATCTTCATGAACTCATAGACAGGGCGAAGCTTGTTCGGAATAATTTCTTCCAAATATGTTGCTGTCTACTTTCTGGTCATGCATGATCATCCTGGAAATTCATTTGAATCTGATTATTCTCCTTTTTGGCCCTTTAATGTCAGCTATGGAATTAATTGTTCTTTAATATAAAAAT
Organism: Nymphaea colorata; assembly: GCF_008831285.2. Lineage (NCBI taxonomy): Eukaryota > Viridiplantae > Streptophyta > Magnoliopsida > Nymphaeales > Nymphaeaceae > Nymphaea > Nymphaea colorata. The sequence goes on from NC_045144.1 coordinate 8,459,699, forward strand.
ATATATAAACTCATCCTGCTTAAATTTGATTGATTTCAGATCTTAGAAGGTACAACGCTATGTATTAATAATAAATATCTATGAAGTTTGTGCGCACTACTAAGAGGTGTACAGTTTAATGATCTATGAAATTACTAACTAATATTTATGACCAGTCTGTTTCCGAAATTTCAAGACTGTTTCTCATGAAGTCACAAGGGCCCATAAAACTCAAAATCTTATTTTGCATTATATAACAATAACTGTTCTGCGGCGTCCGACTCGGATGATAATTCTTCTTATTAGCGATGTACTCTTGCCCTGTACATCTGGACGTAATTTTTTTCATTAAAATAATACACCATTTGAACTTATTTTTATTCACGGCAGATGTGGTAAGCCAAATTAATATTAGGGATGTACAATGAGTGGACTCGAACTCACTTGTGTAAGTTCAACTCGAGTTTGAGGCTGAGTTAAAACTCGACGTATATACGAGTTACACGAGCTCGACTTATTTAAACTGGAATCAACTTGTTGCTTCCCTTGGTTGTTAATCTTCAGGGGCATGTCAATAATTTTATTTTTTTGTGAATTTTAACATCCCTTTAGTGGTTGTTGCTTTCATTTAAAGAACAAAAAAATATATGATTAAACAATTTGGGCTCTCTCTCTCTCTCTCTCTCTATCTATCTATCTCTATCTATCTTATATATATACTAGTTGAAACTTTGTCATTTTAAATTACTTAAAAGTATGCTGGTACCTCCCTAGCCTTTCAGGCATTCATCAGTACCTAACGTTGTCTTTGAAGAGTTTAGTTTAGCCAAATCCAGAGAATAATGCGTCAAATGATTATTTAAACTAATTATTTCATAGAAATTGACTCCCGCTCTCACAAGCAAACATTCACAGAAAACAAACGAAACATGCCGCCAAAATTATGTGCATCCCAAGTATGTCTCTTAGTGTTTGAGTTTCTTTTACTTTCATAAATGTAAAAAAATATAATATATGAAAATTATATATGACGCCTAAATATTATATTTTGTGAGCCGAGAAAGTTAAGATTCTTATTTAATTTCAAAAACCTTATAGAATACCGCTTACGTACGTATCTGATTTTCATGTTCTTTTACATCAGCTTTGATATTGTGAATCCATTTATTTTTTACTGTTACATTTGTGGCTTTTAGTTAATGTTCCAGAACTAGAAGGCACAAGAGAGATGTGTTTCTTTTTTATTAGGTTTTCTTTTCTTTTTTCTAGCATCCATGCAATAAGTGAATGATCTAAGCACCTAATGACACTCATAGGCTCGTACTTCCCGTGACAAAAGTGTTTAGTTTTTCTAATTCAGCCAAAATCGGTATTTTCTTTTTCTGATGTTACTTTACGTCTTTAACAATGCCAGGGTATATGAATTCTTCTAAGTTTATAATATGATTAAACAACATATCTTAGATTCGATGGAGCTTTCAGAGTTTTGACTTCCGATGTTCGATCAAGTGAAAACAAGCATTCCTAAATACAAACATATGAATGGACAAGTGTTTGTGTGAGCATGAATGTAACGTGATTGATAGGCCAAACAATTAATTCATGCATATGAGACGGATTCACATGCCTTAGAACATATACTTTGGCATGAATATATCTTAACGTCAATAAATATATATAGAGTTTGAATAAGTTTTAACAAAGAATGATATTTGATTTTGACCACAAAGTATTGGTGCTATATAATTTTTGATATTTTTCACTTGCCTAAAAACATATAATTACCATCAAAACTATGTTTCATTTTATCAAGTTAAATTGGTGTTGTGTTACCATGGATCTCAGATCTACGATGATCTCAGATAACTGAGTATCTAAGATCGTCCACCTAACATCCGATTTATGAGATCCGTGGTGGTCAAGTCCTACTCCTCTCCACCCCCCCTCCCATCTCAACTTCGATCTCAGATCCATGCTTTTTACATTAAAGTGTGCACTTGAAATCCACATTAGAAGTAGATGCTGAAATATAGCAGTGCTACGAATTGCAGGTATCATGGATTTGAGATTCTTTCAAATCTGACAACCATGAGGAATCAAATGCAAAATGATCATGCCACGGAATCGTCGTAGGCATAAGAAATGCACGAAACACCCCCCTAGTAAATGAAAAAAAGTGCTGACTGGGCCTGATTAAGGCCGACCCAATTAAGCCACATATCTGTTAAATAGTGGATCCAAAATTGAACATCATTCCATTCCCTACTCTTTGTTTCCACTCGTCAAATTGATCCTTCCATTCTTGCAACCATCGGACCCGATTCGAGTCTATTCATTTTAGAAGTCACTACGAGAATCGTGCTTCGGTCATTCAAAGACCTTTTCCGTCAAATCTGGGTTGGAAAACTTGTGAAGTAAAAGTTGAACGCAGGGATTTGGGCAGTCTTGGCACGGAGTCCTCGACATCTTGATCTTTGGCATTTCATGGTGATGAATGTTCATTCGCTCGACTTCCGTGTGGTCATCCTGGCTTTGATGGGGAACGAGCAGCCAATTTAGCACGTCAGACGTTCCGAGGACCCCACCCTCATTCAAGCTAGACATCTTGCTTTTTGGCATTTCGTGCTAATGAAGGTTCACTCGCTCAACTTCTGCGTGGTCATCCTGGCTTTGATGGGGAGTGCGCAGCCAATTTGGCATGTCAGACGTTCTGAGGACCTCACCCTCATTCCAGCTAGACATCTTCATTTTTTGCATTTCGTGCTGACGAAGGTTCACTTGCTCAACGTCTGCGTGGTCATTATGGCTTTGATGGGGAGTGTGCAACCAATTTGGCATGTTGGACACTCCAAGGGCCCCACCCTCATTCTAACGAGACATCTTGATTGTTGGCATTTCATGCTCACGAATGTTCATTAGTTCGACTTCTGCATGGTCATTATAGTTTTGATGGGGAGCACACAGCAAATTTGGCACGGCGGACGCTCAAGGGGCTCCACCCTCATTCCAACCTGCTGCTGCATGTCCCAATTCATATAGACACTGAGATCGTCATTTAAGATTTGTCAGGCGCTCATGCACCAGCCTCTTCTCACAAGTATTTCTCTCCCCACCCTCATTCCAGCGAGAGATCTTGATCTTTAGCATTTCGTACTAACGAAGGTTAACTCGCTCGACTTCTGCATTGTCATTATGGCTTTCATGGGGAGCACGCAGCCAATTTGCACGTCGGATGCTCCGAGGGCCCCACCCTAATTCCAGCGAGACATCCAGATCTTTGGCATTTCGTGCTGACGAAAGTTCACTCGCTCTACTTCTACGGGGTCATTATAGTTTGATGGGGAGCGCACAGCCAATTTGGCATGTTGGACGTTATGAGGGCCCCACCCTCATTCCAACAAGACATCTTGATCTTTGGCATTTCGTGCTGATGAAGGTTCACTCGCTCGACTTCTACGTGATCATTATGACTTTGATGGGGAGCGCATAGCAAATTTGGCACGTCGGACGCTACGAGTGCCCCACCCTCATTCCAACTCGTTGCAACACATCCCGCTTCATATAAACACAGCGATCGTCATTTCAAATTTGTCTATCACTCATGCACCAGCCTCTTCTTACAAGTATCTCTCTCCCCACCCTCATTCCAATGAGAAATCTTGATCTTGGGCATTTCGTGCTGACAAAGGTTCACTTGCTCAACTTCTACGTGGTCATTGTGGCTTTCATGGGAGCGTGCAGCCAATTTGCACGTCGGATGCTCTGAGGGCCCCACCTAATTCCAACGAGACATCTAGATCTTTGGCATTTCGTGCTGACAAAAGTTCCCTCACTCCAATTCTATGTGGTCATTATAGTTTGATGGGGAGCGCACAGCTAATTTGGCACGTCAGACATTCCAAGGGTCCCACTCTCATTCGAGCGAGACATCTTGATCTTTGGCATTTTGTGCTGATGAAGGTTCACTTGCTTGACTTCTACGTGGTCATTATGGCTTTGATGGGGAGCACAGAACAAATTTTGCACGTCGGACGCTCTGAGGGCCCCACCCTCATTCCAGCGAGACATCTTGATTGTTGGCATTTCGTGCTGATGAAGGTTCACTCGCTCGACTTCTGTGTGATCATTATGGCTTTGACAAGGTGCGCACAGGCAATTTGGCATGTCAAACGCTCTTAGGACCCCACCCTCATTCCAGCGAGACCTCTTGATCTTAGTCATTATGTGCTGATGAAGGCTCACCCACTCCACTTCTATGTGGCCATTATAGCTTTCATGGGGAGCGCGCAGCCAATTTGGTACGTTGGACACTCTGAGGGCTCCACCCTAATTCCAATGAGACATCTTGATTTTTGCAATTTCGAGCTGACGAAAGTTCACTCTCTCGATCTCTATGAGGTCATCATGGCCTTGATGGGGGAGCATAAAGCCAACTTGGCACGTCGGATGCTCCGGGGGCCCTACCCTCATTCCAGTGAGACATCTTGATAATTGGCTTTCATGCCAACGAAGCTTTACTCGCTCAACTTCTGCATGGTCATTATGGCTTTGATGGGGAGCACGTAGCCAATTTGCCATGTCACACGCTCTAAGGGCCCCGCCCCCATTCCAGCAAGACATCTTGATCGTTGGCATTTCGCACTGACGAAGGTTCACTTGCTCGACTCATGCATTATCATTATAGCTTTGACAAGGTGCACACAGCCAATTTGGCACATCGAACGCTCCTAGGACCCCACCCTTATTCCAGCGAGACATCTTGATCTTTGTCATTTCGTGCTGACAAAGGCTCACTCACACGACTTTTTCATGGCCATTATGGCTTTGATGGGGGGGCCTGCAGCCAATTTGGCATATCTGATGCTCTTGGGGCTCCACCCTCATTTCAGCGAGACATCATGATTGTTGGCATTTCATGCTGACGAAGGTTAACTCACTCAACTTTTGTGTGGTCATCATGGCTTGTATGGGGAGGTGCAAGCAATTTGGCACGTCGGGTGCTCGAAGGGCCCCACCCTCATTCCAACTTGTTGTAGCACGTCCCGCTTTATATAAACACAGAGATCGCCATTTCATATTTGTCTCGCGTTTAGGCACCTACCTCTTCTTACAAGTATCTCTCTCCCCACCTTCATTCCAGTGAGACATATTGATCTATGGCATTTCATGCTGACGAAGGTTCACTCGCTCAACTTTTGCGTGTTCATTATGGCTTACATGGGGAGCATGCAGCCAATTTGGCACGTCAGACGCATTGAGGGCCCCACCGTCATTCCAGCAAGACATGTTGATCTTTGGCATTTCATGCGGATGAATGTTTACTCGCTCGACTTCTACATGGTCATTATGGCTTTATTGGGGAACGCACAACTAATTTGGCACATCAAACACTCAGAGGGCACCACCCTCATTCCTGCGAGACATCTTGATCATGGATTTTTGTGCTGACGAAGGTTCACTCGCTCGACTTCTACGTAGTCATTATGGTTTTGATGGGGAGCAAATAGCCAATTTGGCATGTCAGATGCTCCATGGGCCCCACTCTCATTCCAGTGAGACATCTTGATCTTTGGCATTTCGTGCTAACGAATGTTCACTCACTCGACTTCTGCGTGATCTTTACAGCTTTGACGAGGAGCACAAAGCCAATTTGGCACGTCGGATACTAAGAGGGTCCCACCCTCATTCCGGTGAGACATCTTGATTTTAGACAATTTGTGCTGGTAAATGTACACTCGCATGACTTATGCGTGGTTATCATGGCTTTGATGGGAAGTGGCCCAGGGGCGGAGGAAGGGGGGCCGCCTAGGCCATGGCCCCACCCCGGCCAATGAAAAAAAAATACATTGAAAAAAATAAAATTTTTAATTGCGCTATGTACTTTTTGGATTTGATTTAACTTTGGCCCTGCCCGGATCGAGAGGTTGAACTGTCGGCCTGCCCCTGAAGAAAATTTTGGCTCTGCCCCTGGGGAGCGCACAACCAAATTGGCACGTCGGATGCTCCGAGGGCCCCATGCTCATTCCAGTGAGACATCTTGATCTTCGGCTTTTCATGCTGACGAAGATTCACTCGTTCGACTTCTGCGGTCATTATGGCTTTGATGGGGATCGCGCAGCCAATTTTGCACGTTGGACGCTCTGAGGGCCCCACCGTCATTCCAGCAAGATATTTTGATCTTTGGCATTTCATGCTGAGAAAGGTTCACTCGCTTAAATTTTACATGGTCATTATGGCTTTGACGGAGAGCACACAGCCAATTTGGAACGTTGGATGCTTCGAGGGTCATTCCAACGAGGCATCTTGATCATTATATTTCATGCTGACAAAGGTCTACTCGCTCGATTTCTGTGTGGTCATTTAGCACATTGGATGCTCTAAGGGCCCCACCCTCATTCTTACGAGACATCATGATCTTTGGCATTTTGTGCTGACGAAGATTCACTCGCTCGACTTCTACGTGGTCATTATGGCTTTGATGGGGAGCGTGCATCCAATTTGGCACGTCGGACACTACGATACCCCACCCTCAATCCAGTGAGACATCTTAATCTTTGGCATCTTGTGCAGATAAAAGCTCACTCGCTGGACTTCTACATGGTCATTATGCCTTTGATGGGAAGCACGCAGCCAATTTGGTACGTCGGACGCTCTGAGGGCCCCGCCCTCATTCCAACGAAACATCTTGATCTTTGGCATTTCGTGGTGACGAAGGTTCACTCACTCGACTTCTGCGTGGTCATTATGGCTTTGATGGGGAGTGCGCTGTAAATTTGACATGTCAGATGTTTCGAGGGCTCCACCCTCATTCCAGAGGGACATCTTGATCTTCGGCATTTCATGCTGACGATGATTCACTCATTCGACTTATGTGTGGTCATTATGGCTTTGATGGGCATCGCGTAGCCAATTTGGCATGTTGGATGCTTCGAAGGCCCCATCATCATTCCAGCGAGACATCTTGATCTTAGACATTTCATGTTGACGAAGGTTCACTCGCTCGGCTTCTACGTGGTAATTATGGTTTTGATCGAGAGCACACAACTAGTTTGGCACATTGGACGCTTCGAGGGTCATTCCAACGAGACATTTTGATCTTTGTGTTTCGTTCTAACGACGGTTTACTCGCTCGATTTCTGCATGGTCATTTGGCACATCGGACGCTCCAAGGGCCCCATCCTCATTGCAGCAAGACATATTGATCTTTGGCATTTCGTGCCGACGAAGATTCAATCGCTCAACTTATGTGTCGTCATTATGGCTTTGATGGGGGAGTGTGTAGCCAATTTGGCACGTCGGACGCTACGAGGGCCCCACCTTCAATGCAGCATGACATCTTGACCTTTGGTATTTGGTGCTGACAAAGGTTCACTCACTCGACTTCTACATGGTTATTATGGCTTTGATGGGGAGCGCACAACCAATTTGGCATGTATAACGCTCTGAGGGACCCACCCTCGTTCCAGCGAGACATCCTGTTTGTATGCATTTCGTGTTGATGAAGGTTCACTCACTCGACTTCTGCATGATCATTATGGCTTTGACGAGGTGCGCAGAGCCAATTTGAAACCTCGAACGCTCCGAGGACCCCACCCTCATTCCAACGAGACATCTTGATCTTTGTCATTTCATGCTGACGAAATCTTACTCACTCGACTTTTGCATGGTCGTTATGGCTTTGATGGGGACCCTGCAGCCAATTTGGCATGTCCGATGCACTTGGGCTCCACCCTCATTCCAGCGAGACATCTTGATCATTGGCATTTCATGCTGATGAAGGTCCGCTTCTTTGACTTCTGCATGGTCATTATGACATTTTATGGGTATGTGAAGCCAATTTGGCAGGTGAGGCGCTCAAAGGGCACCACCCTCATTCCAACTCATTGCAGCATGTCCCGCTTCATATAAACACAGAGATCATCATTTCATTTTTGTCTCTCGCTCAGGTACCTTCCTCTTCTTACAAGTATATTTCTCCCCACCCTCATTCCAGCGAGACATATTGATCTATGGCATTTTGTGTTGATGAAGGTTCACTCGCACTACTTTTACGTGGCCATTATGGCTTCGATGAGGAGCGTACAGCCAATTTGGCACGTCAGACGCTTCGAGGGCCCTACCCTCATTCCAGCAAGACATCTTGATCTTTGGCATTTTGTGATGATGAAGGTTCACTCGCTTGACTTCTACATGGTCATTATGGTTTTATTGGGGAGCGCACAACTAATTTGGCACGTCAGAAGCTCTGAGGCCGCCACCCTCATTCCTGTGAGACATCTTGAACTTTGGCTTTTCGTGCTGACGAAGGTTCACACGCTCGACTTCTACGTGGTCATTATGGCTTTGATGGGGAGCAAGCAGCCAATTTGGCATGTCAGATGCTCCAAGGGACTCACCCTCATTCCGGCAAGACATCTTGATCTTTGGCATTTCGTGCTAACGAATGTTCACTCACTCGACTTCTACATGATCTTTATAGTTTTGATGAGGAGCATAAAGCCAATTTGGCACGTCGAACACTCTGAGGGTCCCACCCTCATTCTGGCGAGACATCTTGATCATTAGCATTTCATGTTGACGAGCGAGACATCTTGATTTTAGTCATTTTATGCTGGTAAATGTTCACTCACATGACTTATGTGTGGTTATCATGGCTTTCATGGGGAGCGCACAACCATTTTTGCACGCTGGCCGCTCTGAGGGCCCCACCATGATTCCAGCATGATATTTTGATCTTTGGCATTTCATGCTGATGAAGGTTCACTCGCTCAACTTCTACGTGGTCCTTATGGCTTTGATGGAGAGCACGCAGCCAGTTTGGCACGTCGGACGCTCTGAGGGCCATTCCAACGAGGCATCTAGATCTTTGTATTTCGTGGTGACGAAGGTCTACTTGCTCGATTTCTATGTGGTCATTTAGCACATTGGAAGCTCTGATGGACCCACCCTCATTCCTATGAGACATCATGATCTTTTGGCATTTCATGCTGATGAAGATTCACTCACTCGACTTCTACGTGGTCATTACGGATTTGATGGAAGCGTGCATCCTATTTGGCACGTAGAATGCTACAAGGGCCTCACCCTCAATCCAGTGAGACATATTAATCTTTGGCACTTCGTACTGATAAAGGTTCACTCGCTCGACTTCTACATGGTCATTATGGCTTTGATGGGAAGCACGAAGCCAATTTGGCACGTCGGACGCTCCAAGGGCCTCGCCCCCTCTTTCCAACGAAACATCTTGATCTTTAGCATTTCGTGGTGATGAAGGTTCACTCACTCGACTTCTGCGTTTTAAACCAAAGTCGCATGCTCCAACGAGTCGACAACCGATTAAAATAAAATCAGATTTTGAGCGAGTTCGGAGCCGCTCAAAATGGAGTAGACCGCCCTTTTTTTTAAAACAAAGAACTTTTCTTTTACATATTTTAAATAAAAAATGAACGTTCAAACAATATTTTCATTTTATATATATTTTATTAGATTTTATTAAATTTTATTTGATTAAAAAAAAGGAGGAAGTATTCCGCGCTGCACGACACATAGTCGTGCGACGCGCAGTTGCACGATCGCGCTTCACACAGCGCGTGCACGATCACGTTATAGGATCACGCAACGCGGTCATGCGGTCGTTCAAGACGACCACTTTACGCAGTTGCCTGCGGCGGCCGTTGCAATGCACGGCAGCACGTTGCGCGCAGCACACCTTTTACCTGGGCGTTGCTGCGCCTGGCGCGCAATGGCGTCCGGGCAGAAGCCTATAGCAAAGCAGACCCCCCCCCCCCCTCCTTTTCTTGCAAAAAACCGCCCCCTAAGGGGCGGTTTTGGCTTTCTAGGATGGGCATTTGTCTTGCCCACACCCCAAAAGGGTGTTTACAGGGCTAATGGCCAATCCCACTTAGTCAAAACCTATTTTCTTTTAAAAAAATAAAAATAATTCAAAATTACGTGAAATTCGGATGAAAATATTGTGAAATTCAAAAAAATTCAAATTTTGAGTTTTGGTTCCAAAACTCTCTATAAAAATGTCTATAATCCTCCCTCTTGAGTATGAGCTAACCTTTAGAGAAACTCTAGTGGATTCTCACTTGAAAACTTAAAGTTTTTCTTGAGCTCTCTTTTTTTCATTTCCCTCTCCTTCTTTCATTTGCATTCTTCTTCTTCTTCTCTGATTTGGAGTAAGCTACAACTCTTCAAGGAAGCACCAAAGATTTCTTGGAGGTCTCCTCTTCATCATCTTGGAGATTCATTCAAGGTGAGTCTAAGATCATTTCAAGCATGGTTGTTCATTTTCCTTAAGTTATTCCTCATTAGAGGTATGTATTCATCATCCCTCTCATTTCTCTCTTATTTGTTTTCCTTTGTTCATCACTTCCATATGGCCATATGAGATAGCTCTCACTCTCTATTTTAGAGTCCAGAAGCTATGCTCGAGTGCTCTGGGGGTATGAAAAGATGAGATGATCTTTCATTTCATTATTGAATCATGTTCTTTCTTTTATTGAATGTAGCATTGTTTTGGTTTTTCTTATTTCTTCTCTTCCTCATTTTCCTATGGCCATATGAGATAGCTCTCATTCTCTATTTTAAAGTCAATAGGCTATGCTCGAGTGCACCGAGAGTTTGAGATGAGATGTTATTTTATTTTATAATTGCATCATGTTCTATCTTTTCTTGAATGTAGTCTTGTTGTGATGTTTTTCTTTCATCTCATTTTAATCTCCCTATGGTCATATGAGATAGCTCTCAATCTCTATTTTAGAATCAAGAAGCTATGCTCGAGTGCACCAGGAGCATGAGAAGATGAGATGATATTTCACTTTATGATTGAATCATGCTCTCTCTCTCCTTCCTTGAATATTGTTTTTTTTAGGATATTATCCATGCATAGTTATTCGATTTTTCCTATCTATATATGAATGCACGGTGAAAATGAGAGTGTGGTTTGGGACTCTTTATTTTTATGCTAGTTTTTTAGGTTGGGGCTTGTCTAACCCGGAAAAAACCCTCAGGAATATATAAATGTTAACATGCATTTGCATGTCATTTTGCGTTAATTTCTTTTTAAACATTTCTTTAAGAACCCTAATAAGCATCTTATCGTATGGTTTGCTCTTCTTCCATACCCAATGATGGAAGAAGCATATTCCCTTGTAACAAACTAAGTAACTATGTTTTATGTTCATATACAAAAATATTTGTAATCATGTTTTCCAAAATATTTTTGAAAGAACCCTTTCTATTGTGGCTTTGGAGACCTAGCTTAGGCTCTTGCATGAGTCCAAGCTTCAATCCGGCCTACATCAAACTTGAAGTCGGTTATTTTTTTATTTCTTGATTTCTAATCTCATGAGAACATACATGTATATACATGTTATATACATATATATGCACATGATTATTCCATTTATCATTCTCTCTTTATATTTACATACTCTATTTTACAAATTTTCGTATCAATATGAAAGCATATATATATGAATGTCATACTTTCTCTCTCTAGAATCTTCTATTTCTCTTTTCAAATCAAATGTCTACATCTACAAATTTCTTATATATATATATATATTTATATATATATATATATATATATATATATATATATATGTATATATATATATATATATCCATTTCTCTTCTTTTAAAATCTCTCTTTCTATTCAAATCAATGTCATTTTTACAAACTTTCATATATGTGTATATGTGATGGTATATACACAAGTATGTGCATCTCCTTCTATCTCCCTTTCTTTCTCTCTTTCTTTTAAAAGATTCATTTTTCCCCTCCACTTAAATTAAGACCTCATTATCAAAAGCTTATATTATTACATATACACATATAAAGAATATGTATCTTCTCATCTTTCAAAAGTCTTTTATCTAATGATCGTTGACATCTCTCTCTCTCTCTCTCTCTCTCTCTCTCTCTCTCTCTCTTTCTTTTTATGAGAGCATTTCATCTTTTCCATTCTTTTAAACATTTTTCTCATAATCTTTTATTTACCGACTTCTTCATGACCAAAACTCAAGTAATGACCCAATATTTGATTCATGTTTGATGGTCTACAACCCCAATCCAATTTCAAAAACTTTTCCTTCTTGGTAAGAATATTTTTGTTAACTATAAAACAAAAATGTTAGATGTATGTTATGGTCGGAATGTCTTAGATGAATGTTGTAGTATGAATATTTTATTTTCTTTCAATCATGTAGGATAAATGCATTCATGTATTCACAATCACTTAATATCACATATAATCACAAGCACCTCTCCAAAAGAATTTAAGCAAGATGAAATGGAGTTCTAACTAAGTAGTAACTGAATTAGAGTAAAATCTCAAACCTACTTAAAATCTTAAGAGAATACTAAAGAGAATTCAAAATGATTTCTCAAGCTTTTCGAATGATCTTTACAAAAATTTCTCAATTCTAATTTTCCCTAAAACATTTCACATTCACAAATGATTCTTCAAAAACTTTTTCAAAAGTTTGAAACATCAAAACTTTCAATATTTACTTATACCACATATAGAATAAAAAAGATTTTTAAGTTAAAATGAAATGCATCAATAATAGACATAGCCTTTGAATTGATGACCCTTTGTAAAGGCACCGAGAACGGTTAATTCTCGTACCGACGGGTGAGTCCATTTTTCTCTAATTTTCAAAACAAAACTATTTTTTTGGAGCACTCCAAAAATTTTGGGGATGCGAACAGTCATCATTATGGCTTTGATGGGGAGCATGCAGCCAATTTGGCACATCGGATGCTACGAGGGCCTCACCCTCATTCCAGCAAGACATCTCGATCTTTGGCATTTCGTGGTGACAAAGGTTCACTCACTCGACTTCTACGTAGTCATTAAAGCTTTGATGGGAGTGCACAACCAATTTGCCACATCGGACGCACCATGGGCCCCACCCTCATTCCAGCAAGACATCTTGTTCGTTGGCATTTCGTTTTGATGAAGGTTCACTCGCTCGACTTTTGCGTGATCATTATGGCTTTGACGAGGTGAGCACAGCCAATTTGGCATGTCTAGCGCTCCGAGGACCCCACCCTCATTCCAGCGAGACATCTTGATCTTTTTCATTTCGTGTTGACGAAGGCTCACTTACTCGACTTTTGCATGGTCATTATGGCTTTGATTGGAAGCGTGCAGCCAATTTGGCTTGTTGGATGCTCTTGGGGCTCCACCCTCATTCCAGCGAGACATCTTGATTGTTGGCATTTCACGCTGATGAAGGTTAACTTGCTCAACTTCTGCATGGTCATTATTGCTTTTATGGGGAGGCGCAGCCAATTTGGCAAGTCTGGAACTCGAATGGCCCCACCCTCATTCCAACTCGCTGCAGCACGTCCCACTTCATATAAACACAGAGATCGTCATTTTATATCTGTCTCGCACTAAGGCACCTACCTCTTCTTACAAGTATCTCTCTCCCCACCCTCATTCTAGCAAGACATATTGATCAACGGAATTTCATGTTGACGAAGGTTAACTCGCTCAACTTTTGGTTGTTCATTATGGCTTAGATGGGGAGCGTGAAGCCAATTTCGCACGTCGAACACGTCGAGAGCCCCACCCTCATTCCAACAAGACATCTTCATCTTTGGCATTTCGTGCAGACGAATGTTTACTCGCTCGACTTCTACGTGGTCATTATGGATTTATTGGGGAGCGTGCAGCTAATTTGGAACATCAAACACTTTGAGGGCACCACCCTCATTCCTGTAAGACATCTTGATCTTTGGCTTTTCGTGTTGATGAAGGTTTACTCGCTCGAATTCTACGTGGTCATTATGGCTTTGATGGAGAGCGAGCAGCCGATTTGGCACATCTGATGCTCCGAGGGCCCCACCCTCATTCCAGCGAGACATCTTGATCTTTGGCATTTCGTGCTGACGAATGTTCACTCACTCGACTTCTGTGTGATCATTACAGGTTTGAAGAGGAGCACAAAGCCAATTTGGCACGTCGGACACTCTGAGGGTTCCACCCTCATTCCGGGGAGACATCTTGATCTTTGGCATCTTGTGCTGACGAGCAAGACATCTTGATTTTAGTCATTGTGTGCTCGTAAATGTTCACTCGGATCACTTATGTGTGGTTATCATGGCTTTGTTGAGGAGCGCACAACCAATTTGGCACGTCGGACGCTCCAAGAGCCCCACCCTCATTCTAGTGAGATATCGTGATCTACGGCTTTTTATGCTGATGAACATTCACTCGTTTGACTTCTGCGGTTATTATAGCTTTGAAGGGGATCGTGCAACCAATTTGGCACGTCAGACGCTCTGAGGGCCCCACCGTCATTCTAGTAAGATATTTTGATCTTTGGCATTTCATGCTGATGAAGGTTCACTCGCTCAATTTCTACATGGTCATTATGTCTTTGATGGAGAGCACACAGCCAATTTGGCACGTCGGATGCTCCGAGGGTCATTCCAACGAGGCATCTTGCTCTTTGTATTTTGTGCTGACAAAGGTCTACTGGGTCGATTTCTGTGTGGTCATCTAGCACATTGGACTCTCTGAGGGCCCCACCCACATTCTTGCGAGACATCATGATCTTTGGCAGTTCGTGCTGACGAAGATTCATTTGCTTGACTTCTACGTGGTCATTATGGCTTTGATGGGGAGTGCACAGCGAATTTGGCACGTAGGACGTTTCGAGGGCCTCACCCTCATTCCAGCAGGACAGCTTGATCTTCGGCATTTCATGTTGATGATGATTCAATTGTTCGACTTCTGCGTGGTCATTATGGCTTTGATGGGAATCCCACTGCGAATTTGGCACGTCGGACGCTTCGAGGGCCCCATCATCATTCCAGTGAGGCATCTTGATCTTTGGCATTTCACGCTGAGGAAGGTTCACTCGCTCGGTTTTTATGTGGTCATTAGGGCTTTGATGGAGACCACACAACCAATTTGGCACATCGGACGCTCCGAGGGTCATTCCAACGAGACATCTTGATCTTTGTGTTTCGTTCTAATTATGGTTTACTCGCTCGATTTCTGCATGGAAAATTTGGCACATCGGATGCTCCAAGGGCCCTGCCCTCATTGCAGCGAGACAATTGATCTTTGGCATTTCGTGCTGACGAAGATTTAATCGCTCGACTTATGCGTCGTCATTATTGCTTTGATGGGGAGTGTGCAGCCAATTTGGCACGTCGAATGCTACAAGGGGCCCACCCTCAATCCAGCAAGACATCTTGATCTTTGGCTTTTTGTGCTACAAAGGTTCACTCGCTCAACTTCTATGTCGTCATTATGGCTTTGATGGGGAGCGCACAACCAATTTGGCAGTCGGACGCTCCGAGGGCCCCCCCTCATTCCAACAAAACATCTTGATCTTTGGCATTTCATGCTGACGAAAGTTCACTCACTCGACTTCTGCATGATCAATATGGCTTTAATGGGGAACGCACAGCCAATTTGGCACGTGAGAAGCTCCAAGGGCTCCACCCTCATTCCTGCGAGACATCTTGAATTTTGGCTCTTCGTGCTGACAAAGGTTCACTCGCTCGACTTCTGCATGGTCATTATGACTTTGATGGTGAGCACGTAGTCAATTTGGCACGTCGGACCCTCCGAGGTCCCTACCCTCATTCCAACTCGCTGCAGCGTGTCCCGTTTCATATAAACACTAAGATCGTCATTTCATATTTGTTTGATGCTCATGCACGTGCCTTTTCTTACAAGTATCTCTCTCCCCATCCTCATTCTAACGAGACGTCTTGATCATTGGCACTTCATGCTGAAGAAGGTTCACTTGCTCGACTTCTGCATGTTTATTGTGGCTTTGATAGGGAGTGCACAGCCAATTTGGTATGTTGGTCACTATGAGAGCCTCATCCTCACTCCAGCGATACATGTTGATGATTGGCATTTCGTGCAGACGAAGGTTGACTCACTCGATTTTTCTATAACAAATTGCTCTTCCTTACTTATACCTCATTTGCACTCTAATCAAGCAAATCTCCCTAAATGCATGAGATGTGGAGCCTCCGGTTTATCTTATTTGCCAATACAAGGCACTATAAGATCTTTATCGTCTTAGTGACTGCAAAAGTAGATTTGATGTAAAATCTACAGCAGGATATATCCAGTTCTTCCACGTCCATAATTTCTGCCTAAAGACGGAGACAAAGGACTAAGTCAAGGCACAAAATACAATTGTTTGGAAAACAATCAACGGTTTAATTCAGGTGGCATCAGCTTTTGTGTAATCCAAAGCAGGCCGACTCTTCCATCTCAAGATTTACGAATACAACTTATTAGTCAACCAAGAAGTGGAAAGATTCAAAACTACCAAATTGCGTGCTTGAAAATTTCTCAAAGTAAAACGAAAGAGTTTAACGATGAATAAAACATCAAAGTTTCCTGACGCTTGGCTGACAAAATTTTAAAAATTATTAAATACATGACTGCCAATCAATTATTCAAATTTTTTTAGAAAAAAAAGTTAGCATTTACCATCTAAGATTCTAAATTAACATGATAACTACCTAGGATTAATACAACATAGTTTAGATGTTAATGAAAATTTGACTCGCATATAATTAAACGTATATTGATATTATTGGACACAGTCAAAAAGGCAAATTGTTATTACATAAATATAAACTTTGTTTATTCGGAGAGACTTTAATCATTTTCTAGTATTAAGTAACTTAAAGTTAGGGAAAAATTAAGTTTAGGCAATAAGATTACTTTTTTATTAATAATTCAAAAACATTAGGTGCATTTATAAAGGTGACTTGTAAAATCAAGGTGCCTCCTTATTTATTGCCAAATCTTGACGTAGGTATTTGTTTTCTCTTTAATCAAATAGAAATTGTGGAAAAGTACTCCTTTAGCTTGTGAATGAGGCCACTTGGTAGGCATATGCCTCACGGGCCAGCTCAACCGTGTTCATCAGCTGAAACCCTTCCACTAAAACGATACGCATCGTATCAATCACAAACCGAAATGGTTCTTGTTAAGAGACATGGAGTGGGAAAGAAGCAAAAAGAATAAGAGATACTCAATATTACGTGGTTCGGCTTTACTGCCTGCATCCATGAGGAAAGAGGGACAAGCTTCATTTTACTTCTCTACTTTGTGTTACATGTTGTTGAATCACATTCACGTCTTTATAAAGACAGGGGAAGGACAGGGGATAAGGATAGATGTGAGCTATCAAGAGATTCTTGAGATGGCATCTCATCCTAACAAGATAATCAATATGAGATGGCATCTTTATTGAAAGAAACTCGTGATGACGTTGATCTCTCCAATTTTCTTTTAACTGTAAAAGATTTACGGAGGGTTTCCCCTCTTTCCATAACAATCTCCCCCTCAAGTTGGTGCATAGATATCTATATGGCCCAACTTTTGAATTATAGTTTGTTGTTTTCCCTTTGCCAAACTTTTGGTAAATATGTCGGCCAATTGCTTGTCGCCTTTGACATGAAGTGTTTGAATGGTGTTATCTTGGATCTTCTCCCTTATGAAATGGCAATCGACTTCTATATGCTTGGTACGTTCGTGAAACACCGCATTAGCTCCAATGTAGATAGCGGCCATGTTGTCGCACATCAAGTTCATGGGTCCATTAGTTTCAATATTCAAATCCTTTAGTAAGGCTTTAATCCATATCAGTTCACATGTGCATGCTGCCATGGCTCTGTATTCGGCTTTTGTGCTAGACCTGGCAACTATGGATTGTTTTTTACTCTTCCATGTGACGAGATTACCTCCAACGAGGATGCAATATCCAGAAGTTGATCTCCTATCATTTGGGTCGCCTGCCCAATCACCAACACAATATCCAGACATCTAATGTCTGACATCGCTTCATTAAAACTCCTTTCCCGGGAGTGCCTTTAAGATACCGAAGGATTCTATGAGCAGCATCAACGTGTGAAGACCTAGGCTTGTGCATGAATTGGATTATAAGATTGACAGGATACATGATATCTGGTCTGGTGACAGTAAGATAAATGAGTTTTTCAACAAGTTTTTGAAAACTTTGGACATTCTCGACATACTGGAGCACCAATTTCTTGAAAGCGCCTTTTGTCAAAGAGTTGGCATGTACCTCAAGGTTCCCATACCCACGGTTGGCAGAATCAAGGCTTTGATACCAACACGTCTCTTTTGGAACAGCCCCTTTCCCAACCAATTCAACACAACAACTAATAAGACAGCCAAATCAACTGAGTAGAAAACCAACAGACCCTTGTTGGCAGTTTGCCACAAAAAAATGAGATAGATTCGATCAAATGTCCAATGCAAGCTCTGCAGCAAGAAGTGTACTCAAGCAAGAACAATCTCAAATGAGAAAGAAACTTGGCATGTTTGGCTGGAAAGAACATCGTCCTATGCCTGAATTCTACAGAATTGGCTAAAGAGCTTTCTCGAAGATCCCTTTCACTAATGAAGAAGGCAAGAGAAGAGAAAGAAATAAGGCATTCAAGTTCGAGCGGCTTTATTTGAGATTAGGATTGGCCATAGTAAAAAAAGGAATTGTTGATCGGTGGGAGTGGATCTAGTTGATGCAACAGAGGAGCCTAGCCTAGAGAGGGCAGGGCTTTCGTACGGAGGATTTTGATGACAGTGGTATTGGGGAATCTTTGCAGAGCGGTCCCTCTGCATCAGGCGCTACGAAAAAAAGAAGTTGAGTCTCCAGAAACAAGGTCACCCTCATTAGTTTTCAATTTGCAATTCATTTCAAGTGGTGTGTTGGCGTATCTGAGTGTGCAACTTCAATACCTAAGAAATATCACAAGACTCCTAGATCCTTGATCTCAAACTGCTTGTTAAGAAATGTCTTTACATGAAGCATAAAAAAATCATCATCACCTGTCAAAATAATGTCATCAACATATACCAGTAGGATAATAGTTTTAGATTCATGAATACGAGTAAACATGGTGTAATCTGCCGAACTTTGTTTAAAACCACATTGAACAAGAGCATTACTAAGGCGAGCAAACCATGCCCGAGGAGATTGCTTCAGACCATAAAGAGCTTTTTTCAGTTTGCATGCAAAGCCACTCTTACTGCTTACACTGGGAGGAATTTCCATGTACACTTCTTTAGTAAGTTCTCCATTGAGGAAGGCATTTTTTACATCTAGTTGCATCAAATTCTAGTTTTTATTTGCTGCAATTGACGACAAAGTTCTGACAGTATTGATTTTAGCAATTCGAGCAAATGCTTCCGAGTAGTCAATTCCTTCAGTTTGAGTGAACCCCTTTGCGACGAGTCGCACCTTGAACCGTTCAATAGTTCTATCACTTTTGTATTTGACTTTGTATATCCACTTGCAGCCAATTAATTTTTTTCTTTTTGGAAGAGGCACCAAATCCCAAGTCTGATTTTTCTCTAGAGCATTCAGTTCTTCTTTCATAGCTTCCTTCCATTGAACATGTTTGATAGCTTCTTCAAAGTTCTTTGGTTCGGTGTGGAGATAAGTATTGATGACATAGTTCCTATAGGTTGGTGAGAGATGTTCAAGGGTTAGGTATTGGTCAATGGAATGGATCCGGTCTGTAGAGAGGTAGGTGTAATAATCATTGAGTTTTGTAGGTGGTCTTGTAAGGCGGGATGATTGACGCACATGTTTGTCTTCTAAGGGTATGTCTTGGGGTAAAGTGATAGGTTCTTCGATTATGATAGGTTTAGTACTAGGTTGAGGAGTTTCAATAGGCGAGCTGGATGTACTGTTATGAGTTGTAGGTATTTTTGGTTCAAGGAAATGGGCTATGATGTGTCAAATAGGTTCAGTGGTAAAATTTGAGGAGTTCATGGAGCTATTATTGGTTCTCTCCTCCTAATTTGGTGACTCAAAGAATGGTTCCTGTTCAAAAAAATTAACATCACGGGACACAAAAAGTTTTCCAGTCGTAGGATCATAGCATTTATAGCCTCTCTTTTTGGTAGAATATCCCAAAAAAACGCACTTAACAGCACGTTTCTCAAATTTGTTTCAAAGATAGTCTTGAATATGATCATAACATTTGCAACCAAACACTTTTAGATATTGAACAGAGCACTTTCTATCAAGAAGCTGAATAGGGATTTCATAGTTTATACTAGAATTTGGAATACTGTTAGACAAGTAACACGCAGTGGCAATAGCATCAGTCCAGAAATAAGCAGGAACATTCTTATGCATCATAACCGCACTGGCAATATTAATTAATTGACGGTTTTTGCTTTCAGTGACACCATTTCGTTGAGGCGTACCTAAGCAGGTATACTGAGGTTCAATGCCTTTCTTTGCCAGGAACGACTTTAGAGTGTCAATAACATACTCCCCACCATTGTCTGGCCGAAGTTTTTAAATTTTCATGCCATACTGAGTTAAAATCATGCTATAGTATTCTTCAAAAACCTTAGGAACTTCACTTTTATTCTGAAGAAAGTAAATCCATGTCATTCTAGATTCATCATCAATGAAGAAAACACAATACTTGAATCCTAAATAGGAGACTTTAGGAGCAGGTCCCCAAACATCAGAGAAAACAAGATCAAAAAAATTAGAGCACTTTTCACTAGAAGTGTGGAATGGTAACCTTGTAAATTTTGCAAATTCACAAGCATCACAAGCCCAATTTTCAGTGACAAGGTTAGGAACATGTCGTTGCAAACTGCTATCTGATATGTGTCAAGCAGGGCATGCCACTTCTTGTAGTTTGACTCATTCAAATTTTTCCGGCTAGTGAAAATACTAACGTCGCATGAATCCATGACATAGAGACCACCATGTTCTCGACCTCTACCAATCACTTTCTTCGTGCCCTGTTCCTGAAAAACCACCTCCTTTGACGAGAAAATAACCAAGCAATCATGAGATTTGGTTAATTTGCTAACAGATATCAAGTTTGTAGTTATTTTTGGAACATATAAGACAATAAACTTGATTCCTTTGTCAAAGAAACTAGTTTTGCCAATGCCATCAACACTAATCAGACTCCCGTCAGCAGTAAAAATATGTTGTTTTTGCCCTTTGTCTATCTCATCTAAGTTTGTTGAGTCACCAATTACATGATCGGTGGCTCCAGAATCAATCACCCAAAGTGAACATTTAGAAATTGTCATTAAAGCATAGTTATTACCTTCATTCGAGTTCTCGACAGGTTGCGATGTAATGAGATTGGTTGTCTTTGCAAATTTCTGAAAAAAAACTCTCAAGATCGTCTTTAGTCACAAAGTTCGCAAGATCCAATGGCTTTGAAAATTTTTCTCTACTAGGACGTCCAACCAGCTCCCAGCAGCGTTCCCGGGTATGCCCAGTTTTCTTGCAGTGGGTGCATTTTAGACGTGATCGACTCCTTTGGCCACTAATGCTCTCAGCACCTGATTTGAAGTCGCTTTGTCTGTTGTCGCCTTTTGAATAACATACCATCCTGCCACTGTTGTTGTCAGCGATGTCGAGTTTTGGAGGGACATTCATGGCTTTCCTTCGAGTCACTTCACGCACACACTATTAAAAGATGGCAGAGGATTGGAATTAAGTACCTGGTTGCGTAGGGTCTCATATTCTCTCCTAAGACCTACCAAAAACTTAAAAATCTTGTCTTCATCAAATCTTTTTTTATATACTTCTGGATCAGTAGTGGCTGGGCGGTACTGAAGTAATTCATTGTATAGGCTGCACATTTGACCGAGGTAGAGGGTAATAGTTTTATCTCCCATAGTAAGTTGTGTGATCTCATTTTGAATTTCGTAAACGCGAGCGAGATTGTTCTGCTCACCAAACATTTCTTTCAAGTTGTCCCAAATGTCCTTTGATGTTTCCACATAGAGAAGAAGATGAGCAATAAATGAATCCATGGAATTAATGAGCCATGACATAACCATGTCATTTTCACTCTCCCACTCACGATATTTTGGATCATTCTTTTCTGGTGGCTTGATGTCACCATTGATGTATCTCATTTTTGAGACTGCTTAGAAACAACCTGGCTGCCTTAGCCCAACTTAGATAGTTTGGGCCGCTAAGAGGTTGAGAAGTAATTTTTAGAGTGTTATTACCTTGGTCAGATGATCCATTCTTTGAATTGCAGACACTTTCTTGGTGGTGTGTTGTTGCCATGGTTAAGGAATAGAAAAAAATCCAGAGTAGAGCAACTCAGCAGCAGTTTGATGTGAAGGTCAGTTTTTGGGAAATACCCAAATTTGATGGTATAAATGGCTCGACGACATCTGATGAAGAACAGAACAGGCAGGCGGCACTCGTTCTTGGTGTCATTGTCTCCAAATGTTCCCAATTCTGCTGAAAATTGGTGGACGAGTTTCTCAGATCTTTAGAAATCGGATGGACTCTTGCTCGACAGTTTGGGTTGCCGGATTTATCAACGTCGGCGTGATCTTCCGCCGTGAATGGGTGCCACTGCTTCCCTGCCGATCCTCTGTTTTTCTGGAGAAGAGGTTCCTCCGAGACTGTTGTCCTTGACGACGGATTGGCTGGTGCTGCCGACGAGCAGTTGCTCAAATCATGACGCCACAGAAGGAATTCAATCTTCCGAATGCCAATCTCCCTGTCAGCCGTTGGTCAAGTCAAGCATTGCATGGTTTGGAGAAGTAATGGCGGTAGAACTTGAGCTCTGATACCATGTTAAGAAACATGGAGTGGGAAAGAAGCAAAAAGAACAAGAGATACTCAATATTACGTGGTTCGGCTTTACTGTCTGCATCCACGAGGAAGGAGGGACAAGCTTCATTATACTTCTCTCCTCTATGTTACATGTTGTTGAATCACATTCACGTCTTTATAAAGACAAGGGAAGGACAGGGCATAAGGATAGATGTGAGCCATCGAGAGATTCTCGAGATGGCATCTCATCCTAACGTGAGAATCAATATGAGATGGCAACTTGATCTTTATCGAGAGAAACCCATGATGACGTTGATCTCTCCAATTTTCTTTCAACTGTAAAAGATTTACAGAGTGTTTCCCCTCTTTCCATAACAGTTTTGGCTGTTATTAATTGCAACATATTAACTATGTCTATTAAATAAATATTTGAAAACATTTCCTAATTATTTTTAATAAGAAAATTATGAAAAAATAGCTCCATACAAAGCCGATACTTATCAACCGATACGCGATTGTTGGCGGGGCTGCAATAAAACCAAGACCAACAAGAATTCTTGAAATAAACTCAGCGAAATCAGTTGCACTTGACTTTTCTTTTTACCAGATTTGATAAGGGATTCAAATCATTTGCATCTGACTAGCTAGCTGCCGCTGCATCCAGAATCTGAATTGCTGCAAAAGACTGAAGCATGTATAGGTGACGAACATCTGATAGTTACTATGGCATGGAAAATGCCTGGAAAACTATACGAACCAGATTGAAAATGTGTGGTAATACGAGTTCATCAGCATTGTCTTACATTTATCATCAAGACTCCAAAACAAAGTTGATGTCTGCTATGTGTGATTCTAATCTGGCCCAGCCTAACCCGGTTTGACATGAACCAGGACAACCTAGGCCAAGGTCCACCAAGTTCTCAGTGGCCGCCGCTTCATCGACGTTTCGACACCGCGGAGACCAAGTTTCTCAAGTAAGATGTGGTTGGTCCCGGATGACCATGCTCCTAGGACTGAACCGAAGCACGGCCAAGTCTTGCAGAGTCAAGTAGTTCAAGAGGTTGTTGCTCCTATGGTGGGTCATCATGTAGTAAGAAGGAATAGGATACAGGTTGGATCTCAGTACTGAATTTGACACATCAATTGAGATATTGTCACTAAAATGGATATCTATTGTGCTTTCCATACATTTTCCAGATTTAAGTTCGATCAAACTTAACCATTAGCAGATAACCGTTCTCGGTCTATTTTCTGGATCCGTAAGTATGATACTGATCAAAACATATTAAGATCGAATCTGTTTCATCTGATACTATCTTTAGCTCAGTTTTAATCTTGCATTAGTACTAACACTGCGGGTCTGGTGTCAAATAAACTGTTACATTTTCTATCCCATCACCAACGAATGCCCTGCTCCGCTCCGCCCGAAGGACTTATTGGGGTTGGAGGTTGTGAGACACGTTAATGGATCGAGTCCAGGTTCAGATTACCCACCAATCAACTGCGGTTCAATCCATCTCAGTTAGATGGGTAATCCGAAACTGCAGTTTGGAGCTTCCTCATTTGATTCGAAAAATATGCAGGTCCAACAAGTATCTGGATTCAGTAGGGCGCGTGCAGTGTGAAATCTAGTCTGGTCCTGTTGGATACTGGACCTGAAATGAAATCAAGTGAAGCGGTCCGGAAGTCAAAATTAGTGTTCTTGTTCTTCCACTAACCTATCGACCTACAGTGTTTTAACTAAATCATACTTCTAACGTAAGAGGAAAGAATTGTTGTTGTTTCATTTGAGTCATTTCCCATCTATCACTTTTTCAGATCATATTTTTCAATACAATACAATAATTGTAATGACTCAGCCCACTCTCACATGGACTGACTCACTAGTTAGAAAGATCATAACCTGCTGCTTAACAGCTTTAGTTTCAACTTAATAAAAACCAAGACAACCAACTACTTAACAACCCCTTTTTTTATAAATTTTCAAAAATTATTCCCAATCTTAAATGTAGTATTAAACTGATCCAACCCACTACCACATAGAGCTCGAGCGCTGGTCTGATGGATCTCAATTCGCCTCCTAACAATTTCAATTCTAACCAAAAAATGTTACAAATAAGGACAACCAATCAATTAACAATTTATAAGCTCTAAAATCTCTTCCAATTTTAAATATGACACTAAAATTCTCAAAATTGGGCATCTATAATCTTTTGTTTGAAAAAGATTACGGCAATTCGTTTTTCTAATACTTTTCTAGCAGCTTTATCAAGTCTCCTGTTGGCAGAAACCACCATGATGATCGATCCAACTGGCAAGTGCTCTCTATTCTCATGTGGTAGTGCACTTTGTGATGTTGTACTCATTCCTTGTCCATTTTGCAGTGATGTCACCCCTGAGAGACAATTGAAAATCAAGACATCCAGTGAATTGAAATGAAATTCTTAGGGACTGGAAGCAAGGGATTCTGAACACCCATCATCAAGAAGTTATTCTGGATCTGCTGGAAGCTCGCCTGATTCATCTCCTATGCCTCTAAGATGTAGATCTGCACGATTTACACATGCCTCAAGTGGAACTCTAGACCTGTACATCAATGGGGAGCAATACAACAGGGATATCAGGCCTAAACACGATTCTTTTGTACTTCTTGCGCTGGGGAAGCTGGTGTCTTGGTAGAGGATAGGCCTTTTAGGAATGTGGGACGTCCACCAAGATGCCAGGCTTCTTCAGGCGTAGATTCTTCAGGAAATAACAAAAAGGTTTCCAGGTCTCATGCCTTTAGGAATTTACGGATGTTGGTTTCCCATTTTCAAGCAGAGATGGAGTGGAAAGTCTTCCCAACAGTTCTCCTAATCGTGACCTAGTACAGAATGTTGATGGAAAGGCTATGGAATATGTTGCCTATGAAATCTAGACTAAAGCTACAGGAAGTTGATGCTGAAACATCCTCTACATTGGATGAAGATGGTGATAATTGCCTGAAAAAGCACTCTCTTGTAGGACCTTACCCTTATGTTTTGAGCACATGTCCTATCCTTCCAATGATTTTATTGGCCCTAAACAAGCATATCCTGTATACCAAGGACAGCAGGAGGAAGCTGAAGCAACAAAATTGGAGAATTTCCATGATAGAGATGAACAGTTGCTCGAAGAGTGTAAGGCAGCTGAGGACAGGCTTGCGCATGTCTCTCACATGAATTTGAGCAGCACGTTCAGAGTAGAGCACTGGGATCAGGTGAACTGATCCACATGGTAAATGTCCTGAACAGTGCAAGAAGAAAATTGGCTGCTGAAGTTGTTGAGCAAATGTAGAGGCGGATGATGGAGAGGGAATATATGAAGCATTCATTTGAAATGGCAAAAGTAAAGCATGAAGCACTGGTGAGGAAGATTGAGAAGGAGAAAAATGAAATTCAATCATGCTTGAAAAGGGAATTAGATAGGACTTTAGGTGACTGGTCGTCTAAGTATGAAAAATTTAAGCAAGAAGAGAAGGGACTTCGGTAGCGTGTAAGTAGGGGCAGAGAGATGGGGTGGCCCACATGGGCCCTGTCCCCACCTCAAAATTTCTTTTTTAATTTACATGTAAATTTTAAAAAATTTTGTTTGTCCTATATAAAAATTTTGAAAAATGATATCTCAGCCCGTATCAAAATTTAGAAACTTTAATTCTGCCTCCCTCATAAAAAATTTCTGGCTCCACCCCTGCGTGTAAGCGATTTGGCTGATTTAGTTGCAAGACTGTATGGAATATAAGCTACTGATTTAGGGCCTATTCAGATATGAATCCCAACCATGTCCATGTCAAGCGAGTCAAGGACGCAAGTTCCCGTATTTTGTACATAGCTTGTCCACAGGGAAATTGATAGTAGATGAGCTCAATTGCTCATTTTTGCTTTCATCAACTATGTATAAGGGCTTTTAAGTTGATGGGAGTGACTTTTTCCCTTTAACTTTGTTATATTGTTTTCCTTGGTTATTTAGGTAAATGCATGCTTTGACCTAGAAGTGGAAGTTCTAGTGGCCAGAGAGAGAAGTTAGGAGATCGAGTTAGAACATCTTCAAACAGAGCTTGCTACATCAGTGAGACTTCATGACATACTGAAGTCAGAGATTCAGAGAACTCAGGATTCCTTGCCCTACCTAACCCACAAAGTACAGGACCTTGAACTTGAGGCACATGTTTCATCTTTACCATTAAACTTATCCAGATTTATTTGGATGGATGCTCATTTGTTTTCAGTAGCTGAAGGGAAATGTGTCACCATTTTTGCGTCACATGAAGTGTAATATTGGTGTGTCATAATCCTTTTGTGACCATTGTCTTTACTCCTTTCTTTCTCAAATTATGTATTCATGTTACATCCAGAAAAATGTCATTGTTTCATTTCTAAATGCTTTCTTCATTTCTGAGCGACAAATCACGGGCAGGCTGGCAGGACGAATGAAACAGTAAACAAGCTTGAAATAGAATCACAAAACTGCCGGAAAGAGCTTGCAGTGTTGAAGGGAATACTGAGTCAGGTTGTCAGAAAAAAGCGATCTAATGTGGGAACAAGTGAAAGAATACAGTGAAAAGAATATGTTAGAAAATTATGAGTTGGATACTTTGCGCAAAAAGATTGAAGCGCATGTTGAAGAAATATTACTCAAGGAGGGCCAGATTACAATAGTAAAGGATAGCCTTAATGGTAGACCGTTTCGGATACTCTACAGTCCAAAGTCAAGCTAAGATTTCTCAGTAGGCGAATTATCGGGATTATGATCTTGTAGTGATCAACCCCAAGTAGCCTTCTTCTGTGCAGATTTGTCATATGCTCATCTTTTTTTTAGTATTGGAGTGTTCTTGTCCTGGTTTGCTTTTCTCTTTTGGAATCTCTGGAATTGTTCTTGAAAGGGACTATGTAAATACTTGTGATTTTTTTCTTACTAAGTCAGTCAGATGAATTTAGGAAGTCATATATGTCGTATATTTGTATATTGTTTCCAGAGTAGATAAAGTTGTATTCTCCTTCATTCACTCGAGTGGATTAAATCTAGCTGAATTTGAATGTTTACAGCCATTGTATTGCTTTTTGCATATTCGTGGCAGTCCTGTAACCTTTTTTGGCATCAATATGGTGCTGCTACCAATTTTATTAGATGTTACCTTATCTCATATTTCTTTCTTTGCTTGACTGTGACATGGTTTTTTGTGTGTGGCAAAGGCTAGTTCGTCCTGATATATTCAGGGTACTTACTTTTTTTGTTTAAGAAATAAAACAGCGCTACAGTGTTGCAAAGGCAATCCAAGTCTAGGATCCTGTTCCTGTGCAAGGATGACCATCTTGATGTAGAGACCAACAAATTACGCGTAGGCTTGAAGGTCCTTGACAATCAGGTTCCTAGTGAGACACGTCCCCAAATAGCAATCGTAGAGACCAACAAATTAGGTGTAGGGTTGAAGGTCCTTGACAAGCAGGTTGCTAGTGAGATACGTCCCCAAATAGCAATCGTTACGTCCGAATTATGCTGTGTTTAATTAATAAACACATTGTCCGTTTTTTTTTTCTATTTTCCTAAAAGGTGTTTCTTTCAATTTTTGTTTTCCATTTTCGTTTGATTTGAAACTAAAACAATATTTTAATTTATGTGCTTTATCAATGATGTTTAACTCTGTATTTCCTATGCAGTTCACCAATTAACTCTTTCTGGACTGATTCAAAAGACCGATTTTGATCAACATTGGATCGTGCAAGCGCCCACCTCAGAAGAAAGTCAACAGCATGCGCTTTTAAATTTCAACTCAAATATTAAATAAGAAAAAGTAGGAATTTTCTCTCCCCAAGTGAATTGGATACCATTAGCTGGAACTCCCATCGCAGGTGAAATAAAAAAAATAACTCATGCTTTTCGCCGTCTGCCTACATGCGCTTCGGCGACTTCATTAGCAAAAGTTAAAAGCTTCTCATCACCAAAATTTCGGGTGCATTCATTTATTTACCCCTTCTGGAAACATATACTAACATTGAAACCAGATATAATACATGGCCGTGGGCAAGAGAGAGAGAGAGAGAGATTTATATGCCTGAAGTAATAGAGGCCAACATAGCCAACACCTTTACAAAATTGATACAATTTTCTGGGAAGCCGACGTCACAGGATGGCCACAATCATACGTTTATGATGACGCCTCATAGGTGAAGCAACCGTCAGCGTGCCACCAAAAAACTGCAAAGCATTAATGCAGAAAAAACAAAATTTAACAGTTAGAAATGCAGGCTTACGCAAGCTGTTCCAAGAAAGAAGAGGGTGCTTGGTTGCCCCTAATCTAAAACCTTAAGGATTTGAGAACCGAGGATTTGATAAGACCCTCTTCCAACAGTAAATCCAACCTCATTCTCAATGCAAAAGAAACAACATAAGGATTTTATACGTAGATCTTCGGTCTGAGCTAAGATCTTTAGTTTGATGAACCATGAATTTTACTGTAGATCTTTTACCACATCAGCAAAAACAAGCCACATCAACCCACATCAGATCGATATCAAAACCATGGGTTTTATTAAATATCAAATAATCAAATGCCGCCTAATAGGAAATCTATTGGCCATTACTAGAAAAAAAATTCAAAAGAACAATCAATTGCTGATATGGTTAATCAAGGACTTCCAACAACTGAAATTGAAGTATACCATCAAAAGTTCCCTGTAAATTATAAAGAGTTCTGATGCCTCACCACTGACCAATCATGAACAACTAATTTCTACCAGAGAGATGAACTACGAACAAAGAAACTGAACCAGCTCTAAATTTTATAAAAAACATCTCTCTTTCTCTCTCTATCTCTCACCCCTAAGCTTCCTAAATTTTGTTGAGATGCTAAGTAAATAGAGACAGCTCAAACTAACTTGGAAGAACCCCAAATTCCTGATGAGACTGATCTAAGGGCCATCAATAACTCAGGAAAACTCCTGCATAAGGGCTATCAACAACTGAAAGCAACAAACGCTATGGACTACTCTGAACACGGTAAACTATAATATATTTGAGGTCTCAACCATTGACAAAACACGCACAACCATGTTGTACCAGAAGGACCTATAAATAAAGCTAAACCTCTCATGAATTTTACCTGTTTCTCTCCCTCTCTCCATTTCATATTTCCCACATGCCTGAGTTTCATGATCACATACCTAACTTTCCTAAAGTTCATTAAGATGAAAAGAAAAGAGAGACATCCCAACATAAATTCCAACCTGATATGAGGAAAAGCTTTATTATATAAACAGGAGAGTATTTAAACAAGGGAGAGTGTTACCTACAAAAATACATCATAGCAGCCTTCGGCCTTCCCCCTTCCCTATAGTGAAAAACATCAATGGCTACGGCTCATTAACAGCGAGGCAGGAGGTATCTGTTGCTTTACATGAACGGAGTCCTACCAAGTAAGAAAGCGACCAAGCTGAGTAACATGAACCTATCACCATATGCTTATCTTCTATTTTTCACAGAGAAATAAGGGCAGAGGATAAAGGTTTCGCAAGATAAAATTGTTATATAAAATGAGGTGTAAGCTACCTAACCAGTCTGCATTAAAAGGAGGATTTGAAATGAAAAAAAAAAATTATCTATGAAGACCAACTCAAAGATTTTATTAAAGGTGATGTCTTCATGTATCACAGTTCCAATCAATATTCGCAGTTATCTTTGAAGAAAATAGCAGAGATTAGCATGTGCACATTAGCAGCAACAAAACAAAAAAGGAAGGAACTTATCACCTAGTTTTCTCATCTTCCAAAAGTCTTACGCGATATCCTGTGCCAATAACTAAAACAGTTTCATGTACAGAGAGAGGTTGTAGAATACTTCAATAAAAAGGAGACTTGTTAATATAAACAGTTGCTACATAAAGCCACCTTAACCGAGCCATTTGATGCCAAAAGAGTTCCTTTAAACCCTTCCTCTGCCTGCTCAAATTCCATCTTGCTTCCCAAAAGTTCATCTGCATTCAAATTACCAACATAAAGGTAGAACAAGCAGCAAGATAGGCTATAAAAGTGGCAGTGAGAAAGTAAATAACCTGCAATATCACGATTCTCATATACTTCTGTGTCAGTAACCCAAAGAACATCTCCAGGCAGTATGTTCATATCAGCCAACGTGGCAGAATCATCTTCAATTTCAACTGAACCTTTATGTAATTTCTGGTTCTCCTTCACAATCTGAAAATGTGATCCCAGTCATTGCAATGCAAAGCAACGTAAAACATTCCATTAATGGAATTTTGTGAATTAATTACGCCAGCACAAGAATAAAGAACTAGGTCTGGTTTTCAGTTCCATTAAGATTGTCAAAGAACATTCAGCTAGAAAAAGCACCAGATACCTTGTACCTGTCTGTGTGTGCAAAACAACTATAAATAGAAACCGCAGCAGTCAGAAGGAAACAAATTTTCATTGCTGCCAACACTTTATTGTATTAATACTTTGAAAAAATTGCCTTCCTCATGCCTTCAACTAAAAGAAGGCCATAGATATATTAAAGTATCTTACAATGCAAAAGCAACTTGACTGAAGTTAAAACACCTTACACGAAGAAAAAATTATGTACCCTTCCCTCCACTTGTTTTAAGCCATTAGGTTGCCTACAAAAGCCAAATATCTCACCATCCCGGCATCTAAATTATCTCCGAAATTCAAATCATTATTTTGCCATTTATTCAAAATTTAACAGGATAAAAAAGATATTTTAAATGCAAAGACTGAACTCATATCTTGGTTGTGTGGCACAAATACTTCATTTGGCACTGGAACTCCATCATGGTCATGTCACATAGGTGTCAGATGCATGTGTGTGTGTGTATGTATGTGTGTGTGTGTGTGTGTGTGTATATATATATATATATATATAATAAAAACTGTTTAGAAACAATAAAATTAACAACTAACAAGCTATGATTCTATCCATGATTAAAATATTCAATGAGAAAACAAAAAAAAAAAGCAAAATGGCATTTGCACATCTGTACCAAGTCTAATTTGAAGAGTCCTTAAAAAGCACTACGTGGTCCTAGACAGTAAACCCTAAAGAAATACTGGGTATAGAATAGTGATCTGGCACCTAAGAAGCCCTACTCAATAGAAATTGGGAAAATAAAGAGGAAGAAAAAGAAAAACGAGGGTCAAAGTAGAGCTTTTAAGAAAACACCACCTGAATATTCTAGAAGATATAACAGACAAGAAAAATAATTTTTTGGGTTAAGGCTTTGTTTCTTGTTTGGACTGTTTAGGTGTCAGCCTATATGTTTAGGCTGCTGCCAAGTACTTAGGCACAATGTTGTAAAAAGCGTATTGTAAGCCGTATCGGTCTGGCTTTAAGATACGCTGTGTCTTAAAATATCGTAACGTATCATAACCGTATCATTTAAAAAAATATATAAAAAATTCTCAAAAAATAATAAAAAATCAATAAAATTACTGTATCATACCTGTATCGTTGCCGTATCATACGATACGGTGCCCGTATCGTAAATGTCGTATCATACGATACGGTGCCCGTATCGTAAATGTACGATACGGTGCTCGTATCGTAAATGTACGATACGGTGCTCGTATCGTATCGTATTTTACATTTGATACGATACGCACAACACTGCTTAGGCATATGTATTTAACTAAAAAAGCTATGTCACATAGGTGTGGGTGTGTGGGTTTATATACTGGTGCCGATTCAGCAATGTTTGAAAAGCTTTAGGTGCTGGTGGAGCAAGATATATATATATATATATATATATATATATATATATATATATATATATATATATAGTTATTTATTTATTTTTAATAGTCTTATCTATCTATATTTACATTTTAACCATTTTATAATAGGGCAAGTTTAGTTGGGTGTGCATCTAACACCCTACACCAGAGACATGTAAACTGCATTATGTGTTGTGTCGGAGCTGCACCAGCACCCATGTTGTCGGAGCTGTATCATACGGGCAGTTGTTTAGGCACACCCAAGTCACATAACTGAAAAGACCCCGAACACAACAAACAGTTCATAGACATCACCAAACTAGTATTGCACACGCAATACACTTTAGCAACATTCATCTATTACCTTTTGCGATCTTGATTGCTTATTTCCTACCAGTTGGTAACTTTCTTCCAAGGTATTATTGTCAACTACATTATTCTTCTAACTTTTCTACATAAAATTTTCAATTACAATGATTTTACAACTCTCGTCCAAGAGTTAGAACTTGAGATTGCAACATATATATATATATAATCTGATAGAATAGATAGGTTCTGCATTAGTTTTCATTAAAAATCATGTTTAATTCATATTTTTAAGAAATAAAAGCAGGATATCTAGTTTTGATGCATTGTGAGGCACTGATTTTATACGCAATTAATTTTCCTTTCTTCACCAAAACTTAGTATTTATTAAATAAAATAAGTAAATCTGATCCATCAATTTATTTTGTTTCATTCATATGATCAAGTGGCTTCAAGGTGGGGAATACTGGTGCCATATATATATATATATATATATATATATATATATATATATATATATATATATATATATATAAAATGGAAAAAAAATCGTGCGAGATTTTTTATACCACAATACTAACAAGAAAAATAACAAAAACGAAAAAAACGTGCCCTTTTGAAAAAAACTTGAAAAAAATATTTATTTTGTTTTTACCGCTTTTTTTCCTGTCTTTTTTTTTTCTCTTGTTTAAGGTTAGTGACATCAGGGACTCACCTTTCAACCGAATTATTCATTTCATTTTTAGCATCACTAAGCTATTCTTTAATGTATTCTTATTAGTTTCTCATCTGTTTGGTTTTTAGCTAATTTATAGTTTTCATTTTTGTGCCCCAAAAGTCTAATGAGATTTTCCCAAAATTTCCCAAGCAAAACAACATTGCCGAGAAATACAAGATCATTCATGATGGTCGTCCAATATGATGGCTGGTTTAAAGAAAAGTAAGAAGAAAAAGATGATGGGCATTTTCACCATCCAGTATTAGTTCACACCTTTGCTAGACTCACTATATATATAAGGAGCTCCACTGACCACCCAAACCCACTTATAAAAAGATCGTTTTCATGGATAATGTGCTCCTTCATTGATACCATTGTCAGAAATATCATTGCTGCTTCTTCATTGGCAAGGTTTTCCTCAGATATAAAAAATATATATATTTTTCTTCAGAAAATATCAATGCAAATTTATAGTAGTCATTAAAACATGAAAAGAACAAAAAAGTTTAAAGTAGGTTCTAAAATGAGTTTCTCAAAAAGAATCTCACGAGAATCTTTTGGCGATGTATTGAAATAACCCATTTTCTAATTTTAAAAGGTTTTAGGAGTTTTTATCATTATGTTTTGAAAATATTGCCAATATTTGTCATCGTAGATTACCAACCTGACAGAAATATTTTTTTTTTTTTGGTAAGACAAGTTTCATATCATGTTATTCTAGCAAAAAATATGGGTATCCTAATATCTTGAAAATCCAGTGGCCAACAATGTGCCAATTTTGAGGACTTAAAATTTACGTTATATGTCCAAACAACATAATCTAAAAGACTAAAACGTCATTCAGGTCCCAGTGTAACAAATGCAGTCTCTAGCTATGTTTTCACAAGTGTGGGTATTGCAAGAACACCACATATCTATATATTTGAGGGACTGTGTGCCTCAAGTTTTATGTGCTCAGCTGTTCTTTGCCATAGAACCATCTGAATACAATTGGATGATCAAAAAAATTTGATGGAAGTTATCTATATAGTTTATTCAACAAAGAACAAGTTTTCTATGTCACACAGATACAAGTGAAAAGCCTAGGTATCATGTCAGTAAATGGGTACGCTGACACAGGTACATGGATACCTACAGGTACAGCCTATATTTTAAGACTTAAAACCTTATGCATCGAATATAAAAAGAGACGGCATGCCTGTGTTTTCCTTCCGCTTTAACTTTAACTTTGATTTTCCACTTCCCTGATGTATTGTCCTTTCATTTTTGCTTGAATTTTGACCTTCTGTGGATCATTATATTATACTATATATATAATATATCCTTCTGTGGATTATTATATATATACACACGATACCCACACCCATGTGACAAAGCAACTTTTAATGCATAAGGAAAATCAAGGGCATCAAAGATGAACAGCTTAAAATGGATCAAAAACTTGAAGGGTTAGACATCATGATTTTCTATTTTAAAATATGACCCAAAGTATGGTTTTTAAGACAAACGTTGAATCTATCCATATTATTAGATTATGCAAAAGTGTTGGTATTATAAGTAACTAGATCGATACAAATACATCCACCGCTTTAGAATGTACTTAGCAAGAACATTGGGAAACATAGAAAACAGAAAAAAAATGAACAGGACACGATATTTCATAAATATTGCTACAAGTAATTTAGTGTGATCCTATCACTATATTATAACTCTTTTCTCCATCATGAAACAAAGTACCAAGAGGGACTTGTTTAGTATTTGCAAAACTGTTTTGAGCCGTCTAAAACTCATGTTTCTAAAATATTTTGAAACGCAAGTTGGTAAAAACAGCAGTGGACAAGGGTAAGATTGCCTGAAAAAACTCTTTTAATAGTAAGAAAGACACAGGATTGGGGGATTCTCACATCAGTTTCTCGAAGACCACTAAGTATTGCAAGAGTAAGATGATTGTGCCTGCAGCAACTTGAGAAAGGAAGGTAAGAGAAGAGGAACAAAATGGAATGGAGAAAGAAGATGAAGATAACTGGTGTATTTTTTCTTTCATGTTCATTTTTTTATTGTTCTTTGTCTTTTATTTCCCGAAATGTTCCCCTATTCCAGGCGGAGGAATGAGAAAAACCAGTCTCACTTTAGAAATCAGTATTTCAGGTCCCTTCACTTCTCTATTATCCACCAATCTTAGGATGGGAGGATAGTTGTAAAAAGGAAAAAGGAAGGACAGAAAATGAGTTGGTGAGACAGAAAAGGGGGTGAGAACCAGTCCCAAAATTGTCGCAAATGTTACTATTGGATTTTGATCTTTGAGGTTTTTCTCAAGGATGGGTTCAACCAGTTCCATTTTGGGCTCCACCTTAGGATTAATGAAGCTTAGAGAGAAAATCAAACTTGAAAATGCAGCCCCACTTTGCAACTAGTTTTCCTCATCTCTCTCTCTCTCTCTCTCTCTCTCTCTCTCTCTCTATTTTATATATATATATATATATATATTACACACACACATATGATCCTTGGATTTTTCCATCCAGGTTTAGATGGAGAAATACTTCAGCCTCTCACAGCACATCGGGCAATGTGTTTAATCACATCTGCCCGATGCCTTGCATTGGGCAGCCATGATTAGACAAAGGGTGGGATAGCCGAAGGATTTCACATCCTATATATATATATATATATATATATATATATACTGTGTATTTTCCTTCTCGCTTTGTCTGTGTGTGTGTACACTCTGTGCCTCACCTGAAAATATACCACATGCACAGTGCACACCCTTGTTGCACTTTTTTCAAAAATCAATGCACCCACACCCATGGGAAGTAAGTAGGTTATTTTGAATTTGATAGAAACGAGTGAAGGAAACATAGATCCCTTAATTAACCATTTCAGTATCTTAGTGGGTGAATCCGTGGAATTATGTGATACAAATGACTTTTTTCCTTGATTTTGTCGAAAGGAAATAATGATTTAAGTGTTACCATGAATTATGATGACATCAACTTTGAGACTTCAAGTATGTAATTAAGGCTTCAAAAACCCAAAACACATTTTCAACATATAAAATAAAAAATCTAGGTAGGCCGTTTCAATCTTTTAAATCCTATTATCAGATTATGTTACGATGTTTTATGAATAGTGTATGAAAATCAACCAATCATTCATTATCCATATCTGATATTACACAGCTTCGAGTAAATGATAAATCACATATTATGCTGTTCAAGGCTTCATGCTTCATCACAGTGGCTTAAATATGCAATGCCCTAATCATTGTAAGTTGTATATTGTACTATATAGAAACAGGTGTCACTTAATTATAGTTATTTGTTAATTAATAGTTACTTAATTGTAGTTAGTTGTTACTCTGCAATTTGTTTTTAAATTTTCACTCCTGGTAAAAAAAACACCATCAAAACTTATGACCGCACCCAAACAAGCTGCCAATCCAACTACTTACCCACAAGTCAGAGGTCAACTGATCTGAGTCTGATCGATAGGTCTGCCAAATATGTTTCGTATGTGTTCTTGGATGAAACAAGTGTCAATTCGGATTTTTGGATTTCCAAATTGAACAACAAAAGAATAATCAGCATACCAAAGCTTCATGAACGGACCTACTAAAAATTACTGAAAATAAGGAAAAGAACATACCCCAAAAGACTCCCATATCATCAATTTCAACTGGTAGATGGATGTGAATCCCGAGACTTTAAAATTCATTGACCCACCATTTGAGGCCCTCCGAGAGCGTTTCGAGGTACGTCGATCACGTTCAAAGATGGCACCTGATGCTGCCAAAATTGATTTTGGAGGTTCTTTGCCACGAACAAAATGAACACAGATGTCCTCGTTGCAATAATTAAGCTTCTGCATCAACTCACAGCTTTCTCTTTCACCAATACAATCTTCACATACCTGAGATGCCAAGTCAAACAGTAAGTAAATAGAAAAAGAATATTAGTATCAATAAGTACTCATTCACCATTCCTTAATCTTGTCTGCACAGGTCCTGGTAAAGCCCCTTACCTCAGGTACTGTCCTAATAATGGGTTTTAGTGGTTCAACTTCAGAACTGGGTTGCTCGTTTGAAGCATCCATCTGCACACCAAATGCATTCGTCTGACTAGAGCCAACAACCAAATCCACCTCCGCAATGATACCTCTATCTTCTGGAACTAGCCACTCTTCACACAGCAGACGCCAATCACTTTCGGCAATCGCCACCAAACCATCTGTCTGAAGTAAAAGGAAAGAACAGGTTTACTAACCAAGTTGAGACCTTGGATGACTTACATAAGAAGTAAAGCAAAATAAATCCATTTTATGTAAACCATAAGAATAGCTCGCAAACACATCTATGCAGTTGCAATTTGCAAACCATTGCAGATGATGTTCTGCAGAATAATAGATGCACAGGATGTTTCAGTCTATCAAAGTCATAAAAGACAGTCAAAATATAATGGAGATAATTTGATATCTTCCAATTTGACCCTTTTACAAATTCAGATGTAAATCTCAACACAGATGCTTTAGTAATTATTCTCCATGCCTAAGGCTGCATTATCCTCTAATCAGACAATATCATTTTTTGCATAAGCATTTCGTGCAACCTTCAGATCGAGAAAAAGATGAGGAATTACGAGAAAATCTGATTGGCAGTCCCTAACAATCTTTTTATATGGAGCATCCACACATAAGGTTCTTTCACATTTACGTACAAACTGCTAAATGTTCTTCAAATGTGGAAAAGTGTCGTAAAAGACTCCTGCAAATTTGCATAGAACTGCCAAGGAACCAATCCCATGTTTGTAGATCCAAAGGAGCCCAATTTGAGTGATATACTAGCTTGACAAAGTTGAATTGGCTTATACAGAATGCAAAATGTTTATACACGTAGACAGAAAGC
Organism: Nymphaea colorata; assembly: GCF_008831285.2. NCBI lineage: Eukaryota > Viridiplantae > Streptophyta > Magnoliopsida > Nymphaeales > Nymphaeaceae > Nymphaea > Nymphaea colorata. The sequence goes on from NC_045144.1 coordinate 8,497,947, forward strand.
TTAGGTAACATAGACTCATTAAGAAGGTCAAGGCACCCAAGTCACACCTGCACCAGACAGTGGGTGAGCACAGGTGTGTTCCAACTTCCAACTCACTCACAGTCAATCTCACCTATATGAATGAGTCCAAGACTCCAAATCAGGGAGATATCTGGGCTCAAATTTAAGTCAAAGATGCAGCCAAATGAATCAATAAGCATGCCCATTAGCTCATTCGCATAATAGTTCCATATGCTGACAGAGTTGTAAATTTTGCTTCATTCAGATTAGAAACTTTGATAGCATAGTTCTCTAATTTGGGTTTTTCTATTAATTGATTGTTCTATGTCGGTTAATTGCATCATCACAAATGTTATTCTCCGAATTTTATTAATGAAATTCTGAATTTTTTATCAAAGAAATATCAAAAAACTTAAAACTATATAAAATAAATAAAATATATATATATAAAATAAATAATAGAAATGTTATATGAATTCTTTGTTACTTTTCTTACAAAAAAACAATAAAGATTCAAAACAATTACTTAAATGTTAAAAGAAACACAAATTTTATTTTTAAAAACTTATTCTGCACACAAGCATTTTTCTTTTCCTGTTTCCTGCTTTCAGGGAATGACTCGACCAGGGATAAAAGTATCTTCTTCAGAGTCTGCCTAAATGGTCAAACATTGTGCCTACAGCTGGGTGGCATCCTTTTCAACAAGACTAACAGTACCTAAGCAGATTAACATATGGTAGTTTACTTAGACACCAATGAAAGCACCTTCAATTCTCCCCAATCTCCTTCGGTTTCTGCTATTATTTTTTCTTTCTTCTATATATATTATATACTATTATTAATTATAGCTATTATTATACATCATGTTTCTGTTATAACAGTCGTCGACTATATGTATATTTTTTTTATTTATTTATTTATCCACGGATTTCTTAGCCCATATTTATCCACCGTCCGTGGCCATTTGCCAATTTCGTCATTTCCTGGCCAAGTTTTTGGAATGTGTACTGATGGGTATGAGGCATTCAAATCTATATGCATCAAACAAAATCGTTGTACAACAGATGGTTTATATTGAAACTTTTGAAATTTTGTACTGATGCATATTAGGTATTCAAATGTATATGATCAAACAAAATGGTTTATATTGATTCAAAAATGAGGGTCCATTAAATTACATCCACGCATGAGATGTTGAAACATTTATTTTCAGGCATATACATTTGGGTAATTCAACATTTTTTATGATGTCAGATTTTTAAAAATGGCCAGCACTAGCAGTGCACAATGGACAACCCTCCATGTGTGTGTGTGTGTGTGAATCTCACTTCTTTCCTTACCAAATTCAATGAGAAAAAAAAAACAGAAAGCTATAATTGGTGTCAGTCAGGACTCAATGTCCCTACTTATATATATATATATATATATATATCAGAAAATTGAATGATTGAATGGTGACTGGATTTTCAGAGTTATCCAGGCATCTAATAAGATCATTCAATCCAACGTGATGGATGGTTAACAGAAAAATAAGGGGAAAAAGGTGATCGGTATTATGATCATCGAGTATTAGTTCACACATGTTCTCCTTGTTTTTCTCTCAACCATCTATTTGATGAACAGCCCTGATTAGATGACTGTGTGGGAGGTACCCACATCGACGTGCCTGGACATGAATACGAACATGGGTGCAGGCCTGGACACGACATTGGCACTCCAAACACCAAATTCAGCAATTTAGGGACTCAAGTCAATTTAACCTTATGTCACATAGGTACGGGTACTAATACGGGTACGGGGAAGAAGGTATGCAAACGGCGTTTTCGTCAATCTTGGTACTGCGGTACGGCGATAATTATATATTTCTAATTCTAAAAAACAAAATTGATATCATCACATCATTAAGACAATGTTTCTTTCATGGTTCCTACATATAATCTCATAAAAAAACATAAACAGACCAAGACAATGTTTTCTTTGTGGTTTGGATCGGTTCCGACCAGAACCGATCCAATCATACCCAGTCCCGGAACGGGCACGCCGGTACGGGTATGTGGGCACCCCCACGTACCACTGTGACTTAGATTTAACCATGTTCAAATTGTCCAGTTTTTCGAATTTTTATAATTTGTCTACATACACAGGGGAAGACAGGGACACCTCCATGCTTATCTGCATTCTGTCTTCTTGTACTTATGTATTTTTTGTTCCTTCTTGTTGTATGTACATTATTCACGTAGTCTGACTTTCTCAAAGTGATATATACATATCCATGAAACTGTTTTGTCCTGTATAAGCCTCTTTTAAGGGCCATCACCTAAACCTTGTTCAATGCTTTTGACTACACAGCATTCCGCACAATCCCAGACCTGCACATCTAGCAGAACCATATGGACTTCCGATGCAAACTGCAAGGAGCATTGGCCTCCCTTGACCATTTCATTAATCAAAAGACTGGAGCTGTACACAAAATTACAGAATCAGCTGAGGCAAAATTACACTCCAAATAAACAAAATGGGTGTACAAGACACTATACAGCAGAAAACCATCAAATGTAAGCTCCAGCAGGGGAAACAAGCAACAGCTCCTTGCATCGGAAGAATAATCTTTTCCAAAATCTGGGGAGGAATGTTATCATCATCTATTTTGAGTCTCCAAGCCCTCTTCAAAATGTTAGGGAAGGATCTGAGGACCATAGTCCTTCCTTCAAGGGATCTTCAGTAAAGGGATTTCCATTTCGCATTGTCAGAGAAATCCCTCTATGAATATAGGAACCATCTATATTGGAAAAACATTGGGAGAGGGCAACCATCTCTGGAAGAGGAGGTCCTCCCCATTCAACAAGTGAGGGATATGAAATCTATCATGCTTCTGAACACTCCCTCTTCCATGACATCTATCATGCTTCTCCCATTTCTTTCAATGAGATTCATAACTCAAGCAAAAGGAAGACAAAGTTGATCTTTTTAGAGTTTGACCAAGCCTGGATAGTCAAAATTGCATCTAGGCAGCCTCCTTTTATACTAGGCTATCGTACCTAGGTGGCATAGGTAGGCCTAGTATATATATATATATATATATATATATATGTGTGTGTGTGTGTGTGTGTGTGTGTGTGCACATCACACGCATATATATACAAGATTGATATATATCATAGATACATCCATTTAGTATGTTTTGACTCTTCAATCTTAATTATTGTGCTCAACACATGTCTAATTTTATCTGATTATGTGAATCACCATCTTGACACCACTTTATTCATTTTTTTTATCGGCCTACACATGCCACCACACAGTCCCTTTTCAAAATCCATTTCCTATTTTACTAGATAGGACCATGCTCCCTATAACAAGACCCCCAAAGCTTCATACTAAAGGAAGCCAATGTCATGACTTTTCACTCTTAGATCAGTCTTCAGACAGTATTTTTGGTTAGCCTTTTTTAGTATTTTGTTATCCATCTTTGTGTATTTTCTTTTATTTGTATTCGTTTATTTTTTATTTCTTTTTCAGCTGGAAGCTCAGCTGTTTGAGCTGTTGGGATACCAAACAGCTAGTTTTGTAGCTGTTGGGACCCCAAAAGTAGTTCTTGTTTCTATTAATAAGAGATATCTGTGGAGCTAATAGTAAAAGATCTCTCTCTCTCTCTCTCTCTCTCTCTCTCTCTCTCTCTCTCTCTCTAACATACAGACAAATATGATCTACATATAGGTAGAACTCCAAATTCTTCAACACATGCCAAAAGAAACAACAGGAAAAAGCATTAGACCTATTATCTTTTTTTTATTATCTCCAAAGATTTCCAAGCAATTGAAAATGGGATAAAGATTTTGTCATCACTACCAAAGCCCATGAAAAGAACTGATCAAGTGCGTAGATAACTTTTATAGGGTTCTCGAACTTGCACATGTTTCAGACTAACGACTTAGTATATCATGACAATCAAGTGTGCAGAATAGATGCTATATGATCGTATTTTCCTTTTCAGACACAAATAAGTGTTCAATGCAGCATAAGGACATCTGCTAGTCGAGCACTAACAACAGTCAAGTTACAAGGAAAGGTTCAAGTCTGGGTAAAGGTCACACTGACCATTACATCCAAAGCTAATCCCAAGAAAATATAGAAATATAAGAACAATAACTAAAAAGATTGTTCCACATAAAATTTCATTCCACTTTCCATATGCACCTCAGCCCCATATCCTAATATTGTAATATTTCATTTTGTGATGGCCTCACTTCTCATCATAAGTTATAGAACAAAATTAAGGACTTTACCGAATTTGATTTAAGAACGAAACACGATATAAACAAGCAAATTTCAGCAAGATGTACATTGGATGCATATGAGAAAAAGGAAAACCACATGATCAGGTATAATTAAAAGTATACATACATCAACACATGAAAAATTTGCATGTTACCCACTATGACTAAAAGGATAACCTACACTTGAGATCTTCTGGACTAGCTCACCCCGTCTTTGAATCAGATCAAAAGGCCTCAGGAGCAATCGCGAGTGCTGAACATTTGAAGAGAAAAAGTAAGAACTTTCAGCCATACCATGATGATGACAAATTGCAGATTCAGTTGCACCACGGAGTAAAAAAAAAAAAAAAAGCGAAAATGAGCATGTACAATAGTTTTTGTTCCTCTAGCTCTTGGTTCACTACAATTCACTTTGTTATGACTTCTTTTTGACAACTGGGCCTAGGCAAAAAAGTCCACCAAAATTTTCTTTTTTTAATTTTTTTCTATAGTTATATTAATATGTCAAAATTCTTTTATTAACTATTACTAATATTTGGAATGTGGAGAGTAGCAATATAACAAGCATAATCAACTTAGACAATCAAAAATTAATTGTTGACTTCATAGAAAATAGAAAACCATTAGGAGAAGTTTAACATTACTCATTAAATGTAATCTATTACAAGAAACAAAAAAACAAACTAAATCTAATCTCCATAAGAAGGAATATAAATCCTCAAGAATGCTTTAATCCATCTGTACTTAACGAATTCACAATATGATGAAAAAGACTAACAGTACATAATAGTATACATACAAGTACATAACAGTAACAATACATATAAGTACATAACTATACAAACATATATATATATATATAAGGCATCACAATACTACATATTGTATAACATGCTAACAGCATATGCATGTAACAGGTGGATGCAATACTAAATAACAGGCATAAGTATAACAGACTGTACATAACAGTATATACATATATTAGGTATTACAATACATATAACATGAATACCAAATTGTAGTACAATACATATAATAGGTATAACAGCATGTATTATATATAACAAAACAGAATAACAGTACATAACAGGTATAACAGCAGGTATTACAACAGCATTATAAGAAATTAACAAGACATATAACAGGTATTACAATACATGTAACAAGTATAACAGCCGGTAATATAACAAAACAGACTATCAGTCCATAATAGTATATACTATAAGTTTATAGATATAAGTTCATAACAGGTATAACAAACTAACAACACATATATGATATAACTATATGATATAAGTACGTAACATAACAATACTAATGTATACATATATATAACAGGTATGAGGTATCACAATAATATATAACAGACTAAGCGACTAATAGTATACACAAATAACAGTATATATATAACAGCATAATCAACATAACAATACACAAAAAAACGTAATCAATACAAAATAAAGTTCATAACAGTATATACTCAATTAAGAAATTTTAATTGAAAGGAGAAGTGACTTTTCACTTTCCCATGGACTAGGCATGCTGGCACCTAGGCTAGCATATATATATATATATATATATATATATATATATATATAGGGAGAGAGAAAGGAATCCAGTTCCTCACAGGTGATCCGGGCCCTCATGCAATGCATCAGGGCACCTGTGTGATAACAAGCATTGGGCTGTTGTTAGTGAAGAGAATCCACACTGCTCGTGGGCATCCACCTTCATTATATATACATACATATATAGAGAAAGAGAAAGAGAGGAGCTGAAACACACACACACACACACACATATATATATATATAACAGACATGGAGACCAACATTTCTCACGGATGTTGTGTGCGCCGTCCGATTTCAATTTATCGCCTGTCATTTCCTGCACCAGCAGAGTAGCATCCCTCTAACTGGTCAACTAGTAAGTTCTTTGATCGTCACTCCACATCTCAATCTCTCTCTCTTGGTTTTGACCTAGGTCAGTGATGGTTGAGGGGGCTGTGGTGGAGCAGTCCCATTGCAAGTAGTTGATGCCCGAAGAGATTTGGTGGAGGATATGTTTTTATCTGCGCATGTTGGATAATTTTGGGTTTAATGCTTTTTTCATGCTGAAGGGGCAAGTCGTTGATGGCTGAGGGGGCTGCGGTGGAGCATCTCCAATGCTTGTGGCCCCAAATTCAGAAGGGAGCAGATTTACCGAGATTGATGATTTAACGTTTTCAGTCGAATTTGGGGCTTGCAAAGAGTTGCTTCCAGTTTTGCACTTCTAGTTGCTTCTTTCTTTGATGTTCTTACCATTGTCACAAAAGACGTGGACGGGTATAATACGGCGAAGCCGAAAATCTCCGGAATAAAACGGGAAAAAGACAGCAAATTTTTAAAAAATAAATAAATAATCCTGATAATTATATAAAAAGAAAGTAAATGAGAAATTAAAAGAAACATTGAAAAATGACTAGATAAGCAACACATTAAAATTAGATAATGAAATGACAAATACATAACTAACAAAAGTTTTTTGCCTTCATGGCTTTACAACACAAATGAAGTCATTTCAGTTGGAAAGTGAAAAAAACGTTTGAAGGAAGAAGTTCTCACCTCACTCGAAGAAGAAGACTAAGCCCTGCCCTGTTACACCTCTCTGTCTCGAAGACTCGAACGTTCGAAGCCTCAAGGCCCTCAACAAGTTTTCGATTTGAAGTTAACCCTAAGCCCTCTTTTCTTATGTTAAAATACTTTTTTGCCACTAAAAGGTCGAACAAGTTTAAAAAAAGCCAACATCTTAAAAAATATTACAAGCTATGCCATTTTGCACTCGCACGTTAAAAGAAAATGCAAAACATCGTTTTATGTGCGTTTTATACGCGTTTTATACGCGTTTTTTAAATTTTGCCATTTTTTTCAAAAAAACGCGTCTTTTTGCCGTTTTTCTCGTCTGGAACTTTTTTGACGTTAAATACGCGTTTTTTTTAATATAACGCCGTTTTTTGTGACAATGGATTAAAGGCACTTCTTACACCACAATTTGTTTCTTATTGGTAACTAGTAGCATTAATTATGTAAATTAGTTTTTCCACTTGCAAAAAAGCTCCTGCTTGCCTAATTCCTGCTTTTGTACGGAGAGAATATGGCTGCCGTTTCAGTTGCTTTCCATGTCCATGAGTGGAGACCGACGTTTTCTATATATATATATAATTCGTTAAATTTTGAAATTCAAACAAAAACATCATATAATATAGTCTAAAGCTTATGTTTAACTGTTTGAGGGTGGTGAAGAAAATTACTTATTTCAGATGTGTATGAAATTGAATACGAGTGAGTATTAGTCAGTATATGAAATATATGTATGTGAAATCCAGTGAATACGTTTGCAAAGAATACCTGTAATATGGGCAGAACTTGAGCAGGTTTTTATAATTTTTGCAATACTTTGCACACAATTAAAGACATAACAGCAAAAACATAAAATAGAAAACCACAGACATATAAAGGGAAACATAAACTGTAAAATGAACTAAAATGCTCTGGCTCTCGCCATTCTCTGCCCTGGCAGTCAGCCCCATCCCCTTGCTGATCCCTTGCAGCAGCACAGGCCTACCCACTGACCCACTCTCTCCTTGCTATTGCCACTGCTGCGCTATGGTCCTGATGTGCTACCTCAGATTTCTTGGCTTTTTTTTGCACCTGAGGCCCTGATCAACCAACATTCATACAGATGGAGTCGCGAATGCGATTATGATACCAGCAATGCCACTCCTGTTGCAAGTTGCAGCTGTTAACCTCCCCCATGATACCAGCGATGCCACACCCATCGCAGGTTGCAGCTGTTAACATCTCTTTCTCTCTCTCTCTGAGTGTGTGTGTGAAAAGAGAACAAAGAGCCTGTTGGAAATGAGAGCTCACATCCCTCCTTAGGCGAAGGGGAAAAAGGGCTCCTACTTTTGTTTGCAGAAAGAACGTGTCTGATTCTTCTAGTTGCTGGCCAGCCAGAAATGAGAATTCAAAAGAATTGATTCCCTCTCTTGTAGGTTGTTGCTGGCTAAATCACACAGACTCTTTTATTTTACTGCCGCAACCGAGTCGTGTCGAGCCGGGTGCGCACCAGACATGGGTGCGGCTCCGACTCGTACCCGAGCCCAGTCAACGCAAGTCAGATGCGGTCAGCCGCACCAGACTATATTTGTTCATTTCTGACACGCAACCAACTCGGGTCAAACTCGAGTCGCGTGCGGTCAACCCCGTCCAGTCTAAATGTGTCCCATTTTTTGGTATTACATTTTAGGATTCTATTTTAGATGCTTGTTCAGTTGTTCTTAAATCTACTACAAAAATTTCAAAGTTCAACTAACAAATATATATTGTCAGTTGTGTACATATGCAGCCGTGCATATATACTTTGCAACTGATATAGTGATATATTGTCATGTTATAAACTTATAATATATAATTTAAGCTTTTCTATATATGCATTATGCAGCCAACCAGCTGTGGTTAGTGTTGATCTTTTGAAGTTTTAATTTCAAATTTTCAATTTCTGCTTCTATGATTCTATCAATTTTTTATGTTCTATGTTAGACTGTTATTATGTCATATTACTAAATTACTATATATAGTATATTACATATAATATATGTTGTTTTGATATTTTCCTATCTATACAATTATGCAAGTATGTTATATACATTAATAACTAAATTGTACTAATAATATGTACATGCTTATTTTGTTATATATATAATCTATGTCACCCGGACTCTTTTATTTTACTGCCGCACTCGAGTCGCATCGAGTCGGGTGCGCACCGGACATGGGTGTGGCTCCGACTCACACCCGAGCCTACTTAGAATGTCATATTACTAAACTACTTATATAATATATGTTGTTCCGATATTTTCCTATGCAATACAATTATTCAAGTATGTTATAATTATATACATTAATAACCATATTGTAATAATAACATATACATGCTTATTATGTTATATATATAATAAATTAATAATAATAATAATAATAAAGTACCCTCACTGCACCGTCGCACCTAAATTTTTTGGGATGTGCCGCACACCGTCGCACCTAAATTTTTTGGGATGTGCCGCTCCGGCACCCGCACTACTTAGGTGACATAGTATATAATAAATTAATAATAATAATAATAACAATAAAATGCCCTCGGCGCACCGTCACACCTAAATTTTTTTGGGATGTGCCAATCTGGCACCCACACCCTGCACTCATGTGACATAGGCTGCTGGTCATACTCATACCTCTTAGCCCCCTCCCTACCCTTTTCCTCCCCACAGTAAGATTTGCACTCCTCCTATCAATTGGATTCCTTTGTCTCTAACAAGATCATGCCATCATTGACATTTTGAATTTTCAGATAGAAAGTTCCTTTTCTAGATCAGGTCTGACTTGGACCAATCCGGCAATTACTGTGGCACACCCGTGTCTACAAAATAGCAAAGCGACAAGGGCATAAGAGCCTATATCTCTTTTTTAAAGTTACGCTCTTATCAACTTAAGGGCAAGGAAGTCAATGATTCTCTAACTTATTCTGCACAACCATCATAACTTCACAATGATGTCGGAACGTTGTGCTAGGAATTTCCCGGCAAGTTTTTCTTGGAAATCTTTTCTTAATTTTGTCTTCTTGGGAAAATCAGAGACAATTAAAAATAGACCACAGGAAATTCTTTATGAAAAGTTGAAAACATAATAAACATTCATAATTTATTTAAATTCGAAACGAAATGTAACACAAAAAGTATACACTTGAACTATATTATTATTTAGAAAACTGAATGATCATGATTTTATTGCAACACTACTTCCCGACAATACTTTGAAAATACTGCAATCTTTTGCCAATATTACTGGCAAGCTTCAAAATGTCAATCAATTATTTCACATTCTCAAATATCGGTAACATGTGTGACTATGCAACGTAGGGGATACCATAGCGAGGTGTATCATTAACAGTTTAACTATATTTGTTCACAAAGAATAAGTAAACAACACAATAATAAATTACAAGGCTTGGCAGGGCCATTGAGTTGCATTCTTGCAAACAACTATTCTTGAAATATCAAGACTGTTACTAAGCCCAGTTTTAAAATGCATCCAAGTTAAAGCATTAAAACAATAATAACTAAAAGCAATATGACAAGGTTAGCAACCCAGATATGCAAAGTATGCTCTTTCTTTAAAAGAAAACAAAAATTGTATTAAATATTGACAAAAAAATTGTCAATATGCATCAGAAGAACAATGTGTAGACCTTTTGGCACTTGAGTGAATCCATGATGATCTCCAAGCTGCCAGGTTCTGGAGAAGATGAAGCGGTCTTTCCACTTACTGCCAGGTAGGATCTCCATTTGCTCAGCCATGAAGAAGGAAGCATGTAATATTTGCAGCCAGGAGAAACTGTAACACCTTTTCCCAGGTATAACTGTTCATGATTTTGCCGCTGCTTCATTTTGGCCTCCCTGCAGTACCCATAGAAAATGTATAAGCCTTACCATTGAATCCTCATAATGACTGGCCAGCACCTAGATGGGCAAGAAACAGCAAAAAGAGGAAGACAAGGAAGAAAAGAAAGGGAAAAAGGAAAAATATAAGAATGAAGAAGTAGAGAAAGAAGAAAAAAGGAGTCAAAGGAAAAAACCTTGCTAAGACATTTTTAATTCGGACACTTACTACAGCCTAAACGAAAGTTGTGCCTATGTCCTAGGTAGCCACCTAGGCATGCTGTTGACTACATAGATCATCAAGCTGCTTAATTATTCAAAATAATATCACTACCTAAGCTGGTTTTCAGAGAGCGCCACTTCGCTCTGCTTCAAACTGCACACAGCACAGATTTCTGAACCGAGAGAAAAGGCAACATATCCTGAAGTGTCATCAGCTTTCACCCTCTGCGCATTTTCAAGGATGAAAAGCCAAAGACACTCAGGAACTAAGACACGCTTTGCTCCAGGAACTTGCTCAGGCAACAGTCTCCCATGGGGACATACAAGTTGCGCTGTAGGATCAGCATCAGCAGCACAAGGGGTATCTGCATTTTTTCTTCGCAGCCACTGTACCAACCTATCGAAAGAAAGGAAGGAGAAACGTGAAAGGCAGAATGCAGCAAAGAAAACAAAAGATTCACTAAGACTAAAGCCAAAGCCAAGACCAAAAAATATGCAAGGAGGGATAAGTTTCAGATATCAAACAGGAAAATTTTACCAGTTCCGAGATACAAAAAATAGATCCCCTTCAACAAATTGACCATTTAGTGCTTCCGCTGCTAACTTCTGCATTCCTGCTCTTTGTTCCTTGTAACCCTCTGTTGAAACCACAGTCTTTGCCAGTTCTTTGAGGCAATCAATGCAGCAGTCACTACCAGTCAATGTCGGACCTCCTCCATACTGGACACAGAATTTAGCAACAAAAAAAAGTGATCCTCAGCAACTGGACAACATAAAAGGATCTGTGGATTGACCTCTAAAATTGAGCGCATATTACACATAGTTTGTTGAACACATGATTGATAGAGAAAATAACATATGCACTTTAGATGTTTCCATGAAACTCATTCATCAGAACTCCCCATCACTAGATGTGATGAGAACCGATACAAAGACAAGTCATGAATCAAATAAATACTGTACAACTTAACTGTTCAGTTGTGATATAAAACTTTTAGGGTGTGTTTGATATCCTCGCATCTCAGATCCAAGGCTGATCTAAAATTCTTTTTAAGTGGGAACCACGGAATAAACAAGAACCAGACAGCATGAAACATTTTTAATGGGAAAAATCTATAATATTTTCAAAATATTACCAAAAATGTCTATTTCAATATTATCAGATTATTTTCACGATATTTTCCTTTCTCATTAAGAGGATTTATTAGTGTTAGCCTACGTAAACATTTTTTGTTTCTTTAAAAATTTTACAATTGTTTTGAACTTTTATCAATATGTTTGCAAAAAAATTGGTGGAAACCTTCGTTCATATTTCTTTTATTATTTTTAGATATTTACTAAAATAGGTGTCTCCTTAGAATGGCCAAATAAAATAAGGACAGCTATTGTCACAGGCTGACTTCTTGCAATCCCATAACTGCATAAGGGCGCCTCAAACTGAAAAAGTATTTAAAAGAAAGTTTAAAAAAAAAAAAAACCTGCAACCAACTCTTTCATCACAATAAAAATTACAGGAGACCTATGGCACTCCCAAGACAAAATCTGGTGCGCCGATCACAAAGGTATATCAACTTGGCCTATGTTTGGTGGACTACAATAAGACCAAAGGAAGTATAACAGTATACTAGATCTCACAAAATCAGACACAACTATACAAAGTAAGCATAGTGGAACATGCTTCCCCTTCAAATTATGTGTTTTTCTCAATGCCAATTCTTTCGTGGTAGGTGTTGACTGCTTTCAAGTATTGTTGCTTGATGCAAAAGGCATAGACTGATGTATGTTGTAAAAACGTTAGGTGTCACCTAGGCATCGAGAAGCACCTGGAGCCTATGCATGCCTAAGTGGGACTGGATGCTTTAAGAAGTACCAAGAAAAAAATGTAACTATCAAATCATAACACTAGATGTTACAGTCAACAATGAAATTGGTGAACATATTATTCTTGGTGCACTCAGAACATGAAACAGAACTGATTCGACGAGAAAGGGGAGAGAGAGAGAGTGTAATCTTCTCATTAACTTTACCGTAAACTCAAAGCTAAAAGAGATTAGGGCTGCCGGTAACAAAAATTACAATATCAGTCGAAATAAAATAAGATAAACTTTAAAAAACACACACCTTCCTAATATTGCAGAAAGACAGTAAACGACAGTTAAAGATATTTAACAAGAACAATAAAGAATTATTACGTAATGCACAACACAAGGAGTCCAATGCAAGTGGCTTTTGATTTTGTGTTCCATTAACAAAAATCAGAATTGCACCATACCTTTTGCAGGTGTCCTTTAACTTCTTTGGAAGACAAAAAGAGTAAGTCCAGATGTTTCACTTAATTTGATACACCTACAGGCTTGAACACATGATATCTAATGGGCAATAAACAAAAAAAGTATTACCAATGTTCTTTTTCTTGTGTTGATCCACCAATCTGACATTATAAAACATCGATTTTTACTAAAATGTTCTTTATATACTACCAAAAATTCATTAGTTCTAGCCACTTCTAATACATATTTATATTCTGTTTGTATTATTTATATATATATTCTGTAACTTTGTTTACATAAATTTTTTTATTAAGTTAATTCTGTTTATTAAGTTTATATTTATATTATAGACTGTTCAATGTTTAGATAATTTTTTCATTAAGCTAATTCTGTTTTATATTGTAATTTGGTATCACTATATTCTACTATATTCTGTAACTCGGTTTCATTGTATTATGTAATAGAGTCTGTTGCACTAGAATACTACATAATATACATATAATATGTATATACTATTAGTCTATTATACATGCATATTCTCTCTTTCTCTGTCATATAATATAAGTTACATCGTTGTTAATATGTTACAAAGTTATAGACTCGAGCTTGAACCAAGCTTAGACGAGTTATCTTTTAGTGGAGTTCGAGTAGCTCAATTCATTGTGCAGTCCTATAGAGATAAACCAGACTTGCTTATAATTGGGTCGAACTAAGACTTCGTTTTATCACGTACAGGCACCCTTTGTTGACCCAACTAGACCCACTTTGCCATTTGGGGAGGAGATGCTCATCAGAAGACCCAAGCAGTGCATCCGCCACCACAGCATCATCAGAAAATGATAGTGACCTTCGAATGGCATCTCCAATGCTAAGTGAATCAATTGGGCATCTTACGTAAAACACCATCACCTATGTCACATAGGTACAGGTACAGATGCCGGTGTGAGTACCGGTGCGGGTACGAGTATAGACCATTTTCAACAGCCATATATATATATATATATATATATATATATATATAAACAAGAAGAAATTCTGAGAAAATATATACCAAAGTAAAAAATATATATCAACATAAACAAATAAACAACATAGGAGATATATGTCAATGGCTCTTGCAGCAATGTGTTTAAAAAACCTATGAAAAACTTGAAACATATGGACAATCGAGTAGCCCCCTATACAGTCAAATATGAACATCATCAAGTTTTCACATCCAAAACACGGCTCAACATTGTGGAACTAGAATCTAAGCGCTAAATGCTGAACTGAAATGGCTAAGTTACAGAAAACGGCTCAGCATTGTGGAGCACGGTTGCATATAAATGTAAAAGAGAAAGGGCACACAATACTATTTTCAAAGAAGAAAAAGAAGATTAAAATTGACAAAACAGTAAAGGAAGAAAACAAAAATACTACTAAGAACAACAATAAAAAGAAAAATAGTCGATGCAGGAAGGTTGCCAAAGGTCGTTGGAGGCTGCCGGACGTCGCTGGAGGTCCATGGAAGAAATATCACCCAAATCAGCCAACGATGGCCCAACTCGTTTTTGTCTGAGGTCACAGCAGGTTACCGGAGGTGGCTGGAGTTCTTCCTTAGGAAACAGCGGTAGAGAAGTGCAAACCAGAACCCTCACTGGAGTTTTTGTCGAGGCTCTGTGTTTTTGAAAGGAAATACAAAAACAAAAAAGCCCTAATTTTTGGACGAAAATGAAATCGGTCAACATTGACAGTTTATTTTTGGACAAATACGGACCCGAGTACGTTGACCGTACCCAGCCTGTGTCTGACAACATAACCATACCCGTACTGGCGCCGCACCCAACTGGTACGAGTACTCCACCAAAATTAACGTCCCCATGTTACATAGACCATCACTAAAAAGGTTGAGAACATATAGATTAAAGAGGGTAAATTTGGTCATTACGGTAATTTCGCTTCTAACAAGGAAGCCTAAGAAGATGCAGAAATTTTCTCCTTATCAAGGGTAACTACCAAGAAACTGCAGTTTGAGATCCCCAAAATCTGATGCAGATGAAGAGTAAGCAGTCATCCAGGACATCTCATGGACTCATGGGTGTGATGGAGAGAGAGACTGATTGGCATAAAGGCATTTGATTTATAAATCCATCTCATGGCTATGTGAAGAGAAAAAGAGAGACTGATCACTAGGAGAGTGTTTGCTTCAGAAGCTTAACTCCAAGTGTGATGGAGTCATCGAAGTGATAAAGTTGTCAAGCTAAGGAAGTAAGCCTAGGTTTCCTAACTACCGAAACGGCATCCAGGTTCAAAAAAATGGTCCATCATACCCGATATACTTTAACTAGGTTGGGCATAGACCCGGTTCTTTTTGTTAGAACATCAAACCCAAACCAAGATTGAACAGAAAATGCATCTCTCAAAGTGAAATCTTCATTAGTCTTCAAGCTGCTCTATTGCAGCAGCAGCAGCAGCCAACTAAACACGGTCAAAATAAGAACCATGCAGTTCCTAAGCGCTGAAACCCTAACTTCAGATACAGAAAAAAAGATAAAGTACCTAACTGCCCTCACTTACAAGGAGTAAGACAGTAAAGCAGGTTAAAACATATTACAATAAAGTAGATAAGAATAAACTTTGACCAACAAGAAGCAGTTTGACTCAAGAATTTTAACACTCCCCCTCAAACTTGGCATGTTGAGTGACACAATACCAAGTTTGCTAACAAATTTTCTAAACTTCAATGGTGGCAAACTCTTTGTAAACATGTTAGCAACCTGGTCCTCAGTTCTTGTGTGCTCAAAAAAAATCAATCTTCTTCATATGCTCTTTGTATTATTTTGTAAAGCGGCAATCAATCTCAATGTGCTTAATTCTTTCATGAAAACTGAATTTTTAGCAAATATAAATTGCACTCATGTTGTCACAAATCAGTTTAGTCTTGACCATGAGAATTCCAACCTCATTTCGCAACTACTTTATCCATATTATTTCAACTATAGTTTGGGCCACAGCCCTACATTCAGCCTCAATCGTCCATAAAGCTACTCTTTGTTGTTTCTTGCTCTTCCAAGACATCATAGACTTGCCAAAGAAGATGCAAAATCCTGTTGTAGATAGATGATTCTTATTGATCCACCAAAATCAGCATCACAAAAGACTACAAGTTCTTCATAATTTGAAGGAAAAAAACATTCCATAATCCATTGTACCTCTCACATACCTTATAATTCTTAGTACACCAGCAAAATGAATTGATGGAGGAGCACTCATGAACTGACTTACTACATAGACTGCAAGTGTTATATCAGGTCTAGAAATGGTTAGATAAATCAAGCTTCCACAAGTTGTCTAAGACTCTATACATTGTAGGATCTTCTAATTTCTTTCCTTTGAGTGGTCTTAGCTTGACATTTGCTTCCATATGAGTTTCCACTCTTTTATTATCATCATGTAGTCTAGCTTTGGCAACAAGATTTGCTGCATATTTGTGTTGGGATAGAAACAGTCTCCTTCTTGAGTAAGCAACTTCTAAACCCAAGAAATACTTTAAAAAGCAAGACCTTTCATTTCAAATGTTTGAGCAACTCTTTTCTTTGTTTCATCAATAATTCTATGATCATCTCCAATGATAACCATATCATCAACATACAAAAGCAATAAACATTTACATTTTTTTGCAGAAGATACAAACAACGCAAGGTCATGAGGGTTTTGCTTAAACTCAATTTCTTTTACAGTTGTGCTAAACTTTTCAAACCATGCTCTTCGGGCCTGTTTTAGCCCATAAAGGGCCCTCTTTAATTTGCATACTCTGCCTTCTAAATCTTCAAAACCTGGTGGAAGCTGCATATAAACTTTTTCTTCTATATCTCCATTCAAAAATGCATTTTTCACATCTACTTGCCACAAATTCCAATGTTTCGCTGATGCAAGTGCTACAAGAGCTTTAATGCTAGTCATATGTACCACTGGTGAAAATGCCTCTAAGTAGTCTATTCCAAATTGCTGATTGTAACCTTTTGCAACTAATCTTGCCTTTCAACGCTCAATTGATCCATCTGCTTTATTCTTGATTTTGAACACGCACTTGCAACCCACAACATTCTTCCCTGGAGGAAGTTTCACCAAATCTCATGCCTTCATTCATTCTAAAGCATTCAACTCTTCTGCCATAGCTAGTTGCCATTCCTCCTTGGACAAAATGTCCCCAATTTGTCAAAATGTCCTCATTTGATGTCATATGACATGCTGCACTTGCATCGAAAGTCCAATTAGAATTCATACAAGATATACCTGGAAAGGGATCACCTGAGGGGACATAGAGTAAGTAGAGGCAGCTGACCTACTATGAGCAAAAAGTTGTTGGATACTCTCAAGAATGTTGGCATGTGACATGTGATTCTTATCTGCGGTAGAAGATGTTTCCTTTTGTTGTAACCCTGACATATTTTTCCCATCATTCTTCTTGTCATCAACAAATGAACTAGCAACATAAGCTTCTTTCTTCTTCTTCAAAACTGAGCAGTTGAAATTCCTAGGCCCCAATTCTTTACAATAGTTACAGCATACGGTACTTGTATTCTTCTATTAAGAAACCTCCCACTATCTTCTTTTCCACCATAGGTTTTAGTCAGAACAAGAACTGATTCCTCTATATTTTTTCCTCCTAGAGACTTATTCTTTGTTTCTTCAGCCTTCATGTATTCAGCCCAATATATATAGTTTGACCCATCAAATTTTACAACAGTCACTTGCACAAGCTCCTTTTTGTCCATATTTATAAGATTCAGTAATCTATAGATTATGTACCAAGTTTATATCAAAAATCAGCACATAGTCAATGCAAAGACTGATATGGACAGTGTGTAAGATAAATAAACTGACTGTAATATCAGTAAATGCCAACTGTGGGTATGATATTTCCCACAATAATACTGTCCTTCAACTTCACAACATCAAAACAGTGCTCCCAACTTCGCGTTTCTTCACAGCGAACCGCAGGAGCAGAACCAACAGCACTGACAAACCCTTAAACAGCTTGACAGCAACTAATACCCGACCCAAGATTGACCCAAAACAGATCTGAGTTCATTGCAGCTTCAGACTCTGCAACATCAAGCTGGAATACAAACAGTCACTTCCAAAAATGAAGCAAAAAGTCAAGCATACCTTGGTCAGATCGTATGCTGAAGCTCTGATACCATATTAGAATATCAAACCCAAACCAACATTAAACAAAAAAATGCATCTCTCAAAGTGAAATCTTCATTAGTCTACAAGCTGCTCTATTGCAGCAGCAGCAACCAACTAAACACAGTCAAAATAAGAACTGTGCAGTTCCTAAGGGCTGAAACCCTAACATAAAATACAGAAAAAAATATAAAGTATCTAACTGCCTCACTTACAAGGGGTAAAACAGTAAAACAGGTTAAAAGTTAAAACACATTACAATAAAAGTAGACAAGAATAGGCTTTCACTAAGAAGAAGCAGTTTGACTCAAGAATTTTAACACTTTTGAAGTCTTCTATCATTTTGAGACCCATATCAACACATAGCAGATCGGAATCATCGAATACCTGCAAACCTGATGGCTGCCCTACCTTTTGTCTGGGTCAGATAGAAAACAGAGAGAGGACCTTTTCTCACTTAGAATAGGCCACATATGCAGCTATAATTGAATGTCTATAGACCTGTTAGATGTAAGCAACAGAGTTCTTGTAGTAATTTCATCATTGATCCTTTTTACTTGGATGTGAAAGCATGCTCTTCTGACTAATAGATTTCTGGAACATTATGAATTATGTTCACAGTTAACACATACAATATGGCAGCAGTTCTGGAGGTGGACTATTTTCTTAAAGTTGCAAATATGATTTCTACCAGAGCCAAGATAAACAATATATGACACAGTCCACAAGCCGTATCACCAATGTATCAAAAAAACCATAGTGAAGCTAGAAGATTCTTAACCCATGGAGCATATTAAACAGCAACTAAAAACAAAGGGATAATTACATAAGTTGCTAAAGAGGAGAGGGGGTGAAGGGGGGAACAAGGGAATACACCTTTAAGAATAGTTTTTCCCAGGCCCGATCTGAGATCCGCTTCATCACTCCAAGTTTTGAGAGGGGTACTCTTTGATGGGAGCATTGAAGCATAATGTTGTTTATTTGACTGCAATAAGATAAACAAAATTAAACATGACATTTAGTGGATAAAATATCTGGAAAACTAAATTACACATTATAATGCCTTTATAAGTTATATATTTTTTCATATATTCTATTTATCTGCAACTAAGATATTTGACTTACGTAGGTTTCAAACTTTCAGCCCACTGTCGAAGCCAATCAGTTGAAATCCAGAAGTACAGATCCTTAGTAGAATTGACAGGTGCCAGGGAAAGAATAGTCCTCACTTCATTTTGACGTTCTTTCACTTCCATCAGGTGAGTCTGCTTCTTCAATTGATAATCCTTGCAAGCATTTTCATGCAACTGATTTAGTTTATTAATTTCCTCAAAAAGATACGTTGGAAGAAGCTCCTTGTATACTCCACCATTCAATTCCCCTTTCAAGTGCCACCCCAAGTTATCAGAAGCATTTCTTCTATGGTACATCAACATGTATGCATCTGGTGATGAATATGCTTCTAGGTTATCAGCCGTGGAGCTATCAGGTGGGAGAATTTGAGAGGCATCTCCTGAAGGCCCATTGCCATCTGAATCTGCTCCAGCACAAGAGCTTGAGGATCCTTCTCCAAAAGGATGAATTCCTAACATTGAAACATGTTCATCATCGAATTTCCACCATAAACCACTTAACTCATCTTTGATATGTGCCACATAATGGCCACTGTTAACAGCTGTTCCCTTGTGAATAAGAATAGCAGAAAGATCATACATCAGAACATCTGCTTGACTAGAACATAACCGTTGTCCCATCTCCAACAGTTTTGGAAAGCTAAAGTTTGACACAACCTTCTTCTTTGTTGTCGTCTGAAAAACGCACACAAAGTTAAGCAATTCAAACATGGCATGCTACCAATACAGTGGATCCTGGTGAGACACCAGATTAATAGAAAAGAAACCCCTCCACCAAAAAAAAAAAAAAAAAGATGTTATATGTTTCAAGGAATGAATACCATAAATTTTTAGGCACTAGAAAAGAACATACCTTCGGAAGAAATACATAGCGCTTAAGCTGGAAATTTAGAACAACTGGAAGTGTCTGTAACTTGATGCAGCGAGTAGCATCAACTCGGCATCCACATGACTCACAAAAATACTGATTTTCACCACTTAATTCTTCTGTACTCAGATAATCATCCAAGCTCTCATTTAAATTTTTGAAATCTTTAATATTTAACTCAAGTTCATAAAAGTCTTCGATCTTTGATGAAGCTGCCGAATCCTTCCCACATGTGGAACAGCTGAATAACAACCATTAGTACATCATTTAGACATATCAGCAGATAAGATAAAAAATCTAAAGGAAACTAAAGCACTCAGTAGTCAGTAATGCTAATTAATGTTCCGCCAACTTAAAATAGCTTTCAGAAGAAATACAGATCGAAAATACATAAATTTTTCCCTTGAGAAATATGCACATGCATAAACACATAGATGTGCATAGACAGCATAGTGCTGCAAAATGAAATTAGTTCTGATTAATTTACCAATTTGACTAAACTAAATTGCTAGTAAATTTGAATTCAATGGAAGAATTTTGGACAATTGCTTTAAAGGGATATCCACTTGAAAAAACTGATATAACCATTCTTTGAATATTCATCGCACTTTGCTGATTGTGCATTTACTTCAACAGTTTTCCAATAGTGGCCTTGCAAAGGTATTTCCTTTCTGATAATCGCCACCTCCTGCTTCAACACTTCCACATATCCACAACTCAGCAGAACTCATCATTTAGCACTGCCAAAGTGATCAGTGAAGTCAATTATTACAAAGACATTTATTGCTCCTATCCATGTTGGAGGCTTTTCACTCCTTTCCAATTCGTTCAAGTTCTCTTTCGACCAGTGAACACGTCAAAATTATAGCATTGTAAAAATTCAAAACAAGTTGAAGTTTTTCTTATGGTGGCATACGTTTCCAAGGTTATAAATTGCATTTTACTTCCTATTTTAGCTGATAATTTTTGTTTTGGTTATCTAAAAAGAAATTTGTTTGATCTGTAATATACAGTTGTGCTAAATTTATGTCACCATAACTCCATAACTCACGAAAGATCATAAAATGATGGGTTGAGAGCTGAGAAAGAAACACATGAACAAGTATTAAGAGATTCAAAAACTTGCGATGTTGCCACTGTCCCTGACCAGCCATGATCACAGGACAGGCCTGCAGGGCCAGGTGAACCAGTCTATCAAATTCATAGGAAAATCCACCTCACCTTTTATCGTCCAAGAACTAACCAATTGCAAAAGAACATAGCTAATAAGCATTTCTCATGAAAAACGTAGATTTGGAATGAAAATTCTTAAGCATCAATTGAACATTTATTCATCTGAAAAAAAATCTTAGGACAAAGTATCCTGTAAAGCTCAAGAAAGACAAACAACCTGATAAAACATAAAATTTGTAATAACTCGATAAAGGTCTTCAAATGCCTGATATCTGAAATACATATTTTAATGGCAGATCTTTTAAGCACCAAAACACACCTAAACAGGAAAAAATCATCTACAGTATTGTTGTAATTGCATACTTGAAAAGGCTGAGAGAAATTTTTAACCGTGAAAACATAAGTACCTTGTAAGACCAACTTCACGAAAGCACTGAATAAGTTAAATATAGGCACACCACTGAGGGAGTAAATATGCAAAGGCATTGATGCAACATATCTATTAAAAATTGTTCCACTCATTCTAATAACTAATATATCTCAGTAGGTGAATTATTTTCATAAAGAAAAAAACGTGATTCTGTAAGTTTCTCACCATGTAACATGAGATAAACTGCCACGAAACAAATCCTGTACCAGAGTTCGAGCTTTTGGAATATTTGAGGAAAGAAGACACCGTTCCAATAGGGAAAGCAGTAAGGTAAGGAACTCGTGACTATCTTGCTGCACCTCGTTGTCAAGATCCAATGTCTTAATGAATGGAGCTGAATCTATGAAAGCCTTGTTTCTGAAAAACAATTGGGAAAATAAGCGAGAAAGCTGGTCCAAGACAGGATATTGCTTTAAAATATCTGGCTCCAAAGAGAAAAGTCCATTTCTGAAGGTTGTGTTCATATAGAGGCACTGAAGTATGCTATTTGCATAGCAGGTAGCACCTAAATTTGTCAAACCCGCAGGTGAATCGTTCGGACAACGAAATTCATCTGCTGGATCTGGACCAAGTATAGTAACTATTTCAGAAGTTTTCTGCCATAAACCCGATTTTCTATGTCCATTCACAGGAGGTACAAGTCCACAAAAGCAATTTGGTGAGTCTTTCAAATTGATACGACATCCCTGACATACAGGTTTCCAGATCATGTACAGCTGATCAATGTCATCTTCTGTCACTTCACCAGTTAAATGTATTTTCCTACACAATAGAAAAAAAAAGGGACTTTAACCAAGTCTGATTGTTAGACGAGCCTTATATAATATTTGCAAGACAGGATGCCATACCTCAATATTGCAGAAGAGTTGTCACTAACATCACCATGCCTTGGTTTCTTATTTTTGCTCCGTGTTGTAGCTCCACTCATTGTCTTCGCCAATGTCTAAGGCTCATCTAACAGCACTACGAGTTTCAGGCAAACGCATTATTCCTCGAAGAAGATGGAGTTTCTTCTTCACAAAAGATGCTATATTCTAAATAAAATGACTTTTCCCCAGTTTGATATTGTTTTAAATCCCATTACTGGCACAACGTTGAAGGAGGAAAAACCAAACAAACAAACGAATGTGCATGATGCACCAACGGTAAGGACAACTTAATAATGTTCAATGACAAAAGGAAACCACAGATGGCATCTTAAATTACAATAACTGGAACTACCAGATTGAGTCAGGTAATCCAGAAATGCAAAATACACCCGATAAAGTTTAGGAAAACCATCTCTTGCTCTGGGAAACCATCTCTTGCTCTGGGAATTTTATCACAGCCCTTCAACTTTGTCCGTCCAAGCAACTGCAAGAGAGAAAGATGGAAGAAGAAATGAAACACGAATTATGCAAGCTAAATTTGAAATCTAAATGAAGAATTGCCATCATGATATATATCTAGAATATGTGGACAACATCAGTTCATATGATATTAAACTAATGATTATTATGAATTCAATGCAGTTTGATTTGTGATGGTATTAAGATCAGACACAAAGCTCGATCAAACAAACAAAAGAAACAAAAGGAGGAGAAAGTATGGAATGCAAATAAGTGCATGGAACTGTAGATGTTTTGCAGAGAAAGAAGTGTATGCATCGGCCGGTGATCATAAACATAAGGAGACCGGGTCACAGCATCAGCGGAGTGAAACACTAAATAAATGTCAACGCATGAACACATAAACTGTTTTACTCACAATCCAATGGAATGTGAGGAAGGATCCACCTGAAAATCAATTGTGGCCATTTCAGCCAATATTAAGAAAGAAACGCCACAGTTTGCTCAACAGAACTCTATAAGACAAGACGAGACATTTCACTCAGCTACAGACAAAATAACCACAGCATCTGCCCGCCTGAAGTATATGGCCGAAGAAGTGCAGCGGCGTAAGCGAAATGGCAATGCCACGTCTAAAAATTAAGAAGAACAGTACTCTATAAGACAAGACGAGACATTTCACTCAGCTACAGATAAAATGACCACAGCATCTGCCCACCTGAAGTAAATGGCCGAAGAAGTGCAGCGGCGTAAGCGAAATGGCAATGTCACGTCTAAAAATTAAGAGGAACTGACACGAATTAAAAAAAAAAAATCTGTTTATGCAGAAAAACCACATAATTAAACCCAAAAATAGCACAAAAGATAGCCCCCATGAAAACATCAGCAAGAGGAGGCGGTATTAACCTCATCTGCGATTTGAAAATCCGCCTCCAAAAGCAAAATCAGCTATAATGCAAGGAAGCAATAAGAAAAGAAGCCCAGAAATCCTAATGGAAACTTTGCAACAGAAAAGCTCTGACTTTCATCGTACGAACGCCCTAAGTTGGCAGCACCATCTAAAGAATTCCCACAAGCCACTCCTCTTAACCTGCCCTTCTTCCCTTTTCAGTTCCAGTAGCTACTCTACCGAACCTAGAGAAATTGCTTCTTTCTGCAACAAATGAGAATAACAAACGAAAAGAAGTACAAAAGCAAGGACAAACAATCGATGCAAGTGCAGCTTGAAATCAAGGAAAATTAACAGATAAAGATCACAATCTCTAGGGCAGAGTACAAACAGGTGAAAAGAGAAAGGGCAGAAAGGCGAAAAGACGATGGAATCAACAACTTCCATTTTTCGTCTTCGCGTAGAGAGAAAAATAGAGAGATAGAGAGATGCTTCACTTGATCTTAGCCAAAAAGGCGGAGCAGGAGAGAGAGAGATACCTCACTAGTCCGCGGTCAGAAGGCGGAAGGGAGAGGAAAGGGGAATGCTCCGCGTCTGGGGGGATGTTTCTGTTCGACCACTACGCGTCCGTCTGTCTTCTCCGTCCTCTCGAGTCTCGTGTCTGAGCGAGAGCGGGCTTTAATGAGAGAAACGAGAGGAGGGTCGGAGGAGAAGGACGGCGAACTCGGGTGAGCACTTGGGTCGGCGTTCGCGACGCACGATGTTCACCCGCCTGACAACAAAGGCTTTTCGTTGGGGTGGCCAACCGGGCTCCGACCTGCCACGTTTTCTCGCACGATGCATTTTCATCATAGTTGGCGTACTCGCTTGTCTGAGTCGCCGTCGTCCCGTTGCATCATGAGTCAAAAGAACTGTAGATTTAACACCAATTACATATTATTTTTTATTGTGCAACATAATTTACGAAATATCAAACACTTCATTAAATATATACAAATATTCATATTATATGTTATTCAGCCTTAGTTGGGACTTCGTATCTACTTATAAAAAAAATTACTATGAAAATTTATGACTTAACTGGCTGAGTTACTACTCGGTTAACTAATATGAGTTCGAGTCACCAGTTTGGTAGTTGTGTTTTTATATGTACATGTACATGTTCAAATATCATCTGCTGTCAATTAAGGCCGACTCGTTTGTTTAGAATATGCAAAAACCAGACCTTTTGTATCTTCTTCTCTCTAAAACAGTAGTTTTCTTTTGCTTACTTCCTCCTTTCATTTGCATGAGCTTTGTGATGGAGAAATTATTAACCTTACGTTTATCTTGCGGTAGTTGTGGTTTAAGAAATTAATATAACTATCTCTGTAATCGCTCGTGCTGCAAATACTTTTTATGAGTTGTTTATTCCAAAATGTTCTTAATAGGTGATTTAGTTTATATTTTATATATTTTACAGTTTTCTGCACGAAATTGTTGCTCAAGTAAACTTGATTTTTTATAGGTTTGATTACTTTGATGTTATCAAGTGTAAACTCATCGCATGCTAGTATCTCAGTTATGTTGGATGCTACACAGATTGCTATAGTTTATATACGTTTAAATTTTCGTTGCATGCGTTTGTTGGTTATTGTGAACCGCTACCATCAAGTGCATCGTTCTAGAGATTGATTCGCTTCAAACCGTTGTCACTTTGTCACGTATGATTTTAGAGTTTGTGTAAACCATTGCCATAAACCTGATTCTGAGATGTTTTATCAATTTAATGTTATGAATTATGAAACCATATCTCGCACAGTCATCTGCATCTCTTGCTTGCTATAATAAATCATTGTTGGCTGCAAGTCATGTTAGTGGAGATTGGTGCTGTTATGTATTTCATTTGTAGTAAAATACCCAATCGAATTCATAATGTCTTTATATATCAAGGTCTTAGTGTAAGTCACAATGATAATATTGATTATTGTAAGGGTTCAATTGCTTCAATATGAACAGTTAAATTGCAGATACAAGGATAGTTTTAATTTGAAGACAATATAAGTAAGCATATCATCTTCTAGTTAAATATACATATACGCGGTTGGAAATATGAAAAGATTGTAGTAATTATGCAATAAAACATTGTATAATGTACAGTTGCAATTGTAAATCAATGTATGCATTTGTTAAATATCATCTACATGGCTAGTTCTTGTGGACAATTTAAGTATTGCTATCATTTTTGTACTTAATTATCTTGCATGTATTGTGAATAACTTTTTGTGAGATATTAGCCATATAGTATTGCATGATAATATGGCTTCAATGACATTGTTGTACACTTGTGTACATAAATCGGTGTTATTAAGCAATAAATCAGGTAACGTAAGTCTGTTTACAAATCGTTGGTGTATAGACACCTTGTATAGGAAAAATGTTTTACGAATTTATATGCTTTCAAGTAAATCATTGTATAAATGCCAGTAAATTGTTAGCATGCACGCTTTTTTATCATTGCTTGTACGCATGAGTAAATTGTTGAGTGATATATACTACTTTCAGTTTAATGTCTTATGGTTGCATGGGTAAATAACTAATTGTGCAAATCACGGATAGGTAATGTTTATCATAAAGTATGTTACCGTGTGTGTGTGTGTGTGTGTAATATATATATATATATGCACACACAAGACGATATTTTACTTTATGGTAAACATTACACACACACCAGACATGTTCAACATCGGTTTTGATTTTTTTTCATGTAATTATCATGTGTGCATGCATTTAATGAAATGAAACAACCTGACCCACTCTCGCACCATACTCAAGCCTTTGGTTTGATGGATCAAAACACATTTCTTAGAATTTTTGGTTTAAGCTTAAAAAATTGTTAAGAACCGATACAACCAACTAATACTTAACAACCCTTTTACAAGTCACGCAAAATTTCTCACAATTTCAAATACAGAACCAAACTTTAAAAGTTGGGTCTTACATTTAGTGAGCTGAACGCCCTGTAAAAGTTTACCAAAAGCAATAGAAAATTGGTAGAGAAAATTGTCGTTGTGCGTAAATTGTTTGAAAGCAATTTATTAATCCATAGAATGCTTTTTATTATACATAATCAACAATCAATCGACACAAGTGGATCTTTTTGTCAATTAATACTTACAATTACTTTTTCACAAGCCATATCTATGTTTTTCACATTTTCAAAGGAATTTTTCAAACTATGATGGGTAAAAAAGTGTTTTATTCAACATTACATTTCTAAAACAATTAATGATAAAGTGTTGGTAAATTTAGTTCTGTATCTCAAAGAAGGCCAGGGTGGAAGGTTGTAGGAGAAAGCGAAAAAGGTCTAGTTCGTGATATGATACTCGAACCGACACTGAACCGTGATCAACAAGATCAAATGCCAGAGGCAAGATCGGCTTAAGAACGACCGACTGTAGGCAATTTAGAATCGGCTCTAGTATCCAATAGAAAGGGGGCCCGACCAATTTTAACATCAGATGTGTCGTGTGTGTGTCGAGAACGGCATTGCGGACTTGTCTATGTGCACTTGTTGATATTAACATTTCTTTTAGATGTAGTCTTACTCGGCACGCAGCACGGGTGCCATGGACTACATGCCCTCCCGCACGCCGCACACAAACACACAAACAATTGACTACATGTGTGCATGTACACACACATATACATATATATATATATATATATATATATATATATATATATATATATATATATAAAGACCCAACAAAATGGAATTTGAGAACAAAATTCTAGTGACAAGGCATCACCAATCAATGAAGGAAATGAAAAAAAAAAAGATATAAGAGAAAATTAAGCAATCAAAACATGAACAAAAAACAAAAATAAAAGTAACCATAACAATAACAAATGCAAGAGAAAGATGAGGATTAGAGAAAGAGCTAATCAGAAGTAGAAGTCACCGTACAGCCAATGCCAAGGGCATGATAGACATCTGTTTTTACAATGCATCTTGCAAAAGTAACACTTCCTGAACATTCAATTGCTGCGCTTTTTTCAAACCCTCTACCAACAACAAATGAACCAAGACTGTCAGCTAAATTGCCAATCGCTACTAACGAATGTGAGAGTGTGGAAAAGTGAAGGTCAGACTGCTGATGGGTACTCAATATCCATCTTGACTCGAACCCAAGCCCAAATACTGTGCATCATCTTATCGGGCCGGGTCTGGCCCCATAGTCTAATGGGTTGGGCTGGAGCTCTATACTCTACCCGTCGGGACCCCGGTAGGGCCGAAAGGGTTTTTTTTTTTAATTTACTTTTTATTTGAATTAGAATTTAGGGCTTGTTCTATTTCGATATTTTGAAGAATCAAAGTTTCGAAACGAAGCTCCTCGTCATTGGTCTCTGCCAAACTGCCTCGCCACCTCGCCGTCACACCCGCCTCCTTGTCGTTGCTGTCTTGCCATTGTCGTCGCGGCGTCGTCAGACTGCCCGCTGCCCAAGGCCGCATGCCTACAGCCTAAAAAGCAGCAAATGTCTGCTTGCTGCCCAACGCCACGCCACCTCTTCATCACGGGATCATTGGTAGCCAGACCCCGACCATCGGTAGGTCTGCTTCTTCTTCATCTACTTCAGGCGGACCGCTGGTAGTGGAGAAAGATTTCAAACTTCCAGTTTCTCAATGTCTCTTACATTTCTCCCCATTTTGTGCAGTATTGTGAATCCATTCACGTTTCTTTGAATCTCTAGTCCCTGCCTCGTGTCACCCTCGCCTCCTTCTTGTCCCTACTTCGCTGTCACCTTCTTTCTCCTTGCCGTCGTTGCATCGCTGTCATGTTTCGACCCCGTTCTATGCCGGGCCAGTCTGAAGCCGAATATTCCATCGGCCTGGCTAATTGGGCCGGCCGACCCACCCATCCTGAAGCCCAACCTTAAAGCGAGGCCATGAAAAGTAAATAATAAAAGAAAGAGCAAACTACAAGAGAAAACAATGTCCTGATTCTACAAAAGATACAAAGAAGACACTTAGTCAAGTGGATCTAAAGCGCGAAAATTGTTTAAATTGTTTATATGACAAGGAAAAAAAGGAAAAAAGAAGCTAAGCAAAAACCATGACAGGAGAAGAAGGGCAGAGAACCAAATGATGAAAAAGAGACTGATTCTAACTGCAAGGAAAGAAAGACGACTTCAACCAGCGAGCCTTGTAGGTGGGTAAACATCTATTGTTTAGCTGTTTAGAAGGAGGATGGAGAAGGGGAATAATGCTAACCCTAGATAGTCAAATGGCAGAGAAGAGGTTTTACAACCAAAAAGCAGGCTTTCGCAAAAGAAAGCGGTCATGGGATCAACCCGAAGGAGTGATACTTGGCACTTGCTGAGGTAGATGGAAAGCCAACAGGCAAACTAAAAAATCCAAAGCAAGAGGCCAAACTCTGGCAGTTTGCTGCCTAGAGGCAGTGCCAAAGACAAGGAAAGCATCTGCATACTAGATGACCGAAAAAACAGGCAGGGTAGGGAGTGGTAAAACATCGTGAATGGTAGAATCTGATGCAGACCGATAAGAAGGCACTGAAAGCTTCAACAGCGAAGTTGAAGTTGAAGAGAAGCCGAGAAAAGGGACAACGATGACAGAGACCACGACGCAAAGAAAAGAACTAACCAACACATCCAACTACGAAAATTTTTGGCCAAAACCAAAACTGTGGAGCACGAGAGAGAGAGAGAGAGAGAGAGAGAGAGAGAGAGAGAGAGAGAGATTATGAAAACTAAATGAAATAATACCTAACACAGAGACTATATGAGGGTGCTTGACAACTTCGGCTATGAGATCCGAGGTATTTGAAATTACTCTGAATCTCATATCTATGGATTAAGATCAAACCCTCTCCCATCCGACCTCAAATGTGAGGTTTTGGCCATAAACGAATGACTAATCTTTTTTTTTTTCGTACTCGTAAAATCCGGTCTTTGTTTACATACTGGGTTCCACATTAAAGGGATATTAAATCAGTCTCAGTTCTAGTAGGAACAGGCCAGGGGGCCGACAGGAGCCCTGCACCCCCACCGTCCCCCGCCCCCTTCAATTTTTTTAATAAAATTTACCCATAAATTAAAAAATTCATTTATTCTATATAAAAATTTTGAAAAATTATATTCCCACACCTGTTAAAATTTGAAACTATAATTTAGCCTCCACATAAAAGCTTTCTAGCTCTGACCTTGGATCCTCCATCACACTCTAGATGTGGCATATTATGCCTTCTTACCATTAGCCATATCTTTATAAATTACCTCAATTTTCCAAATATTTTTTGGGCAAAATATCAAAATCACACAACAAATTGACAATGCTTAAATTAAGATGCCCTAAATGAAAAGCAGACTAACACTGTTCATGGTTAAGTAAGATCCATTAAGTTTGTCTACGTCAACCGTAAAGTTTTCTTGCTTTACTTTCTAGCAATGATAAAAAAAAATATCACCTAACTAATAATTTTATTTGTTGAGAATAACTAATTTTGATATAGTTAAACCTGAACTAAGAATATTGTTTGGTATATATTATTAAAGAGACGACACAAACTAATCAGCATTATTTTTTTTGGACATGGGCATTTTCATAATGTTAGCTCATTAAGCAACTTAAGTTAGATAACTTTTCAGCTTAATTGACAAAAGGTTCTTCTATAGTATCAATGCAAAAGCTTAGGAGCATTTTCAATACTATGAAACAGTTATTTCTGCTTTTCATTTATGTCAAATAGTTATTTATAACTTCGAAAATTCGCATTTGTTTTTCAAAAGAAAGAGATTCGAATCCTTCACATCAGGGAAAACCCAACGCAGTCATCATTAATGACGCATTTTAGTTTAGCGTCAGTGACAGGTTGAGATTTTGTCTTACTGGACTCCCGATTAGGTTTGGCCATATCTGGATGTACCACTTAAAAAAACTACAGGAATGTTCTGTATATCTTTCTCGGAAAATTGTCAAAATTACAAAGAAAATAAGCACACTTCATGACCCCCTAACTTTCATATATTGTTAAAAATAGATCCAATTTTGTACATGGTTAATAAGAATATCATATGCTTGTTTATGTCAGTGACAAAGTTATCGATGTTCAATCATGCGTCTGTACAATTAGCCCATCAACCACGCCTCGCACTGGGTTGATAAAGATTACTACCAACGCATAAGTGAATGCCGGTCAAAATTTTACGGATGTTTCTGCAAATTTTGGTAAAACTAAGACCGACCATCGGGCTGATCATCGATCATAACCCTTACCAACGTTCATAGAACATCCGTATGGATTATCATCGACGTGTACAAAACATCGCTAATAATAGTATCGACGTTCGAAGACTACAACAATGTGCTCTTTAACTACATTCAGCACACGTAGGTGAACATTGCCTATTACGATGCATGGAGAGGAAATGTCGCTGATAATTTTCACCGACACAGTGTTAATCAACATCCAATGGAAACGTTACGTCGACCGTCACTGACAATTTTCACTGACGTCTCATGACCCAATCACGTAAAAAATCTTGGCTTGTGTGTATTCGTTCTTTTCTTTTTCCCTCTCTCTTATTTTCTGGTTTTTGCTCTTGCATTTTTGTTTCTCCCACAAGTGGAAACCCAATGAAATAAAGGATATGCGGGTACTTTTGTGATGAGCTATAAAATAAGATCAGAGAAGTCCCAATATGGCAATCGTCGATGATACGATATAGATTTGCATTTGTAGAGGATCAATGAGCCTCTATGACCTTCAGCGGTGGTGGGAAAGAAACATTAGCGAAAACTCAACAGAATCGACCATCCGTGCACACTATGATTGTGTGTCAATGGAGACCCGAGCTGGTCTAGCTCTATCTGGATCTGCCAATGAAAATTATTGTATTTTGCCGTATATTTCTTATGGGAACACCTATTTTTCATATAATGTGAAGAACAGACGTAATTTTTTTCATGGTTAATAAGAACATCCTTAACTTCGTATATGTCAAATCAAGTGTTAAGTTTACTTGTAGCATTGATAAAAAAAAAAAAAAAATTGCCCGAGTCATTTCCATACTAAAATAAAATAGCTAATGCGGATATAATTAAGCATGAACTAACAATATTATTTGGTATAGTTAAAGAGGCTACACAAACCAATAAACAGGAAATTTGTTTTCCATATGGGTACTTTAATCAATTTAGGTCGTAACCCAACTTAAGTTGAATCCTTGGCGCTTAATGGAATAAAGAAGGCTTTTTTTTTTGTTTTCATTTTAAAGTAATAATGCAAAGCTTATGGGTGTTTTTAACGATATTAAAAAGTTAAGTGTGCTTTTGATAATTGTCAAATACTTATTTAGAACTTTGAAATCTGCCTCTTTTTCAAAAGAAAAGATTCAACTCTTTTGTTATCCTACTTTAGTCTACCATGTTTATGGTCACTTCGCCTCTCACAATGTGCAACTCCAGAGTAAAGGTTTTCTTTAAGTATGAAGTCTTACCTAGGCAAGCATCACGGGGCTCTACTCTAAAAGTGGCCTGCAATTGGAGAACTGATGATCAATTGCTTGTTTGTTAAGGCCTTCATTGAATTTCTTAAACTGTCCTGTCAAATCTTACCTAAAAGGAAGCTGCCATGAGAAATCAGTACACAAATGGAATCAAAATATTATTAGTATTCCATTTATTTCCACTATGGATATTGAAGATGAACAATGAATTCAACATATGGTGAATTAACCAAATTAATGTATGAAAAGCAATAAAACAACATAAATGATGATTGAGTGTTTTGCATCCTTAATTGATTCGTGTGGTGCAACTTTGTTACCAATTTTTGCACTATAAATTGGATAGCCTAATCCTTCTCTACACAACAAAGCTGCCTGCTTTTGGCTTGATGGTATGTCGATGCTATTAACTATGTGATTCTAGAAGGCTAGTGAGGCATTGCTACTTGTTCCTTTCTTTCTTCTTATTTGCTTTCAATAGTATTCATGGTATTTAAAATCATGAATTGATCAATGCTACTCTAATATATTTTTTCCAAGTGAAAAGTTCAATCCAGAACCCTTTCATGTCTGTGCCGTTATACTATGAATTCAAATTGTGCAATGTTTGCAAGTTAAAAAGTGATATGGCATGAATATTTTCATTCCTCAAGACCCATCATCTTAATTTATTACATTGTCATCTTTTTACTAAAGAACATCATTGAGTTAAAAAGACAAACTACTTTTTATTATCTAAGTTGTAGCTTTTCATATTGAAAATTTTTCCATATTCAATCATATAAAGTTGAGTTTTACAACTGGTGTGTTACAACAGACAAAATTATCAAAATATAGATAAAAATAGTATATCGAGAACTCAAATGAAGAACTCTTTTAACTAACAATATAAGAAGCGGAATAGGTAATAATCCAATTTCTCTTTCTAAAACAGTGCATGAAAATTAAAACATGTAATTGCGCCTACACGATCTTCTACAAGGTGCTTTCTGTTATAGCTTTGTTAAAACTTCTTGCGTTGATGAAATTTGAGAGAGAAAACAGAAATTATGATTTACCAGCTATGTCACATGTGCAAGGTGTGGGTGCTAATGCTGGTTCAGATACATGTGCGGATGTGGCAATTTTGGATGATATCTATATGTATGTATATATAGGTAAATATTAGACCACTTTGGTAAGAGAAAAAAAATTAGACCCACCAAAATAATTATTAGTGCTTTTTTTTTTGTAATTTAACCTTATAAATTTGATCTTCAGATGTGAAAATGTATTAAGTTTTAGTTATTTTTGACATTAATAATGTTTACTAATAAAAAATACACAGCTTTTATAGCATCAGAATTGTCATAGTAGAAAAATCATTTTTTTACAAAATAACTTGAATTAAAACATAATTTATCTTAAAATAGTGTTTATGAACACAATAGGATGTTTGCATTTTGTTTAACATAACTTTCAAAACAAATTTAAGTGGCATGGTTTTAGTCTCTTATTCAAGTCATCTGGCATCTGCTAATTACTTGCTCTCTCTCTCTCTCTCGCGCACGCGTGCACACACACACACACATCTATTGTTTAATAGCCTTATTTATCTATATTTAAATTTTACCTCTTGTAAATTTGTGTATTAAGACTAGTTTATTTAGCTGGCCAGGCATCTAAAATGGTCAGGTTTGGCCCCTGCCCCCCACCAAACACACATAGGCTACATCCGATGCTGTGTTGAAACTGCACCAGCACCAGCACAACTGTTGCATCGACGTGGGTGCAACAGTAGTTTAGGTGCAACTATGTGACATAGTTTACCAGAATACATGGATCAAAGTAAATAAGACATGCCTGACTGGTTATTTTATTGTCAAGAAGAACAAACCTGACTGGTTACTATTTTGAAGTGTTATGCCTTGGCCAGTTGGTCCCTTCCACCTCTCTTTAATGTTTCTCCTAACTTTTTCTTTGTCATGTCCTCCATGTTGGCCTTGGCTTTTCTCTAATGAATGATAGATGATCGTAATGTCTATCTCTCTCTTTCTCTCTCTCTCTTATATATATATATATATATGCTGCCCCCTTGGAAATCTTTCCCGTTTAAAGAGGAGATGCATGTAAGTTTGACATGACACTACTGTTCTCATAAATACTATAATAAAGAGAACTAATTATCATACGTACATCATTTGTCAAAGAATGTAGTTCAGTTTATTTGAGCATTGTGTTTTAATAATGAAGTTGTAGGAGATGTAGCTCGACTCCCGTGAACCATAGAATCCTGTGAAACCTTTGTGCATCTTCTCTTTAAATGATAAAAGTTTTCACCAGGGCAGCATCTCATTGCGAAAAAGGAACTAGTAGCTAATATATATATATATATATATATATATATATATATATGTGTGTGTGTGTGTGTATATATATATATATATGTGTGTGTGTGTGCGTGTACATGAAGTGGCGCTACAATAATCTGTTATTAGAAAAAGGCCAAGGCCAACATGGAGGACAAGACAAAGAAAAAATTAGGAGAAACATTAAGGAGAGGCAGAAGGGGCGTCAAGCCATAACAAATGGTTGAGTAGTAATGATGATGGAGATATTAGCTACAAAAATAAGGAAGGTTCCCATTTTTAATAACGAAGAAGGTGTAAAAAATAACCATGGATGCATACAATTACATAGCACAGACATAATGAGACGGAAGGATCCCCCTAAAAGAAAAAACTGAAAAAAATAGCAAGTTGGACGGATGAAAAGGATAAACAAAGAGTAGAATGTAGGCGTTTATGCTGTTTCCAAGGTTGTATGGCCATGTATATGGCTATAATATATATTAGGCATTGGTAGGTCTGACTTTTGATCCTTCAAGTGTTGGCTTAAGGTTTTTTTTTTTTCTTTTTCCATTTTCAATAATTTTGCTTCTTTAGTTGAAGTTTGTAAATGACAGGCCCTTTACATAGATTGACGTTATTATTTTTATATATAGGTCTAGCAAGACATCAAAAGGAAGGGGACTGAAGCAAAATGGGGAGAGATTCTCTGGTCAGTAAAGAACCTCCCCAAGGCATGCTGGTTTGCTCATATAGCCAATTTCAACATACTGCCCACAAACAATAGACCTTGAATATTTGACATCTTATTAGCTTATAGATGTGTTTGCATTAGAATATGCATGAGGATCAGCGTCATACTCTACTGATTACTTGAACTTCTTCAATTAATTAACATCTGGAATTTTGATTAGTTGGATTACTTTATAAAGAATTCATACACAGGATTTCTGCACTGAATTTCAATGGTGGATTTGGTATGATTTATACATAATGAATTCCATCTCTCTTGTTGTTATGTTCTAATGCTATCTTTTGGGAAGTTTAGTGCCACCGTAACATGGTTGTTCATAAGGTGATGTTCAAGTCCTTCACAGATCCAAGGAGGTCTGTCAGACCTGTTCTGAAGTATTCCTTAAGCTGAACTAAAAGGACCAGGTTCTGCTTGCTATTAAACTCTGGATTAGTACAAAAATTCTTAGTCCCTGCTGAGTGATTCAGATTCAACAATGGCCAATGGTTCATTCAGATTCTTAGTCCCAAACTCTGGATATCTTGTTTAAGCCTGCATATGCAACAGTTATTTTTTCTTCCATGTGCATGACTATGCTTACTTCAATGTATTGACTCATGTAGAAGTTCTCTCTCTCTCTCTCGCAAGAAGGGGAGACCATTTGAGAACAAAAGCGTTTGATCTTCGTCATGGGCTGTAATGAGCTTATCTTATAAATGTAGAATGATCTTGTACTAAAATTTGATGCCAAAGCTATCATAAGGAAAACGGAGGCCTTCTTGATAAAACTCATGCTCTTACCAAGGCAGCTCAAATGAGAAAGAAAGAGAATGCAAGTTAAACAGTAACATTAACTCAGATGAAACTAATGGAATCATACAAAGAAACAAGCCCAATTTTTCCTTTTATCCCAAGAATTTTACAAATCAATGAGAAAAGAAAAGAAAAAAAGAGATTACAAGTTAAACAATTAATGCATACATATTGTTACAAGGAAAGGCCTTCAATAGAACTGAATAGCTCTATAATCTGCAACATTTTTTATTACTCTACAAACATAGTTACATATGAAAAGTGTCTAATCTCTACATGCATATGTTTGTTTTTATGCATGTAGAGAACGAAAGAACTCAAATAGTTTGAAATTACACTCATTCCCACCGTTCATAACCATTTAGCTGAACCCGCTGAATAAGTTTCTTGTTGCATAAGTCCCATTCTTCCCAACCTTGTCCTCCCTGTTGTCCGCAAGCCTCTTGTTTCATTCATTCTCCATCATCTGTCAAAATCTGAGAAATGGAATAGAAATAGACACATGGCCGAGGCACACACACACAAAGAGAGAGAGGGAGTGAGTGAGATTTACATGTTTTGAGTAAGTTAATCAGATATAATAATGACGTTGTCTTCTTTTGTTCTTCACTCTAGCTTCAAGGAAAGACGGTTGTTGTTGTGCGCGATGTCTGCTACCGCAAGCATTGACATCATTCAGCAAGGGATTTGTGGATAGAGTTTAACAAAAACTGAGTATGAAAAGTTGAAGGTGAGTGAAAAAAGAGCCTCTTCCTTTTTCATTCATTTGATGAATGGATATTTATACATTGCTGAGAAATAATGAATGGAAAATAAAATTCTTTATATTTCGATACAGAAAATTACAATAAGATTCCAAGAGCAACCAAATAGTTCTGGAATGTTCCACAATCTGCCACATCATCAATTCTGTTAAGATATTTTGAGCCAGCCTTACAAGACGGCAGGTCTTCTAACAGATATTCCAGCATGGCGGCTGAGTCATATTAGCATCATTTGTAAAATTCATGGTGAATAATCTTCAACACTTTCCTTCAAACTGGAGTATGCAAATCCAGCACACCTAGCTTGGATTTTTAAAACTGAAACTGCTCCTTTGCTAGAGCTTTTGTAAACAAATCGGCAGGCTGAAGCTTTGATGATATATGTTCTGCTTGACTTATATGATTTTTAACTAAATCCGTCACATAGTGATAGTTAGTTTCCACATGCTTTGTGCGCTTGTGGAATATTGGATTTTCAGATATATGTAGTGCTGCTTTACTATCACAATACAATTCTGCTGGAACATTATGAATGACCTTAAATCAAGAAGAAGCACTTTTAACCACACTACCTCACAACCCGTATTATACATAGCTCGATATTCAGCTTCAGCTGAAGATCGAGATACTGATTGTTGCATTTTTGTCTTCTATGAAATCAAACTTTTTCTTAAATAAATGCAGTAACCACTAACTGATCTTCTAGTTTCTTTACATGCCGCCCAGTCCACATCACAATAAGTAACCAGCTGCAACTTAGTATTAGCATATAACATGATTCCTTGACCAGGATTAGCCTTCAAGTATCCCACAGTTCTCAAAGCTGCATTTAGATGAACCTGTCTAGGATTGTGCATATATCTACTAAGCACATGAACTGCAAAAACTATATCTGGCCTAGTGATGGTCAAATATATAAGTCTTCCTACAGGCCTTTTGTACACAGATGGTTCCTTAAGAACTTCACCTATTTCATCACAAAAAATTTGTTTTTGTTCTAAAGGACATCAACTGCTTTGGCATTTAAAAGGCCGACTTCATCCAGGATATGACATGCATATTTACGTTGTGATAGAAAAATTCCATGCTTTGTTCTTGTTAATTCAATGCCTAAAAAAATACTTAAGTGGATCAAGGTGCTTCATATGAAGCTTGCTGCTTAAGTGTTTTTTAAATAATCTAATCAGATTTTCATCATTTCCTGCTACTATCAAGTCATCTACATAGACAATGACAGCCATATAGCAATTTTTGTCGAGTAGTGTGAAGAAAGAATAATCTGCTTTTGATTGACTAAAACCATAGTCTACAAGTGCTGTGAAAAACTTTGAAAACCAGTTTCTTGGCGCTTGTTTAAGCCCATGTAATGATTTTTTAAGCTTGCATATTCTAGTCTCACCTTCACTATCATAGCCGAGAGGCAATGTCATATATACATCTTCATCCAAATCACCATCTAAGAATGCATTATGGACATCCATTTGATGCAGCACCCAATTGTTTTGGGTTGCAACAGCAAGCAAAGTGCTCACCGTGACAAGCTTCGGCACCGGAGCATAAGTGTCATGATAGTTAAGGCCTTCAACTTGGCCATAACCTTTGGACACAAGCCTTGCTTTGAATAAAATTATATTTAATTTCGTAAACCCACTTACACCCTATGGGTTTTACGCCTTTTGGAGCATGCACCAGATCCCATGTTTCATTCTTTTCTAGTGTTTTAAGTTCAACAGCCATGGCATCATGCCAACATTGATGCTTAACCGTTTGACTGAAGGAGCATGGTTCAAAATCTTTAGTGATGGCCACTAGAAAAGGTTTATGAGGTGTAGAGAAACTCTTAAAGGACATGTAGTTAGATTAAAAAAAAAAATACTACTGTGTTTTGACTCACATGGTGATGGAGCAGGTGAGTTACAATCAACAACTCCAATTCCACAATAAAAGTCTTTGAGTAGGATTGATGGTATGTGTTCTCTTTGAGAGCGACCCAAGATCAAATCTGATGAAATTTCATGGGCATTCTCACTTAGTTCAGGCTGAGTTTGCAAAGATTCAAAAGGGACAATGTTGAACTTATGTTTGTTGCATCAACTATGTTATCCAGCTCTTGATCAGGAATAGAAAGAGGTAACAAAACAATAGGCTTTTCATCATTATGATCTTTGAATGGAAAGACAAATTCATAGAATTTTACATCACGACTTGACATAATGTTATGAGACTCAAGATCATATACTCTATATGCTTTTTTGGCCATATAGATACCTCAAGAAAATGCACTTTCGAGCTCTTTGATCAAATTTGTATTTTGGCATTACATTGGTGACATAACAGAGACACCCAAATACACAGAGATGAGAATTCGAGGGTTTTGCACCAAATAATATCTCATATGGAGTCTCTCCTTGAAGCACAGGTGTGGGTGTTCTATTAACAAGATACACAGTTGTAAGCATACATTGATCCCAAAATTTCAAAGGCAGCGTGATTTCTTAAACATCTAACAACATCTAATCGATGTCTATGTTTACGTTCAACCACCCCATTTTGTTGAGGTGTTGACGCAATTGTGATCATGCAAGGTACCTTCAACAAGTAAAAAATTTTGCATTTCATTTGAAAAGAATTCAGCTCCATTATCTATCCTAATCCTTTTAATAGATATATGAAACTAATTTTCAACTATTTTAAAGAAACATTGAAGAAAGTATTTTGTTTCATCCTTGTGCTTCATGAGATAGTCCCATGTGGCTCTTGAATGATCGTCAACAATTGTGGGAAAATATTGAGCACCTGAAATAGACACTTGACTATAAGGACCTCAAATGTCACAGTGAAATAGATCAAACAAGCACTCAGATTTAGTATTACTAATCGGAAAAAGCAAGTGAGCTTGCTTAGACAAGCGACAAACTTCACAACTAGTTTTTGACATTTCTATGGAAGGATCAAGAGCTGAAAACATTCTATTTTTGCAAACTGAAGGGTGACTAAGCGTTAAATGCCAGAGTTCAATTTGTGTGCTGGTAAGAGACAAAGCTACAAGTTTGCTCACAGTTGGTTTAAGGAAGTAGAGTTCATTTTGCATTTCACCTACCCCATTCATCATTTTGGAGTTTTGGTCCTGAATGTAACATTTGTCACAAGCAAAGCAAACATAGCAGTTAGATGACTTGGTCAATTGACTAATGGACATCAGATTATATCTAAATTGCGGTATGTAGATAATATGTTTAAGAACTAGTTGATCAGAAAATTTTAGTTTACCCTTATGTGTGGTATGAACAAGATTGTTATCTGGTAAATGAATGGGATAAGGAGAGTTAAGTTCAGCAACATTGGTCATGAAATTCAAAGAGGAGGACATATGGTCATTGGCACCACTATCCAATATCCAAACGTTTGGATCAGAAATAGACATACCAGCAAAGTTAAGTTGAGATGAAGAAGAAATCAAGACAAATTTCTCCTTAAGAAGTTGTTTGAACTGATGGCACTCCTCTAAAGTCAAGATACGCGCTGCATCTTTGATGACCTCCTTTCCATGGCTTACTGTTCCTGCAGCACTATGAGCAGTCCTTGCAACAAAATCATTCATACCAGAAGCAATGTTAGTCTGGTTGAGTGGTTTATCCTGTTTGTATTTGTTTCCTTTGAAGTTAGGTGGAAAGCCATTTAACTTATTAACACCTATCTCTAGTATGCCCTATTGCTTGACAAAAAGAACAAGTGGGTTGTGGCCCTTTCTTATTTCTATTTCTGTTCACTCTAAAATGTGAATTAGCAGCCAGACTAACATGATCAGTTGGAAACTGAACTCTCGCTTCTCTTTGTTTTTCCCCTTGCGACATTAGATTATATACTTTTCCAATTGTAAGCAACTGTTCAATCAAGAAAACTTGTCCGTGAATCACATTATATGTCTCATTCAAGCCCATCAAAAACTGTATTACCTTTTCTTCTTATTGTCTACCTGATACTTCTTTCAACGCACCTGATGTGCATGGTGGCAAAGGTTCATACGATCCCAACTCATCCCACAATGCCTTCAATTTGGCGAAATAAGCAGCAATAGAAAGCATACCTTGAGAGAGACGATTGATTTCAGACTTCAACTGCTACTATTGGGGAGCTATACTTTGTGTAAAACGTTCTTGCAGATCCAGCCAGACCTCCCTTGCAGTGGTGGCATAAATAATACTACTCTCCAAATGCTTTGATAATGAGTTAATGATCAATGAGAGAACCAAGTCATTGCATCGCACCCACGACTGATACTCTGGTGCTAAGGCAAGAGGTTGAGGAATACTACCATTGACAAATCCCAACTTGTTTTTAACAAAGAGCGCCATTGTCATGGACCTACTCCATGTGGGATAGTTATCTCCCGTGAGCGGCTGGGACACAAGCACAACACCAGGGTTGTTCGAATGGTGTAACTAAAAGAGATTTGAAATATCAATGGCATTTGATTCATCGGTTGGAATCAAGGGTGTGTTTTGAGCCATAATGGAAATAGTGTAGAGCAACAACAAAAGAAAAAGAACCAATGCAATAGAGTGCCAAAGATAGAAATAGCAAGCAATCTGCAAATATTAAATGTACCACAGATTGGAAGGAAGGATGCAAGTCAGAAAAGGAGCCTGCAAAAATTCAAGCGCAACTGATTTTGCACAAAAACAACACTTGCTCTAATACCATGTAGACAGAGTTTAACAAAAACAGAGTATGAAAAGTTGAAGGCGAGTGAAAACAGAGCCTCTTGTTTTTTCATTCATTTGATGAATGAATATTTATACAATGCTGAGAAATAATGAATGGAAAATAAAATTCTTTATATTTTGATACAAGAAATTACAATAGGATTCCAAGAGAAACCGAATAGTTGTGGAACGTTCCATAATCTGCAAGTCATCAATTCTGTTAGGATATTTTGAGCCAGTCTCACAAGATGGCAGGTCTTCTAACACGTATTCCAGCATGGAGGCTGAGTCATATAAGCATAATTTGTAAAATTCATGGTGAATAATATTCAACAGGATTGTCTTCATAATTTCTTGATTGTGAGATAATTCTGTGAAGGAGTGAAGCCATGAGCAGTGGTGGCTTGTAAGGGAGGAGATTCACAACAAGGAGGTGGGTGGTGGTGGGCAATGGTGATTAGGGATTTGCAAAGTTCGTATTTGGTTGGTAACATGTCCATAACCTTTCTACAACACGGATGAAGTGCTCGTTGATATCCGACATAGCTCTAACGGAGGGGTTTTCGAGTGCATTATACTTCACAAATTCACATAGTTGTTATTCAAATATTTTCTAACTACCAGTTTACTCTGCCGTTTGAACATCAGTTCCTTGGCTTAATTGGCAATGTCAGACACATGATTTGGGCAATTAGTTAGGGGTGCAAAGCTTTTTCAAAATGATTCGTGAGTAGGTCTTTCTATGTATGCATTTTACCACGTGGTATCGGTATTAGTGAGTTCTAAGATCTATAGCAAAAAAACAATTCAGTTTTACAAACTGAAGATGGTTATATGCAGACTCAACTTTTTCTCGTTACAAATGGGTCAGCAAACCAGGTTATTGAACTGAAAAAGACAAGCAGTAAATATCTACCCACAAACAAAAAATGGAGAAGCTCTCTCTCTCTCTCTCTTTCTCTTATTCTTTTGAAAGCTTGGTGTGGCCGGTGCCGCTTGTCCCCGTCAACATCGCTGCCGCTACCAAGGCCACTGCATTATCGATCGCGGGAGGCACCCTGCTGTCCATCAATCGGGCAAGAAGCCCTTCTCCATCATTGATGGTGAGTCGCTGGAATGCAGCGACGAGAGAAAGGGCAGGATAAGCTGAGGTAGGGCCTTCTCCATCCTTGATGGTGAGTCGCTAGAATGCAGCGACATGAAAAGGATCTGGGGTAAGGGCGGCACTGCTAGGGCTAGCTCGGCCCGACCCATTTGAAATGGGTCAGGCCGTGCTGATGGAATATCGGGCCTCAAGTTTGAGTTTCCTGAGGCCCACCCCGGCTCAGAAAAGAAGAGGGAGAAGAAAAGGGGGGAAAAGAGGAGGGAGAAGAAAAAGGAGTGAAAGAACGCTCATTTGGAGAAGCGAAAGAAAAACTAAGGAAGAAAAGGAAAAACAGTGAGTTCTCTCTCTCCCTCTCGTGCTCTCTCTGCTCTCTCCCACCTACCTCTCCTTTTTGCCC
This sequence comes from Nymphaea colorata, assembly GCF_008831285.2. Lineage (NCBI taxonomy): Eukaryota > Viridiplantae > Streptophyta > Magnoliopsida > Nymphaeales > Nymphaeaceae > Nymphaea > Nymphaea colorata. The sequence goes on from NC_045144.1 coordinate 8,541,537, forward strand.
ACACTCCCTCACTCTCAATCTCTCTTTCTCTCATGGCTAGAACTTTCATCTCCCTCCCTCCCAATCGCTCCCTCATGAATCCTCTCTGCTCTCCCTATCGCAGCCCGCAGACAGACCCTCTGCCTCTCTTGGTTTCCTTCCAATTCTTTCTCAGCCAGTCCTTCCCCTCGCAGCTGCACCTCCTCCTTCCTTCCTTCTTCCTCTAGTATAGGGCCACCACCAACATGCCGATTGCCACCACAGCGACCACATCGCCTGCTGATATACCGATGACCACCACAGACACCAGTGACTTGGTGTCATTTTCCCTTCCTTGTTGCTGTTTTTGGGTTGCTCAGACGTCTCTATCACTTTTCCCATTGCTAAAGGGCAGGGAACGAGGTTGAGAAACAACCAAACATAAAACCCTAACCTAAGTTAACTATTTTTTTTAGTTATAGTCGGGCTTCACGTGCCCCTAACAGTCACGATTTCAACCCTAGGCCTGACCCATTTAGTACCGGGCTCGATAACATAAGCTGCTACCATGCCCGCCGCATTATAATGGCGGGAGGCACCCTTATGTCCGTCAATCGGGTAGGAAGACCTTCTCCATCATGGTTGATGAGTCATTGGAAAGCAACGATGAGAGAAAAGGGGGTTAAGCTGGGGTAGGGGCTTCTCCATCCTTGCTGGTGAGTCGCTGGAATGCAGCGATGAGAGAAAGGGCGGGATAAGCTGGGGTAGGGGCTTCTCCATGCTTGATGGTGAGTCGCTAAAATGCAAGAGAGAAAGGGTGGGATAAGTTGGGGTAGGGGTTTCCCCATCCTTGATGGTGAGTCACTGGAATGCAGCGACAAGAAAAGGATTTAGGGCATGGGCGGCACCACTAGGGTTGGGCATCAGGCCAGGCAGGGTTGGCCAGCCCGAGGCCCAGCCCGTTTTTAAATGGGCCAGGCCGTGCTGATCAAATATTGGGCCTCGGGCTTGTGTTTATGCCTGAGGCCTGGCTGGGCCCAGAAAAGAAGAGGGAAAAGAAAAAGGGAGAAATGAGGAGGGAGAAGAAAAAGGAGTGGAAGAACGATCGTTTGGAGAAGCGAAGCGGAAGAAAAAGCTAAGGAAGAAGAGGAAAAATGGTGAGTTCTCTCTCTCCCTCTCGTGCTCTCCCCCACCTACCTCTCCTTTTCCCACAGTCCCTTGCTCTCAATCTCTCTCTTTCTCTCCCCGCTAGAACTTTCGTCTCTCTCCCTCCCAATCGCTCCCGCATGAATCCTCTCTGCTCTCCCTATCGCAGTTCAACGAAGATAATTGAACAACAAAAGGGAAGGTTTGAAACCGAGATAGACAGAGACATTCATTTTCTTTTGTTTCCGCGTGCAAATCAAACACTTGTCTGCAGGGGCGGAGGGAGACCCGGGCCCACCTGGGCCATGGCCCGGGTGAGTTTCTGAGAAAAAAAAAATCATATTAAAAAAATTAGTTTTTTTTACTCTGGCCCAACCCGCAGATGGACTTGGCTCGACCCGAGATGGTCTTGGCCCGACCCGTCTTTCATCCCTTTCTCTCTCGCTCACTCCCTCTGTGCCCTGCCCTGTCCTTTCGCCCCTCTCTCTCCCGTTTGGATGGTCCCCTCCTCTCTGGCCCCTCTTTCTCCCGCTTGCTCGGATGGTCCCCTCCTCTCTGGCCCACAACTGTAGAAGATAGCAGGGCCCTTTCTCTCACAGTCTCACGCCCTCTCTCTTGCTGGCTCCTCTTTCCCTGCCCTGGCCCACAATCACACACGCTCGCTCCTCTTTCTCTGCCCTAGCCCACAATCACACAAGTCGCTAGATGCTAGCTCCTCCTTCCTGCCTCACTGGCTGCCCTGGCCCACACCACAAATCCACAATCACAGCTCTCACTAGTCGTTGCCTGCTGGCTCCCTCTCTCCTTGCCCTGGCCTGGCCGGCTGGCCCACAATCTGTTGCTTGATTTTGGAGACTGATGAAGCAGGGTTTGGGAATTTCTTCTTGGTTGTTTTGATCCAAATAGCACATTTGAGGACAGAAATCAGATAAGGCAGCGCAGGAGGTACTCTAGTTTTCTGTGGCTAATTAGTATTTTCCCTATGTTTCTTATCTACACTACAGTAATTTCTTGAAGAAGTTTAGAGGATATTTCTTCAAGTGAAGTGTTGCAAACATTAGACAAGTAGAATTCTTCGTGTGGAATGTCATTTTGGCATTCTGACTCTATGAGGTTACCATTAGAATGCCAAGAAAGGGTGCTCCACATTTGGAATGCCACAGATGACAGAACAGATACTCCATGTAATTTGTGAAGCATCCGTTCTATTTGATGCAAGCGCAGCCCCTCTTGGGGCTTTGCTCATTCCCATCATGTTTCTGCCATTCCAGGAACAGAAAATCAAATGTTCTTCACAGTTAGGTTTGACTACCTAGAGATTAGTAAGAGATTCAAAACTGCCTCTGCATTACTTTTTTCCTTAAGCTACGCTGCTACAGTTCCGGCTCATGGGAAAGATGGCTCCCAAAAAGTATCCTCCACAAGGTCATGGTTAATGAAGATTGCAAATGGCTGGAACTGGTATACGGATTTTGCCATTTTGGCGGTACCAAATTTAGCTTCATTAAACCATATTCTAATTTACCTGTCCAATTAAGATCCAACCATGAACCATGGGCAACCCGCATCTGTTTATGACAGGCGATGAAATCCATGCCTTAGTGCAGTCCGCTAGAGGCAGATGTCAATCTTACCTATTTCCTTAGTTCCATTGGTTTAAACACGGTGGCTTTTGTAGAAGTGCAGTTCCTTTTTTATCAGACTTTGTCCATTAATGACCAAGTCGCAGAGCTATCATCTTCTTACGAACAATGGATGCTTTCAAGTTTCAGAGGATCATAAATACTAGAAGTCAACAAATTTACTGCATAATTTTAGTACTTGAGGAAATTTACAAATGCTCTCTTCTCTTGACGTAGTTTGTGATGTGTGGAACGTGTAGTATGCAACCCAATTTGATTTCCTAATTATTACTTTCTTCTAGTGCTTGGCCTGCTCTCGTTGTGTATAAAGGTGTGGGAGCCCAAACCAGAGAGGTGGACAAACAGTAGTTCATCTGCACAATGGTAATTTGTTCATTAACTTGCATTGTTCAATGCATAAAGATGGGAATTATTTGCAATAGTTATCTTGCGATAAACCCTCTGGTAATGCAAACCTTGCCACCACCATCAACACAGTGGAGATCAAATCACCAGCTACTACTTAACAAAGTGACATGAGGGTATGACCATTCATTACTTGCAAGTTGAAAGTGTACAATCAACAATACATTGACCAGGCCGATAGGCTAAAATGTCCAGTTCATACTGCTTAATCTAAGAGTTCACGGCTAGAAATTTTCAGATCAGAAGTTGGGAGCATTTTGTACCGCAACCTTTTGATTTTTGAAGAGAGTAGATGCACGACATAGACTTCATGACAAGCCAACAAGGGAAAGGTAGTTTCCATTTTCAGTTTTCTTCTCCTTTCTATTTTTCTAATTTTTTGCTGCATTGACTTTTTTCTTTTACTTCTCAAAGCTGTGCATTGTGCAGGTGAAGCAAGCTACATCATTAAGCTACATCATTAAATAGAAGCACAAGCATCCCTCAACTGGATGAAAGAGATTCATTTTTAGAACAAATTTGAGCCAAGGTCCTTAAAGCTGTGTATTGATTTATAATGTTTGTACAGTTATAAACTTATAATATTAGATATATAACAGTTATATTCTACTTAACATCCGATATTTGTTTATAGTTAGGACGGATGCCATACATAAATTCGTAATGCTTGCATCTTAAATTCGTAATGCTTACATCACAGATTCGTAGTGCTTGCATCTTAAATGTTGTCAATAAAGTCGGAACCCCTTTGAGATCCTTGGACTTGAGGCATTTTGAGGATCTTAAATCCATACTTTTGAAATCTATACATGTTCGGTTCCCTTGGATCCTTATTGGAGATGGTGGCTTCTCAAAAATGAAATACCATGTTTGAGAAGCCCCTGCTAGACTAATCCTTATTAGGTTTGCATTAATATGTTCTTCAATTTTGTATGTTCACATTTTTTTTTATTGTTTGGCATCATGAGATCTTCATATGTTGTTTGCATTGTGTTATGTTTATTGGGTTTGTATATATCTAAAGTGTTTAAATGTTATTGTATATTTTAAATTTCAGGTTTTTCATGCTAGTTTATTGAGAAGAAGATGAAAAATATTCAAGATTATTTCAAGAAAAAACAAGTTATTGATCAAGAGAGAAAACCAAGAGGAAATAAACCAAAGGGGAGAAAACAAAGAGGGAGAAAACCAAAATGTTGGTTGTTCTAGTCCGAAAGCTCTTGATCTTGTTCTTTGTGACTCAGATTCTCCACCTTTTAAGTATTCAAAAATTGAAACTGCAGAAAGCATCGTGCGTTATCCAGGGTTGCGGCGTCCTATATGGGAGATATCAGTAAATGAGAGAGATGAAGTTAGGTGAGCATATATTAATTATGGGCCATATCAACACAAACTTCATAGATATCCAGTGTCAGGTCCTTCAAGTCATCCACGTAAATTTCAAGCTTCATGGTTTCAAAAATTTCCATGGTTAGAATATTCTCCCAAGACAGACAGTGCATATTGTTTGTCGTGTTATCTCTTCAGTACTCCATATTCAAATGACAGTCCATTTATTACTGAAGGATTCAGAGTTTGGAAGAGGGTGGGTGGTAGTGAGAAACAATGTGCATTTCGTATTCATGAAGAGACAAGTCAAAATTCACCTCATAATATGAATGTGAGTGCATTTAATGACTTAAGTCGTCAAAGCAAACACATAGATAAAATGATTGGAAAGCAAAGTTCAGAGCTTGTTCACAACAGCCGCTTGAGATTGAAGGCATCTGTAGACGCAATTCGTTGGTTAGCATTTCAAGCTTGTGCTTTTAGAGGCCATGATGAAAGTTCAAGTTCAATGAATCAAGGTAACTTTATTGAGTTCATTAAAACTTTAGCTAGTTATAATGACAAAGTTGTACAAGTTGTCTTGGATAATGCTCCAAAGAATGCTAAATATACATCACCAACAGTTCAGAAAGAAATTTTACATATTTTTGCAAGTAAAGTGAGAGCTAAAATTATAGAAGAAATTGGTGATGCTAAATATTGTATTATTATCGATGAAGCTCGAGATGAGTCCAAGAGAGAGTAAATGGCTGTTGTTCTTAGATTTGTTAACAAGCAAGGTCAAGTTCAAGAGCGATTTTTAAGTGTTGTGCATGTAAGGGATACTACAACAATTACTTTGAAGAATGTAATTTCTACTTTGTTGTCTCAACATAATCTTAGCATTCAAGATGTACGGGGTCAAGGATATGATGGTGCTAGTAATATGCAAGGTGAATTGAATGTATTGCAAGCATTAATTTTGAATGAATGTCCTTATGCATATTATGTTCATTGTTTTGCTCATAAATTACAACTTGCACTTGTTGCAGCTTCAAAAGAAGCTTCAAAAGAAGTTGGTCATGTTCATAAATTTTTTGAACAGTTAACATATGTAATTAATGCTGTTAGTGCAAGCAGTAAACGTAATGATGAATTGCATGAAGCTCAAGCAAATGAATTTGCATTTAGAATTGCTATAGATGAACTTGAAACTGAAAGAGAACTTAATCAAATTGGATCACTACAACGGCCTGGTGATACTAGATGGGGATCTCATTTTGTGTCTGTGTGCAGTTTATTAAAAATGTTCAATGCAACATGTGTAGTATTGGAAAATTTAAGAGACAATGGATCAACATCTCAAATACAGGGTGAAGGTCTTTCAGCTTATGACATGATAACATCCTTTGACTTTGTATTTATTTTACACTTGGTACAACAAATTTTGGGACAGAGTGATACTCTTTGTCAGTCATTGCAAAGGCAAAGACAAGACATTTTAAATGCAATGACTATGGTAGTTAATTAAAAAAAGTTCCTACAAGAACTCATGGAGAATGGTTGGGATTCATTTATAGAGACTGTGGGAGCATTTAGTATGACACATGATATCCCTATTCCAGATATGGATGCTCAATATTTTGTCAGAGGATCACGTTCTCGTCGTGAATGCAATTTTATTATAGTGAGACATCATTATCATGTCGATATTTTTATTGCTGCTATTGATTCTCAACTGGTAGAGTTGAATAGTAGATTTAATGAAAATTCTATGGAAATACTACGTTTGATGTTGACATTCGACCCTAGAGAACAATATGAGTCATTTAATGCACAAGATGCATACACTCTTGCAGAGAAGTTTTATCCTGAAGATTTTCTAGACTCAGATCTTATGAGTTTAAATTATCAGTTGATGCATTATAAGAATGATATTTGTCATCATCCAAGTTTTCAAAATTTGGGTACACTATCAGATGTATGTCAAGCAATGATACATAGTAAGAAAAGTGAAGGATATCCTTATGTATACAGGTTGCTTAGTCTCATTCTAACACTTCCTGTCTCCACAACAACCACAGATAGGACTTTCTCTGCTATGAAGCTTATTAAAACAAGGTTGCGTAACAAAATGGAGGATGAATTCTTTGCTGATTGTTTGCTTTTGTATATTGAGAAAGAAATTGCCCAAATGTTTGATTCCAATGATATTATTGATGCCTTTTACAAGATGAAAAGCCGTAGAGCACAATTGCAATAGGTAAAATATTTTGTTGCATCATTTTTATGTTAATGTTTATTTGAGTCATTATTTAGTTTCAATAATAAATGATGTAGTTTTTGTCTATATTTTATTGTGCAGGTGAATGAATGATGATATGTAACTATTTTCAATAAAAACAGAAGAAAAAACTGATTGTGTTACATAGAAAGAATACAAAACGGCTTGTTTTAGGTAAGTAACATGTTTTGATTTTGGGGTTTATAGATGTATTTGTTTGCTATATTTTGAGTTGTGATATTTGTATGTCCACCTTATGCTCACTGTTTACACTTACGCCACTGTAATAGAAATAGAACACCTTATCTACTGAGGACAGGTCGCGCTTTGTGTTAATGACACAAGCAATTATTAAATGTACCGTAGGACAGGTCGCGCTTCACGTTCATGACGTGGGCAATTGTATACGACATATGTTCAGTTTTACTATCCTGTGGTTTGCAAATATGATCTAAAGTGTATAATAATAATAATAATAATAATAATAATAATAATAATAATAATAATAATAATAATATAATAATATAATATATTATATTATATTATAGTTCATTGGATTGTTTGGCCCGCCCCTGAGAAAAATCCTGCCTCCGCCCATGCTTGTCTGTCAAACAATCTCTATTGCACTTCTTATCATTATGACACGGGGCTGGAAAAACCACATAGATCCTGAACTTAGTCGTGCTTCTAGATCATGATATGAAGTGAGATTTTGCAATAACGATTGACTGCCTAAGCCTAAGTTGTTTCAGGACACCCCTTGGTACAACGATCCCAAATTAGGGAAGTCAATGATTTGGCTTCAAACTCTTATTAATTTAGATGAAAAAAAAAGCTTATAATATGATTCAAAGGAACATTTATATCGAAGGAAAATGACAAATCTGTTTACTTGAACCAACGAAGGGCAGATTTGACTGCAGAAACCCATTAACTTCCAAGCCAAACTTTAATATGTGGGGGAAACTTTTATGAAAAATGCATAAAACCGCACTCTGTTCCCAGTCTTTCCAATGCCATGGTCAGATAAACAATTATTTTTGGAAGATTATTTATTTCTTGAATTTTGGTTGTTTCTACTTTATACAAGGAAGGATGCCCATGAAATTGTGGCTACTCATATGTTAGGCACCTAATGCAATAAGTGACATGTTAGGCCCTAAGATAGAACTATGTGTTATGTGTTAGAGATAGAAATGATTGAAATACAAAAGCTATGTTTTTTAAAAAAGCTATTTTTTTTTAAGAAACTAAAGCATCGTCAGAAAAACCAATCAAATTGGAAGGAATCAATTTTTTTTTTCAAAAAATTTGGATACAATTGTGAACAATTACTGAAGTTTTCTCAAAGAATGCGAGATCTTTGTTGAGATTATGATAAAAAAAAAGCTGGCTTAAAAGTAGAAGTTATTGAAATACAAAAGGCCACCTATTTTAAAAAATGCTAAATTTATCTTTTTCAAAGCCAGAAAAATCACTCAAATTGAAGAAATGAAGATTTTTTTTTCCAAACAATTTGGATACATTTTTTAACAATGACAAAGTTTAAGTTTTGGAGAATGTGAGGCCTTTTCGGAAATTAAGATAAAAAGAGCGGGCCTAGGACGCAAATTCGGTCCCAATATCTGCCCTTTTAGCAAAACAAGTCCTGCCGCTCCTGCGTGACAAGAGGGAGGGACTGCTACTCGGACAGATTGGTACCGCCCCTCACTTATCCGGTTCGATCACTGAACCAGAAAATTGAATCGGGCACGCTCTGAGATACACCAAATCACAACATTTGCATGACCGGAGAGGAGTCCCCTCACATTACATTCTCTAACTAAGCCTCATCAATTCCTGCCTTAAAAAGAAAAATAAAAATAAAATACATAAAAAGTTAAATAATTTTTAATATGAGGCAGCTTACGAGTAGAGAAAGTGAGAAAATCGGGATCTCTCTTTCTTTCCCTTTTTCTTAGAAAAAGGAGAACTTATATAGGTAAAAGTGTATCTCTCTCTTACCCTCTCTTCCTTCCTCTCTATTCACACCTTTCTTCTCATTGTGCATTGTATTGTATATTTCGTCTTTTACTTTTGTTTTTGCGGATTGCTTTTTGTATCTAGGGGACGTCTTGTCCCCAAATTTTGTTATATATTTCCCATTTTATCGGCTCTCTCTTACTCTCTCTCTCTCTCTCTCTACTTTGAAATATGGAGTTTGTTTGAATCTCCCTCCCTCTCCTTTGAAAAGTGGAGCTCATTATAACAACATTTAATGGTGTTTTAGTAGAAAGTTTTTACAAGTACTTTTAGAACCAACAAAAAAAAAGTTTTTAAATTTCATTTTTAGTAAATGTTGAGAAGATGTTTAGAATTTTTCTTCTTTAAAAACTGCTAAAATAAGAAGCCTAACTCAAACCATTGACTCGGTGACTGAGCTCCAACTATGCTTCCCACAACAAAAAAACTCTCTCTTATCCTAATATTCACTAAACAACCAGAAAGAATGGAAGAAAATCCCAAATGGAATCATTCTCTTTCTCAATCTCTCTTTGTCTCTCTTTTAAATCTCCCTAATGACTTTGAAATAAGGTGAAAAACAAGAACTCTTTCCCTCTCTCACATATTAAAAAACACTCACAAAAGAAGAAACCCCAAAGCACACGATGCACAAAAAAACTCAGGCTCCCTTTTTCTTTAAGCCGTTACTTGAAAATTTTCAGATTTAGTTTACCAAATTCCTTGAAATTGGTCATGTTCAATTCTTCAAGGGTGAACCTTTTTTCCCTTTTCCATTTTAGCTTGGATTGAATCCAGGGGATCCAACCCAACCGTAGCCTGTTTGGGCATAATAATCTGAAATATGACCTTATCATAACCTGGGATATAGTGTCAAGGATACTTTTGACATAAGTTTTGATTATGATGGGAAGAATCTCTATCATTCATAGACAAGAAGACAGGTCATCCATGTTTCTCCTCATTTTCACCCAATTTCATCGTCATATGAAAAAGTAAGACATTTGTCCTCCACATTTTGTTACTTGTTTGAGCGAATAATCTTCTTCTGTTTTAGAATTATCTGGGATACGAAAGAAAAGTTGTCACACAACTCAGTACTTACCCAATGCCGTAGGATCCGGACCTTCAATCAAATGTGATTTAACCCGAACTTGATTTGTCTAGTACTATTTGTAGTCCAAATTTCTAATTTTCCATTCTCTTAAGTTTTAACATTTCGATCCTACTTTTTTTTTTTTAATTCAAATAGATTAGGATCCAGATCTAAATTTGCTGTGAAATGGAAGCTTTGGTAGTTTTAATTAAATTTGGATTCTAGACACAAATCAATATAAGTATTATTTTAATTGTTGTAAATTGATTTTCAAGAATGGGTCCTATTGTTTTAAAAATATATATCTATATATTTAGTCACTGTCTATGGATTTCAACTTTGGGTTCAGTTTGTTCAAAAGTTTATATATTGAAGTTGTGTTATCTGGATTCAGATTTAACTTGTTTTAAAATAGATATCTTGGGCCTTGCAAATGGATTTCGATACAGATTTCACTTGTTTAGAACTTATTCATATTTGGGTTTGGAACTAAATTTGATTTGTTTGGAGAATGCATGCATTTGAATATGTTCGTTACCATAAACATATTCGATTCAAATGTGGATCCTAATTTAGCTTGACCCAGTTGTTTAAACATACATAAGTCCAAACATAGTTTTTTAAATTTTATTGTATAGTTTAAATACATAATGAAAGATAATTTATGCATCTACAATGATGCTTGAAATACATCAACATATATGAATATGGGTCTCATGTGTTTTCATGGCAACCAAGCAATCTAGGTCTGAACTGCTTTAGATATATACCTGTTTGCATGATTATTGTTGCAGATGCATTTGACTTGCACTACCTATTAGCATTTTTGTTGCTTGGTTGTTGTGAATATGGGTCTAGTTTGAGATATATATGTGCACCGAATGCATAGTGTATTCTTGCGTAAACACACGTTTTTTGATCCAGACTTTTGTGACATGTGACTTATAAATTGATTTTGTTGGTTATGAATCTCTACTACGTGATTCATTCTAAGCATGTTATATTTGATATTTATATATGCCGAGCCCATGTTGTGATGCATCATATGAACAAAATATTATATGCAGGAAAGGATGTTAATTCGTATGAATGAAATATGAATGGTCATAAGGTTTAATGTATAATTTGGCCTAACAACACATGATCCCATCTGCTCACAGAGCAGGGGGTTGCCTCGAGCGGGCCAGTGCTACGCCATCCATGTCTTTTTTTTTTTTTTGCAGCAAGTTTGCATGTGTTTTGAGCACGTTCACTATGGCGTCATTAGAGATGACGTCATTAGAGATGTCAATATATTCTATTTGAATTGGATATCCGACCGAACCGGTCCAAAAAAATCGGATATGAAAAAAAAAAAATATCCAATTAAGAAATCAAATCACATTCAGATTTAATAAATGACATCTGATCGGATTTGGACTCGGATATACATAAATATCCGATCGAATTCAGATGTGGATTCAAATGGATTCATTTTTAGACAAATATCATGTATCTAATGCTATTAAATTTTGAAAATTGGGGAAACTCGGTTCAAAATTATTCAGATAAAAATATAAAAATTGTATTCAGATTGTAAAATTGGATTTTGAATTCAGATTCAGATATGACTTTTCTTTATTTAAATTTGAATTCAAATCTGAATATGTAAATATATGAAAAAGTTGATATGATTAGACACAATTCGGATCCGAATTCGATCCGTTGACATTCCTAGGCGTGACGCATTCCCTGTTACTACCAGATTTAGGGAATAGCCTTCCAAGGGGTCGGTTAAATGGAGGATGACAGAGGCTGATCTATAAGTCTAAGTGCTAGAACGTGTTGAGGTTTATACTTTCTTCTTGTTATTGGTTATTCTCTTGGGCATTGTAATAAAAAGATTATGTGAAAATATCAATGCCGGCTGAAACACCACTCAGTAGTATATGCACACAGGAGAAACTTAATTATGTTTACAAGCATGCCAACAAATAATAATTATTTCATGCATGTGTACCTATTAAATTCGTTACACTGCTATTCTAGACACTTGAACATCTTATCCATGTGTATATTAAAAGTGGAACCATGCATTGTTTCCAGCAGAGCATTAAAATATTACCGCCTTTAATTCTTTCCATTTTCAACAGCCTCTAAAGCTCCAAAATCCAGCATTGGACATCATGACATAAGCAATAATCTTTTGCATTCCAAGGATAAGAATATATACGAACAAGGTGACTTGAAGTTTGAAAGCATGACCAATTATCTACTAGTTGGGCTCCAAACACCCCCCAAGGCTTTCATACTAGCATTGGACAAGATAATTGACACACCAAGAATAATTTTCTGCATTACATGGATAAGAATATGCTCTCTCCACATGTAAACACAATAACTAACATGTAAAAAAGAAGAGGAAAAGAATTTCTCTCTCCATAAACTAGTATGACCTGTAAAAACTATGTTGCTCTTTCATGTCAAAATAGAATGCTAGAGAAGGAATGTAAAATGGAAGCAACATGCAAAATTGGCGGCCAATTTCAACTTGGAACAGAAACCGCTCTACTTGTGCGTTCAGAATTAATCTAGAGAAAAAAAAAAAAAGGCCTTAGACAATTTGATGAAGCAGCTTATCTGGAGAGTGGGACGGGGAAGAGAGACTTGAACTTAGTTCAAACTCGAGTCGAGTTCGATTTCATTAGCTCGATCTCAACTCGGCTCGAGTTCTTAAAACTCGAACTCGGCTCAATTCGAGCTCGATTACGCTCGAGCAGAAGATTGGCTTGAACCAAGCCAAGCATTTTATTAAAAAAATAATTTTCAAAGGAAGGAGCAATGTATAGGTTTGAATATGAAACCTCCGATTTAAACATGGAACCTCCCACATACCAATCACTTGAGCAATTTACTTCTTTTGATAATTTTATGAGACGTATTTTATATAATTTCTTTCTCGAGCTTAACTGAGTTTAACCAAGTCGAACCCACTTAACTTGAGCTCGACTCATTTACATTGTCAAGTTCATTTCTTTAACTTGACCTCATTTTATTTAATAAATGAGTCGAGTTCGAATCAAGTTTGTTGAACAAGTTCGATCGAGCTCAAGTTAGCTCGACTCATTGAACAGCCCTATAACTGAGGTTTTAAGATATGATTATCTGTTCTCCAAATTAGTCAATATTAGTACTACAATTAGGAGATTAACCATCTTTATATTTCAACTAAGCATGATGCATGTAAATATAGATCTAAGTAATTAAAGACTAAATAAAATTAAAAACTAGTTTCAAGAGAGAGGGGCACACTGCATCCCTTTAACGCCTAATCAACAAGGAAACTAAAGCTAAGTACGCTTATTTGACATTTTAAAAAAATGATTGTTCATTCCCTTAATCCAAGTTTAGTACCATGATTTAAGGGATTAAACATTCTTAAATCTCAATTAAGAACGTTTAAGCAAACTAACATAAAAATAAGCACTAGGTCTAAGGAGGGGGAGAGAGCGGGACATACCAAAGTGCTTCGATGCTTAATTTACAAAGAACTTACATTCAAATTTAATCAACATGAAAATCAAACTAACCATAGAATGAAATAAAATAAAGAGTAGAAGGGAGGGGAAAAGGTTTTTAAAAAAGTCTTCCTTAGAGGTCAAAAAGGGATAGGGAGAGAGAAACTCAAAGGAAGAAGAAGAAAGTGAGAAGAGAGAGAGAGAGAAAAAGAAAGTGAAGGAGAGAAGCGAGGACTTGATGCTCAGATAGGAAAAGTTGAAAGGATTTATATTGGTGGATCTCTCCTTCCCAATTTTCAAAAATAATAAAAAGGTCATAATTATCTACAAGTATATAATTACCCCATCATGGGCATATATAATCATTAGGCCAAGTAAAATGGTCATTCATGAGCTAGAAATTTTTTGTGAAGGGGGAGAGGGGCGAATTATGATTTCAAAATTTCTATAGAAACTGAAATATTACTTTTTAAAATTTTTATATAAGATAAATAACATTTTTTAAATTGTATATGTAAATTTTTAAGAAAAATGTTTTTGAAGAGGGGCTAGGGCCCTATCAGCCCCCTTGTTGGCTGCCATGCACAGGCCAAGGCCTGCATGGCCACGGAGGGATGCGCGTATGGCTGAACAAGAACGATGCTTGCCCGGGCAGGGCCAGTCATGTGCCTAGGCAACCTAAGCCACATGGCCCTAGCCTTGTGGGGTATGATTTTTTTCAATTTCTTATTTTTTATTTGTTGAAAAACACTTGTATTTCTGGAAAAATAAAAGAAAATTAGGAGTATTTCAGTAAATTGAAGTTATTTTAAGCATTTTGAAGTAAAATTCAAAGGTGTTTTGAGGAATCATGTGGATTTTACAAATCAAAGGTATTTTGGGTATTTTTAAAGTCAAAATGAAGGCTATTTTGGGCATGTGCATGATGTATCGGGTTTTCTGCCTTTAGTAGTCAGAAAAAGAATTTCTGATCAGGATTATGCGTTTCTTTTTTGAATTTTGGACTTTGGATTACGATGTGCTTATTTGGATGTAGAATGGATCAAAAAGTATTATTTGGATCTGAAATGGATCTCAAAGTAAGATTTAGATCTACATTGGTTCTTGAACTGAGGTTTGTATTCAAGGGCGATAGTTTGGATCTGGATGGATCTGAGTGTAATTGTTTGGATCTGAATAAATTTGATAGCTTTAATTTGGATCCAGAAGGATCCATGGGTGACTTTGGATCAGAAGGGATCTGAAAGTTATAGTATGGATCCAAATGGATGGAACAGCGATAGTTTGGACCTAAATGGTTCCGAAAGTGGTACTTGGATCTAAATGTTTTGAAAGTGATAGTTTGGATCCAGGTGGATCCAACAGTGATAGTTTGGATCCAGGTGGATCCAACAGTGATAGTTTGGATCTGAATGCATCTGAAAGTGATATTTTGATCTAAATTTCATAGCTTGGATTTGAAATGGATCCAAATTTTGATTTTTTGGATTTGGATTGGGCTTCAAGATACAGATTTGGTCTAAGTTCGGTCTGGTCCTAAGATCTAGACCAAAATTTGGATTGGGATCGGTATTTTGAGTTCGAGGCTTGAATCGAATGTATTATTTGGTTGTGTGGCAAAATAGTAGCACTTGGTTTGGGTTGTGAATAGAAATGAAAAATTAGTATTTTCACATCTCCCAAAGCTTTTCTCTTTCTATTTTAGATAAGGTAGTGTAGCTTTTGTCTATTTTCTAGTGTGTGTGGTGCCAGCCATCAGTTGTCCCAATGGATAGATCGATCTCAAGTTGGCTGACTTGCCGAGTTGGTAAGGGGATCGCTCAAGTCAGTGGGGATCGTTAGAAAACCTGACCACGAGTCCAGGTTAGTTTGGCTTCCCCTTGACTCGTCCTGACTAGTTCCATTTAGATTGTTTTAAAACTTAAGCAAGTCCAACCTACCAAACCCACGAGTTTACTAGTGGACCCGGTCCTCTACCGATTCAATTCTGAATAATGGGTTTGCCAACTATGATCTAATCTTTTCCATCCTCAGGATTGCTACAGAAACACATGCCCAACTTGGATTTTACAGGTGTTGCTTTTCTGAGAGGCATAATCTGAATATCATACACAATTCATAAATTTAACCATACAGTTCGATGCAGAATATTTAAAAATTAAATAATTAGTAATTATTGAGGAGAAAGTTAATAAACTTAAGAGTGTGGGTTATTACGATTGTAGAAGTCAAAATTCAATATCTCTCTCTCTCTCTCTCTCATAGTCCATATCACTTGTTTCAAATGATCAAAGTTAAGCCACTTGACATGCATCACAATACATAATTTCAACATGTTAATGTGTTACTACATATCCTCAACTCAAATTAGTTAATTTCATAACCTTAATTTTTTTCATACACACTCAAACATAAAAGTTCATTGACAAACCGTATGTGTTTCTCATTAAGTTATTTTCAGCATGTGACAGTAGAAATCAAAGCAAACTACACGTGCTGGATGCGGTCTGCTTTTGGTCCATAATGGCCCACGATATATGTCTATATCCTTACTCTTTAATGAATATCTAACAAGCAGGGTTTGGGTAATCACCAGAATGTAGTATGGGAGTTCTATGCTGTCATGTTCTTTGCTTGGATAGTTAAAAATTGAAAATCTATCATTATAAAACAACTATAAGGTTGCAATTTAAATGTCTCACTAAAATCCAAACATGCACGGCCATTTAGAGCATGCTAAAATCCAAACTAATACTCTTGTTTTAGATCTTGAGTTTAATTTCTTTAAAAATTTGGGTTCGTGGATGATAAAAATTACTTCCAAATACCAATATAAAAATATGTATTTTTTATGAGTTTGTGTGTGCAATTGCCTACACAGTTCCAATATGTATCTTTTTAGTATTATAACTCTTGTCCGTTTTCATTAACCTTCCGGTCTAACATTGAGAGCTCATGACAAGACTTGATTGATTACTTTATGTATCTTTTTAGTATTATAAGTCTTGTCCGTTTTCATAAACCTTCCGGTCTAACATTGAGAGCTCATGACAAGACTTGATTGATTACTTCCCCATGGATGAGATGATTTTGGGTAAGCCGTATAATCATATGAAATTCGATCCCAAGACAAATTGGGTAAGACTGTTTGATAGCAACGACAAAATATGCATTTAGAAATGGTTGAGATATCAACTTTAGTTTTAATACGATTTTTTTTAACCACAACATCTGACATAGAGCAGACTTAAGAAGAAGAAGGGGGAGAGAGAGAGAGGGAGGGAGAAGTCAAGTGAGAGGGTGAGGTATTCTATATCTACTCCGTGAAATGTTCAATACATGCAACACGGTACAAAATTGACAACATGGTACAGGAAGGTTTCTTGGCATAAATGGTAAAAGAACACTAGTTGGATGATCGTCAGTCCAAGAGCTGTGAATCCATCGTCCCATCTTGGAGTTCATGTGTTCAGCTGCTACCATGATAAGACCATTGCAGCGCTTGAGAGGCAAATGTGGCAGGAGGCAGGGGTGAAGCAAGGTAAGAAGGCTGAACTATAGTTTCAAAATTTTAGCAAGGGTCATAACATAGTTTTTCTTTAATTTTTATATATCAATAAATGAAAATTTTTACTTCAAGTAATTTTTTTCTTTTTGAAAATTTTGAGGAGGGCCAAGGCCCCGGCTCTGCTCCTGGCAGCTGGTCCGGATGAAATCGCTTGCCTACAGCAAGTTAACCAAGAACGAATCTATCAGGTCCATGAGTCTGGAGTTGGACGGAGGCGAGGAGCACTCAAGGCACCAACAAAAGTTCAACTGATTGATCAATGAATTCCATAGTTCAACTGATTTTAGCTGTATCCATCTGACAACCTTGAAACAATCAGCTAATCTCTTGCAACCAACATGCATATCAATCAAGCCAGGGCACAGAATTTCGGAATCTAAACCTTTTCTGACGATGAAACCATGAACCGATTTCCCTTCACGTAAGCTTCCTACCTGAGAAGATGATTGGAGAACAGCCACCGTGGTCACAGAATGTGGACTTAGTAAAAGCTTTTGTTGCATTTGGACGAAAAGCTCGAGAGCATCACGAGGACATAAGCAATGATTGAAAAACGAGATCATCATCGTCCACGCATAAACTTCTTTCGTTGACATCTTATCGAACAACTTACGAGTGCAATCTAAATCACTGCATTTTCCATACATATCAAGAAGAGAGTTCTCCAAAGGCCCAGTGATCACAATTGCTCTTCGAACTATATACCCATGAACAGACCTTCCCTGCTTCAAACAACCAAGCCAGCACAAGCTTGGGCTATAGATACCAACCATTGTCACAGACTCAACGTCGACAGCTGCCGCATTCATCTGAACAAAGACTTCCCAGTTCGACAACTCGATCGAGGATAAAGGGAAGCATTGGAGAGAGCTTGGGATTCACTCAAGACAGAGGTGGTTTGAACTTGGTCGGGAGAGAGACGATAAAACTCAGGTGTACAGCTCGGAAATGGTGTCCCTCTGAGATAAGCGAGGACGAGAAGGTGATCGTGAAGTTGACGAAGAGTTTTGTTGGTGGTGCAGAGTCAGTCATAGAGCATTTGTTGGCTCGCAAGTCCTCGAGTGTTTCTGATTGAGGAATCAGGAAGGCCGCCTCCACCTTGTGTCTCGCGTCAGCCTTGAGCTGAAGGGAAGCCGCCTCTCTTAAGGAAAATGGTAAGAGCGGCAAATCTGTTGGAGAAGATAATGACAAATTGACAATCGAAAACGGGTGAGAGCTGGTAGATTATGATCAGTTCAAAAAGGGAGAAAGATTAAGATAAGGAAACGCGACAAAGGCAAGAAAGATATTGCATTTGCATAAAACGTGGACTTTTTCTTGTTCTCTTTCATTTTCTTTAGCCTCGACTCTGTTCTTATTATAAAAAATAACAAAATTTTCATTTGCCACGTCTCTATTGCTGTGTTGCCTCTAAATCCTTCTCTCCCCTCTCCCTCCCGATCATCGACGTACGCTCACCAGAGTCACCACCAGTACCACCAAGACATCCAAAACATTGTCAAAGATATAAGGAAATTTTTAAACATGTTCCAAACCCAAATTTTAGATTAACTCCCAAATCCAATTTTAAATCAAAATTTTTAGATATATAAATTTACATAATAAGTTCAAAAAATTCAACTCCTACTTAAACTTAACCATGAAATCCACAAGCTTAGTTATTCAAAAAATTGTCAATGATAAGAAACATCAATTTCAAATGTTTTTTTTTATATACGTGGTACTAGTAAAACCTATACTAGTAAAACCTATTGAAGTACATAAATACAATACAAATCCCTCATCCTTTTGCATCCTGGCTTGGGGCCAACATTGACGGAGTTGAAAATTGTATTCTAACATTTAATCTACTATGTACTATTATTTTAAAGAAATGAAAATATTAATGAAATTAATAAAGGGTTGATAATAACAATCATCATGAGTACAATAGATAAGATTAAATAACAATAAAAAAAAGAAGTTTTCGCAAAATTTTGGAGCATACTTTCATCATATTTGCACCACATCAAGGATAACAGACACTATGATTAAACCAACCTGCATTGTGTAAAAAATAAAATAGACTTAAAGTAAACATATTGGACACACGTAGACATACAAAAATAATATACCTCAAGCTTAGCCATCAGCTTCAATGTACATAGATGAAATTGGTGCAACCTCTTCAGGCAAAGGTGTAGCAAATCAGAATTATCTAATAGAACATGTAAATAAGCATTAAAAAAATTATGTTTAATAATTTCAAAATATAAATATAGTTTATTACCTTCAGTTTCATAACACAACCAATCTTGTATGCATATCAAAGCTTCCATTGTCTTTATACCAAATTGATTTTGATGCAATGGTTGATACAAGAATAGCTAAAATATCACATCTTATTTTAAATAATAGAGGGTATTTAGGTGCATTGACTTTCCACCATGTTAAAATATCAATTGGATTATACTTTAGATAAATAGGTTCTTCCAAATATAACTCTAAATTACATTTTGTGTGTTGACCTTGTAAAGATTCTTCAAGAAAATCACCTAATGCATTGGTTTTGGACTTCTTATGAGAAGAAAACTCGACTGATGGAGTGAAATCATACACATCATTATTCATTACCAACATTAACAATATAACTAGTAGAAAGCGTCTTTGATGCATAAACAATCTTCTACTCATCATAAAAATCGCAAATATAATTTTTAATTACAGAAATATAATCATATGCTTCATTGTTGTAAAATTGTTTATAATAAAATTCAATTATCTTTATCCTATAACGAGGATTAAAAACCACTACAACTACTAAAATTAAGTTGCACATATCCCAATGTTTGTCGACCTTTTCTTTCAACCTCTTTGCAATGCTTGAAAAACAAACATATGAAGTTGAGCACTTTCTATCAATTTTCATTTTTATTTCACAAAACTTAATAAAAAAGAAGTTAGAAGTTAGATTCTTTACTATAGAAATGTCATTTGTAGCATCATAAAATATTTTTAAGCTGCTATGAATAATAATAGTCTTCCTTCATTCATCTTTATTTGGTGCCAAATAATAATGATTATTAAGCTCTTGAAAACTACTAAACACATCTTTACATTTCAATCATACATCAAGCATAAGAAATGTTGAATTCCATTTAGTTGAGACATCAAGCAGAAGAAATGTTGAATTCCATTTAGTTGAGACATCAAGACATGACTTTTTTTTTCATAAGCAACTTTCACATGATCTATTACTCGGTCAAAAATTTAACAACGAGCTAGAGATGCATTAATATACTTAATACTCTCTCTGATCTTGTCAATAACGTCATTTATTTCTTTCATGTCATCTTGTACACCTAAGTTAAGAATATGAGCAGCACATCTAGCTAACTTGAAAAAAACCTCCCATTATAATAAGTGCGTCTTTTTGAAGAAGCCAGTTCATTAATTTCATAACTATTAAAAAGGGGAAAAAAAAGTGGGCAGGTCAGCCGAATGTAGTGATGACTATGATGGTGCTACTGTCTTTAATATCTTGCATCATTGCCCTTTTTGTTGCAAAATGAAGCCAGCCGATTGGTTGGGAATTGGGATACACCATGATGGGCACCTGGGTCAAATTTGCAATGGGTCATTATGTTTATCATTCTATTTCTACATTGCTTGAACATGATTTGCCTCAAATCTTGTAGCATCTCCACTGTCGTAATCTTTAAATTGTAGTGTATCCTAATTTTTCTTGCTTATGAATTATGATAGTAACATGTTTTTGATATTTTGCAAAATGACTTGGCTTTTTTTGTTGTACACTGCAGCATGCATATCTTATAAGAGTCACTTGAGACAGAATATTGCACACACACACGCACACACACACGCACACACACACACACATATACATTATATATATATATATATATATATATATATATATATATAGGTTTACAATGCCCTAATGGCTGTTGCTGGTATCATGTGCCTTCCTCAATCTTTTCCAAACAAAAGAAGAAAAAAAGGAAAGAACTTGAAGATTCTACACAAATGTCAAAAATATAAAGATATCTATAGAAAATAAAGTCATCATAAGAAATTTTTAACATTTCATTACATGAAAAATATCAGAAATTATCAATGTAGGAACACTTCAAAAATATTGTGACCTTCTCAAGACTACTCAATGTTGAAAATACAACAGCAGAGTTGCTAATGTTCAGAATATGGGGATTTCCTATTTGTTACCAGTTTTTCATGTCCCAGTCATTTAATTTTTCTTTTAAGCTATGAATAACTTGTTTATCCTACGATACAAGAACTTGAAAAATACAAGACGAGATGTTGTGACTCGAAAAACAAGCTAGCTTTTGATACCCTTTTGTCAATTATCTTTTCTAGTTCTTATTTTGTCTATGAAATACAGAATTAGCAAATATATATTCACAGAAGTTGTTAAACAAGCATATTAATGCCATTTTAGACTAGAATTGCTTCAGATACAATTAAATGACCTTTTTGAAATGCATCATTGAAAAAATTATGCTTTTCTGCATATATTCCACACATGAAAAGCAAAAGCATTGTCTGTTCAAGTAATAAAGGCCCCTTGTGCAGTTATTTTCTTCTTATAGCAGCCTATTTTTGGACCTTTTCTTT
Source organism: Nymphaea colorata (assembly GCF_008831285.2). NCBI lineage: Eukaryota > Viridiplantae > Streptophyta > Magnoliopsida > Nymphaeales > Nymphaeaceae > Nymphaea > Nymphaea colorata. The sequence goes on from NC_045144.1 coordinate 8,563,078, forward strand.
TCCAGAGTGAAAGTATTATTCATATTTTAATCATATTATTAAGCCTTTTTTTCAAAATCACTCATTTGTTATTTATGTATTAATCGTATAACATGAACGCAAAATTTCAATCAGAACCTTGGCAGTAGCACTATTTTCTCAACATTTATAAAAATATAGTCTTGACATCAATAAAACATGACACATGAGTAGAGAAAAAACTTTTCTTTGTGTAACTATGAGTGCTTGAAAGGGTTCTTCAATCTTTCTACAAGTCTACATGTTGCATGTTCTTTGAAATAGCAGAATGGCAAAAACTACTTCTTACGTCTAAGTCTGCAACTCTAGACAACAAAACTGCTGGACTGTTGGTATAGAGAGGAGGATGATGACAAGAGGGCGAGTGTGTGTGTGAGAGAGAGAGAGACGGGTGACCAATGAGTAAAATTTTCAAAAGGTTATGATGGTATAGAAAAACCCTAACCTATAGTTTTGGAAAGGGTGGAAAAGAAAAGAAGGCAAAAAGTTGAAAAGTCGTATACATTTTGCGAGATTCAATAAATTTTAATTTATTATTTCTTACATACCACCCACCCCCTCGCCCAAGACTAAAAGGTTATCACCCTCCACAACTTTATTTTTTACGGCCAAGGTTCCAACATTAAATGTTGACCTTTTCTTCAAAATTAAGAAATAAACATTTTTTTTTTCAATGAATAGCTCATTTCATATTTATATGTTAATCTTGCAGTTCCCATTGTAGTTGCTCAACTAGAATTGCAATGTCAACAGATGTCATTGTTGAAATCTAAAACAAATCCGGCCAATTTCTTAATTAGATATTCTATTTCGTTCATGGCTAACTTCTTTGAAATAGTTCCGTCATATATCCAATCCAAATACATCCTTAAACTACAAGATCAAGAGTTTGTCTGATTGGCCAACAGCCAAGCGAATACAAGATCATCTCAAAGGCGTGCAGTCCAAATTCTATCCAATGCCAAACACAAGTTACAAGTCATAATAAAAATCTTCTCATCACCTAAATATGTTTTTTAAAATGCTTGGGTCGGATATTTGGATTTTGAATGTAGGAAATTTGGAAATTTTGGACTCTAGATTGTTTGGTCCAGTGGTTGGTTCAATTCTCATCGTTATTGAGTACCTACCTTAGACCCGATAAAGCATTAAACATTATATTGTCGTTTACATTTACAATGTTCACACTCATACCTACTTCCATTGAAAGTGAACTTGGATTTATACTTGGGACTTGGCTGGGACATTAAGGTTGGTTCTAGAATTGAACATGGCTTTCCTACTCGGGATTGGATTAGAGCTCAAACTGAATTGAACCAATGAAGTGATCGAGATTGGATTAGAACTCAAACTGAATTGAACCAATGAAGTGAAATCGAACAAAGTTTCGGTTCATAACATTTGAATGGTTGAATACCATGGACTCACAACCCAGATTCATTTAAGGAATACCAATGTAGATCAAATAATAAATAGCAGATCAGATTTGGGTCTGCATCCATTTGGTATAGAGTCCAATAAATATATTGGATTATCACATGTAGTCATGTCGATCCATGTTTGTTTTGATCCAATTTTCTAGTTAATTCAATAAATAATTTTTTATTATTTTCAAAAAAATCATATTAGATGTATATATTCAATGTTAGTTTAAAAATACTTCAATAGAAAAAATTGATTAATTGATTGCATTACTTTATCTTTTATAGTTTATTTGATCAAATAATTGAATCAATTATTAAAGTATGCATGTCTGGTTTAATATAAAATTTTGTTTGGATAACAAACAAACAACTTATCTCAAGTATGCATTTTGAGTCTAGTTTACAAAAAGTACACGTTAAAGAAATTTAGAGTCTCAAATAGCAATCACGAATGACTATTTTTATACAACCAAGTTTGACTTCTTAATATAATTATGCTATATTAAGTTTGTTTTGAAAATACTAGCCGTTTATTTTCATTAATCTTTTTTCTATTATATTCATATGATATTATTTCTTCATTTTAAATAATTTAAAATTTACTTAACAATTATCTGAATTTTTATGGTTTGATGTACCTAGAATAAGATTCAAATTTATTATGGTTTAGGGTCCATGAGAAAGAGAATATGGTCATGTTAACCTCCATTTTCCAGCTATTGGGTGATTAAAAAAAAAAAAGACGTGGGTCAAAGAGGGTGTTTTATAAAAGAATAATGAATCTTTAAAAGCTTAACTCTTTGTATGAATTCTATGTTAATTCATTGTCAAGAATTTAATTTGGTTCCCTTGGCTACTGCTTCAGCATTTCAAAAGACAATAAGTTCAAGCGGCTTCAGATTTATAGTTTGGATTCGGATGCCAACGGATTAAGATGGGTGAATTCAGATTCGGATGGGCGACTTCGCATTCGGATATTCTCTCATGTTTCTAGATTTGGAGATCCAAATTCGGATTTGAATATCATGTTAAGAAATTTGTTATCCCAACAGATATTATTTAAAACCGAATTTGGACCTGAATTCCATCGGATTTCATTTCTTAAATCTATATCTAATCTGTTTATTATATCTATTTTTTTAAAACATTTCGAGTGAATAGTAGATTTGAATCCAATCTATTGACATCCCTCCTAGCTGGCCGGACCACCACCACCACCGCGGCCACCTACCATCCGATCTACCATCCAGCTGGCCGGACCGCCGCCACCACCACCACTGCGGCCGCCTACCATCCGATCTACCGTCCTCTTCCAGACCGCCCCAGGTTGGTTCCCATCTGTGATACTATTTATGCTTTTAAGTATTTCATTCGTTCAATGTGATGCTATTGATGCTTTTTTGAGTTTCCCGTTTTGTTCAATTCGACGCTATTAACCACAAGGATGGCGTTTTTTTAAATTGGATGTTCCAAACTTGACGGGTTCGGAAGAAAACCCCATCCAAACTTGACGGGTTCAGAAGAAAACCCCAATGTTTGTCATAGGAACTGAGTTTTACCTCTACTGAGTGTGGATTCTGTGCTTTGTACACATTTGGCAGTTCGATGAAATATTGCTGGCAAGAAAATGAGTAGATCTCGACATTCTTTATTTGAGTCAAACTCGAGCCGACCTCGTCAAGCTCAACTCAAGTTCCAGCCCAGCAAGATTTAAGTAGTGCCAAGTTTGAGCTGGAGCTCTACTAGGCTCCTGTTCATTCTGCCAGCGTGCACCCTTTTGCCGCTGACTGACTCAGCCCGGCTGTCCCTACGACCCGGTAATTCTTGAGCGTCACTCTCGATGTGTAACTTTCCAAACGCTAAGTTCTTCCTGTAAGATAAAAAGAAATAGCCTTTTCTTTTTCATTCTAATGCTGGACAATTCCCTAGTAATCCTCCCTCGTAATGTTGGAGTTGTCCTTTGTTGGACGTTGGATATCACATGGTATGTTATTTTTACTTTAACAAGAATGTTCCTAAGAGAAATGGGATATGAATAAGCATTCTGGTTATCAAAGTATTGCTGACTCTTGCAATGGAACCCTATGTGATTTCAGCAGCTAAACTTTCAGTACTTGGTACATGCTCTCTTGCCAACTTGGGTGCTTGCTCTCTCCTGCCAACAGAGAGCCAATGGTGGAGATAGGTGGGGACTTTGTGGGAGCATATGTTTCATGAAGCCCATTCTTTGAAAGCTTAAATTAGTGGTTGAGCTTAAGCGGCTCTGAGTTTAGTTATATAGAACAGCTCCATCCATGACCAATTGAAAAGTTGTTAACTATATGCTTAGTGACCATAAAAAAAAAATTCTCTAGCAATGAGTATGCATGATACCTGATGGTCTTTGATCATTTTTGAGGAAGAAAGGATAATCATCTAGATTCTGGAGTTGCATTTTCAGTTTTCAAAACTTTATTGGTATGTTGATGAAGTGTCCAAGGTCTTTGTATTTCTGATGGCAAAGACACTTGAAGTTTGCGCAAGGAGCAAAGGTTTTTAACGAAAATGTAGTTTATATAGTATGCATGAAAATATTCCGCATACTGGATGATCGTTGTCACATCTTTCGTTAGTGAACTTTTCTTGGCATGAACCTCAACTTTCTAGCAAGCGGTAGAAGGCCGAAGGGTGCCAAAAATCACTGTCCATTTACAGGTGAAACCCATATGGTTATCGCCCTTATGGTTGCAAGGTTTTCCCAGGTCCTCATTTTCCTCATGCAATTTTCTTAATGCAAACAAGGACATTGTTAGATGTCCGGTGTCCCTTTGCAGCTATCCATTGATATGCTGATCCAATTTGATGGCCTGTATGCGGTGCATTTGGTGCACTTTTTCGTAGCATTGTTGAAGTTCATTGATGGATGTTTGGAGGAACTCCAATTTGCAGGTTTAGAAAATCTGTCAAATGATGATTTGTTTAACTTTCATCTAGAACCAGAATAAATTGCAGTGTGGATGCTACTCCTCCCCTTTGTTCTTCTCCACGCTCTTAATGTTTCTATTCTGTTTTAGAATGTTGAGTTGGGCAAGTCAGTCAACTCCAAAATCCCATAAAATCCTGTTAGATTGGAGACAGATGTACCAGAACTATGAAGCAATAATTCTTGCATATAGTTATTTTCTGAATCCCATGAAAAAGAGCACTTATTGCGGGACTTGCACTATAGATGCATCGAGGAGATATGCGTACATATGCTACATGTGGCACACTCAGTATGCATCTTAGCATAGTGGAGTTGAACTCTGCTTCTGTTGGAACTGTGTACACGACGAACTTCCTACTTGTGTCTATGGTCTTTCTAGCGGTTGCTGGCCAATGTGCATGTGATAGCTCTTGCATATAGGCCGATGCGAGTCACAAGGTGGGGTGGCATTCCTATTCTTTTTTTTCGCAATCAGACACATCAAGTGATCGTGCGATGGCCAGGTGAAAGCAATGCTATCATTCTGCAAGTGGCGAATTCACTGGTGATGCCCCAACTACAAGAGATGGAGGTGAGCTTGCAGCTTCATGCTTTCCGGAAAAACATAGGAAAGAGAAGCAGATGGTCATGGCCCATGCCAATGGTCTTCACCGTTCCTGTAAAATTAGCTGCAAGTTTCTTTTTGCTTCTTTCTCGTACCTGTTATCTCTTTACTTCGTGCCATTTCAGAATCATATGCCGCCCTTGTCACACCGCGGCCGCGTCTTGCTGCAGTTCCTTCTCCCTGTCGTTAAGGGTATGGAGAACGGATTAAATCTCGTTCACCCATCATTCCATTCGATCGTTTGTGCTATGTAGTGACATGGATTCCCTGCGACAGTGTCACGCCTCTCTCATCACCTCTGGTCTAGACGAGAGTCTCCACCTTCAGACAAAATTGGTGGCCATGTATTCTCTGCTTAGAAGTTTTGACGATGGACTAATAGTATTTGATCACATTAAGAATCCAGATTCCTTCTCGTGGAAGGTGTTGATCCAAGGCTGTGCTAGAAATCAGTTGTGTTCAGACGTTCATTGGTTTTATGGGTGCATGAGACGATCATCTCAAGACCACGACAAGGTTGTCTTCTCAATGGCCTTGAAGGCATGTGTACAATTGCGATTTTTGGATGAAGGAAAGCAGACTGATTGTGATATTGATAAAGTTGGTGGTTTTGACGATGTTGTCGCCGTGGGACTAATCAACCTGTATTCCGAATGTGGGACATGTGCGACGCTCAGAAAATGTTTGTTGAAATGCCTGAAAGAAATGTGGTTGCATGGACCTCGACAATTGTTGGTTACATGCACAAAGGATTGTTAAGCGAAACTTTGAAACTCGTCAATCAAATGCTAAGGGAGGTGAAGCCCAATCAGTTCACTATGGCAAGTTTGCTCTCAGCATGTTGTCAGCTGGACTTCTTACAGCGAGGGAAATGGGTCCACTCTTATTTGATCAAGACAGGACTATATCTGAACTCTTTCGTTGCAACTGCACTTATGGATTTGTACACAAAATGTGGCAATATTTCTGATGCTGCCTTGATCTTTGAACAATTTCCTTATGCTGATGTTGTCTCATGGACATCCATGATTGTTGGTTATACATAGAGAGGCTTGGCTATTGAAGCATTGAAGATTTTCTTGAGGATGCGACGGACGGGACTACTCCCCAATGAGATAACAATGGCTAGCGTCCTTTCTGCTTCTGCTCAAAGAGGTTCTCCAGTGGAAGGGCAGTCAATCCATGCACTTGTGATTTTACTTGGCATGGATAGATTAAGTGAGGTGAATAATTCTCTTGTTGATATATATGCAAAATGCCACATGACTACGGATGCCTTTTGTGTATTTGAGAGAATTTTTCCTAAAGATTTAAATTCATGGAGCACAATGATCAATGGGTTTTCTCAAAACAGGCTTGGGATTGAAGCTTTGTGCCTCTTCCATCGAATGAGGTTGACACAAGTTTCACCAGATGCCTTCACATGTGTTGTTGTCCTCTCAGCTTGTTCTTCGTTAGGAGCCCCGGAAACAGGCACCTCATTGCATGGTTATGCAGTCAAGGCTGGTATCCTGTCAAATGTATATGTGGGTACTGCTCTCCTCAATCTGTATGCAAAGTGTGGGAGTGCATGTATGGCCAAGAAGGTATTTGATGAGATGGATGAGAAGAACATCACAACATGGAGTGCAATGGTGGGTGGTTATGGGATGCATGGTGATGCTAAAAATTCTCTTACTCTTCTCCAAGATATGTTGAAGAAGGGTGTGCAGCCCAATGATGTAACCTATACTAGCAATCTTTCTACATGTAGTCATGCAGGGATGGTAAGTGAAGGATGCATCTTGATGACATTTGCAATGGTAGTTATACCCTGCCATCTATGAGGCATTATGTGTGCACGATTGATATGTTAGGCCGAGCAGGAAGGCTTGATGAAGCAGTGGAGTTCATAAGGAAGATGCCTCTGGAGCCAGATGCTAGTATTTGGGGTGCACTTTTTCATGCTTGCAAAATTCATTCAACCATTGACCTTGGGGAGAAGGCAGCAAATATACTGTTGGATTTACAACTTGAGACGGGATACTACGTGTTGATGTCAAACATGTATGCGGAAGCCGGGAGGTGGGAAGATGCAGCTACCATACGAGCCTTAACGAAGGAAAGGAGGATGGAAAGATCACCAGGTTCCAGCATTTAAGATACAAGAAACTTTGTTGCTTCACTGAAAACATTGTGAATTCTGAAGGCCTTGTTAAGGCATTTTGTATGTAATTATTTTTTTTGGGGCTCTTGATCACAAATGTTTCACTTATCAAAGGCTAGTTTAGAGGGAGAGAGGATGTACATCACATACATATAGACGTGTTTTTTCCTTATGACTGCCAAGTTGGAGTTCGTTGGTTGTAAATTGTGCAACTCCACATCTTCATCCACATCTGTGCAAGTGGAAGGACCATGTGTTCTGAAGAGAAAACAATATTCATGGCATGAAACAATATCCATTGTACGTTTGGGCGATTTTTTAGTTTTGGTGTTTGGTATTAGTTCATAAAATATGCACCTACATGTTTCTATTAAGTTTGTTTGATTATTTATTATGGAATTAATTTATGCTTTTGTGATGATGCAATTAACCTTTCCGCAAAACTTCATTAATAAAATTCGAAGAATAACATTTGTGATGATGCAATTAACCGACATAGAACAATCAAGTAATTGAAAAACCCAAACTGTAGAGAACTCTGCTATCAAAGTTTCTAATCTGAAAAGTGAAGCAAAATTTTCAACTCTGTCAACATATGGAACTATTATGCGAATGAGCTAATGAACATGCTGTTTGATTCATTTGACTGCATCTTTGACATAAATCTGAGCCCAGATTTCTCCCTGATGTGGACACATTCATATAGGTGAGATTTCTCACCGTCACCGACTCATTTTAAGATTGGTGGATAATAGAGAAGTGCAGAGACCTGAAATACTGATTCCTAAAATGAGACTGGTTTTACTCATTCCTCCCCCTGGAATAGGGAACATTTCAGGAAATAAAAGACAAAGAACAGTTAAAAAATGAACATGAAAGAAAAAATGTACCAGTTATCTTCATCTTCTTTCTCCATTCCTTTTCGTTCCTCTTCTCTTACCTTCCTTCCTCAAGTTGCTGCAGTCGCAATCATCTTACTCTTGCAATACTTAGTGGTCATCAAGAAACTGATGTGATGTGAGAACTCCCCAATCCTGTGTCTTTCTTACTATTAAAAGAGGTTTTTGAAGCAGTCTTACCATTGTCCTTTGCTGTTTTTTACCAACCTGCATTTCAAAAATATTTTAGAAGCATGAGTTTTAGAAGGCTCAAAACAGTTTTGCAAATACTAAACAAGCCCCTATTGGTACTTTGTTTCGTGATGGAGAAAAGAGTAATAATATAGTGATAGGATCACACTAAATTTATGAAATATCGTGTCCTGTTCTTTTTTTTTTTTTTTCTGTTTTCTATGTTTCCCAATGTTCTGGCTAAGTACATTCTAAGCGGTGGATGTATTTGTAATCTAGTTACTTGTAATAGCAACACTTTTGCATAATCTGATAATATGGATAGATTCAACGATTGTCTTAAAAATCATGCTTTGGGACATATTTTAAAATAGAAAATCATGATGTCTAATCCTTCAAGTTTTTGATCCATTTTAAGCTGTTCATCTTTGATTTTGCATAATCTGATAATATGGATAGATTCAACGATTGTCTTAAAAATCATGCTTTGGGTCATATTTTAAAATAGAAAATCATGATGTCTAATCCTTCAAGTTTTTCATCCATTTTAAGCTGTTCATCTTTGACGCCCTTCATTTCCTTATGCATTAAAAGTTGCTATGTCACATGGGTGTGGGTATGTGTTATAGATTCAGACACACCATTTTTTAAAAATTGCGGGTACGAGGATATGACAGACACAGGCGTCGCACACACATACACACACATATATATATATATAATCCAGAAGGTCAAAAGTCAAGCAAAAATGGAAGGACAATACATAATGGAAGTGGGATACCAAAGTTAAAGTTAAAAAGGAAGGAAAACACAAGCATGCCGTCTCTTTTTATATTGGATGCATAAGGTTTTAAGTTTTAAAATATACATCGTGCCTTTAGATATCCATGTACCTGTGTCAGTGTACCCATTTACTGACACAATACCTGGGCCTTTCACTTGTATCCGTGTGACATATAAAGCTTGTTATTTGTTGAATAAACTATATAGATAACTTTCATCAAACTGTTTTGATCATCCAATTGTATTCAGATGGTTCTATGGCAAAGAACAGCTGAGCACATAAAAGTTGAGGTACACAGTCCCTCAAATATATAGATATGTGGTGTTCTTGCAATACCTACACTTGTGAAAACATAGCGAGAGACTGCATTTGTTACAGTGGGACCTGAATGATGTTTTACTCTTGTAGATTATGTTGTTTGGACATAAAACGTAAATTTTAAGTAACATGATATGGTTTTTCAAGATACTAGGATACCCATAATTTTTGCTAGAATAACATGATATGAAACTTCTCTTACCAAAAAATATATAAATTATTTCTGTGATGTTGGTAAACCACATTTACAAATATTGGCAATATTTTCAGAACATAGCCATAAAAACTCCTAAAACCATTTAAATTAGAAAATAGGTTATTTCAATATATCGCCAAAAGATTCTTGCGAGATTCTTTTTAAGAAACTAATTTAGAACCTACTTTAAACTTTTTTGTTGTTTTCATGTTTTAATGACTACTTTAAATTTGCATTGATATTTTTCTAGGAAATTTAGTAGAAGCTGAGTTTCATAATTTTTTCTATATTTTTTATTTTTGAACTCCGAAGATTTTTCGAAGAACAATAATTTTCTTTTTAATATATGAGGAAAACCTTGCCAATGAAGAGCCGGCAATTATATTTCTGACAATGGGGTCAATCAAGGAGCACATCATCCATGAAAATGAACTTTTCATAAGTGGGTTTGGGTGCTTGTTGGAACACCTTATATTTATAGTGAGTGAATAGTAAGTCTAGCAAAGGTGTGAACTATTAGTGAACTATTACTATATGGTGAAAATGGCCATCATCTTTTTCTTCTTATTTTCATTCAATCATCCACCATAATAGATTAGGACCCTCATGAATGATCTTGTATTTCTCAGCAATGTTGTTTTGCTTGGGATATTTTGGGAAAATCTCATTACACTTTTGGGGCACAAATATAAAAACTTTAAGTTAGGTAAAACCAAACAGATGAGAAACTAATAAGAATGCATTAAAGAATGGCTTATTGATGTTAAGAATGATAATTAATAATTCGGATGAAAGGTGAATCCCTGATGTCACTAACCTTAAAAAAGAGGAAAACAAAAAAAAGGAAAAAGACAAGTAAAAAATGCGATAAAAACAAAATAAATATTTCTTCACGCTTCTTTTCAAAAGGGCACGTTTTTTTCTTTTTTATTATTTTTCTCATTAGTATTGTGGTATCAAAAATATCGCATGATTTTTTGGCCGTTATATATATATATATATATATATATATATATATATATATATATATTGTATTGCAATCTCAAGTTCTAACTCTTGGACGAGAGTTGTAAAATCATTGTAATTGAAAATTTATATAGAAAAGCCACAATAATAATGTAGTTCCAATAATGGATTGCTGGGAGGTAGGCTCCCCACCTTTATTGCCAAAAAATTATATTTACAAGAAAAACACAAGGGATGCAAAGCATCAGCAGGAAAAAAACACAAGGAGCAAAAAAACCCTCACCCCTCATAAGCAAGACAGAGACAGTTGAGCAAAAAACTAGGATTAAGCAAGAAGAAACAATATTGCCCATCTGCTAGTAGGTAAACAAAACATGCAATAATTGCCTGCCATTGTCGCGTCCATCTTGTTGACCATAAATCAAGAGTTGCTGACCTACATCCACTGATGGAAAGTGATCATCTACACTGGTTCTTTCAAAACACTTTTTGAAAAAGATCCATCTTGCTGAGATGGTTCTACGCCCTTCCATCATGGATTGTATTCTTCGTTTCCAACCGTTGTTAGAGGATATGATCGTGAGGCATCTTGAGCTACCATTCTACTTGCCGACTGGTAAGCTCCAGCATCCCAGCCACCATCAGCCTTAAGTTAATTCTACTATATACAATTTGAAGAGTGTGATCGTCCTTATGTATTTCTTCTCTTTTACTACAAAAAATACCAATGGACCACCATAGTTGAATCAGTTGTCAGTCTTCCTCCTACGAAAAGATAGCCTCAGCCACCCTTTGTCCTATCTTCCAAATCCTATTCGTAATGCTACAAATGGATGGGTGTTGCCAATTATCATGGGCAGCTTGGTTGCGAGTCCACCAGAGTTGCCATACTACTACATGGAACATTACATGCCAATACTTGTTGACCCATCTATGTGGAAACTTAACTTCGTACCAGTATTTGATCTCCTCATTAATGTTCCTTCAAGGAGATCTCCTTCGATTAAATTTACTCATTAACCAGCTCCACACATTTTTGGCAACGCGGCAGGAAAATAAGATATGGTGGTTGCTCTCTTCCTCAGATCTACAAAGGAAGCATCTATTGACTAAGGGCAGACCCATATGCTTCAAACGGTCAGTAGTTAGGAGCCGATGTTTGGAGGCTAGGTAAACAAACTAGCTGGTGCACGCCGGGACATTTGCATCACAAACCAGCATCTTCCAAGTCTCTTTGTTTCCTTTGCTTCTCACCATGTTCCAAACAAGAGAGCTAGTGATTTCCTGGTTAGCATTAGTTTTGAAAACCAATCTGTCATCCCTGTCAGAGAGATCCCTAATGCCATTCAGCAAGAAGGAGAAAGAATTCTCATCAATTCTATAGTAGTTGATGGCTGCCATCAGAGAGAGGTGTCGGTCATGCTTGACCTGCTCATAGAGTTCTCCTTGAACCCTATGTAAAAGGATACCATGGCTCCAATCATCCACCTAAAATCTGATTTTTTTTCCATTGTCAGCTTTCCAAAAAACAAGATTTTCTATCAGCCTCCATCCCCAGCCAAGGCTGATCCATGCCCAAGAACCTTTCCATGGCTTCTTAGCAGACCAAAAGCTCCTAATATTCCTGAGATACCGCATTCGAAGCCACAAACCTAACAAGGAATGACCCTCTAGAATTTTGCAGCATCTAGTAGCCATGACTGCTGCGTTCCACTCCACAAGGGCCCGGAAACCTACACCACCCTCCTCTTTAGGCTTATACAAATCTTTCCAAGCAACTAGATGGATGGCCCTGGAGGCGCTATTGTGAGCCCAAAGGAAGTGCGCCATTTTCCTTTCGATAATGATCAGAGTTTTTTTTGGCAATCTAATCCCTTGCATCCAGTAGACCCCCGAAATTGCAAGGTTATGTTTGACTAGGCATAAACGCCCTGCAAAGAGAGAAAGTTAGTTTGTCACGCTGCCATTCTCCTTTCAAGTCTACCAATAAGATCAACACAATGATCCTTCTTCATTTTGCCAACAAAGAGAGGCAGACCAAGATACTTAGAAGGAAGCTTATCAGTTTTCCATTCCAAGATAGAGGACAGGACGATGGCTTTACTATCACTGACTCCAAACATGAAAATGGATGATTTCCTCCCATTGATCTTAAGGCCTGCGCATCTCTCCAGCTGGCCAAGGAAAAAGGCAATTCCGGATAGAGATTTGTGAGTAGCTCTGTAGAAAAGTAAAATGTCATTTGCAAAAAGGAGAGAGTGGATGTTAGGCAAAGAATATGGCATTCTGGGGAGCTTGATGATTCCCCTATTAATTCGATTTTGAAAACTGCGGCCAAACAGCTCCATGACTATAATGAATAGGTAGGGGGAGAGAAGCTCCATGACTATAATGAATAGGTAGGGGGAGAGAGGATATCCATGTCGGAGTCCCTTCCTGCACTCAAAGATTCTACCTTCTTCCCCATTAAGAAGGATGGAGAAGGTTAACATGTCTCTGGTGTGGGGTGTTAGATGCACAATAATACCTTGGAAGAAAATTACTAACTGGTAGAAAATAAGCAATCAAAGTCACAAAAGGTAATATATGAATGTTCCTAAAGTGTATTGCGTGTGCAACACTAGTTTGGTGATGTCTATGAACCGTTTGTTGTGTTCGCGGTCTTTTCAGTTATGTACATAGGTGTGCCTAAACAGCTGCTGCACCCGAATCCACACAACATGGGTGGGAGCTGGACCAGCTGGTGCAGCTCCCACACAACACAACATTATGCATTGAACATGTCTCTGGTGAGGAGGTGTTAGATGCACACCCAACTAAACTAGCCTTAATATAAATGGTTAAAAATGTAAATATAGATAGATAATACTATTAAAAGTAAATAAATAACTATATATATATATATATATATATATATATATATATATATATATATATATATATATATATATATATATATATATACCTTGCTAGTTGCTGCACCGGCACCTAAAGTTTTTCAAACATTGCTGTATCGGCACAGTATATAATCCCACACACCACACCTATGTGACAAAACTTTTTAGTTAAAAGCATATGCCTAAGCACTTGGCAGCAGCCTAAACACATAGGCTAACACCTAAACAGTCCAAACAAGAAATACTCAATGTCTTAACCAAAAATTTATTTTTCTTGTCTGTTATATCTTCTACAATATTGAGGTGGTGTTTCTTATAAGCTCCACTTTGACCCTTGTTTTTCTTTTTCTTCCTCTTCATTTTCCCCATTTCTATTGAGTAGGGCTTTTTAGGTGCCAGCATCAGTATTCTCTACCCAGTATTTCTTTAGGGTTTACTGTCTAGGTCCACGTAACGTTTTTTAAGGACTCTTCAAATTAGACTTGGGAACAGCTGTGCAACTGCCACTTTGCTTTTTTTTTCTCATTGAAAATTTTAATCATGGATAGAATCATAGCTTGCTAGTAGTTAATTTTATTGTTTCTAAACAATATATATATATATATATATATATATAGACACCGATGTGACATGACCATGATGGGGTTCCTGTGCCAAATGAAGTATTTGTGCGACAAAACCAAGATATTAGTTCAGTCTTTGCATTTTAAATATCTTTTTTGTCCTGTTGAATTTGGAATGAATGGCAAATAATGATTTGAATTTCCGAGATAATTTAGATGCCGGAATGGTGAGATATTTGGCTTTTGTAGGCAACCTAATGGCTTAAAACAAGTGAAGGGAAGGCTACACAAATTTTTCTTCGTGTAAGGTGTTTTAACTTCTGTCAAGTTGCTTTTGCATTATAAGATACTTTAAATGTATTTATGGCCTTTTTTTAGTTGAAGGCATGAGGTAGGCAATTTTTTCATACTAGTAATACAATAACGTGTTGGCAGCAATGCAAATTTGTTTCCTTCTGACTGCTGCGGTTTCTATTTATGGTTGTTTTGCACACACAGAGTGAGATCTGGTGCTTTTTCCAGCTGGATGTTCTTTGACAATCTTAATGGAACTGGAAACCAGAACTAGTTCTTTATTCCTGTGCTAGCATAATTAATTCACAAAATGCGATTAATGGAATGTTTTACGTTAGCTTTGCATTGCAACTAGGGATGTCTACGGATCGGATTCGGATCGGATATCCGATCCGAATCGCTTGTAAAAAATCGGATATGGTTAGTAATTTGACATCCGATTGAGAAATCGGATCGGATTCGGATTTAAGAAGTAACATCCGATCGGATACGGATTCGGTTTTAAGTAAATATCCGATCGGATATTGAACCATCTTATCCGACCGGATACGGATTCGGATTCGGTTTTAAGTAAATATCCGATCGGACACTTAACCATCTTAACAAGTATATCCGAATCCGAATTACAGCTTGATATCCGAATCCGAACCGTGATATATCCGACATCGAATCTAAGATTGAGTTGGTGACCCCAACATCCGAATCCGAATCTAAGATTGAGTTGGTGACCCCACGTTTTGAAGTAGAGATCTGTGAATGGTTAGCCAAAAGGTCTAACCAAGCGCACCAACTTAAAGTTATGATGTAAATATAATATAAACTTTATATGAAGGTATAATCTGATTAATAACTGATTGTTTTTATAAAGTTGCATATAATGATATAAACTATTTATACCATTTAACTTAAACAATTTAAAACTATATCATATAAAACTAATAAAATAATAATTAATATTATATTTAATTAAACGTTTTTCTGTAAACAAGCAAACTATTATAGTTAAGGCATCAACTAAATAGGATATCTTAAATAATGTATTTATTTAATTATTAATAATAATAATAAAAACTTCTATAAGGAAATTTCAATAAAATTAGTAGTTTAAAAAATGTGAAAATTAATCACAAATAGATATGTTTAATATGAAAAAAGTCTTGAACACATAAAAAAGTTTTAATTTATGAAATTAAAAATTATTTATTCAATTAATCAAGTAAATCATTTTGTATAATCATATAATATGTCCAAAAGTCTTATCATATATAACACATAATTCACAAATTTGAAAACAAAAGCCTTTAACTATTAAGAAAACAACACATTGTTCGATTTAATAAACTATCTTACATATCATTGGAGTAATTATAAAATTTTATGTAAAGAATAATTATAGTAATAAAGGTAAGAGGATTAATAAATTATTTTATATTATTAAACACTCTTTTTACGGGTGTAACACAAATTATTTTAATTAACTCAATAAAATGAGAAAAAAGAGAAGTTAAATAATATTTTTTAATGATAAATAATATGGGTGTCACTATTTAATAATTGACAATAAGTGATCAACTGATCATCATGAAATAATAGTTTACTCAATTTAAAATATGTTATTCCTTTCAAATAAACCAATTAATGTTCAATGTTCACAATTTTGATAACGAAAGCAGGAAAGCTTCTTCATCGTGTATTTTAGCAGGAAATCTTAAATAATATATTTATTTAATTAAAAATAATAAAAAAAAACTTCAATCAAAAAATTCAAAAAAATGAGAATTTTTAAAATATGAAAAAGACATTTTTTAAAGCTATAAATTTTAATAGACTATTATGTCAAATTGGTTTCAAGTATAGCTATATTATATATTTAAGAAAGTAAAGGTGTCAAGAAAAACTATTGGCATGTATGTCACTTATGAAAAAAAAGTTGATAGCAAACAAACTGCTAAAGTCATAAAATAAAAAAAGTTGATAGAAAATCTTAAACGCATTATGATATTCATTTTAGTTGAAAGCTTCTCCACTTGCATAATCGCAAATAAATATATTTAATATAAAAAATCTGCTATACTCTTAAAAAAATTATTTATCAAATAAATTCTTATCCAAAAGTCGTAGGTGTTTGATATATAATACATAATTCACAAATTCGAAAACAAAAACTTTAACTAGTAGCAAAATAACAAATTGTTCGATTTAATAAATTATCTGATATATCAAATAATAGCTTTTTTATATACTATATACTTAGAAGTTGTTATGTTGCCAGAGTCAAACTATAGTTTTAAAATTTAAAATGAATCAAAACATAATTTTTAAAATTTTTTTTAGCAGTGAGTCACCCGAACTCTTTTATTTTAATGTCGCACCCGCGTCGCATCAAGTCGGGCGCGCACCGAACATGGGTGCAGCTCCGACTTACACCCGAGTCCAGTTAGAATGTCATATTATTAAATTACTTATATAATATATGTTCTGAAGTTTTCAACTTTCTTTAGGTTGGACGAAATTAAAAAACCATAGTTTTTTAAATTACTTATATTACAATTTTCAACTATCTATAGGTTGGACGAAATTAAAAAACCATAGTTTTTCCTTCAAGTTCAATTTAAGTTGATCAAATTTAAAATGAAAATGAAGCTTCTCGCCCATTTTGTTTGCTTGTAAAAGCAATCGTTTATATTGGTTGTTAAATGAACGTTATTGAAGATGATTGGTGGGTGCCGTTTCTTCTTTCCTACGGCTCAAAGGAAAAACAAAAAAGGAAACAAGAAAAGGAAACAAAAAAAAGAAAAGAATTGCTTGACGTTCTTGACGTTCTTCCTTCCCTGCACCGTTCCTCCCTGCACCAAAGATTCGAAGAATAACCCTTGCCATTCTTCCCCTCTTTTCTTCTCCCTCTCGCTCTCTCACGCTGCGTTCAGGGTCAAAACAAAAAAAGTTTGAGGTGAGTCAGGTGACTTGGTCGGCTTTCCTTCCCTCGGTGGCATTGTAGAAGCTGGTGAGGGAAACGTTGGCTTTCAGGGGCAGGGAGGCGAACGCGCGGTGCAGGTTGTGGTCGAAGTTGCTGTCCACAGTGTAATCGGTGCAGTACCAAAAGGGAGGAGACTCGACCTTTTCATCCTGAAAGTGCTCGCCCTTATCATCGCCAACTCACTAAGGTAATGCTGCTCTCCCCTAAACCTTTTTCTTGCCTCTGGTTTTGATGTGTTTGCTTGTGGCATTCTTTCTTCTAGTTGATATGTTTGTTTAAAGTCGAAAGATGATGCACTTTGGTTTTACTTCCCAATTCCCAAGGAGCTAAATGATGCTTTATGAGAGTTAGAAGTAAAGTGCAATCATATATGCAGTTTCCATAGTTCCACATTTTCTCCTATCTGCCATAGCAGGAGTCACTTATGCAGCATCTTCAGTTTCCAACTTAAATACTGACTTATATGACCGAGGGTTTATGAAAGGAAAACTTGCTGTTTATGAAATATGCAAAATATGACATGTCACTTTCTATTTTTATGCATGTGCCTGCTTTTGGTTGGCTGCACTTGTTGATATGGTTTTGTAGTTTCAAATAGTTGTTTTGGCATTTGCTTTTCTCTAATACTTCTGGTATGGTTTTGTGCCTCCTCCTTTTTCTTCCCATTTTTTGCTTTCGAATGGTTTAGTTAAAGTTTTCTATTTTTTATATGCAGATTATGGATTCTACAACATCAGGTGCCAATGCTTCTAGTTTCGTCTCTGCTAACAATATAGAAGTTGACATATCTACGAAAACCAAGTCACTAAGATCAGCGGTATGGAAAGAGTTCAGCAGGACAATAAACGAATCAGGTATTCAACGTGCTATTTGTCAACACTGTAAAGTATCTATGGATTGCAATAGTAAGATGGGCACCTCACGTTTGAAGAATCATTTAAAATCATGTCCTAAAAGGCCTAACTTAGAATCATGTCAACAACGTCTGGTTTTTTATGAAAAGGATGAAAAATGTACTGTTGGTACTTTCAAGTTTGATTCAGATAAAAGTCGACAAGATTTAGCCAATATGATTATTGTTCATGAATATCCATTTTGTATAGTTGGTCATTCTGGATTTCAGAAATTTGTTAAAGGATTACAACCACAGTTTAAGTTATTGTCACGTAACACTATTAGATCAGATTGCATACATATTTATGAAGATGAAATGACAAAATTACGTACTATTTTGGAAAAGACTAATGGGAGGATTAGTCTTACATCTGACATGTGGACTTCGTCTTGTCAAAAACGTGGTTATTTATGTTTGACTGCACATTATATTGATAATAGTTGGGAAATAAAAAAGAAAGTTCTCAACTTTGTTATGGTTGAAACACCTCATACAGCAGAAAGACTTGCATCAGTCATCAAAGATTGTTTACTAAAATGGAATATTGATCGCAAGTTATTTTCAATTACATTAGATAATTGTTCGACAAATGATATCATGGTTACAAAATTGATAGAGTGGCTTCTTGAAAAGGATGCACTTGTCTGTAATGGAAAATTTTTTCAAGTTAGATGTGCTGCTCATATTCTTAATTTGGTTGTACAAGATGGTGTCAAAGAAATAAGTGATGTGATTGACAAGATCAGAGAAAGCATAAAATATATTAAGGCTTTTCCAGCTCGCTGTGAAGTTTTTGATCGAGCAGTGCGTCATGTCAAAGTTACTTGTGAAAAAAAGTTGTGCCTTGATGTTCCAACTAGATGGAACTCAACATTTCTTATGCTTGATGTAGCTTTACAATATAAAGAAGCTTTTGGTCATTTTGAAGAACTTGATCGTCACTATCATTTCAGACCGACAAAGGATGAGTGGAAGAATGCTACTATTATTCATAACAGTTTGAAGGTATTTTATGATGCTACTAATGCCATTTCTGCAGTCAAGTGTCCAACTTCCAATATCTTCTTTAAAGAGTTTTGTGAGATAAAGTTGGAAATTTAAAAAATGTGTTCAAGTTCAGATATTTGCCTTTCAAATATGGCAATGAGGATGAAAACAAAGTTTGACAAGTATTGGGATATATGCAATTTAATTTTAGCAGTTGCAGGGGTATTTGATCCTCATTATAAGATGAAAATAATTGAGTTTTATTATAGGCAATTTTATAAAGATGAAGCATATGAACTTGTTTCTGCAATTAAGAATTATCTTTGTGATCTTTATGATGAACATAAAGCTACTTATGCATTGAAGACACTTTCTGCTGGTACTGGTTACATTGTTGATGTTGAGAAGGATAATGAAGCATCTACTTCGACTTCTTTGATTGAGGTTTCTTCTAATAAGAAGCCTAGAACAAGTGCATTAGATGACTTTCTTGAAGAATCATCACAAAGCCAACATAGAAAATCAGATTTGGAGTTGTATTTGGAAGAGCCCCTTTACCCAAAAAAACAATCCAATTGACATTTTGACTTGATGGAAAGTCAATGCACCTAAATACCCTGTGTTATCTAGAATGGTATGTGATATTTTGGCTTCTTCCTATATCAACTGTTGCATCAGAGTCAACATTTAGTACAGGTGGACGTATTCTTGATTTATACAGAAGTAGATTAGGTTGCAAGACCGTGGAGGCTTTGATTTGTGCACAAGATTGGTTGCGAGATAAGGCTGAAGGTAATTTACTTATTATTAATGTTTTTAAATATATTTTTGTGTTGCTTATTTTATTCTTTTGTTAGATGATTCTGATTTGCCTATACCTTTACTTGAAGAGGAAGCACCATTTGCATCTGCATACATTGAAACTGAATCGTAAATTAGAGGTATATATTCTTTTGTATTTATCTGTTTTCATTAAATCAATTAAAACCTAGAGTAATGTGTCAAGTGAGTCTAAGATGTTTATTTAATTAAAGTTTTCATTTGCATAATGCAGGTTAATTTGATATCATTACCTTCAGGACCTTAATATATCCAAACAGAAAGGTCATATCCTTTGTGGCAAATGAAGGCATTGAAAGAAAAATTTTGTAAGCTTGGACTATATGATGATTTTTTTTTATTATTATTGAAGATGTGAAGGATGGCTCGTCCAGTCTCTTGTTGCATCAACAAACAACAAAGTACAATTTTTAGAAATTTATATCAGAGAAGGTGGACTTTTGTTTCATATCATAGTTTTGTTTTGAGAATTAAGGTTTTTGTGCCTTTCTCACCAATTACTTTCATTTGTATGTTATAACAGTTCAAGTGTATATATTGAAAGCTTCAGACTGTATAGTTTTTTGCAGATGCCTAGATATTTAATGGAAACTTATTAGGCAGTCTGGCTCGTCGCCCTTTATGCTTTGGGCATTTTTTTGTTTTTTGTTTTGTTTTTAAAAGAACATTGGTAATTAACGTCCATGGAGGCACTTGGTAAAAAAATACATGATATTTTGCTAGGCAGGCAGAATGTGCAGCTATTGTAGTGATAATGTTTTAGATATTGTCTTGTGGGCCCTTTCTTGAGCTCTGAGAAACAAGAAGTGGTGGAATGATTTTTTTTAGCAATTTAAAAGTTAGTTTTGGATGTCAAATATGAAAGTCTTTAGATCAGAATGGGATCTTTAAATATAAAATTTGGATTCGGATTGAAATCGGATAATGAAATAAAAAGTCGGATTCGGATTGAAATCAGATAATGAAATAAAAAGTCGGATTCGGATTGAAATCGGATAATGAAATAAAAAGTCGGATTCGGATTGAAATCGGATAGTGAAATAAAAAATCGGATTCGGATTGAAATCGGATATTGAAATAAAAAGTCGGATTCTGATTTTAATCGGATTTTGGATTTTAAAGTCGGATTCGGATTCGGAACCAGATTTTGATTTAAAAGTCGGATTCGGATCGGATTCGGATATGGTTTTAAAAATCGGATTCGGATATTTTTAAGATTTTATTTTATCCGAATTCGAATCCGAATTCGAATCCGAAAATATGTATATCCGAAAAGTCGGATATGATAAAGAGTATATCCGATCCGAATCCGATCCGTTGACATCCCTAATTGCAACTGGGATGGCATTTGCAGATTGTGAAGGAGAACCAGAAATTACATAAAGGTTCAGTTGAAATTGAAGATGATTCTGCCACGTTGGCTTATACGAACATACTGCGTGGAGATGTTCTTTGGGTTACTGACACAGAAGTACATGAGAATCGTGATATTGCAGGTTATTTACTTTCCTACTGCCACTTTTATAGCCTATCTTGCTGCTTGTTCGACCTTTATGTTGATAATTTGAATGCAGATGAACTTTCGGGAAGCAAGGTGGAATTTGAGCCGGCAGAGGAAGGATTTAAAGGAACTCTTTTGGCATCAAATGGCTCGGTTAAGGTGGCTTTATGTAGCAACTGTATATAATAACAAGTCTCCTTTAGCAACTGTTTATAATAACAAGTCTCCTTTTTATTGAAATATTCTACAACCTCTCTCTGTATATGAAACTTTTTTAGTTATTGGCACAAGATATCCCTTTAAGACTCTTGGATGATGAGCAAAACTGGGTGATAAGTTCCTTTTGTTCTGTTGCTGCTAATGTGCACATGATAATCTCTGCTATTTTCTTCAAAGAGTACTGCAAATAATGATTGGAACTGTGATACATGAAGACATCACCTTTAATAAAATCTATGAGCTGATCTTCATAGATAATTCTTTTTCATTGCAAATCCTCCTTTTAATGCAGACTGGCTAGGTTGCTTACACCTCACTTTATCTAACAATTTTATCTTGCCAAATCTTTGTCCTCCGCCCTCTTTTCTCTGTAAAAAAAAAAATAGCAGATAAGCATACGATGATAGGTTCAGGTTACTCAGCTTGGTCGCTTTCTTACTTGGTAGGACTCCGTTCATGTAAAGAAACGGATACCTCCTGCCTCGCTGTTAATGAGCCGTAGCCATTGATGTTTTTCACTACAGGGAAGGAGGAAGGCCAAAGGCCGCTATGATGTATTTTTTGTAGGTAACACTCTCCCTTGGTTTAAATACTCTCCTGTAATTGTACTCCTCGGTTATGGTTCTAAGTTCTTTAGACGTTCAGACTAATTCACCACAATCGATACTTGAAATGGATTATATTGTACGTTTGGGCGACTTTTTAAGTTTGGTGTTTGGTATTAGTTCATAAAATATGCACCTACATGTTTCTATTAAGTTTGTTCCATTATTTATTATGGAATCAATTTATGCCTTTTACCCTAACACAAATTATGACACTTATATTCGGATCAAAGGGCTGAAAATCACATTATGACAAAGAGATGCTTCACAGATGCAGCAGAATTTATGCTGCTATACACCTAAAAGTATTTCTAATTTCGGCGCAGCTCAGCGCCCTCATTGGACTGCTGTCCGTCAATTCGGCAGGAAGCCCTCCTCCGAGGTGTCATCTGTTATCGTCGATGTTGAGCAACTGGAATGCAGCGAGAAAAGGATAGAGGTAAGCAAGGTACGCTTCCCACCGAGCAGCAGCCTCCATGGCTGCCTCCCGCAGAGCATCAGCCTCAAGGATCACGTTTTCTTCCTGCAGAACAAGTCGAAATGAAGAGCGGGGAATGATGTTTAATTTTGGATCCACTATTTAACGGATCCATGGCATAATTGAGTCGGCCTTAATCACACCCAGTCAGCACTTTTTTTTCATTTACTTCGTGCATTTCTTTTGCCTACGACCATCCAGTGGCATGATCATTTTGCATTTGATTCAGAATTGAAAGAATCTCAAATCCATGATACCTGAAATTCATAGCACTCCTCTAATGTGGATTTCAAGTCCACACTTTAATGTTAAAAACATGGATCTGAAATCGAAGTTGAGAGAGAGAGAGGGGGTGGAGAGGAGTTGGACTTGACCACCGTCGATCTCAGAAATCAGATGTTGGGAGGGCGGGGAAGGATGTTAGATCCTCAGTTGTCTGAAATCATCACAGATATGAGATCAGTGGTAATTGAACACAACATTCATTTAACTTGATAAAATGAAACTTACTTTTGATGGTAATTATGTGTGTTTTTAGGCAGGTAAAACATATCAGAACTTATGTAGTGCCAATACTTTGTGGTCAAAATCAAATATCATTCTTTGTAAAACTTATTCAAACACTACATATATTTATTGATGTTAAGATAGAAAGTATATATTCTAAGGCTTGTGGATCCGTCTCATATGCTTGAAAATCAGATGCGCGATTACTAAAGGGTTGTTGGGGAGGAGCAATGTGGAAGGAAATTTAAACTTATGAACTGCATTCCTGCTATGTAAGTTCTTCGCTTACATAATTCCTACTTCCTTGATCGTTCCTTTATGTGTTGGGACCATTTACTTGTACTTTAGGTGAATGAATTGTGTCTTAAGTTTTGTTTTTTTCTTGGGATTCTTGTATTTATTTGTTAGTCGTTGGACCATAAGCCTCTGATGTAGGCTGAGGATGGTCATTTCTTTGTTGCTCTATAATCTTTGATTCTTTTTGTGAATGTAGGGAAGAGGTTCGAATCTCCAGCAGTGTTGCACCAAAAAGTGTTATACATCGATGGGAGAGAGAGGTGCTAAAGAGATAAAAATAATCTTAACTATTAATCTTTTTCAAATAAGAAGAAAACAAGAAAAAAAATTAATATATAGCGGTGCCGCCCCTGCCCCAAATTCTCGTCGCTGCGTTTCAGCGACTCACCATCAAGGATGGAGAAGCACCTTATCCCGTCCTTTCTCTCGTCGTTAGCTTATCCCGCCCTTTCTCTCGATGCTGCATTCCAACGACTCACCAGCAAGAATGGAGAAGCCCCTACCCCAGCTTAAGCATTCTAGTGACTCACCAACAATGATGGAGAAGGGCTTCCTGCTCGATTGACGGACAGTAGAGTGTTTCCCGCCATCGATAATGCAGTGGGCATCGTGGCAGCTTATGTTATGGGGACCGAGAAGCCCGACTGTAATTATTTTTTTTTTTTTAAATTAACTTAGGCTAGGGATTTCTTAACCTCGTTCCCTGCCCACTAGCAATCGGGAAAGCGATAGAGACATCCCAGCAACCCAAAAACAACAACAAGGAAGGAAAAATGACAGTAGGGAGGCCAGTGCACTGGAACTGGCGTCGATGGAGAAGAAGGAGAGGGAGGCATTGGCCGAGCGCGTGACGTTTATACGAAATTTGTCGTGTTGCTGTTCTTGTTTTGCCATCAAGCTTCTTGTTCATCTTCTTTATGGTCGCAACTTATTCATGTGTTTCTAATGTACTTCTTTGAGTCTGTCGGAGGGAATTACAAGCATCGTCTAATTAAGTGGGAACCGTTGTGGGTGAAGTTTCTGGCCCACACAACATAAGATAGGCATGGATTACAGTGTATGTTAAGCATGTTAACTGCTTCCTCAAAAAATTGTATGAAACTGGTGCATGATGAGTGTGAGTGTTTTTTATTTTTGTTGTTTTGGTTTTTTTTTTTTTTTTTTAGGGGAGGGGATGGGGGTCTGGAAGGTTATGCCAACACTAGTTTCCACTATTACTTGTCAAACAACGAATTGACAATATACATTTCTCAGGACTTTCGCATATAGAGAGTTGATTTTCTGTTGGATCCCTGGCGGTTGGGGTTGATCAGGAGTGGGAGCGAGAGATCTGCAAGGCGTTTTGTGAAGGGGGAGCATAATGTTCATGCGTCAGAGGAAGGGGTGGATGAGGTGGAGCCTCACCCCCGGCAAGACGGACGCGAGCAAAAACGATACCTCTGCATTCGTGAAGAAATTTAACGTGGTAAATTTACCATGGTAAATTTTTTTGAAGAAATTTACAAGAGGAAACTTTTCTCTCTTCCAATTTAAGGGCCTGGTTGATACACAGGTAGTATTTTACGTGGTAAATTTAACCATGTTTGATGTTCCAAAACAACAAAATGTTGCATACATGCATCAAACGGGCCAACAAAATAACAAGCATACATGCATCAAAACAAAAATTAATGTAGAATAAATGAGTGAGGAGGGAGATATGTTACTTCCCATTCAGAAATATGGAAATATGTTAAAATGTTTCACAGAGGATTGTGCTTTCAGGCAGCCAACAAAACAAGCTTTTAGGCAGCCAACAAAACAAGCTTCCCGGTGCCTCCTAAATTGCTAATCTATTGATGAGGCAGACAATTAGACTATCAGCTGATGTCACACATTATTTGGTTTAATACAAATTGGGGTGTCGTCTCAGCACAGAGTCAATTCTTCCCGCTTGCTGCACCATCAATGGACTCTTCTGGTTAGCTCTAGACAAAATTGAAGCCATGGCATTGAAGGTATAACGGTTGTGCCTAAACCCATCTTGTTTTTCAGCCCACAGGAAGAACTCGTAGGCACAATTCCATCCACACTTCAGCTCCCTCATAACAGACTCCACAGTCTCAGTGGTGAGAGTCCTCCCCAGTACACACAACATCTCCTCTCGGTTTCTTTGCACTGGTTTCTTTGAGAATATCGACCACAGATCATAAACGGGATTGACGGGAAAATACTCAAACGAGTCAGAGGATGCAAGATCATTAAAAGAGTTGGATAAGGATAAGAAGCGACTAGTTTTCATGTAAGAACCCATCGAGATGAGGCTTAAAGAGGAGAAGAAAAGAAAACATATCTGCACTGAGAGAGGTGAGGAAACGTCAATGGAGTCGGGAGAATCACAACCAGGTGGAATACTCGAAGCAGGAAACAAGTCTTTTTCCAGCGATATTTGGGCGGGAGGAAGAAACAGATGAACACGAAATATTTTGAAGTGGGGATGACCAGAAGCCCATCAAAGTCTGAGGCTAGTTGCAGAGGGAAGGAAGAACAGGGAATCAGGTGGTATCACGAGGCATGGAAAATTTTGTGCTTCCACAACAGTCAGTTACCGATGATGATCGATGCAGCCATTCTAGGAAGTCACCCATTCCCAAATTTTTCAGCTTGGAGAGATGGAGAGGGGAAGAGGCGACGAAGGGGAAAGAGCCAGCGAGAGAGGAGGGGAAGGAAAAAACAAGAGAAGATGGGCTTCGAAAGGAGTGGGTGAAATTTCACCCGCTAGAAAGTCCGAGCTGTGAGCTTGAATTTTTGAGCGGACGGGTGAAATTTCATCCTGTTTGATAGGTCGTGAGACGGGCGGGTGAAATTTGAGCCGTCCGTACAGATTTCACCCTCTCCACAAAATTTAACCTGACAATCAAACAGTTCCCTAAAGTACAAGTAAATGGTCACAATCATGGAAGCAGAAATTTTGTAAGCGAAGAACTTGCATAACAAGAATGCAGTTCCTAAGTTTAAATCCCTTTCACATTGCTGGATGGAACTCCTACAGACACCTCTTAGTAATCGCACATCCGATTTTTGTGCATATGAGATGGGTCCACACGCCTTAGAATATATGCTTTGAAATGATCCTATCTGAACATCAATAAATATATATAGAGTTTGAATAAGTTTTACAAAAAAGAATATTTGATTTTGACTACAAAAGTTTTGATATTTTTCACTTGCCTAAAAACATATATAATTACCATCAAAAGTAAGTTTCATTTTATCAAGTTAAATTAATGTTGTGTTCAATCACCATGGATCCCAAATCTGAGCAATGATTTAAGATAATTGAGGATCGAAGATCCTCCCCCCACCCTTCCAACATCCGATTTTTGAGATCCATGGCATCATGGTCGTAGGCATAAGAAATGCACGAAACATCCTCCCTATTGTTTATGTGTGTGCGTCTATTCATTTTAGAATCTTGATTTGGACAATCAAGAAAAGAAAAGGAGACTTTTTCGTTAAAATTTGGGTTTTGGGATTTTAGAGGCATGCCTGAAAATTGAAAAGATTCTGATGGCATTTAGTATTAACGATTATGCATATTGTCAGTGATGGCATTTCGTATTGACGATTATGCATTGTCATCATAATTGTGGTGGTGATCATGGCTTTGATGGGAATGATAGGGAACGTCGG
Organism: Nymphaea colorata; assembly: GCF_008831285.2. Lineage (NCBI taxonomy): Eukaryota > Viridiplantae > Streptophyta > Magnoliopsida > Nymphaeales > Nymphaeaceae > Nymphaea > Nymphaea colorata. The sequence continues at coordinate 8,590,301 of NC_045144.1, forward strand.
ACGCTCCGGGTGCCCCCACCGTCATTCTAATGAAAATTGTAATTGTTTTCATATCCGGGCTTGCAGCACGTCCCTTTTCATATAAACATGAGAGCGTCATTTCACCTGCCTCTTCTTACAAGTATCTCTCTGTTCCTCCCTTCTCTCTTGCTGAGCAGAGCAAAAGATTAGAAGCAGGAGTGCTATAAGATTTCGGAGCCTTGTCTCCTTGTCTATTTTACTCTCTTCGATCCTATAGAGTCGAGAAGCCTAGCCATTCATATCTCGATTCTCTCTCTCTCGGTCTGTGACGATTGAGTTGTTCCAGGCTTTTTAACTCCAAGGGAAGCCATTAATTGTTGCTCGGAGGTGCGCATTGCTATCTCTCTCTCTCTCTTTCTCATTTCTCTCTCGTCGTTTTACCTTGCTCTGTGAGCTGCTGCTTTTATTCTGTTTTTTTTCTGTGTGCTTTAAGAACTGCTGTTACTGAACAGGAACAAGGGCGAAAACGGTTACTCCATTGCAGGTTTTGTTGACGGAAAAAGTCTTCTTTACTCTGATTGACCCATGTGTTGAGCCGCTGGAATGCAGCGAGATAATCTATGGTGGGTGGTTCCTCGCAGCTCAGCACGCTCGTTGGACTGCTGTTCATCAATCCGGCAGGAAGCTTGCTTTTCAGGGTGTCATCCTCCATGTTCAGTCGCTGGAATGCAGCAAAAGAAGGCGGGATAAACCCTGACCTTTTTTTATCATTTTCTTGCTACATTTCAGCGGCTCAATGTCGGCGATGACACTCTGAAAGGAAGGCTTTCTGTCGAATTGATGGAGAGCAGTCCAACGAGCGTGCTGAGCTGCAAGGAAGCTCCCCCAATCGATAATCTTGTTGCATTCCAGCGGCCCTGAACCTCCCGCCATGCAGCGGGCGTGGTAGTGGCGGAGATGTCGACAGAGACGAGCGGCCATACCGCGCTTAAAAAGATAAGAGAGAGAAAATAAGAGAGAGAGAGAGAGAGAGAGCCTCGATTACGCACATTGAGAGAGAGGGATGTTTTAAGTTTTGCTTTTGTGATTTTTCAGTCACTCCATAACTAATGGAAAAAATAGTAGGTTTTATATTTTGAGTTCATTTTGGTACTCAAGCAATATTGATACAAAGGTTATGAGCTGAGCCAACTGATCACCGTACATCAATATTGCATGTGAATTCATAATAGCATGTAGGGTCAACCTAGTGCATGTCTTTTGAAATGAAGTGATGTTTTTCGGGAGAAGAATAAGTTGTAAGGATCCTTTGGTGGGCTGACATATGTTAATGAAAAATTTCATACATTATGACTATCTTAATGTAAATATCTGTTTAAGTAATTGTGTTTTGGGATATCACTTCATTTTATAATGTATAGATACCTATACGCAATTATGAATTCTTTGATGAGTTGAACATATAATTGCTCACAATATAAAAGGGTAGTGGTTTCTGGGGAAGTGAGACTTGAAACGTCGCTTTCTAGGGTTGTCTCTTCTTCATTTGAGAGAAACCGCACGTGCTCCGCACAGACCCTAAAAGATCCTACTGTGATCTACCGTCCGTGTTGTTCAGATGGATTCAGGTACGCTTTTGCTACAGTGAAAGTTTCGATTCAATTATTTAGAATGAACAAGATCCTGTTTTATGGCATATTCGTTTGTTTGTATATGCATGAGAAAATCTCTCCATCACAAGTGGCTCTAGAGATAAGCTATAGTAACACTCATCTCTTAAAGTTTTTGACTCATCCAAATGGCCTTGGTCATTTATGGAGTCACATTTGGACATGTTCAAATGTGAAAAGCATGTTAGTATTTGGGAAGTAATGTTATGCTACTAGTAATTGATTTATTTTGACATATCACTACTTGCAGTCATCGCCCATGAAGCCCTCTAAGGACTGCACCAACAATCTATGGATTTAAAACTATGCAGATAGTGCAATTCCAACACTGATTGGTCACTGTTGTTAAAGAAAGTTCAATTTCTGCCAAGCAGATAAGTTTTTTATATATATAGTGGCATGAGCCAACAGAGGATGTGAGTGATGCCCAGAAAAGGCTCCATGTGAATTGTCTATATGAAAATATGAGCACAGTAACTAGTTTTGCCTAGTAGTGAAATACATAGTTATACCAACTTTTTTGGCAAATTCCTCTATAATGCATATAATAGTACATTCTTCTTTCTTTTCCTTGATGGCAGTAAATAAACATACTAAAGCTAAAACTATTGATTCCTTCATTCTCTGTCCTCTACAGTAGTTTAGATATCAATACACCTCACTCATCATCAATTATTCTTGGCCTATGATTTGGTTGTCTTTGATTAATTTCATGATGACCAGGGATGAAATGGCCTCCACATAATCATGACATTGGCTTTTGAATGGTTTTTATGAACTAATTAAATTAATTCATGGTTGTTTCACTAAAGTCAGTCTTCAAGGAACATTGAGGGCCATCATCTGTTGTAATAACATGTTTTGATATTGTTGGTCAATATATGCACATAACCGATGAAAGAAACATATAAGCTGGGCACCGAGCCGGGCCGCTGCCGGGTACCTAGCCCGACTCGGGTCCGGGGTCGAGCCTAGAAAAAGGGACCCGGGCTGGTCCCGATGCCGAGGCTTACTCCCATGAGAAAATCAGTGGAAACTGCACATGGAATTTAGAGTTTCTACTTTCTACCAAAACGTCAGTGTAAGCTCCAAGAAGAAACGCTTGATTTTGAATCATATTTGGGGAGAAGTTTCGCCACTTTGCCGAGCAAAGGATGGTAGAGATTGCGCCCGACTCGACTGACTGTTAATAAGGAACGAACCGAAGCAGACTGTTAATAAGGAACAGGTCATCCCACAGAGAAGCCACGCTAATAAACATAAACACACAACCTAAGTTCGTTTTTCTTTTTTAAATAATAATATTTAATCTAAAACCTACCTACTTGCCAACTCTATTTTCCTTTTATGGTTTTTTTCCCTAACACTATGTCCATGTCTGGCAAAAGAGTTGGATGGTTTCAAGTTTTGTTTAGTTGTTCTTGTGCCTTGTCTCAGTATTAAATTTCTAACTGCCAATAGGTTGAGATATCATTCTCAATTTGGCTAATCATTTTGCAATTTCAAAGCTACCATTCCCCAAAAAAAAAAAATTAATGAATTTTGAAAAACTAATCCTAGAAAAAAAAATGACGGCTGTTAACTGTTCAGTCCAATGGAAACTGCTTTTCTCCCTTTCTTTCCTTTTATGCTCACTTATCAAACACCGAAGAACTTTTCCATTCATTTTTTTTTCTAATTTATCAAATATGCCTTGGATTTGGAGCGAGGTAAAAGTTTCCCTCTTCTACCCTTTCTATGGGAACTTTCTATAAAAAAAGTTTTACCAACAAGACAAGAAGTGCAATCAAATGCTACCCAAAATAAACAAACTCGACTCGTTAAAGAAGACGAGTTTAAATTTTTATGCGAATCCCACTTATTTAACAAGGTCAAGCCTGCTTTAAATGGCTTAGCATTTGGGAAAGCAGCTCTTTAGTTTAATTTCTATGGGCTTTATATCTCTGCGTTTAAGTCGTCAAACATGGCACTTAAGTTAAAAGGATGCACTCTTGGCACCATTGATGCTGATCTAAAATCCTATAATCAAGAGGAATGAGGAAGCCTTCATGTCTCAGTCTCTTAGCCTCTGAATGAGGTGAAGTAAGCTTGAGCATCAGCACTGTGCGATAAGAAGCTGGTCTTGGGTCGGGCTGCAGTTTATAGCTACGGCCTGGGCTCGACCCAATGACCTGAAACTCAAGCCTAATTTCGGCCTGACAACATATTTTAATATAAAATAACATATAAATATAATTAATCAGTACATAATTATATTTAAAAATAATAAAATGACATTTAAATATCAATTATTAGGAGACCAGCCCAACGCTCAACTTTTTGGCCTGAGCCCGGGCCCGAATCAGCCGGCTTACTACCAGGCTTAGGCTTAGGGTGAAGCCCAAGTTGAGAGCGGCTTGAGTTTAGAACTCGGGTTCCAGTTGCTTAGCTGACTTTTTCTTTCAATTGTTTTTGCTTTTACAATGAGCCAGGTTTGAAATCATTTTCGAGTCCCCACGAGGAATTGGCGACTGGCGGGAGGGATGTTGCCCAATTTTAAAATTGGAAAAAAGGATGAAGCGGTCTCCCGCCACCACTTCTTTCCGCTCTTCCTTCTCAAAACCTCGAAAAGAGAGATCAAGAGGGAGGGAGGGAAGGAGGGAGAGAGAAAGACAGAATGGTGGACGTTGCGCATCTAGAGAGGATGGGCAGAGAGCTCAAATGCCCCATTTGGTAATTCTGCTCACTTCCTTCTCCCCTGTTCTCCTTTTCTCATTTGCCTCCGATTTTTCTCCGATTGTGCGAAAATTGGAATTTGAATAATTCTTTTGATCTTTTCGGTTGCAGCTTGGGCTTGATGAGGTCGGCAGTTTCACTGTCCTGCAACCACACGTTCTGCTCGTAAGAAACTCATGCTTTATGTAGCACATCTTGTTGACGTTATCCAGCTTTTCCCACTTGGTGTGCTATTTTGTGCTGCATTTGAGAGAAGGAAGTCCTGATCCATCTTTTTTTAATCTGATTAGCTTGTGCATATCAAGGTCGATGAAATCTGGCTCAAGTTGCCCGGTCTGCAAGGTGCCGTATACCAGAAGAGGTACGCCATTTTGAAGCTTGACATTTATTTTTCTTTCACTTCTGTTGGACAACAATTCAACATTGGGGATGCTCTGCTTCAAAACTTTAGTATTACAATGTGCTTTGCAACAACGTTTACCTCGTCTCCGCGCCTCCTAAAGAAGTAGAAAAAGGTTCGAGCCTCGTTGTGTATTGGCCTCAAGGGTTTGGAGAAAAAAATGCTAAATTTGTTTTTTCTGAAGAAAATCATGTACCCAAGTTACGGAGGTGCAATGTTATATGGACCCATTCTTTGGGTTTCAGTGGTTAGGGATTCCATTCATCGCCAGCTTTATCCTTTGCTTGAAAATTGGCCTCCCTTCGGTTGTTTGAATAATTGAAACATTGCATCTCTAGCGAAACTTCCTTTCTCAAATCTCATTTGGCGATGAAAACAAAGAGGAAAAACATCTCTCTACGCAATCCTCGCCGATCACAGTAGCGTCAAGCAGCACCTAACGCTTTTGGTTTTTGCTTTTCTTTTACATCAGAAGTGCGGCCTGCTCCTCACATGGATAGCTTGGTGGAGATTTATAAGAGCATGGAACTTGCTTCTGGGGTTAATATTTTTCTATCGCAAGCTCCACCTTCAATTGGGAAAAAAGGTGCGCTGCTGCTTTCATACATTGTAAACTATGTCTCTTAACCGAGAAAAACGGTCTTTCTGCTTACAGTTTGTCGGAGTTACAGCTCAAAAGCTTTATTTTTTTTGCCATGTCATTTTGTTTTTAACTAAAAAGGTTTGGAAGATAAACGGGATTTGGAAGAACCTATAGCAAATAAGCCACCTGGGGCTAAGCGAAAGAAACAAGGATTATCCAAGGTGGGAGCAGTGAAATCAATTAACGAGAGTCCTGAAGCTCACAAGGTTGTTGCACCATCATTCTTTAAAAAGAAAAGGATTCAAATTTCACCGCACCCAAGAAGAAGAAACAGTGAATCGCCAATGGCTTCTGATGACATTCTTAAGTTGGATTGCAATGGGTCTAATGGTGGTTTAGGAAAATTGTCCTATCGTAAGAGCTCCAGTGGCGGCGAGGATATTTCCGATGTTGGACGTGAGGAATATCAACCGGCAACATCAAGAGGAACCGATGGTTTTGATCAAGAGAGGAACGTGACCTTATCTCCTTTCTTTTGGTTGAAGGAGCAGGATGATGATGATGAGACTGACGGGCAAGAGAGAGATCAACAACTGGAGATGGACCATGTCACTGATACACCTACATATGCTATGCCAGCATTTAGTGATCTGAAGGATTCAGAAGATGGCAGTCCAGAAAAGGTTCTCCCTATGCAGTAGTTTTTGTTTATGATTCAGCTTCCTGCACCTTAATTCAAAAACCTGAGGTTATGCTCTTTACTGATTTTGTGTAGTGCGAAGTCAATTCAAGATTTGAGCATGGGAACTTGTTTGACAGTGAAATGTTTGAATGGACACAAAGGCCAGGCTCACCTGAACTGCATTCCATGTTTGCAAGGGGGCAGGTAATCTCCTTTTTCTCCATGTACTTTTGCCCTTTGATATCCTGTGAGTTTTTTTTTTTTTGTCAAGGCTTTATTTAGTTTCATGGCATAATAACAGGGGACAGAACAGCCGTCATCAGTGGAAAAAGAACAGAGGGATGCACCAGATCATGTGAGGAATCAAATTTGTGAACAAGAACTCTATGCAACAGAGAAGGGAAGGCTCAACTTTGAGTTCACACAAAGTGTCAATACTGCAGATTCAGGAAGTGGATTGCTGACGAGGTCTCAAAAATCATCAACAAGTAAAACTAAAAGCTGCCGTGTTAGAGGATGTACCAAGACAACAAAAAAAGGAAGTGTGAATGGCAATGGTGATGCTACTCTAATTATGGGAGGCGGTCCTGATCAATTAATAGATGAGAAGGAAGGCAATGAACACTTTCTTGGACATGCTCATATCCACCATGAAACAGTTGTAAATCTGGATCCCAAAGCACATGGTAACATGGAGCTGGACAATGTCCACCATCTTGAAGATGTCAATGGTGAAACGTTGGATCCTGCAAAGAAAGCAAATAAGAAAGTTCGGAAGCCCAACAAGAAGAATACACAAGCCTACATTGTTGAGGAAGATAACACAAAGACAAGAACACATGGATCTAATGACGTTCGTTCTGATGAACGGCTGGATGATATTCCTAGGAAATTTGCAGTTGAACAATTGTCTTGTGATCCTTCGGAAAGCTTGGAAGAAGTTCGTGAAAGTGTGAAGGACCAAATGTGTAAGAGGGAGAATGGTAAAATGGACGAGCTTTTGCCTGCCATTGACCTGCCTAATCCTGAAACAAATGAAATTAACGCTTTCAAGGGAAACGCAAGTGAAAGCAATGTGAAACATTGTACTAGGAAAAATGGGAAAAGACGGCAAATCAGTAGAACTCAGAAGACCTGTACAGTCAGTGTCAGGGAAAACAATCCAGAGCATTCCCCAACAGAAAGAATATGCGAATCCCTGCTTGGTACTACAGAACTGCCTGATAATAGAAAAGGTCAAATCTCTGGGGTCGACGCCCATACAGTTGATGAAGAAGGAGATGATAAAGAAGGCCCACAACCGAAAAGACACAAGCATCAGTGTTCAAGGGAAGAAACAAGAAGTAGAACCAGTAATTCTTACAGTATCATAAATCAAGTCAATAGCTGTAAGCGAAAGAAAAGGAAGGGATCTGATGTTAGTACTGTTTGTAGTGACTTAGTGCCAGTCCTCGAAGAAATTTTTGATAGTTCAAATAAAGTTGTCAGAGTACCTAAAATTTCTGGAGACTCAAGATGTTTACAAGATAAAGATGCTAACAGTCCAGCCAAAGCTGTGGAGGTTATTGCAGGAAAGGACTTGATGCTGCAACGTTGTGAAAGAAAATCCCCTTCACTTTGCTGTATATTTTGCCATTCTTTGGATGAAAAAGAGGTAAGGCAATCATTAGAGTTTGATGCTGCTATATGTATATGTGTGTGTGTGTGTGTGTATTTGTGCGTACATATATTGCCACTTGGTAGAATTTTTTTGGACTCACTATACAAAATATGTAGGTTTGTGGAGAAATGCTGCATTTTGCCAATGGCAGGATTGTTTCTTCAGATTATAATGGAGGATCCGCTGTTGTTCATGCCCACAGGAACTGTGTTGAATGGTAATTTAACCGTTACCCTTTCTGTTGAAATAAATTGCATATATATGCATATGCTGAAGTCGATGAATGAGGGGTAATTGATAGCATTCACAAGTTGCGCGTACCTAAATTCATTTGACAGATATGCTCAGTTTAAAAGATGCATTCTGCTTTCACAAAGGGTCTCATTGGTGACCGTATCTTAAATACTGGGTTTCTCATGAGGATACTTGCATGCCATAAGAAAATGTCATGTTAGCAACTGCCTTGCTATTCCATGTTTCGTTTCCCTTGATTGTCTTTCTCCTTTTCTGTAAATCCTTTTCTCTTGTTTTTACCTTAAAAAAAAAATCATGCTTCTGTTGAACATTTCAAGGATGAATTGTAGGAGTGTTTTAGCTTACTTTTGTATGTCTTTTCAGGGCTCCAGATGTTTATTTTGATAATGAGACAGTCATTAATCTTGAAAAGGAGGTGGCCAGAAGCAAAAGGATCAGGTGCACCGACTGTGGGATCAAGGGAGCTGCGCTTGGATGCTATGAGAAAAGTTGCAGGAAGAGCTACCATGTTCCCTGTGCCAAATCAATCACAGAATGCCGATGGGATATGGTGACCCTTTTATTATCCTTCATTTTCCCCTTTAACGAAAGCCAACACTTAATTATTCTTTTGGCCAGAATTTTTTAAAGAGCTTTTTAAAAGTATTTGTTCTGAATGTTAGATGCATTGAAAATAAAAACTGTATCGAAGAAATTTGGAAAATAAAAATGCATGCCTTCGTTATATTTATTAGATAAAGACAAAATAATTAATTGAAAAATGATTCCTACTCAATACACACAGTTTCAACAACTCATATTGGTGTGTATAGCAAGGGTTTTCAAAAGTACTGACAATGTAACGATGTTTTTCTTGGAACTGATACTTTGGAATATCATAGTGGTATTGAGGAGCCCATTTCCAGGAACATGAAGGCTTTTTCGGCTATGCTCACGCAAAGTTCTCAAACATTAAAAGAGCCCATTTATTTCAAAATGGTACAAAAATATCTTGTTCCAACTTTATGTTGCATCGTATTGCAGGAAAACTTTGTTATGCTCTGTCCGCTTCATTCTTCACTTCAACTTCCTAAAGAAAAAGAGCAATCTGTCCCCCAGAAGCGCAGGATCAGAAAGGCATCTCAGATGAAGTATGCTGCCATCCATCTTGAACTTTTACCTTCCTTGCACGCCTCTGCCTTCTTGAAATTGGAAGACTGTTATGCTTAACTTTTTCCAGTCAGATGCTGGAGTGGTCAGGGCATTTGCTGCGAAGAAAAATTGAACAAATTTCAGTGTTTTTGTTCAGCTATTTTGTACATTAGGCCTTGAGTTGAATTGCTGAATGGTACTTCTAAATTGTTAGGATTATGAGATTCCAACCAACGAACAGCAGTCCTTGGCGTTGGACTTTTGGTACTCCTCCAAAGTGGGTTCTTTGCTGTTCTTCTCTTGGGAACCCAGAGAAGGTACATCCTGAAACATTGAATAATGTACTGCATGATGACAAAGTAAATCCTCATTTACTCTCCTCTTTGCCTAGCAGGAGCTCGTCTCAAAATTCTGTAGAGTTGCAGGGTTGCAGATATCAAAAACATGGTGTGCTAGTGTTACACATGTTATTGCGTCCACTGATGAGAATGGAGCATGCAGAAGGACTCTCAAGGTCTTGATGGGCATCTTAGAAGGGAAATGGATAGTGAACATCAAATGTAAGTACATCATGGCTCGAGGTTTTATGATTGGTAATTTGGAGTTGGTAACTTTCCGACTAATATTAAATAATTATTGTCATGGTTCCGTTTACGCTTGCCATCAGGGGTTAAAGCGTGTTTGGAGATCATGGGGCCAGTTGACGAGAGGCCATTTGAGATCACTCGTGACATCCATGGCTGTTCTAATGGGCCACAACGTGGGAGAATGCGGGTTATGCAAACGGTTTGTCGCCTTCTGAAATGCCTTTAGTTGAATAGTTTAACGAAGTGTTTCCCGTGTTGCCTGCACACGTAACTCCATTTCACTATATACTCATATCATTAGCAAAAGTAATTTCTATTTCACGTCCTACGACTTCCCTGTCCTTAGTGAAGTCCGATATCGGCTGTCAAGGGTGTGTTTGAATGCTGGAGAGGAATTGAGATGTTTCATCTGATAGACCATTGGTCTCGTCCTTGCCGGTGCGAACATGGTGTTTTCTGGTACACTCTCTACCAAATCATACGTGCCATGTGTACGAAGGAAAATAATCATGCGATGAAATGCACACGACAGAGCGTGTTGGACGCTCTTCACCTGGATCAAGCACGCCCTTCTTTGTTCTTGCAATAGATCTCAACTCCATGACTGCATTCGGGGATTTTCCTTTCTCTATCACGCTATTGTGACACCCAGATGGCTGTGCTTGTCCCTTCGCTGTCACCTTGGCGCTATCATGGATTGAAGTTCTTTGACAGGAGAATTGAGCTGAGCTGTTTGTTTGCAGGAACCCAAGCTCTTTAATGGCTTCCGATTCTACTTCAGCGGAGACTTTGCATCGTCTTACAAGGGCTACCTTCAGGACCTTATAGTGGCAGCAGGGGGAGCGGCTCTCCACAGGAAACCTGTCGCATCGGCTACCCAAGAGACCTTCGTGCTTTACAACGTGGAAGTCCCTGAGAATTGCAGCCCGTCAGAGGCATCGTCGTCTGTAGTGGAAAGCAGGCGTAAAGAGGCCGAGGCACTGGCAAGGGCTAGTGGCGCGCACGCCGTCGGCCATTCATGGGTGCTGGACTCTATCGCTGCATGCTCATTGCAGCCCTTCACGTGAACAGATCGCCAGTTCCCCACGATACGCCATGAGCAACTCCCGTGCTGCGCCTCCTTCTGTATATGCTTAGTTAATTGCTGTACTCGGAAAGCTAAAAATGTGCAAGCCTGCCGTTCTGGAGTCATTACCGAGGAACCTATGGAGTGAATTTTCTCCTATTTTTATCATTTTAAAATTACAAGAGTCCTCAACATGATTGTGCTGGCCTCTACCATTTCTTCTTTTATAAATATATCGAAGAGCTTTTTTTTTTCTCGAAATATTTTTTGGGGGAAGTTTCTACCGTATAGCTTCTGTCCAAATTCATCGCTTTGCCGAATCCATCTACTTTTCCAGAATGAAGACGAAATCATTTTTAATATTGGCTGTTGAAATAATTGGCAAAAAGTTGTCAAATATGGGGAAAATACAGTCTTGGCTATAAAAGACAAACTTATCGTTGGGGGCCTTTTCATCATCGTTCAATTGTGATTAGAAAAATAAAATCAGTTGAAACTCGATGAATCGTGATTAGTGGGCGAATAATCGGTTATCAGTGCTTGCTAAGGTATAATTGTGTTAATTTTGAGAATAAAAACGACGTCAGTATACTTAAAAATGCCTACCGGCAAAAACTAGTAAGGGTGATGCTTAGATCATGAAGGAAGCAAATGAAATTTCAAGACTTTCTTTTGGATGGCGAGAAATGTAACCCTATCAAGATGTAAGTGATATGACTTTTATCAATTATCAAATTTGTTAACATCATCACTTAAATATGTGCATCTTGTTTGGACTCAGGTTGGTCTGCCCTTTCATCGTATTCAACTTAATGAGTACTGGCTTTTGCTTTTTGAAATATTTTTCAAGAGATAATTTTTTTTATCAAAACTCGTCCAAATTGATGCACTAGATTTACAGTACGCGAGTTTACGTAATAGTGGTAAATCTTCAAATACCAGGTCAAACCTGAGATTCAAATTCACTTCACAATCATGCAATCAATAATGTTTTTACATTTTGAAAATCGGCCAGATTTGATTCAAGATTTGGATTCAGACTCAAACATGAACGTAAAAACCAGATTTGGATCAGAATTAGATTGTGAAATCGCACTTTGAATTTAGATGACTTTTTTTTTTTGTATTCAAATGCGTATGTGAATATCCAAAAAAGTGGATATATTTAAGCGTATATGTGATTCAAATTCGATCCATTGACATCCCTACATTAATATCTATTTATTAATTTTTCATATTAACAATCAAAATTTACAATTAAAAGTGGCTAATATAAAGGGTATAAGATTTAGGACCGTAAGTCAAGTTTCTGCTGCCACTATTCCTTGAGCTTTCGCATGATGTTGTGATCGTAAAGTTTGTTTTTGTTTTCCATTGTTGATGGATTTTGTCATCAGGAGGGAAACAAAAATTCACAGTAATGAACACCAATACTTATGATCTACATAAACAAGTGCAACGCTTACAAAAAAAGCACGAACCGTTCCCTTGACCAAGATCCACTAACAGAGCGATAAGCCTCCTCAGACAAACTAGATCAAAGCCAATCCTTTCAGAGACGAAACGATAACCAATTTCAATCACACGGAACCGCCCTGAACCCGTCAATAACGCCATGGAATATATATATATATATATTTGGGTTGAAGTGCCCACAAGAATTGAACAAGAGATGCATATTCTTTCATGCTCTTTGCTTGATTAGTTATGCTATGCCCCTTAACGCAAGAGGGAAAGAAAAAGAGCTGAAAACAAATTCATTAAAACGGCATCCAAGAAGCATGGATGGCAAGCCATATAAAAATCAAAAACAATAAAAATTGGATGCCAAAGCATCTTCACAATAACAGTCATGCCAGCATGCAAGTTGAAACTACCTGAAAATTGGTGCAGATTCATGAAACGCTATAGCATAGAGTTCCATAAAACTAATCTAAATTTTGGGGCAGAATCATGGGACACTAACTAACTGGATTGCTCGCCAAACGGCCTCTAAGGAGGGAGTCGTCTGGCACCTATAACAAATTGTTAAAGTCTAGTGATTCTTTTAAAATATGGGATAGATTCATAGAACACTACATTACAAGGTTTCATGAATCTACTCTAACTTTTGGGACAGTTTCATTGGAGTACTAATGCCAAACAGCCTCTAAATAGTACATTGTTTTTCTTGGCCTGTATGTGCCACCAAAAACATAAAAGCCATGGCCTTCAAAGAAAATGCTATCTCTTAAATCTCTACGAGGGCCACAGAGATGATGAGAAGCAAAGGAAGAGCGGGAGACTAGCGGGGAAGGATGATGGGAAGATGGATGAAACAGTTTTTGCACTTCATTGCAGCCCCAGAACAGTTGATATGAATTCTCTTCCACTTTTTCACATAAAACACAACGGCTGGCTGGATACAGGCCCCATGATTTTATATTGCATTGGGTTTGCACTTTCTTATATGATAAGCGATCTAGCCATTGGTGGACGGCCACAACCCCACAGGCCACAAGGGCTTTTGCGAGAAAGGGGAGGGAGCAAGCGGCAACAGTGAGCAGTAAACAAAGTTGTAGAATTAACTCCTTAAACACCTTTGGTCCAAACATGCTGCTGATTTAATAGTCAACATCACTAGCGGAGCTAGAAATTTTGGTTGATGGGGCCACTAGTTTAATAATCTTAATGTTTGAAGGGGCACACACACACATATATATATATATATATATATATAAACAACCAAATATATGAAATTATTAATATAAAAATAAGTAAAATATGTGAGGCTGGTGTGGGCAATTGCCCACGCTAACCACCATGTGGCTCTGCCACTGTTCTGACATAGAAACAATGCACTCACAGCCATGCATTGAATGAATGTATTCTTTTAAAGGAGGAAGTAGAAACTTGTACCAACATAGGGTCATGAGAAGGTTGGTATTTTTGCAACATAAGCTTGAATGAGGCCCCACCACGCAAGAACAAAACGTGCTTGGAGACAGAGTTCTGTCAAGTGCTCTGTGCATGCAACATACATACGCTAAAAGTTTCTTTTTCTTATCGAAATGGAGGCATTTTTGTTGCACAAAATTTTATACACCAGCACGAGGTACATAACCAGCTTCGCAGCTCTTGAAGACCGTAGCAAGACTCTTGAGTCTCAATTCCAGAACATCTAAACCCCTTTTCACAGTGGCAACCAGATCAAATCCCATGCCACAGAATGCCTCTTGGAGGTGGCAAAAAGCGGATCATCTCGAAAGAGTTTTTTAGGGACAAATCAATAGACTTCCATACTTTCAAGGGGATCCACACAAGAGACTCTAAACGCATAAGCATGGAAGGTAGTATGCGTTTAACAAGAGTTAGATGCCCCGCCATGGATAGATGGTTACCTTGCCATGATAAAAACCTGTATTTCAGGTTGCTAACGCATGATGCCCAATTATTCACTGTAATCATTCACAACTTTAGAAGAAGACCCAAAAAGGTGACCAAGAGATTGGCAATCAGTCAATTGATAATGGATGATGCCGTTCTTCGAACTTCATCAGTGTGACCGAACACTTTGCATCATTAATGTAAAGACCTGATGACATGGAGAAAACCTTTAGAATGAACAAGGTACGTGCCATTTTCTGCATGGTGGAAGATATAATATATATATATATATATATATATATTCATTTTATTTCCAGGATTGCAATGCTATGAGGATTCTACGATCGTCAGTGCTAGGGCTTGCTAGAGGATCTTTCCTAGTTTATGAATGCACGGGAAAACCAGCAACCTTATCCCCCAAGCATAAATCTTAACGTGCACAATTAATTAGTTTTTTTTTAATTCTATGTGATTCTTCTCTTAAAAAACAGAACATTGTCTCTTCTAAAACACGCCTCAAAACTTCAAAAAAATTTTTTTAAAAAAAAACAGGAAAGTCTCAAAAACCGAAATAGCAAGAATGCTTATAAATAGCAATTTATCTCACCCAAAAACAAGATGGTAAGGAAGACTTTGGAACAATTATGAACTCGTTTATGTTGACTGAATACTCCCTCAACAAAGGCCAACTCAAGGCTTCTCTCTGAAAGGAGATGCACCTTGTTTGAATTGGCTCAAAAAGGATAATCATAGGAAGTGGTGAAATTCTCTATACTTTTCAAAAGACTTGCCCAAATTTCTTTTCTATATCCTCTATCAAAGATAAAAGTTTTGTCTTGGAACATTAGAGGATTAATGCAGAGCCTAGAATGGAGTTGCAAAACCCAGGAGGGTTCTTCGTACTTGACTCCATCATGATTAAGGAGGTACTGGTTAGATGGACTAGATGTAAAAAGAGGTCCATTGTTGCTTGCATACCTTTGCTACTAATGGTAGAGCAAGGGTTGCCGCTAGATAAAATCCACCAAGAATCAAAGGAAGACTTGTGGCATCAGATGATAGTTGGATTTTCCTAAGGTGTGAGTTTGTAGAGTAGAGAGTAAATGTGTAATTGGGGGCATACACTTATCTCCTAATCCCTCTACTTATTATGCTTTATTTCAAGCACTTTCACATGCCTGAAGAAGCTCAAGTTGATTAGCTCGACCTGAAGAAGCTCAAGCTTGAGTCGAGCTCAAATTGATTAGCTCAGCCTGAAAAAGCTTGACTTGTCTTGGTTAACCATGAGTCAAGGTTACCTTGAGCCAAGATTGAGCTGGCTTGGCTTGAGCAGCCAAGCCAATTACAGAAAAAATATTTTCAATACCAGTGGGGAGACTGAGATTTGAGCTCTAAATATCCAAGTTTCTAGCTCGACTCATTAAAACACCAAGTTATTTCTTAACTCAACTCAAATCATTCATTAAATGAGTCAAGTTTCAGTCGAGTTTAATTGGGCGAGTATGAGTTGAACATGTGTTTGCTTCCAAAAATTTATTTTGGTTTTTGGTGCTTGAGAGAAATTAATTTTCATAGGAAAAAGAGGACTTGGCCGTCGGTACGAGAATTGGCCATTTTCAGTGCCTTTAGCGGGGGTAACTAATCCAATGCTCATGCTTATTTTTTATGCATTTCATTTTACTTAAACATCTTTTTCATCTTAAATACTGTGTGATGCTTAGCAATAGTTTTGAAAATTGATATCTCAAAGTCTTTTGGATGAGAAAAATTTGAAATATCACTTAAGAGAAATAAACCATCTTTATTTAAGAGACTTTTAAAATCAAGACATCTTTGCAAGTAGTATGTGAAAATCTTTAAAAGCTAATGTTGATATTTTGAAGATTTCTTTTAGGATCAATTAAGTGTTTCATTGAAATATTAAGTAGGTTCGATATATTACTCTAATTTAGTTACTACCTATCTAGAAATCCACCTCATCTTGTTTAAGTTTTTTTAAAGACATGCTTGTATTCATTTAATTCCATGAGTGATTGTGAATGCATGAATGCATTGATTTTATAAGTTTGAAAAAAAATCGTTTATTCCTACCATAACATTCTTTTAAAAGCATTCCAACCATCATATACATCTAGATTTCCCACGCTTGCTTGTATATCTTCTATCATTTTATCAAAAATATTATTGTAAAAAAAAGTTTTTGAACACGGATTGAGTTATACATCATCAAGCATGATTTCAACATTGAACCATTACTAGAGTTTTGGTCTTAATGAAGTTGATAAATGAAAATTAATTTTTTTATGATCTTAGGGAAGAGACATTTGGAAAAGTGAAAGAGAAAAAAAGAAAGAGAGAGAGGAAATAATTGTAGAGAGAATTATATATATATATATATATATATATATATATATATATATATATATATATATATATATATATATATATTAAAATCAAGAGATAACTTGGAGCATTTTCAACTTTGATTTTTCTATATAGGTCAAAGATAAACTTGGGCTCATACAAGAGCCTAAGCTAAGTTTTTATAACCTCATTAAAGAAGGTTCTTACTTTTGATTTTTTTTAAGCAAGGTTCAAAATATTTTTATGTAAGCATGTAAAACAATAGTTATTTCATCTATTACAATGAAACTTATTTCTTGTATTGCTAGATATAGGAGAAAATTAAGTATAAATGAAACGAAAAGTTGATAACATAAAAATGCTTTTCATAGGATTTCTAATCGGGTGATTAAGAGAAATAATCAATGTAAGAATGTCATGGAAATGTATATTAATATATACTTATTCATAGATGTTTTCAAATATTGAACAAATCCCAACATTAAAAATTAATATGATAATAAAGAAATCACATCCCAACAACTCGTTGTTACCATTCATTCTTGTATTAACTGAAAATCAATAAACTATGCATAAACATTGTCTTAAACATGAACAATGCACATTCAATGAGGAAAGAGAAAAAAGAAACATATTTCGAGCTTAGAAAGAAAAATAAAATTTTATTTTACTTTGCTCATTCTCTTAGTTCACTCAAAAGTAGTTTTTCCACTCTAGAGAAGACATGTTAGAGCTATTTTGTATAGCTATAAGAAGATGAAGAAAAATAAAGTGAACGAAATATTGACTAATACCTCTAAGTAGACCAGTTGGAGGGAAAAAATGTTCTCTTGGTAAACCCAACGCCTTTCAAACGAGCCTCCAAAGAGTTGAAGAGGTCGCTTCCTTGAAGAGTATAAGTTAATGAAGAAGCTTAAGTTAATGAAGAAGCTTGCACCCAAGGTTGGAGAAAAAAAAAAAAAAAAGAAAGAGAAGAAGAAAAAATTGAAGAAAGCTAAGGGAAGAATTCCAACACTTCAAGTAAAAGGCTCTAGAGGTTCCCAAGGGTTAGCTCATAACTAACAGAAAAGATTTAGGTTATTTAAAAGAAAGTTTTGGAGCCAAAACACAAAATTTGAGTTTTTAAATTTAATAAAATTGTCATGCGAATTTTAATTTTTTAAAATTATTTTTAGTTTTTTTTTTTTTTTAAATAGGCCTTCATCGAAGGGATTGACCCTAACTCCCTTTTAGTGCTACCTAATAAGCCAAAAACCATCCCCGAAGGGGCGGTTTTAGCACAAAACAGGCCCTGTGTCCTACGCCTGATCGTGCCAAGGCAAGCACGGCTAGGGTTGTTCCCGTGCCTAGCGCTGTCCAAGGCGTCATACGCACGACTATGCGCAACAGTGCCTAGTGCTGTCATGCTCGAACGTGCGTCCTGGCCAGAGAGCACAGCCTTATTTTTGGATCGAAGTGTGAATTTCGGATCTATGTCTTGGATCCACATTCAAATTTAGGATGAATTGTGGATCTAAACCTTTTATTTGGATTTGGATATGGATCTATAGGTCTGTTTTGGATCAAGAGACAAAATTTATATTTGGATATGGATATAGAAGTTCGTTTTTTATCGCCGGTCGAGATTTGAATATGGATTTTGAAGTATATTGTGGATTTAGGGTTGAGATGTGGATTTGGATATGGATCTGGATGTCTGTTTTGGGGAGTGCTTGGGCCCAAGATCGGAGATTAGATCCAAACAACTTTCAAACCGAAAATGATTGAAGTCACTGAAAGGATATTCAAATAAATTGAGTAGTCTCTTGAAAAAATTTGGGATCATAACGGCCCACGTTAGCTCGACTCATTAAACTTCCATACCTAGAACATTTTTTGACCACAACGACCTTATTCTCCTCTCTGGAGATTCAGAGGTTGTTCCCCTTCAAGTATTGCTCTTTCTAGGGCAAAAGAAAGGTGTGCCATTAGATTGTGGCGGTTTCATGGAAGTATTATGTCCAAGATAATTACAGTTGTATATAAGCTTGAGATTCAAGATGGAACATAGTTTTCATGGTTAATCTTGTTGCTAGAATTGCCAATTTTAGGAAAAAAATTGAGATGATTCAGGTCAAAATTCAGCAGGGTGAGAAAGATGAACTCGGGTTGGACTTTGTTTTGAGAGAACTCAAGAATCTCTTATTGAGGAGGAGGATGAAATCCTTTACTAAATAGGCTGTCGAGAGTGATAGAAATACTAATATTTCCAAACTGTTCTTAAAAAGCATCGAGCTAAGAACCTATATCTGAACTAAAAGCACAATGGGGCCTAATTTTCAGATCAAACATCTTATCCATGATCCTACTATTTCTAATACTGAAAATGCAGAGTTTTTACGTCTATCACTCTGTAAGAACTACAGAAAATTGCCTGTACTCTTGATGGTGAAAGTGCCCCACAACATCATCTCTAAGCTGATTGTGGAGAGAATGAAAACTTGTTTAGCCAAAATACTTGATGAAGAACAAACCGTTTTTTTACCGGGAAGAACTTGTACAACAATGGTGTACTTGCCCATGAAGTTATCGATTCAATGGGTGAGATTGAGGAGGGTTCACTTCCGCCATGCTTGATGTTGCTAAGGCCGACGATAGGGTCGGCTGGAAAGTTCTCCAAAACGCACAGTTGTTATTGGGCTTTTCAGTTGAATGGGTTCGGTGGGTGGTGACATGCATCACATCAGCATCTTTTGTAGTTGTGGTTAATGAAATGGCTGGGCAGCTCTACAACATGAGGCATGGATTGAGACAAGGTGATCTTTTCTCTCCATTCCTCTTTATAGCAGTAGTAAAATTATTAGCAGGAGTTTGAAGGTGAAAGCACCGAGAAGGTGCATTAAAGTCCCTTGCCCCGCAGGTGTTCGGGTTGAAAGATACTTTGGAGGATATAAAGAACAAATCAGGATTGGAAGTGAACCATTCCAAGTTTAAGATTGTTCCTTGTAAAATTGACCCTCGAATTATTGAATGGGGGTGCAGGAAGTCTTCCCGTCAAACATTTTGGATTGCCTCCTTTTAAGGGCAGTAAAAAAATAGAGTGGTGTAGTGAATTGCTTCCAAAGGTTGATAAAAAGCTTGTAGCATGGATGTTACCTCTTTTGTCATTTGCAAACAGACTTTGCTGACAGACTTTAATAAGCCCAAAGAAGAACACGCCAGAACGTAACAGCAGCCACAGGTTTCAAACCTCAAAACATTTTAAATATAAACCACGATACAGCCCAGTTGTGCTATGCCCCTTAAGGCAGTCAGGGAAGTACATTGGTTTTGCGCAAAATGCAACAAAGAAGTATAACTTACGAAAATGGTTGAGAAAATGATCTTTGTTGCAAAATCCACCTATTTTATTCCGGATCATCAGCATTCTCTAAAACCCTACAGACCCTGTCAACTTAAGTTTCAACATACACCAAAGGGCTACATGAAACATCCTTTGCAAAATCTACCTAGTTTATTCCGGATCATCAGCATTCTGTAACCCTACAGACCCTGTTAACTTAAGTTTCCACATGCACCAAAGGGCTACATGCAACATCCTTGCCAATGTAAACGAGTATTCAGGTTCCCATTCAACACGCGTCACCTCTCTCTCTCACTCTCTCCACAAACAAAACTGTTCATAGAACCATACAAAAACTACACTACTTAAATTAAGATTGAAGTACAACTAGAATAACCAGAAACAACCATGGAAAGGAGCATATGCTGCACAATCATTCTTAAATTTGTGCAACTTTCTTCTTTCCGACCTCATGCCTCCCCACACAACATATCAGAAAAGGCACAGACCTCTTGCTGGCTCAAGATAGTGCAGCAATTACATCCGACACCCTTAAAGTGATGTAATCTGATCCATCACTGCCCTTGAAGTCGTTTCCGGCATATTTGGAGTACAGGACGGTGTTCCCAGTAGTGATATTTAGTGGTCTGCGGCAACCCTCGTTATCCAAAGGACCAGGTCCAACAGCCACAACCTGTAAAAAATAGATTTATTTCATGTACAAATGACAAACATAAAATAAAGCTTCTCAGAATTACTGATAAATGAAAAGTTACACAGAAACAACATTTGAGAGCAAACGAGCACATTCAGCACTTCATATGATACAAAAGTAGGAATCGAAGTGGTACAACTGGTTCCTTAAAAATTGAGCTGAATAAACTGAGTCAAATTGAATCGTGGAATATTGATTCGATCCACCAGCCACTAAAGGTGTGCCACATGTGTGTCTTATTTTTTATACTTAAGGTTTTTCTTGTTTTAAAATTTTTATATATTTTGTCCACTTATTTTTTTAAAAAAAATCAACTTATTTTGCAGATTACCGACTTGATTCAGCAGCTGAATATGCTAATTCACTAAATCAGCAGCCCCAATTGAAATATTTTTCCAATTTTTACAATGCTGGTCTTAGGGCCCAAAAAACCAGCAGAATAAGGGTTTTGGCTACACAAAAGACAGTGTCATAAAATGCCATTATCGCATCAAAAAATGACAGGAACGAGGCGTCAACCTCTTGCTGTCTGCCCCAAAGTTGTAACAACCTTAATATGACAGGGGACGCTGCAGGAGTCATCCTCAGTTATCTCCCCAAAATTATAGGCAAGGAGATTCCAAAGAACATTAATGGTGACTATCTGCATCAAATCATACAAGTTCCAGATATTGGAGAAGGAATGTCTGCAGTTTGAAACAATAGGTAATGTATGAAAAAGGCTTATGCATGAGATGTACGGCATATAGCGAACATGACAATCAGTAATTGATAGGATGTGAATGGGTAGAAAATGGCCTAATAATAACAGACCTGCTGTTCTCAAACAAAAAAAACTTTCAAGCTTTCCATAAAGTAAAGCAGCCGAAATCTATAATTATGCCCTCAACAGAAGTAAAATATAACATTCTTACGATCCCATGCCCTCAACTTTCAAGCATTCCATAAAGTCCCTTCTCGAAGATAAAAAGCAAAAAAAAAAAAAAAAAAACTTTCCAGATAATTCTCAAAATGCTTTGAAAAATGGCGTTCATAAGGCTGTAACAGGTGTGGAGTTTCACACTTTTGAAACAGGCCCCTTTAGGAGGCAAAGTTTCCACATGTAAGAGCATGATTACAAGCCACAGCATAAAGCCGAACCGTTCAACAGAACATCAGAAAGTAAATACATGAAGATTAATTGACAAAGTGTGAACCATATGCCTGTTTTCTATACGCCTCATTTTCCGCATTGAAAAACCAAAAAACTTGTGATATTAAGTTTAGAAATGGTCCAACCTCGACCACACACAGATGGACTAAACATGAACACAAATTTGAGGTGTCAGCATCAACCCTGGGATGATAAGACCCACTAAAAGCAAACCACAACCAGGTCCTATAAGAATAACATAAACAAGAGACAAACCAGCCCCAGTAAAATGATATCTAATACGACTTTTACAATAAGAAGTGTGAACAAATTGAATTCAGGCTGAACATAGATCCGATATAAGGACGACGTGTGAACAAATTGAATTCAGGCTGAACATAGATCCGATATAAGGACGACCATTTCTCATTTTACACTTGGATATATTCAGCCTCCAATCATAAATGGAAAAGAATAGCTTGTGATTCTGAAAACCGATATAATGAATAAGCAAAAGCATACAGCAGACCTTGTGCACCCACAAATTCGAGATACCACTTTCATCATTATCAAAATAGGACCAGTACAGTCAGCTTATGCTGACTAACCATCAATTTTGCATTAGCTTCTACAATGAGGTGAACATTGTCACTGCATCACTGTACTACATACAGCTTACTTATATATACATACATACATATATATATATATATATATATATATATATAGAGAGAGAGAGAGAGAGAGAGATTTGAATGATGCCTCCAAGTTTTTTGTGCTCTTGTGTTCCCTAACCTAAAACGATCCAATTAGGTGATTTATTTAACAGCGAAAATGACCTACACAGCTCATTTAATACGAAACTATGAAGCATATTGCCTGAAGGTGTAAGAAAGAAGATCAAGGGCATCAGCAGCTCACAGTGCACTATGGGTCAAAAAGTCACAATTTTATTTTAGAAAAACATTATCTCCAGAGCACGGTTCGTAGAAAAAAGCTACAGGTAATCCGTCTACGCCAATTAGAATAAGTTAAACTATTGACTACAGGAGCATATATATATATATATATATGTATATATATATATATATATATATATATATATATATATATATATATAGTAAAAAAAAGGATCCAGCCTATGTCACATGGACATGCCTGGAAGGGCGCTGCACCCATGTTGACATAGCTAGACACGAGCACAGGTGTGGGACATGGCAGACACATATTTAGTACTTTCTTAGTGTGTGTGTGTGTATATATATATAAATAGTATTTTATGTCACGTGACTATCTATGGATACGTCAGAACACATGAAGTTTTTTTTTGTTGGGCTGTGTCCAACAGGGTCATGCATTGACATGACTGGGACATGCTGTTTTTGAAATATGAACAGCTATGCAAATGCAGGAGAGTCAGGAGGCTTATTGGCAAGATAAAGTGGGAGGCATTATTAATTGTCCACAATGGTGCTAGTGTGCGTGTATTACTTTCTCTGCCTGTGTGCACATGCACATACAAATAGATACAGAATCACAGATCTGTTGTTCAACTGCAGTTTTGATTCTTTTGAAGTCAAGTTTAATTTTCCTTCCCAAACAAGCTTTTAGTATTTCATAAGCTCCAAAAGCATGAACCAACCAGACAAGTTGATGTCCCAATCAAGAAAATGAGACTTTGACGCTAAACATGCTTCTAGCCTATGTCACACAGACGCGGCTAAAGAGGCCGCGTACCCGTGTCGACTCGCCGACACGGCGATTCCGACACGGGACTTGGCTAGGACATGGCAAAAATAAAAAATAAAAATTTAATGTTTTTTTTTCATTTTATCAATTTTTTGTGATGCATCCAATTATTTCCATGAACAATCCTTTCAAATATTCAGTAATTTTATGATAAAACACATTTTCTCACAAGATTGTAAGAGTGAACTATTAATTTAATGTTCTTTTTAATCTTATCATTTTTTATAATATTTAATGTAGCCGTGTCGCGTATACGAAAATTTTGAAAATTGCCGTATCCGCACCCGTATCCCCGTATCCGCACCCCTATCGCATCCACACCCGTGTGACATAGCTTCTAGCAATTATGGAGTATAGAATAGAAGTGGCAGAACAACTAAATTTTACATATCAAAGACAAATTTGGTAGGGGGCAGGAGCTTTTCACTTCTGAACAAGATATAAGTGTAGAGCACACAAATGAACATGAAAACAACCAAAATCCAAACCGTGCAGCACTTACTGTGCCAATTGAGGGTTTTTCCTTGGTTGCTTCTGTTAGCAACAAACCTCCAGCTGTTTTCTCTTCTGCCTCCGCAACCTAAATAAAAGTAGAATAGCTTCAGAACGCTTCCATTTTCACCACTGATTGATTCAGGAAGCACTTAAGAAGCATGTCATTAGAATTCCATCGATGGATCTAAGATATCATGATTTTGCTGATATAGCAAAAAAAAAATTATACAGCATCCATGGCCCATTAAACTAAGGATTTCAAGACATCCTCATTTTACTCTTTACATTGGAAAAGGGTGTGATCTAAAATAAAAGGAGGGAGGGTCTGAACTTTAATCCATGGATCTCATATCTTGCTTTATCCGATGCTACTAGCTTCAACAAGCACTAATAAAACAGGTCATCAAAAGGTCAGTGCAGTATTCAAGCTAGATTGTTCAACTAATCCATTTCTTTCACCGGATGGATGATAGCATGTTTTGAATAAGATGAACATCATTAGAAAGCTAGGTGCACAGTGGATGTGGCGACCAAGAGTCAGACCAAAACAAGTTAGGTGTGCATTAGATGTGCTATATCCCATATGTGACTGCTATCAAGTCAGACCACAAAAGTACACACATTCATTGAGCACCTACCCTCATACTGGAACTAGATTATTGACCTAATCCATTTATCTCGCTGTCACTGGATTATAGAAGAATTTGAGTAAGATGAACATCACCAGAAAGCAAGATGGACACTGAATACGAGTGTCATCAAGTCAAACCAGAACCAGTTACGTGTAGACTAGAAGTGTAGAACTACTAAATCCTATAAAAGGACACTTTTCTCTTTTCTTCTGCTTGTATGCAGGTGCATGCACAAGAACAAGTTACTAGCCTTGATTAAAACACGATCATTGAGAGGCTTTAGTTCTTCTATATCATCACCATCAAGAATGCCCACAATGTCATCTTCCTTCAACAAAAGATGCTTGCTTCCACTAAACTCAATTTCTGTGCCAGCATACTTTGAGTATACAACTTGTTCACCAACCTTCATACATCAGACAAAAAAAGAATAAGCACGGATACTAATGTACAAGGAAAAGAGAATGTTTCCTAGTACCACAGAAAAAAGGATGGAAACCTTCAAAAGTAAAAGATCATGTGGAAATATTGTTACTTGCAGTTGTTCTGCAATGTGCTGCCTTGGATAAATAGTTGTAGTCAGCAATTTTAACATATTATTCTCAAACTAGTCACTGAATGTTACAAACGCACTTCAGAGAGCAACAGGAAGTATAAGTCTCACAGCCTTCAGCCAGACATGATACTAATGGAGAAAATTGATGTTTACATCGAACTCAGTAGTTGTACTGGAGAGAAGGAAAAAGGTAACAAATGTACAAACTATGGAAGCAGGTGCTGAAAGCAACACGGGGAGCAGAAGCGAGAAGTGAGCTATCTCAAAAGTCAAAACTAAGGACGTGAGAAGCAGGGAGCAAATCAGAAGCAAACCAGGAACCAAACCAGAAGCAAATCATGAACTGAACCAGTTTGCAGAAATAGGGTGAATGGAAATGGAACAAACATGAAGAGGAAAGGGCGTAAAAAGTGAAAATGCATTGAGGTTGCTTGTTCTTTCTAAAATCCTCAGCTCCTTTTCCGTAAACTACCTAAAGTTCTAAATTACCAAGGACTTGATGAAAGAAAATATGAAGTGTGAGGGAATTGAATTCCCCAATTTAAGAATCTTAGTAACCATGCAAAGGAAGCAAGCTTCCAGTGATAAGGAAGTGTGCCTCTTCTATATCAGAAGCTTGCTTGCTATTTCATGGGAAATGATTCAATGAGCTTCTCTTTTCAAAATGGCATTTCATTAGGCACTTTAGAAGCATGACACATCATGCTTCTGAGGTGCTTCCCATGTCAGCATAGTGCTTAAGAATTTAATATAACCACTAGAAAAAGAGACTGAGGCTGAAAAGAAATACCTGAACACTGATATCAACTTTGTTCTTGCCAATAGTTTTCCCCTCGCCAACAGCAACTACCTCCCCTCCTTGAGGTTTGGTCTGGGCAGTTGTCGGAAGTAGAATTCCACCTACTGTTTTATCCTCAACAGTTTTGATTTTCACAAGCACTCTGTCACCCAATGGCTTCAGACTAGTGTACTGATAAATCAACATGAAGATCAACTTGTTAGCACATTAAGCAAGCTAGAACCCTCAACGCTCAGCAGGGTATTATGTATGGTAGAAAAACAAATTTTCTCCAACGACAATTTATAAGAATAATGCAGAAGCTGGAAAAGTAGGAAACAAGATGAAGGTATGAAAGACAAATAGCAAAATCAAATAATAGTTGAAACAAACAGAAACAGAAAGCAATAAAGAGAATATATATATATATATATATATATATATATATATATATATATATATATATATGTGTGTGTGTGTGTGTGTGTGTGTGTGTGTGTGTGTGTGTGTGTGTGTGTGTGTGTGTGTGTGTCTGTGTGTCTGTCTGAAAATTGAAATCTGTTAGCTACTTCTATTGCCTGATGATATTTTTTTTTTCATTATCTGTAGCTAAAAACACTAAAATCCGATGCTAAATGCCTTGAAAAACCGTGGCCAAACAAAAAATGTGGCTAATGCACCCTTTTGCAATGGTTTTTGGTGTCGGAAAATAAATAAAAATCCATCCAGCAACTAGAGTTAGCCGGCAGATTTCAATCTCTCTATATATACGTCATATCTTCATAATGTCACGTCGTGAATAACACAATGATGTGCAATCTGAAAATCAGAACTAAAAAAGCTGGAAAAGGGAGACAAGCCTTGAAAACTGCAATATTGTACTACTTTAGACACCGGATTAGTACACTATAAAATTCCCCTTATGACCAATTCCAAGCACACCAGACTCCTCGGGAGCAAAAGATTTTCAGAGGTCCACACCACAGAAGCTAATTCAAAATCAAGTGTTTCCACTTAGAAGTAGCCAGCGTTCACCTTGTTTATTCAGTTAGATAACGCCCTTAATCAAGTCATTCTAATGATTAACAGCAAAATAATGGTATGTCAAGAAAAACTCTCCTGCAGAAGCCCACTTTTGATGTTAAGTTCCAAAACAAGGTAACCATAACAAAATAGCCAGAAGGTGGTCAATATTCCGTTTCTGGTTGCATACTCAAACTTCCCTTTCCAGTCGCAACGAAAACACATTATTTTCCATCATCCACGAAGATCACCAGCATTTCTACTACAAACAAACCAATACATGCAACACAACCACAAAAACATTAAGAAGATAAAGGAACAAAGAAGCAATCTAACGCTCCTGCGCCACAGACAGAGGGGGGAACATTACACAAAGTAGCTCCAATTACCTTGGGCGAGACAACAGTTGCTGCCCTGATGGAGAGGCTCACGGAGGACCGCTTCAGGACTCTCAGGGTGCCAGGGCTATGTGATGAAAACCTAACACATGAGGGTTTCAGGCCCTCGAACGACGCCAAAGCGGCAGAAGTAGAAGAAGAGGAGAGTTGGACAGTAGCCATGGCCAACCGAAAGACCAGCAGAGAGCGAAGGAATTATAAAGCAAATAAAGGCTGGAAGAGAACGTAGAACGAGGAATTCGAGGAAAAAAAGACGAACCGGAGAGAGAAGAGAAGAAAGATTAAACCCCAAAAAGCCCTGGGCATCCACTGCCAGAGCAGGCGGATTTTATACGTTCGGAGGAGTGAACGCGAGGCAAGCCCTCCAGCTTATCCTTCCCTCCCCTGGCTTCGTTTAGCCCCTGTCGATTCTGATTATCTATCTACTTCAAAAAATTACAAAAACACGACGATCGAGCGAACTATAAAATACCACTAACATTTGAAAATAATATAAAGAATGTGTTGCGGATTTGGCTGGAACCCCAGTCACGTGTCTTTTTGATAATGTAATGAGAAGAATTTGAATTTTTGTTGTAAATACCTCATTTTTTACTAATAAAATGGTAGAGCCTGTTTTCACCGAAAAATAATATATATATATATATATATATATATATGCCTAATTAAAAAATCTATGGCTGCCATGATAAATGTTAAACCAAAGTTGTAGAATGCGATGAGGTGAGGTGAAATGAGGGATTGCTTGAAGCCTAAGCTTCACGGTTGCATCTGTAATTTATATAATTGTTCATAAAAATAATAAAAAAATTGAACAAAAAAACTAAAATAACAATCAATAAAAAGCCGTATTCAATTTTTGTTAATCATCTTTCATACACATATACTACCTAACATTATACTAAGAAAGCCAAAATAATGCTTATGAGCAAAGAAATGATTGATAAGGAATTGACTATTGATGATAACAAAGATCCAAAGAACAAGAGAATGATATGCAAAAGAGGAAAGAGTCAAATTCAAATCCAAATAAAGAGGTAAAAAATTGTTTTACAATTATTGTCATAAGAAGGAGCATGAAATTTCCAATCTAAAAATAAGTAGCAGAAGGAATAAATGGAAGGTAAAGCAGACGTTAGTATTCTAAAAGATGATAGTGACATTGATGTCTTCGAAATGAGTGAGATCTCAAGATAAAATGGTTCTTTTCTGTGGTTGCGCTTTCCACATGTGGACTAATAGAGAATGGTTTTTTACCAATGAACTTGTTAAATGCGGCTATGCCTTGATGGGCAATAATGCGTCTTGCAAATTATTGTCAAAGTACTGTCAAACTAAAATGTAGGATACTGTAATTAAAACATTGATACTTGTGATGTATGTCTGTAATTAGAAGTTTATGTGTTCTACATAGTACCACAAGGAATTATTTGGTCAAAGAACATATAAAATGGGCTGTCATGATCTTTCCATATTTGGCAAATGTAAAAGAATCCATTTCAATATTGTTGTATAAAGACAAAAGACATTTTATATTACATTCACTTAGATTTATGTGGTCATGTACAAGTTGCTTCCAAAGATAGTGCATGCTATAAGTTCATTTTTATTTAATAACTTTTCAAGGAAAGCTGGAATTTATTTTTTAAATTAAGGTAATCGTAAAAACAAATAGAGAAACAAACTAAAAGATTTTCTACCAATGACGGACTTAAATTTCATTGAATATTATAGAGATGAGGACATTGATAAATAACATATTATTTAAAACATCTCAACATAGTGGGCTTGTATATGTATGAATGTTTTTTATTACCCCAATGCGGGAGCTTTGGGTAGAAGCAGTCAAGATAACCTGCTTTTTGGTAAATTGGTGTTCTAATGCTTTAATCTTCTAATGCAATAATCAGGTGCAAGATCCCAGATAATGTATTGTCTAGTCCTCCTGTTGATTATTCTAATTTAAATTCTACATGTTAACATTGTTAACGGTAAACTTAAGCCTAGAACTAAAAGGTGTTTTTCCTTTTGAAAGGATATAAACTTTGAAGTGATTATTGCAGTTTTACAGATTTTGTTAGTAATAGAGATATAACATTTGATGAACCCTCCTAATTACATCTAAAAAGTAAATCTTCTATTAAGTGTTGTGTAGAAAAAAAAATTAAAAATATAGTAAGTCCGGAGAAAACTATAAATTTTGAAATCAGTTCCTAACTCATGATGTGTCAACAAGTTTTCCACAAGTACCTACATGGCAACTTCATTCACAATTAATGAAATAGATGAAGCTTCTTGACATGATGAAAAAAAATGAAAGAATATAGCATTGCTAACTGTAAGCAAAGGAGAGATAACAGTCCTCCACAAAGGTAAGCACATGCAAACACAGTTGCTTATGCTTTACCAATTATTGAATCAAATTGTTAATGAAGGTCGTCAACATATTCGAAAGCAATATGTTGTGTTATTTCTCTTAAGTTGTCAGTTGCCATGTATGCAAAAATTTAATCTATCCATAAAAATCAAATATGAAAACTCATAAAACTACGTAAAAATAAGAAGATTATTTATGTGCAAGTGGGTTTTTTTAAAAAATGAACTAGCATGTTCAAGATATGACACACAGTTAGTTGCAAAAAGCTATAGTTGGTAGAAGGAACTGATTGTAATGATATTTTTCTCATGTGATGAAGCAGAGTCATGTATGCGCTTTATTTGTTTTAATTCACATGCATTATTTTCAAGCAACTTTTTGCATGGAAAATTCGAAGACACTCACACACACACTTACACATAAAAATTTTGTCATTGAAAGAGAAGAAGATTATGCTTTTCTAAAAAGTCATTATTTGACTTAAAACAGTCTTCTAAGCAATGGTAAAAAGTTTTTACTTCTCCTATATTAAATTTTGACTATTATAAATGTAACTATGATGGTTGTATCTATTAGCAAAGGCTCGAAAAGGATTCTTTTAATTACTTGTTGTTTGATGATATGTTGATTGTAGCAAGAGATGTTTTAGAAACCAAAAAAAAAAAAATTAAAAATTCAGGTAGTTAATGAGCTTATGATGGACTTGGGTGTTGTTGTAAAAATCCTTTGGACAGCAATTCAAAATAATAGAAATACAAACAAAATTGTATTGTTTCAGTGAGAATATATTGAGAAGGTGCTTGACCATTATGGCATGAAAAACGCTAAACTAGTAAGTGTTCCTCTTGCCTCTTATTTTAATAAAATACAAGTAATAGAATATGCGTAACATAGACTTCATTCTAGTGCAATTGCTAATATTGTGTATGTGATAGTTTGCACTAAATTTGATATTATACATGCAATTGCTTGTTAGTAGATACGTATCATGTCTTGGGAAGGGTCGATGCCATTGCCAAGCAATAAAATGGATTATTACTTATTTGAAGGGTACTTTAGACATTTGGTTGGAGTATGCAAGGTGAACTTGATAGGAGGAAGTCCCTTACTAATTACGTTTTCTCGAGCTATAAGGCATTGTGCTATTAGTTGAAAATTAGAGTAATTTTATAGCTGCATTATCAACTGTAAAGGTTGAACACATGGCACTCATTGGGGCAAATAATTTGATGAGGATGTAAGTTGTATGAACTTTGTTCAAGTCAAGAAAAGCTTATCATATTGTGGCAACCAAAGTGTCATTCACTGAAACTAAAAATCAAACATACCACTAGAGGTCAAAACATTTTGATGTCAAGTACCATTTTATTCAAAATATTTAAATAGTGCATGATGTAACATTTTCGTGAAGAAATTTAGTGTTGTAGATGATGTTACTAATTGCTTTAACCAAGCCAGTTCCAATTGCCAAGTTCAAGCACTTCAGTGTTTTTGCTTGTTGAGATGAGACAATATTTTAGCATTATTTGGGTGAAAATAAAGTAATAGTACTATTTTGTTGAGAATCTTGATGGTATTCAAGCCAATATATAAACATGTGTGTTTCGAACCCCTAAAAAATTAAGCCAAATTATGTGGAGTTATGGGGAATAAAAAATAGAGAAGAAGGACACTCCCCTTTTACGTAACACCACCAAATATGTGACCTTTACTGCCGTTCCACTAAAGGTTTTTCGTGGGGAAGAAACCGCGCCACAAAAATCACCAATGAAAGTGCCGACAGTGATTCCTTTTAATGTCAAAATTTTGCAACGCCACAAATGGGGATCTTCTATGTCGGTTAAATGACGCCACTAAAACGCTTTTAGTGACGCAGTGTTTATGCCATTGTTGACCTTCTTAAGGCATTGGAATAATGCCATTGAAAAGTTTTCAGTAGCACCTTCTTAATGCCATAGTTGAAGCTAGGATGAGAGTAATTAAAGGATTATTAGTGGCATTGTTCAAATGTCATTCTTAGTTTACTATGACATGAAATAATTGCCAGTAAACATTTTTCTATGGTTTTATGAGAGTGTCACTGAAATTCTTTCTATGGCAAAGAAAATGTCATTATTGATCGTGAGTGGCTCTTGCTTCATGTCAATATTGAGATTTTATAGCAATTTAAGAATGCCACTAAAGGCCTCTACGATGAGTTAAAAAATTAAATCTTTAGTAAATTATTATTAAAAAATAAAAAACATAAAATGACAGTACTTCACAAAAATATAGAGATAATTTGAAAATTTTAGCACATCTGAATGTGTAGATATAATAAGAACCACAACATAGTGTATACAGATTTTTCCTGCGTTGATAATCAAAGGCATATACATTTGTACACATTTACAAATTTGGGTCAGCTTGATATTGAACAAATATTCATAAGACAAAAAAAAAGGAAAATAAGAACGAGAATGCTTGAATTGGTCAGCAGCAGATGTTCAAATTCCCAGCTTCTCCGACTTCATTCAATTAAGCACTCCAAGAAACCCTCCACCTAAATACATGGATGCATTCATCAACTATAATCACTCTGCCTCAGATGCCTTGACCCAAACACTCAAAAAAACCATAATAAATAAAAAAGATGAGTCCAAGCAAAAGACGACAAAAAACCTATCGCGGTAGACATCTTGATAGCTTCTCCATATCAAAGCAAGAGCTTTGATTTCTCTTCATTTCACCCGTCCTGGTGTACCATATTTCTTCCCCACCATAGGTTTCAACAGACCACATGAAAGGCTTGCAAGCACTCTGTAAGCAATCACTGACCAAATTTTAACTTTCACCCAAAACTGAATTTCATCTTTAGGACTCTGCCAACGAATTCTTTTTCTCCTGAATTTTTTTTACAGCTGAGTTCCAAGCTCCTATGATAAAACAATCCTACACAAGTTGATAATACAACCTCACACAACGGTCCATGTCCTACTGTCTGAGATACATGGATCCAAAATTTTTCCTAATTGAGATTCAACTGCATCTTTTTCCCACTGTATGTAGTATGCCAAAAGTGCTTCTTAAAACTCCACCTTCGCCTCAAACCTGAAGCTTGGTAAATCTCACCCATCAAGTACAAATCATCTTTTGAATCAACAGATCGGCTCCTGTAAGGTCTTGCCTGAAAAGAAATTTAACAAGTAGCTGGTAAAACATGATGAAAGAAAAAATAGTAGGCAGCAAATTCCATGAGACAGCAGTCAACAAATGGCAGGATAAACTCTAACTTCTTCTAGGACAACGGCTGGCCTTTGTCCCCTACTACTATTGAGACTGCCAAATATAACATCAATCCAGAAGCTTTAACACCTTCAACCAAAAGCGTCGATGCCTCATCAACAATTTGAACAAGGACATAAACATATATATATTAGCCTTCACCAACCAAAAGAACAGACTTAGTCACAACTCCAATTAGAAAATAAATCGGCTGCATATAAATATCAACGCACAAATCATTTTGTAAAATGACAATTGTCGTACCTGTCACTCAAAAAAAAAAAACATATTACAGAGGAAGGATAAATAAAACCATGACAACTACCATTTTTCTTTTTCTTTTTGCCTCCTCTTGTTCTTCTTCAACTAAGACTAATTTGTTTTTCTTCTTCTTCTTCAACTAAAGAACCATAAAAAACCTGCTATTCATTGATAAAAAAAAAGCATATTCATGAAAAGACCTGGTATACATTGACTAAAAAGGAACACATTGACAAAAAGGCCTGCTATACATTGAATTGAGGCCATTGATCTTGAAGAAAATACTGGACTTACCATGCTAAGAGTTGCATGTTGCAACTGAAGTTACTCAATGTACTAGAGAAGCTGATCTTTCATCAAAGTTGTTTGAGAATTCACACCCAAATTTGCTAAAATTTGGATGAGTTTAATGTTGTTTATGAGTTGCAGAAGTAGTAGGTCCCGTGAGACTTCATTATGTCCCACTTGGAGGGACCACCCCTCATTTTGCCACAACATGTGGTAGGACTAAGGACAGACAGTTGGAACATGCTTTCTACATTATAATCAAGAATCAATTTGCCAAACACTTGATCCCTAACATAATTAAATTATTTGGCTCAACTGTTAATATTCTTGCAATGTGAAGTTCAAAAGTTGAACTTGACTTTAGCACTGCTTGTAACAACCTGACTCAAAGGTGGTATGAACACCCAGTCGCTAAATCTCAACCTATCCAGTGTCAGTTTCATAACCAAAGGGCCTAAAAGTTAGGGCAAAATGTTAGTATGGAATATATATATATGTGTGTGTGTGTGTGTGTGTGTGTGTGACATAGGTCAGTGTGATCTTAATTGCCTTCAATAAACAATTTTCATGAGATAAATATTATACATTGCATTCAGTCTTTATTTCCACTCCCTTTATTCACTAGTGTTTCAAAATCATTCTTATCACAAGATCCATTCAACAAGAATAAGAAAAAGCATTTCTTTGTGAATTTGGCAACAACCTATAAGCTAAGATTGAGAAACAAACTTATTCTTAGTAATGAACAATATTGGGACTGATCTGCATCCAACTTGATGTGGGTTTAAGTTTGGCTCTTGATGAAATCAAAAGACTACTAGGTGTTAACTGTTAGCTTCAAAGTTTAAAATAGCTTGTTATATATGTTTTAGCATATCATTTTTCTAAAATCTAGATAATATCCATGTAATAGTATGCATTCAGTAAACTTTACAAACCATGCAATCTCTCTCTCTCTCTCTCTCTCTCTCTATATATATATATATATATATATATATATATATATATATATATATATATATATATATATATATATATATAGAGAGAGAGAGAGAGAGAGAGAGAGAACTTGGATACTTGAAGCAGTGTGTGCATGGCTTGATCTTCTGCTATGACTATAGTGAAAGACACGATGTACAGCACTAGGACGATATGAAGAACTCGTGGATGATGGAGATCACGTTGATATGCACGCAGCAACTGAAACAGAAAATTTCAATTCTCTAATGAGGAATAGACAAACTTGATAGTGATAATAAAAATTCAAACATTTTAGCAAATAAAGTAATATTTAGAAAAAATATACATGATTCAAGGCAGCAAATCATTCATATCGACTAGTGCTGAGAGGTCGGTCTAGACATGTACTTCCGATTATTCAACCACAAAGAGGTGAGCGGATTTGGGGATAAAGACCAAGGTAGATGAAAAATGAGGAAGATCAAGGTTCAGAGATGCTAGGACAGAAGAAGTAGAAGAAGATCGAAGTTTGCTTTCTCTCTTGGGCGAATTTAGAAGGTAAGATCCCATAATGCATTGGCCTTCATCTTTATGTAGGTTTCTATATATAGCGTCGCTTTCACTTCCTGTTAGCATCTGTGTCTAATCTTCATTGATCGGAAGGGACTCGTTATGATTTTCAATCCTGATTTCCTCTTGTGTTT
This sequence comes from Nymphaea colorata, assembly GCF_008831285.2. Lineage (NCBI taxonomy): Eukaryota > Viridiplantae > Streptophyta > Magnoliopsida > Nymphaeales > Nymphaeaceae > Nymphaea > Nymphaea colorata. Next base: position 8,625,395 of record NC_045144.1, read on the forward strand.
ATGCACGGTTGCAAGCGATTCACCTGTTGTGTGTGTGTGTGTTGTAAGCTTGAGCTTGTGCATACTGAAAGGTTTTTGCAAACTAATGAGTTGTTTTCATGCAAATTTCATCAAACAAGTGCTGAACAACATAGAGAGATGATCAAACCAGAGGCTACTGAACAGTTAACCCATTTCCTAACGCAAACTCGATTTCCGATTGTACCAGAGCATTAAGGGGTTGCCGCGCTAAGGCATGCAAAATCTGTAGGTTCGTAAGCAGACATCCAAAACAAAAAGTTGATCTAGCAAATCCCTAAACATTAACGGAAGAGTTCAAAGAATGACCGATGCTTTTCAGAAGTTGCGTGTGTGTGTGAGAGAGAGAGAGAGAGTCGTTAACATGATGTATGCATGCTCCTCTTCAACAAAATAGAAAAGGGGAAAGAAGCAAAACTAACCTGCTGTTCCTCCTTAGCACGCCTCTAGCAATAACAACGTCTGCAGTCGCAATCTGTAGGGACAAAATCGACCAAGATGGAGAGGAACCTTTTCGAGAGGAAGTCGAAGGCATTGAATATTAACCCTTTGGCAATACCAACATGGTTCGTCCATGGTGTAAAAAATACGCCCCAATTTCTTCTTTAAGCTGTGTTTCAGCAACACCCAGTTCCATCTTCAGCGGCTCCTAAAAGACTGTCTTTTCTTGAATGGCGTTTATTGGACGGCTTACTTGTTTTTTCTCATTCTGGCGTTCCGAGCGCATCAATGTCTTCATTCACCATGGCGACCCTTCCCTGAAAGCCACAGATTACCCTTGGAGTGACAATCATGGTGCGATGCCGAAAGAGGCCCAGTGTTCAGTGACGTGCCATTAAACCCCACAAATCTTGTAGTGTAAACTCAAGTTGGAAGTTTCTTTTTTGTAGGAAGAAGTGTAAACTCAAGTTGGAAGTTTCTTTTTTGTAGGAAGAAGATGATAAGAGGCTCCTTGGTTCTCCCTTAGGGCCTGTTTGGTTGGACGAAAAGGAAAGGAAAGGGAGGGATTGAGCAATCCTTCTTTTGTTTGGTTGGCTAACTAAAAAAGAAGGAAAGGGAGGGAAAGGAGCAAAGTGTGTTTGGTTGGGAGGGGAGGAAAAGGGAAGGGAGGAAAAGGAAAGGATTGTGTAGTATAAATGCAATCCCTCCCAAATCGGACGGATTGAGAAGGAAAGGAAAGGAAGAGAGAAACAAAGTGTTGACTGCCCACAATACCCCTTCCTTCACGTTCTTAATTTTTTAAACATTTTGACTGTTAAGGGTATTATTGTAAAGTATTAACATTTCCTTTCCTTTCCTTTCTTTTGTATCCAAACAAACTTTTTAATCACTTCTTTCCTTTCCATTCCATTCCATTCATTTCCCTTCCATTTCTCTTCCCTTCCCTTTCCTTTCCCTCCCTTTCCATCCCTTCCTTTCCCTTCCTTTCCCTCCTACCAAACAGGCCCTTATTGATGAAAACTCCATCCTTCATATTGGAGCGCATTTCTAACTAAGGCACTTTTGTGCTCCATCATTTTGTTTCTTCAACAAAATTTTCTCACCTTCAGCAAGCTCCTATTTCATAGCTTTTGTCCTCCTGGGAATTGAGGCTTATCTTTAGTACCTCCAGATTCTCTCGTCGCCATAAGTAATGGTGAAATCTTACTTCTCCTTTGCCCGTGAATGTATGCATACTGCAAAACCACAAATCTTTTGTGCCCCATAATTTTATTTTTCTTGTTTCATAATTTCCTTTAGCAGCATATTACAATCCGATGGTAATATTGACTTAATGATATTTCATGCCCTCTTTTGGGAAAATTTTATAATTTCTGATCTGGGAAATTTGGTGTCCATGACATCAGATATAGAGGACCATGTGTGTGTGTGTGTATACACACACAAACACACACGTTTGGACGAGCAGCCACAACCTAGCTAGATAATTAGGTTGCTCTCTCTAACTAATGATCAATCAGTTCTATGAGATGAATAATGAATATTTTCAAGCATGGCCATGGCCTTGTGAAAATGCACAAGAACCAATAACACTGCGGATGATCTCAACATGCCATCAATTATTTAACTTAAATGATTTGATAACAATGGCTACATTGAAGAAAAGGTGATGCCGCCTTTTCTGTTATGAATAAACTTACACTTGCAAGTTTTAGCATATCCTTCCATAAAAGAATAGGGGACTCATTAGGGAGGGTTCTCCAAAACATTCCCTAACAGTTGTAGAAACAGAAATTTCTGTCTAAGGGACAAGTTTAAATTTCAAACTTTAAGAGGCACTCATATGTAAAAAACTGAAAATTAATGAAGCTTCTATATGTAAATTTTGTGTTATTCCCTAACCAATAGATTTCTTTTTTTTACATTAAAAAAATTAATTACTGACAAATCCATCCTCTTGTTAACTTGATCATCGCTAGCAGCTAAGAATACTCAACAGCCATGTTTGGGTATTCAGCTTCAAATTCTAATTCATTCCAATCACATAAAATTTGTCAAAAGCACAAAACTAAACAGACTTATTGGCTTTTAACTGAAGAACATCAAATTCCTTTCAATCAAATAATCATAAGTATCTTTTTGTGTGCTCATATGCATGTACACTTGCTTGCATGCATACTTGCAACACTAAAATATCACACTGAATCCTTTTAAAACGGTGAACCCACATTTGTTCACAACTTATCTAAACACATGAAAAGGAAATTTAATCAAGTAACAATGGCGCCATAGTTTCAGTTCACTCCATGATAGCTGCTGGGTACCTCTCCAGGGAGTCCAGCCACGGGTTCCTAGCGGGCTTCTTCACCCGGCGCAGCGAGCGCCACACGGCGCTGTTGCACTTGAACCCAGAGCCGAAGGCCAGCTGCCACACCCGGTCGCCGCGCCGGACCTTCTCCTTCGCCTCCAAGTAGGCCATCTCGTACCAAATGCTGCTGCTGGACGTGTTGCCGAACCGGTGCAGCGTTGCCCGCGCGGCCTCCAGGTTGTCGTCCGTCAGCTCCAAGTTCCTCTGCAGCTCGGCCAGCACGCTCTTGCTCGCTGCCTGGATGCAGAAGTGCTCGAAGGCCAGCTTGTAGTCGGGAATGTATGGCTTGCTGACTTCGCCGGCGCCGAACAGGAAGCGCGTCGCGAGCGTCGCGAAGAAGATGAGCTGCTCGGAGAATGGCAGCACCAGCGGCCCCAGCGTGGTGATGTTGGCCTTGAGGGCTTGGCCGCCCACCTCCACCAGGTCCCGGCTGATCGTGAGGCCCTTTTTCTGATCCTCGTCTTCTTCTTGGATGACACACCTGGACCAATGTTTGGCAAGTATTAGCTAGACCAGGTGGAAAAATATTAATTCCCAAGTACATGGCAGTTGGTACAATGAAGACCAATTACCACGTACACGTTACAGTTATTTATATTTTGTACTTCAGACTAGTAGAGAGTACTCCTGATACAACTCTTTGAGGCTCATTATTTTAAGATGGGAATCTTTCTATATATATATATATATATATATATATATATATATATATATATATATATATATATATATATATATATATATATACATCACAGGAGGAGTTGAAATCCTCTAACCACGGTAACTTTCGTCCAATCACAACCGCTTGATGCTTTATGTAATGCATCAGAAGAGCGTGATTAAATAACTGCCGAATTTAATGCATCGGCAGTATGCTGTTGTAAGAGGTAGGATGATTTCTCCGTATCTTTGTGCTCTTGACTTTTAAAACAATAATTATCTAATGTCCCGGTAAAATGTTCAAAGTTCTTCGTTTCCAAGACACTAGCAAATTATGAACATATAAAAAGGTTGGCATATGTAACATAAATTGAAGGAAAGAGAGAGAGTTGGTTGCTGGCAATAGTATGAAAGGGATTCGGATTCAAGCAAAGTGCATGCCATGAATGCTAGGAAAAAGATCTGAAAAGGAAACAACCAGCAGCTTCCAGTTGGCATGAACACATCGTCATGCTAATGGATCTGAGTAGAAGGTGTGGAAGATGTCAAACAGCTCACGAAAACTTGAAACATAATAATAATACCCATAACTTACTTCCACTTGGATGACATTTGTAAGGAAGTAGGCCAAGCTAATAAATGAAAGTTCACGCAACGACCACTCCCACAGTAATGGCGATCGCACAGTCATGACATGCACATTATCTTCCAACTGTTTGTGTGACTTTCGCCATCATTATTGAATACTCTCTTAATGGCAAATAAAGCAAGGTCATCAATACATGCACATGCACACCATATATAAGTTTTCAATGTAAAACATATCTCTACCGCAAATCAAGGAACTGGGGAAACTTGATCAACTGTTACAGATCAGTTGCTATAAAATATTTCAGATGATGAGGATATGACACAGCATCAGCTAAGCTGATCTTTTTCCGACACAAAGATCTGGAAAGTTGACCTGGTTGTTCTTAACTTAAGAAGCTTGTACAAAAAACCAATTGAGAAGTGGACTGGCGGCCTTCCAGAGCATGCTTATAAGTACTTTTCAGAAATTTCATGATTATAAAAACCAACAAATTCTACGATTCTTTGCAAGAAAAAATATAGAATTTTTCCACTTGGGTAGCTGAACTTGGGCCTCCATCACCTAGCCGACCTTTTCTTTTCATTCAAATATTGTTGATTGGGACATGGATGCTGCCATTTTCTGAGAAGCTTGATGATATTATCTTTTTTTCCCAAGTAATATGTACCCAAGTTACCACAACTAGAAATAACTAAAAGGGATGCCCACTTGAAAGGAAAGATGAGATAATTAAGCTTGGATGTTTTTACATTATTTCTCTAGTTGTCCCACTAGCTAATTTTCTAGACAAATGGTAATATCTAATAAAGGACATTGGATGCTACTAGATGGTTAAAAATAAAAAACTGTTGTCAGAAAATAATTGTTTCAAGAGAACTAGTAATAATTTGTAATGCGACAACCGCCTTTAACAATAGTTTATAGTGCTTTGAGTGATAGCCCTTTAGCAACATCTACCATCCAGTAAACTTGAATCCTCCTTCAACAAAATAACCGCCTTTTACATGGTTCATGCATTAGAAAAGAAGGTCATCACGGTTCATGCATTAGAAAAGAAGGTCATCACGGTTCATGCATTAGTGTGTGGCGTTTCCCAAATATTAAGGAGTACCGAGAAAACATACCTAAAGCTCCGGTCATCAGCACCCTTGTGTGTGCGGACTATGTGCTCAAGCTTGTACTTGGCTAGGCGCCGGTCTCGGCGCCGGTTGGACAGCAGCAGGGCCGAGCAACCCATCCGGAAGTAGCAATTGGGTATCATCATGGATCGGTTCCGGCCGGTATACCAGTTGAAGGTGACCATCTCGGTGCTAACGACGACAGCATAATTGTTGGGGTTGGACTGAAGCATGTCCTGCGCCAGGTCCAGGGCGATGATCCCGGCGCTGCATCCCATCCCTCCCAAGTTGAAGCTGATGATGTTGCTGCGCATCTTGTAATGGTTGACGATCATGGCCGACAGGGAGGGCGTCGGGTTGAAGAGGCTGCAGTTCACAACCAGGATGCCCACGTCCTTTGGCCGGATTCTTGTTTTCTCGAACAGTTCGTCCATCGCGCCGAAGATGACGGCCGTAGCCTCCTCCCGCCCTTCCTTCATGGTGGCGCAGTTTCCCGGCGCCATGACGGACTTGGGCACGTATGTCTCGTCGCCGATGCCAGAGAACTTGAGGATGCGCTGCTGGAACTCCAGGCTTGGCTCGTCGAACTTCCCTGATTTTCTTGCTTGCTCGATGAATTCTTGCTTGGACATCTTCACGCCATTTTAGTTCCCGATTAGAAGCAAAAATCGGAAAAAACTAATAAGCAAAGTTTTCAATCCTATCAAACCTAGACATCAAAACATGTTATTCTATAACTTAATGAACATGGTATAATTATATATATCAAACATTTGATTGATCATACCACACCATATTTCTTAAAACAAGAACACAATTGTAAGAAAAATGTCCCAAGAATATAATGTTTTTTTCCAAACGCCTTTATATACTGATGGAATCAACAACGGTGTACGTGGGAAGGATGGGAATTGAGGTAGACTGAGACACATGAAGATTCGAGTCTTAAACATTAGCCAATAGGCCAGGTTGGGATATATAATTATCATACCCAGACAAAGACTGAGTCCAGTTGTAAGTCTAACAAGATCCCGGTAGACGTATGTGAAAAAAGTTTAGTGGCTTTCACATGCTAAAACATGAATAAGGTCTCATCTGATGCCATTTTGTAAAACTGAGAACATATTCGAACATTCAAGAAAACATTTTTCATTTTATAAGTTTTAAGCTGGTCCGACTCGCGTTCAAATCGCACTTTTAGCACCACAGTTCATGGAATTCCAATATGAGACCACCATATTTGATCTATTTGCACTAAACCACGATTAAGTTTAGATAATTCGGGAAATTCAGGTTGCCTACAACCGGATTATACCGAAGGAGGGCGGAAATAGGATTTCATCTTTGGGGGCCAAACGGTCATCATGCGAGCCACAATAAAATTTTTGAAAATTTTTCACAAGGGCACGCTCTTATTTTTAAAAATTTTATGGGTTCAAACTAACAATTTTTAAAATTTTAATATACAAAATTTAATTTTCTAAAAAATATTGTCCTTGGCACCACGCCTGAATAAACAATCTGTTACAGTTAATTAGCTCGGATAATCCTAGCGAAGAGCATCTCCGATCAAAGAACAAACCCCAGGATGCATTCAATTTGGTTGTAGTTTGATATAGATCAATGGATCTAATTATACGGCAAGTTTTTATTGATGTGGGAAAATTTACACTAAAATCCATGGCTCGTCGAAAACTAAAAGATATTGGGTCATCTAAGATCTACCTCCCATTTTTAGTTTTTGTGAATAGAAGAAGGTCAGGATATTTGAGATTAAAGAAGGTCTAATCTTAATCCATGGAGATAATGACTCAGAACCAGATCAAGAATTCAGATTCAATGAAACTGTCCCCATAATTTCTATATATGATATAACCGAGTGAGGAATGAAAAAATTAAACCTTCAATCAGTATTTCGCCATTACCTTTGCGGTACCGTCGCCATAAATGTCTATCATGCTACTTTACTAAAATGCCCCTCCCTCAGTATCAAAACCTTTGTTCGCTTCGTGATAACCAAAGACTATTTACTTAGGTAAAAGAAGATCCAAACACCAGGTAAAAAAACCAGGTTCTCTTCTCCCTACTTATTAATTCACTTAGTAAAAAAACCAGGTTCTCTGCTCCCAAGCAAATCTAAAAGCACCCAAGGGCATTATGGTAATTTTGTACTCATATGGAGCTACAAACAAAAAAATTAACTTCCACACCTTAGAAAACTGCTTTTATAGTGACTAATATGTTAATTTTTTGCATATTATATGTGTATCTATCTAAGCATTGTTTGCTAAGTTGCTCCACATATATGTATATATTGAAAGGATGAAGAAGTTTTACCTTGAGGTCATCTGATGGCTTGTAGCAGGCAAAGTCAACAAGATATATCGGGCGGGGCCTGGACATGAAGTAGCCGGAGATGCTGAAGACAAGCATCCCGACAAACGCAAGGACGGTGGCGAGATCGTAGCGGGCTTCCACCCACAGGCGGCGCCATATCTCTTCCCTGTTCAAGCTACTGATCTCTGCGCTGAACACGAGGACCAGAACGGGGATGGTGGTCACGTACACGGCGTGGTTGATGAGGTAGTGGTACCCCAACTTGACGTGCCTGAGGTTGACGGACTGCAGGAAGTCCGGCAGACGGCGGCGGACGCGGACGGAGAATGTCGGGGAGCCGGCGTCGGGGCCGGAGGGCTCGATGCCGCGGTTGACTATCTCGGTGGAGAGCAGCGGATGCTCGGCGCCGGCCATGGCTGCTCTGGTTCTGTGGTGGGTTTCTGGGGTTGAAGAGGGAGCGAGGGGGGTGGTATATATAGGGAGAGGGGTAGGAGGTGGGTGGGTGCTAATAAATGGGGCACCAAACATCGTGTGTGCAGTTGGGCCAGCTTTGAACTCCATTCAATGAAATTGGGTGGCTTGATTTATTGGACCAAAAGTCTTTTCTACCCTCCTCCTCTTGAGTATATTTCTCCCATGGTATCCTCTAGTGAACGGACGCTTTTGCCCTTGCCCTTGTGCAGTTGGGAGGAATCGACCTTCGACCGAACCTTTCCTTTTATCTAAGATTGTGGGAAAGTGACTCCCTTTCTCATGCATATGAAAATAGGAGTTTTCTTTGTATGGGTGGATTTATCTTTTCAGATGCCTGGACTAGCTTTTTCTTTTTCTTGGGAAATTGTTTTCTTATCAAGCTTAAGTGGGCGTTTGATGTCTCAGAATTTTGATTACGGAATCAAAATTCCAGAATCAAGTTTCCACCTTAACTTGGAATTGGAATAATGAAAATTCTTTTTCTAATTTTTCTTTTGAGTTTGATCGTATTGAATTTTGATTTTAGAATTACAAATTCCCTGTTTGAGGAACTAAAATTCTATCATTCAAGAATTAAGATTTTCATGTCTTGTGCTCCAAAGAAAGATGAAAAGATTCCCGAATTCTAGAATCATAAGTCCACCTCCTAGGGTGGTGGGCTCATAATTCTAGAGTTATGATCTTGGAACGAACTTATAATTCTAGAATCAAAATTTTTTATTGATTGATGCAATTCTTATTTTTTAAAGAATGAGAATAATGAGACAAACAATGTGTTCTGAGAATACATGTTCCTTTTTAACACTTGTTTTAATAGCGTCAGCGTCATGTTCATACTTTAGAAAACATGGAGCGATTATGTCTCGTAGGTGTTGGATTTAGAAATAGTTTCTAGAATCGCCTCACACTTTTCAAACAAAAACGTGAATATTTTTGGGTAGCGTGTCATGTTTTTTCTCTTTTATTGCAAGCCCTCATGGATGTGAACGATTTGCTTACACATTTTTGAGATCTTCTTTGTATTTTACAAGACCAATGTGGCTCTAGATTTTGAGTGAGCGGGAGGAGAATTCCATTGTTTGAATGAAGGCCGAAGCCCAAAAGCGCATATGTGTTTGCGTATATCAGGCAGTACTGGAACAAGTGACCGGCTGCTTAGCCGAAGCTTCTGTAAAACCCTGGAGGTAATTGGTTCTAAATCTGGATCTGATTTGATTCCAGCAGAATCTATAACTTCAGCATGGAATGCACATGGGTTGGAAGTGATGTGAAAGTTTTCTCACTTCAGCTGTACCGGATCCCGTTCATGCCACCCCATTGTATGAATGTACGGTTTAGTTGTCTCATGTCCAACCGTCAGGAACCCTACTTTTTTAGTTCAGTTCAATTTCTTTTTACCCCTATTAATTCTTACCACTTTTGGTAAAAACCAGACATTTAGGCCAGAAATAAAAACTAGACCCTTTGATTTTGATTTTTAAAGCATTTTTTTTTTTACAATCTGACCTTATTGGTATTAAGAAGGGGTCATGCAAAACATGTACTAAGTTGATCCTTTGTTAGATTCTAATTGTGCTTTTATGATGAGGAAAACAAATAAACCCCTCCATGGCATGATAGTTAAAAAAATCAACATTTTGATTAAAACTACTTGAATCAAAGCATGTTTTATATTAAAATAGTTTGTATAAATACATTAAGATGTTTATATTGTATTTAACGTAGTTTTTAAACACACACATATGTATATATATATATATATATGTTGTCACAATTAAACCTTTCAAGGTAGAAGTGAATGTTGGACACCGGTGTGGAGGAGTGCTTTTTGGGGAATTATTTTTCCATGAGAAAGAAAGACAAAGGAGCACGATTCCTCGAAGAAGTCATTATGTCGACATAGAAATGTCTAGTACTTTCTCAACCAAAAATGAGGGGAGTGTGAAGTAGAGCCTAGAAGCAGCTTAAGGGTTATAATGTTTGAATCACCAATTAAAAATATAAGGAAAAAAAATAAGGACGCAAGCACGAAAATCTTAAGTAAATTAAAAAAAAAACTAAAAGGTAAACGTTAATAAAATATTAAGTATGCACTTGTAGGGTATATATATATATACATTTCGTGTGTTATAAGTAATAAACATGAAACGCGTTAAATAAAGGCAAACCAATGGAAAATTTGAAAATATATTCAACTATGAAACAAAAAGAAATTATTTAAGGAGAGAGTCTTCCACAAGACGAATTTTAACAAATGAGAAACAAGCTCTTTTTTTTTTTTTTTTGATATTTTGTTTAGGGACTGTTGCCACACTTTGTTGCTGTTCCATAAAACTACCCCAAAGATTGTAGTTGTTTCGTAGAATATTTGTGATAATGTCTCATGATGAATTGCTCCAAAATTTAAAACACATTCATATAATAATAATAATAAATTGTTATTGTTGCCAAACATTCCTTTAAAAACACCACCATGCATAATAACAGTACCACTTTGTAAAACATTGTTTTTCAAAAAGTTAGCGATATTAACAATCTCTTAGATAAAAGTTGCCGGTGCTCATTGTGCAGGCTCAAACATATCAAATAGTCTGTACTATAAGATAACGTGTATCATAACTATCATTTAGCAGCCGCATATATGGGAGGTAGTGAAGGGTCCCTTCTAACATTTTGAAAAATTACATTTTACGCATTAACATTTTCAAAATATTTAATTTAGCCCTTGCAAAAATTTAAAAGATATAGTGGACCCATGCAAAAAAAAATTCAAAAATATCATTTAGTCCCCACTTGTTTTTTTGCTCATTCATGACCTTTAAAAATGTAGAAAAAGGTTTATTTAATCCCACTCAAAAAAAAAAAAAAATCTTGCTCCATCCCTAGGGCACCTTGCATGTTCAGGCTACTAGGTTTTGTTGTTTCTCATTACTTATTAAGGGCCTAAGAAAATGGTAGGGCTGTATAATGTGTCTAGCCAACTTGAGTTCGGCTCATTTGTAAATGATTCGAGGGCGAGTTTAACTAAAAATTGGAGCTTATAAACAAGTCGAGTTCGAGTTACATGAACTCGACTCAATTAAACTCAAGTAAACTCATCCAATCTTGGTTGTCTTTGTCATTTTTTTTTTGAAATTGCTAAACTTAAAACCAAGGAAAGATATGAAGTCAAATACATAGTTGGCAAACAAATTAAACGAGCTCGAGCTAGGACTCGGTCCATTGAGTCGAGCTCAAGCCAGGACTCCGTCTATTGAGTTGAGCTCAAGTTGACCTTCTATAGCTCAGCTCGAGCTTAAGCCGAACAATATATGAGTCAAGTCAATCTAGCTGGCTAAGATCGAGCTCGACTCAGCTCATGTACAGCCCTAATAAATGAGTAAAGCAAATTAGTTGGACCGATGCTAAGCAACTAGAGAAGAAACTAAATAAATGCAGAGTCAAGGCCTCTTTAGTGCTGAAAAGCAAATAAATGGAGAAGCAAAGATCAATAAATAGTAAATAACTACATAATAAAGAAAGCAATGCGCTAGGAAGCTTCCTTGGTTATGTCTTTAATGGCGGGCTCGACCAAGGTCAAAACCTTTGGTGGCTTGTCAAGCTCACTTTACATGCAAAGAGATATGATGGCATTTCATATACGCGTTGAAATTATTGAAGGCAGCAAGTGAAGGAAAAGCCCTTTATGGGGTAATGGTGGGTTGTCAGCTTCACCAACCAAGCTCGAGGCTCATTACTAAGGCATGAAATGTGCATGGAGAAGCCGTGCTGAGATCACAAGCCGTTTCCTGTTCATTCCAACATGAAGAAGAAAGATCTGAGAAGCTGTGGACTGGTTCCATGTAGGAAGGTAGTAATCGGCCTCAGTGGCGGAGCAAAAAATTTCTGGCTTTACGGCACTCTAAATTTAATGTCAAACTTTAAGGGGCACTCATATATAAGAACTAAAAATAATGAAGTCTATGTATGTAAATAATGTAAATTTAGTGGACAACTTGGCTCCACCACAGGGCCCCTCACTCATCATCCAGCTGGTATGCTGGTATGTTCCGACCTGTAATTGTCACCGAGTCACTAGATCAATGGGAGTTCGAGACTCATGTGGTAAAAATTCTTAATGTTTGAAGGACTCATATATTTTACCAACATGAAATATTTTACTATATGAACCATGTTGTTTCAAAGGACGTAGCATAGTTGTGAGACATACAAGCACATAGAAGGCAACTGTTTATTGAATTTTAATAGGTACTATTCTAGATCATAAAAGGTAGAATTGTAACACTCTAGCTGAAGAATATACCATAGGTCCTATGCAACCCAGGACTTTGAAACCAAGAAGAATCGGGGGATCTTCGAGTCTTCTTTTGGTAGTGGGTTGTTAATCTCATGTTCACTTAAAAAAGACGATGCATATAATGATATATATAACAAAACATTCTCTCTTTCTTTCCTTTTTATATAAAAACAGTGAGTGAACTGGTTATCTATAGTCATTCATCCATCTAATATAATTAAATTAAGACTATTCATAAACAATGATAATATATATATATATATATATAACTTTCTCATTAAAATAGTTTTTTGTTGTAACGATTACAATGTCGGGTGGCCGTCTATATTTTGTAATCAGACGGCCCTACATTATGATTAAAAAAAAGGTTCTAATCAACCCTGATGTCGAGCTCCTCGCCCTTCGACTCCATCCTTGGCGCGGTAAGACTAAGAAGCCTTTTCCCCATCGCTGGAGCAGCCACAGGAATCCGATGCCTTCCGATCGCCGGTGACGGTGTCCGACCGCCGCATCCTCTCCTCCGACCGCCCGATGCAATAAATATACATAGATGATCCTATCCTGCCAGTGAGATTGAAGTAAATACAAGGGAAAAAAACAAAAATGCCCTTAACTGAAAAAAGGGAGAAAGGAAAAAGGGCGTACGTACACTGGCCCGACTGAAAAAGTTATTTCTGAAGAAAGTGAAAAGAAAAACAATATATATAATGATCTAGTTTATCAATGTCCTGGATTCATCCGTATATTTTACATATTTGAATGAAGTATGGAAGAGGATTTAGGTGGAGAGCTGTGTGCAAAATCCATATGCGTAGAAGAATAGTAATAAGAAAGTGCATCGCTTTCTTTGCGAAGAGAAACAATCGTTACTATTGATCGCGTGTTTGACCTGCCAACCCAAACGTAGATATTTATTTTGCTGGTCACTCCAGGCGACCGAAAAAGGCTCCAATAATTGCTCTGACCTTCTACCAACATTTATCAAACTTGATCTTCTTCTCCCTCACGTTTTGTCAAATATTATAACATATAGTTTGTCCTGTCATGCTTAAAAAAAAAAAAATTGAATTAAAGACATTATTCACTACAACGTTTGGGGTAACCAACCTCTAATGCAATTTTAATGCCAGTGAAGGCGAACACTGGCGCTATTTTAGTGGTAATAAAACCGTCATAGCTCCAACCGCCACTACCATTTACAATGGCAATGGCAGGAAAGTGTTAGCAATAGAACTAATGACGACATTGGCGCTGTTTTAGCATAAAAAAACATAGAGGTAACTGACACTTGTATAGGACCAGAGAACCATCAACCGCAGGAATTATAAATATATAATAGCACCAAACTGTTAACGGGCATACCCTGGGCGCCTTTTTTAGATTTTAAAAACTTTAAAAATTTAAACATAAATCTAAAAAATTATAGTTTAATATATATAAAAAAAATTAAAAATTTTTATAAAAACTTTAAAAATTTATATGTAAATCTAAAATATTTTAGATTAATATATATAAAAAGTTTAATTTTTTTTATTTTGGCTTCTATTCAAATTTTAAAATTATAGTTTGACTCATGCGACAAAAAATTCCTGAGTTGCACCTCTGCCACACACACACACACAAATCAAAATGTCAGATATGGTTGGATGACAAAATATTTATTGTTCATTGTTAGTGACACCATAAACCATCATTAAATGAACACTACACCATAAACTGTATCAAAGGCTTTTAGGGATAGTTTTCAATTTTTTAACTATCAAACAACATGGATGGTCTCTTGATTTCAATTATATATATATATATATATATATATATAGAAAGACAGAAGTCAATCCATCCAAACACAAATCCAGCCGCTGCATCTAAATTTTTTGAAATGTGTTTCGTAAGCACCCGCACCAGCATCGGCACCCCATATCTTGGTGACATAGTTGGCAGATCTGTTGGCTTCCTAAGACTTTGGTCAGCCAGTGGTGGTGAAAAGTCAAGAGAGAGGAGGAAGGCGTCTCTACTCCGAGAGGATAAGAGAGCGATATTTAAAAACTATGATAAGGACATGGGGACTGGAAGTCAGTTGGAATATTGACTCAGTTTATGGCCAAGCCTTTAATGGCGGTCAGGAAGGCGAAAGGGTCGTCATCCTCAGCTGCCCACACTCCCAACTAAATTCGAGTCAAACACTTAGCTGGTGGCCAGTGGCCGGCGTCCATCCCATTAAAGTATTAACATCAATTATTATCATTTTTAAATGACCCAAATGCCCCTTCACCTTAAAAGCGTTGGCTAGCAGCCAGTGGCCTCTTCAAGAGGCCGGTAGTTTTGAGGTTGATTGCAGTTAACTCGAATTCCTGTCGCCCACAGCCAATGAAAAGAGACAGAGGTAATCAATATGCCAACAATTCCCAGGCGCCATACACGTGAAACTACTTCTGTCTAAGCGAAGCTGGTTATATGTGTCATGGTATAAGCGAACCTGGTTATATGCGGCATCAGTGCATAAAAAAGGTTATATATGTGCCATCGGTGCATAAAAAATTATGTATTAAAGTGTGATCAAGATACCCATGATCAGTAAAAGAAGGGAGTTTTCCAAAGGCAAGGCCAAATGTGGGCAATTGCCTACACAGTTTTACAAAAAGTAATTGTTTTCATATTGAAACTTCAAGTTACTTTTTCTTCTTGTTTGCATATAAATGCCCTTAGAAGTTAAACTTATACTACTAGTGTTCATTAACCAGAATTTTTTTTGGCCCCACCCTTAAAGTGCTAAGAATAAAGTAAAAAAAAAAAACTAAAAGTTTAAGTAAAGATATTTTTTAATCCTTAAAATACCACACTTCTCCGTTTTTTTTTTTTGGTCTGAATGCACATTGTTGCATGCACCCCACCCTGGTGTAGGTCTCCGCTTATGTCCTGGTCTTGTTTGTACAAGAACTAAAATTCTATTTACTATCTAGATTTTATCGCCAAGTGTAAATATATTGCTGCTATGAAAGGTTTTTCTTCACCTTTTCCTTAAATTTGAAGTCAAAACGCGTAGGGACTTTACAAATACCGACGCAACTATTTACGTGTGTCAATTGCGTCTCACAGCATGTTTAACAATGAAGGCCATAATGATGACTTATGTACTGACAACATTTCAATCGACAATTTTAATTGTTTGATGATAGTTGACACAATCGAAAGATTATTATATATATATATAAATGGACAGTTGATATATATATATATAGGCCGCCCGGCCGCCGCTGGGCCTAGAACCTGGTCTGGGTGAGGCCCGGGCCCCATAACCTGGCCCGGGTCGGGCCCGGGCCCGATAACCCGCCCCAATAACCAAATCGGGCCGGGCCTGGGTGGGAAGGGCGGCCCGGCCCGGCCGGACTCCCACCCTCGGGCGGTCCGACGGCCTCCGCCCTCCGCTCCCTCCCTCTCTCTTCCCTTCTCCCTCTCCCTCTGCCTTCCGTCTCCCTCTCCCTCTGCTCCCTCTCCCTCTCCCTCTTCGCCTGGCCTGCTCGCACCCCTCCCTCTCTGCTCCCCCTCTCCCTCTCTCAGTCCCTCCCCTCTCCCTTCCCGTCTCCCTCTCCCTCTCCGCCTCTGTCCCCCGCAGCCCCCGCGGCCCGCAGCTCGCTCCTCTCCCTCTCCACCTCCGTCCCCCCCGCACCCCGCTCTGTCTCCCTCTCGGCTTGGCTCCCCATTCCCGTCTCTCGTCTCCCTCTTCACGGCGGGCCAGGCCGGGCCTGACGTTTGGTAGCCCGGCCCTGCCCGAGCCCGGGCTTCAGGCCCGATGGACCGACCCAGGTCGACCCGATGCCCACCCCTAATATATATATTGAACCATCACTCTAATGTTAAATGGACAGTTGTCAGATGGCTCTTATGCTTCCATTTCATTTTATTTTTTTCCCAGCTCTCTTTCTCTTCCATGCTCCCTCTTTCTCTCACTCCCACGGGTCGGCCGCCAAGATGGGTGCAGTTTTCCACCCATCTTCTCCCCAAAAAAAGAGGACAGTTGGGGAAGGGTAAGAGGCGGCTGCCAGCACCATTTCACAACGCCGGTGGGCCGATATCATCGAGATGACGGAGCCCCGGGGAACCTGCCGGCATGAGAGAATGGTACCACGCCACTATTGTTGTGGAGGAGATAGTTTGGAGGGGAGCAATGAGAGGGGCTGAATTAAAGTTTTTAGATTTTGACAAATGTCAAAATATTAGTTTTAAAAACTTTTATATAAGACAAGTGAAATTTTTTTAAATTTATATTTAATTTTTTTTTAAAAAAATTTGTGATGGAGCAAGGCCCATGCAGGCCCTCGTATTGGATAGCCCGACCCGACAAGCAAAAGTCGAGCCCGGTCCGACTATTCAAACCCGAGCCCCAGCCCAGCCTGAGCCCTTTAAATTAAAAACTATATTTTTTAATATAAAATAATATATAAATATAATTAATAATAATAAAATATTTATATATAAAAAATTAATAAAATAAATATTAAACAAAATATCGAGTCCACCCAAGCTTAGGCTCAACTGAACCGGCCAAATAAATTATCTAGCTGGTACTGAGTACCCGTTGCTTGCCCTCCAGCCTTACATGGGTGAGAAAGGAAGGGTGGGAGGATGAGAGAGAGAGAGAGAGAGGAGTGAAAAAAAAACAACATGGACAGCTTGGAGACGTTTAGTCCAAAATCCTCCACATCATCTTGAACTATGAACTATGTCCAATCGCAACCTGCATTGAATTAAACATACAGCCTTACCCAATGCATCAGATAGTATGCTGAGAGAGGGCAGGAAAGTTTTCCATCCAAACTTGGACAAAAAATCTACAATCACACACATAGAGAGAGAGAGAGCATGTGCATGGAAAAAATATGGAAACCATGGGAACTATGTACAGAAACTTGTTATCATCATGATTGATGGTTTTCGTTCTCTAAAAGCAATGAGTGGCAACAAATAAAAATAGACGAAAGAGGAAAGAATCAAAGATAAAATGTTTGGGACCTTCACCTTTGATGTTGGCAGCTCAAAAAACCATCTAGCAGACAAGAACTGCCTTGCTCTACGTCGTTCCATATAGTTCTCATATTCTTGTAGTGGGTTCATAAAAGATATTGGATCATGGCATTCACACTGAGACAACTTATCTTTTGTCTCATCATTGCATGTTAAAGATCGAACACTGGATGAAACAAAAAAAAAAAGAAAAGATAAAGAGTTGTTTTTACTATTTGAATTGAGCTTGCGGACATTCAAGGCTGCTCCTTTTACCCTTAATCTGGAGAAAATTAAAGCTGACAATCAAACTAAACCCTAACTATGTCCTCACTTAAAAATATACAAAAAATAGTGATGATGTGTGTCGTAAGCAAAGCAAGTTCAACCAATACGTATCTAACTTGCACATCTAAATCATTGTTCTACTCTTACAAAGAAAGAAAGAAAAAAAAATCAATAGGACTTTTTTTTTTTTTTTTAAAACCAGGCCAAACAGTCCAACCTCTAGATTTGAGTGGGGCCAAACTAAACCCGCATCTAAGCAACACATGACTCAACTAAAAAGTTTCAAATTTTTCAATGTTTTTTTTTTCAATTAGCTAGGGTGGGGCCATGGCTTATGCGGGGCCCCCTTTCCCTCTGCCCGTGATTAACGGTACTGCAAACGTATTTGGCGAAGGGAAAAGTTCTATAAATCTGTCTCAATCTTTGTAGCATGTTTATTGAAAAATGAGGAACTGTTATCATTGCCAAACATTGTTGTGGGTCATTGTTGGATCTTATCTCGAAAACTTTAGGACACCAAATTTTTCTGTTTGGTTAATTAATGTGGTTGGCAAGATGACTCATACTTAATGGATCTAAGGTTCAAATCACATGGTTGCTGTCACACTTCAGTGTACTCCTAAACAAATGTTAAAAAATTTTGTGAAGACAAGGTGTCTAAATATAAATATGGTTGTTAGGGCATTAGGACTGTGCTATGTATTTGAACCGATATTATTTAATTTATTTAGTAAAGACAACCGCAATCAAATCTACAATGACTTGGACAAATGAACCAAGTCAGGAATAGAGTACGTCCAGACGAGAAGAAAAATAAAATGGCAGTTGAAATGACAGAAGATGCAGTAGGAATAAGAACATAACCCATAAATTAGAAGAAGAAAAAAGAACAAAAATAGAAACCTGCATTAAAATTGCAAAAACTGACGTGATTGAAAAGGCAAAATTTTTACAGTAAAAGAGGACATAAAGTGATATAGACCATGAGTGGGATTAAGCAGAAGATATAGTCATCGAGAGAAAGAAGGAAGAAGAGAAACGAAGTAAAAGGGGGAAAGAGTTGTTGACAATATCCAGAAACAATAACTTAAAGCGCAAATTATATAAATAGTTATTTATCATTGTAACGTGCGATAAGATGATTCAATAAGAAGAGAAATGATTTTTGTGGCCTTCAACATAGCAAAAGTTGAACAATAGAAGCCCTTTAAGGGGATTAATACACTGAAAAGAAGTAAATATAGAAATTACCACCTTAAACAAAATAGAAGCAATATTTTGGAAAAAGAAGACAATCTTTTTGCGATTAGCTAATGGAAAATCGGTTGCTGAATTGAATCGAAAAGTTTAATGATCCAACAAAGTGGCAAATCGGTGTTGGAATTGTATGAGAATTGATTTGGCTTAAAAATGTCTTTAATCTAAAAAATAAACTTTAAAAGGAAATAGAAAATCACTCACTTGGTAATTTTTGAGAATATTGGAATAGAAAAGGACAGGTTGATCTTCAACCGAAGGGGTTAGTACAATAGGTCGGACAAGGGTTGGTAGGCAGCAAGTATCAGTTTTGAGCTCTTGTGATGACAAGTCCTTGTACTGCAAAGATGGAAGGGGGCATTGTTATCCAAGTTAATTTAAGCCAGTTTTGGTTGATTCTGGCTAAAATAGGCTGATTTTGAACAACATTAATTTGAATTGGCTGCCATATCAAATCGGACCGCCGCTGATTCGAAGTGGATGATTTAGTCTGATTCAGATCAATTTTAATAGGTTGGTGGAATGGAGGTGAAGATTTTCATGGAAAATAGAGTGGAAACTTTATTATTATTTTTATTTTTAAAGTTTACTTACGGGAAATCATCCTTGGCATAGAACTCCAAGGGAAATGCCTTTACACATATAAGGTAGTGGCTTGCTTGAAAGCCTTGGTGAACCTATAGTATATTCTTCAATTCGAATGTCGCACACAGTTTGCATGCCTCTTTGCAAGCCAAAGGCATGACACAACAACAAAGCATGACAATGACCACATGATTCTAACCCCGGACCCCGATCCCCTAAATGTGAATTGCCTTACTATCTGGATAGAGTGAAGCTAGTTTTGTGAGGGAAAGCCAAGGGTGGGCCGACCTTGAGAGGAAGGAGAATTTTCATTTGCCCTTGTGGCACTTTCTTCGAGGTGAGAACATGGGAATGATTATTGAAGACATTATAATGACAACAATAGGAAAAGAGATAAAAGCAAATGAAGCCAGCAACGAGATAGGTGCAATCAATAAGGAAATGATAATTCATAATATGAGGCGTTAGAGATAAAGATAAAAAGACAAATTGTAACCTATCAAATGCAATCTTACCTAATGTAATGCCTATCTATAAGGGCAACTTCGCATGTCATGCTCATTATATATAATGAAAACCTCTAACTCTCTTACGTTTTTTTTTTTTTTTGAGAGAGAAATATATAGAGGACCATGCACATTGTCTAATACCGAACCATGTTAAAAGAACTTGTGCCTTTATACTCCCTTTTGTGCATTTCTTTCCTTCTTGCATTATGTCAGAATCAATGAAGCACTTTTGCTATATTCTTGTTCAAACCTTTGTTGATCTGCTGCAGCTGCAGTATGAGCTCTTCTGGTTTTGTCAATAGTGTACCTTCCCTAGTTTGAAGGTGGGAGAAGTAATGACGTTGGCCGACCTTTCATAAATGTCTGGAAAAGTTTCCTATCCAAAAGATCCACTTTGCAGGAGGAGCTAGCCATTGCTGCTGCTGCTGCTGCTGCTGCTGCCAACAGCACAAATTATTCAAAATTTTAAGCCAAAATGTTATACCAAAAAATGGTTCAATTCTTTTCATAAAGAATATTACACAAATCTTCTAGTATTCCATGTCTAAACTTACCGAGAAGATTATCATCTTCAAAAGTTTGAGTATTAAAATTAAAAGCCACATCCAAAAATCCTGAGATAGCCCCCAAAACCAAAGGCTACAAACATTAATTAGGTCGTAATCAGTTTCAAGTTTTACTTGATTGCATCAGAGAGCTTCAAATCACTTGTTGAGCTTCTCACAACACCACTAATGGTCTTGCCAAGAAGAAGTTCAACAAAAGTTAGCTTCCTGTTAAAAGGTTACCTATTGCTTAACCAAACTATGGTATTTTCCAGCAAATCAAAGATCAAGCAAAACACAAACTGAAGAACAGAGAGGTAATTGAGGCACATGATTAGTTTGGTAGAACATCGTAAAGAACATCAAATGAAGGACCACAATAGACTATGAGCATTAGAGAAAGGACAGTTTCTTCACATCCACAACTGGAAATATATATCATGCAAACCAAAAAAGGAAAAAGAAAAGGAAAACAAATAGTATGCAAATTATATCCTAGGATACGAATACATACAAGTAATATGCAAAGATCTTATAGCTATTCTCTCCCTTTGGAACATCAATTACAAACACATCAAGAAACGGTAACCACAAACTCATGCAGTTCTAGCTAAAGAAATGAAAAGAACTTACCTGACGGTGGGACTTGGAATTGTTCTTCATGCTAGTAAGCAGCAATAGGAATCTGGGGGCCTAAACTGATCAAATGAACGCCGTTTCTCAAAAAAACAAAAAGAGAAGGAATACAGGTGAAATCAGGAATCACCAACTAAAGGCAGATGGAGAGGTAGAGAATAAGCACAAAAAAAAAGTGAAGAAGAGATGAAGAGGAAGGAATGGTGGTGTTACCTTTTTTCATTGGTGTGCTTTCTTGATATAAGGTTCAACTTAGACTATTATGATATATGTAAGTTATTATAAAATATATTAAAAAAATATGATAACTCACACTTCTTATGTGCTTGTATATATCCCTTGCAGCAAGTTCAATAATTCCCCTCATAGTAAAGGTCTTTCTACTGCTAGTCTGGCCATAAGCAAGATAGTATATAGCTACAAGTGAAATTAAGCATTTGAAAAAAAATAAGACTAGTCAACAATAAGTTGTGTACTTCGAAAGCATATAAACTTGTTCAACTATTTATTTTATCACCAAAAGTCCTTGATGTACGTTGGATGCCTAATCTGTACTAGTGGACCTTACACATAAACTAAGAAAAAGATAAAACATGCAGCATATTAATTGCTTCATTGTCCCAACTAATTACAACATCTCCTCACCAAGAGGCTATCTTGGACTAGTATATATTTGTGTTACACCTTTGTTGAATAGAAAAAGTTGATTTTGTATCTCACTCTGAAGATCCAAAAGATGATATGTGCTACAACCCACAGCAACAAATTCAGAATATAGCAGCAGGCAGTGGGTGCTTTTGCAGTTTGTAGAGACAAAAATAGTGCAAGTACATAAAAATCAGTTTTAAGTTGCTGCTCCTAAAACAAACAAAACATGGCATCCTTTTCTGCAGTTTTCAAGCAGGTGAAACAAAAATGTCCCCCTCTTGAGTGAAACACAATTCAAGAGAACAAAATTATGTTGTCACGTTACTACAAATCAATCAAGAAATTGCAAACAAAAAAAGTCTAATATACTCAATAGATTTGAAAAAATAGTATAAAATAGTAAATTATGAGCTATATTTGAGTGAGAGACAATAATTTCAGCAACAAAAGGAAGACAAGAAAGAAACAAAAGCTTAAGTCAAAACAAGGGGGAAATGGATCTAGGAAACAGTAGATTGGGGCAGAAATGAAACAACTAGGCCTATTACTCAAACACATTAGGCAAAGAATAAGATCTTATGCAGTAGATCATTAACTTCATTATTCACAAATTCAAGAATAATGTTATGATAAATTCCAGTTACATTGAAAAGCTGGCACCTGGTAATGAAATTGGCATATTCCTTCCCCTCCCCACCCCCACCCCCCCCCAAAACCCAGACTAGGCTTGTTTGATGCTTCTTGTCATGGATTAAACTTGGGATTAAAAGCCATAATGAAAGTACAATCCACTACATGCCCTGAAAGTTTTTAAAAAGCCATCCAGAAAGACTATAAAAATCAATTCCTCTGACATCAGCTGGTAGGCAACAGGATCTAAAACGAGCAATGAGAATCAAAACTTTCTGTCAAGAATGAGGGCATGCATTGTGTACTAAGAGCAGTTTGCACTTTTAATGACTGTATATTCATTTACGTTTTCAAGAATGTTTTTAAATTATATTGGACAGCTTTAGAATAACATTCTTATGTTTTTAATTCGTGAAATTGAGTTTACTAAGAAGTTCCTCAAAAGACCTAATTTGTCATAAACTTCCGAAAGCTAATTTTTTCATGAATATTCGAAGACAAATAAGTTACGAAATTTCCGTTTTTAAGTTTCAAGAAAAACATGCTGAAATGCTTTTTGTTGGTACATTTGAAAGGACAAGCTATATGTACGATTAATCAATTAGGTAACTTGATAATACCAAACTACAGTCTGACTTGACATATTCATCTCAATGAATCGATGTCACCAAAGATTTATTTCCTATAGGCATCAAATGAAAAAGTTCAAAAATCGGATCAGTTATATTTTATGTGAAAGATTAGGTGAGCTTTTATAGTTCTCTGCAGTAGATGATGAACTTTACAAAGTCAACTCCAAAGTGGGTTTTTTTCTGTTATAAGATAAAGCTCCTCAATTTTTTCTTTAGATAATTAAATTACATTCTTAATAAGTTTTTTCCTGTAAAATTAATACGGGATAGAACTGTTACCAGCAGGTCTCACCAAAACAAGCCTAGTGACAGAACTTTAATTAGATAGTCACACCGCATGAAAAAAAAAATCCAAGAAAAAGATACATATATGGATAACTTTAGAAATTCAGGTCACTCCCTTGATGAGCAACAATGGTTTGGTCACTCTCTTTCTTTCTCTTTCTCTAGAGAGGGGGCTACATTAGACCAATCAACCAAGACTGAGGAAATCATGGGCTTATGATAAGGATATCGAAGCTAGAAATTTTTGACTGTGGGGTACTATTAAATATTAGTACATCAAAAACTTTTAAAAGGCAGTCTATATGTAAATAATGACATAACTATGAGTATCAATTGTATAAATAAAAATAAGCAAGTTTATGTGGGCTGGTGTGAGAAAACTTCCACTGGATATCGATTCCGTTAATCGTGCCAGAAAAAAGAGCATTTCCTTAAATTTTAGGTAGCCGTCAATATCAGCGTCTTCCTTTTCCACAGAGAAAAAAAAAAGGGGAGGGAGGCAGAAGGTGGTGTTGTGCACCAGTTAACCACCTCGGTGCATTAATGATGAGATCAACATTAATTGCAACCCCCAACCTCTTCACTCTCTATCTCCACGGCCAAAGTTTTTCATTGATTTTGCTTTTTCCTTTTCAAAAGTGACGTATGTTTGAGAGTATCACTAAAAATCATCACTAAAACGCGTTGGTATAGGGACCACCACGGATGTGCCAAACACAGATTATTACCGATGTCCAAAGCTTGTCGGTAATAGAGCGTTTTACCGACAGTTCCCTTGACGTCGATGAATCCTTTTTTTTTTTTTTTTTGTAGTGGCTGTTGTTGACATCTTGTTCTGGGTGATCTTAAGAGAGGTCGAGATGATGACCAAAACCACCTCCCCCTCCCTTTAGTGTTCACGACTGCGTGCGTTGAGACTTGTTGTGAAGTTAGGGTGCTCTCCATTTGATACTATGCTTTACAGACTTGGAGCAAAATGTTCATGAGAATTGAATAATGCTCATGGAAATCAACCTAACAATGTGAAGCCTTCACAACCATCAACCCTACCATATTATATTCTCATGCACGGTAAGTAGCCTTGGCACTGAGAGCATTTATAACCACATTTCTCTGCCGGTCATCGTCGTCCAATCTCATCTAGAACAGTGTTGTGCAACATTGCTAACATTAACACTGGGTGCAGTCTACTGTTTTCCTAGATTTATATACAACATGTTGCAGGTTGAAGCCTTTTCTACATAGGGATGTTCAACAAGTCAAGCCAACTTAGACTCGACTCGAGCTCGCTTGGCTAAGCTCAACTCATTTATTAAATGAGTCGAACTCAAGTTAAGAAATGAACTCCTTTAAACAAAGGAGTAGGCAGGCTCAGCTTGTTTGAACACGTTTAAACTCATAATAAGAGATTATGTAAAAGACTTTTCACACTATCGTCAACAAACGAGAAGTTTCATTGAGCTTCCTTGTGATTAGGAAAAGGTAGGTTCAACAGTCCCCAACCATTGTCTCATTCTAATAAAAAAATAATTATTTTTTTAATAGATGTCTTGGCTAAGCTCAAGATAAAAGGGGTTCGAGCAGGGCCCAGCTTGAACAAGTAAACTTGACTTAACTGGCTCAACTTGGCTCAATCCTACCTCCTGAAGACCCCCATTTCTATTGCTTGTATCATTGGTTACTCTAAATTAGTTTGCATACCGGCAAACTAAAAAAAAAATATTTTTAACATTATTTTATTAATTTGAAAAATAGAAGTGGATTTCACTTGTACATCGCTAGTGAAGGGATTATTTTAAGCCCCCTTAGGTTTCATTTTGCTATTGTTGTCGAGTGATGCATATATATATATAATACCATTTTCATTAAATGAATAGAGTGCGTTCAACCACCGAACGTAACCGGAGAAAATTCAAACAACAAAAGGGCAGATCAGATGAAGACGATGCTTCCATGAGATTCGATTCTTATCACCTGTCAACTGCCTGTGGTAATACTGATACCGTCAAGTTAAACAGCCACCGCCTTTGCCTCCACCGTTTCACAGTGTCATATGCCGTTTTGTCTTGACATTAAGCGCAGTAGTAAGTTTGAGACGCAGATGGCAAGCTTTTAAGTGTCGGGCTCTGCTTAATGAATTGACTTTCCCGTGACGTCCACGAGAGATATGTTTAATGCAATGGGTCCAATTCATGGGGCTTTTAATTTCCACACCAACCAATTGGACACCTAATTATTTTTTTAATGTTTACTTAATGACACCATCTTGGGTGCAACCCCATGGCCATACCCAATGGCGGAGCTAGGGCCCCAAACCCACCTCCAAAAAAAATTTGTTTTAAAAAATTAACACATCAATTTAAAAGAAAAATCATATTATCTTACTGAGAAATTTTGAAAATTTATATTTTGACTCATGTCAAAATTTTGAAACTATAATTTGACACCTCTAATGAAAAATGCATAGCTCTCTGCTCCTAGCCATACCTTCATAGTTTCAAGGTTCTACCATGCTTTAGTGTTTGGATAAACATATGCCTTTTAACTCGAGTATCATGCTTTAGTGTTTGGATAAACATATGCCTTTTAACTCGAGTATCACGTTTGCTACCATTTATAAAACGGAGAAGTAATACACCAGAATGTGACAACAGCTTTAAAAATCTAAACATTGACCCATAATTAAATATGAACGACCTTGCTGTCTGGTTGCACTACACCCTTAATTAAATGCCCAAGTTATTGTGTTGCTGATCTAAAAAAACATTTTCAGTAGTTCAGCTTTACCAATTTCATCGGATGTCATGTCTTCCATGAGACAAGATTTGAATTTAAAACTAGACTCATTTTAGATGTAAAATGATTAAGCTGAATTGATGAATTATACCTTCATTAGTTCAAATTCAATCATTTTAAATTTAAAGGTAGTTGATCGGTTGCCTAATGGCATAGCACAACCGGTTGTGCTGGGGTTATGCTAGTGGTATGTTGTCATTTTCATTCTCTTGGGGCTAATTTAGCAAGAGGAATACTTTGTTAGTATTTCATGTATGTGCTCCAAAAATTAAGCAGATTCATACAACACTTGAGAAAGTATTTAATAAATTTATTTGGATTTTTAGGGCAAATATATGGAACAGTAACTAAATAGGACTTTTGGGCACTACTCTCATGCCTTAAATAGGTGGTATGTTTCACATTTGAGAAATTTCACAAACTTTTCCAAGAGAGAATCCATTTGAATCTAAAATTTCATATTTTTGATCTTGACCAATGGTTGGACAAAAGAAATTTTCAAAGTTGATCAATTAGCTCATTTGCCAATCTAAATTAGCTATTTGAAACTCATCTTTAAATTTACCCAATTTTGATCCAAAATCATTAAATAATTTTAAGTTCACGATAGTGAACTATACTCCCAATTTTCAAATACGATTTTCCAGTCCAATTACTAAGTTTCCAAATTTAAATCCCCAATTACCAAATTAAATTTCCATATTTTTTACCAAAATAATGGTCTTCAATTCAAATCTTCAAATTTTGTCCAAAGAATTCACCCGAATTTCTAAAAACAAGTTAAATTTTCAAATGGCTTGTCAAAACAAGTTAATTTTCCAAACAACTTGTTCAAAAATTTAGCTAAAACAAGCTCAAAAGTTGCTTGTTCAAAATCAAGTTCAAAACGAACTTCCAATTTAAAACCTTTATGCACAAGCATATATGATTGCATCAATCAAATCACTTGTACAAAATTTGAGAAATGCTTAGTCACTGGCCAATTACTTCTCTTAAAGGGGACAAGAACTGTCGGACCTCATCGACAGACATATCCCTTTCTCTTAAAATTTTTTAAAACCCCAATTTCAAATTTTGTTGTTTTGTACAACTCCCCATTCGACAGGAAGGATGCAAACAGATATAAGCAAAACATGGGTTCGACGAGAAGTAAAAAGAAAAAAACACATCATATTTATCC
This sequence comes from Nymphaea colorata, assembly GCF_008831285.2. Classification (NCBI taxonomy): domain Eukaryota; kingdom Viridiplantae; phylum Streptophyta; class Magnoliopsida; order Nymphaeales; family Nymphaeaceae; genus Nymphaea; species Nymphaea colorata. Next base: position 8,652,692 of record NC_045144.1, read on the forward strand.
AAATTGATAAAAAAAAAGGAGGGTTTAGCTTCATCTTGTTCATGCTTCTGGTGCACTCAAAGGTAGTTCTTAGCTCCAAATATGTCGGAAAAGAGATCACATCGTCACTTCCACCACCCGGCAATAAGGTCTCCAAATGAGGACTCTAACAAGTTGAGGAGAGTCGTTAAGGGCATTCCACATGTTCCCCTTTGCACTCATTGGTGTTGAAAGTTGAAAAGGAGGAAGAACTCCAAGGTTGAAGATGAAGAAGTGATGAAGAGAGAGAGAGAGAGAGAGAGAGAGAGAGAGAGAGAGAGAGAGAGAGGCCAAGAAGGCTAAAATTCTAGTTTGAGAGTTCAAAGGGTTCTCTAAGAGTGAGCACACACTCAAGGGTATTTATATAGAGAAATGAAGACAAAATTCAACTTTTGATTTTTTTTTTTATTTTTTAAGTTTTATTGCCAATTTCTCAACTTTTAAATTTTTAATTTTTTAGGCTTTGACTCATGGGGATTGGCTCTTAGCCTCATCCAAATTCTTTAGAGAATGTTGTAGGGCTAAATGCCCCCACGATAGACCAAACCCGAGCCCAAAGGCCAAGGCTGTGCGCGGCAACGCCAAGCGCTGTCGGTGGCTGTTGCTGAGGCTGGTGTGGGGGCAAAATGCCCCTCTTCATTGAGGTTGGCCTTTGCCCATGACAACCCTAGATGGGTCCCGCATGGGCCTCATCCTAAAAGAAAATTCAAAAACTAATAAATTTTTTCCAAGAGAAAAATGGTCATTTTACAAAATGGGTTCGGCTTTAGTTCTTTAACAATTTTGGGCTTCGGGTCTGAATCAAATTTCCTTGAACGGGGAAGGGTCGAATACGACGGGGTTCAATTCTGAGATTGGGTTTGTGATTAAGTTTGAAATACAAATTTTAGATCCAGTTTTGGGATTTATACAGTAAAATTGAGTCGAAAAGCAAGGGGGAGCTTGTCTGCATGCCCTAGGACCTGAATCCAAATATGATGATGGAAATTGATTCTCGAGCTCTTGGGTACTTAGATATCAAATTTGGGTTTAGGTCCAAATTTTGGTTTTTAGATCTAATTTGGATCTATGGGCCGTTTGCTAGATCTATTTTGTTTTTATTGGATCTGAACCTCAATTTTGGATCTAGTTATGGATTTTGGACAGGGTTTGTGGAACTAAGGTATAACTTTGGATCTAAAGCTTGGATTTGGACCTACGGTTTAATTTTAGGTTTGAACTGGGTGGACTAAGGTGCAGATTCGGATCTAAGGTCTGGTGTTTGATCTCAAGCTAGGATTTGGATCTAGAGCTCGATTTTGGATCAAGATCGTCATTTATGGATTTGTTTGGATCTAGAGTTGGATTTGGGTCTGATCCAAATCTGAGGCTTAGTTTTAGATTTAGACTGAAATTTGGGCTGGCTCTATGTTTAAATTTAGATCAGAAATATGACACAAGTCTAAATCACAACAAAAATGCCTGGTGTTGCAACGGCTGTCTAGCCAATAGCCATAGTTCCGTTGGCAGTAAACCTATTGGCAATGGCTCTTACCCTAGCAGATAGCTAAGGCTGTCCTTGCCCTTTACAGCCATGGAGAAAAGTTTGTTGCCAATAACGTCTTTGGCAACAACTCCTTTAGTTGTTGGCAATGGCAGAAGTCGTTACCAAAAGTCCTTTTAGCAGTGATTTATATTCACCGCTATAGCCTTTTCCCCCTTAAACCGGTGCTCCTTACGTAGCTAGTAAACCTTTATTTTTTGGCATTTTAAATAGGAATTTGAAATAATAATCATGATCTTGTTTGTGCTTTTCAAAGCAAGCATGAGCTTCAATTGTAGATCTTGAATTATCTAGATTTGATACTTTCTTCAATGTTCACCTATGTCACCATGGTACGTGAGGGAGACCCGTGTACCGGTACTGGTATGCCGGTATGCCGACAGGAGCTTGGGCAGCCATTGGCGACGGATGGCGAGTAGGCAACGGCAGGTTTCTTCATTTGGCGGTTTGTAGGGTTGCTGCAACTGTTGGGGTTTTGACAGCTTGGGCAGCTAGCAAGGGATGTCTGGCGAGAGTCCAAGTTTGGTGAAAACGCAGTACCCATACCAGCACATGAACTCGTACCTATGTAACATAGATGTTCACAGTACACACGAGCTTAAAAAATTGACACAATCAGCATAGAATGAAGATGCATTTAACTTCACAAACTAGCAAGACCACATCAACAATGAAAATAAACAGAGAGAATTCACAGTCAACCCCAAGATCGTCAGATTGGAGTTTAGTGAAACATAAACTGGAGGAGTCCTTTGCATATCCTAGAGAGACATCATCTTGTGCTAGCATTTTCTCAATCACTGTTTCTGCTCTATCCATATAGAAGTTCCGAACACACATGCCAACCAAGATGTTACCACGCACTTGCCTTCCTTGTTCGATGGTAGCCAAAGTAGAAGATAGAGGCAAGAACATAGTGGTTTGCTTGCAATTCACCATAATGCAAGCATAGAATAGGGTGTTGCATTGTGCATAAAAATTGACAGCAGCATTAACAACGACAAGATATGAAGTAAGACCGCTATTGACTATGTATGAATGTGCCTGTTCACCTACCACCATGGGTTTCAAGTCAGCACATGCATAATTATATTAAAATGAGAAGGAAATTCACTCCCATACTATTACTGGTAACACACTGGTATCTTCATTGCACCACCCAAATCGTGGTATGGGTTTTCTTGAACATTGACATGAAATTGGAGAAAAAAAAATTCTGCAAATTAATTCTGCAAATCAAACATAATGTTAAAACAAGAACGACTCTTCTTATACCAATTTTCCCTCCCATTACTAACTTAATCAAGTATCTAAATGAGTAGGTGTAGCTGTTGCGCTGATAGGTAGGAATTCCATAAATTTTCATTAACATCTGAGTTCATTCCCTTAGCCTCCAAAAGAAGAACTAGCCACCGGCACAAAAACAATAATCCAGCATCGTTCTATGCTCATTAAAAGAAAATGCTATCATGTGCCTAGATTGGTCAAAACATTATTGAAATGCATGAATCTAGAGTTGTTACCTTTCTTGTCTTTCATTTCTCTTTTTGTTTTTTCATATTTTGATTTTCAAGGAAACCTATATCACCTGAGTGCAGGGTGCCGGTGCGGCCTATCTCATAAAATTTAGGTGCGGCAGTGCGGCGAGAGTATTTTATTATTATTATTATTATTATTATTATTATTATCATCATCATCATCTTTTATGGTTTTACCTTCAAGGTTCAAAATAAAACATTTTAAATATAACAAATTTAAGAATAGATAGTCTGTATAGTTCACTTTCAGTCATAAACGGACAAATGCACATGCACTTGAATAACACAATTATACAAGTACACGTTAATTTACACAACCTGATTTATATACCAAAATCAAAATTAACTCAGTTAGTCTCCACCTAGTAGTTTTGAAAGTTTGAAGACGAAGAAAATAAGCATTCCAATAAAATCAAGCTGATGTTAATAAGTAGTTGAATTAGTTTCATTATTAGGGAAAACTAAAAGAACATACAAGTTTGCCATTTATTTTAGATTGCATAGCAAATGACAGCTAAAAGTAGCGAGAGACAAGGGGTGAGGTCGATGTGGACGGTTGATTTTGTTAAAAATTAAAAAAAAAAAACCTAAAAATTGGACAAAAATAGACCGACTCACATTTGGCCGCACCCGACTCGGGTCAAACACGAGTTGGGTGCGAGTCAAAAAAGGACAATTTTAGTCGGATGCGGTCAGCCGCACCCGACTCTTGTTTGACTACTTTGGGTGCGCACCGGAGGTGCACCCGCACCCGCATCGCGTCGACGCAGGTGCGAGGCCAACAAGGGCGCACCCTGGTGACTTAGATGCTAACCTCCAAAAACACTAGTCTGGTCAAAAAATTATTGAGCTACGTCTGTATCTCAAATTTTCACAGAATTTCCACCAAATAATTCGCATCCCTAATTACAAAGGTTCCATCACCCTTCAACTACACTACTAATGTCCTGTTTTGCTTCACAAGAAAATGCACTCGAGTAACAATTGATGACCAGGACCTTGTCAGTTTAGAAACACAAAAAGAGCTTATAACATTTCCAATCTAAGTTGCAGGTACTTGCAAGTGGAGATATGCTACAATAACATGGTTATCACCCAAAAACAACTGAAAAAGAACATAGGTTGGTGAATTAGATTAAGAATAATGACAAAGATTATCTGCCTCTGAGGCAACGCCCACCTAGAAAACCGTCAAAAGAAGCAAGGAAACAAATTTTGAGAAGTAATGCAACACATTAAAACTAATCAAATTTAATATGTTCTGCAATTGATCTTCAAAAATCTGGATGAAAGCATCTATAGCTTAACATTAAATCTGTTCTGCAATTGATCTTACTATCGATTAATATAACAAATCACTATCTAATTTTCACACTAAACATCTATAGCTTAACATTAAATCACTTAGAAAATTATTATGTTTGCCTATCACTTGCACAATAGGTAGTTGAGTTTGCCTATTGCTTGCAGAGCGAATGGCTGAAGAACAATTTCTTTTGCACGCAGCTTCCTACTTTACACTCAACTGCTATCTACTTTAGATATTATTAACTTGTACACATAAAAATTGCTGCCTTACATTGTAAACCTCTACTACTTAACATTAAATTTTCTTCTAATTTGTGTACTAGAACACTTGGTTGTCTTATCGTATATGGCTTCCTACTTTACTTTGTATATGGCTTCCTATTTTGCACATTCAATTGTTAACTGGTTGCGCAACATTGAGCTTAACAAAGTAAATCTTTGTTTGCCTATTAAATGGTTATCATCGTCAATTCATAGTAAAAGCTATAGCTTAACAAAAAATTGCTATTTAATTTACAAAAGAAATCACTATAGCTAATAATGAATCAGTATCCAATTTACACAGTAAATGACTAATTATATATAAGTAGCACAACAAGTGAATTTTATAACAATGTATTATAGACTCAACATTATATACACGTTCTGACATTATTGTAAATACGGCAACCATTTCCTTTTTTCATAATCTTCTTCTCTTTTTGTTGCCGAACCTATAAAAATTATGAATACTATATTAAACTAAGAATGAATGAAGTATGAAATATTGCCAAACTAAGAGTAACTTAAATTATCTTTTGACACATTTAAGTTCGACCTTCTCTTTTCCTTATCTTCAATTTCTGTCTAACCTATTACAGATGTAACACAAAAAACATAAAGGTTAAAATTGAGCGATTAAGTAGAGCACGGTTTCTCATAGTCGTTATTAAATTATTGCACATAGCTATAGAGTGATTTACTCTACACTGTCTATCCTACAATCTATTACAGTGATGTGTTATATTCTACCAACCAGAAGCAGTTCAACTTACCTTGGATCCTTCTTGTTTTTCATCCCTTTCCTCATCATTTTTCTTATTCTCTTATCTCCCTCTTCAACAATCCTCTCACCCCTTCCTCTCGTTCAATTTTCACGCCTCTCTTCACAGCTTCCTCTTCTTCAATTCTTTCCCTCTCATAACTTCCTTTTCTAATCTCTACTCAACTTCAAACCCCCTTTTCCTATCTCTGCAACTCTCTTTTCTAATCTCGAGCTTCCTCTTATTCAATCCCTTATTGTTCTCTCCCCATAACTCTCTCTTCTAATCTTCACTCAGTTCTTTTAATTCTCAATTCCCTCTTATTCAATCCTCTCATGTGCCCCCTCTTCTTCGATTCTCTCACTTTCCTCTTTGTTAAGCATTTTAACTGCTTATTCTTCTTATCACTCAGTTTCCCCTTCTCTCCTCTCAACTTATTGTCATTTCTTTCAACAATTATTGTTTTCCTATATTTTGTTGGACATATGACATACTAATATTTTCTACTATTAGATCATCATACATGTAAGGTTCTGGTTGCCTTGCACGAGTTGTAGTATTGGCTAATTAAGGCATGCCAAATGTGCACAAGAGACAAATACGAGTAGTGACTTTAGTATAAACATTATACATACTATCAATTCTGCACCCTTCATGCAACTCAGAAACAATGTCCTAGTCGATCAAAAACTTAATAATTTATTAAACTTTACCAAAATAAGAGAGTTAAGCATTGTAAGGGCACCACCCTGAGATATAAAAAGTAGGGTTTTTACCTTGGGAGATGAGGAAATGTTGGGGGCTAATAACTTAATAATTTTTTAAACTTTACCAAAACAAGAGAGTTGAACATAGCAAAAGCACCACCCTAAGACACTGACTGTTTGCCTTGGGAGATAAGGGAAAGGTTCTCAACTAGGGGTGGGCATCCAACCGGGAGCCCCTCGGGCTCTCGGGATGGGCCTGAATAGGCCTGGGCATCGGGCCGGGCCGGCCCGATCTGGCCCCTTTCCCCGCCCTCCCGTCGCGCTCCGATGGAGGGGGAGGAGACGGAGGGGGAGGGGGAGGAGACTGAGGAGGAGGGAGAGGGAGAAGGGGAGACGGAGGAGGAGGGAGACGGAGAATGAGGGAGAAGGAGAGCGGGAGCGGGAGCAGAGAGAGAGGGGGAGCGGGGAGAGGGAGAGGCCCAGCATAGAGGGAGAGGGAGGGGGAGCGGTCCTGAGCGGAGAGGGAGAGCGGGAGTCGGGCCGGGCCGGCCTATCGGGCCCGGGTCCGGCCTGGGCCAGGTTTTTTCTGGCCTGGACCCGATCCAATCGAGCCGGCCCGACGGCGGCCCAGCCCGTTGCCCAGGCTTAGGCCTGAGCCCTTTTATTTTATTATATTTTTATATAATTCCTATGTAAATATATAATATATTTTTTCCTTTTTTAAAAGTAACACAGGGTGAACTGGCCTGGGCTCAGACCCAATTTGGCCGGGCCTTAGGTGGGATGCGATACTTCTCATCCTCACCCACGTGGGGCTTACTAATAATCTAGTGATTTATTGTGTGTTACCTAGTATTGGCCATCTATTTTTAGTGTTACACATGGTAATCATGATTAATTTCTAACATACAGTGGTAGGTATTTACTTATATTTCATTTAAGAAAAGCAGACTAAGGAAGTTCTTGAGCCATTTAGTTAGAGAGATTTACGAGCTCCCACAACAAAACCAAAGAAATATTTATGCATGAAGGGAAAAAAGGAGAAGTAATTCACAAGAACTTGGCCACTAGATGAATTGGAATTGAAAACAGACAAGGAGACACCCGCAAGGGGATAGCCAACAACTGCATGTGACTTACATGACAGAAGATTATACGCCAGTATTTCTTCCAGGTACAAACAGTGGGGAGTTACTCTGACAATTCTTCTAAAACTCCAAGGAAGTGAGAAGAAGGGTCTTGTGAGAGTTTTGCTGAAGTTCTAATAAGAACTGAGAGGGTGAACGATATTAATATGTTTTTCTCGCCTATCCATAACGGCCATTTACGTCTTTCAACCAAATTATCGAATCGGTTGACTGACAGCGATTCAAGTGACAGCGAGTTTCTGTAAGTAGCGCGCAGTGGGACCCAGGATACACGGGACGCTGCTCATTTCTCTGCTTGTTCCTGCAGTCCGCTCAATTCCGAAGTCCAACCGATCGATCCCACAGGAACACAAGACCGACAGATGCAGGTGTGACTTTGGAATCTGTGCCGCCACTGAGGAAAACCGCCGACTTCTTCCCGCCGCTCCTCTGTTCTTCATTTCTGTTTTTCTCCATTCACCACTACTGCTTCCCCTCTGTTTCTGACTTGACAGCGGTAGGGGATTTCTGGACAATTTTTCCGCCGGGGCGTCTTTACCATCGCATGGTACCTCTCTCTCTCTCTCTCTCTCTCTCTCTTTCTCTCTCGCTGTCATATTAAAACTCTTTTCTGTTTGTTGGTAGACCATCGAAGCGTGTTAATGTCTATGATTTTTCGTTTTAGGATCTGTACTAGGAAGGAAGAGGTGGACGAAAGGTGAGTTTTCCATTTGATGCAGTCGACTGATTTGGTCGTCGTTTCATGTCACCGCTAAAGTTAGGTTGCCATCCGAACTCCAGTAGTATTAAATCGGAAATGGTTAGAGCTATTATTAAGTTTTCCAGTATTCCGTTGTGCATTCTTCTTCTCCTTCACTGGAATTGCCGGGGAAGGTTAACTGATCTTTTGATCATCCTATGTCACCAAGATCCTGAATTTATTGTACACATATCCTTAAATTAGTTGGACTAGTACTGGGGTAAGAATTAGCAGGGGAAACATAGGTAGCAAGTTCAGGCATGAAAAACCGCAAATACCTTTTTCCCTTTACGCCCGTTTGATTTGTGAAAATCTTTTCTTCCATTGTATTTTTCATTAAAGGTTTTTCTGTTTTTCTTGCTTTCACAGAAATTGGAAATTTTCCCCTTGTGTTTGATTGTGCAAAATAATGGGAAAATGAGAACTGATTTCTTAATATGTTATGAAGTGAAAAAGCATGACACTTAAACATAAGCTCTCTTTCTCTCTCTGTGGTTACGCTTTTCTGTAAATGGATGATTTCCTACTGGAAGAGCCACAGGGCATTAACTCGAAAATTGAGATGCACAAACTCCAAAAGTACCACAAAAATCTTCAAATTTCTCACTTTAACAACTTGATTAACAGTCAATCTAGGCTTTGATATCACCTGAAAATCAACAGTCGAAAGCTCCCGAGGCTCAATACAGCAACAACAAAGGTTCAAATGAGCCTATACCCACAATGCTTACAGCCTTATACAGTCTGCTCTAAGGCCCCACACGGGCAGAAAATAATAGTTCTCGCTCAATGGGATATGCTTGGAAAAGCATAAGAAACAAGATGGGTTAACCCCTTAATGTAGACAAGGTGGAATGAGACGGCTGGCTGTTGGACTAGTCTCGACAGCTGTCATTTTGTAATGACTGTAACACCCTTAAGAAACAGAAATATACATATGTATTTACTGTACATGAACACCATCATAATTGATACACCCATGGATATATATAATGTATATATGTAGCATGTACATGGACAAACAATAGATGTATTTATTACTAAAATTCTAACGTAGACCACCTCATGTATGAAAATTTGTGCAAATCTCAACCTTTTGAACCTTAGGAACTTTGCTTTCCATACCTCCTTAAAATAATTGACCATGATTTTTTAGTTCAATCTCTTAGCCTTTTGGGTGCTTGTAAATTCAAATTTTCTACTTCTTGGCCACAGATTATAGTTGCTTTGTTCCCTTTTTCCTCCATAACTACCTCTTAATCCTCCCAACAACACACCCCCCCCAACACCTCCTTCTCTCCCCCCTACAAAACCACCCCCTTCCCCCCACTAAAAGAGAGAGGCTCATCTGCCTAAATGTTAGGCACTTCATGATCTGCTGTAGGCCAAGGCATTTGGTTATAGAACAACATCACCTAGCTTATGGTTGATCCTTGATGGGACAAGTTTTAGGCAGTGAAATAGAGGGGAACTTCCTTTCCAACTGGCAAAGCACTTAGAGCTACTCTGAACATGAGACTCCAAGAAACTTACACTGAACTCTTAAAAGAAATAAATCTTCAAGTAGATTGAGTCTGATCTTCTTAAACTAAAATAAGATCCACAAGAAAAACAATTTCCCTACTGGTTCCTTTATAAATAGATCCAAACTAACAATGGTAACAGACCTGTAAATCAGGCCTGATCTTGAGAATACGAATGCTTCAAGAGATACACTCTTGAAGATCCCAACAACTTCAATAGGTAATACACAACCAAACCTCAAACTTGAGGAGAAGATACCAAATCTATTAATCTCAATAGAAGAATACACAAGAGAGGCCTAAAAGCCTTAACCAAACAAGGGACAACAGTCCCATATATATAGTACAATGAAAGGGAGAGAAGAAGGAGGAGTTGGCTGTTGGGCCAGCTCCAACGGCTAGAAATCTAGCCGTTGGAAGCTGGTCCAACAGCTAGTTCCCTTTTACAAAAAGGAAAAGGTAAAAAAAGAAAAAGAAAAGAAATAAAAAGTACATAAAAAAGAAAAGGAAGCAAATAAAATAAAATACATAACACCTATGCATACATAGATATTCATATATACAAATCATATATGAAACATATGTATACTTACATAATGTCTAATATTTAATTTCTAACACCCCCCCTCAAACTTACGGTGTGATCACCGAAAGTTTGCCAAGAAGAAACTGAAAATGTGCTGAAGCAAGTGCCTTGGTGAAGAAATCTCCAAGTTGATATTCGGAAGGGACAAAGGATATATCGATTGTTCGGTTAAGATATTCTTCTCTCACATAGTGACAATCCATTTCAATATGCTTCGTCCTTTCATGAAAAGTATGATTGCTAGCAATGTAGATGGCACTTTTATTGTCGCAGCAGAGCTTGGTTGCTTCATTTAAGTCAATTCCAATGTCCTTCAATAAGCTTTTTAACCACACAATCTCCATGGTGGTGGTGGCCATGGCACGATATTCTGCTTCAGTTGATGATAGAGAGACTTTATTTTGTTTTTTGCACCTCCACGAAATAAGAGAGTCACCTAGAAAAACACAAAAACCGGTGGTGGAATGCCTGTTATTAGGATCTCCACCCCAATCAGCATCAGTATAGGCAATCATATTCAAGTTTGATGAGGAGGATAGAAAAAGTCCTTTAGTGATTGTGTGTTTGACATATCGAACAATCCTCAATGCGGCTCCCATGTGTACAGAAGTGGGTCTTTGTTGAAACTGACTTATGACATGTACCGCATGTGATATGTCAGGCCTTGTGATGGATAAATATGTGAGAGCTCCAACCAATTGACGAAATGGAGTGGGATTTTCTAGAATTTCTCCATCGTCAATCTTCATCTTTACTCCTAAGGCTTCAGGAGTGTCTACCACCTTGTCATCAGTGATACCTGATCTGCTTATAATGTCATTGGCAAACTTCATTTGTGAGAGTAAGTATCCTCTTCTACTATAAGCTACTTCAATACCAAGAAAATAGGTTAGTTTACCCAAATCAGTCATTTCAAATTCATTCTTTAGAAAGTCCTTTACCTGCATAATTCCGTTGGCATCATTACCTGTAATAATCATATCATCTACATACAAAAGTAACACAATTATACCTATAGCAGTATTTTTAACAAACATAGCAGTGTCAGAATAGCATGATTTAAAACCTTGTTTGAACATAACATTGCTAAACATGTCAAACCAAGCTTTTGGAGTTTGTTTCAAGCCATATAATGCCTTTCTAAGATAAAGAACTTTTCCTTGAGGTAAATCAAGCCCAGGGGGTGAATCCATGTATACCTCTTCATTTAAGTACCCATTCAAAAAAGTATTTTTGACATCAAATTGATATATAGACCATTGTTTAATGGAGGCAATGGCAATAAGAGCTCTAACAGAGGTCATACGAGCAACAGGGGCGAAGGTTTCTTCGTAATCAATCCCATATTCTTGGGCATATCCTTTGGCAACAAGTCTAGCTTTATACCTTTCAAGTGATCCATCACTTCTAGTCTTGACTTTGTAAACCCACCTACATCCTATTGTCCTTTTCCCTATAGGAAGAGACACAATGTCCCAAGTTTTATTGTCTTCAAGGGCTCTAAGTTCATTGCTTCAATCCAATGTGGGTTAGTTTTGGCTTCAAGATAGGATGAAGGTTCAACATGAGAGTGAATAGCTAATAAGCAAGCTCTATGTTTTGGGGAAAAAGACTCATAGGAAACAAATTTTTGAGGTGGATGAGAATCTCTTTGAGATCTCCTAAGAGTAGGTTGAGACTCTTGGATGTTTTGTTGAGACCTTCTCTTATAAACTATAACTTCTCTTGGTGATCCATCACTTCTTGGTGAAGATCTATCAAAAAGAGTATTCTCAACCTCATTTTGAGCATCATTATGTGAAGAAGGCAAAACATCATCATCATTATCAACATCATCATCATTTATCCATAAAAAAGAATAGTCATCTTCATGCTTGGGTTTATTTTCATTAAAGCCATTTTCTTCTTCTAAAAATATCACATTTCTTGAAACATACACCTTATCTTTTTCAATATCATAGCATCTATACCCTTTTTGAGTTTCAGAATAGCCAATAAAGACACATTGAATAGCCCTAGATGAAAGTTTATCATTTTTGTCATTTAAAATGAAACATTTGCAACCAAAGACTTTGAATCTTTTATAAGTTGGCTCCAAGTTAAAAAGTTTTTGAAAAGGTGAAATATTTTCTAAAACTTTAGAGGGCATTCTATTAATCAAGTAAATGGATGTTAAAATTGCTTCAGCCCAAAAATTTTTTGGAACATTTTTTGATATAAGAAGAGCTCTTGTTGTTTCAAGAATATGTCTATGTTTTCTTTCGGCGACTCCATTTTGTTGGGGGGTTTTGGGACAAGACTTTTGGTGTATAACTCCCTTTTCTTTTAGGAATTCTTCAAATTCATTGGAAATGAATTCTCCCCCGGAATCACTTCTAAAAATTTTAAGGTTTGCATCAAATTGAGTTTTGATCATGTTGTAAAAGTTTTTAAAATTCATAAAGACTTCCGATTTGCGTTTAAGAAAGTAAACCCAAGCATATTGAGAGTAATCATCCACAAAAATGACATAATAAAGCAAACCACCTTTAGACATAATAGGAGCGGGACCCCATACATCCGAATGCACTAATTCAAAAGGTGCTTTTGCAACAAAATTTCTATTTCCAAAAGGTAAAGCCTTAATTTTGGCTTTAATACAATCATCACAAGAGATCATTTCTTTACATTTCTCTTCCAAAAAAGGGATACAAGACATTTTTCCTAAACTTGAATGCCCAAGTCTTTGATGCCAAACTTGAATGTCACTCTTCTTGACTATATTGCAAGTAGGGTTGGAAAGATCCAAATAGTCAACATAGTAGAGATCATTTTTCCTAGAACCTTCCCCTATCGTCTTCTTGGAAAGATGGTCCTGTATCAAAAATTTATTTTGTGAGAAGACAATATCACATCCATGATTTGTTATTTGAGAAACCGACAAGAGATTTAAGTTAAGTTTGGGAATAAATCTAACTTTTGGTATTTTAAAAACTTTTGAATTAAAATTTTGATCAATATTCCCAACACATTTGATTTCAAGAGGAGTTCCATCGGCGGTTTTAACAAATGGGCACGATTCTTCCTTAGTGCATTCGTTTAGCAAAGAATTACAAGGGGTCATATGAAATGAAGCTCCGGAATCAAGAATCCAAGAGTACTTACTTGATGATGTAGATGTCACGGTTGCTCCGGAGATTGGAGAAGTCCCTCCTCCTTTGAAAAGCGGTTGAAGAGCATCAATAAGCTTTGGTTGGAGGGCACTTACAAGTTTGTCTAGGTCAAATCGATTGCTTTATTCATACATTATCCCTGCCACACTTGTCTTTTTATCAAATCTCCTCAATTTAGGACATCTAAGTTTGGTATGTCCTTCTTCTTGACAATGGAAACATATAATCTTCTTGTTGCCATTATTGCTATGTTCATAGTTTCGATTAAAGTGAGGAGGCCTATAAGTTCTCATATGAGCACCGGGTCTCGAGGTAGCAAGAACACTTTCACTCTTGTCTTTTGAAAAATTGAGTCTATTCTCCTCCATTTGAAGTTCCGCTATGGCTTCGTTCATAGATGGCACTTTATGCCTATGGAGCAAGGAAGTTTTGACTCCATCATATTCCGATCTAAGACCAAGAATGAATTTATAAAATTTCTCCCTTTGGATTTGTTTTTCTCTAACTCCAATGTCTCTTGGATCATACCATTCGGGTTCAAATAGAGCAAGTTCGTCCCATAATTGCTCCATTTCTCCAACGTATTCTTTAATGGACTTGTCTCCTTGTTGGAGACTTGCAATCTTCATTTGAAGATTGCACATGTAGGCCACATCCTTCATAGTGTGGGTTTTCTTGAGGAATTCCCAAGCTTCATGAGCAAAATTATGTTTTGCTATTTGGCCCATGGTTGTAGTATCAACACAAGCAATAATCCAAGTGATAATCTTGTGGTGTCCTATCTTCCACTCTTCCCATTTTCTCTCATATTCATTCATAGCCTTGTCTTTTTCAATTCCATCTAGTTCTTGAGCTTTACCATCTATGGTCTTGGTGAGGACTAATTGAGGTTCACTTTTTGACCCATCAACGAGTCCCCATAGGCCTTTACTTCTAATAAAATGTTCCATAGTTTTTGCCCAAGAAACATAATTTGATGAAGTTAATTTGGAAAGAGGAGTAGGGGAAGTTCTTTCATCCATAATGTGTACCTTGTAAAGGAGACGTTGAGGTAGTGCTAGGATGAAAAACAGCCACACAAAAATGAAGCTTTCGACGCGTCAAAGACTGCCACAATCTTCACCACCAAGGGAGCTTTATCCCGTCACAAATATCACCAAAAGAGGCCAGCAAAATAACAACACCTTCTTGTGTCAAATTTCAGCTCACAATATATCGAACACTTGGAGTGCTTCACAGCTCCAAGGAAAGAGTAATAACTGGATCTTCAAGCTTGAAAGACAGCAACACAAAGAGCCAAAACGAGGCTCTGATACCATGTAAATCAGGCCTGATCTTGAGAATACAAATGCTTCAAGAGATACACTCTTGAAGATCCCAACAACTTCAATAGGTAATACACAACCAAACCTCAAACTTGAGGAGAAGATACCAAATCTATTAATCTCAATAGAAGAATACACAAGAGAGGCCTAAAAGCCTTAACCAAACAAGGGACAACAGTCCCATATATATAGTACAATGAAAGGGAGAGAAGAAGGAGGAGTTGGCTGTTGGGCCAGCTCCAACGGCTAGAAATCTAGCCGTTGGAAGCTGGTCCAACAGCTAGTTCCCTTTTACAAAAAGGAAAAGGTAAAAAAAGAAAAAGAAAAGAAATAAAAAGTACATAAAAAAGAAAAGGAAGCAAATAAAATAAAATACATAACACCTATGCATACATAGATATTCATATATACAAATCATATATGAAACATATGTATACTTACATAATGTCTAATATTTAAATTCTAACAAGACCGTCCTTACATTGTATGAAGGGAATAAATGCATATATGATATACCAGAGAGAGAGAGAGAGAGGGAAAGAGAGAGGAACGTGTGCATAAATCTTCCCTAGCATTTTCTTTATAAATGGGTAGAACGTAAACAGTAGTGGACCATTCCTAATTGTACTGTACAAAAGGAATCAATTGATATGCCCCCCTCCCACACACACACACACACACACACACAGAGAGAGAGAGAGAGAGAGAGAGTAATCACATCTTCAACACCCAAAAGGTGAATGTTAGTTAAACTTCCGTCCTTATTAGCAAAAGGCCTTTTGCAAGTTATAGCCTATGCCATGGATCCAGATATTAACTCGAGATTCAGGGCCTCATTGTATCTCATTACCAAAGAAATTCCACTCCCAGGTGTCATAGCCTGAAATTTTAGTATAATATGTGTGATGCGTCTGCTATCCATGTTGGCTCATGATCTGAAGGTAAGCCTGTAAAATAATATTGATGTACCATGAGCTTTAAGGCTAACACTTAAATGCAATCACATGTTGTAGAAGGATTATACAAATTCCATTAGTCGTACGGTCGTACCAATATACAAAAGCATTTCCATGATATTTTAAAGTATGTAGAGCCAAAGAAAACTAGGTTTGCTGGTTCCACATGAAAAAAATGACTTAGTTTCACTTGTGCAATTGAGAATTGTTCGCGCTTAATATGTCCACACAGATATGTCCTATGAGGGCATGTGTGAAGTTGCACGTGCATGCAAAATTTTACATGCACAAGTACGACTGTTGGTAAAACTCAGAACGTCTTGTAAATGTGAACACATATGCATGTGTTTGCATAATATGATTAATGCATAAATATTTGCTCTGATGGTATTTAACTACTGAAGTAGAAATAGTTTAGCGCTAGGTGCATCAACAATCTAAGCACATAGTTTTTGTCCAGGATACCTTTTTGGTAAGATTGTCTTGGATCATGTTTTTGTGATGTACTAATATGCTTTCTGGGTAATAAAGTCTTGGTAAATTGTGAATTTCTTGGAAACGTCTCTTGTTGAAGGCTAAAACTCTTGAAAAACCAGTGTGCATGTCATCCTCACATGATCAATGTCCACTTTGTACCAGGCAATGTATGTAGGCTAAATTTGTTTGCAGTTATTTTTCTCTTTTCCAGTTATTAATCTTTGGTTAGGCAGAGTCTTAGTAGATTGGAACAAGGGTTGACCATAGAGAATTTGTAAGCAAGGGAACTTTTTAAGAGGCTTATCCATCCAAAACCTATCCACTAGTGATTTGAAAGGCATCTTGGCACAATCTTACAAATTACAATCCTCCATACCCAATGAATAGAACCTGACAGGATCAAAATCCACATAAGTGTCACTTTGGGAGAATAAATTAGAGCATCATGCATGGAATGCTTGATAAATGCTTGTGATTATCCAACTAGCTGATTCCATAATCACATAAACATATGATGAGTTATGGGGTTGAAGAATTTGTATGGTAATAAGATGCGTACTTTGGGAAGTTTGCTGCAATACTAAGAAATATTAACCTCAGACACATATTCTCATCATTCGTGACAGATATTTTGGATGCCCAAGTAGCAATGTGAAAGTATTCATACTTCTTGCTTCTTCCAATCACAACAATTCAGTGGGAAAAATGAGAACAAGGAAAAATAAAATTATTAACATGAGAGAGAGAGAAATTTTCCATGCTCATTTGCGCTCTACATTGACTTTTGAAGGAAAAATTTGATAAACAATGTTTATACTAGTGGTTCTTATCCACTTCAATCTTACTTGAACAGATAGAAGGCATTTATTGAATAACAAATGATTATCATTCTTTTCTGCAGTGAATGGCATCAGCAAGTACAGCGTCAGAAATTGATTTGTTGGATAGACATTTATTGTCGGACTCTATTTCCCTTGACAATGATGGGGACAGTGATGAAGTTGTATTGTTCAGAGCCTCATTTCAAGAGATGGAAGAGAATTTTGTCAAGTATCAAACATTTTTGTGGGTCCTTTATTCTTTGGCTCTTATCCTAGCTTGTGGAATTGGATTGATTATGTTGCTATATCTTCCTGTAAGAAGACGGGTTGTTCGAAGGGACTTTCAGTCCAGAAAGTTGTATGTCACACCGACTGCAATTGTCTATAAGGTAATTATTTTGTGCAGCTAATGTAGCCTTAGAAACTGTTTTGTTTGTGATTTTTTCCCGCTGCTTGGCCTATTTCATTATATCAGCTAATTGATGCTTAGTCAGAATGACCTCTACATAGTGGTGGTTGGAGCTTTTGTTGGTTTTAGTTCCTTTATGTATTGCTATTTTCAATGTTCCTTGTGAATGATTATTGGGCTTAAAAAAGATGGTTCAAGTTGTTGGCAGATTTGAAAGATGAAAATTGCTGCAAATCTTTCTGTTTTGCGACTTCTAGACTATGTCACATGGGTGCGGGGTGCCAGTGCCGGTGCGGGATGCGGCAAGTTTAAAAAAAAAAGTGGGTGCGGCGACAACATATATATATATATATATATATATATATATATATATATATATATATATATATATATATATATATATATATATATATATATGTGTGTGTGTGTGTGTGTGTGTGTGTGTGTGTGTGTGTTAATTGTTATATAAGTAATTTTAACTGTCTATATTTTTAAACTTTGTTTTTATCAAGGTTTACCTTAATCTCATACAAAATTCAAAGTTTTATTCTAAGTCACATGGGTACTTCAGTAAGGTCCACGTACCCGTACCCAAAATGGGTACTTTGACACTTGGGTACCTATAGATCCAAACTGTTTAATTTTATTTTGATTTAATTTTTTCCACCTTACTTTTTATTCTATTCTTTGGATGTGAAAATTCGATTGATGTTCATATTTAACTAGGGGGCTGCTTGGTTGTCCATATGTTTAAAGTTTTTCATAGGTTTCTTAAACACACTGTTGTAAGAGCCGTTGATATATATTTTCTATGTTATTTATTTGTTTATGTTGATGTATATTTTTTATTTTGATACATATTTTCTAAGTATTTCTTATTGTTTATATATATATACGGCCGTACCCCCGCACCCAAGTTTTTTTAAAATGGTCAGTACTCGTACCCACACCGGTACCCGCACTGGCACCCGTACCTGTACCTATGTGACATAGGTTTTATTAAATAAAATAAAGGGGGAGAGAGGGAAGAGGGAAAAAATAAGAAGGAAAGATAGGAGAAGGAAAAAAAATGAAAAAGAACAAGAGAAAAGAAGAATGGGTGCAGTCAACAGCACCCGATTTGGTTTGACAGAGTCGGGTGTCATGTCGGGCCGCACCCACACCTGCATCGGTGCGGGTGCTCCACCATAGTTGGCGCACCTGTGTGACTTAGCTTATAGACTGTTCTTTTTTTGTAATTTTTTCTGTTAGTATTGATTTTGTATTCTAAAAAATAATAAATTCGGTTTCCTCCCCCTTAGTGGTCTTTTTGTGATGTTTACATAGAACCAAGGCTTTTTTTCTGGCTTCAAGAAATGTTTCCGATTCACTTTTATAATGTATACATCGAACAATTTTTGCCCTCAAGAGAATGTTGTAAGTCCTTTTTCACTGACACACAGGTATGTTATGGACTTCCCTTTTGCCCACTCTTCCTTATATGGTTGCTGGAAAGATGGAAATTGTTGGCTGCAGATGATCTTGCTAAAGAAGTAAACTTAAATTGAATCTGATTATTTCGTTAAGGCACATTTGATGAGGCCGGAATTGTGGAATTCTACAATTAAAATTCTCATTTTTTTATGAAATGGGAACTAAGTTATCAAACAATGAACTTTGATTCCAGAATTATAGGCTTATTCTTGAATCAAAATTCCAGATTTATGATTCTATCCTGGGGGTGGAATTATGATTCTAGAATTTTAGAAATTTGGAATTTCTCTTTTAGGACACATCTGATGAGGGTTTTAATTCATCAATTCTATAATTTTCATTCATATTTTATCAAAAACGTAATTATCAATGCTGGAATCAAAATATGAACTTTTTTTTGGTAGGGTTGGACTATCAAACACAAAGGGAAACTAGAACAGGAATTTTCGTTCCAATTACAGTTTGAGGTAGAATTTTGTTTCCAGATTTTTTAATTGTAGAATCAAAATGCAAGGCCATCAAACACCCTCTTAAGGAATCCTACCTGGAGAAACATCTGAAAAGGCTCTTCAAAATGTAAATGTAACTTGAGTGAATTTGCTTTTTATTTTATTTCCTGGCAGCGGGTTGTTCTCTCTAATAAAAGGAAAAGTGAAATTTGCGTTAATGTGGCATTCATAAGAAACATGGAAAAACATGTTTACAAACTGGTGCTTTTTCCTTTCCTTGGACTTTGTTTTGATTGAACATTTTATGCTGTCATTTATTAATGATGAACTGCTTATGTTGTGTAGGTTACAAAACCGATGTTTTTTCCTTTTCTTGGTGCTTTGAAGAGAGAGAAACATATCCTCCTGCCATCAGTTGCAAATGTTGTAGTTGAACAAGGTAAATTGTGCATCACAAATATGCTAGATTGCAGGCATGGGGTTGCAAGGAAAATGGACTTCTCTCTTTGGGTCTATTATGGAAGGATGGTAGTTTTGTTGGTTAAATTTTTTTAACTGTGCTCACTTGATGCCTGGCAGAAAGTCATGCTAATGGATGATTTTCTGTATTCCTTTTTTCCCCTCCATTCTTTGGGTTGACTTTTTCACTTTTTCCTCTAACAAGGATTCTACATGTGGATTCAACTACCCATTCAACTTCTTGGTACAAAACTGAATATTACTCAGATACAAACTTTATGAGGCCGCTCAAAACTGACTTTGAGTATTGGATCTGGCGGATCTTAGCCTGCCTGGTAGCCAGCTTGGATTTTGACCTCAGAAATGTATTGTGAACCAGGGCAAAAAGTAGTAAGAAGTTGAAGACATATATAGTCATCAAAGTTTCACAAAAGTCATAGATATGAGACTGTTTTCAAGTTACTCCCTTGCTGTTGATGTTACAGGTACAAGGGCACAAAGTAATAGGAATTTAAGAGGCATATGGTCTCAAGAGCCATAGATATGAGACTGTTCTCAAGTTACTCCTATGCTTGCGATGTCACAAACTTACAACATTGGTTTCTTCTCTTTTGTGCTTTGGTAATCTTGATCAAGTAATTGAATAACTGGTTCTCACAGTGGTTTGGTAATTGAATAACTGGTTTTCACTGTGGGTTGGTACTGACAGGGATGTGACTTTTATGTTGTCTTGGGTGATTCCCATCATCATTTATTTCTCATTCTATATAGGAATCAAAACACATGTTTTTATGTTTTGCAGGATATTTGCAGTCCTTTTTTGGTATCTATTACATCAGAATTGAGAATTTAGGTGTCAGAAGGCCTGCCAGTGATGATGTTCATATCCAAGGAATCATGAACCCAAAAGGTTTCAAAAAGGTAAAACTGCATAGCCACAAATATCATTCTCGGGTATTTATCGGCAAAGTTGTTTTCCCGGAAAAATCTCAGATTTTTTTTTAAAAATAGAAAATCAAAATGTTAGGTAAAAATACAAGAAATGAAAAACTAATAAGTATTCTATTACGTTTAGGAGGTTACGTTGAATACCCAAAATAAGAGGAAATAAAAGAATGAAGCAAAATTAAAAAATAAAAATAAAAAACAAAAAATGAAACAAAAATTAAATGAAAAATCGAGATAAAATCGCAAAAAATCGCATTAAAATCCTGATGAATTCATTTTAATGATTTTTCAATATATCGCTATATTTTTCCGTTTTTATCAATTTCCTTGTTTTTTTGTTAATATTGCGATATTTGTGGCTATTGGTAGAAGTACCCTTGTCTTTGTTTGCTTAAGGAAGCACTATAATTATTGAAGTGATACTTTTCAGGGAATTATGACGCTGCTTTCAAGTATTAGAGATGAGAGCTTCCGTAGACAACTCTCTGTCAATGATGACTGCCCGGGTTCTATGCCAGGTTATTCTCCACGAGCTTCAATTGCCCGGAGATTAACTTTTCAGCCTGTAAGTTTCACTTATTTGATGGGGTCAGGTGCTATTTCTTCTGCTTCTTTGTTTGTTGTATGATTGTTCTCATAAATACAATTGCACACCCTAAAATTAATGTTTGCCCAAGTCTCATCTTTACAGATGAAAACTAGTCACAAACTTTTGGGTACTGATACGGGGAACGCAGTTGGCATTAGAAAAAATGGGTGCCAGTGTGTTTCTGTATATGTACATTTTCTTACTTACTAAAATGAGGTTAAAACAAGTTTAATAGTGAAAAAGGGAACACAGAATCTTTGTCACTGACTACCCAATATACAAGCCTTTGATCATTTCTCAACATTTGAGACCATGCTTCTCATTGTCAATCTGTCTAATGGATAAAGGGTGCCTTAGGGTCCTTTTGTCTTCCAGCAGTATTAGAAGTTCTTCTCTATCAAGGAAGATTTGGTAGTTTCTGTTTTTTCTTCTTATTCTCTTCTCTTGAGCAAAATTGAGGGAGGGGCGTTCTTTGGGTTTCACTACTGCTCCTTTGTCAACAAGGCTATTTGCCTTGGCTGGAGATATTCTAGATCTTTTGGGATGATGGTTACTAGTATTGTTTTCTACAATTTCTCAAAAAGGTTTTTCTTGGAAATTTATTCTTCTGAAATTCTTTTTTTCTCAATAAAATCTTTCAAATCCAAAAAAATTAAATATATTGGTTATGAATCTGTTACAGATTTTCTTACGAAAATATTTGCATGCATAAACTGTTATTTGTCAAAGAAGCAGAGGTTGGAAATATATACCAAAATACAAGTGAAAAATCTTTTCTTGAAAACTAGAAATTGTCATGATACCTTTTGTGCTAACATCACAATTTTGGATTATTTGTTTTATTTCAGAGATATCACAATATTTTTTGTATATTATCTTTTAAAGAAAATTTTGGAAATAAAATCTTGATATTTTCAAACGTTGTTGCTAATATTGGTTACTATAGTTGGATTAGACATGCATTGCTCCTGGAAGGCATTCCTTGGGCAGTAACCATCTTTTTAATTTAATGCTACGTGCTCCTGGAAATGGCTAGATATGATATGGACAGGAATCAGCTAGAAGTTCATGTAATGTGTCCATGTATTCCATCTTTGAATTTTAATACTGAAGAGATGTTATATGGATCTGGGGTCCAGATCCCATATGTTAATGTACAGGGGTGTGCAGCTTTAGGACTGGATGGTGGCATACTTGTAAAATTTGCTTATGCATTGTTGTATGCTTATCATGTAAAAGTCTGTTAAAGGGCTAATAGAGATTAGGGCAAACCTAATCAGTTTCCAGTCTGCCATATTTCTGCTGGAAGATCTTCTCTCTCACAACTCTGATCTCGAACCTCATGTTGAATGATTCTAGCCATTATTCACTCTAACAAATATACATGTTAAATCCATCTTCCAGCCTGATCAGTCTTGTGAACGGCTGGTGGATGCTTGCACCATTTCAATTGATGTCTTGCAGGTTTGTGCAAAAAATTCTGAGATGAATTTGACCTTTATTCTCTCGGAAGGCCTTCCACTCTTTTTTCTTTATCAACTAACAGTTGTTTGGTCTGAAGGATAGGACTTGGGAGGAAAGGAAACAGCACTATATGTTGTGTGAAGGGAATCTCACCTAAAGTGAAAGGGCCCTTACTGGAGAAGAGTGGAGTTGTAAGATCTGATTGATCATCCTCTATCTCATGGATATAGTTGACAAACCCATGAATCTGACTCAGATCAGCTGATTATTGGGTCAAGGGTCAGTGACTGGACTCCATGGGTTGTCTAGATCAGGTCATAAATTCTTATAGTGCACTTTTACTGCAAAATGATGAAGAACTTGAGCTATAAAATAACAAGTAACTCATCAAGTAAATACAATCAAATGACTATAGTTTCTGAATGCAACTACAAAATAATAACAATGAATAAACAACATGCATCAGATTAATTTATTTCTAATAAGTGACTATGGTTTGTTTCTTAGTGGCATTTGGTAATAGTTAGCATTAGTGCCTAACGAAATAGTCCATAATCAGGTTATCCTGAGCCAATTCAGATCCTAATTGCATTTGGGTCAATAGAACTTGTGACCTAGTCTGTCAGCGATCCAGGTTGAATCAGGCGATTCCCCAGTCAATTCACTGGGTTGGCCAACTATGGTTGTGGGAATGTACTAGGCCATTAGGATAGCTCTTAAAAGATAATTAAGTAGGCTACTAAAATGTGGTAGCCACTATCCCTGGGTCAATTTGGTGAATGGGAGTGGTTTTTTGGAACTCTGCTACCAAAATTTGATATACTGTGCGAAAGTGCCAAGCTTCTTCTGTCAGAATAGGTGAGCCATGGTCCATACAGGCGTGCGCGCACACACACACATACATACATATATATATGAGAGAGAGAGAGAGAGAAGTGGATTAGATTTTTTTTCCAAACGTAAAATAAGGGAAAAAGTTATCCATAAATTAAGTTTTGAAAACATTTCAAAAGAGTAAGGCAATAACTAAAACTTAAAGTAACCAAATGCAAGGTCGATGACCAAAGTACTGACTGGCCGCTGAACAACTTGCTTAAGCTGACTGAGTCCCTAACCTAAGCGTTGGTGATTGGGAGGCCAGGGTTTAGTCGGCGAAGAGTAGCAGGAGGTAATTAGCAACTAGACAGACTAGTAGCTAGTTTAACAATAGAGAGTGAAGATGGCACCTGGTCGATGAAATTTTTTTGTAACACTGGTGCAAAAACTCAAAATAAGTAGGGGTAATTGACTAAGCACTCCACTTGGAGAGCTAGTAATGTTCAATAAGAACTACTATCCTAAGAATGGTGGAAGAAAGAAAATATGTGAGGAACATTCTTGTGCCAATGAAGTTGGTAACCTTGGTATTTCTGGTACAAAATGTTAGTAATATACATGGTTAATGAATGAGTCATTTATTAGTAGATGCTCTGTTTTCAGGAAAGGTCTACTTAACTGGGTCCTTTCATCTCTTGCATACTGGGTGCAAAGTGATGTGCTGGAGCCAGTATACCTCCTTAGAGTGTCCAGCTATCAAATTTGTGATGTTATGACCTCTGTTGGATGAGGGAAACTAGACACATTTTATGCTCCTTTCATGTGAAATGTGTATATTTCAAGTGAAGATGGCAACCTTTGGTTGTGGGACATCTTCTTTTTCTATTTATGTGGAAACCATCTTTTCATGGTTCATTTGACAGTTTAATGACTTGAAGGGTCCATTCTTGCATTCATGAGCATGAAAGTTCCTGTCCTAAGTTAGTGCATCTACAATGTCTTGTCATCTTAATTTAAGAAGGAAGAAGGAGAAAAAGAAGGCATGAAAGAAAATGTTATCCTCTAATCCCCGCTTCAGCATTTAAGGCTTTTCATTATCCAGTTCCATGTTTCAAGTATAATGACAGAAGATTGTTGGATTATATTGAAAGCTATAATTGACCTTTTGTTACCTGTCCATGTAACAAAAGTGAAGATGTATGTCGACGTAGTTTTTCTCCAAATATAAAAGCTTTAAACACCAACAGCCACTACAGCTGGTAAATGTAAGGAAGTGGAACAGACAAAAATATCACGAATAGAATTGTTGTGTCTATAAACTTGAGTTGAAAAGTGTTCTTGTTTTTTGTTGTTTCTGTTCTTTTCTGAAGTTTGGTTCTTGTATTGATCCAAATAACTGAAATTAATGAAAGGTAAGAACTATTATCTTTAATAGATTGGTAAATTACTACTCTGCAAACACTTGCAATGTGTCGCATTAGTTAAAATATGTTGGCTGACTGTGTGGCTGTGTCTATTTTACTGCATTCCTGGATGTTGCTATTTTCTTTGTGGCCCTAAACCATGATAACTAGTCCACTTGGCAGGTGAGGCAGTAAAATCTACTTGCACCTCATTTTGTTGCTGTAATCAACGATAATGGCATCAACCTCATTTTTTTCTTGATTTTTGCATTTAAATCTGCAAGATCTAACTCGTATTCACTGATAATTTCAGGTATCACCTTCAAGGTCTCTATTTCATAAGTCTCATAGACCATATGGGGAGCAATTGCTTCATAAACTTGACGAAATTGGCAGTAGTGTAAAGGTGTGAGGAAAGATGACAGTTTGTACTCTCCTTGTAGGTTTCTTTTAGATGTGGGGCATTGATATCTGTTGTCTTGTCGTGCAGAAAGTTCAAAGTCTAGTTGAGGAGCGGTTTCAGGAGATAGAAGTACAGACCTGATATACATGGTGAAATTTGGTTAAGATGCTTGAGGTATATGATCCACCTTCAATCACGAGTTCTTTTTCAAGTCATCTTCCTAAGGGTATCCAGAGCTCTAGATCATTCTGGACATACTATAGTTTGAGCTTTTACCCTCACTCTTAAAGTAGCTTTTGTTTGCTATGGTACTTAAACAATTGGAAGCTTTTTCTGAAAATATTTTTTGTCAAACATGTTTCTCTCAATGGTTTCACCTGAGTTAGTTCATTTTAACAGGCTATGGTACTTTTCCTGCCTACAGTCAGTCATAGTTTTAAGTCACAGTTTTAAGTCATTTGTTGATATTAGCTCCCAACATGCATATTGTTTCGACAGCTTGTAACATCAAAGGTTTACCAATTGGTGATCCTCCCATGATTAAATGTAACAATGTTACTCTTTTTTTAGTGCAGATATGTCTTGAATTTGACATTCAAATTTCCGTCACTCCTGCCTCCCAGTTGTGGTGCAGACGTCAGCTTTTGGCACATTATGCTATTTTTTCCCTATCAAGACCATTGTCACAAATTCTCCGTACTGTGGGAATTTTACAATCTGATTGCCAAAAAGGTGAAGAATGATATTATTGGGAAAATGTCACGTTGTTTTCAATAATACTGTAATATTTTCCTCTTGTATCAAGTAATATTCCTTTGTTATATGTACTTTAGTATTTTGATTCCTCCTAATCTGAGGATTTTTGTTGTATTGTTATCCTGATCTTGGTTTCCCTATGGAATGCTATTTTTGATATTCGAAGTATTTTTTTGTCATGCTGACTCAGTACTTCATGTTGCACTTTGCTTTCGTGAATATGGTTCAAATACCATGTATTGTGGAAGTCCACTTTAATCATCAATTCCTATGCCTACACGAGTCACACCTTGCATAAATGAACTCCCAACACTGAAGATACAATTTCATACAATGCGCACAAAGGCACCAATAAATGGTAAAAATTAAGCTTGTATATTACTGAAAATGCTTAGTAAAGCCGTGAACTTACAAGGGAGTCATCTCCTCAATATACACAGCCAGGGGAGTCTGAGCCAGACAATCACTAGCTCAATTCCAGTCTAAGACTATTTTTGACTAAGCGGAGCTGGATAGAAGACAAAAGGTTACAACAAACAAGGATGATAAAATGCGTAAATAAAAAACAATACATCCATTGCGCACATACATGAAAGAAACTATGTTAATACGCATAAGTCACACCCTCCCCTTCCCTTCCATATTTTAACGCCCCTATTCCTCAAAATTTATGGTCCCATGATAAGTACGTCAAAGAAAAGGTGAAGTATAGGTGGACTCACTTCTTTGGTAAATAAGTTTGCCAGTTAATGCCGTGGAAAATCAATTACTTCTCTCAACGGAGTCTTTTTGACGTCATGACAGCCTAGTTTTATGTATTTCATGTGTTCATAAAACTTGTGATTGTAACAATATAGATGGCATCTCATTGTAGCAGCACAACTTGGTAGCTTCCTTTAGATGTATTTTCATTACCTTAGTTAAACTATCTCCATCTAGTTGCTGGCATGCTGCCATTATTCTGTTTAGCTTTAATAGATGAAAGTGATATCTTTTTGTTGCTTATTGTACTTTACAAGTAGATTTTTAGAAACACAGAAAAATAATAGAGTGATGATTATTTGGGTCACTTTTCAAATCGGAAATAGTATATGTAATTAAATTTGAACACAAATGGGAAGAAACAAATATTCTTATATTAATTGATCCTTTGGTGTATGATGATTCAAAAGGCTACCGTCATGAGCACCCAAGAAGTTGGCATTAAAATTAACTTGCTACGTGTACTGAATGAGCAATATCTAGTAAAGAAATACTCAAGTACATCAATAATTCACCAAGTCATTTGTGGAGAGTGAGATCGTTAAGAACTACTCTATCTATTTTAAACTTGGCTTTTACAAGTTTCATGGGTCTCTGACACATTATCATATATTATCTTAGTCTTGCTGACGATCTCTACAGCATATTTAGTTTGAGACAAGAAATATTCTTGATGAAAACAGATAACTTCTGTACCCCAAAATATTTTAGAAAACAAGGTTTATTTAAACTTACTTTCTGAAGGTGTATTTTATACTCTTAATTTCTTTTATCATCACGTTTGGTAATTAACATATCGTTGATATGTAAAATAAGATAACAGTAGTTGCATTTGAATTCTTAACAAATAAGACTATGTTAGCAAAACAAGATTTACAATCATATTCTATCATGGCATGTTGAATTTAAACTTTTTAGTGGTTGTTTCAGGTCACAGAAAGCCTTACACAAGTGAAACATTTGACCTTGGAAATATTCATACAAGAAGGAACATTTATGGAAATATTCATACAAGAAGGAACATTTATATAAACTTTTTCCGTTAAGTATCATTGATGCAACACTTTAAACATCCTCAAAATATTCCGTTCAATTCTAGCTACAATTTCAACTATTTCATCATAATTAATGCTATATCTGTGAGCTTTTGACCTTTTGCAATTAATTAGGCATATATATATTTCAAGAGAATTATGACTTTTTTCATTTTGAATTTGTTCAATCACTAATATCCAATGGCTTTCTTTCTGGTAAGTAGTCTGATAATTTTCATATTTTAGTCCTATTGAAGATTTCAAGTTCTTCTCCGCAATTTCTCTCTGTTAAATGATACTTTTGGCTTAGTTCTTAGCTCAAAATAAGAGTATGACACTTAGGCAAGTTACATAAATAGATGAAAATAATTCATACAAGACAAACCTGCCAAGTGCCAAGGGTCTTCCTAAGTCTTACTGAACTTTGAAAATTAAATTGTCAATAATTTGAAAATTTTGGCTTGGTTCAATTTTTTGGAACACCTAAGATCCTATGAGTGTTGGTAATAGGTTCTTTCTTTGGTAGGTGGCTATGTTTTATATAAGGGAAATGTGGAAGGGAAGTGAAATGCTTGGTATGTGGAAGAGAAGGGAAATGCTTGGTAATGGAAGGGAAGGGAAATGCTTGGTATATGAAATGATGGGGATGAAGCCAAAAGGGAAGTAAATGGGTGCTGCTACAGTGGCGATCGGTGTTACAGTACGTTACGAAGAGCTACTTTGGATTCATAGGGATGAGGGACTGTGGTTGCACAATTCTATTGAAGGCTTGCCACTGGATAATAAAACGCGATGCTTTCAAAGGCAAATTAGACTCAGACTTCGCATCGCTCTTCGCTCAAAGCAAAGGAAGGGTTGAGAAGTTTTTGGCACAAGACACAAGGTTGATGGCAAAAGACCAATGCCTTGTAATGGGCTCGGCAACATCTATTTATGCCGAGTTGCTAAAATATGGTGTCAATACAATAATTGAGTGAATATATTCACATGTCAAAAGTAAAACTGACTGACACATGTCCAATACAAACAAAAGCATAAAGTGACCTTGTTCGCATCGAACAATACTTTACAAGATTTACAAGATTCGCAGGATTTACAAGAGAACAAATGACTCATACATGTGGACAAATGACTTGTCATTCCACTTATGGTGTCAAATATATTCTTGTTAGAGTTTTTGATTTATTCTTTTGTCTCACTACTTTCTGCTTCAGATTCCAATATTTTTCATACAACAAATTCATGGTGGGACATAAGCCTTTTGTTTGGATTTGACATTCTGACACTTGCAAATTTCTTTAGTGGTTTACTCCAATTATGTGCAACTTTCTTCAAATTCTTGTGTACTTGAAATATTTTTGTAGATAAAATGTTCATCTTGAAAAATTGTTACTTCCGGTAGTTGACGAAGTTGATCATCTTAAATTTCCGGCATAGTGTTTATTCTCATCTGGGTCCTGCAATAAAATTAAAAAAAAAAAAATCTCTAAAAACAGGGTTAGCATACAATTGATGTCGATGGAGTATTAGGTTGTATGGAGTATTAAGTTGTCCAAAATGTTTTTCTCAATGACCCATGATAATATCTCAACTTCAAATAAAGTCCACTTGAGATTGTTTACAATGCAAATAATTCTTCCTATTGTGGTGTAGTAGAAATCCAGATTTGGGTATCTGCCTTCTACTACATCTGCAAATTCCGGATATAGCTTTCTAATTTTTTTGGCAAGTCTTCCATCTTTGTTCAAGCGTATGTACACGTCAATTTTCCGATTGCCGCCATGTTAATCACATCCTTTTGCATTCTCTGGTGAGTGCATCTAGTAAGGAATGATTCCTTTGACTAGAGCAATGGTGAAATCATAGTGAGATAACAAAAATTGTCATCCTGCGAATCTTTGCAGTTTTGGACAGTTAGTGATTTTTCTTTTAAAAATGACTAATAGATTTTATGAATATGTTCTCAAAATAAACTTTTCTCCGATCAGATGAGGATGAAAATTCCAATCCTCTTATTGCCGCAAGGATTTTTTTTTCGACAGGCCAGTCGGTGATTTCATTGGACTTGAACTGTCTGCTTGTATAAAAGCACACATTTTTTTATTGTCTTCTTTTTTTAAGAGAACAACCACCCATGTATCATTAAATGCATTTGTTGACAAGGCTAAGGGCCCGAAGAATGTTGTCTCTAATTCTGGCAGTTTTTGACATTCTTCTTTCAAAGAGATTATTGCTCATGTGGCTGCATTATTTCATTCATACGGCTCATGGTTCATCACTTTTCGTATTGCCTGTGTTTTTTGTGAGAGATTTTGAATACAATTTCCAACATAATTTGGACACCCGATAAACATCTTATCTTCCAGCGGATTCGGGAATTGTTCAACATTCTTTAAAATGTGATCCCGCATGGTAATTTTTCATTCTTTGAGTTTGATGCCGAGAAATTTTATTTCTTGTTTTGTAGTTCAGAATTTATCTTTTGATTTTGATAGTCTAATGTCATGTTTGATACATATCTCAGTGAAGATCTTATGATATTGCAGATGTTCTTCCACTGTTTGTGAGACTATTAGAAAATCATCAATATAATTTATTATGAAATCATAGCTTCTAAAACTTTCATTCATTCTCCGTTGAAATTGTGATGGTGCATTCTTAAGATTGAATGGCACGACCAACCATTCATACAAATCAAGTGGAGTGTAGAATGTTGTTTTATGTATGCCTTGGTCTACAATCTTAATTTGCAACCAAACTTTGAAAATATTTTTCCTTGGCCAGTCCTTTGTATTAATACTTTTTTATTGGGCGAAGGTCACTTTATATCAACTGTCACGCTATTTAGAGGAATGTAGTTGATTATATTATCGTCTTTCTTCTTTTTATCTCTGCTTGATTTCTTACCATGAAACTTATGTTTGCATAGTTTGATTCTGATTTTCTGATCAGGCTTTTATCCTTTAATTTCTTGATCTGAAAAGTAATTCTTTTGTTGTCTAGTTCAGAGCCTACAATTGGTTTGCTACTGTACAAAAATGTTGTGCAGAATAAGTATGTGTGTTGTTGGTGAATCTTTATCCCAAAACTATAATGGATGTTCTACACAACATGATTTCAGTAAATCCACTATCTCGGTGAATTCTGAAAGACAATCTATTTTTTATCATGGTAGTATATTTATAGCTTTAGTAGCCTTGATTTTCTCTACTTCCTCTTTCAAATTCTAGTTCATGTTTCATGGTTTAAAGTAGAGACATTTCATATGTCTTTCCTATTTTCACCGATGCATTTGAGGCAAAATTGTGTAGCCTTCTTTCTCCATTCATTGTTTCTACTTTGGTACCTTCAAGATAATATGGCTAGTCACTAATTATCTTCTTTTGCAAAAATTTATGTTCCTCTATCAATGAAGGCTTGTCCTTTTTTTCATTTTTCCTTTTATTCGCAGCAATTTGGGTTGGGATAATAACGAAAATGTTGGATGAGAACATCTTTTTTATTTGTCTTATCTCTGAATTTTTAATATTATTTCTTAGTGTGAAATTTCAAAAGGTAATAGGTTGCTTCTACTATGAATGATTTCGTGCGTGTTAGTTGAAGTGAAATTATTGCAAAATTCACTTATACACATATTCGTCTGGTTCATACTCTAATTCTGTTTGAATTGTTGTCTTCTTCTTTCTCTTTTGACACCATGCAGATTTGCCCTATTTTTTGAAATGCTAAAGATACTCTTTCATCGTCTTCTTCAATTTCTAGTTGGAACAGATTTTTGTCTAAAGAGATCATGCAAGAAGACCTAGCAGTATTGAGAAACCAGATAATTTTGGAGTTTCTGTCGAACCTACTAGCACACCAGTCATCAATCTGGCTTCTGTTCACAAAAAGAAAGTTGAAGGATCTGAGCCAGTTTGAACAGTACACCGAAGATTATCTCAATGAAGCATAACGCCTAAGAGCACATGTACTACCAACAATTAGTATGTCATTTCTTGCTTTTTTACCAGAATCACTCAGCAATATAGTACTGGATGAATTATCCCATAAAAATGTACTGGTAGAAAGTTTAACTCTCGTAAATCTGCAACAAATAGTCCGATCGAAAATAAAAAATTATGTTATAAAATTTAGACAAAAAATGAAGTCGGAAAAAATATTTGTAACATATCGATGGCACGAAAGAACATAATCTGCCAAGAAGATTCCAGCCAAGGTTCAGAAGAACCAAAACGAAAAGCAGTTCAAGCCCTATAAATTCTTCATGAGACGAAGAAACAATGACAAAAAAAGGGTGACAGGTGTTGCCAAAAGAACGGCCATTATGCCAACAAATGCCTTAGTAGAGCTCCTAGACAAATCAAGATGATGATTGAAGTCCCAAAGATTGAACAAGATTGGGATTTTAATAGAAAATGATGAAGAATTCGAAAAATGTCCCTCAAACAAAAATGTGTTCCAACTAGAAATTGAAAAAGACGATGAACATTGAGTATCCTCAGCATTTCATAAATATCTTCGGTAGCAGCAGGGCGAATCTGCATGGTGTCAAAAAAGAAGACATAACGGTTCAAACAAAATCAAATTCTGAATCAGACGAGTCTGTGTGTAAAAGTGAATTTTGCAATAATTTCACTTCAACTATCACGTACAAAATTATTTATAGTAGAAGCAGCGAAAAGGCCACATACTCAAAAGAATCACAATCAGATGAATCAGATTTTGAAATAAAGAAAATTTATTCAGATAATGAAGGCATGATAGCTCCAAAACACCAAGAAAAGTGGGCAGCCTTAGAGAAAGTAGCAAAGGCTATACAAACATGAATGTCCCTATCCAACATTTCTATAATTATTACCTTTTGAAATTTCACACCAAAAAATAGTTTTAAAAATTCAAATAAAAAAGATATCCCTATCCATTTCTGTAATTATCTCAATCCAAATTGTTACGGATAAAAGGAGCAAATAGAAAAAAAGGACAAGCCTTCATTGATACAGGTGTAAACATGAATTTTTACAAAAATGAGATAATTAACAACTAACTATATTATCTTGAAGGCACCAAAATGAAAACAATGAATGGATAATGAAGGCTACACAATTTTGCATTAAAGGTACTGATAAAAATAGGAGAAAAAATGATCAGTGCAAACTTTGTATAGATCGATGATGTCGGACATGACATCGGGTTTGGATTAGTTATATTAGATGAAATTGCTTTATATACTATCTGTAGATACTGTCTTCAAAATAGAAAAAGAACAACGTGTAGTTCCACATCTATCTGCCTCTTTTAAAAGTATGCAAAACAAAAGAAGCAAAAAGAGGTCAAGACAAAGAAAATGACTCTACTTCAAATCATGAAATAGGAAGAATTTGAAGAGGAAGTAGAGAGAATCAAGGCTATTAAAATCTACTGTCAAGACAGACAATAAATTGTCTTTCAGAATTCACCCATGTAGTGGATTTGCTGAAATCATGTTGTGTAGAACATCCATTACAGTTTTGGACAAAGATTAACTAACAATGCTCATAACTATTGTGCACAATATTCTTCTACAGGAACTATATAGAAAAGTAATTACTTCTTAGATCTAGGAATTATAGAATAAATGCATGATCAAAAAATCATAATCACACTATGCAAGCACAAGTTTTATAATAAAAAGACACACTGGGATAAAAAGCGGAAAGACAAGAATGGTAATCAATTACATTCCTATAAATAGCGTGACAGTTGACATAAAGTGGTTTTTGCTCAACAAAGATATATTAATACAAAGGGCTGCCTAAGGGAAAATATTTTTTAAGTTTCATTGCAAATTTGGATATCACCAGATTAAGATTGTAGGCCAAGATAGACATAAATTGTAGGTCAAGATAGACATAAATCAACATTCTACACTCCACTTGGTTTGTATGAATGACTAGTCATGTCATTCGGTCTTAAGAATGTGCCATCACAATTTCAATGAACAATGGATAAAATTTTTAGAGGCTATGATTTCATAATAAATTATATTGATGATTTTCTAATAGTCTCACAAATAGTTGAAAAACATTTGTAGCATCTTAAGATGTTCGTTGAGATATGTGTCAAACATGGCATTGGACTGTCAAAATCGGAAGATAAATTCCAAACTGCAAAACGAGAAATAAAATTTCTCAGCATCAAACTCAAAGAAGGAAAAATTACCATGCAGGATCACGTTTTAAAGAAGATTGAATAATTCTCATATCAGCTGGAAGATAAGTTACAGTGCCAGAGGTTCATTGGGTGCCTAAATTATGTTGAAAGTTATATTCAAAATTTCTCGCAGAAAACACAAGCAATAGGAAAAGTGATGAACTATGAGTCGTATAAATGGAATAAAGTAACCACAAGGGCAGTAATATCTTTGAAAGAAGAATGCAAGAAACTGCCAGAATTAGAAACGGCATTCTCTGAGCCCTTTGTCCTGTCAACAGATGCATCCAATGATACATGGGCAACTGTTCTCCTCAAAATGAAGGCAATAAAGAAAATGTGTGTTTTATACAGGTGGACAGTTCAAGTCCAATGAAATCACCCTATGTCCTGTCGTTAAGAAATCCTTGCGGCAATCAGAGGATTAAAAAAAATCTATCCTTGTCTTATCGAGAAAAAGTATATTTTAAGAACAGATTCACAAAATTTGTCAGTCCTTCTTAAAAGAAAAGTCACTAGCAGTCCAAAACTGCAAAGATTTTCATGATGACAATTTTTGTTATCTCAGTATGATTTCACGATTGATCTGGTCAAAGGTATACATCATTCCTTACCAGACGCACTCACCAGAGCATGCAAAATGATGAGATCAACTGGGCAGCAATGAGAATTTTGGCAAATGAGAATTTTGGCAAGTAGATACTCCTGAACGAAGGTGGAAGGCTTGCCAAAAAATTAAAAATCTAAATGATAGATACCCAACTCTGAATTTCTACACAAGAATTACCTACATCGTAAACAATCTCAAGTGGACATTATTCGAAGTTGAGATATTATCATAGGCCATTGAGAAAAACATTCTAGACAACTTAAGGATGTCAATTGTATGCTAACTTTGTTTCTAAAGATTTTTTTTTTAATTTTATTGTAGGACCCAAATGGAAAGAAGCACTATGCCGAAAATTTTGGAAGATCAATTTCGTTGACTGTCCGAAAGTAACAATTTTTCAAGATGAATATCTCATGTACAGAAATATTCCAAGGACAAAAGAATTTGAAGAAAGTTGCACGTCATTGGAGCAAATCACTAAAGAAATTCTCAAGTGTTGGAATTGTCAAATCCTAACAAAAGGTTTCTGCCCTCACCATGAAATGGTTGTATGATTGGAATCCGAGGCAAAAAGCAATGAGACAAAAGAATAAATTCAAAACTCCGACAAGAATATATTCGACACCATAAGTGGAATGACGAGTCATTTGTCCACATGTATGAGTCATTTCTCCTCTTTTAAATCTTGTGAATCTTGTAAATCTTGTAAAGTAGTGTTCACTACGAACAAGGTCACTTGATGTTTTTGTCAGTCAGTGTGCGCCAGTCAGTTTTGCTTTTGACAGACGAATGTTTTTGCTCAATTATTGTATTGACACCATATGTTAGCAACTCGATATAAATAAATGTTGTCGAGTGCATTACAAGACATCGCTCTTTTGCCATCAACCTTGTGTCTTGTGCCAAAAATTTCTCAACTCTTCCTTTGCTTTGAGCAAAGAGAGAGATGAAGAGTGTGATTTGCCTTCCTGAACATTGGGTTTTATTATCTATAGTGGCAAGCCTTCAGTAGTATTGTGGTCCCTCATCCCAGTGAATCCAAAATAGCCCTTTGTAACGTACTGTAGCACCGGCCGTTATTGTAGCGTTATATATATATATATATATATATATATATATATATATATATATATATATATATATATAAAGAGAGGGAGAGAGAGATTTACAATCTTTAAAATCCAAAGGTTACAATCCTAGAAATATGGGGTTTTTATCATTGATGTCGCAACATCTAAACTCTTTTTGACTTTCAAATAACCGATTAGATTCACAGAACAATATTGACATGGCACAAATGAAAAAAAAATTCATATACATCAACAGTTGTTAGTATGCTCTATGCACAAACTTATATGCAATCTGATATTTTCTATAGTGACAGAATGCTTGTAAGCTTCATTCTTATATTGTCCCAATGTTTGACAAGTTTTGATCTAATCTAGGCATATGACAAACTGGAAAGCTATGAAGGATCATGTGATACAAGAGACGAAAGATTACACATTAACATATTAGCGGAGGGGATCACCTTAAGATAGATTTCATATGCTGATTTAGGAGGATGTCTTAATATTAAAAACTCTGCGACATAGATTTTTTTCCACTAGTAGGCACCAAAATGTCATTGAGGGGTTGATAGCCCACGACAATGGGCGTAAATTTAATAATTTATTGCATTATATGAGAATGCATCACGTCATTTATTCGAAAACTACATATCACAATTGGACATGGTCAGCTTTAGGTAGCCTCTCAAAAAATATTGTAATAATGAAGCTGCAGTATTCTCTAGCAATAACAGGAGCATACTTCATGTTGACATATGAAATCAAAGTATCTTGTTAAGAGAGGACTGAAAATCATCTCATGTAAATTGACGATATTGGGCCAAGAGAAATGGTTGCAGAGCATCTTCTAAAGCATTGGCACCAAGATTATATTCCAAATATATAATGGTTGATGGATTTGGTTGAACATTCTTGGTTGAATCCACTGTTTATGTGATTGTGTCCGATTCTCATCATTTCCATTGTGAATTTTGCGCAAAGCTTCTCTTTTTGAGAGAGAATGTAGTGAAATGTCAAATTGTTGGACCAATATGATAGATTTAGATGCCAATCTACCCATATTTAGTTTCACGTAGGTACATAAATTTCCATAAGCGCATATCATTAGGCCAAGTGAGAGAGCCATGAGATGGCCCTAGTGAAATGCATTAATGACTAAGAGGAGATTAATCAATTGATTCATCTACTGCATTTGTCAAGGGCATTTACACCCTACATGAAACTCAAAAAAATTATCCTATTTAGACCTTGTGTGACGATGAAAACGATATAGGAACACATCGTAAATGCAGATTAGTGAAAGGAACCAGTCCCTACTCAATTTCTCTGTGCTCATCTTGGGCGGTGACCAGAGAAGAACATCCGGTGATTTCAACCTCAGCTACCATGGTTGCCTCAGGTAAGCATCTCCTTTTTATTTTATTTTTTATTTTTTATTTTTCTTTTAGGGTTGGGGGGTAGGGTGCCCCCAACAAGCAGGTCACTGCCTGACTATCCATTCTTGATCTGCTAAAGATAAGAGCATAAAGCTGGCCAACAGACGTCTTTTGTGTGACGGAAGAAACGATGGTTCAGCATATTTTGTTTGAGTACTCAACCTTGGCTAGTGTTTGGCAAAGCATTAATAACTGATTTGCTAAAGCAAAAAGGGAATCACCTACCACAAAGGTTTGCCACATCGCCATTCAAAGAAAATCAGATGGCCACTAGAATTTCAGATGCAAATGGAAATCACTTTTGCATGGGACCAGTCTAAAAGAGGCTGGATTCCTACCTAAACGGCATATATATAGCTGGTAAGGCAGGAAGTGCATTGTCATTCCAATTTCTATGGATGCTACTCCATTGGGGCCATAAATGGTAGGATTGCAACACTCTTTGAAAGGATATCCCACTTAGGTCCCTAATACAGTTCAAGACCTCAATGGTAAGAGGAACGAGGCCACCTTCAAGCCTCTTTTCTGGAAAGTGGGTTGTTAACATCCTACTGAAAAAAAAGGTCGGATTCCTAACTCGTCCACCCCACAATTTCTTGTTGAGAGCCTCAATATATTTGGCATAGATATTCAATTTTTTGCAAGGACAAGGTAGGGCCAGCATCCAGCAGGATTTCATTGGAAATTAACGTCAAAACTAACAAAATCATGCTACACCATAGCCGAATTTCCGGGTTGTAATACAACACTAACAGCCACGGCCAGAGTTGAGACCGAACACTCCTTTAGTACGATCGACATATTTACTTTCCTATTTATACTGGCTAATGAACTGATTGCTTTGTTCTCAAGCCCAAACTCGAATAACGGAGGGAACAAAGGATGGCAGCAGCACTAACAGCATTTTGTAATTGAGTTCATTATTCAGTGGAAAAAAAAAAAACAGAAAAACAACTCGAAGAAGGTGACGAATCCGCAATGGGGTTGACTTGGAGATGACATCAAGGATGGGAGCCAGATCGAATCTCATGAATATGCACACGGTGTGGTTGTATTTTTTTATTGTCTGAATAAATAAAGATACATACATCAAACTGGAATCTAAGCATAGCAAATGACCCACAAGAAGGGATTGAATGGTGGAGAGAACGACATGTTGAACCTTTTAAAAGAATGGATAAAACAATAATACATAAGCAATAATCCCACTTGCCTTGGGGAAAGGATACAGGACGGATAAACCCCAGACTAAATATTTCCTGGAAGATTTGGGTCCCAATTAAGAAAAGCAATTACAGTCATGCATATCTAGTGCTTCAAACATCATCAAACTTCTTTGGTTGGCGCCACTGTGCAAAATTTCTAGCCAGCGAGTTTAGGAATGACGCACTGGCAACCCTTCTACTATACAGATGCTTTCCACTTAAATCAGAGCACAGCATCCTGGGGTCTCTCATCCGATCAATCTGAGTTCCAACAGCATAAGTTCGAGTAAGAGTGGTATGAAACAAGTTTATAAGCACATGTATGTGTGTATAATTGTATTAGGAGAGCCATAACAAACGTAATTAACAATTTCATGTTTCACCAAAACTGTTAGGGGTGCTTGAATGGTGAAAAACGTCGAAGACAGTTCTGCCTTCATCGTGAGACGGCTATTAAAGTTCTCCACCAAACCATGTTAGAAAGCCCCTTTTATCAAAATTTCTAAGACGTGGGTGTGAGAAATTACAGAAGAAAGCCCTCTCAAACGTTCTGTCTGAGACATTCTCTCTCATGCTCTCAAACACACCCTTAATGTATCTGATAGAAACAAAAGAAACATTTGCAAGTAGTTCACACACCTTATCAACCTTTCCATTTTTCAGGTGGTATCGAACACCTGACCAGTTTATGGACTGTGAAAAGTGAGACCGGAAAGCAGAAACTGGATACAGGAAATTATCAACCAGCATAGCAATAAAGACCTGCACCAAGGACGCAAACAAATTAAGAAAAAAAGAACAAGCTTTTTTACAGTAACCAGTAAATACATGCACACAAATCAGTATAGTAATGAGATGCTTACAAGTCCCCAATTGTAGGAACCTAAAGACACTGATGGCTCTTCTGGTGACAACATATTGCACAACTGTATCTCAACTTTAGTGAGGTTCCACATTGAAAGTAGCTCTATAATCGTTGATACAGCCAAGCAGCCAACAAGCAGTAACCCTGAACAAAATTATGTTCCTCGGTTATCACATAACTTCTTCCATAAACACATAACGGGTAACAAAATAGCATATTCTGAACCTCAGAGAGAGAGGCATGCTTCCTGCTCTTTTAGACTATGTTTGTTGCATGCTTGTCAAGAGAAAATTTGTGGTTCTTTATCCAATTTGTGAATGGTATCCCTTAAGTTATTTTAATGATGTTCCAAAAGTGGAAGAAAACAGCTGACAAAAAGTTTACTCTATGGTGGAAACGAATGGAAAAGCATCACTTTGTCTCTTCTTTAGAAAAATGGAAAGACCCACCAAGTTCATGAAATTTGTTGGCATGACACTCCAGGTTCCCTTTACCCACTAGAAATACATCTGGATTGGTGCTCATTCCAGGTGACAAGCACCCGTGGGCTTTCTCAGGGCCCTGTCAACTTGGCAACAAATCCCAAGTTGTGCCCATCAGATGAAGAGGTAACATACCAGCCCTACTGTATCAAACAGGTTGAACTTCCATAAAAAACTAGGTGTCCATTTTGGGAACAGTAGTCAAATGCATACAATTTACCATTATTCCTTGAAGAGAATTTCAACAAAAGATGGATCTTTACACATGCAATAGAAAATAGATAATATGAAGTACTTTTCAAATATTTAAATTGCTTCAAAATTAGAGTTTAATGAAAAAAACATCACCTTTATTTTCAGTTGATCTGCATACTTAATGTAAAAGAAGTTCTAGCCAGCAACACAAATACAGTCCTCATTCCTCAAGATTTTATTGGTAGAGACTAAAGAAAGTCCTTCACTACAAGTTCTACAGTAAAATCATGCACTCGAAAAAAGAAGAGGAAAAAATTGTTAAACTCTGAGTGTTCTATATTACCGCATTTTGGGAATTTACCATAAGCACGATCATGCTAGATCTATAAACTGCTAAAACTTGTGTCACAGTGGTGAAAGTAGTAGAGCAGACTCCAGCTGTTCTAATGCAAATTAGTAGTAGTGTCAAGTTACAACTGCCTCCAGAGTCCTTTGGCAAGTTGGCAGACACAATGACAGGATAAATGTGTTCTTTTCTCAAATTGTGATCTTCAACTAAACAAAAAGATTAAGCAACATACTTACCACAGTTGCCATGAGCTTCCTTTCCTGCGTAAGGTCCAGATCTTAGAGCTGCCACTATGTGAAACAAGGCCATAAAATATGGCATAACAAACCCCAGGACAGGTAACAGTGTGAAGTAAACAGAGCTTTGTTCATCAACCAATTCATCCCTGTTACATATGACTCTAGGACAAACGTTTGCTTCCTCAAATAGTTCCAGTACCTGCACAGGAAATAAAAGTGTGAAATGCATGTAACCACATAACACATTTGACAATTTGCTGTCTTACAACATGAAGCTGATCCTTTTGTACCTCGAAAAATTTAGATCACTTGCAAGTGGGTGTGGAAAAATGGCCACTGGAGGAGAAGTAATCAGCCTCTTATGTGCACCTATGATAACAGAGAACAAGGAACTCTTAGAAAAATTGCAACTATTTGTTCCAGGAGTTAGAAAATTGATGACATTTTTCTTCACTTGAGTACTCCACATGACGAAAAGCTTCACACAAATGACAAATATATATTAAATTGTTGGAACTATAATAATTGTGAAATT
Source organism: Nymphaea colorata (assembly GCF_008831285.2). Classification (NCBI taxonomy): domain Eukaryota; kingdom Viridiplantae; phylum Streptophyta; class Magnoliopsida; order Nymphaeales; family Nymphaeaceae; genus Nymphaea; species Nymphaea colorata. The sequence goes on from NC_045144.1 coordinate 8,693,695, forward strand.
GACACCCTTCATAAAAAACCAGCCATCAAAAAGAGCCAAAAGAAAAACACTGCAGTACACAACCTGCATTTCCAACAAATATGTCAAAAAAAGGACTGCTCTCACCACTAGGACATTTGTTAAAAAACCCATTATCAAATACAGCACCAGTTCGAAGAAGCATATTATCACAAACAGAAACATATGAAGAAAAATCCCTAAATTTTCCCCTCAAAATGAAGCACTTTGTTGCTATCATTCTTCCAGCATATCTAGTGTGAGTGCTATGTCATCTTTAAAATATCAAGCATGAGAATGCTTGCAAAACTAGTGGAGTTGTTCATCAATTATTTACAGATCTAAGAGGTACTGGCTTGCAGCCAAAACATTAAAAGTTCCCAGATTTGTGATGCATAGTTTATAAGATACACCTCATAGGTTTCTTCCTTATATAGCACATCAGCAGCACCTAATCGAGCAACATTAACCGCATATCCTAACAGGGACAGCATCACCTAATTAATGCAATGTTCAATACGGTAATACAGCCTAAAAGAGAAGTAAGTACTCCAACTTCCATCCAAAAGTGAAACCAAGGAACAGGTCACTAACTCACTAGCAAGTGAACTTTCCTCATAATATGATAGTTTATCCCTTCTAAAAGCTCGATAACTTAACTGGTAAACCAACTAGTAGGGATACAGTGCTGCAAGGACAACGTAAGTTCAGAACATGTATACATTCAGTTGAGCAATATTTTGTGTAACCTTTTAAGTTAATGGAAAAGAGTCAAAAGACAATGGTTCCAACATTAACCCTATTCTATTGTACACAGAAATGGCCAGCTGTTTAGCTACTACTTGTCCAACCAAACTGGGACTAAGTGTTCTGCTTTTTCCCCTTTTCTTTTCAGGAACAGCCTTTAAGGCTTCAGAGCTGAAACTTCTTGGTCCAGGTATTGAAAATTTACAATCCACATAACAACTAACTCAATGCTGCCATCAGAATTTTTTCTAACATAATGTGCAATGATGCCACTGCAAATACTAATTCCATGCTCGATAAGTTATTGATCTACAGTATAAAGTATAAACCAACTAACAAAAACTGGACTGCAATAAGAAAATAAAACAATGAATAGAAATGCAGACAGAACAAATCCTCCAACAATCTACTAAACAGCAGAACCCAGAAACACAAAACTACCTGCTACAGCAGCAAGGGTCATGTCGTCAGAGTATCCACCATCTCGAAGAGAAGTAACCAAGCCATGTCGGTCATTCCTGAAATCATCTGCATGCATCTGAGCAGGGTATGTTCCAGTTAAATTTGGCGCTCATTGAAATGTATCATCAGCCTTCCTATTTCCTATAGCATCAGAAAGCAGTAATAAAAATTACCATCATGCACCCTCCCCATAAGAAGAATGTTTTTCCACCAGTAGCAAATCCCATTGAACAAGGCTGCAAGAGTCATATTTCAATATTAACCATGACTGTTATTTACGGCGTTTGTGGAAATAAGCACACGAGTCCAAGAACTTTCATTTGAAGATGCTCCACTGAACCCAAATTTAAGCACTATTAGTTATATGGGAATAGTCATATGCACCCACAAAATAATTTATTTAAAATGTTATAATTATAAATAAGTTTGTGCAATGTGAGAGTCACCCAAGAGTGAAATGACAGAGCCTAAGATGAAGAAAATGGGATCGAACATGTGTCACCCACAGACAATTGAAGATCATGGCCTGAAGGCTTGGAACTTGAACTGATCCTACAATTAAGAGCCATTGCAACTCCCACCATCAGTCTTCAGCAAAAATATCTAGAGTTTTTCACTTCATCCCATTGCCTATTACACAGAAGAAGGGATGTGGAAGGGCATCTAAGAGTTTCGACTTTCGAGTGTTGGCCAGATGGAGGGTTCCGTATGACAAGCAGGGAAAGTGAGAGATTCTTGCTAAAAGCAAGCAACGTTATTTTAGCAGATTGAGTACAAACAACAACTGTGCTTCTATGGGACAGGGAATATCCATTCTTAAGAGGAAAGGAATATTAAGGAACATATGCACAAAACCAATATAAGTATATCTGATTTCTGGGATGCACATTGTAATACAAGGTTCCCTCATATGCATACAACATATATTTGTATGCACACAGAAAAATGTCATTTCTTCATCCATCAATATTGAAGGTCTGACCATAAATCTGTTGTCAAAGTGTAATGAGGGCCAAGATAATTTGTTTCATATTAGTCCTTCTCTGGTAGGAAATTGAAGATGTGTGTGTCTATAAATTTTTTACTCAAAAAAGCAACAAATTTCCTTCCATTACAAATAACTACTAAATAAGGATAATAATTTTACAGAATAGAAAACCAGAACCATGTGACATCAAATTTACAGGACATTAAAGGAACTGATGAAATACATACCATATGATACTCATAAATACAGTAACTTCCTAGGCTCCCTGAAGGCAAATCCAGAGGATATCCAGTTTGAATAAATATCTGCAATAAAAGTATTTGTGACGAAACCTTGTACCCAGGAAACTCTTTGGCATACTTACAACATAAAATTATGACAAACCTTGGGGTTCTTCTCCATTTCTGCAGTAAGGGCACCAATAGTCCCAGGATGCAGCCTAACATCATCATCTAGGAACAGGACATACTTGCTGTCTTTGTGCATCCTCTCCACACCAATCTGCATAACAAATCGAACGATGTAATGTCACTTTGACATACTCCAAGAATGCCAAGTATGAACCTACTGGATAGAAAAAAGCAGCTTCAACGAAGGTAGCCATTGAGAAGATGGGGAAAAAAGAGAAAGAAAAATACGAACTGGGGTACCAAAAAAACCAGAAAATTGGTAAAATGTACTTTTAATGGCAAGGAAATATGTTCTAGGTTTTTAACTGTTAAGTGCATTTTACTAATTCTACAAAGCTGTACATCCCCAAAAACCAGAAAATTGACCAAAAAAATATTTTTTAATAGCAAGGAAATATGTGTTAACTGCTAATCCATTTTACTAAATCTACCAAGCTGCATGTCAGTGTTGAAGAAAGAAATTTGAGTAAATTAGCAACATTAAAACACTGGGAAACCAGAAAAAAGCAAGCCTGGATCTCAAGCATATGAAACATTTAGCAGAAGACAGGACATGATGATGATAGAGGATTGAAAATTTGAATCCAAGAAAATGAAGCCAGACAAGCATCAATATGTGCCAGTTCTCTTAAATGTACAGAAACAAGCATGTCAGCAGCGTGAATTGTAGAGGGGGAGCTTTTGACACAGAAACAAAAGCATAGTCACATATACTATGTTTTTGTTGCCAAAACAACATAAATTGTCTTTAAGGTGAAATTTTCTAAACCCTAAAACTAAAAGTGAACTAACATAAAGTCATAAACACATAAGTTTGAAATGAAGAGAAGAAAGAACGAAATGAAAAGTGAAGAAGCAGATGAAACAACTCAAATTAGTCATCTTACAAAAGCGGAAGAACCATTTTGGATTTCTAAATGAATAATCAGAAATTTTACAATTATTTTGTGATTAGATTAAGCATTTTAATAAAAGATTACAGGTAAAGACTTTTGAAGTAGAAAGTGTATCTTTCCAACTTCAGAACAGAATCTCAAGGGAATCAATATATAGTTGTTCATTATCATGTTAATCGTCATCTATTAATGGTAACAAAAAACTGTACCCTTATATGAAAATAGTGACATTTTAGTATCTTACAGTGTAGAATTACCAACTCACAAATGCTACACTTATCATACAAAAAAGGGCCACCAAGAACAACAAAAAGAAACCGAAAGGAAAACTGTGTTTTTCAATCATTGGCTAGCACAAGATGTGAAATCAAAGCCTATATGATCATTCGTAGACTCTCCTTCAGCAGGATAAAAAGTACATGTAATCTAAAAGATTAGGAATATTTTCGAAGTTATTGCAAGAAACAAGACTTTCTGAATAATACGTGTTCAAATTAAGTTATTATATATATATATATATATATATATATATATATATATATATATAGAGAGAGAGAGAGAGAGAGAGAGGAAGCACGGAGAATGTGGCCTTTCACACACATCCCCCATGCATTGCTCAGGGGACGTGTTTGATCACGCCTGCCTGATGCAACGCATCAGGCGGACATGTTCAGATGGAATACTCATTGTCCATAGCAACTGGGATTCAGTCCCTCTATATATATGTATGTGTGTGTGAGAAACCCTTCAATTTTCAGCCTGGTAGATGATATGTCAATCATGACCAAAAAGAGATAAAAAAAAATGGTAAATAACAACAAAGCCTTGGGGGCAGATTTATGCAATGTTTTCAAAAATAGAGTCCAAAAATAGCAAAAGGAGAACTTTTTTAACATTCATACTAGCATTTGAAGGACCAAACTGAGGAATAGTAGAACACTGACCAATTGTTGACTAGATGCTCAACTCAAAGTGGGTATAACGACTTAAAGGACTAGGACGAGTCGCCTGACTAGCACCTAGCCCATTTGGACAATCAGTCAGATTTACTAGTGCCTATTTCGACAACTAAGTATTCAAATGATCAAAACAAACCATTAACAGAAAAAATGAGTCCACAATCCACATACCAACTGATTATGAATCTTCTGACTGCAGGTTGTAGATAATCCAGCAACAACAATCTTTGCATCAATAGAATCCTGGCAAAGAATATAAAAAGAAGTAAGAAAGTGGCTAGAAGCACATAGAGATAATATAACATTAGTTCTCATAGAAGTTGCAACAGATTATTTTGAGAATGGAGGAACATATGTTAGATTTCTAAGACTGTTAACAGATTTGATAGAAGTGTCTAATTGACAAGATTCTTTTCCATATTTAAACTCTTATGCCTGTGTCTACATGGGAAGAAAGGAAAAGGCAGGAGGGAAAACAAAAGGTATCTTACATGGCTATTAATACTGGCCTCAGCAGAACTATCATAAGCAATGAAACACGACCATCTGACTAACAACTACCCATTAAACAGCACAAATGCCTCTCCAGCCCATCATATTATTTGTCTTCCATTATCTGCATTACATGGTCTGTGGTTGTAACTTATAGGATTGCCATGAGGATTCAGGACTACAAGTACATCACTCTAACACAAAGCCCAGCTGGTACAAAAGCAACAGCTGAGCAAATTGCAAATAATCATCTTAATGTCATCAACCACTTCTTCTGGGTTACAAATTTAATTTCCATTTTATCCATGTTTTGTTGGAAGGTATGATTGGTTCTGCCACATGAAAATCATTCAGTTGACCTTGTTTATAGAGGACGAGGGAAGAGGGAACAAAAGGTCAGGTATTGCCCTTGATGTTCATTTCCCTGACAAAAGAACATGATACTTTCTTAACAAAGAAAATGAATTGGTTTTGTATCTTGTATGTGTGAGTGTGAATTAAATTAAGAAAGGCAGTTGATTTGATCCGATAACTGGCTTTAGAGAGCTGTAAATTTTTATCGCCAAGAAAGGAATATAGTTCAGAGCAGACATAGAAAAAGCACAAAATTCATTGCTAAAGTTCCACAACTTGTGATGAACATAAAAGCTACTAAGGCTTTTTTTTTACCAATTTGATATGAAGCTAGCTCATGAAGCATTTAATTGAGATATTAGGATTAATCTCTTTGCATTCTACTGGCATAATCACCTCAAACAATAAACAAACACTACACAAAATTTCTCATACTACACATTGCACCATTAAAATTAAATGGTTCAGATTTTTTAGAGATGTTTACCATCATCCTCATTCTAGCAGCTTGAAACTATATTGAGGTAGGATTTAATCTTTGCAACATACTGGCATAATCACTTTGAACAATGAACTATCAGAATAACACTTCTCACACTATATATTGTGACATATACGACATCCAATATTCACCTTAAATTCTGAAATCAATAATGACACAGCATGATAAGCTGGATCCTCAATACTCTCGACCACAAACAGAAATTCCACGGGGCCACCATAGAGAGAAGTCATCTGTATTCCAATATTTAATCCAACAATATTAGTCATCAAAGCTAACAGAAACAAAAGAAAGAACAAAGTCAACACTAGGTCCTAAACATGAAAAACCATGTAAAATAACTCATCTTAGTGAATTGGAGAAAGGAAGACAGCCCCTCTGCTAAAGACGTTCTAAAAACTAAAGTAAACCCAACACAAACAATGACAATAAAAGAGCAAAAAAGAACTGCACTTAAACCTTGGCCAATTTAGGGTTCAAGGTCACCAGCTGCAAAAAATTGCTTTTGCAACTGGAGTCCAAGAACTTTTCTGGGGTACATCAAGATAAGAAATTACGTGTTAGTTGTTACTATTAATTCCTGTCAGGCCAAGTCACACAGGTGCAGGGCGTAGATGTGGGACTTTAAAGAAACACCGGTGTGAATATATATATATATATATATATATATATATATAAAATAAATAAATTATCGGTTGCTGCACTGGAGCCACCCCCACACCTGCACCCACATTTGGTGAGAGCAAGTGACTTACCAATTAGATATATGATGCAGCACTACATTGAACAGAATACAGCTAGGTAATGGAAATCCAACCTGACTTCTCCAGTTTTGCAGATTGTGCTCTCCAAAACCTTTTAAAGGCATGACAACTGATACTCTTGGCAAGTTTATCTGGTTGTAGTGATCAAGATCATTTACATCATCACATAGAAATGCGAAGCTGTTTCCTCTCTTAATCTGAACCTTCATTTTTCTAATCTCTCTATTCCTGTAAAAGGATAAACATCAAGCACTGGAAAAGGTCATCTTTTTATTGTACTCGAGGCAATAAAAAATTAGTGTTTGAGCAATGGACCATAATACCATGGCAATATGTATGAATTATTGTCAGAAATGTCCTTATCACTTATCAGGATTTGACCAGGTAAGTTTACTCCTGGTATTAGACCGAAAGTTTGCTTTTCACGGAAAAACCTCAGGAATTCAAAAATCAAACATATAAAAAATAACAGAAAAAAAATATGAAAAATTGAGTTTTCCACTAATTTTCTTAAAAAACATTCATCAATGCCCAAATAGTTATTAATTTATTAAAATAAACATCAAAAGACTAAAACACCACAAAAATAAAAAGCATGAAAACAAGATATTTTCATTTTTCTGAATTTTTTCATAATATCACAAATTTTCCTTTCTTCTTTGTTTTTTTTTTAACTTTCCCATATTTTTGAGCTTTTCTTGAAAATCCAGCCATGTTTATGACAATGACATGAGATATTATGCACTAAAAGTTTCCAAAGAATTTGATTGTATTTATAATTTTGAAAAGATAATAAAACAAAGACTCTCTAGTTTAAAATGACAAGAGATCTTCAATAAGCAACTAGCCACAAAAAGCACTCAAAAAAGAAGAAACATAGATGTGGACCAATGGATTTATTTATGTACCATATTTTAATAGTCAAATCATCATAAAAGTGCTTATTAATGTTATCATAATCTCCCTAGACAGAAAATAACTCATCCATGTGCCCAGTCCAGAGAATTACAAGCATTGAATGGCAAAAGTCATGATAAAAGGTGAAAAGGTGTATATCAAGGTGACCCAATGTATATCATGGACATGACTAAGTCTGGAATCAGGTATGATTCTGCTCCTACATGGCACACAACTCAGTAATTCTATAAGAAAATGCACCTTATGTCAAATAAAATCCCAAATTGTGCAGAAAATCATACTCCAAGTACTCAATTAGAACTGTTTCTCAGGCCCAACCAATCCCCTTGAAAAATATAAAAGAAGGATTGACAGTGCAATATGACATTTCATTATAGACGTACTAAGGAAAGAACCATGCAAAAGGTCCTAATATTCTGCATTTTTCATGTGAAATCACAGATGCTAAATTCCTAATCTTCTGCATTGATCACGAAGTCACAGCCACAAAGACCCGAACCTGCATTTCTATGTACCATGATGTCCCAAGCACCTTAGAAGCTAATAAATGGCCCCTACAACAATATCTACCACATATGCTTATGTAAGAATAATTCTGTCCTCATTATTCAAAATAATAAGAAAGTCCCTCGAGTTCTTATGATAGGAAACTGTAAGCCATTAAACAAAAAAAAAAAATCTCTCCTTTGCATAGTATTTGCCCATTTGGAAGGGAAAAAGAACAGCAACAAGAAGATCAACAAAGAGTATCATAGGAACCGTTTATCTTTTCAGAGATTAACAAGATGATGTAAACAAAATGATACCCCAAACAATATATGTCACGTTTTCATGAAAACAATAGAGATGTCAATGCATGTAACCATAACCACAAATATGGTTCTCGGTTTCATATCGGCAAGGTTTTTCTAGGATATTAATTGAGCAAAGTTGTTTTTTTAGGGAAAAAACTTGGAGTTTTTTTGAAAAATAAAAAAATCAAAATGTTAGGTAAAAATACAAGAAATGAAAAACTAATAAGTATTTGTATATTGAATTTAGGAGGTCATCTTAAATACCTAAAACAAGAGGAAATAAAACAATGAAACAAAAGTTGAAAGAATAAAAACAGAAAATGAAATAAAAAAAATGAAAAAATCGATAAAATCACGTTAAAATCATGATAAATTCATTTTAGCATTTTTAATATATCGTGATATTTTCCCATCTTTATTTTCCTCTTTTTTTAACATTTTCTTTATTTTTTGTTAACATACTCAACAGCTAAAATACCTGACATGAGCAGCAAAGGCCCAGCCTAGAGCAAGCGTTAGGCAAATTATACACCCCTGCAGACACAAAGACATCATAAGAAAAACTATCGAAAGAGAAAACAAAGAAAGAAAAGGCAAGCAGAAAAATGTAATAATGTATACGCACTTTGAAGGGACAAAGCAGACAGCGCGGTCTTATGAAAATATGGCAGTGGCCATGCTCTAAATGAATAGGAATTGACACTATTGAATAGAAGGTGAAAGGAAATTTGGCTGTTACCGATGGATGCATATAACATGAGATGAAACTCTTGCTGTTATAGCATATCCAGAACTCAATAAACACCAACACAGGGAATGAAATGGATCATAATGCCTCATTAGAGTTCAACTTTGACATGATCAATGATGCTCAGCAATTAAAATGATGAAAAGATGATAATAAGCAAGTAAACAAGTTAAACAGACCATAATGCAATGTCATCACAGAAGCTAATCTGTTAGTATTCTTGAACAACCTTGTCCAACTGCCAAACCATGAAGAGACACAAGAAACCACTGGTTTGATCTCCAAATAAAATGACGTGATATTCAACAGAACCACTAGCAATTGAATCTAAAACCCATTCTATGATGCATAAGTCTCTTCAAGAGAGTCTAGTAAAATAATGCCTGCTCCAAGGTACAAGGGATCAAACGTAGACTTCAGGTGAATGGCAAGCAGTAGGTCGAACACTGCATAATCACAAGGAACTGTATATTGGATTGATCCAAGGACGTCTACTTCCCATCAGAATAATCTCTTTCAGCTCACAATGTGCCATGTGGCTGTGTAGAACCCGATCTTCAACATGAGCATGAAAAACCAGACCGGATATTGCAGTATCATGTGTCTCACCTGCTGTTTGAGGCTCATAACATTGGAAACTCTTATCACATCCAGTGAACCACACAGAGTTCAGTTTCTCTCCTGTACGGGGTCCTCCAACAACAGATCTTGAAATTTTTTCCCTCAGTGGCATTTCTTTGTGTAAGAAAATATAATGTTTTTTTTCTGTTTACCAATGACCACGTATTTGAATTCCGATTCCATGACATCACTATTACGGCCATTAGCAATGCCATTCATTTTATCAATTTTCCTAGCATCATCCTCACCAGCTGAGCAGGTACCAAATGGACATTGTCAGGAGCGATACTGGTCGCTCAATACCATTTTCATTCACAAGAATAAAGGTATAACTTAATCCTATACTGCTCCCTGGTTTATGAACGCTTTCAGATAAAATAGGACTTTTGTTATTCAAGAAAGTAATATCGTTTTCAACCAAGCACATTGCTGGGTCAAACCGGTGAACTTGTTGCAATCAGCACCTCTCGTCTATACCACGAGGAACAAAAATGGTCCGGCAAGCTTTCTCACAAAGACAGACTTCACTTCCGCTGTCATCGACCTCAGAGAAGTGGTCAACAAGGTCCATAGCCTCCTCTATTTTCTCAACGTTGAGAGTGACGTTTGAGGAAATCAATCTATCAAAGGCGTAGAGAAAAATCTCAACATAGGCGACTTTCAGACGAAAAAAACGAAATACCAATGAAATAATTCGACAAGTTCGAAATGAATTTAGACCCGAGCTTTTGAAAATTTCAACAACAAAGAGAACGCAAAAACAAAAGAACGGTATACGAAGAAGGCAAGCGAGTTCCTTTTCTGCACCCTGCGACAAAATTCAGTAACCAATCACACCAGACAACCAATACGAAGCATCCGAACCGAAATCGACAGTGAGGCAGGAGTGAAAATAGGAAACAAGAAATGCCCAACCTGAATCTGCACGAAGACCGCGAGAGGGCTGCACAGTGCATTGCTGGCCGCGATGAGGAACAAGTCGACCCGCCCCATCGTGACCATCCTGAAGCCCCGGCCGGAGATCCAAAACGGTAAGTACAAGAACTAGGCAGCGACTGCACAGGAACCAGGACAGCTCGAGACCTGGGCAGCACCTGTCACATCTCCATCCCTCACAACATGAGCAGAAGAGCCGGAAGACGAAATGCTAGATCTCGAGAAAGCACCCTAGTCAGCAAGATGACGACCCAGATAGCGAGAGCGCTGAACTGGAGTAAATCTAGGGACTCCAGAAAGAAGAAGAAAAAGAAGGGAAGAAGAGGAGAGAAAGGGGAGTTTTATTGGGTCCAGGCGGGGATTAGGGAAAGCAGAGCTGGAACAGGCTTGCAGCCACAAGCTGGGGGGGCCTGCAATGGGAGGGGCTTTCTCTGCTGAAAAATGCCAAAACAGGAAGGAGGAAAGTGAAGGAGAAGCAGGCGGAGGCGAGAGAGCGCAGTTGCTTGTCGTCCAACTGCTGGTCGTACGAAATTACGGTTCTGTCCCTTTCTGGATTTCGACTCTTTCGGATCTCCACGGGTCCGATACTGAACAGGAAGCACCTACGAAGATGTCTTTCTCCCAATGAGATTGGATACAACTGGCTTGAGTCTCCAACCAACTGGACAAGATGAGCAAGATTCATCACTCGGACGAGGTTTCAAGCCTTTTATTCTTTTTGCTTTTGAGGTCCTGAATTACATTAGAGTAGAACACAGCCGTTTACACGACCCCTGCCCCAGATATGGGAATTTCTATTCACATATACAATTGTGTATTTTCAAACTTGAGATAAAAATATATTACAAGAACAATTCTAATGATCTGATTTCAAACTTTAAACTGAAGATTAATTCAGCATTACTCAAAATCTGCATTTACTGAAAAATAAATGAGCAGAGTCCGCCGCTGGGAAAAGAAGAGATCAAAAAAATTGCTATTTAAGTAAACTAAATCTAACAAGACACACTGGATTACCATCTCCCGGGGTGATCTGGGAAGGATTTGGGACTCAGAAATATGGATTAGTGTTTTGTACTCGTACTGATAAAACTGAAAAGAAATGGCATGGACTTTTCTTTTTAAGGCAAGACTGGTTGTCAAGATTTTTATCTGTTTAAGGAGGAAGAATCCAAAAAAAAAAAAAAAATGGAGAGTCCATGAAGTGAATCCAATAAAGAAGGAAATCTAGGAAATTGGGAGAGAGACAGAGAAAGTTAGTTCCTTTGCAGAATGCTCGTTTCTTCTGCATCAATGCTGCAGACGATGGCTGCTCATCCAGTGCATATCTCCCCCTTTCGATGGTTACTGAAACTGATTGATTGGGCAGGATGGCATGCTACACCCATGTCTCAGTTTGATTTTTGAATGCTGCTTTCTTGATGGTATTGAATGGTGCTTTCTTTCTTTCTTGATGGTATTGAAAAGTATTGATTTTAGGCCCAGTGGTTCAAATTTTGAATGGTGCTTGGTGAGTGCCGCAGTTCTTTAGTCCTCTCTCTCTCTCTCTCTCTCTCTCTCTCTCTCTCTCTCTCCCTCTCTCTCTCCACATATAATATATATATATATATATATATATATAACATGGTCTCTCTTCGGTGCTGATGTGACTCCTTTTCTTTGCCATGCCTTTTTCTAATGAACATCTCTATTTTGCTTATCTCACTCTAGTTTAATCCCAAACAGCTCCTCATCGGGCCATCAATTCATGTGAAAAAGAACATAACTTGGTTACATATTCATAGCATTGAAAAAATAATATCTTAAATACAATCCCATTTGACATTTCACGTTATAAGTTTCTGATGATCATTTTGTAAAGAGAGCCGCCATTATCTCATGGGCAGACGCACATTTTCAAAAATAGTTTCCTTTTACTAACATATGTATACATTTAGTACTAATGCATTTGGATTTATCATGAAAGTTAGGATTCTTATGTAACCAAAAATGAATATAAAGCCAACGCTATGGCATGAGACTATAAATATCATATATAGTTTGCCAGTTGTTTGTTTGATATAACAATGTTCACATATGAACATTTCAATTTTCACAAAAGATCTCCAAAAATTCTTGGCAGTGAGTTTTTTTTTTTTTTCAGCCAATACATCTTAATCAACATGCCAGTTACTCACAACCACTTTCATACTATCAGCAAGAATAAGAAGAGAGCTGCAATCATTATCAAAGTTGATAGAGTCAACATTTAGAACAAATTGAGAAAGCATTCATTGAAAAACTCAAATTACAGATTAGAAACTTTATCATAAAAGATGTTCATGCATGTCTATAACTAATGTCACAAGTCTGGTGGTGACTTTTTTATGGAAATTCTAGGTTTCAACCTCCTAATGTGCCCTCAACATTTAAAACTACCATTAAGAGTAGTTAAATGCTCCCTTTACACTCCCTCTCTCTCTCTCTCTCTCTATAGGGTAGGCTACTCAATCCTTATAAATGGGGCACATGTTGTATCCTCCCATCATGTGCAACGCCAACTCCATAATTTGACATTTTCCCAATTTTGTCATTAATCATTTGTTGTTAATGGAGAAAGCGATTTCCATTTGACTGATTCTCTATTCATGTTAGGCATCTACACCTTTAAAATGAACCTTTTCATTTTATTCTTTCAACACTGCTGGTCAACTTAGAATAGATACATTGTCAACAAAAAAGTTGTTATGCTATGCTATGTCAGAGAGTCATTTCTTTTATGTTATATTATTTAAGTGAGTTATCTCTTTCCAAAGTGAATGTCATCTTCATCATATCAAAAAATGAAAATTGTCAACAAAATCTACCTCTAATTTGAAACTCTAATAGGTGAACTGTGGCTTACCTAGTGAAGAAGAGATACAGCTTGCTTGCTATCAACCACCATAGAATAAGAAAAATGCACGTATTTGACAGCCATATTATTATGGTGCAAAGGGAATGCAGGTGGGGGCGGCATGTGGGCAATTGCCCACATGGATCCCCAAAAATTGCTTACTTTTATATTAATATTTATTAGTATTTTTTTATTTACACATTGATATTCCTTAAAAATTTTAAATTTTATGCGTAGTGCCCTTAGCTTGAATTTTCTAGCTCTTCCCCTACTATGGTGAGAATCGTAACGGATGATTTTGGTAACCTTTCACACTACCAAGTTGAAGCGTAGGGGTTCAAATCTCTATTATTTTTTGAGAGAGTGAATGTTCAGTTTTCATTCTTATAATGCTAGAAACAAGTATGCATCATTTAACAAAAATATTGCATGCCAAAAAATCTATGTATGTCTATGTATCATGAAGTGGAACAAATAACTCATTTACAATGGCTAGCAAAATTTTTGGAATGCCCAACCCATTGGAGTTGAGACTTGACGTCATGCACCTAATATTTGTCTAAGCATGGCAGCATAGGTCTCATATGCCACATGAGGTTTGTACACAATCAAACATATATAGAATTCGGTCTTTGTTCCTCTGTCTTCCCTTTCACCTTTCTCCTTTTCCCCAACTTATATCTCTCTTATTCTCCTTCTTAATATCATAATTGGCAATCCCCGTGATTCGAACTCAGATCAACCAAAAGTTGGGTTATTGGTTAGCAAGTTGACTCAATTACTCAACTTGGGGGTTGAGGAAGATAAATTTTATAGTGCATTTTTGTTTCAGATAGATGAAGAAAGTAAGTCTGTCAAGACTTTATGATGTAAAGTGATTCTATGTTTATATATTTAGTAAAATTGATGGTTAGATGTCCAAACAAGACAATGACTTATTGCTTTCTTTTCATTAGCAAGCTGTACAGAGTGAATACGAATATAAGTTTACAACATGACAAAAAAACAGTTTAAAGCCATTACTTATTGGTATATCTTTTTGTTCACAAAATAATAAACTTTGCTTTTGTACCAACTCAAGACAAAAAAAAAGAACCTAATATGTGCGTGTGTGGCAGCTAGAGTTTCATGTCAGGGCTAGCATTCATATGTAAAATCAATCTAATAGGAGGCAAAAAAAAAACCATTTACATTGCATATATACCAAGGTTTTGCCAAGTTTGACATCCTTAACTCATATGTCACTCTACCACTAGCGTGAGTGATGTTCTAGTGCACAAGCATTGAAAATCCTCATCATGGTATAGGAAAAGTAGGACCTTGATGGTGATTTAAGAGTTTTTTTTCATTTTCTAATAATCGAAAAATGATTATGTGTGTGTGTGTGTTATTTTTTATTTTTACAACTTTAGTAGAAGATTAGTTGTTTGTAAAGTATCACAAAAAAGTAGATGATCCTTTATCTTCTGTAAGGTCCTTGAATAGTGGAACAAGGTACATTTGTATGATGATCTTTTACATTTTTATAGTTAGTATGCTTATAAAAATGAAGATTTTTTATCTTTATATGACACATGCTAAATAATTCCTTATATATATAATATATAAACAATATTGTCATGTGTTGGATAGTTGCTAGATGGCTTCGTTAAAAAGGACCATGGGTCATCATTGAAGCTACCATAGCTATTACCAATTTAATAATTATTTTTTAGCAACAATTTTTTAAATTTTAACCATCTGACAACATCCACACATGGCAACATTGAACTTATATATGTAGTTAAATTATAGTTGTTTGAAAATAAATCTATGATGTGCCTCCCATTGGAACTAATTATGTCCAATTAAACAATACGAGACCGAAGTGAAGTGTCATATATATAGTTAAGTTAAGAGTTGTTTGAAAATGAACCTCTGATGCATCTCCAAATTATAACTAATTATGTCATAATTAAACAATACTCATGGTAGGGCAGGGAAACTTTAATATTGTATTACACATGGGTATGCATTAATAACAAGATGTGTTTCAGAAAGAAATGAATATCATTCATTTACATCTGAGGTTAATGGCCAACTACATATAATGTTGAACATACTTATCTTGAATAATTCACAAAACGATTGTTGTATGTATATACAGACATTGTCCTTATGTGAATGCATGTTCCGTGAATGTGATTATCATTGTTATAACCTGATATGTTTTGTAAATGTTTGGGAATGATACTTGTTATTCAACCATATGTATTTTTATTTAATCTCCCACAAATCATTGAGTGTAATGTGACTTCTGTGGGCTTCAATAATATTTCTATTGGAGTCATATGAAGAATTTAAGGTATGCAGTGTCTATGCTATGAACTTATCATTCATATTTTGGCCAATTGTATTACTTTCACGGGAAAAACCATAACACTGACTTTGAGACTGCAACATTGGTAGAATTTTGGATAGGGCTGCACAACGAGTGGAGCAACTCGAGTTCAACTTGTTAAAGCTCGGCTCGAGCTCGAGTTTGAGTTTGAGATCAAGTTTGCTTTTTTTTTTTTTTGTTAGATGAGCCAAGCTTGAGTTGATGGTTCAGCTCGACTATTTCCTTTAGTCGAGTTCAAGTTCCTCTAAGTTTGGCTGGTTTAACTCACCTCAACTTGATAAAAAAAGAATGGGTGTTTACGATTGACTGGCAACAAGATACCAATCTTCTCTCTCTCACTCAAGGGTTTCACGAGCTAGTAAAGTTTGCATGCATTGTTATCGAGCATATAACCATTTCTTTGTCATTAACCATATTGGCACATGAAATTTTGTGCACCAATATAGCGCATATAACCAGCTTTACTCAGGAGTAGCTTTACTCAGGAGTGAGGGTCTCTCCCTTGCCTGTAAGCGAGGGTTTTCAAACCCTCATTTTAACCCTTGCTTGTAATCCTTGCTCGAGGGTTTAAGAAAGGGTTCTAATTCTTCTGGAACCCTCACTCCTTCACCCAAGGTTTCAATTCTCTATCCGTTATTGTTTTTTAGATTTTAGAAAAACAGATTGATTCATCTGCAACATGTGCCTTGCACTGCCTGCCTCCGCTGAAATTTCCTTTATAGAAATGTGGCCGCTACTACTTCGGCTGCCATTGACCCAAAGGAGTCAAGTTCGAGCTTCATCACTGTCGATCAAGTCAAGCTCATATGTGGCTCAAGCTTAGTAAAACAAGAGTTGAGTCGGGCCGAACTTGAGCTGGACTCGGCTCATGTACAGCCCTAGTTTTGGAGATGCTGAAGCCATGTAAGGCCAACGTAGTGCTAAGTCCAATAGTGGTGATTAAGAAAATTCTGGAGGCTGGTGATTAATCTATGAACTTGTAAATTTGCACATTTTTTTTATGTGAAACCTAAATGTGATGTACATTTGAGCTGTTTGTTATACTGTGAAAGATGAAATGACAAGACGAAAGCATCATTCACATTTCAGAGAAACGCCATCTTGACCAATATCAAGAGTTTCATGGCTTTCATTTAAATTCAGTGTCCTTTACATAATTGCTTTATTTGTTTATACAACTATATTTAGTTTTCGAATGAAATTGGCGCACAGAGAGTTTGAGAGAATCAGCTGCATCGAATCAGTAATGAAATAATCGGTAAATTATATCAATAGTATTAATGGTTCTTGAATGAAATCGTATAACATAAAGATTGAGAGAAGTTGAATCAGAATTTGAAACCATTTATAAAATCATATCAGAATTGAAAATATGCATATTTTATATAAAAAATATGGGGAGCAAAAGAAACCAAAAAATTTTAAAAATATGAAAAATAATCTTAATGTTTCAAAATTATGCCAAGTGTCATTTTGGACTCAATTAGCTGTTGTATTAAATCGAAAAGGGCCTGCTTGATTTTGAATTGGCCGCTTTTAACGATGTCACTGTTCAAACGCTCAACGTCATTCCACTCTCCCGAGTAATCCAACTAACAAAAGAATCCAATGTAAAATTTTTCAAAATCAAATATGAGAGTCGATAAATAGGAATATCAATATATGCGATTTGAATCTGGCTAAAATGTTTTGAAAAAAACAATTATAAAAAAAAAAATTAACATTCGACTAAGGAATCAAATCGGATTTGAATCTAAGAAATAACATCTGGTCAGATTTGGTATGTATAAATATTTGATTGGCTTCGGAGCCAGATCAAATTTAGTTTAATACTTTTACATTTTGAGAATCAGGCAGAATCAGTTAAAAATTCAAATTCAAATTCAAATCCAAATATGTATGTAAAAATCAGATTTGGATTTGCATATAACTTTTACTTATTGATATTCAAATCCGAATATATGAATATTAAAAAAAAAGATTAAGAGTATATTTAATTTTAATCCGATTTTTTAACATTTCTATTGATAAAATCTAAAACTCCCACGGATTTGCTTGAACTTAAAGCTTCAAGTATAAACTAGACCGAGGCGAGTATCAGACATTTTGCACGCCTTGCTGCTTTTCGAATCCACCCTTTAAATGGAATTCGTCGTTCACGTTTTCATGGTGAACTTTGTTCTTAATTTGTTCCACTCCATGGTAAAAAATTGAAAGAATTTTTGGGTCAATAAAATGGAATATATTTTGCTATAAATTCAATATTCTTGGAAATTTTCAAAAATTAAAGTAAAATTAAATATTTCTGATTTACTTTCGAATTCATATCCACGTTGAACTAACTAAAATTAGTATCGACTCAGGTTGCACATGGACCAGTGTCGTCAGATCCATGGACTTGCGCCGTTGTGGATTTGGATCCGAAAGAGGTGGAGGGGCGATTTCGACCTTTCGTTAGAAACAACGGTCGTCGAAAGGGTAATTACGTCTTTCTGGAGATGTATCCTAACGGGAGCACGCCTGTCGCCAACTGGCCATTTCGCCTGCACATGTCTGATGTTGAGAGATTCGAATATTCTTTAATGGCCGCTCTGCCTTCTAATAATTCACGAACGAGGCTTCGGCCTTCCTTTAAAAAAAATGAAAGAACGATGGAGGAAGAAAGAGCGAGAGGGGTAGGAAAGGACTGTTAGTTGGTATGATCTGAACTACCATCATACATTAGAATAAGAAAAACATGATATCTTAGCAAGTTTTATCATTATTTGAGTCGGATAGATTGAACTGTTTTGAGAAAATTAGATGTGTATCCGACTAAGAAATTGGATTGGGACCAGATTTAATCAAAATTTAGATTCCGTCATAAATGCTTTATAGGTTGAAAATCGGCTGGATTGGGTTTAAAATTTGGATTTGAATTCATACATAAGTGTAAAAATCGGATTTTAATAGTGAAATTGGATTTTGGATACAAATTCATATATGATTTTTTTTTATTTGTATTCCAACCTGAACATGTGAATATCCGAAAACTTGATATGATTAACAATATATCTAATTTGAATTTTGATCTACTAGCATCTTGAAAAATAGATACAGAATATGTGAAAATATAAAATTAAAAAAAAAATCTTCAAAATTTGATGTCTAAATTGAATTTCATAAGCCAAGAAAGTTACAACTGTTAACGTTTAAAAACCTTGTAAAGTCTAATTTACATATCGAATTCGCATGATCCAATATTTTTTAGTCTTACAAGTTTTTATATTCTGCATCCATTTATATAGCTGGATTTACAAAATATAGCACTCATAGTGGCAAGATCATACATGTATCGATACCTTTCAAACTTAGTATGTAACTACCAAAAGTTTGTTAAAGACAGAGAGAGATCAAGAGTTGTTGGCAAGGATTTGATAGAGAAACATGCTTATCTTATACTTTGATGCAACAAACTAAAGTGCGGATTATTTGGCTGTGCAAGTAGCTTTCTCGTTTCCTTGGACCAAAAAATATGAACCTTCACGTTTTCATGTAGATTCTTTGATGTAGTAGTTGGAGATACTTTGAAGAGGCCGAAGCCTTTCATCCTTTCTTTTACTTTCAAGGTATAAAGTTGTTTCAGAACCTAGGTGAAAAACATGACACTGATCAATTAAAGTGTCATGCATTCACTGTTTTGGGTGCTTTTTGGGGTGCTATCTCCATTGTGCTTTACTTTGCACATCAGTGGCCCCCATTTTGCAGAGAGTTCTGTTCCGAAAATTCAAAACGAAGAACTGATTGTTTAATTGTTCTCACCTCATCCATTGATTGAGGACAAGAAAACAATGAGTCGCGGGGGACACAAAAATGGTAGTCATTCCTCTAACCAAAGTTAGTAAATTATATCAAAACAAGTCTACAAAATAATATCAAAGATGTAAGAACCACATGGTTCGTTGGTTAGAGTACTTGAAGATATCCAATGATTTCCATTACTGCAGTATGCATGTGCAGAGTCGTAGGAGCTTAATTGTTGGAACTGATTTATTGAATGAAACTGTATGAGAAATGTTAAGCCATGTGACAGTCAAACATGTCTAATTAATGCAATTTGCTGACATAAAGGGAGATGTACTAAAGATTCTCTTTCATATGCTATATTCACATTCATTTGCGTCCTTTTCATTGAAAAACATCTTCTCAATGTATCTCTCTAAGGAAGATTGTTCTATTTCATCTTTCAACTTCTCTAGCCTTTCCTTTGGATATTTTTTCCCACTTTGCACTAGTTATCCACTATATCAGCATTTTGTTTTCATGGTCACGTTTTATCAATCCGGAACTTAATAGCCCAGGGACCGAACCAAGGGGGCGGTAGGGGCCTTGGGCCCCCATCCAAAAATTTTAAAATAAAAATAAAAATTTACGTGCAAATTTTTTAAATTTCATTTATCATATATAAGAATTTTGAAAAGTTATATTCAGCTCCTGTTAAAATTTTGTTGTTATTATTTGGTCTTCCTCATGAAAAAATCACAGGTATTCCTTAATGGTGGAAAGTGATGTCCCTCCAAAAAAGCTTTAGATGGTGACGAGGCGGGGTAAAAATAGTACTCATGAAGAAGGGGAAGGCAAAAGGAGAAGGAGATCAACCAAGAAGGCCTAAAAAAGGAGAAAAAATAAAAGACAGAATGAAAAAGTTAAAATAAAAAGAGAAAAATATTTAAAAGGTTTTATTTACTTTGTCTTGCCTGGGTAGCCCAACATAATTGCAAAGATGAATGCCTATAACCCAAGAATGCTTGAGGAGAAATATTTATATTTCCATGACCTGGGTACTCCTTTGTATCACTTAGAGGGCGTTTATTAGATAGTTTTAATTATTAAAAGAACTATTTAGTTTTAATTATCAAAAGAGCTATTAGGAGATCCAAGGTTCTAACAAATAGTGGATTTGAGATATAATACGTAAGTAAGGAAGCCATAACATGTGGATCTCAAATCGGATCGATAGAGGTCACGTTAAGACTTCGTGCCTTGATTGTAGATCTGCATTAGAAGTCATGGCAAGAAGCCAGACCCTTGCCATGGGGTGTATGTGTGTGTGTGTGTGAGAGAGAGAGAGAGAGAGAGAGACGCAACCTCTCTCTCTCTCTCTCACACACACACACATATATATATAGATATATATTAACTGTGTCAACTTTATAAGTGGCTGTTAATTCCTTTGAGGCTAGAGATTTTTAATAATGAGTTTTAAATATTTATTCATTTGAGTGACTAAAAACGAAATATTTGTTGTTAACAAGGCAGTCACCACAAAAGCATAGCTATGGTTTATGGTGCAACAACAATTCGTGGTACATTTAGTAATTATAATGCTTTCAGTTAATTTTTAACCATCTCACAACATTTATATATATATATATATATATATATATATATATATATATATATATATATATATATATATATATATATATATATAATTGATAGAAACTAAACCGTTAGGTCATGACCACCGAATGATGGTGGCAACCTCCCTCCCTCTTAAAAAATAATTTGCCCTAGCTGGCGTCCCCTCCCCTCCCAGCCAAAAAGAAAATTTTGGTGGGGAGGCAGTTGCCTTCCCCGATGCTGCCAGAGACGGCTTAATGGGGGCATCACTGATAAACACAATTTTAATGTTGATAAATTTGATGTTGATGAGGGTCCGTCAAATGAGACTACATCTTCTCTACCTTTCATAGGTGAATATATGAAATTCCAATGGAAACAACTCAACGAGGAAGAAATAATGAGTCGCACACATCATGGCAATTCAAGTGTTTGCTGATATCAAAACAGAAAGTGTGTTCCATGTAACTACTTCATATATCGTTATATGTAGGTTGCATTGTATTGTTTGAGTCAATTTTGCAAAATTGTTTTTCATTAGCATTAAATGACCTAATTAATTCTTTTTTGCAGGGTGTCATAGTTAAAACCCTTAACAAATATTATGTTGTGTTTGAAGATAGATCACAAGGCGTTTACGATATAGTTGGGAGCATCGTAGCTGCAAGTATATTGTTATAAATGTTCAGCCTATAAGGCTTTTCCTACTTTTGAATAAGTTGGGTATTGGGTGGGGTATCCGATATTTGACCCAACTCGGACCCGAAAAAAAGGCACCGGTCATGTACCCGATATTTGACCCAACCCGAACCCCCAAAAAAGGCACCGGCCCGACCTGATAACTTATCGGGCCAGCCCAAGTGAGCCCAACTAAGCACTGTTCGGCCGATAAGATTTTTTAAATATTAATTTTTATATATAATTATAATATTTTATTACGATTAATTATATATATATATATATATATATATATATATATATATATATTAATTGCCTGGGCTCATGTTTCATGTTTCGGGTGTCCGACAGCCCGATGCACAGGCCTACTTTTGAAGCAACATACACACTTTCAAGGAGAAGAACAATAAAAAGTTTCCGACCAAAAATTGTCCAAACCGTGCAACTAATCCAGCGTAAAACAAAGTCTGACTTTGATGATCAGTCACATTGAGCTTTAAGAACCAGAAATTCACTTCTGAATTTACAGAAAATCTGTATGGCACTTGACGAGATTCAAGCATGACCAGAAAGAAAGAAATATTGGGCACAACCATTATATATGCAAAACAGATTGACATATCAACATAATGTTAAAAAAAAAAGGAAAGATAGAAAACATGCATGAAAGGCAAGGCATGGAGAATAGAATCCAAAGTCAAACAGAGATAATAACAAGAAATATAAAATCAAATGATATATATGGTTTATAGGTAACCAAATGCACCATATATAAGTCACCATAGTTACAGAGTTCCAGTCCAAAAAAAATCAGACTGTAACCCAATTCTCACAAAAAGAAGTCTAGTGAGTAAGTTGTGCATATAGACCGAGTATAAGATGACAAAAATAGCAGGCATACAACCACATAACCATAAACACAGTTTGGACAATTTTGCTTCGGAAACTTTTTATTGTTCTTCCTCTCATTTTTCTTCTTGTTCAAGATTTTAATGTGCGTCTGTTGCTTCAAAAGTAGGTCTGGGCATCGGACTGGCGTGACAGACACCCGAAACACAAGGCCCGGCCGATTAAAATTATATATATATATATATATATATATATTAATATAAAATAATATATAAATATAATTAAACATGATAAAATATTATGATTATATACAAAAATCAATAAAATTTAATATTTAAAAAAATCTGAAACCGAAATCCCTGACATTAAAATCCAGCTGAATCACACACAACCGCTTTTTGGAATAGGGATGCAAATTCATGTTCACCTGATTCCAGGGTTAAAAACTTAATCACGATATCAAAATCCTAGGACATTAATCTTGGTGCCGTCAAACACTAAGTAGGAATAGCTAATGCTAAACTTTTTTTTTTTTTCTGCCCATTGCATTTTCATATATCTAGAATCATGAAATTTTAAAATCATAATGGTCAATTTTAAGAAATTGGAATTATTAAACAAACAAGGTATTTTGTTCCGGGAATTAGGAAACTGGAACTTGAAATTTTGATTTCATTCCAGTTTAAAAAGGAATTATGATTCAGGAGTTTTCATCGTTGAATAAAAATTCCAAACCATCAAATGCCCTCATGAGCTCGTAATGTGTTTCCTTACTTCCGTTCGAATTCAAATGTGAAATTAACATGCCTAGAATAAAAGTTGTCGGTCATCATACACGATGCAGTATTTAGAATTCAGACATTTTGTTCCCCCAACAATAGCTTGGCATTAAATACCAGACATTCAAACGTGGCTAAGTAGCATGCAAACATGGATAATAAAAAATATTGGAGGTTACATGAATTAAATACATTTAAAAATGACAAAACTATCATACAACAAATCTAGCTCATTTGCAAAACCTGCTCGCAGATTACTGCCAATCTTCTTTGGAAAGGGAAGCCAATGCTCTTAGTCAGGAGCTGAAGATAAAGTCTCAAGAAAATGTGAATTAACAAAAAAGTCTGTAACTCTAAACATCCATTTCGCCTTGGAAAAATTATGCTGCATGAAAAAGACTTGCCAATTATTTGATTTATGAAGCATCCACGCCTCCTTCTGTTCCTTGTTCGATTTGGGTGAGTTGTATTTAGGCGAGACAAAGACATATAGTAAAAGCGAACCAAAAAAATTATTGTAAAAAACTGAGCAGAGGTTGCTTTCTAGAAAATCATGTAGGTAAACTTCTCTTTCTAAACTTCAATCTCTTTCATGCTCTAAACAAAAGAATGAAATCCCTAGTGCTTATATGAATAGAAAACCTCATTGTGAACATGGTCAAATACACACAATATTTGCATTTATTAAGTAGCATTTGATAGCTCAGGATCATACATTCAGAACTGGCTTAAGATCCCCGGATAGACGACTTCTCAATGGTGTGTGTGTGTGTCTCTCTCTCTTTTGGGCCTCTACCACCATGGTAGTCAATGCTCTGTTCTGCTTTTCTTCTTCTTCTGTTTTTTTTTTATTTCTCTCTCCCTCTCTCTCTCTTTTGCATTCTACGGGTTGAGGGTTTCAGGTTTGAAACCTCGATGGTCTAAAACTAGGGATGTAGAACGAGCGAAATGAGCTTGAGCTCCGCTAGCGTGAACTCGATTCGAGTCACATGTAGCTCTCCTAAGATTGACTTGAACTTGACTCGAGCTTTATGAGGTGAGGTCGAGCTAGACTCCCTTAACCGAGCCTGCGAGTCGAGCTCAAGCTCGACACTTATGCTTGTGTCCCTTAATATAGATTTTATGCTTCAAGCTTTCACATTCTTATTTAAGCCATTTTAAGTTTTTGAAATTACAAAAAATAAGTATTAGTGTTAAACAAGTCTAATTGAGTTAAGTTTATTTGACTCGAAGCAAACTCGAGTTATAAGTTAAGCTCGAACTTGACTTGTTTAACTTATGAGTCAGACTTGAGTCGAGTTTAACCAAACGAGTTTGAGTTGGCTCGACTCATTGAAAGTTCCTACCAAGAACACTCTATCTATGGTGTCGGTATTTTATGAAATGTATGAGTTTTTGGAGCTAATACATCAACTAAAACCCCTTCTTTAAACTAAAACACTCGTTTTCCCAAATTGTAAAAATCAACTTCAAATCAAAAGTTAGACGTTTGAAAACAAGGTTCCAAAGCTGTCCTGTTTTTTTTTCTTAAAAACATGGTCGTTAGGAAAATAGAGTTTGGTGAAATCAGATTTTGACCCAATTATTCAACTCCAAAATCTATGAAATTTGGTCAATAAACATACCACACATCAGAGACCACAAAAGGAAATTGAATTTTAAAAAAACTTAAAAAAATATAAAGAGATATCCAGAGTGTAGCTTTATTTTTCTTCACAAAAAAGATTTCAAAACTTCAAAACCAATTGTTAGAAAACCTAATAAGCAAAATTCTTATCTGTTGCTAAATGTGTGCAACCAATTCTAACAAGTGATATGCACGCATCATGCTGGCTGGTGCGCATCTGGTGCTTGAAGCGTTCGCGAACGCTTCGTGCACTTTTTTCTTCTTTTTTAAAAGGTTGTTAAAATCATCTCCCATTTTTTATTTCTTAAAAAAAATTCCACATTTGTTTTTTCCGACGAGACCCCGTTAACAAAAAAGGGTTTTTTTTCGGAAAACCAAAAACCCCTGCCCCTCTGAAGGCTTCACTGATGACTCTCCGACCGTTCAACGGCTACGCCAGCACCCTTCTGAGCCTCCTCCAGTTTGAGACCACGCCGGCGGCTTTCTAAGCGCTCTCCGGACCGCGAAGAACCTGGTCGAAGAGGTGACTTTCTCTCTCTCTCTCTCTCTCGGTTGAAGGCTGCCGGTCGGAAATCAGTCCGGTCGGCTGCCTTTGCCTCTCTCACCGATCGGCAGTCTTTCCGTTACGCTAGTAAGTTTTTTAAAAGGTCCGTTTAGAAAATTTTTAAAACTAAGGTGTGCTTTTGAATAAACGTGGGTCGATTTTGTAATGTTCAAAGGGGAGGGTTTTATCGTGCCGCCCTTCTCCTTTTAAAGAAAACAGACAAGAGTTTGAGAAAGCGAGAAGGGGAGAGGTGAAGAAAGAAACAGGGAGAACGAGGGGAGAAGAGACGAGGAGTGAGAGATAGAGGAGAAGAGGGACGGTAGTGGAGGTAAGTCATCCAAATTTATTTTTCTTCTTCAATTTATAAATTTCCCTTCTAGATTAGATGAATCTCTGCCTTGTTAATTTATTCTAGAGAATTCTGGTCTTTATCAGTCTTAGCATGAGATTCTTGATAGAAATGATATTTTAAATTGTTTATAGAGGGCTGAATGGATCATACGGTTTGAATATCTGGGGGATTTTTTCTTAATTTGGTAAGAGTTTGCGTGGACAGGGAAAAAATGAATGAACTGAGCTTAGAGGGATCAATTGTCTGTACAGTTAAGGGGAAACATCCTTCTTGGGCTAGCAAGTGTGCTTTATTGCATACGGTCAGCCTTTGGAGGGCTTTAGTAGTCATGTACAGATTGGCGATTTTTGAGGATTCGTCTGACATTCAGATGCTTATTATTATAGAAGTGAGAAGTTGAACTAGATGAGCATGAAGGGTTCGTTGCGGTGAGGCAGCTGAACACGTTAGGGGAATGGGAAAACATCGTTGAAGTAATGACTGATCATGTTACTTAATTTTCATTAGTGTTTACTTAATTTTCATTAGGTGGGCTGGTTCGGAAACCGCACCAAGGACGTGCCTGGAGGAAGTATTAAATAGTATCTTCTTCTTTGGTGAACAGATTTTTAGTATAATTTTTTTTTAAAGCATATTTTCTTGTTTGTTTAGACTGTTGAAGCATTGATGGTTAGTCTCAACATGCATTAGATTGTTAGCGTAGCTGAATTTTGTTTACGAGTTATTTAGTTATTTGTTGTATGGATCATGAAATAGATAAATAAAATAGTTGGGACATGATTGACTTCTTGCTTAACTGTGATTTGTTAAGTTATATGCTAAACAGATTTAAATTTAGATGTTCATAGCTATTTGGAGTTGTTTAAATCATATTTCATGATTATTTCATTATATCAATTATCATGTATGATTGAGCTGTTTGACGAAAGAATTAAATTATGTCTACAAGCAGGGTTGGAATACATCAGACTATGTCATACTACAGAGATTGACTTGTTAAGAAATCAGATATTTGAGAATTGAGTTAGAACTCAGTGAACAGAGGCTGTTATATTTGAAGGCAAGCGGTTATAATGAGAAGACAAATTATTAGAATGCTAATAAAACTTTTCAGCAAGTCTCTATGGTGACTGTAAGGGCTGCATGAGGGAGGTTACCACTAATATCCCGCAAGGGGCATGGCCCGCGGGAGGCGATGAATGAGTCTTTTTTCAACTCTCCAAAAGTAGCGCGATGAGTGAGTTTTTTTCAACTCTCCAGAAGTTTGAAAATGTCCTAAACAGCCTTTCTGAAAAACTTACTGGCGTAACACTTTCGCTCTGCCTCTTTTTGCTGCAATCCTGCAACAAGAGCCATCTGCTGGCAGCCGTTAGAGGGATCTTTTTCGTTTTTTTTTTCCTACTTTTTTATCAATTTTATACTCGGCCTGAATCCCTTTACCCGTTGCGGCCGGCCCCTTCCCCGGTGAGTGAAAGGACGGACTCCCTCGCCTCAGCACACCCTGGTTGTCGATTCTCTTTGGACTGCATCAGACCCATCTTGAGTCCCATTGCTGTATGCCACCACGTCAGCCGCAACTGACCACTCACTGGGGGGAAGGTCAATCTCCGCTGCCTTGATGTCGACGCCTTATTCTCATGGTTAGGCCCCTCTCAATGAGGTTGCTTTGATCACTTCATGTCGACCCTAGTTCACAAACACTAGTATATCAGGTTTATTGATTGATAGGGTTAGTCATTTTTGCTATCTTTTCAGATTGTGGTATGCCAGTTTACGTATTTCATTGTCATTTTCTACTTGGATTTCTAGTGTAGTATTAATTTTTCTTTTGTTTGATTGCGATTCTCATTTTTATATCAAATTTTTCTTGTATTTGACAGAGGTTGCTTTCTCATTGTGGGTTTAATTTTGCTCTTGTTGTGACATTTTTATTTTCATCATCGTGTGCCCTTGCTTGTCTAGGTAGCCGGCTTTAATTTCTGTGAATAATCTGTGATCATGCATTGCTCTTAATGTCCTAAATCATGGATTTTCGTCATAAGTGTTGAAGTTCTTAATGACATAAATACTAAAGCCAGTGTAACTATGTTCCACCTTCATTTTGATCTTCTTTCACCATTTCACTCCACTGCTTCTCCTTTAAGAACGAAAGTAACTTCTGAATCTAGGTAAACATCAAATCCTTGTCTACTATGCTAGAAAGAGTTGTTTATGTTCATCATGCAGGAAGCTTATTGCTAGATCTTCAAGCGGTGAGCAACTATGGACAATAAATTCTTAGATTGTAAAATTCATATTATAAGAAAATCCTGCAGTTCACCCAGGTGGATGCAATTAAGAACCCATAACAAAAATCAAGTGTACTCAGTGAGTCAGTGACTCGACGATGAGCATTCACTTGCTCACCCCCGCATGGCTCTACGCGGTTGTGGAACGCAGCATATGCATTATCCGTTTCCTGATACTGCACAAACTATAGAAAAAGTACTCGTCGGAGAAAGGCTACTCAGAATCTGGGAGATTGATGGGTAGGTCAATACTATTATCATTCATTGCAGCTTACTGCTTAACTTCATCCGCATTATTCACCAATAGTTCCTTGTTGTCTGAGAAGGCATGTTAGTGTGAACTGTGAAGATCATGCTCAACTCTTTAGGAAGTCGGGCCAGATTGTTGCCGATCGACTACGTATGGCCGGCCAAGCCAGTAAAAGGATATATTGCTTGATCAGTTTATGCATTGCTCGGAAAGCATGTGGGATCCAATCGAACGCTAAGTCAAGCAGAAAGCAATGCATATGGAATGTGTAGCGACGAAGCGTATAAATGCATCATGGTCATCCGTCCCTCTGAAAGTGCAAGTCCGTTGTTGGAGAATCAAATGAGTTCCCCACGCGTAACATTTGGATGCGCAAGGAGGTGCGCGTGGGTTAGAAGCAATTCTCCCAGTGGACGCATATGCTGCGTTCCACAACCGCGTAACATTTGGATGCGCAAGGGGGTGTGCGTGGGTTAGAAGCAATTCTCTCAGTGGACGCATATGCTGCGTTCCACAACCGCGTAGAGCCATGCGGGGGTGACCTTTGCATGCACTGTACAATTGTACATAATAAGCTCTTCTCTCATATACCTTAAGTGAAAGACCTATATCATATTGTTTATGTTGCCTTGGTTCAACTTGCTAAAAAAAATACAATGTTGTTGCAAAATTTTGCATTGTGCAATTGTACATAATGACTTTTCTCCTGTGCCCTTCCTTCTAAAACCCTACCACCATTGTACCAGCTAGCTAAGTGATGACCACTTAGAAATAGAAGAGCTGCATCAAATATGATCTGAACTAAACTAAAAATGGCTATAAACCTAATGACTAAGACCAGAAGAGCCTTATAGCTCTATGCATGAACCAAGATAGAGATTAAGCAATGGTTATCACTAAAAAAATCATGCAACAAACACTGAAACAAAAACTAGCAACTAAGAAAACTATGCAACCATGAAGAAGAAGATCCAATGTGCCCACTAGATAGGCAGAGTTATGTAAATGGCATCCTACACAAACTAGCAATATGTAATCCTACACAAACTAGCAAATATGTACTTACTAAATTGGCCTACAACTCACAAAAAGATGCAATAAACCACTTACCTAGCGTGCTGGAATTTTAAAGATACTGTTGCTAAATTATTTTTTAAACTATGCTAAAAATGATTATAAAACCTATAGACTAAAACTAGAAGATGTTGTTGCTAAATTTTCTTACTCAGCAAGCTAAGTAGTGGCTTATTGCATGCTCGAATTTTAAAAATACTTGTGCTACTATAAAGTATAAATTAAACAATTAATAAAATAAGAAACCATGATAAGAAGAAAGGCGAAATGGCATTACATGGCTAGTGGGCCACCAGGAAAATATACATGTAGATTATTTTTTCACCTAAACAGAGACAGATATCCTGTACACTATAGCACGTTTGGTATCAACAATGTTTTTGGAGTGCTGTTTTCTCAAAAACGTGTGACACACACCTAACGCTGGACAGAAGACCACAAGGAATTCAGTGTTCTCATGTCCTCCTAGAATGCACTTTTATGTCTCATTTGGAACTACCCCACCCGTGGAACACATTGTAGTGTTTTTGTTGTTTGAAATTCTTGTTTTTTCTCCTCCATCTTGCCATTAGCTCATAGTCCGGGTCTCTCTTTCTAGAGCTTGCAGGTAACCATCATGCCGTCTCTCTCATATTGCGGTTCTCCTGTTGTGGAGAGCAACTTTCCCCTTCTGCCCTTCTTCTTCTTCTTTTATTGTTCGTCTTTTTTTGCCAACAGGGGTTGCTCTATTTGAGATTGCCGTTCGGGTCCACCTCGACTTCTGCTGTTTTCTGTTCATCTTCTCTCTTTTGCCTTTTGCACGGACACTTGCAGGTACACATAGCCTTCTTCTACATTCTTCAATCATGGCACGAGGTTCGGGTTGCTGGAAAAATATTTGTGCCTTCCCTTTAGATTGTTTCGAGGCACCATCAAATGTCTGCCATAATGTTCCAGAAGGCAAATGCTACAAGGATAACATTGCAAATGCTTTGGCTTTGTTGTCATTATCCTCTGCACTCTGTAGTCATCCTGTCTAGTTCTTTCTTGGTTGTGACATAGACTCTAAATGTTCTCTAACAAAAATTGTATTGACAAGTATATTATTGAAACTGCTCTCTTTGTTCTAGATATTGCACCGAAATTACTAATTATACTGTTTTTTTCTACTAAATGCATCACAGAAAACAGACCATTGAGGAAAAAATAGACATCCAGTAAAGGGCTTTTCTTTTTTACTATAAAAAACCCAACCTACAATATCTTTTGTTATTCTTTGTGCGGAACAATTTTCATGGACACCTCACAAGAGCTTATATTCCCAGCTCTATCAATCCCCTCGAAGATAGTGCTACAAAATACAACACAAGGGAATTGAATCAATTAGATTCTGTTGGTGGTTTGACAATTGAGGAACACATAATTCTGCCTATCGTTGATGATGTGACAATCATAGAAATGAGAGAAAATCATCCCAATTGAAGATGCAAATGCTTATATTTCAAATGAAGATATACTAGTAGCTTATGAAAATCTGGATGAGTAGTCCAAGGATTTCAGAGGATGTCCAAACAAGCATGTTGACATTTCTAGTTGGTGTTTTCTCTTGTTGAAAGAGAATGTAAGGTAGATCAATGGTCCTCAGATTTTCAGTACTAAGAAGCTTCTTGAGTTATTGGGATAAAATCAGAACCATTAAGATGAACCATGGTTCAATGAAAAAGTTACTGAGATGGCAGTATGCATCATTGACAATGACAAACAATCTTACTATTAGTTATTAATATTTATATAGTGGACCCTCTTTTTGTAAATAGTTTAGGGTAGTCGAATTTAAGTGTTATTTTTATAGGTCTTCCTTTATTATTTCTAATTAATGTGTGGACTTATTATGTAAAGTTCCTGATCGTTCCCTTATCCTAACATAGGACTAGGGCTATTGAAGAAGATTTTCATGCTCTCTCAAAATCTATCGCGACATGCTATCAGAGCGACGGATAACTCTCAAACCTGATAATCTTGGAAAAGATATGCAGAACTTTGTTACTGCCATGTCTCCAGTGCCTATTCCATTAAATGATCAGCAATGTCTTCTTGATCCCAAGTGACACCAGGCCATGCAAGAAGAAATGGATACATTGCTTTCTCGAGGGACTTGGGATTTAATTGATCTTCCTTCTGGAATGACATCGTGGGCTCTAAGTGGGTGTTCTCAATCCAATGGCAATTTGATGGGTCAATAGAATGGTACACGCAGGTCTATGGGGTCTCCTTCTTTGAGACCTCTTTTGCTGCCAAAGTAGGTACTATTCAGCTTGTTATTTCGGTGGCAGTTCATTATGGTTGGAGCATGTCTCAGATTGACGACTGACGTTAAAAATACATTTCTTTATGGAGACCTATATGAGACAATGTATATGAAGCAGCCACTAGGCTTCATGACAGGGGGAGTGTGGAAAAGTCTGAAGATTAAAGCAAGATATATATGGTTTAAAATAGAGTCCATAAGCCTGGTTCGATAAATTATTTTTCATTATGTCTGGATACAGGTTCTAAAGATCTCCCTCAGACCATTGACTATTCTTGAAGAAGAGTTTTAAAGGGATTGATATTATGGTGGTTTATGTGGACAACATTATTCTGACAGGTGACGATGAACAAAAAATTTTGAACACAAAGGTTTATCAACAAAAACATTTTGTAACTAAAGATCTTGGACCTTGTAGAAACACGAACCACAAGGAGAGAGCAGAGAAAGCACACACAATATATGTGGAAAACCTCAGAAAGAGGTGAAAAACCACGGGAAAGCTCTGACCTAGGGGCAAACCGCAACCCTAGGAGAGAGAAAATTATTTTCACTTAACCCAACAATTACATGTAAGTGAAGAATATATAGGAGGAAGAGAAAGAGTGCTGCCTAGGGTACCGAGCCTGCCTCGGTATCCGTGCCCCATAGGACCGGGTCCAGATATGGATCCGGTTCCCCATTACAATATATTCTAACACTCCCCCTCAAGCTTGGCATACATATCAAACATGCCAAGCTTGCTAATATTTTTCTCAAATTGAGATGTACATAAAGACTTAGTTAAGACATCCGCAACTTGATCTTCAGACTTCATATAGGGCAGAATCAACTCCTTTGAATCTATGCGTTCCCGTATGAAGTGGCGATCGATCTCCACATGTTTGGTCTTATCATGCATGACCGGATTATTTGCCAAGTTAATAGCAGACTTGTTGTCACAATACATCCTCATCTTCTCTTCCATTTTAACCCCAATATCTGCTAAAAGAATTTTGAGCCATAACATCTCTGTAACCCCCATAGCAACCGCCCTGTATTCAGCCTCAGCACTGGACCTGGAACAAACTTCTTGTCGTTTACTTCTCCAGACCACAAGGTTACCTCCAAGAAAGATGCAGTATCCTGTGGTAGACCTCCTAGTATCTGTGCATCCTGCCCAGTCGGCGTCAGAGTATCCTTCAATGCCTAGTCGATCTTGTCGAGTGTAGAGCAGTCCTTTCCCTGGGTCATTCTTTAAGTATCCCAATACTCTTTCAGCACTTTTCCAATGACAATCAGTAGGGGCATGCATAAACTGACTTAACACACCCACAGCATACGTAATATCTGGGCGAGTAAGAGTGAGATAAATAAGTTTACCAACCAGCCGTTGATACCTCCCTTTTCCTTCCTCATCCAAGATAGTCCCAGATTTGATACTTATCCTTGTGCCAGACTTCATTGGGGTAAGAAAGGGCCTGCATCCCAGTTTACCTGTCTCTTTCAGAAGATCCAAAGTGTATTTTCTTTGGCTCATAACAAGCCCAGTCTCAGATCGCGCGATCTCAATTCCCAAGAAATACCTTAGTTTACCCAGATCTTTGAGATCGAATTCTGCAGCTAACGTTTCTTTCATCTTCCTTTTTTCCCTTTCGTCGTCACCTGTGACAATCATATCATCAACATATACAAGTAGAAGGCTCACCAGACCATTTCTCTGCTTGATGAAGAGGGTGTGATCACCATTTCCCTGTTTATACCCATTAGTCTTCATAACAACCCTTAGTCTTTCAAACCAAGCTCTAGGAGACTGCTTAAGACCATACAAAGCTTTCTTGAGATAGCAACACTTCCCGTTTCGAGCATATCCAGGCGGCATGCTCATATAGACTTCTTCTTCAAGGTGACCATTCAAGAAGGCGTTCTTGACATCCAGTTGGTCCATGCTCCACTTCTTTTGCACTGCAAGAGCTAAGATGACCCTTACGGTCTTCAGTTTCGCCACGGGAGCAAACGTCTCAAGATAGTCAATCCCATATTTCTGGCTAAACCCTTTAGCAACAAGACGAGCTTTATAGCGTTCTACAGTGCCATCAGGTTTGTACTTCACATTAAACACCCACTTGGAACCAACTAAGTGAGTTCCCTTGGGGATATCAACAACCTCCCACGTATTGTTCTTTTCCAGGGCGTCCATCTCCTCTGTTATAGCCTGTAGCCATTTAGGATCCTTCCTGGCATCTTCCACTGACCTGGGAATAACAGCCATAGATAAAGAGGTAACAAAGCACTTGTAGTCTTTACTGAGTTTTGCATATGAAACAAATCTCTGAATAGGATGAGAAGTACATGACCTGGTGCCCTTGCGCAGGGCTATGGGAAGTTCTTCATTCATTGGACTTGGATCATCCGGGGAGGTCACAAGATTGGGATTGGTAACATCAACGTCTTCCATCACATCCTTCTTCTTTCTGCTGTAAACCTGACCAGATAGGTGACCTCGAGACTGTTCTTCCACAGGGCCCCCCTCCATCTGACTGTCTCTGTCCTTACTGACGTCTTCCACACTTGGAGAACTAATCGTATAATCCAAGAAATCCATGAACTGAATCAACTGATGCGAAGAATACTCTTCCCTTCTGTCACCTAGACACTCCCCCTGAAGAGGATTCGCAGGAAAGTATGCCTCATGTTCATGAAAAGTAACATCCCTGGAGACATATACTCTGGAAGTGCTAGGGTCAACACACTTGTATCCCTTCTGAGTGGAGGAATACTCCAAAAAGACCGCTTTGATGGACCGAGGATCAAGTTTCTTGAGAGTGAGACTATGGTCATGGACAAAGCAAACACACCCAAACACCCGAGGGGTCAAAGGCCAGAGATTCTGAGTAGGCCACAAAACAGAATAAGGGGAATGACCATTCAACACACGAGTAGGCATACGGTTAATGAGATGAGCACTAGTGAGAAGTGCATCACCCCAGTACCGCTTAGGGACATGACGTTGAAACATAATGGCCCGGGTGACATTTAACAAATGACGGTTCTTCCTTTCAGCCACGCCATTTTGAGGAGGTGTGTAGCTACAAGATGTTTCATGTATAATACCCTTGCTTCGCAGGAAGTCATCAAGGGATTGGGAGACATACTCTCGAGCATTGTCAGTACGAAGGGTCTGAACAAGGGTCTGGAATTGAGTTTCAACAAATGCCACAAAGTTTTTGACAATGTCGGGAACTTCACTACGTTCTTTCAACAAATACACGAACGTACACCGGGAGTAGTCATCAATAAGAGTCATGAAATAGTGAAAGCCACGACAAGTGGGTACTTCCGAAGGACCCCAAACATCAGAGTGAACCAAAGCAAAAGGACGGTTGGCTTTATTGAATGAAATAGGGTACGAGGCCCTAACATGCTTAGACAACTGACACACTTCACATGCGAAGGTGTCCAAAGAAACATAATGAAACATCATAGGAAACAACTTTTTAAGCAACTGGAATGGAAGATGACCAAGTCTCTCGTGCCAATGCATAATGACGGATCTGTCCTCTACGCCAGGCAACTGTCCACTGATGGCTGAAATCAAAGCAAAAGCAACTTGTACGGGCAGTCTGTAGAGACCATCAATAACCGAACCAATCCCAATCTTCTGCCCCGTCCCCAAGTCCTGCAGGAAACAACAATCAGCAGAGAAAATTAGATTACAGTTTAGCTCTTTGGTAATACTGCTGACAGATAACAAATTTACGGGAATACTGGGAACATGCAGGGCATTATGAAGACAATATTTGTTCAGTAATGATAAACTCCCTTTTCCAGCTACAGAGATAGAAGAACCATCAGCCATAGACACACGCTGCTGCCCAGAGGTCAACTTGTACTCTTGAAACATCGTAGAGTCCCCTGTCATATGATGAGTAGCCCCACTGTCAACAATCCAATCACCGAGAGAGGAATTACCTTGATCACTAGTAGCAACCAGGGCCTGGGCTAACTTAGCCCCCTCAGAAGTAGAAGCATCATCCTGGGTAGACAAACGACTAATGTATGCTTGCAACTCTCTGAGTTGATCTGAGGAGAGCTTGGATTTGGCAACATTGGACGACCCCGGACTAGGCTCGGGCACAGAAGGAGCACGGCGATGAGGAGGAGGACGACCTCGGACGAGACGCTTCTCAGGATGAAGATCCCAACAAAAATCAACAGAATGACCCGCTTTGTTGCAATGGCTGCATCGTCGAGTAGGACGCTGCCCTTTTCCTGAAGTATGGCTCACAAAGGCTGCTGGAGAACTCCCCTGATGGGAGTCAATATGCATAATCTGGCGCCGTTGCTCCTCAGACTCAATACGAGCATACACCTCTTCGATTCCAGGAATCTCATCACAGTTAAGAATCTGGCTCCGAATGGTTTCAAACTCATCACGCAGGCCTCCAAGGAAGATAAAGGTGCGGTCCATCCATTCCTTTTCCCAATACAGGGCATGATCAACACCACATTTCCAGTCATCATTCACATGATAATCCAGTTCCTCCCATTTGGTCTTCAGGGCGGCATAGAAGGAGGCAACAGATAAATCACCCTGTTTAAGAGCATATATGCTACGTTTGATTTGATATGCACGTAAAACACGCTTTTTACGACCATACATACGTGCAAGAACAGTCCACATATCATACGCAGTCGATTTATGCAAGATCAAAGGCTGAATATCTGCGGAAACCGAACTAATAATCCATACTTTAACCTGACTATCTTCCAACGCCCAGGTCGGCCATTGCGAATCAGTTTTAGAAGGTGCAGGCTTCTCCCCAGTGATATAGTGCAGGCGACCACGACTAGTAATCCCGATTTCTAGGGCAGCAGACCACGAGAGATAGTTATCCTTGTTCAGCCGAATGGAGGTAACATGAACAGGCAAGTTCTCACCCTTGGTATTGCTGCCCGTGTCCAGGGCATCATCAATCTTGGAAATCACTGCGTCAGCCATTGCAATCCCCAAAGAAGGTCACAACCGGCCGGCGGCGGAACAAAAAAAGAGGGCAGCAGAGATAACCCAGTCGACGGCGGCGCTGGGACCGGCGACAGCGGCAGGGCGGCGCTGATAACGACAGCGGCGCTGGGAGCGGCGACGGCGACAGGACGACGCTGGGAACGACGGCAGCAAAGAAAGAAACCACACCGGCGACGGCGCTGGGAACGACGGCGGTGCTGGACGGCGGCGG
The DNA here is from genome assembly GCF_008831285.2 of Nymphaea colorata. Taxonomy (NCBI): domain Eukaryota; kingdom Viridiplantae; phylum Streptophyta; class Magnoliopsida; order Nymphaeales; family Nymphaeaceae; genus Nymphaea; species Nymphaea colorata. The sequence goes on from NC_045144.1 coordinate 8,730,864, forward strand.
CGTTCCTGGACGGCGTTAGCACTGGAAACAACGACAGCAGCGGCGCTGAGAACGGTGTCAACGGCGGTGCTGGAAACGGCAACGGAGGCGGCACGTGAACGGCGGAAAAGCACTACTTGCACACCAACGATCTCACACGCGGTGGCTCTGATACCATGTAGAAACACGAACCACAAGGAGAGAGCAGAGAAAGCACACACAATATATGTGGAAAACCTCAGAAAGAGGTGAAAAACCACGGGAAAGCTCTGACCTAGGGGCAAACCGCAACCCTAGGAGAGAGAAAATTATTTTCACTTAACCCAACAATTACATGTAAGTGAAGAATATATAGGAGGAAGAGAAAGAGTGCTGCCTAGGGTACCGAGCCTGCCTCGGTATCCGTGCCCCATAGGACCGGGTCCAGATATGGACCCGGTTCCCCATTACAATATATTCTAATAGACCTCTTAGATACTTCTAGGGAATAGAGGTGGCCAGAGGTAAAAGTGTGATTCTCTCACAAAGAAAGTATATTCTTGATTGATTGCAACAAACTGAAATGTTAAGTGCTAAACCTGCCTCCATTCTAATGAATCCCAAACTCCATCTCCATGATGAGCAGTTTGAATCTGTGGATAGCAAATCATATAGATCCTTTGATGAATAGCTTTTGTATGTAACACGGTGTCCAGACCTGATATTTCACTAGCTGTTGGCAAATTGAGTCAGTTCATGGATAAACCTAAGAAGGTGCACTGGGATGCAACAATGGCAGTTCTAAAAAATATATCAAATCTTTTCTTGGCAAAGGTCTATTATATCAAAAAGGAACATTTTTTGGATGTGGAGGCCTTTATAAATGCTTATTATACTGGGTATATAGATGATAGAAAATCCTCCAGTGGTTGCTATGTGTTCATTGGAGGTACCATTGGAGAAGTAAAAAACAAGCTATAGTGGCTAGATCTAGTGTTAGTCAGAATATAAAGCTATGGCTTAGACTGTAGCCGAGATGACATGGATAAAAGCTATGCTTATTAGTTTGGCCGTTTCAATGGATTTTCCTATGAAGAAGAGATGTGATAACAGGGCTGCCACCTACATTGCGAATAACGTTGTTTTTCATGAGAGAACTAAACACATAGAGGTTGATTGTCACTACATTCGTGATATGATGCAGCCAAAAGTTATATCTATTGTTCAAGTGTCTTTAGAGGATCAAGTAACAGATGTGTTTACCAAACAAGCTAAGCATGATCGACTTTTATGCTCCAGCTTGAGGGGGAGCGTTAGTTAGTAATATTTATATAGTGGGTCTAGGATGTAAAGGATGGTAGAAGTTAAAGGGTTATTTTTATAGGTCTTCCTTTATTATTTTTAGTGTGGAGTTGTGGACTTTTTATGTAAAGTTCCTGATCCTTTCTTTGTCCTATATTAACATAGGACTAGGGTTATTGAATAAGATGTTCACGCTCTCTCAAAATCTATCGCGACATTTACCATATCATAAAAATGCAGACCAGAATAGAAAAGGTAACAAGCTAAGTCGCTTGTGTGTGTGACTTTGGCGCCCGCACATGCATCGATACGACATGTGTGTGTGTGTGTGCATGATAAGGCTGGGCATCGGGCCAGGCCGCCGGCGGGCCGGCCCAGCCCGGTATGGGCCGGGAAAATCCCAGCCCGGGCCTGGTATGGGCTGGGTTTGGGCCGGGAAAATCCCGGCCCGGGCCCGACAAGCCAGCCTGGCAGTCGGGCCGGATAGGCCGGCCCGGTCGGCCCGACTACCGGGCTCCCTCCGACCCTCCCCCTTCTCCCCTTCCTGTCTCCCTTCCTCTTCCCGTCTCTCCTTCCCCCTTCCCGTCTCCCTCCCCTTCCCCTTCCCAGTTCCCCCTTTCGAAGGATTCGTGGGACGGCGATTGCTCTCTCCATGATCTCCCCATCCCCATCATCCCTATCCTTGGAACTCTTCTCGGATTGTTGCCGCTTCCCCGAATTCACACTCCCACCCTTCGTGGATGCCTTATGCAATCCAGGGTTCTCAACGGTTTGCTCTAAGTAATCATACTCATCAAAATCCATCAACCAACAAAGAAACAGAAGAAAAGGGAAAGCTCGTAGACGGAAACCCTCTTTCCGGCCTGGCAAATAATGGAAACAGAAAGAGAGTCCGTTAAAGAGCTCGTAGACGGAAACCCTCTTTCCGGCCTGGCACACACACACCTTAGCTCCTTATGGGCGTGTCAGTGCCCCGTGGGGCGCAAGCAACAGACTGAGAGGATGAAGGAAAGGAGCAGATGGTGGATAGTCCACCTCCTAGATTGCGGTTGCTGCGCTTCACTTCCCGATACTTCCGACGTCCACTCTTCCCGAACGACTGACTGAACCCATCGCGGCAGGTCGACGCCGCCTTCCTCCGGCAGGGCAGCCGGTGACTTCCTCCGGTGCGCGGTATCCGGTCGGTCGAGCCGCGACGGCTGGCGAGGCGAGGCTGGCAAGGCCGAAGTCCACGATGCAGGCGTTGCTGGAGCGGTCGAGGTCGGCGGGCAAGAGGAGGGAGGTCGTCGGGCCGGGCCTAATTTTTGGTGGCCAGGCCTGGTACCCGGCCCGGCTCGGCCCGATAACCGGCCCGGCCCGACAATATTATCGGGCCGGGCCTGGGCTGGGCTGGCAGGCCCGACGGGCCGGATTGGGCCGGCCCGGCCCGATACCCGATACCCACCCTTGGTGCATGAGGATTCGCTTTTGACGCGGCACCAGGTGAGTTCTGTGTGGCTGACTGCACAGGTTTAGGCGAACTTTTTTTTTTATGCGCACCCGCGTGGGTGAGTTATCGATACGTTTTTTTTTTAATGTAAATTTTTAAGTTTGATTTTTGAAGCTCACGCATTTAGGAAGCTTGAGCGCTGGCCACCTCCCTCTTGACTTTCGACCACTCCTCCGGCGAGAATCTGATTTTTGCGGCGGTCATCCCTCCTCCATCTTGTGGCAACCTCAGTGTTCGACGACGTTGATTGAATCGGCAACAGCGATGGTGAGCATCGGCAACAACATAGGTGACTTTCGGTGGTGCGCTTGTGAATTGGCGACAACAACGTGATTTTACAAATCTTTCATTTTTTTTTGTTGCTTCCAAATGTTTTCACGTTGAATATCTTGTTTTTTTTTCGTTTTTTTCATGTGTTGCCCTATTTCCTACCGATTTGCCCCAATTTGTGCATGCTGTTATGCTGTTTTTCACTTTTTCTTTGTTGTTATTTTTTTTGTTAAAATATTTTATCTTATTTTTTTTTCTTTACATCGTAAAGTTGTTACAATGTTATTTGTTAATTTATTTTAGTATTTCTGTTCTATCCGAGCCATGCTTTTTCTGCTGAGGAATGCTGTTCATTAGTTATTAGTTATAACCTAAACTCTTAGTTATATATTAGTTATGAGGTTTGTTGTTTGAGCATGTATGAGTTTCAGCTCAGAAAGTCATGTGAGATGGTGCTTTTGAGTTATATACTAGTTTCCTATATGTGCAGCTAAGATATATTAGTTGCTGCTAAGATATATTAGTTTCCTACATGTGCTGCTAATATATATCATATATATATTAGTTATTACCGAATGATGTTTTTGAGTATTATCTATTAGAGTATTTGATATATATATATATATATATATATATATATATATATATAACCGCACTAATTTTTTTTTTGAGATTTGCCGCATCCCGCACCCGCAACTGCACCCCGCACTGAGGTGACTTAGGCAACATAGAAAGGGATTAACTTCCAGGCCCGGGCAACGGGCCAGACCGGTTAAAATAAAAAATAAAATTTTAAATATAAAATAAATTTTTAAATATAAAATATATTTTTAATAGTAAAATATATATCATTATTAAAATAAAAATAATATTAAAAAAAAATACCGGGCTGAATTGGGCCCTGCGGGCCAACCCGGGCCGGCCCGGTCTGGTTTTTTCAGGCCGAAACCCGGGCTCGATCGGGCCAGGTACCGGGTACCTGTAAGGCAATAATGACTTAGAGAATAGTGAGAGCCACTAAAATTGAGCTTATGACCCCAGAGAAAGCTGTCTTAAAGTGGGCTGCAGTGTCGTGGAATTTCAAACTCTGCTTGTAACTGTAAACCAAAAATATAACTTATTTGTCTGTAAATCTTCAGTAAATGCTTCTAACTGTTTATAACTGTGCCCTAAAAGTATACCATTTACTTTCTGTTAGTGTTCAGCAAATGCCTAACTGCTTATACATGGTTCTCTCCCTGAGGAAACCCACCATTTTCTATTCTATACACCAAATTGCGTCCTTCTCAAGAGACCAAATTGATCCTGAAGCAAAGTTTCTCTTTGAAACTACTGCAGGCCTCCTCTTTGTTTTGTTATTAAATGCCAAGTGTCACTCAAGGAAAATATGCTTCTGGATTCTTCTTCTGCTCATCTTTTCTTCAAGTCAAAATATTATTTTTTTTTCAAGTTGTAGATTCTTTGGAGCCTTTCCCATTACCACAGAACGGGATCTGGGTTCCCACATGAGAAACTTGAATTGAGATAGGTACAGATGTCCCATCCATAATCCTAAAATTACATAGTCATCGTTGGGGTCAATATACAACTTGTTTGTTTAGTCATACTGAAAGTTTCTTACTGTGCATTTATTTGACCAATAAGTGGAGAAGGGTGTGACCTCCCTGTTTTTCTTTTCCATCCCTTAGTTTCTTGTACATGAATCACTTATCATTTGGCCCTGAGTGTGTGTTAGCTTTGACGATTATATGAAAATTGTTGTTCTACTAAGATGAAATTCATAAGATTTCTCATTCTGACTTTGGGGATATTTTGACCTTTTACCACATTACTGTTGCTGTGAATTGCATTCCTCGAGTTATTTCTCTTTTAAATCATTGGATGATCCTCCAAATTCTTTGTCTTGTGATTATTACTGGATGGTTCGATTCAAAAGAAATTGGAGTTTGAGATGTAAGGTTATAAAAAGTTTGCATAACAGCATTTGGCAATTGGGATACCAGATCTGTTTTTGGTTGAAAGGTATCTATTGGGTACAATGTCTGTCTTTACAGGATCTAGATCTACTGAGTTGGACAAAAAATTGATTACTCCCCTCTTGTAATAAGTTTAATTGTGTGTGTGTGTGTATATATATATATATATAATATTAATTTTAAACCTTTCTGTTGGCACTCCCGTTTGTCCATAATGACTTTTCTTTAGTGTCTTTCCTTCTAAAACCCTACCACCACTGTACCAGCTAGCAAGGTTATGACCACGTAGAAATAGAAGAGAACAAGAGACCCAAACTTGCAGAGGATGCCAGAAATAATAGACCTTGATGAGCACTCGTCACTCTTTGGTGCTCCCCTCTCTCGTCTACACCTGCAAGAGGATGAAGAGATTGAAGAAGGTGAAAACAAAGAATTTGAAGGAGGAGAAGATGAGGAGGAAGAAGAACAAGAAAGTGATCTTCCTGTTACTTTAGGTTTTGTGGAGAAGCCGAAGAACCCAATCTCTCTTCTCCGCCAATTCTTCCCATGCAAGGCTGGGGGTGCTCCGGTGAGGCTTGCTACTATGCCTGGCATTTAGTATTGCTTTTCTTGTTTTACAGAATTATTGAGGTTTTTTGTTGCTTTATGTGCTGTCAGGCATGGTTGGATCCAATTAATTTACCATATGGGAATGCTACTCTTTGTGGCTTCTGTGGGGTGCCTCTTCAGTTTTTGATTCAGGTAGTAGGCTCCATAACTTTAATTTTGGAGATTGGGGTTTTGATTTCTAATTTGTTGGCAAGTTTATATTTTCTTCAACTTTGGGATGGAGCCGTGAAATTTGGACTGTTTTGGCAAGGTTTATGCTCCAATTTCAGAGAAAGAATCGACCTTTCATCGGTCTTTATTCGTGTTCATGTGCACTTCCATGGAGTGCCTTAGGAAAGACCAGGCTACGCAAAGAAGAGGGGAGGTTGGAGTACAATCACGAAGGTGCAGTGTTTGTTTTTCTCAATTTCCTTTGAGTGTTTGCTGTGTTCTTGTTTTGTTTGTAGTCATGTATAGATAATTTCTGAGTTTAAGATTTTGACAAGTGCATGTTTTAGAAGTGTGAAGGTTTTTCGATGCCAACTACCACGGGCAAATCCCTTCTACTCCAATGAACCACCAAGATATGATGGCAAAGATGCACCACTTAGTGGTGGAGGTACTTTTAAGTTTCAGTTCATTTGTTAACAGTCCCTGATTGGATGACTTCCATCTTGTACATATTATGTGAACTGATAAGTATGAAGGTCTAACTGTGCTATCGCTTTCATATTGCTATCAAACTACTAAAATTTTTATCACGTTTTCAAACATTAGGAAGCTCTTTATGATGTATGTTGTTTGGCTGAACATGTTACTGGATTCCTCCTATGGTGACATAGTTCTTTGATTCAATGAAGAGATCAACACATAATTTGTCATATTTAAACCCTTCATTATTTTTCTCCCAGCTCTGATTTTGTCTGATTTTAGTGTTATTTCTTGCAAATTTTTGTTCCAGCTGCACTTTGTTATTGGTGTACAACATGGAAAGGAGAGAAGATTTGTGGCTCTTGTAGAAAAGCACGCTATTGCTCTGAAAAGCATCAGGTTACTATTATTATTACTGCGGTTATTATTCTCTCCTTTTCTTTTCGGTGTGTTTTTGATTCAACTGCCATTCATGAAGTTCCAACATAAATTCATTTGCTCTGTTGTGAAGGTTTTGCATTGGCGTGCTGGACACAAAATTGAATGCCGTCAGATAAGCACTGCTTCACAAGCTTCTCATCCTGCTGGTGCACAAGCCAAGCTTTCTCCACGAATTCCTAATGAAGGTCAGTTGACTAACTTATCTGATTAGATAAGGTGTGATGAAATCTTTGGACACTAATAAAATTCTTTTTTGTTTCAGCTGCTAATTCTTCCTTATGGGAAGAATATGAAATTGTCAATGATGATGAATCCACATATGATGAAGTGGATAAAAAGGAGGAAAACTACGAGTCTTCATTGGTTACAATAGGCAATACAACTGAACATCTAACGTCATTGTTGGACAAGTTTGAGGTATGGCTTCATGAATCAATCAAACAGGAATCATTGCAGGAGCACTTTTGAACAACTATAAGGGTGAATTGGAACCAAAATGTCATGTACTCTGTGCCACCAGGGTGCGGCAGAAATGGACCCGCACTCGCGTCGACGCGACGCGGGTGCGACCCAGATTTGCAGCCAAACTGCACTTGATCAGGAAGCTCGCACCCAAACCGAACCGGTAAGGAGAGAGGGCGGTAGGGAGAGGGAGAGAGTGCGGGAGAAAGGGACACTATTTGGGGGAAAGGGAGAGCAACGGTGAGGGGACTGAACGCGAGAGGAAGAGAGGGCGAGTGAGGAGTGCGGGAGAAAGGGACACGATTTGGGGGAAAGGGAGAGCAAGGGTGAGGGGACTGAATGCGAGAGGAAGAGAGGACGAGTGAGGAGTGCCGGAGAAAGGGACACGATTTGGGGGAAAAGGAGAGCAAGGGTGAGGGGGACTGAACGCGAGAGGAAGAGAGGGCGAGTGAGGAGTGTGGGAGGAAGAGAGGTGCAGACAGAGAGGGCTCGAGCGAGGGGGAAACAGATGGGAGATGGGAGAGAGAAGAAGCTAATTACCCAAATCGCCGCTGCGCCGCCGCTGCCGCCGCCGCCGCTGCCGCTGCCGCTGCCGCTGCCGCTGCCGCTGCCGCTGCCACTGCTCCTTCCTCCACCTTCTTCTTCTCTGTGTTGATGCTCACCTGTGGAATGAGAGATTGAGAGGGCAACGAAGAGGGAGATGGAGAGGAAGACGAGGAAGGGGAACCCGTCAGGCTTCCTCTTCGAGCGATAGAGTTTGGGTCTGGATTTGGATTCTGATCCAATTCGACCTACCTAAAACCAAAATCGTTATAGGAATAACCCTCGTCAGCGGAGCGCTTCGCCCCTCCCTCCGACCCCGAACCCAACCTCCTTATTAAGAAAGAAAGGAAGGGGGAAAATTGCAATTTTGATTTTGATATTTAATATTTTTGTGGTTTATAGATAATATTGTCATATATATTATTATTTATTGTTATTATAAATTAATAATAATAATAATAATAATAATAATAATAAATAATCTTGCCGCACCGCCGCACCTAAATTTTTTAAGATGTGCCGTACTAGCACCCGCACCCACATCCCGCATCTTGGTGACATAGCATGTACTTACTACTCCCTAGTGAATTACAAAGCCAAAAAGAAGAAACATAGATGATGCACAAGTAATGACCATCGTAAATGAAATAGATAAAATTAATAACCGAGTGGACTGTCTGGCATTGGCTTAACCCTGTCCATGGCGTGTTATTCTCACATGAGATCCAAACTCTATTGTAAGTGTCCTGTGGATCATGAGTGTTCCCTTTCGACTAAATATTCATTTTGTACAGGGAGATGAAGATAAAAAACATTGGGCTTCTTTCCAAGAGCGCATTGCAAGGGCCCCTGACCAGGTTATAAGGTAGTGTTTTTCTTTCCCTATTACTGTTATGAACAACCAAGTTTTAAATCCAAGAGAACTTACTACTTATTTCTAGTTTATAATCTGATAGCTCGTCTGTGAGTTAATTCATTCTGAAGAAACAAATGAAAAAGAAAAAGTTATTAAAGGTATGTATCAAGAATTCTGTTTAATGGAGACTTAGTGGACTTTTGGTTATCAACAAAGGAAACTATGTCAAAAAGTGAAAGTAAGTTGTGAAAAAATGAGGTGTAGAGGCATTCTAAGTGTTTGAGAAAGAGAAGTGGAGCAGTGGGGCACATATCTAACTGTCTTCTTGTCTTTTAAATTCTTAGTTCACTTCCAAGAAGTTTTTGGCTGTAGAAGTCTCGATATCTCCAGTACATCCAGTGGCCTTCAACAATTACACCACATGACTATTTTCCCCAAACACTGCAGTCTTTTTTTGGGATCTCTTTGAGAATTCAAACATACCAATGTTTGCTTTGTATCTGTTGAACCAGTTGGCATCTATCCATGTTAGCATCAGCAAATTTGTCTAGAAATATCTGAATGCTATTTGTCATCATGCATCATCTAATTTTTTAGTCATTGCATAATCTTTTCTTCTTGCTTAAGCTTAAATTTGCAAGACCTTCCTCTTGCAGTCTTACCCTGTTCATTCTCCATTTTTGTAATCCATGGGTTTGTTGGCTTTGGGACCTTCCTCTTTATTTTATATACAAGAACGTGCTTCCGAACACATTGGTTGGTTTTTCCTTGCCTGCTATGCCACTTTGAAATCTGTTGTTAGGCATTGAGGCAAGGTGTTGCACAAATTCCTCTTTTTTGACCTAAATGAATCTTGACAAGATCCGTCCTTCTTGAAGTATCTGTTTTGCTATGCGGTTTCATATGACCATTTTCTAGTTCTTATTTAGTACGTCTAAATACTGGTTCATCCATTTGACTGCTTATAATGTGCTTCTTGGGTCGCTATTCCATCATATTGCATCCTAAGTTACATGGTTCCCTCTAGCTTGGCAAACTTTTCTCTAGCACTGTAACAATCATTCTCGCACTATGCATCTATTCAGATATGAAGATGGTACTTGGAACTAAAGCTTGAATGTCTCATTTTACAATGCTGAGTCCTGATCAGCATAAGCTCTATTTATCCTTCAACTTTATATGGGTTTTGCAGCTTATGTAGACAAGTCTTCGAGTCCCTCTTTCTTGTTATTGATTGTACCTGTTTGATTGGTTTCAGGTACTGCAGAGATGTAAAAGCAGAACCACTGTGGCCTGGTGTTAGTGGTCAGCCCTCTAAAGCTGATGTTCCTAATTGCAGCTTTTGTCATAGTCCTCGATATTTTGAGTTCCAGGTGAGTGAATTATTTTGTGGATCTATTCTACTTTGGAAGTACTTGAAGTTGAACACAAATGAGCATCATTTGCGTGCCTCTTTGGTAGGGCTGTTCACTACCAATTTTGAGCTGAGCTGGGCCAGCTCGAATTTGGCTCCAGTGCCAAAGCTCAACGAGCTGGGCTTGAGGTCAAGTCGAGCTTGTGGTACCAAGCTCGAGCTTAAGAAGGCTCGGACTTGTCTCAGTTAAGCTTGAGCTCAGATTTAGCTGAGCTTAGCCAAGCTGTTTATTAAAAAGTTTATTTTGTAACGCAAAGTGAACAACCAGGTAACTCATTGTAAGACTCCTTTTACACATTTTTTTTCCACGATTTTAATTGAGTATGAGCAAGCCAAGCCTGCCTAGCTCAAGCTTAATTTGTTTATTTAAGCGAGTGTATTTCTTAACTCAAATTTGACTCGTTTATTACGAGTCAAGCTCGAGTCAAGTTTTGGCTGACCAAGTTCCAGTTGAGCTTGAGTTCTCTACTCATTGAACCCCCCTACTTTTTGGTTTACCACAGTAAAAACTAAATAATCAATATTTGTGTTTTTTTGCTACAATCGTTTTTCTGATATTCAAGTGGAATCCAACTCTTACGAGACCTGGGTAAAGAAAATCGCATCCAATCAGCAACCAGACTTGGATCCAGGATCCTTATAAAAATTCTTGGCAAATTTGGTGTCTGATTCTGGCAGATACCAAGTCTAATTACATATAAAACTATGGACTCGGTATTATGTATCTTTCGTTCTAACATTAAACTTATTCTCAATAGCCAATTTTTCTGGTCGCATACTAGCAACTGAAACCAAACCCGCTTCTAAGGTGAAAAATGCCTTCTTTTGTGCTCCATGGTGCATCTATCACAGGTTTCTTTTCTTTTTTGTAGGTTCTGTCACAGCTGCTTTACTATTTCCAAGTGAGCAATGACTCAGATTCTCTAGATTGGGCCACAATTGCTGTATACACCTGTGCTGCTTCTTGTGAAGCAAGCACCAGCTACTGTGAGGAGTTTGCTTGGGTTCAGTTATGTTCATAAAATTGCTTTTATTAATGCTCCACCTGCAATGCTGAGGATCGCCAGTTTTGGTAGCAGGTATGCTTTTGGGGAAGAGTGTATATGAATATCGCGTGAATAGGTTTCGATCTCAGTTTTTTGCTTCTTTATATTTGAAAACCTTAAGTTTATATATGCAGTCAAACCAACACAAACTTATATTTGAGAAATTAAAGATTGCAATGTGGCTTCATAAAATAATTCTCAAACACTTTCTTCTTACGGTAAGCAATGAGAAGGCGGGGCTTCTGAGATGTAGGGCTGCCAACGGCGTCAAAGCAAAACGTTATAAAAAAAATGAGGAAGAGTTGGAAAACTTCCAAAATTATTATCTCAAGGTAGGTGTTTTTTTTCCTCCACAAGTACTCCAGGATTTTGCCTCGCTCCTTTTTCTCTCTCTTTGTTTTGATGTCCTTGACGCTGCTTATTTCTGATTGACGGTTTATGGAATTCATACTAGAACTATTGAGGATAACAAAGCTGGTAGAGCTGGTCTAAATAATTCTGATAAAGCTGTCCAAAATATAAATCGTGATTGAATGAAGGATAAATCTTATGCTGGACATAGCAACGCAATCGGCACCATAATTGATTGAGAATCCAATCCTATACTGAATGGAAAGCATACAAAGATAGAATCTTTCATGATCCACGGTGTGAGGTGAAATAATTGAGGGATTATAGCTATTTAAACCCACATTTCTGTAATTGTCTGAGCATGTAAAAACTCAAGGAAGTAGGTCTCTGATCTGCTCTTTCCCATGGATGTAGGTTCCCAAGAACTGAACCACGCAGATTTAGTTTCTTTTCACTTTTTCTCACGGTATCAGGGGGCACCGCCAAGGCACCAACTTATCTTCTTCCTCAATTGCTCAGTCTACATCCCCTCTGTCTACCCATAACATCTCCAATTTAGGCTACTCGAAGCTTAACCATGAGAACTTTCTCTTTTGGCACGTACAACTGCTTGCTTTGATGGAAAGCTAGGATATGGAGGAAATATTTTTTAATGATGATGTTCACTTGTCAAAATAGATGATTGAAGACTCAAATAACATTGCTGCTGTTAAGCTCAGGTACCAAATCACGTCTTTGCTGGAAGAAGGCAGATCGACTTCTTAAGTGGTGGATTACAACCACCCTGTCAGAGTTTGTTTTGGGTTTGGTATGGGACTCAAGACATCCAATGAAATCTAGGAAACCCTTGTCCCTAACTATACCCTAGATTTAGACTTACAAAAAGGGGATTTTGTCTAATACAATTATCGACTATTAAAAAGAAGACTGTCTCATTACATGAGCATATTAGAAAATGTGTGTGATGATCTTGCTGCCTTCGGAAAACTGGCTCAAGATAAAGGCATTCTGGTTGTTACGAGGTTTGAAAATAGTGTGTGATTCCTTTGTCACGACAAAGATGAAACGTCTAATGTCTTCCAACCATGATATTGTCCCACTTCTTTAGAGACATCAAACTCGAAGCAGTCTAAAGTATCCGCAATCCGCATAAAAAAAAAATTCTATTACAAGTTCAATTTCAAAAGCAAAACATTTGCTCAAAGAAATTCTGGTGAAAATGACAATGCTTCATCGTCACAATAGAAAGATTCAAATCAAGAATAATCAAAGAGCAAATTTCATGGCCTAACCTGTCAAATACGTGGCAAGAGAAACTACTCTACTTTAAACTGCCATAACAAGTGCATGGCCTAGCTTTTGCAGTTATGATTGTTTTAGAACCCCAAGGCTCTGAATGGTATATTGGTACTCGAGCATTATTGCATATGGTCAATTATGATGGTAAGTTATCTAGTTTGAAGCCTTTTTTTCATAATTCTATTTTGGTTGGCAGTGTACATCAATTACATATATGATTGACAAGACTGATTCCTTACCCAAATTCTTTTGTTTTATGCAATGATCTTCATGTACCACACATTACAAATAATTTATTGTCTATGAGCCAATTTACATGAAAGTTTGCTTTGAGTTTACATCTCTTGGTTTCATTGTTAAGGATATGAGAACCGAGAAAATTCTAGCCACCAGGAATAAACAAGAAGATTACACAACGGATTTGAACCTACTGCACTTTTTTGCACATTGAGACAACTCAACATCTCTAGACCTGTGGCGTACACTTTAGTACTCTTGGATGATCCATGTCTACCATTATTTAATCGGGTGTTTATTCCTAATCAAGTTCTAGATCTCATGCATTGCAATGAGTTGGCTAGGTATCATAGTTGACCTACCTTCCTTGGTGTGCTCAACCTATTCAAAACAAGTCTATCTAGCAGGTTTAAATTGAGACAAAAGAACGAGGCCATAATTCGAAACATGCCTGACTGGAGACTTGAAATTTGCCCAAAGTGCACGTAGTGTTCATCATTTGGATGTCGGATGAGGTGGGCACAATTAAACCATATATCCTGCTAGAAGCGGATGGTACCAATACTAGGCTTCCAATAGGTGGAACCTTCGATTTATTCCAGCTTTGCAATAAAAATATGGAAGAACCAAGAAGTTTCCTTGCACTCTTTGCAAGACGACAAACTTAGCAAAGATATTTTCTAGCCACAAAGTACCAATGCTGCCTTTCAATTCAAGAAGACAGTTTCTTCCATGCAATATGATGTTCTTTCTTCATATTACTTTAATCACCCCATAAAAAGCAAGCCATAACTGTTTGAAGCTTTTTACAACTGGAGTAGGCAACACAAATGTAGTGATCCAATTGCTAATAATAGGGTTTACAACATGCTAAAGGAAGCATCCTATCTCTAAAAGATAAGGTGGAGATTTTTAGAAAGGCTAAATGGTAGTCTATCTTATTGAGAAGCACCTCAAAATGTAGGAGAGTAAGGTGGCCACAATATGACAAAAGTCCAAGATAAGTGATCATAAGGTTACTTATATCATATCCAAGCATGATGAGATAAGTAATCCTGAATATGACTCGTTGTATCGAACAATCTAACATTTTATGGACTTGACCTTTGAACTGAATGACTCTCCAAATTCAAAAGCATATACTAGATTTTCTGGATGGACCATTTGTTTGTCTTATTAAACAGAAGAATATCATCTTCATAAGTTAAAAACATTGGTGCTCTACTAATTTTGGAGATAACTGAAGACCTGATCTTAGATGCATCAAGCTTGTCTTTTCTTAAATCACACAAAAATCTCAATATAACAGCTATAAACAAAAAATGAAAGTGATGATCTCCCCATTTGAATTTGAATACTCACTTGGGGCACCATTTAACACGATTGTAGTTGTATAACCTAAGAACATAAATATTGCCCTTGAACTCTCAAAAATTTCCAATAAAACTTGCTAAGTCTAGACTTATGAAGGTTTCTTCATTAAAATAATTTGCCTTTGAAATCATGTTAGGAACTAGTGATAATACTGAGCTCAACTTGAGACAGTTTGGGCAAAAGTGAAAACATGGTTAAGATTCTTCTCTTGGAGATAATTTTACAGCTTTTTCTAAACAACAATGACAAGCATCTTCCTCATTTTAGCAATAAGTTTTAGCTTGAGAGGTTAAGAAAATTGCTGAAGAATAGGGCAAACCACCACCTCAATTCCCCAACATAGGACTGTCAGCTACTATTGCTATGCTTACCAATGTTAATCACAATTTGCTCCTAATTGCTTTGTTTTGTCATGCTGTATAGCAAATTTGGGAATTAACTATAATATATTGGTCATAGGCCTATCCTTCAGCTGGGTTTTATTTGGAATACTTTATAAACAAAATAATAGTCTAATGTAACTTAAACCAAAACAATTCTAGAACTGTGACTCCTCATCACCAACTGTGCACACATGTCTTTCTCTTGAATGACATGCCACTCATCAACAATGCAGTCTGAGCTGTGCCACAACTCCATTTTTGGTGACCTCCAGTACTATACTTAACATTAAGAGGAGAAATCTTAACACAAGTAGACTACATCCCAAAAGCTTCTCAAGTTGGACAGATCCCACATCGTGCAATCTAGCATTCTTGGCCATCCACAATTTTCATATAACAATATGAAAGCAAATTCCTCAATAGTGCATTAACCACCCATGCTAGAAGCTCATGGTGGACCACCACTTGAGCTAAGCTATGAATGATCAGTGAGGACTTCTCTTCTTATCAAACTTGTTTATCACAACTATATGACAGTTGAATAGAACATGTGGGTCTCCTCTTCCTATTTCTAGTAGATGTGATATTTGTTAGCCAAGAAAAGACCCTTAATTTTCATTGATCTTGAGTGACTTATATTTCTTTACTAGCAATAAAGCAAAACCAGTGGCATGAAAAATACTATATGTATACCAAATCCAATTCCTCCAAGCCTTTTCTAAACTCATTTCTTGAATCATCTCAAGAATGCAGCATGATCTAACATGCTCAATCAGCATACCCCGAAGCAACAATTGGTTAGGCCTGTCATAGGTGGTAGGGTGTGTGACGTGAACCCGCTTGAGAAAATATTCACATTGAGACAAGATAAGACTCAATCTGATAAAGTCTCCAATACTGAAATCTTTTGAAGACATCTAGTACTACTGTAAAAGCTTTTAATGCTTAGAATTTTAAATTGTCAGTAATACAAAAACCAACAAAAAATGGTGTTTCAATACAAACAATAGATCCAACTTTTCAAAAAAAAAAAAGAAAATCCAAGGTATCTATATCGCTCTAAAGGATGTCTAAATCTTTGATAATGTTGTTATTGATCACATGACATTCTCCTTCTGTTCAACTTCATTTTTTGTTTTCCATTAGGATGACCAATAAAGAACTTGTGCATGCTAGCTTTTGAGGATCTATTCGTCATTGACATTGGTACATAACATTTTCTTACCAAATTTTGAATTTAATGTCATATCTATTAGTCTACTATCAAAATCTGTAAGTTGTATTGATATTTGTTTTCACTAATTGCATTTTAGAGGACCCAAACTCTAAGATGATGATTGGTGTCAATGAATTGAATAATAGACTGCATCGCTCTAAAAGTTTATAGAAAGATATCTCAGAAATAAACTACAATGTTCCAAGTTTTATAGTTCAATTCAATAATGCTAGTTCTGCGTCTACTTTCTTTTTTATCTACAATTATAGACGCTTCATGCACAATCTTTGATATATGACATTGTCAGCTGGATCATCCTTTAGATTCTAAGCATATTGTTTTGATATTGCTTTGACTAAACATATCTATCATGTTTGTCTATATCAAAAGGATGTGGACTACAAGTAAAATGACATTGTTACATATTCTTGAACTCATTAAAAGAGACATATGGAGGCCAAATTCACAACCTGCAAGTACTAGAACCTATTAGTTTTTGAAGTCTTGCTGAAATGAGGATTTTTTTTAGAAGGCACAAGTGTGAAGTTGAACATTTGCTGAAGTAAATTTTAGCTTGGTTGAAAATCAATTCAATACAAATGTTTAGAAATTCATGTCTAATATCTAATTTAGCCATCAAGGTTTGAAATGAGTATATAATACTAATTGCAAGTAACATTCAATCACCTCTGCTTTAAGGAAAACTCCTTATGAAAAGTTTTGAAATAATTTTTAAGTTATTTTCATCTCAAGTTGTTTGCTTTATGCAACTTGAAGCCTAAAGATAAATTTGACAAAACGGCTTGCAATTGCATCTTTTTTGGTTGCCCTTTTGGAGAAAAAATCTAACTATTATATGATCTACAAACCAAAAGAACTTTTGTAATGGATGTTGTATTTTTTAAACTAACTTTGCTTTATTACAAAACTCTAACAACATACCAAAAGTAGTAGTTTTCTAACAAGAGAATGATTGTCTCATGACCTTATTGTTGAGTCTTTTGTCACCAAACATTTAACAAAATCCATCTCATATAGACAATGTTCAAAATAAACTTTCTAGCATTGAGTCATCTTTTATAATGTATATCAACAATGAAACTTAAGAATCACCAATGCATCAGGAACCTTGTCGCTAGTATCTGGCATCCACAAACATTCTCTTCAAAAATTTTTACAATATAAGGTTCCAAAGTCACTAGCTCAATCCTCTTTATGGAAAAATCTGCAACTATATATTCCCTATCAAAACCAATTCCCTTCAATAAATTTTAGTTTGGATCACAATGTCTTCATTCTAAATATTTCATATCAATCCTATCCTACTTCCCATGGTAAGCCAAAACAATATAGTTGTTGGAGATAAACAATAACATTAGAACTAGAGCCTTAAAGAAGAATGGTACCTAGTTGCTTGAATCTTGTTCACCAAGAATTGCTCAAATATCTGTAAGTAGATTTTCAAAACTAAATACAATGCTGACGGTGGAATAGAAAGGCACACTGCTTGATTAGCCACCAAAGACCACCCTCAAATTGAATGTCTAGACTACCATAAGACATTTGCTTCAAAAGATGGTGACAATAATGTCTCGAATTTAGGCTACTATATATTCTTGGGTTAAGCTAATTCCATGACAAAAAAGCATCCCATCATCCCTAGGCCATCAATTAAAGTCGAATATGTGGGCCTAGCAAATGTCTCAAGTGATTTTTTTTTTTGTCAAGATCATTACTAGTAGACTTCAAGATTAAATTAACATCTCCAATAGAAGTATACTATGCCAAATGTAATGCTCTTCATATCATAGTCAATCTAGTCTTCCATGAGCATACAAAACGTATACAAATAGATTTTCACATTTTAAATCAGGGGCTATTGAAGCAACATATATTTCTTCAAGAAATCGATTTGCAGACATGGTTGCCAAGGTTCTCGAGAGAAGCCAGTTTCTATTTTTTGAGGAGGAGTTTTGAAATTACAATATATCATTTACAGCATATACATGCATATGAGCATCAACGCTAAATAACAAATTAATATGTTTCATAAGGTTAATTGTGTCATTGCAAATCCAATTACTTTTGTGTAGTTTTGTTGTAATTCTATTAGGAAGAAGCATCTAGAAGGGTGGAGATATTCTTTAAAGTTTTTAATACCTCTCATGTATAATTATGCATTTGTTCTTCAATTAATGAAATTTGTAGAACCTTTCATCATACTTACAAAGCCTCTTATTCTTGTTTATATTTTATCTTTCCAACTCTGTTTCATTTTTATTATTTTTATAGAGTATAATACTCTTAGTATGTCCATTATTACAATTTTTATATTAGGATAAGTTCTAGTGGTGGAGGCATAAAAGTTTTCTAGAGGGGGCGCCCTTCACCGATTTTTATATTTGAAGGGGCACTCATATACATAACAAACCAAATATTCAAAAATATTAATTAAATATAAAGAAAGCTTGAGGGGCTGCCCACACCAGTTAAGTTCCCATTTAGAGTGGTTAGATCTTATTATTTTCTTGTTGGTGAGTTTGATCTTGATAATCTTCTTGATTAGAGAACAAGTCAGCGTAGTGTTTAAACTTTTAGTTAGTTGTATGCAATTTCTATCACGCTCTAGCATTTTCATTATCCTTGTTTTGTACTTTGATATCCGTTAACATGCTGGTGCTGACATACTAAAAATCTTGTTGAAAATGTTTGACAAGGGATTTATTTGACAAATTCTCAAAACAAGGGAAACTAACATATCGAATTTAGGTTTTTAGAGGTTTTTAAGTTGCATAGCATAATATTAGCTATTCTCAATGTTTGCTGTAGCTTAGTGTTGATTCACATAGACTTAGAATATATTAAACATGTTTTCGGTTAGTTCATAGTGAGACAATAGTTATTTTTCTAAAAAGTGCAACTGATCTTAGGTTTTTAATGTTACTCAATTAATTTTCAGGTGTGAAGGAATAGAAATTCAATGCTAGAAACATCTCTAAGGTTTGTATCAATCGTTTGGCCACTGCACCTTTTGCCTTGTCCATATTGGCAAGGTTGCTAAATGGACACAAATTAAATTGCCCTATGATCCCTCCAGCTATGAGCCGAAAGTATTTTAGAAATTATATCTCATGTAATATATATATATATATATATATATATATATATATATATATATATATATATATATATATATATATATATATATATATATATATATAAAGCAGATGGACGATTAAGATCAGATTAATGAGAAAAATATGTAAACTAATATTAGATGATAAAAATGTCCTGCTCCTTTTCTCATTATTTTTCTCTTAACCATCCATTATATTAAATCAGATAGCCTTGGTTAGATAACTGGATGACTTTGAAAAGCCAGTGTCACTATATGTGTGTGTGTGTGTGTGGGAGGGTAGGGAGCGGGAGGAGACCCCTAGTTGTTGCTAGTATTGATGCAAAATATTATGTGATTTTTTTATGACTATACTAAATTCATTTGGATATACATGATAGCTTGCAAATCTGAAAAAAAAGTGATTTTTCAAAAGTTTATTCTTGTTGAGAATCATGTTCCAGCAAAGATGTGTTTTCAAAATGATGGAGAAGATGATTTTTATGTTTTCAACTTTTTTTCTTGAGCAACATGCATGGCATCCAAAAACATCACCATATGGTATGTTTGAGTAGCATCACAAGCACATTGGCGAGACTAACATTGCATGCTCTAACGACACACATAAGGGTTTTCGCATGCATTTGGCAGCTAACCTTGAGCGCTGCTGTTTACCTCATTACTATAATGCCCATTTCTTCTTTCAACCACAAAGCTCCCCTTGAAGCCCTTTTCATTAGAAAGCCAAATTTTAAACTCTTAACAATTTTTGGTGGTGCATGCTATCATCAGCATAGTTACAAACTCTAATACTAGCCTATGTTATAATTTTCCTTGATATCTTTATCTTTCCTGATTTATCGATGTTGCTGTTGGGAAGGGATCTGGCTAACTCCTTCCTATTTTGTAGTAATTGTGCTTCCTTTTATCTAGTCCTAAACATCTGGGCTAAATCAAGGTGTGCATTGATGTTGTTACGTAGGCCTCTTGCTGGCTTCCATATTTATGGCCCTGTAACCATGACTAAAAATCAATAAGAAGAAAAGAAAGTGGGTGCTTCCTTCATCGTGGAACGTAGGCTTCAGGCGAACCACTTTAAATTGTATATTCGTGTTGTTAGTCCTCTTCTTCATTGTGCCAATTAACATGTACCAAAGCGGGACAAATAAGTTGTTCTAGCACGTCTCTGCTGCATCATGGCAGATTCTCAATGAGATGGTGATCAGAATCAAAATGACATAGGCAGCTCAAAAAATAGCAAAAGCAACATTGGTGATCAAAACAACAATAATGCATTGAAGATCACCACCTTGCCTCTCAAAGGGCCAAACTACATCAATTTGGCAAAGGCTGACCATCTCTTCGTCAATGGTTGGTCTAAGATGGGCTACATTAACGGTAAGATTGTTCCACCTCCTCAAACTGAACCGACCTTTGATAATTGGCAATCAGAGAATGATATGGTCACATCCGGGTTGATTAATTCTATGAATCATTATTGCTAATCTAATGTATCAAGAGACTGCTAAAGAGGTATGGGATACTCTAAAAGAGTTGTTTACCAAACAAAATAACTTGGCCCATGCATATGAATTGAAAGTTAAAATTGCTAAATTGTCTATGGGAAATAAACCCATCCAGCTTTATATTGTTAAACTTGAAGTTTCTTTGATGAACTTTATCAGTATCGACATGCTGCATTACACACACACACACACACACATATATATAAATGACATGCAGAGGAGAACAAAATTTTTAAATTACTTGGTGGATTTGGCAATGACTATGAAGGAGTCCACATTCAAATTCTTATGACAAATCCAATGCTTTCATTCATTAATGTGCATCAGTTTATTCAAAGGGAAGTTTTTTTGGCACATGGTGATGAATATGATCTTTAAGACTAAAGAAGAAAATCAAGAAAAGGTGACTTGCTATACTCAAAATTCTACTCTTAGTGAGGAGCACAAAACTTATGCCCTTGTGTCAAGCAAAATCCGTAGCAAGTGTACTCATTGCAAATGCATAGGTCACACCCGCGAATGGTGCTAAGAGCTCATGGACATACCCCAAAGGATAAAATGCCTAATATGGTCAACTACGTCACCAAGGAAGACATCAAAAATTTTTTTCAAAAATTAAGTTCATATAATACATTTGTGTTCTTCTCTATGGATGGCACTCTTATGCAATGTAAAACATGAGGCAGAGAAAAAACAAGATGGAGAAAAGAATAAGGAAAAGTTGTTAAGTGTTGCCAATATATTGCCTTTGATGTAGAGTAGATATGTATGACATTATGAAAAAAGCATGTTATATGAGCAAAAAAAAGCAAATAGAGTGCAAGTCACCGATAAGGCCATAAATGCATATGTCTAGGGTATTCATCAACCCGAGCTTGAAGCTATCTTTGCCTTATCAAATCCAAATATTATGTTATCATGCACATTTTGCGGCAAAATTAGAAAGAGTTTATAATTTCAAAGCTTTTAATTTCTAGATTTTGAAACACACATGGCCCTAGTATAAATGTTGATCTTCCATGATGTTGAAACTATCACGAACTCAACGCACAACAATCACACAAGTAAAAGCATCGATTTTACATGGTTCGGCAAAGAGCCTACATCCACGGTCAGATTACTCACACAATACTGTATTTCTCATCAAGATAGAGCACCATTACAGCGATACACCATAAAGGCCTTGGTTTTCAACGGATAGACTAAAGGAAAACCTCTCACACAAGGAAAGGCCCAAGACAAAAAAAATCAACTTCCAAAACTACAAAGCTTTCCATAAAAACTGATCCTAATCGTAATAGGACACCACCATTTAGGACAATGGTAACAAGCTCCCCCTCAAGTTGGAGCACAGATACTAATCTAACAATCACGGTGTAAGGGTTTGTTTCAAACCATAGATAGATCATTGAAGCTTACGAACTTTACTGGTGTCATGAACATATCCAGTAGGGAGGGTCATATACACTTCTTCCTCCACTACGCCATGCAGAAAGACATTTTTACATCTAGCTTCAGAACTTTCCAATTTTCATTGCCAGCGATGGAGAGAAGAACACGAATAGAACCCACTTTTGTTGAAGGTGCAAATGTTTCTGTAAAGTCTATTCTACTGAAAGCACAAGCAAGAGTCAGCTTGAATCACATAATATAGTATTAAAAGAACAAGTCAGTACATTGCAAATAAAACTTGTTTTATTTGAAGAGAAATGTGCAGGATATGGTGAGCTCAAAGAAACATGTGCTAGAGTACCTGAGCTCGAGGCAGCTTATGATCGCATCAATCAAATCAGCTTCACTTGGGATCATTCAGTTAAGTTTCAAATATATTATATGCTCAAGTGTCTTCTTTCTTTTTTATAAAAAATTTTACTTCTTCTATGCAAGTTTGCCCACACATCCTAATTTCCCCCATTGATGCGTGCAAAGATGAAGTTTTCATTTATCTACACAAATGTGGTGCATTAAATGTCACGTACTTGTGCTGTCTTAAATTTTCAATATGTAAGACGGGTGGTAATTAAAAATGAATGTAATGGAACTTTCTTTGAATATCGTCATAGGTACTGTAGGATATATTTTTGTATTCCCATTATTTGGCTTCAACGGAATATAATGTAATATTAAAACAATTAATATTAATTTTAGTGACGGAAAAAAGAACCATCAGTAATATGATCATTAGCGATGGTAATTACATGTTGGTATAAATATAATTACTACTGATTCCGTCAGTAATTGTCCAACCATTTACTGATAGTTTTGTACGTTGTCAGTAAAGATCACATTTTTATTGACGGTCTATTCCATCAATAAATAATGAAATTTCATTGACGGTTGATGAAACTGTCAGTGAAGATGTATGTTTTACTAATCGTCCTGCGCATTAGTCAGTGAATGTATCAACGATGTTGTCTACTGTTACTGGTTTCGTATGCCGTCGGTGAAATTTTCACTGACGATATTTAGCCTTTTACCAACAGTTTGTTAGTGTCAGTAATAATGCTTTTTTTGTAGTGTTTAGCCAGATCCTGGTGCTACCGAATGGCCAATAGCAGGGCGCTAATATTCTTCTTCATGGTTTCAGTTCCCAGGTATTAGGTAACAAATGCATGCACAAGATCTGGGTTAGAACGATACTTATAAGTCAACATTTGGATAAACTTCTGGTCCATATACCATCATGATCAAATTAATCCACACACATAGAGGCATGAGAGTTGAATGTATGCCCCATAAGAAATGAGAATTTCTAAAATAGTTCCCCTTAGCCAAAAAATTTTCTGGCATCGCCACTGGTTGGTTGGATCTTGATGCTTGCAGATTCTGTCTAGGGATGTCAATGGATCATATTAGAGGCAGATATTCCCTTAACCGTATCCATATCTTGGATAATTCACATGTCCAGACTTGAATTCAGCTTTAAATATGAAGAAAGAAAAGTCATTTCTGATTCAAATATGAATTTTGAACCGTATGTAGCCGATTTTCAAATGTAGGAGCATCAAATATATGGCATTTATTTAAAACTAAATGTGATGTAA
The DNA here is from genome assembly GCF_008831285.2 of Nymphaea colorata. Lineage (NCBI taxonomy): Eukaryota > Viridiplantae > Streptophyta > Magnoliopsida > Nymphaeales > Nymphaeaceae > Nymphaea > Nymphaea colorata. The sequence goes on from NC_045144.1 coordinate 8,754,405, forward strand.
GTCTGATAAGATATTTATGTATATTCAATTCCGAATTAAATCAAATGTCATTTTGGATATTATTTTTTTCCACGTCTGATTTTATTTAAAATGATTCAATAGGATATCCGATCTAGTTTGGACATAAAACCAGGCACGCACACACACACAATATATATATATATATATATAATGTGGCGTATATGGTCAAGTCCAAGTCCTGCTCCATTTCACTTTACGTTGATCCAACGCAGTGATTCCCCAATCCAAGAACCGATTCCTCATATCTACATCAACAACGAAACTTCCAAAACAACGAAAGCAGCCCAATGGGGTATAGGCAACAAGAGGATAAGGGTCACTTTCATTTTCCGTGCTCTATTGGGGACCATTGCAATGAAGGTGCGGTCCAGAACCTAACCATGGAGGACCACAGACGGGCTTTTCTGTGTTAAATCCAGACTTCATGGACCACTCAATGCCAGAGGGTACATTACAGCATTGCATTCGTTTTGGTCTTATATGTGTCACTGCATCCCGAGGGAAAGAAGACATAAGTCTGGTCCTTGCTCATCCTCATGTGTGGTAATATTCACCAATACACAGGCAAACATAGTTACAGATCGAAGATGACGAGTATGACCCACCCAGGTCCCGAAGCAGCTCTGAATCCCAAGAGCAGGGGGAAGACACAGGGCCTAGTCGACCTCTTTGGAGTATTTGGTCATGTGGTTCGCTTTTGTTTAATCACTTCCATAGCTAGTTAAGTCTTCTCTCAGTCTGTTTGAAAGTCTGCTCCTTATTGGGAAACAAGGAAATTTGAAACAATATTGAAAGAGAATTATCAGGGTGTAATAATAAGGAAAACACCGCTTTGAATCCCTATTTTTGGTTAAGTTTCATATGGAGTAAGAGAAAATGAGGATACACATACACATACATGCAACAAACACATTAACAAATCGAATTTTATATTTTCTGCATTCACTATCTTATATGGCATTGTAATTAATCTTCATGAACTTGTTCTCATCATTATCAATACCACAACCTAAACTTAGCGTAAACACCTTATACATCATTGTACAGACGACGAACAAAGAGAGACAAGGAGAAAAATTGGAATAGTAAAATTAAATCTTTTCCTGTACACACAAATAAAATTAAATATTTCCCTGTACACAAACCAGAAATTCGTGACATCATACACACGCACACAAACGTGTATATGTGTGTATACATAGCACCAAGCCACGTAAGTGATCATATCTATAAGATTCATTGATTTATTTTATCATCTGATAGTGCAGGATGGAACCGCACATGGCCGATATATAAAAACTAGTGCCGTAGTAATGTGTAACCTTATACCTTGCCATGTTGCCAAATTCCGGGCAGAATTAATCGTCGTAAGAGCTAGCTAGATCTACCCTACTCTTTGGTGTGTTCATTTTTCACTATTTTTCAGATGAAATGATGTAATACTGAATCTCAAGTGGATCTTTAGAATAGGTAAAGCTTTATTAACATATGTCAACTTTAGATTTTTATAGGCTTATTTTAGAGTAAAGACCTGCATCCTTAATGACAATTACCTGATAAATTCACCGGCATGTGAGGACGCGCATTTTTAAAGCCTTCTCTGCTCAAATGAAAAATGTCTCTTATTCGTGAATGGAGTTTAAGTTACGATATATTTGCACGGGGCTAGCTTCTAAGTCATTTCTAAGGTCCTATTCTATTGCTTTGATTTGGCATACATGAATGTTAATAAGGTGACAATGAACTTCGATTTTAAATCAAATTTCCAAAGCTAGAAGTTGTAGTAAGCAAAACAAATGTGGAATTTGGGGCATGTTACCTTTTATAACACTAAGAAAAACATCCCATTACTGCGTCAGAAGGAGAAACGCCAGTAAGCAATAATGAAATAGACGATATATATGAAAATTCGTTTACATGAAGCTGATCTGCTTGTTTCACTGTTGTCATGAATGTTGTTACATACATTCGTACTTGATGAATTAAAGCTACTTATGATTTCCACCATGTTAACATCAAATAGCGATTAATGTACATAACTTAAAAGACATAACTGAAATCCAATTGGTTCCCTAATTTTTTTGTTAGCTTAATTGCCGACTTTTTATACATAATGTAAGTCATTACTTCACCTCTACAAGGAACTATCCAAGTTAATCTGATGCACGTTTTCTATTTACTAAATGAATTAATATCATAAACGCATTTAGTTAATAAATTCATTAAATTACTCATAACTAATGCACGGCATATCTGGGTAGATCAACCTGAAACAGGTGAGACTAATTTATGTCCAACAGGTACCGATACTATATTATATTATATTGTATTGCGTGTGCATATGCTTGAGATCGTTATTTTTACATGCATTCAAGTTGGTTTCTTAAAATTTTCCCGTTCTTTAATAAATCCAACATCTACAGGCGTAACAGTTTATAGCATTGGTACTGTAGTGGAGATTGGCTTTTGAATCATAAAAAATTAACATGTATCAAAGTTACTCTGCTGATTCAAAACTCAAAGGCATGCCGGAAATGCATCAAGTTTTGTTGGTTCAAAAAGTCTGCTTTTACCCTCTCAAATTCAGGATGTACAAATTAAGAGTTCACTGCTTTGTAGTTTTTTTGCTCATATTGAGAACATCTATGCAATTCGAATCAGGCCAAACAACTTGAGTTATAAAATATATACCAGATTGAACAAATAAATATTATACTAACCATCTCGTTTGCTCTTTTTGATCTGTTTCCCCTGTGCCTAAGTAAATCATCTATGCATGCGTTGAAGTCCGCGGACATAGTTTTACAGGCGCCATAGCTGTGGAACATCACCAATCTCTCTCTCTCTCTCTCTCTCTCTCTCTCTCTGCGTGTGTGTGTGTGTGTGTGAGTGTGTGTCTCCGCCCCCCCTAACTGCCTTCATATATACATGCAAGTTCAACCTATAATAATTTCATGTCGACAAGAAAATTCTACCATAAACACATTTTAGCCAGCAAGACTCGATCTTATTTACATAGTTCTTTCAAATGCATATTTTTTGGATGAATGAAGCGACATTAATGACCCATTAATTTGTAAAACGATTCGAACTGGGTAGTTTAACTTACTTCGAAACTTGGTCAAGTTTTGGTGTTGCATGTAGTCGGGGCTCACCAGAGCTTTCCGTTCAGTGGGCTTTACATGGCTTAGTCATGGTGTGTGCTGCTGTGCATACTGTTGACATTGTTCAACTGCAGGTTTGATGTAAAGCAGGATTTTCAACATACCATACACTTTATTTATTAAAAAAAAAAAGTGTATCCCCATGCATAGAAACACGCAAGTGCACACGCACAAGCATACACATAGAAAACACTTCTGGCAAAACGCAGACCGGCAGTGGTGTTGAAAACTGGTGCTATATATGTGGAAAGTTCATCTGCTCATGTCCAAGTGTCCTACGAATTAAGTTTTTTAAACTTGCTCAGGACAAAAGGTTCTCCCATGTAAACAATGTCAAGCGTTTTTTCTTTCTAAAAGTTTTATTGGTACTTTATGATTGTTTGCACTTGCATGTGTGGAATAATACTTAATGATTAGTTACGAATCATATGCACATCATGGCTTTTTTTTCAAGTATGTGCTGTATAAGCACCTAACGTGTGCGTGTGCAAGCGAGTGTGTGTCCATGTGTGTGTGTGTGTGTGTGTGTGTGTGTGTGTGAGAGAGAGAGAGAGAGAGAGAGAGAGAGAGAGAGAGAGAGAGAGAGAGAGAGAGAGTGATTGAGCGAGAGAGAGAGATTGCTGATAGAGGTTTCCATATATAGCTATCTGTATAGGTGGGGAGTTAAAGTCTGATCCCCATGATCAGACCAGATTCTTCCGAGCTATATGAGCCAAACAAGACAGACTTAAATACTGAACATACCCGGTATGAAAAGCTATGGATATCACTGACAGATTGCTGTAACCTCGACGGTCCTCAACCCAGAGCTATATCATGGACACCGCCCCCCACTCCCCTCCCCCCCCCCCCTCTTCTCTCTCTCTCTCTCCCTCTGATATATATATCATTCATTTACTCTTGAGTTCACGGCCATTTAGATCATTATGTGGCAACACATAGCTTGATAGGCGTTTGTGGGATTTCAGAAATCAAAGGCTTACAATCTCTATGTAGTGGAGCCTTGAACAGCTCCGCTTTGATTTAAAAAAAGGAAACATGATCCAAGAGTTTATTGATGAACAATAATAAGAAACAAAGTAGACAGAACAATGCCACTTTTACACACCAGAGAATAGGAAGGACCAGCATAGAGAACTCACTTCACACAAAAATAACTATAATACGAATTAATAACTTCATCATCTCATATATATTCTTCCCTTAGTTTAACCCAGGACTTTTTTTTATTATTTATTTTTGGGTAGTGGAGATGAAAGCTACAGCAGTGCGTCCTATAAATATTATTGAATACTATTGCAGGTTTGAGTGTGCAGAATACTACTATGCTTCTGCCACTTTATCTCGTCATCGTCTTGCTCAACGGGTTTCTAGTACTTACCTTAGCACTGAAGCTTTCCACGCTGCTGTTTGTAAGATAACAGTCTGCCCATAAGCGCTCTTGAGGAGAGCATACTGAAACCATTTGGAAGAAGACCGCCACCAAAATCACGACCTAAACATTCTTCCCCTTCTCTGACGTATCAGGCGAATGAGAAATGTTTTGTTGGTAATGGTGGAGATTGGAAGCTATAGCCCCGTAGGGATGCCTGAAAGATTGGCTTAGGTTGCCGAAGGTTGATGAAGGAGAAGTTGGTTGTGCGCTTTGCAGACTCATATTCAGCAATTGGGGGTGACTGAGCTGCCTGGAGTGATCAAGTTCCAAAGGAGTTGTCACAAATGAGGGACTAGAGGGTTGCCCTTGAATAGGTTGGTAAAAGAGAAGGTGTGATCCAGATGATAACGACAGTGAGGAGAATACAGAATTGTTGCTGCAACTATTGTTTTCGTGAGCTTGAACTGAGTGAGTTTGGGCACCTAGATGTGCCAAAAAATGACTTGAATCTCTTTGGGCGAAAGGATTGGATGGCAGTGCATTGATGAGCAAGCTGGGGTATGAAGGTTGGTGGGGAAGATGAAACGGGCTCATAATTTGTGAATTATGGAGTAATTGGGGAGAAGATTGGCTTCCTTGTTCATACCTTTTACACGAAGCACTGGACTTCTCCTGATTGATCATTTCTTTCTCAGACCCAAACTGATCAGACCTCAAGGCTATATCATGGCTGCCAAACTGAAGTCTGGCGATGCTCTTCTCATCAGGATCACTGACAACTGCACCTTCCATGGCACCACTCTTGTTCGAGAGTAAGTTCAGAGATTGAACACCGGAATATCTGTCGCCGTCCAAATCTGAATTGGAGATGGATGCTTGGAAACTGAAATCACACTCTTGAGGAATGGGGAGTGGGGGGAGTTCGTCAATTTCATGTTGGGCAGCCTTAATCAGCCAATCAACAACCTTGCTGGGCTGATTGAGACCGAGCCTGTCTTGGAGATCATAAAGTTGTATAGCAGTTGACACAGAAAGCCTTACACGCCTATCTCTCAGACCTTTAATTGTCCTTACTTTGCTATGCCTATCTTTGCCCCCAAAAGAACGCGAAACTCTTACAATTCTTGGGTCCTTCAGTCCAGCCCAAGCCTTCAAGCTGTAAGATCCTTTTGCTTTCTTCTCATCTTCAGCACATCCTTCTTGCTTTCTGGGTGTAACAGTTTCTGCTGAGTTCCTTATCATCTTATTACCCTCATGATGCTTTGTCCAAGGACTATCAAAATGTTTCTATTGAGAACAGCTAAGGAGCTCTTGACAATTTATGCCGTTTTGAAGGATCGATCACAAGTATTTACTTTGGAGCGTTTTCTCTGTAACTGCCACCCATTCACATCTGTTTGCAGATTCCCAAACTAGTGTTGATTGTATATATGGAAATGTCACTGAATTAAGAAAACAGAAAACGATGGTATGACAAAGGATCCCAAAATCAAACAAGTTATGGACGTTTGACTACTTAAACATAAGGATCTGAGTTTCTTTTCAAGGTATTAAAGGAAAAAAAACTTGATTTTCCATGTAAATTTTACATGGAAACCAAAGGCAAGTGCATAAACTTATAAAATGTATAGGTAACCTAGAAGTTATCAGTATAAAAGTGCTGCAATGCCTCTTTGAGTTTCAAGCCGTGGAAAGCACTGCAATAATGATATAAAAGATACATAAATTGAGAGTGAAAAAAAAAAATGCAGATCTTGACTTGCTTACTTGTTTAGCAGAGATGATTAGACAGCATCGTTGGTGTTCAGCACCCTTTCAACTCTTCTTCTGTACATCGTACTGCTCAGACGGCCTTTCAGTATTTGCTGCAAGAAAAAAAAGGAAAGGGGAGACTAAAGAAACCCTAGGCTGAAATCCATTTTATAAATTCATTCTGAGAAAATTCAGAAAACTTGATATCCACATTATGAGCTGGGTGAAGAACAGGAAATGTGTGGTTCATTTTCCTGCACGTGGCAGGCGTCGGCCCAGCGCAGAAAAGCCAATCACCATGTTATGTCATCATTGGTAGATATCTGTCTGTATTTTCTTTACAAAATAAATTTGGGCACACCACCATCTCTTTATTTCATATCTTTCTGTTATTAATGCATCCCTTTCAAGTATGGCTGAAATCAAATTAGGTATAAGTTTGAATTTTACATAAAGTTTATTTTGTCTTGAATAAGAAAATCTCCACTTGGCCTTTTCCTCCAACCAATTTCGGCTTTCATCAGTTCTTGCTGATGAAATAATCAAAATGTGAATATATGCAACTTTTGATATGTAGTTGCAGCCTAAGACATATTATTTAATTCATGAGTTGCTAATATTACTGCAGTGCAGCCATATACGAGAAAAACTTTGCAAAGCAGATGAAAACTGGTAAGTTTCCTGCCTAACATATACCAAAGACCACTGCATTTTGTCCATTTTCGTGAAAATGCAAACGTGATTCTGTTGGAGAAGTTAGTCGGTACATTTAATGATTTAACTACGAAAACCATTTAGGTCATATTGACTATAATTAGTGTAAAAAAATTAATTTATTTAATTAGAAAACATATGCAAATTAATAGCTAAATCCCTTCAGCTTCTTACCCGGTTAGTTGGAATACTTTATGAGTGCATTATTTTCATGAACTGATACCAGCATTTGTACTATCCAGCCAACATGACAAAGAATCAAACAATAGGAGGTAAATTAAAGCTAGTTAGCCATAGTTGCATGTCAAAGGATCCTAAGACCAGTACAGAAGAAGATAAGATCATCAAAATAGACGTCCATTATGAGCATTAAAGGATTTGCAAATCTTCCTCTAAGTGACTCACCTTGGGCTTCCTATAATAGATGATTTTTTTTTTAATAGAAGGCTAGAATATGCAAAAAGCTTTCAATTAATAGCATCAGTGGACCAGCCTACAGCTTCATTAAATTCTGTCTTGATGCAAAGGGACCATCCTAGTTTCCCCAGCATGATGGATTATGATGAACTTAGAAGAGGTTCCGATCTCTCAATCAGCTCGTTTTCCAAGAAATCAACCTCCAACCTTTGACTGCCATATATTGACTACTCATTTGTCTTCTATTCTTCCTTCTTCGTTTCAGACTTTAAAGTGTGCACACACATACACATATATATAAGCAGAAGAAGAGACATTGCCAAATAAGAATCCGACCCCTCAAATTTTAATTACATAAAGGTTCTGTTTCTTACATGGATTTAGGTATATATCTGCTACTAAAGGTAGCTCACTCACTGTTGTGCCAGGATTCTGTCTAATTAGCCACTAATCTTGACTGCATGTTTTATTATTTCTTAATGAAACTAATTGGTTTACTATTATGCACGCTGATCTTCAAAGTGCTAGGTATAGAATTCTATGGATGTCGGTCTGCAATCATGCAGCAGTATATGTTTATTTCTTTAGCACTGATGGCTTCTTTCTATTCTGTAGACTTGCCCCACCCAAAAGGATCACTTGTTATAAAGACAAATGAGCTACTGAAGCTTCTGCATGCCTAACTGATCTACCCACTTCCCTCCGGCGGAGGCGTGTGGGCTAGTGTGTGCAATTGCCCACACTAGCCAACAAAAAATGCAGTATTTTATATTGGTACATCTTCACTTATTTATTTATTTATATATGAGTGCCCCTTAAAGATTAAAAGTCAAATAATTAGTGCCCCTTAGTTGGAAATTCTTGGCTCGGCCGCTGCTGCTCTGCCCACTTCAAAGAATGCAACCGGATCATTATGTTCACCCTTCACATTCTTCCCTTGCCTGAAATTATCTAAAAGGAATAAAGCATGTATAAACCTAATATCTTATCACATCCAAATCTCCACCGACCTCCAAAAGAGAGAGAGAGAGAGAGAGAATGAACTCCTTTGTTTTTTTCTGCTCATCCTTTTTCTGCTTTCCTTCCTCCTTGCATCCCTTTTTGACCAAGCGTGCTGCAAATTATGGGAGATGCATGGTGTCCTCATAGGAGGGGGTGGGCGGCAGTTAGGCATGTTTCAACAAAGTGGTGGTGCATATATGCCGCTGATGAGGACTGATAGGCGACATTCCGTCTTCTCCTCCTCGATAGATCTTTCATGTGGCATCCTCTCATTGCCTACCAACTTGCACAAGCGTGGAAAGAAAGAAGAGTGGAAGAAAAGAAAATGAGTTCGAGATTCATCCCTATCACGATTAACAGAAGATAACAGAGCAGTAGTACGTTCAGAGTCCATTATTGATGCCTTTTTCTTGACTTGAGGCAGTGCTTCTGGTTGTTTCTCAAAACTTCCCTTTCTTTTCGTACGCTGAGAAATGGCTTCAACTTTACGTGGTCTTCTCTCATCAGTCCTACCATCATAGGAGAGAGAAAGAGAGCGAGAGAGAGAGAGAGAGTTTTCTTTTGCAATTAAAAGCACTGGTCCCCAGGCGGGCAATCGTTTCACTCTTGAAGAACCGGTGAGTTATCCATCAAGAAGACATGGCGCGAATTGATCCCGGGCAAGTGATCCCGGAGATTCATAATTTCCCGACGATAATCTAGTCCCACGGGACCAGACATTCAGATATTGACGTTAAAACTCGGTGCCAACTTGTTTTAACTATCAAAAGGATAAAATAATTCGGAAAAGAGACAACCGGAGTACGTGAATATTGTACAGCTTATATATATTTTATGGTTATTTATTTATTTATTTTTTACCAAAAAGCGGATAATTTGATGGAATGGTTATATACACCATCTCCCTGTATCTAATTTCATGTGTTATTTTAAGTATAACAAAAAAAACCATGACTAATACAAAAACAAACTTTTTTTGTAAGGATAAAAACGAAAGCCGCAAAAGAAATTCAAAAATTCGATAAAAATAAAATTTGTTAGTTTATATAATCAATATACCCCTTTAAGCAGTAGAAAAATATTTTTGTTTTTTTGTTTTGTTTATAGCGCTAACCCATTATCTCATAAATATTTTATTATTTCATAAACATTATCTTATATTTATGTTTATTGTTATCTCATGCATCTGTCTATTATCTCATTATCTCATAAATATTTTATGATTTAATAAACATTAACTTATATTTATGTTTAGAACCATTTGTTATCTCATTATCTCATATTTTTTTGTTATCTCCTAAACATTATCTCATACTTATGTTTAATGTTATCTCATACATTCATCCATTCATTATTTCATAAATCTTTATCTCATAAACATGATCTTATTCGTTATTTCACTCACATGCATATGCAATGTTTGAGTATGAAAATAAATATACATATTGATACTAGGATTCACATCCCGCGTAAGCTCGTTACATACATGGAATGATGACATACAAAACTCTCTAAACGTGCAAAAATATGCTTCCACCTTCCGGTTTGTTGTCATCCTCATATCGGAATCTTGGCCACAAGTGATTCTTTTTCTTTTGTGTTCTTGCGAAGTACGTGACGTTATACATGGAAAACAACGTTTGATAAATTTTTGGTGTAAAATGATGTTTTCTCAATGTGTAGATAGAGTTTTATAAGCTAAAAAGGTATGGACCATCCATTAGCTTAATAAGACCTTACCCATATGTTGACAATATTTACTTATATTTATAAGATAGGAACGGACGGTGGTGTGACATCATGTGCGTCCTTTTTTTGGATGTGTAAACAGAGTTAATTTTATGAATTAAAAAGTTGGACCATTAAGCTTTCATTAGAAAATCTTATCTTTATCTTAAAAGAACCATCAACAAAAATGCCCTTTATGTTGATTCTAACGTTTTCCAAAATGAAAAGCACAATTTATGGTTAGTTTTGTGTTTGATAGAAACACCTGCATATATGTCTTTTTCTAGTTTAGTTGCCAAAAAATTCTCTGAATTTCATTTTATTTATGTTCAAAATCATTCCCACTTTTCATTGATCATTGTTATTGTAAAATGTGGAATCATGACGCTCCAGTTGACGAGTATATGGTACCTTACCTAAGTTCTCGACATAGCTGGTGTGGACAGTTGCTCACACCAGCCTCACAAAATTAGTTTAATGTATATGTTAATATTTTGATATATTTGATTATTATATATGTAAGTGCTCCAAATAAATTATAAGTTTTGAATGAGTGCTTCTACTAACAATTTTTTTTAAACTCAGTGAACACAACCCCGAGCAGGAGCAACGGGGAAACCCTTGGGTCTTCTTTTTTTAACAGTAAGTTTTTAACCTCCTTTTCATTGGAAAAGGGACTTACAAAACTCATGGATCTGACAAACTTTAGAAAAAGGATGCTGATTTTGAAAAAAAACCGATGCGATAAGCTTTATATGGCGGTGAAACTCATTTTGGTAGATAATTTGAAATTTCCAGTTCCAGAGCATTTTTCAGTTTTGGTCCGTGTTAAGCAAAGTAATTTAAAAACCTACATTAAAATTCTTTTGTTGGAGAGCTTTGATTTCTGGTCGCAGATGATGCCGCAAAGGAACCATGTAATTTACTTAGCACCCCCACCGCCCTACCCGGAAAGTAAAACCAAGTGGAATAATCGGGCCGAGGAATTGACACCTGCCATCGTCGGACGATCGGAGAATTTGTGACCCGTAGTTCTGCAACTGTAAGATTGAAGCAAAGCACATTGAATACTTAGGATCCTTTTTCACTAATTTATTTCCTTTCTTTTTTGGTTTGAAACTTTATAAATTTTATGAAGGGCAGTCTCCATATGGATCCCTTCAATTATCGAGCCATGAATTGGCAAATTGAAAACCTTTTTGCATGCATGTGCATCCTTCCTTTCATGGTGTTTCATCCATCTATTTTTTCCATGCAGGCGTATCTAAATCCGCTAGTAGTTTTCTCAAACAAGAGATACCTTGAAAATACAAAAGTTTCACGGTTTTCTCTCTTTGTCTTAAGGGTCTAGGGCTCCTTCGAAACCTAAGTATAAGTAAAGAGCAGGACTGTCAACTATAATATCACACACCTATCGTTTTCTACCCTGATGAGTAACGCTCACAAAAATTCAACTAATGATTAGACTTTCATAGGTCTACCAATCCTACCAACTATTCTAAGCCAGCCCCTCCCTTGACACAATCAGCTAATTAGTTGATACGTTACAGCACCACTACAATTATGACTCATGCATTACATGATGAAATTAAGCATCCTTCACATCATATACAATCATTTATTTTCACATCATATACAATCATTTATTTATATGATTGTGCTCCTGAAAATTAATGCCCCTCAACTAAAAATTTAGGACGTGCAATTGCTTACCCCTAACTAAGAGGGTGGAGTTCCTTTGTAGATTAGCTTGATCTTTTGGAATTGGTAAATGAAAAGCGTTTATCCATATATTAGTTAAACTATTTGGAATAAACGAAAATCTCTGCAGCCTCCTCATATAATACCTACCACCTATTGGCAGTGCAAAGCTGATACAACCAAATATCTCATTGGATCTTTTCGGGTATTTTTCTTTTCATTTCATCGATTCCTTTTAACGAATGTTGTTTATCTTTTGTAAAAAAATGTAAATTTTTATTTTTCCCATTTTGTCCTTATAAAGGGGTCTCTTTTATTCAGTTATTGAGTTTAACCTGATAGATGGTCGGATTGAATCTACTTTAAAAACTATTAATAGTTTTTTGAAAATCATAAACCGTCTCAAAACTATGCTTTGGGCCATCACATCGACATTCTTAGTGTAGAACACAACAGGGCGATCAGGTTTCAAGATCCCAACACAATATCTCTTAGTAGTGGAGGTGCTGCTGCATTTTAAGGGGCACTTGATGACTTCAAATTTGAAATCCATGGATCTGATATAACATGCTTTTGCTGATGGGGTAAAATCTCCATGATATAATTTCATTAAACTAAGGATCCTAGGGGAGACTCAAGATTCATACTTGAGTTCCTTATTTTACTTTTTCTCATGGATTTAAGATCTGATAGAAAGGGTTTGATTTTAATTCCATAAATGTTAAAAGATCTTAAATCCAAGGCTACCAAACACGTACCAAAGGATGTAATATGACCGATGGAGTTATATTGAACTCGACCATGATGATAAAGCATGATTTGCACGAACATATATCTTGTGGTGAGAAACAACGGTAAAACTTTTTGTTCTCAAATTATTCTCTGCGCTTTATCAAATGGAGGGAGAGACTCAAATTCTTATCCCTGCCTTATCAAGTGGAGGGAGAGACTTATCCCTGCCTTATCAAGTGGAGGGAGAGAAAATCCTTATATATATATATATCGTGCAAATCATGCAACTGTGAATTTTTTGCTATTTCATGGACGTTAGTTTCTGACATTGAAACGCCACCTTAAAAGAAAAATGTCACCGTAGGGCCCTGTACGTACACGAGAAGAAAATCGGCGATTATTCGAACAAGATGGGCGAGGAAATTGTCAGACTGGGCAGAAAAGCGCTGTACGTGGCGCGCTTCTCTCTCTTGCACCTCTGTTAATTGTAACAGAAGGGAGGGGGCAGAGGATAACGATGTGGAATACGACGTCTCATGCTCTGTCGCAGTGGCACGGAGAGAGAGAGGACTGTACATGAAGACAAATATGACAGCAAGCCTCCGATCTCCTTCCTCCCCTGACTGCATCAGTTGCCCCCCATTAATGGCCTCCACGCTTTCAAAAGAATGAACTATTCTCTCTTTCTCTCTCTAGATCTCTCAACAACATAATAGACGAGTTAATAAATAAATAACTGATATCGTTAAGTACCTCAGAAATTTACCGAACAAATTAATCTACCCCCATAACATTACAATCACTGTCATGATCTCTCTCTCTCAGACAAGAGAAGAGACTGTGGATGAGGATTCTCGCTCTATCAGACGACAGAGTGTGGATGAGGACGAGAGGATGCCTTGGCCGGCCTGACTTTATGCCGCCAATTTAAGCTTGAAAAAGAGGCTTCATGCGTGACTGCGTCACGATTAAATGATAACGACTGTCTCTGCATCTTCTTACTGATTATCACAGCATGCAGTACTGATGCGATTTGAGCTATAAGTTGAATGCTGGGCCGATCGATGCGTCTAACTATTGATCTTCCTTCTCCGGCTGGAGGAGAACAAATACGATCAGAAGTGATGAGATTCCAGAAAGAGAACGGAAAAAAGGCTTATATTTTAGCATAACTAAAGAACAAATGTACTTTAGTGAATGTAAAAACTGCAAAATTAATCTGTGACAAGCGTGTGAACCATATATGCACAACACATCCTACTTTAGGACTGAGTTTTACTACACCATTCATTTGATGGCTATTTAAAAAAGTAATAATTATGTTTGCACATAAATTGACGTAAAGTTGTGGTTTTAGAGATGTAAGAAGAACATTCGAAACAAAAAATCAGGCCATTACTTTTAGAATCGTATCTGTATGTTTGAAAAGTTATCATTTTTTAAAATCCATAACTTTTTGATGTAATTAAGCTTTACATCCATAAGGTAGGTAATCCAAACAAAAAAAAGTGCAAAATTTTGAAAGGAAAGAGTATACGGGAAACCAGTAGATGTTTGACATGTAGATACTGCCATACTGGATGAGAGAAAAATAATAGGAAAAAAAAGAAATTGGTAGCTCTTAATCACAGCCTTTGATCTTTTTTCTTCTTTTTTTTTAACTGCCAATTTAAAAAAAAACTTCAAAGGTTGAAATTGTTCTTTATTTGTTTAGCGTTTAAGTGAGAGAAAGAAAGAAATTGGTCGGTATGTTACTCATAGGATGATACCTATAAGAGATCCTCTTAGCAGTTAATCACAATTTCAAGATGAATGAATGACAAAATATCAAGGAGAGAAAGGAGATAAAGAATCTTAGTAATCCAGTATAATTAACGAATTCTTTTCCTGGATTTTGTTTTAACTATTCAACAACATGATTCCTTGTCTGTCATATATATATATATATATATATATATATATATATATATATATATATATAAAAGGAGAAACAAGTTCCAAGATTTAGCAAATGGAGTATCCGAGAATGTGTCTACGATGGTTATTTTTGCTAAAACACAGACTTCATTTTTAGACCTTTTACTTTTTAAATTCATTTTCATCCTTCTAAGGGGCTCTCCGTTCTACTGACCTGAGGTATTCTGATAATTGCGCACCATTTTTGGGGGTAGAAAGTACTCCAACTAGATTTCCCAAGTGCACCATCTTCATTCCCAGTCTTTAGTGCACTAGGGTATGAAAGGACTAGAATACCCTTGTTTGTCAAAAGAAAAACCAAAATGAAAAAAATCACAATCGTAAAATATCGGTTGCTTTTGAAAATGACTGACAAAAATGCTGCTCCAAATCCGTTGTTCTACATATTTGTTATGTGGCAACTTTGATTTCATCGAACATTGTCAAAATGACCGAAATACCCCCAAAAAATTGAATGTGGACTTCCTACAATGAAAAAATTGGAAAGCACTCTTGTGGGCCCCGAAAACATCCACCGTGTTCTGCAATGTGGATCCCGCACTGCTGTGTTGCCATGGGGCGAGAGTACGTACTCGGACCGAGCCGTGCTCTGACCCCCTTCGTTCAAATTGCACTCCCTCACCTCACAAGCCTTCCGGAGAAGAGAAAACGAAAGCGAAGTTTCATTATCAGGGCCAGCACCATCAGATCTGCGTCGTCGTATCTGCCAAATCTCATCGTCTAAATGTTTTCACATCCCCCACCTTCAGCTGGTCCCCTGCAAACCAGAGACTGCAAACTCTACTGCTATCGAGCGCGCGCGCGCGCACACACACACACGATAGAGGCTGAGTCGGAAGAAGGATCAATGTGAACATGAGTAACGGAAATCGAGACATATATATATATATATATATATATATATATATATATATATATATAGAGAGAGAGAGAGAGAGAGAGAGAGAGAGAGAGAGAGAGAGAGAGAGAGAGAGAGCGAGAGAGAGAGAGAGAGAGAGAGAGATCATAGACTACTGCTAGATATCAGACTGCCAGTACTGCACAGCCAACTCATACCCGGCCAATCCAAGATTGTCTCTTTCTCCTTTAGCTTCGGCCGTGGGGGCGAGGAAGCATCTCGGCCGTCCTGTGATTCTTTGCTCTACGTACCTTCTGCTGCTGCCCTTGCAGAACAGGTAAAAAAAGAAAAAAAAAACAAAGGCAAAAGAATAGTTTGTCTTTACTCTTTAGAATACGGAGATGAGAAGAAGAGTGCGTCCTTTTCTGCTCTTGTTCTTTTGCAACCCCCAAAGCCGATGGTCCCAAATTATCATGCTCATTGTAAGTCACGCCCGCGTGCCCAAAGATCTTGGCGACCAAAACTTGTGATGAACGTTAAAGAAAGAATCACCCATCGACACAAAAAATGAACTGAATTCTGTTCTCTCCTGCTCCCCTTTTTTCTCAAAATGGAGAAAGTGGGATATGATGAACAAACTGTATTTATTTGCACGCCTTGAAACATGCAAATGTTAGATGAAGCAGGCGGGCATTTAATTTTCTTCAGTCTAGAATATTAATATGCTTCTGTTACAGCTAGCTAATTTATGAATGGAGCAGGCGGTCTCATAAAGTTAGAGAGATGATGTACAGTACATGCGTCTCAGTCATCCATAGGGAGGGGACAGTAAATTTAAACGAGCAGAACTGCAGGCCGGTAGCGGTAGGCAATTGGCAGCCTGCGAACTCTTTCTGCATGCATGCAAAGTCTCTTTTACGTCATTATTGCACGCAGTTGTTGTAACTGCTTTAGCATATCACGCTCTCATCCATGCGTTTTGCCCCTCTCTCTCCCTCTCTCTCTACAGGAGAAGTTCCTTCTTGATCCTGACTAGCTAAAAGTTTGGATATGCTTTAGGATTCACAACTCATGAACCCAGAAGCATCGGCTTTGTTTTTTCTAGAGAATCTTACTGTAGAGTAAACAGATGCCTTACTAAGTATATCAAGATCTGATAAAACCTTTTAGATTGACTAATTCTGTGGCCATCATCTTCCCAATTAGTTTGCTCTCAACTTTGTAAGGTGAAACAATCTCCAGATAGTTGGCTTCTCCAGATAGCTGGCTTTCTCAAACCCAACTAAATCTGAACCATTTGTCTTCTGGGCAGACTGAAGAGTACTGAAACTGATCGGTGGTCTATGATATAACATGAGTTAGCCATGGGCTTTTGTTGAAATTGTGCAATATCTGGCCTGTCCAAGTGATAGATCAGACATTTGATTGCAGAGGCAGGGCTGGCAAGTGTTTGGATCAGGAACATATGTGAAGACTCTGTTAGTTCTATTCAGCAAGCACCACCACTTTGCTTAAAATTTCCAAGTGCAGTTTTAGTGAGCAAGAGATCAAGTATTGGTCTCAAGGGGCATAGCATGACCGGGTGAAGATAGTTCACATCGAAGCGGTTCAAAGTTCAAATCTGATGGCCAAGCTGTCATATGGTCCGATGCACTATCCCTCTTGGCTGCAAACGGTGACAAGCATGATACTGAGTTGAGTTAAAAGATGTATACGCCATGTCCACTTAAACCTCAAAACAAGCCAAAACCTTGAACGCTTATGGGTATGACCTTGGGGTTTTGCGCTAAAGGCATTTCTCCAAAGTAAACATTAAGAGGTCGAGTATTGAAGACATATCATGGTTAGGAATATTGGAGTAAAGGTAATGCAAAAAAAAACTTCGAAGCCATGAGTATTGACACCTCGCCAAGAACCAAAAGGCGTTAACAGGAGTCTTGGCACATTCACCAGATATGTCATGAACATTCGTTCTAGGATATGGGTACATTGCATATAATATGATATTTTTACGCTTGATCTTGCCAGAGAAATGCAAGGTGGACCTGCATTTGCCAAAGCACTTGAAGGATGGGCCAATATATTTGAACTTTTTAGTTGGTAATTTCGATATAGTTTCAATCCTATCACAATTTTTACAAATGATATTTCAGACTTCAAGTCAGTGCAACAGACTCCAGACGTACGTATAGTAGCACTCTCTTGTTATCATGCTTAGGTACTGTGGTTGATGGGCAAAACATATTCATCAGTTCCATCATAGAACGTAGTTGGAGTACAATGCCTCATCAAATACGGTTGCCCCTTAAGAGCATTTCATTGGTTGGATAACTTCTTAGTTTCCTATGAAGAGATCATAACCACTGTACAAATCCAAGAAAAACGTTTTTTGTTCAATATATTTAGCTGGTAACATAACATTTTATTCCTCAAACCGAAGAAAAAAGGTCCAAGGCACATGAAATATTTTGTTCAATATATTTTCTCACTGGGTTTTTGGGATGTGAGTGCACCCTTGGACTTTTTTTTGTGACAGTACTTTCCTACACCTAATGTGTAGAAAAGATCTTACACTCAGTCAAATCATTCGGGACTGGACTTTTAGCCCTTCCTTTTTGTCCAATGACAGGATATGGTAGGAGGTAAGCTCAAGACTGTTATTGCCAGAAAAATGGGATAATATACACAATAAAAAAAATTAGGGGATTGTTGATCAAAGCAGTAACAAACCATAAATTTAACAAATAATTAACTGCAGCAACATTGCTGTTCCAAAACCAAGTCTAACTCTTCTTTTTCCTCTCATTCTCACCTACCTTTTCTTTCTTTCCTTCCTTCTTTTTGGTTTTTCCTTTCACAGTATTCTCTAATTGCAAATCCTAAGAGAAAAAAGGGCATCAAAATCTACCACTTCTGTTTCATCAGATCATTGATGGCTTACATATAGGCATGATTTGTTTAATGCTCGAGCTTGCAGCCAAAGAAGTGCAAGGTGGACTTCCGTCTGCCAAATTAAGCACTTGCAGGATGACTAAATATATTTTACAATTGATCTGTATATGACCTTAAATTTCATCATCTAATTTTTACAACTTATTCCAACTTTAAACAAGCCAATGTAAACCACACTCCAAATGCAGTAGCAGTCTCTTCTTGTCATGCATGCTTGGGGTGCGGGAAGGGGCAAAACATTCTTCAGCTCAAAACCAACAACATGCACAATTCTTTTCATTCAATATATTTTCAGTCGGTAATGCAACATTTTATTCTTAAAACTAAAGAGCAAGAAAAGAAAAAGAAGGGGAGCTTCAACTTCTCTCACTGGGACGTTTAGGGGTGTGAGTGCTACACTCCCCAGTAATCCCGTGTTTGCAAACATAAATTCAAACTTTCGGCTAAAGGTGAGATTTTTTTTTTTTTAAACCATGGTGTATGGGATAGCTTGGATTACTTTTCCAACCCATCAACCACCCCCTTAGATTTGGAATAACTTCTCAGTTATTGGACTAGCTTCCACAAACCACCTGCTAGAGGGTAGGCCTCCTTTCTATTATTATGAGAGAAATCAACCATCCACATGCTACCACCTTGTCATTTAAGAGTGGCTTGTGTGGGAAGGTTTCCAAGTTCTTTATTCGACTTCTAATGAATAAACCCACTTCTATTTCATCGTAGCGGACAATTCCATCTCTAACATTTGCGCTTTAGGCCCTTCATCGACGTGTGAATGATTGACTGTCTGAATCTTTCAGCCTTCACTGTTTAAAATTGTTTTCTCTACTTGTACGAAGACATAATTTCAGCCAAAAGTTTATTGTGTTATTTTTTGTTCAACTAACCATTAAAGCAAAGCAAAGTTAGGAACAATAAATCTCTTTATGATGTTTAATAAACTCATTTTGCCAACTCGTGTCCTTTGCCAACTTGGGTTTTCTCTCATTTTCGTTGTTGAGATTGTTAGGAACTATTCACGGACTGGTGAGTCGATCTCTTGCGAGGCAAAGCCCTTACAAGCCCCAAACACAATGTTTCGCAGTGCCAACACTCAACAAAGCCAACAACTACAAAATAGTAGGGTAGGACTTGGTTGTTAATCTTCCTGTTAATGCCATTCACAACTCTCTCTCTTATCACTTACCTTCACATGTGATGGTTTTGTTTGTTATAATTCAAATTATTGATATGGCTGGTAGTGTGGAGACAATGCTGGTCTAGCTAGTTGGGGAGACAATGCTTTGCCAATTTGATTACTATGAGTGCTATTTTCCTAGGCCTTATGAGATGGTAGTGTGACACTCAGTTGACAGTGCATATTCACGCTAAGTCTCAATGCATCCTTGATCCCTAATAGCAAGGCGAAGAAGGAGCCCTCTGGGTGTCATATGTGCAGATCTAGCAGGGCTCACCCAAAATTAGGATATGCAAATTTCCCCATGAGCAGATACTCGGATTGTTAATTAATTTTTGCAACTGATGCATATCACATTCACAGGCCACTTTTTTTTTTTCTTTTGTGATATTGCCTACTTTTGGATCAGATTGTGCACCATCTTTCCAAATCTGATTCTAAATTTCTGTATAGAATTTGGGCTTAACCAAATGAGGTCCTCTTTTTATTTATATACTGGGTTCTCAGAAGCAAGGTGGGGTTTTATTTTGTGCCATGAAATGTAGGTATTAGACGTTTTGATCTTTTTCAACTTCAGGGTTTTAAGCATAAGATTCTACGTACCAAGATGGGTGGAGCTCTTGATGAAACAGAACCAATGCACTGCCCATTAGGTGGACGGTCCGATCAGTCTTTTGAAAGCAGCTACATTTGAACAGAATTTAACTTCTTTAAGATGGTTGAGAGGTGGGCGCAGACGTGTCATCCTTGGTGGTGCTCAATTGTTATTGGAATGCATACCTCAATGAAGCTTTGTACCAACACATTCATGATGTCTTATTTCTTTCTTAATATACAGATGTTAACATGTCTCAAATGAGGTGCTTATTTATTTTTGTCTTGCTCATTTTTTATAACTTCTTTTGCATTTCTATCTTACAAGTGTCAAGATGTTATTAATCATGAAAATGCTTATCAATTGTTCATGATGACAACATGATAGTACCTTGTGACCAACGAACCTGACCTTCATCAAAAGACTACATGTAAACATCTTCTTTCTTTCCTCTTTTTTTCTTTTTCTCATTTTTCCTGAACCTAGAATTTTCACCATGACAAGGAACATCAAGATGGATAGGCTTCAAAAGAATAGGGCCTAGTAAAGATCCCTCCTGAGACAGCATTTCCAAGACCCCTTAGAGGTCGTTTGATTGCACTGGAACACTGTGGAATAGAACAGATTCGTTCTGTTTCAACGAAATTGACGCAAATGTCAAAGAAACGATCAGGACACGCAGGACAGAGAACAAGAGGTATAAAACGCTGAAGCGTTCCAATGTGTTATGTGGAACAACATGGCACAGCGTGTCGTGAAACGCAGACTCTCCCCCGACCCCGAGCTCTCCTTCCCCTCACCCCTCTTTCTCTCCTTCGCCCCGTCTCTGCCTACCGAGCTGCTCTTTCTCCTCCGTCTTTGCCCCTTGAGCTGCTCTTTCTCCTCTGTCTTTGCCCTTTGAGCTGCTCTTTCTCCTCCGTCTCCACCCCGAGCTGCCCCTTCTCCTCCATCTCCGTCCCTGAGCTGCTCCTTTTCCTCTGTCTCTGCCCCCGTCCGTGCCACCAATCTGCCCTAGCCCTTTCTCTCTCTCCTTCTCCTCCGTCTCCAGCCCCGAGCTACCCTTGCCCTTTCTCTTTCTCTCCTCCTCTTCGATCTCTCCCCCTTCTCTCTTCTGAGCCTCCCCCTCGCCCACTGCTCTACCCCTTTCTCCCTGTTGCTCTGTATGCACATTTCATTGAGTCTCCTCCTCGCCCACTGCCCTACCCCTTTCTCCTTGTTGCTCCATATGCACATTTCATTGCTGCAAGGAGCTCTATTGCCATGAATAGCTTTTTCTAGGTGAGTTCTTCTCTCTTTCTCTTGTTTTCTCCCTCCCTCCCTCCCTCTATTTGTCTCTGATTTGCATAAGCAAAGAAAAAGCTGGTCGTTCTTGGAAGAAAGGAATAAGCTTTCAAGGGAGATTAGCAACCTTGAATTAGCTTTAGATAAGTCGATGCTGAAAATCAAAGAGCTGGAAAGTGACCTTATTGTTCCCATGGAGAAATGGGTGGAATTTCAGGGCCGTGAAGATATTACTCATCAGCGTTGCCTCGAGCTTGAAGGCCTAATCCATATCTCAAACTCCAAAGCCGAGAATGCAGAAAGAAGGGTGGCTGAACTAGAAATGCTGATGAAAGAATCAAAAGCAAAGGCGAATGAGCTTCAAAAGCATATAGGATCCGTGGAAGAAAAGTTGCCGAGCTCAAGACAAGAATGTGAAACATATGCCTCCAAAGTTTTGGAGCTTTCAAAAGCCCTGGAATCTCTAGCAAAAGTGTCAAGCTTTGAGGTTGCTCAATCTGACACCAACAAAGCAGAGACTGAGTTGAAGGAACATTTGGCTCTGATTACAAGAGAGAAGGAGAACTTTGTGAAAAGAAAATGATGCATTTGGAATTCGAATTGAACATATCACGTTCAAGGAACTTGGAGCTAGAACAGGAGCTTCAAACGACTACAAAAAAAAATTACTGATTACGAGAATTCTACAAACACAACTCACCAGAGGTCCCCGGAGCTGGAAGGCCTCATAAAAATGTCAAACAAAAAAGCAGACAAAGCAGAGGCAAAGTATGAAAGATCTACTTCCAAAGTCCACAAATTATCAAAAGAGCTAGAGATTTCTTTGTGTCAAGTTTGGAGTTTGCATTGCACGAAGCAAACACAAGAGAGACCATGTTGAGAGAACATTTGGCTCTGGCCTTGGAAGATAAGCAGAAAGTTCAAGACAAAATTGTGCAATTGGAGTCTGATCTAGATCAGTCACATTCAAGGACCTTGGAGCTAGAACGAGAAGTAAAAGTCGTTAGGAAGAAAATTAGTGAACAAGAGGAGCTTGCAGTCAAGAACGAACAGAGGTGCCTGGTGCTCGAATACCAAATCCAAGTATCTGATTCAAAAGCAAAAAAGGAAGGAAAAAGGGTGGAGGGGCTTGAGCAGATAGCAAAAACTCTAGAGCAAAAGAGAAATGAACTTGAAGAACATTGCAGCTCAATGAAAACAAAGTATGTTGAGGTGGAAGAAGAGTGCTGGCAATATTCCAGCAAGACGTCTGAAGTTTCTGCAGAACTGGATGTTTCTTTAGCAAAAATACTCAACTTGGAAGTTTCTTTGAAAAATGCAAAAGAAAAGGAGATGGAGTTAATGGAAAATCGAAGGGAGCTTGTGGAGGAAAGAAGTAAGCTTTTAGATACGATGGGTCATCTTACACATACAACGAATGCTTACAAGTATATTTATAAATCAGGGATTAGCTGCTTGACTAACAATTAGGCTGAATAATTGAATAGTTTGACCAACTAGTCGTTGATTTGAAACACTGGTCAGTCGATAACTAACCCAATCAGTCAGCCAGATTAGTAAGCCTCGGGATCCTGACAACTAAGGTAGGACCCCAATGCCATAATGTTGCTTAGCAGCCAACCCGTTTACTGCTGCATGAAGCAACAGCTGTCTTATATGTAAACAATATAATCTCCCTAGTTGAGTGGCCAACAAATAAATAAGACTGAAACAAACCACCATACCAGTTTCTAACCTTCTGAAAGGACAGCAACATAAGTTATCTTATGTGTCCTCTTCTGATTCACTTGCCAGATGAATGCCACTGACTCTTAGTCTCTGGAGCTTTGGCTCCCACTCCGCAACATGCACAAGTTAACGATACAGTTTTAGCAGCATCCATAGATCCCATGGTTTCAATTCAAGATCATCAAGTGGTGGAAGGAAATAACAGCAAGTAGACAGAAAATATATGCATTTGAGAAATTCTGGCCTGGGTAAATGAATCTTGTCAACCGATCAACAATGCCTAAGCAGCCTTTCTCCTCATTATTGCTACACCACTTATTTCCTCAAGCAAAAATTACTCAGCCCTTTTCATCGCACTGACATGCTGCAGCATTCTTTTCCTCATCTGCAGGAGATTCAGGACGTCTCAGGAATCAACCTCAAAGAAACATGCTTAGCACATAAGAACCATACGAGAACAACAAAGTTAAGGGCTTAGAGGATTTCCGATTTTCCAGCTTTGCTCTAGCCATCTTCAAGAACTAGTTCCAAAATCACTACACCATTACCTTCTAGATGGTCTTGTCCTTCCAATAACAGGCCCACCAAGGCCTTGTTATGTTCAACCAACCATCTCCTATGCAACGGCCACATCTACTTCGAAAAAAATGTAAGTCTAAAATAACACTGATTGCGAAGTCAAATGCTCTTGTCATTATACATTTCCATTATATTCAGTTTGATTTACTGATGCCATTGTACTAGTAATAATTTCATGCTAATTGTTTTTCTCCACTAGACAAAAATGTCATAAAAAAAACGTCTTATTGGAAAAAGACGCGTATAATACGACAAAACACAATCAGCCGTATAATACCCGTTTTATTCCTGTCTTTTTAAAAAAAAACATCAGAAAATAAAAAAACATGTATAAAACGTGTATTATACCCATTTCTTGCGTTTTTTTCATATTTTTTATGAATTTTTATTTTTTATAATTTTTAGGATTCATTAAACGTTTTAAATTTTTTAAAAATTTGCGAGATTTTCCCATTTTATTCTCGAGATATACAACTTTGCCATATTATACCCGTCTTTTTCCTCGCCGTATAACACCAATACACGTTTTTTGTGACAATCATAAAACAATGATGGTGAGGAGATGCTTTTTACTACATTGTTGATTGTACACTTAAAAGCGAGAACATAATCATCCCATATGCTCACCTCCTCCTCATGGGGACCAGAACCACAAAAGAGCTATCTCCTGGTTCAATATTTTGACACAAAAATGGATCATTTACATATCAATGAATTCTGCCTTATGGTCAACACAGAAAAATCCACAATAGTCTATTTAAAGACCATAAAATCTTGATGATTATCTGCCACACTGCATGGACAACTTCCATTTCTGAAATGGGGTACACAAACCTTCTTTTGGGTTGCATCCAAGTGAACGGGTTTGAGAGTTCCAACATTGTGTTCACACCTGCTTACTGAACTAACGCTAAAAATGCAGGAAGATGCTGACAACGTATACCTCACAAGGTTACACTAAAATTTTCAGGTCAATTCTTTTCTACCATACGTCTTTAAGGCATTCACAAAAATAGAATTAATCAGGAACTGTTTCAACTTAATCGTATAGGGCTTCTTTTCTGCGTAATAAAGCATTTATTGATTATCCTTTGTTATGACATTAAGTATTTCTAGTTATTGTTGTGCATTAAAAACGACATCATTTCTTTCTTCTCACGGCTTAGAAACTGCTTCTAAGGTACACACTTCACACACTGAGGATTACACCTCCAATAGACTGCTTGTGAGTCCCTTGGTTGCACTCAGAATAAGCAGCTTAGATTACAAAAAGAACCTTGGGCCAAGTGCCCACAGAGTTGGGAAAGTCCACAAAAACTTCTAGTGATCAAGAATCAATGTAACTAAACTCACCATAGGATATCCACTAGACCTTTACATGCATATGGAAAATGTACACCAGCTGCCATAAAGCCACCAAAGGTCATCATGTGTGGTCGGCCTTCTAAAAAGGGACAGTCATTGTTGTCATTTGAAAGAGATACCTGAGTTCTCCCTCACACATCATAGTTGTATAGTGTCCGCCTTTTACAGACTCCAAAATCTACTTTCTTATCACTTGCATGTTGTATGTACAATGTAAATGGAGGATATTGAATAAATTTGCAACTGTTGTCTAAAAAAATCTCTCGCATGAAGGGAATCCTCATTCCTCAGGCATGCACATTCCACATTCCCAAAGTGCTTGGTTTGCCCTTTGTCAGCAGGATCACCACTTTTACTTTAATTTAAAAAATATTTTCTTCTTTTCTCAATACTCAATACCAAATAGGTTGGACCAAAGTATGTGAGTTGAGCATACACTAAGCTGTTCTTCTTGTACATAAACCATTGCCTGCCTTGGACTCTAAGTTCCACTGCTGCAAAAACTATGAAACCTAAAAAATGTGAAATATAAGAGAGTCTAACACAAACCCTTTAACATAATTGTTTTTTTAATCAGTGTATCATTTAGTAAACAAATACTCCAACAGTTTTTTCTTTGTACCATCACTCATCACCCGCCACATAATCTTCTTGCCTGCAATATGAGTCATGGCGATTGGAGTTCTAATCTACCAAGGAAAGTGGTTCTATCAACATTATACTGATTTATCAATTTGGACAATAAATAATTATTTTATTGCTTGTTCACTATTTCTAACACACTCAAACCTCAAGAAAGAGTCCAAAAGTTCAGACATAATGCAAAGATATTTTCACTCCTCCACGACTAAGCATCTAAAAGCATATAACTGTTTTCCCTTCACGGCTTCGCCTCAAGAACCATCACCTTGGTTATTTTCATATAACTGCCTTCCCCGAATGATCATCAGAATGATATTTAATATGCAATCCGTAATCATGCAAATCAAACCAAGGAGGCAACCAGATTTCTAGGAACACCTATGTCTTCTTCTTTAAGTAGTACCTTTTTTTTTTCTTTGTACATTAGAGAGTTATGCATTCTTTGTTTCTTTTTTATCAGTAGTCTTGTTTCCTTTGCACTTTTGGTTTGGTAAGTTAGAGAGACTTACGCATTCTTTGTTTCTTTGCTCGTTTGGGTTTGAAGTATTATTTATAACTTTTAGCTACATTGAGAAGTAAAATAAAAGAGAAAAGAATTTGAGTGCCTCCGGCTAAGACAGCTTCCTGGGCAACTATGAGTAAGCCCTAGACAGACTAGATGGCGCCAAAACAGAGTTTGGCTACATAGCCGACAATTAAGCATTACACTAACAATCAACAATGTTTGAGCTAAGGGAACAGCAAAGAAGGGAATTGAATCGTATAGTCGATCCCTAACGGTTCCGCAGTAAGATAGAATACACCAAGCAACGAAATCTAGGTCAGTAAGACAAGAGTGCCCCTGCCCCCTGCGGGCATTCCCCGCCTAGGTTCACAGCCATATCTCTGTGGCTATGTGAACGTTCAGTTCATCTATTCTAATTCCAAAACAAAACGATTGTCATTTACGAGGAAAAAAAAAATCGTCTTTCCAAAAGAACTTCATACAGATCCAGCCATTCAGATTAGCAGAGACTCTGAATTCAGTTACTTATATAAGCAGAAAAAACGTACAGTTTTAAGCACCCAAACACCAATTTTTTTACCTAATTTGACCCGTTGGCCTACCAGCAAACCTTAATTGATATACCCAAATTAGCAGAATATCAAGTCCGCGCATCCATTCATTCAGGTGTTGAAGAACCCTAACTCATACATTTTCATAAGAAATATTCATCAAAAGTATCCAGATTCACACGAGAATTGACAACATTCACCCCTTAAATTATTCAGACAACCCGATTCCGATTGTCACCCCAGACGAACTCACAGGGGGAGAAATCAAAAGCAAGGTCAGACGAACAAACGCAACAGAAAGAGATGGACAGACGCCCTACCTGACCTACTTCTGGTAGCCGCCGTCCGGCAGGCTGTCTTGTTCCTGCACCATTCTTGCCGTAAGGAAGACCCTAGGGAACTCGGTGACGTCGAACGTCTTCTTCTCGCGCATCTGCTTCAGGGCGTCCTCCTTCCGGTAGATGGTGACACGCTTGGGCGGGAGGTCGCGGCGGCGATCTCGGTTGAAATACTTGATGTCGTAGACGTTCTCCGGATTGGCGGTGGGGATGACGGGCAGGGCGTTCGGCGTGGCAGGGCAGAAGCGACGGTATTCGTTGGCACGAGGGACAGCATTCCGGTACTCAGGATGGGAGCAGGGGCCCGTGATCTCCCAGGGTTTCCTGAAGAACCTCTTGAAGGTCTGGACGGCCGACTGGATTAGGCTTTTGGACGAGGAACCCGACGAAGCCATTGACGACGGATCTCTCTCTCTCTCTCTCTCTCTTTCTCTCGCTGGGAAAGGGGGAAGCAGGCGACCTCTGATTATTGTAGGAAAACTTTTTCTTTGCAATCACGCGATCAGATGCACCTTTATCTGCGGATAAACTCCGATTAACGCTTGAAAATCATAAGTTCTCGGACAGAGTCCACCTTATAATCCATATTATCAGAAACGTACCTCTGTCTTTTGATGCAACACATTTATCTACTGTAGAGGTGGAACCTCATTTCAGATTCGAAGGAAAACTCCAACTGCATATAAACACAAAACTTTAGCACGCAGAGTTTTGGAGTCACTATAAAACTTTAGTACCACATTAAAATTTTACCTGAACAAGTAGAACTTTAAATGTTGTAAGAAATTTTTTGTCTATTAACTTGTCAACGCCCAGAACAAAAAAATTCTATGAAATCAAACAAGTGGGGTAAATGGAAGGTATAATAAAAATTCCACAAAAAAGTACTCGTTACTAAATACCAGGTAGTTTTAAGCCTAGGTATTTAGTTTCAGGTATCCAAACACTAGCTAATGTTGACAGCGGGAAAATTTTATCAAACCACTATCTGAAATTCAAGTTTATTCAATTGAACTTGGAAGGATATATTTAGTTATTAAGCAAATGCAGATTTTTAATGCAGTTTTTCCAAGTGATGAACTTGGATCCGAGTTTAAAAATTCAACAAAAGAAAATGACATTGGTTGTATGTGTCAAATGTTATGCTAGTTGATCCTTGGATCGATTCTACTTGAGCCTTAATGGTGCACATCCGCTTTCTTAGAAAAATCATGAGAGAACGTTTGGTTCCTTGTTTGATTCCTTGTCTTGAGAATGCCATGATTAGATTTCTCATCTTGGCATTCCCAAGGATATGATGCTCAACACAAGGTCAACACAAGGCATAGTTGACAAACCCGTGACTCAAACTCGGATTGGCAGGGTCACTAGGTCAGCGAGTTGATTCATTGACTTCGTCGAGTTTTAAATAACTATAACGTAAATCACTATGGCTAATCGGGCAAGTCAAGGCGAGTCAGGATCGAGTCGGGCAGCCAGGCGGAGTTAGGGGGCCTCTCGAGAGTATCGATGACTACATCTGGGTGATGCATTGCTAGTACCTTATCTAGGAATTCTTATTTGGCTGGTTGTAAGTAGCCACAAGGCTATGGAACAACAGATTATTCCTGATTTACATTGATGTATTGACAATGATTCTCAAATATCGCAGAACTGAATGTCATAAGATGAGATAAAATGCACTAAAAACAAAGATGTGGAACATGTTATTTCTTATAGTCAAAGTGAGTTGCTTCATTAATCTCCCCAAGTAGGATTCGAAACTATGACTAATCAATTAACAGTTGACTGCTCTACCACTTAGCTACTAAGAAACAATGGAAGATTAGATCTTCTAGAGTTTAACTCACATTCTCAACTCATGACCAATATAAACTTGAAGCTTCCTTCATTACTCCCAGAACTTTTCACATTGGCTCTATTCCATGTCCTTTTCATCCGGAACTTCAAAGGGGCTCTATTTCATTATATTTCATCCACATCACAATTCCATTCAGTTACCTTTTTTTGGTTTGAATGTCATTCAATTGAAGATGATGGTATCATTGGGTAAGAGATGTCACTTGTAGTCTATATATCTTTATTTCTTGTATATAGAAAGTTAAAAAGCTATCGTATAATAACCAATAAGTTGCAGCAGAAAAAGGAGAGGTCAATGAATGATTTTGAAATATAGTATACCCAGTATTATATTATTTTATGGATGAATGTAATTAACTTGGTTGTTATGGTCAGAATTTATTATGGATTTCTAACCACATTTTTTATAGGACCTTCTTATCCCATACTTCTAATAGTTTTATTTTGACATCTTTTTCACGAATAGTAAAAAATACTACACTCATGCTTAAAGTAAATAATATTTTTAGTCATTTAACATCACCCATATACTTAAAGTACAAAAAAAGTACATGCAACAAAAATGAAAGAAACTTCATCTCTTTCTATATATATATATGCATCGTCCGACCTGTACCTGCAAATTTAAGTGAACAAGCTATCAGATATATAATTGTTGATTTTCTAAAAACAAGAGCATATTCATGATATATACCACAATGGACAGAAAAGAAAGTTAATATAAAGAACAGAAATATGCAATAAAGACAGCTCATGTCTTGCAAACATGAATTATGAGATATAAAAAAGGAAGAAAAAGAAAGATTAAACGGAACATAAACAATGTAGCGCAACATAATGTTCAGAAAAATAAAAAACCTCATGTCACTAAAGCACACAAAAATAAACAAAATCAAAAGACAAAGAAAATGCAAAACTCATTCACATCCTAAAGCTTGACGAAGAATTGAACAAGCATTTAAACCTATCTTTAAACAATGGTATATATTAAAACAGCCAAAGAACTGATCCCCAAATCCTAAAACTTGTAGAAAACAAAACAAAAAACATTAAAAGCTACAAGCCCTATTCGGTTGGAGAAATGAAGTACTGGAATTAGAAGAAGAAAAAGAAGCGGCAAGCTGCTGTAACTACAACATTGAATGGAGAGAGGGAATGGGCTGGAGAGAAAGGGACTGGCTAAGAGAGTCAGACCCCATTTTTTGAATTAGACTATTTCATACATGCGTGCAAGTGTTGAAGGCATGTTTATTCACAGACGTTGTTGTCATAGCTAGGGAAAATGTCACGCATTATATATATATATATATATATATATATATATATATATATATATATATTACTCACTTAAGAAATTATGGGTTGAGCTTCTGCATATAAGGTTCACTATCGTTGAAAGGTCCCTTTCCTTATTAGGGATTCATGGGAAGCAGAAATTGCCTATATTTTGTTTCTCGGACAATGGAGATTTTTTGGCACTAAAAGTATAGAAGAGTAGAGTCTCCAAACTCCAAGGACATTGCTTCTCTTATTGGGGTAATGTTTGTGGAAGCTAATCCCTTTGCTAGGTAACTAAGCAAGGCTATATATATATATGTACCCTTGTTATGCCCAATTTATTTCCATCGTTGAGATTTTTTTGGAACTAATTTCAATGTGTTTGGTGTGTGTCCCTAAAACAGTGTTAGGACACCCTATTTTACCTTCAATAATACCATCAATGCTTGACACTTAAAAAAAAACCCTAATTCCATAGGCTAACCCTAGGTCATTTTTTACCATTTTATCCCTATATGACATGTTTTTCAACTAGTACAATATTTAACCTTGGGCTAGTATCATACTACATCATTCTATCCCTCATCAGGATTTATCACTTGAGAACTTAGAAAGCCAGAATTTACTAGGCCGACCAGGTCGTTTTACCAATTTTCCCATGAACCTTAGGGCCCATTTGATTACCCGGTGAAATCTCATGGGGAGGGTGTAACGCGAGGCGTTTGGGCAGAGCGGGTCGGGTCAGGGTCCAGACCCTAGCCCCACGCGAGGGAGCCCGACGCCGTCTCTCCTCCCTCGCTTTCTCTTCTCCTTTGTTTTCCTCTTACCGTCTCCTCCTTACCCACGACCGGAACTCAGGGAAGAAGACGACGATGGCGGCGACGGCGACGATGGCAGCGGCGAGGGAGAGGGCGTCGACGGCGGCACTTGAGGTGAACCCTGTCGTCCCCTGCCTCTTCCTCTCTTCTCTCTTCTTCTTCCCGTTTTCTTTTCCCTCCTCCCTCTCCCACTGTCTCTCGTCTCCCCTCTTCACCCAACGCCTCTCTCTGGCCGTCTCCCTCTTTTCTCTCGTGCCCTCTTCTCCATACAATCCCTCTCCTCACTCTCTACCGTCTCTCTCTTCTCTCCCGTCCTCTTCCCTCACTGCCTTCTTTTCCCCTTTTGACCGAACCCTCTCCCCTATCAGTCCCCCTCCGTTTTTCTCTCTTTCTCCCTCTATTCGACCTCCCTCTCTGTCCACGCTTCACGCTCTCTCCCCATTTTTCGTTTGTTTTCTATTTTATCCAATCAAGCACTCTCTCTCACTGATTTTCACTATTCTATCACTGTTGGATCCAATTTCAGCTTGGGGATTTGTCCTCCCCCTCGTAACAGCAATTAGAGAAGGCCTTGGTAGTGGCAGCATTGGAGGATTTTAGCCGTTTGGGGACCACTTGGACGCGTGAGGTGGCTGCCGGGAGGATTACAACAGTTTAGACCTTCAATCGGGGTGAGCAAGGCGAAATTGAACCTATTTTATGATATATTTTTCTTGGGAACGCGTATAATTATTGTTTGAGCATGCTAGAGCTTAGAATTGATTATTTGAAGCACATGTTAGTGATTTCGTTTTTGAGAGAAAGCTTGCAATTATGTTGGAAAGCGAAGATTCATATATTGGATGATTATTTAAGCTTGATGGATTAATTTTCGAAGCATTAGGGGAAACATGGTAGAATTTGTGAGGTTGTGGGGAAGATTTAGGACCGTTTTAGTGAGCTTGTAGCATGCGTTTTTGTGAACGGGTGCATCTTGAAGTTAAATAGGGATAACGTACATAAGTTGGATGTATCTTTGGGGTAGACGCCTTGATTTAATAAAAAGAGAGTTTTGAGAAAGGCGTTAGTGATAGACGGATTGAGGGCTTTGAGTTTTGGCATCTATTGGCACGGCTAGAGGTTGGGAAGTGACCTATTGGAGAACTTGTGGGTCGACACTACCCGTCGACAGCCTCTTAAGGCGATGACACGTGCCTCAATGATTTTGTTTTGTTTTTGTTTGAATTGTTGAGGTATGTTGTAGGAATCTTATCTTGTGTTTGTGTTTGCAGGTACACCGGGTACGTCCCGTCGTCCTTGAGCTACCGGATTCGAAGCTCGAGGCATTTTGAAGATTCTTGTGAACGCGCCACAGGTATGGCCACATTCCAGGCAAATCCCTGCCTGGGCAAGTGAATGAATGTGTGTTCCTAGGATCATGAGATCCTAGGATTTGTGATGTGAATTGATTGAGTGTTCCGTGAATGAATGTGTGTATGCATGTACATAAATTGATATATGATACGAATTGTTTTGAAAGGCTTATAGTAATTGTTTTGATAATGTTACGCATTTGCATGTGCATGCTAGAATTGATAACTGTTTAGGACAGATGAGGTGAGGTATCGAGTCGAGTGTCTCCTCGACCCCAATTGTGCATTAGAAAGCATCCTAGAATGATAACTGCATAGGACAGCTACGAGCCCACCACAGATTGAGACTACTCTCTGTGGTTTGGCTAAGTTTTCAAAGATGTGATTGTTATGACGATGAATGTGAATGTTATGTTTATTGAATACCCATTGCCGCGGGCAATGATGCAAATGTTTGCACAGTGGGTAGTTGTACCCATATTGTTATGACGGCTAGCCAAAACTGTTGTGGTTATGTGTAACCCTCGTGTGGAGGCAATTGGAGGTGTGGGTTCACTCGTGAAGTGAACCAACCTCATGAGCTAGCCAGTTAATTGTGTTTGTGCAAGTATAAGTATAAGAATGAAAGAATAAGAGATGAGAGGCCAGTGGGATGTGACTATGTGTATGAGAGTTGTCCCGCTTTCGCCACTGGTCTCGCCTGTTCGAAGCGCAGGCGGTGCAAGGTCCCAGGGTACTGTTGTGTGATGTGCTTGGAGCGTAGGCTCCCGCCTTCCCAACCTGAGTGTCCTAGGGAAGGCTGAGTATCTCTCCTTGGAATTCACACATCCATGGATGAGTGCTCTACCGCTGCAGCGGATAGATGGATCCATACTGTTCTGGGCCACCACGGGGGTTGTCTCTCGGCTGTGGGCCGCCCGCGGTGTGCACGTGCCTGTGTTTGCATTCACAGGAACTTTAAATTCACTGATAGTAATGAAACTGAAATGTATGTTATTGAAATGTATAGGATTGTTGTGCATGTGACTGTTGTGCTTATGAATGCAAGTGACATATTGAGGATGCCTTGCATGTGATTGAAATTATGTTATTATAGCCATTGAGTGGCCTCTGCAGGTCGTGTCTTGACACGACATAATGATAGATTGTTCTGATGTTTGCTTGTGTGCTGAGCCCGACCTAAGAGGGTTTGGACTTTTCCTGGCTGGTTGCCATACTGCGAAGGCTAAGCGTTCAGTTGTTTCTTTTTTTCAGGTTTTGGTGGACCCGGGCAGCAGGCTGAGCAGATGGCTACACTCACGTTCTACTGGGGAGGTTTTGGGTTTTGTTTTTTTTTTTTGTAGTACCGGCGCATCAGGTTTTGGTTTTACTGATGCCTTGTTTTTTATTAAGCATCGATGTTGTGATTTTGGGGCATTTTTGTCAAATGTACAGTTGAATTGAAATGTTATATAATGGAAAGCTTGCCCCATTGTTTTGAATTGCTTGGCTCATTCCTTTCTGAACTATTGTGTAGTCACACCTCGATGTTGGATGTTAGAAAAAAAATGTTTGAGTGTCAAAAGGTCGGGGTGTGACAGTTTTGGTATCAGAGCCATGGCAAACCCCACTATGGATGTGAGTTAAAGCCTATTTGTGAAGCCGTGTTGCCCAGGTACGCATTCATTTGATTAGATTGTTCTTGTGGTTATGCTTTTTCATGTATAAGTACATAATGTGATCTATGTTTTGAACTTCGTGCTAATGCACGTTGTGATTTGATTTGTGAGATTAGTCATAGACTGGATTTGAGTTTAAGGTTCTTGTTTGTACAGATGGAATATCATCGTAAGGGTAAGAAGCGAGCTGGGCCGTCCACAGAGGCACAAAGAGAGCCTAGTCCGGCCCATTCCGATGCGCATACCCCACGCGATGACAGTACGTCAGAGCACCAGTATGCCCAACTGGGTGGGGGTGCTCAAACCCCACTGAGGCAGACTCCACCTGTGGACCAGCAGACTATTTAGCTGACCACGTTGCAAACACTGACCTCTCTTGTGCAGTCCATGGTCAGTAACCAGAGGAGTAATGCATCTCCTTCAGGAGACACCACTGCGCCACTTAAGGAGAAGGCATCAGCGGTGTCGTTTCAACAATTCATGGTGATGCAGCCGCCTATCTTTTCAGGAGGGTGCAGTCACGATAAGGCAAAGCAGTGGATTGAGGAAGTTGAACGCATCTTTGTGCTTCTGAAGATGCCTGAGGAAGACAAAGTGAACTATGGCACTTACCTGCTGAAAGGTGATGCCATGGACTGGTGGAAATCAACTCTTGAGATCCGGTATGCAGGCCAACCGTCAATTTCTTGGAAGCAGTTTAGAGATTCCTTCTTCAACACCTACTACCCAGTGCATGCTAGAGACAAGAACATGCAAGAGTTTCTTGATCTACAGCAAAATCAAATGAGCTTGGAGGAATATATTACAAGATATCGACACTTGGAGGCGTATTGCCTACACTTCTACACTACAGACGGAGCCAGTGCAGGCAAGTTTGTGCGCGGTCTGCGGGAGGGACTGCGAACCAAAGTTTTGACGAGCAGACCTCGTGACTTGGACGAGGTGGTCACTATGGCAAGATGTATAGAAGAAGACTGGGCGAGGACACAGAAGGATCACCAGAAGAAAGCAGGCCAGCATTCATGAGGTGGACGAACCCAGGTGAAGCGCCACCACTTTGCAGGCAGAGCAAGGCCTTATGAGAGGCGGGATGACCGAACTTTCAGACGGAACCAGCCAACCCGTAGTGAGGCCACCCAGGGGTCAGTGGCCACTCCGACTTCTCAGAGGTGCCCTACTTGTTCACGTGTGCACCCTGGGAAGCCGTGCTATCGAGAGATCGGAGCTTGCTTACATTGTGGAAGGATGGGGCACTTTATCAAGGATTGTCCCTTAAAGAAAGAAAGAGAGTTGAAGAAGCCAGAGGCCGGTCCTTCTAGCGCACGACAGACGACCGGATGTGTCTATGCTACTACCGTGGAGGAGCTTCAGGCACACGACCTTGTTGAAGGTACTTTTCTTGTTGGTTCTCATATTGCTAGAGTGTTGCTTGATGCTGGGGCGACCCATTCATTTATATCTAGTCGATTTGATACTTCACTAGAAGTGTCTGCTAGGAAGATGCCGTATGTTTTGAAAGTTGTTAGCCCTATGCATGCTCAAGAGTCATGTAGTGAGTATCTATCTGATGTGGACGTGGAGATCCATCAACATCACTTACCTGCACAGTTGGTGATCATGAGTTTTAACGAATTTGATGTGATTTTTTGCATGGATTGGTTATATGCACATTATGCTAATATAGATTGCAGGAAGAAGCAAATACAGTTGTTGACTGATGAAATGCAACCTGTGGAGTTTCATGCTCGTAAGGCCAGTCGAACTGATAAGATAATGGTGTCTGCATTGAAAGCTAAATGATTGATAGAAAATGAAAGTGTTGCTTTCTTGGTCAATGTGTTGACCAATGAGACGGAACCGGTGAGGTTACCGGATGTGGCAGTTGTGAGTGAGTACCCTGATGTGTTTCCTGAGGAACTGTCAAGTTTGCCTCCAACACGAGAAGTGGAGTTCAAGATAGAGTTGTCACCAGGGACAGCTCCTATTTCTAAGGCACCCTATCGTATGGCACCAGCAGAGTTAGAAGAGTTGAAGAAGCAACTGCAGGAGATCTTAGACCAGGGCTTCATCCGACCTAGTGTGTCACCGTGGGGAGCACCAGTGTTGTTTGTGAAGAAGAAAGATGGGACGATGCATTTGTGTATTGACTACCGCATGTTGAATCAAGTCACCATCAAGAATAAGTATCCGCTTCCTAGAATCGAAGACTTCTTTGATCAGCTTAAGGATGCAAAGGTTTTCTCCAAGATCGATCTGAGGACAGGTTATCATCAACTCTTGATACGGGAGGAAGATGTTGCTAAGACTGCTTTTCGAACCAGATATGGGCACTATGAATTCAGGGTCATGCATTTTGGGTTAACCAATGCTCCCGCAGCGTTCATGGACCTCATGAATCGAGTTTTCCAAGAGTTCTTGGATCGATTTGTTATTGTTTTTGTTGATGATATTTTGGTGTACTCAGAGAGTGTGGCAGAGCATAGATATCACTTGAGAAGTGTATTGGGTCTTTTGCGCAAGCATAAGTTATATGCCAAGTATTCAAAATGTGAATTTTGGCTAGAGAAGGTAAACTTTCTGGGTCATGTAATCTCTAAGGATGGAGTATCCGTCGATCCGGCTAAGGTGTCAGTTGTGCAGGACTGGAGGACGCCATGCAATGTAACCGAGGTTAGAAGCTTTTTGGGATTGGCAGGATATTATCGCAGGTTTATACAAGACTTTTCGAAAATAGCTACACCATTGACTAAGCTATTGAGAAAAGGAGTGAAGTTTATTTGGAATGAAGAGTGTGAGAGGAGTTTTCAAACTCTGAAGGACAAGCTTACTGCTGCTCCTATTCTGACGCTTCCATCAGGTCATTCGGGTTTTGTACTGTACACAGATGCATCAAGAATCGGTTATGGTTGTGTACTGATGCAAAATGGCCGTGTGGTGGCTTATGCATCAAGGCAGTTGAAGACACACGAACAACACTATCCCACTCATGATTTGGAGTTGGGAGCAGTTGTGTTTGCACTAAAGATTTGGAGGCATTATCTCTATGGGGCAACATTTGAAGTGTTTACAAATCACAAGTCTTTGAAATATTTATTCTCCCAAAGGGATCTTAATTTGAGGCAAAGAAGATGGATTGAATACCTAAAAGATTATGATTTCACGATATCATATTATCCAGGCAAGGCGAATGTGGTGGCTGATGCTTTGAGCAGGCAAGCTAAGGCAACGATGTACAGTATGTTAGCATGTTCTTGGAATTTGTTACAAGATGTGATAGCATGGCAACCTTACCTTTGTGGCGAGAACAAAGCAACGATGAGTGCCGTGATACAACACCCTTTGATGGAAGAGCTTGTATTGAAGCAAAAGGAAGATCCTGATTTTGCTAAGAACGTGGAAGAGTGTAAGAAGGTAGATGCTTTTTGGCATCAAGATGAAGTTGGTTCATTGCGGTTTCGACATAGATTGTGGGTCCCTAGAGATGAAGGGGTGAAGCGACGGTTGCTGGATGAAGCTCACAAATCTAAGTTGTCTATACACCATGGCAGTACAAAGATGTTTCAGGATATGAAGAGAAATTTTTGGTGGCCTAGAATGAAGCGTGAAATTGCAGAATATGTGGCAAAGTGCTTAGTTTGCCAACAGGTAAAAGCAGAGCATCAACGGCCCGGAGGCTTGTTGCAGAGAATCGATATCCCGGTGTGGAAATGGAAAGACATTACAATGGATTTTGTAGCTGGATTGCCTCACACCCGAAGACAGCATGATGCCATATGGGTGATTGTTGATCGACTGACGAAGTCCGCTCATTTTCTGTCTATTAGAATTAATCAGTCTTTGGAAAGTCTCGCAGAGTTTTATATTGGCGAGATAGTGAGATTGCATGGTGTGCCAAGGTCTATCATTTCGGATCGAGATCCACGTTTTATCTCTAGATTTTGGGGGCAATTGCAGAAGGCTTTGGGTACCAAGCTTAAGTTAAGCACAGCGTTCCACCCCCAAACTGATGGGCAATCGGAGAGGACCATTCAGACCTTAGAGGACATGTTGCGTGCATGTGTCTTAGAGTGGAAAGGAGAATGGGACAAACATGTGAAACTGGCAGAATTTGCATATAATAACAGTTACCATTCTAGTATAGGGATGGCACCTTTTGAGGCTTTGTATGGAAGGCCGTGCAGATCGCCAACTTGTTTGACCGATTTGGGCGATGGTAAAATCGAAAACCCTTTAGTTTTGTAACACTACACCGACCAAGTGCAATTGATAAGTTAAAAGTTGTTAACTGCTCAGAGTAGACAGAAAAGCTATGCCGACATTCGTCGTAGAGAATTGACTTTTGAGGTTGGTGATCATGTGTTTTTGAAGATTTCCCCTACTAGAGGTGTTTTTCGTTTTGGTGTGAAGGGAAAGTTGAGCCCGAGGTTCGTAGGACCTTTTGAGATATTAGAGAAGATTGGAGAGGTGGCCTATAGATTGGCACTACCACAAGACTTGAGTCATGTTCATGACGTTTTTCATGTTTCCATGCTTCGAAAGTACGTACCAGATCCGACTCATGTGATTGCTTTTCAAGGTATTCGGGTGCAAGATGATCTGACAATGGAAGAAAAACCCATTAGAATTGTGGATCGAAGAGAGCAAGTGCTTCGCACGAAAAGAATTCCTTTAGTGAAGGTGGAATGGCAGTACCATGGATTGAAGGAGAGCACATGGGAACCTGAGGAGGACATGCGGAAGAGATATCCACATTTATTCTTGCACTGAGGTATGATCTAAATTCCGAGGACGGATTTTTTTTTTTAAGAGGGTAGGATGTAACGCGAGGCGTTTGGGCAGAGCGGGTCGGGTCAGGGTCCAGACCCGGACCCTAGCCCCACGCGAGGGAGTCCGACGCCGTCTCTCCTCCCACGCTTTCTCTTCTCCTTCGTTTTCCTCTTACCGTCTCCTACTTACCCACGACCGGAACTCAGGGAAGAAGACGACGGCGGCGGCGACGGCAGCGGCGAGGGCGACGGCGACGACGGCGGCACTTGAGGTGAACCCTGTCGTCCCCTGCCTCTTCCTCTCTTCTCTCTTCTTCTTCCCGTTTTCTTTTCCCTCCTCCCTCTCCCACTGTCTCTCGTCTCCCCTCTTCACCCAACGCCTCTCTCTGGCCGTCTCCCTCTTTTCTCTCGTGCCCTCTTCTCCATACAATCCCTCTCCTCACTCTCTACCGTCTCTCTCTTCTCTCCCGTCCTCTCCCCTCACTACCTTCTTTTCCCCTTTTGACCGAACCCTCTCCCCTATCAGTCCCCCTCCGTTTTTCTCTCTTTCTCCCTCTATTCGACCTCCCTCTCTGTCCACGCTTCACGCTCTCTCCCCATTTTCCGTTTGTTTTCTATTTTCTCCAATCAAGCACTCTCTCTCACTGATTTTCACTATTCTATCACTGTTGGATCCGATTTCAGCTTGGGGATTTGTCATCCCCCTCGTAACAGCAATTAGAGAAGGCCTTGGTAGTGGCAGCATTGGAGGATTTTAGCTGTTTGGGGACCACTTGGACGCGTGAGGTGGCTGCCGGGAGGATTACAGCAGTTTAGACCTTCAATCGGGGTGAGCAAGGCGAAATTCAACCTATTTTATGATATATTTTTCTTGGGAACGCGTATAATTATTGTTTGAGCATGCTAGAGCTTAGAATTGATTATTTAGAGCACATGTTAGTGATTTCGTTTTTGGGAGAAAGCTTGCAATTATGTTGGAAAGCGAAGATTCATATATTGGATGATTATTTAAGCTTGATGGATTAATTTTCGAAGCATTAGGGGAAACATGGTAGAATTTGTGAGGTTGTGGGGAAGATTTAGGACCGTTTTAGTGAGCTTGTAGCACGCGTTTTTGTGAACGGGTGCATCTTGGAGTTTAATAGGGATAAGGTACATAAGTTTGATGTATCTTTGGGGTAGACGCCTTGATTTAATAAAAAGAGAGTTTTGAGAAAGGCGTTAGTGATAGACGGATTGAGGGCTTTGAGTTTTGGCATCTATTGGCACGGCTAGAGGTTGGGAAGTGACCTATTGGAGAACTTGTGGGTCGACACTACCCGTCGACACCCTCTTGAGGCGATGACACGTGCCTCAATGATTTTGTTTTGTTTTTGTTTGAATTGTTGAGGTATGTAGTAGGAATCTTATCTTGTGTTTGTGTTTGCAGGTACACCGGGTACGTCCCGTCGACCTTGAGCTACCGGATTCGAAGCTCGAGGCATTTTGAAGATTCTTGTGAACGCGCCACAGGTATGGCGACATTCCAGGCAAATCCCTGCCTGGGCAAGTGAATGAATGTGTGTTCCTAGGATCATGGGATCCTAGGATTTGTGATGTGAATTGATTGAGTGTTCCGTGAATGAATGTGTGTATGCATGTACATAAATTGATATATGATATGAATTGTTTTGAAAGGCTTATAGTAATTGTTTTGATAATGTTACGCATTTGCATGTGCATGCTAGAATTGATAACTGTTTAGGACAGATGAGGCGGGGTATCGAGTCGAGTGTCTCCTTGACCCCAATTGTGCATTAGAAAGCATCCTAGAATGATAACTGCATAGGACAGCTACGAGCCCACCACAGATTGAGACTACTCTCTGTGGTTTGGCTAAGTTTTCAAAGATGTGATTGTTATGACGATGAATGTGAATGTTATGTTTATTGAATACCCATTGCCGCGGGCAATGATGCAAATGTTTGCACAGTGGGTAGTTGTACCCATATTGTTATGACGGCTAGCCAAAATTGTTGTGGTTATGTGTAACCCTCGTGTGGAGGCAATTGGAGGTGTGGGTTCACTCGTGAAGTGAACCAACCTCATGAGCTAGCCAGTTAATTGTGTTTGTGCAAGTATAAGTATAAGAATGAAAGAATAAGAGACGAGAGGCCAGTGGGATGTGACTATGTGTATGGGAGTTGTCTCGCTTTCGCCACTGGTCTCGCCTGTTCGGAGCGCAGGCGGTGCAAGGTTCCAGGGTACTGTTGTGTGATGTGCTTGGAGCGTAGGCTCCCGCCTTCCCAACCTGGGTGTCCTAGGGAAGACTGAGTATCTCTCCTTGGAATTCACACATCCATGGATGAGTGCTCTACCGCTGCAGCGGATAGATGGATCCATACTGTTCTGGGCCACCACGGGGGTTGTCTCTCAGCTGTGGGCCGCCCGCGGTGTGCACGTGCCTGTGTTTGCACCCACAGGAACTGTAAATTCACTGATAGTAATGAAACTGAAATGTATGTTATTGAAATGTATAGGATTGTTGTGCATGTGACTGTTGTGCTTATGAATGCAAGTGACATGTTGAGGATGCCTTGCATGTGATTGAAATTATGTTATTATAGCCATTGAGTGGCCTCTGCAGGTCGTGTCTTGACACGACATAATGATAGATTGTTCTGATGTTTGCTTGTGTGCTGAGCCCGACCTAAGAGGGTTTGGACTTTTCCTGGCTTGTTGCCATACTGCGAAGGCTAAGCCTTCAGTTGTTTCTTTTTTTCAGGTTTTGGTGGACCCGGGCAGCAGGCTGAGCAGATGGCTACACTCACGTCCTACTGGGGAGGTTTTGGGTTTTGTTTTTCTTTTGTAGTGCCGGCGCGTCAGGTTTTGGTTTTACTGATGCCTTGTTTTTTGTTAAGCATCGATGTTGTGATTTTGGGGCATTTTTGTCAAATGTACAGTTGAATTGAAATGCTATATAATGGAAAGTTTGCCCCATTGTTTTGAATTGCTTGGCTCATTCCTTTCTGAACTATTGTGTAGTCACACCTCGATGTTGAATGTTAGAAAAAAAATGTTTGAGTGTCAAAAGGTCGGGGTGTGATAGAGGGTGAAATGTGTATGGGCGGGTGAAATTTCACCCGCCCGACTGAAAACGCATCAAACGGGGTGAAATTTCATCCGTTTAACGCAAAAGGGAGTGGGTGAAATTTCACCTACTCGACTTTGTTGTTTCGAAGCCTCATTTCACCCCGCTCGACCTTCCTCCGCAACTCCTCCTCCCTTCTCACCGTCGCACAAGAGGCCTCACCGCTCTCACCGTCGCCTCTCCGCTCCTCCGCCGGTACGCTTTCTCCCTTTCCCTCTCTGATGCCTTCCCTTTCTCTCTTGCCCTAAGTTGTTCTTCTCTGGCTTCTGACCGGCAGGGAAGAGGGACGTAGAAACAGGACAACATCTGCCATTGCCACAGTTGCCGCTCCTTCCCCTCTGTTACTGCCCTGTGATTCTCTCAATATCTCTCTCGCTTCTCCTCCTTCGTTTGCCGGTTCCATTTCCTGTTTCTTTTTTTGCCATTGTGTATGTGTGCCATCGCCTGTTCACTCTCTCTCTTCTTTTGTTATTCATCCGAGGTTTGGGCATTTGA
The DNA here is from genome assembly GCF_008831285.2 of Nymphaea colorata. Lineage (NCBI taxonomy): Eukaryota > Viridiplantae > Streptophyta > Magnoliopsida > Nymphaeales > Nymphaeaceae > Nymphaea > Nymphaea colorata. Next base: position 8,796,896 of record NC_045144.1, read on the forward strand.
TTTCCTGCCCTTTTTCATTTGTCTTATGCATGGTTAGAAGCACCCGAGAAGATGCTTTTGTGGCCTTTGTTTATGCCCTTGCTTCTGCAAGTTATCATTTTTCCTGCACTTGAGACTGTTTTGTTCCTTTTTCAAGTTTAACTGCATACCGAAGGTGCCAATGTTGATCTGAACTTGTCTTGATATGGTGTACACTCCAAAATTAGGCAAAGGTCATCCGAGATTTAGGCGTTTGATCTGCTGCCCTGTTTCTGATGATTTTTTTTCTGCATAAAAATGAACACTTGATGGAAAAACTTGATTTGGTGCCCTTTTTCATTTGTCTTATGCATGGTTAGAATCACCAGAGAAGATGCTTTTGTGGCCTTTGTTTATACCCTTGCTTGTGCAAGTTATCATTTTTCCTTCACTTGTGACTCTTTTGTTCCTTTTTCAAGTTTAACTATGGACTGAAGGTGCCAATCTTGATCTGAACTTGTCTTGATATGGCGTAGACTCCAAAATTAGGGAACTATGTTGGGGACCTTGTTTTATCTTCCAAACACCTTGTTATAATTCCATGATTTTCGATGTTGTTTGAAATTGTTGTTGTTCATGCAATCCGTTCTTGTTCTTGTACTGAAACACATGTTGGAAATTATGTTATTCAATAAAGTACCATATATGTACATGCAGTTTAGTCGAAATGATTAGTCTTGACATGTTCGATGACGATGATGAACGAGTGCTTTTCATCATTCGACTAGTTTTTGTCTTCATCTTCTTTTGGTTAAAAGACCAGCCATCATCTAAGAGGATTGTTTATCCATTTCGAGATGTTGGTACATCTTTTGTTTAACTTATGCTTCACGGTCATCCTAGAAATTGTTTGGACTTACTCCGTATGGAAGGGCATACATATATGAGATTGTGTAATATTTTAAGGGATAGAAATTTGTTGGAGGATGCTCGTGACATTACCGTAGAAGAACAAGTAGCTATGTTGCTTTTGACAATTGGACATAATGAACGGAATCATGCCGTTCAAAATACGTTTTAACATTCCGGACAAACAATAAGTAAACATGTCAGCCTAATCCTATGAGTGATATGTATACCGGGTAAGGATTATGTTCTGCGGCCCAATGATGAGATGCCAGCAATTCTTTTCATATTTTCAGGTAATTTTATCATCGTAAACTCAACATGACACATACAACATGACTAACTAGTTGCCTTGTCATATAGAATTGTTTAGGAGCAATCGATGGCACCTATATACCTGCATGGGTCCCAGCTTCAGATCAAGCAAGGTTTTGCAATAGAAAATGATTCGTTTCTCAAAACGTCATGGCTGTAGTCAGATTTGACACTCGATTTCATTATGTTTTGGCTGGATGGAAAGGAAGTGCAACAGACTCAAGAGTATTGTACAATGCCATTGATCATGAAACAGACCCGTTTGTGGTCCCAGAAGGTACGTAGTTCCACCAACCAATTCACTCTTTTAAGAAGCATGTATCAATGTATAAATAAATTGTGTTCAATTGTAGGCAAATATTATCTTGCTGATGGGAGGTATCCAAACATTGTCGGTTTGCTAACACCTTATCGAGGGTATCGTTATCATATGTTTGAGTTTAACACTCAGGGAGCATGCTCACCTAGAACTGAAGAAGAATTATTCAACCATAGGCATTCATCACTCCGAAATACAGTAGAAAGAACTTTCGGCATGTTGAAATGTCGTTTTCCAATATTGAAAATGCAAGTCCAGTATCCATTCCAAAAATAAACTCAAATCGTTCTTGCTACATGTGTATTGCACAACTTCATAATTGAACACAATCCAAACGCCGAACAATTTGATGATGAAGATGCACCTTCGAATGATAACTTTGTCTTAAGCGAACTTGAAATTGCAAGCCAAACACATCAGCGAGGAAGCAACAATGCAATGAGAGCAGCTATATCATCTCAAATGTTTACAAATTATCAATTGAATAGTAAGTTTGTTTATGAATTTCGACAATTTGTTTCATTTGATTGTTTGAGATGATGCCTCGCCAAAAGTACTATGTGGTTTTCGAAGGTCGTGAGCGAGACATTTGGGAGTGGTGCCAACCATTAGTCTATCGGTACAAAGGTTCCTTCTTCAAATTGTTTGATTCATTCGAAGTAGCTGAGTATCCCATGCACGAGTATGTCCACAACAAGTATGGTGAGCAAGTATGTAGGCCTCTACTCATTGAAGGTCACATCGCGGATGAAGATATAGAAGACACGAAGTTTGAAGAAGGGCAGTGTAGCTACAAATGTTGGATAACTTCTTTTGTGATTGCATGTTTTCTTTGTTGGATATGTACTCATCAAACTTCTGTTTTTCTAGATAATAGGAAATACACCATTTTGTGGATTTGTACTAATTAAACTTTTATGGACATGTACTTTTGTGGGTATAACTTTGTTATCGTTATAAATTTTATTTAGTCAACTATATTGCACTGTTGGATGGCATGGTTTTAACTGTGTTTTTTTTAACATAAATCTGTTGTCGATACCCTGTGCATATTGTTGTTTTCTGGATGGTAGAGAATACACCCTCAACATTTTTTTGTTTTGGAAGATCATCTTCCAATTTCTTCCCACGTCAAATTTGGATAGGAGAAAACACAAAAAAAACAACATTTACCACGTTAAATTCTTCCTGTGAATCAAACATGGTTAAATTTACCACGATAAATTCTTTCTGTGCATCAAACATGGTTAAATTTACCACGTTAAATTCTTCCTGTGCATCAAACATGGTCTCAAATTGAAAACAGGAGAAATTTCATCTTGTAAATTTTTTACCATGGTAAATTTACCACGTTAAATTTCACCTGACAATCAAATGGGCCCTTAGGAAAAGCTCTAGAAACTAACAATGCATAATCAATTTACCAATTATCACTGATGCCATTGACAATAAATTCCATTTATATTCTAGGGTCATCATTTTTGGATTACAAATGTTCTGCCAATTTAAGCATAGTCCATTTAAGTTAGACCCATTTTTCAAGAAACGCCAAGCGTTTAAATCAATTTCACATCCACATGCAACCTGAACCAAGATAAGGATAGGTGCCTTGTATTCATTTCAGGTTAACTTTAGTAGCTCACCCAAAACAAACATTGTCCTTTACCTGACAACATCAAATTAATTATAAAACTCACGCTATTTCTAGGGCTTATGTTTGTTTTTTAGCTCATGCAAGGAAGTTGACGCCTATAAGAATCCAACTAACAATTGGCGCCAATGCAACAAACTAATGCCCCTATATTATTATTATGATAAATTAAAACAGGGGATTGACTATGAAGTTTGAAGCGGTTTCAAGTCCATTAGTTCGGAGTTGAAATTAATTATTAAAATATTTGTGCATTGAAATTTAACCTCATAGATATGATTTAAGAGGGATTTGATGTAAAACATGTATTAAGTAGGTTGTCTTTTTTACTTAAATAATGTTTTTTTAATAGTAAAAAAATGAACGTCTCTTATAACATCAATATATTTGGTTGGGTAAAGATCAATCCTTTTTTTTACAGAAAGTGACCTGAACTAAAACATGATTTATCTTAAATTAATGTTTCTAAATACAATAGAAGGTTCATATTTTGTTTAAAACACTTTTTAACATAAAGTTAAAAGGTCTGGTTTTCATCTCTTACCTAAGCAGTCCGGTTACTATCAATCATATGTATATCTTAAGACTAAACTAGTTTAAACAGCAAGTGACGATCATCTGGATTGATGGAGATGTGACATTAAGATTGAACCAGTTAAACAGTTGTCATGAGCAACTGATGATCACCTAAATTGTTGGAGATGTGCCCATATGCCTAAGTCTGGGCACCAGAATGGGTCGCTGCCAGGTACCTGGTACTCGGCCCAACTCAGATTCGGGCTCGGGCCCGGGACCAGACTAGGAAAAATGAGACCCAGGCAGGTCCGACTAGTTATTGGGCCTGCTCGGGTGGGGCCGATAATAATTTTTTAACTTTTTATTAATTTATATATGTATATATATAATATTTTACTACAATTAATTATTTTTATGTATTATTTTTACTAGAAATATTTTTTTAATATAATCAGGCTCTGGTTTTTCAAGTCAAGGCGTGCCCGGGCCCGAGTTTTAAAGGGCCGACCCAGATGCACAGGCTTACATATGCCATTTTAAAAGTCGATACAAACTTAAAATGCAAAATATTACACACACGTCCAGGTAAACCAATGCACATCCAAAAACTTTTGCATTACTGAGAAAGACTCTTATGAAGGTTGACAACGTTATAGGCAGCAGAAGATGGCGTTTTCCCATTATTGTCTTTACTTTTTTATGATTTGCCTATATTTTGTCCTTTCTTTCAAGTCTCCCCCATTTGTCCTCTCTTTCTTGATTTTTTTGAGGGTATTAGTATAATAGGAATGCGATAGAAATGCCATGTTTCATGAATCTACCTTCATTTTTCGTACATATTCACACATAAAATACTAACATAATGTTCATACTACTAAATGCCCCTTTTAGTACATTGATACATCCAAACATTACCATCTGAACAACCCAAAGCTAGAAGTGGACTTGTGTTGGTTGGCAAAGGAAATGAAAGTTTTTTACAATTTAATCATAACTTAAGAAAATTACCTCTGAAGCATTTTCACTGGAATTGATTGCAGATGTGTTCTTCATGCTCAAACTCTTAGAGGGTGTTTAGATTGAGTAGCATTCTGTGTTCGGAGGACACAATGTTCTCAGGAAATGTAACATCACCAAACACCAGACAAAAAAACATGAAGGACAAATAGTTCCCCTGTCCTTGAAGAACACATTTTTGCGTTCTTATGTGAAATGGCCACCCCCAGAACACGAGGGGCTCCATTTTGTCGAAACTGCTCTCGCTCAAAACCCTCTTACTCTCTCACTTGAAACTAAGTCTGTTCATGAGCGAGTTCGAGTCGAGTTGAGCCAGATTGAACCTAGTAGTAGCGAGTTCACAAAGAAGGTTCTTCGACAACTTTTTCTCTCGTCCTAACAGTAGAGAGCGTCTTCCTCCTTCTATTTATCTCTTGCTCTTTTTCTCTATTGGATGACAACCGTGTTTTTGGGTGCATTGGTTTACCTGGACGTGTGTTAAATCTCATCGGAAAGTTTGAGCATACAAAGAATGTCTCTCTTTCTGTGTGTATATATATATATATATATATATACATAAAAATATATTCTCTTTTTCCTTGACGTTCTTCTTTCTGCTTCCTGGAGCTGATCCTCCTCCTCTTCCATCTTTTGCTCTATTGTTATTTTGCTTTCTATATTAATGATCTTCGAGACCCATTCTGCCTAATTTTGTGATTGGTTTGGCAGTTGATTCTTGGTGGATCTTTTTGACTGCCCGTTTTCTGCCTTAATCTGTTATTGTTGTTCTTTTCTTTTACTTATTATCGTGGACTGCCTGCCTGGTTACGGAAGGTCCAAATGACCAGAGCGTAACATAACATCCAACATTTCTTAAATTCTTTGCAGCCTAATTTTTTCCTTGAAAAGAAGGTAAGACATGAAGCCAAACCAAGGTAAGACATGAAGAAGCCAATATGCTCTTTGAGACGCTACAAGAAAAAAGTAAATGGTTTGTTTCTTCTTCTTCTTCTTTCATTGGAGTAATTAGGACTGCTTTTGGTCGTGGATCGTTTATTTTGATTGGGCATACCTCTCCCCTAATTGACATGAAAATTAAAGAGAATTAATATGCCTATTTGGAATTGTAAGACATTATTATTTTATTCTCTTAAACCAAGATTCATAACTGTTATTAATCACCCTTAAAGCTTATTTAAGTAAACTAATTAAAAAGAATCTAAGTCTAAGGGAGAGAAAGAAAAAGGGGGACATACCTTACCCCTTTGCGGTCTAGTTAACAAAGAAATTAAGTGCTAATTTAATATGAACATGATGAAATAAAATACAAATAAAAACTAAAATGATATTATAATAATAAAAATAAAGCAAAATGAAGAAGAAACTAGAAAAGAAGAACTTACTTAAGAGAGTCTCTTCATAAATATTACAGCTCCGGCTGGACAAAGACAGGCACAGCCTTGTTAGCCAATACATGGCTGGCCGGCTAGCGCCAAGTCGACCACTACCTGGTTGGTTGGACCAGATTCATTTTCAAATTTTTTATTTTAAAAGTTTATTTATCACCCTTATTTTTAATTTTTAAATCAATGTTATTTTCGAAAAGCCAAGGTACCTTGGAAAGCCAAAATTATTTTAAATACTTTGAAGTGAAATATAGGCGTATTTTTTAGGATCAACTGTGTTTTGTACATTGAGGGTATTTTGGGAAATACGAGTAGTGTATCGGGTTTTGTACCCTCAAAGATTTGAAATGAATTTTGAGGTTGGACTAGGGGTTCTGGATTTTGACTTTGGATTTTGGACCTAGATATGAATAGTTGGATTCTAAAATGGATTTGAAAGTGTGTTTGGATCTAAACTAGATCCAAAAGCGATAGCAGTCAGGTTTGGGTCCTGGCTAGATCCAAAAGTGATCGTTTGGATCCAAATGAACCCAAAGTGAATAATTTAGATCCAACTGTCCCCAAAAGGGATAATTTGGATACAAATAGGTCCAAAAGTGATAGTTAGGATCCAACTACACCTTGTTTACATGTAATTTTTTTAAAAAAATCTTACATGCAGATCATAATAAATTGGACTTACGAGTACTCCCCTTCATTCATTGTGCGAGATTCTGAGAGATGAGACCCGGCCTATTGGTACGAGGTCTGACCATTTTTGGCACATTTAACATGGGTAATCGACTTAGCACTAGACTAAAATGTTCTATTTTCTAAGTCTACATGTTTGTCTGAAACCTAAGAAAACAAAATTTTTTTCCCTAATTTTGAAATCTTGCATGTTTTAAATCAAGTAAAAATAAAAAATAGACTAATGAACAAGAAGAAATGAATTTGAAGTCTTTCATGTCTGGATCTTCATAAATCAATGCAAATTGATTTTCTTAGTCCAATATGATGCATGCAAAAGCTATGTCATATAGACCTGGAATCCAGTCTCTAATGAGACTTGGATGTAGGATGTGGACCTATTAAGAAAATCTGGATATAAATTCAAAAAATGAGATTATGATATGAAAGATTTAAAAAATTATTGTTCTAAATTTAAAATGAGAGATGTCATAGAGAATCAAGATATCATATCATTACAATGGAACTTTTGATCCAAAGTGCAAGGTCAGAAATCAAGTAGGTTCTAATCTTGTACCCATGACTGGATCTTTCAAGATCAAAATTCTAAAAAGGATAGATCCAAGTATGATGATTTCCATGGTTTGAAATCTTGTATTGGGTCTGATTTTGTGCGAACTGATATAAGTCGTACGATCAAATACTCATTTGCTTTCAAATTCAATCCAAGGTTTCAAACGTAAGATGTAGGATCTCAAATCCAAAATCCAAGATCCAAAATCTAGTGTTTGAAATCTGAAATCCATAATATGAGGTTTGTGATTCAAGACTGGTATGTAAATTCTGATCCAAAATCTAAAATCCAAAGTACAAGACCATAATCCAAGATTCACAATTCAATATTTGAGATCTAAGGTCGTGGATTTTTCTTTTTGAAAATTTGCTAGACTACACCGACTCCCATGCACAGGGTCTCATGCTCCTCCATGGACATGGCAAAGAGAGAAAGGAGTGGTGGCAGACCTAACAAATGCCCCGTAGGAGGGGGGGCGCATCCACCTAGATTGGTATTCTGAGGTCAAAATGCAATTGCCATGAAGGGAAGTAGGACTCAACTTTGACATAAAAATGTTGGGTTCCACCTTTGTTATACTTGTACTTAGGCCAATAAATATTACTATTTTCCTGGCAAAATGGGCCTATTTTGGTATGCAACTATGTGAAAACAAGCAATGCTTTAGTCAATGGTTTAAATTTTTCGTAGTCTTATTGTCGATCTCTTGACATCAATCAACTTATTGCTTTGCTAGGGAACAGAGCTCCATAGCTTCTTCTTTATAGCTGTTGGATGCACAAGAAAACGTCGAGAATGTGGAAAAAATGGACAAAGAAACCCAAAGGTGATGAATAGCATGGACCTGAACGTGGCTCGATCTGCGCTAGGAGGGTTCATGCTGCATACATGGTCTGGATCTGGGTTAGGTTCAATTCGTTTTTTTTTTTCCTAAAAGACCTGGTTCATACCTAGGCTGGGGGCAACCTGTGCTTTTAATGTGAAATTGGTGTAAGCTGAGCTCAGGCCTGCCAGATCCATGCAATTTATATGAAAAGCTGACTTAGGTTCATGTGGTTTATAAGCCAGGTTTTATGAAAAATACGTACATGGGGTAATTACAAAATACCATTGGGTATTATTTCAAGCTGAAATGAGTTCAAATGAGGGGATTGACTTGATTTGAGGTACTAGGAACTAATGAAAATCATAAATCAAGATATATGTAACCCAAATCCTATGTTTATGAAAAAGAAAAGAAGAAAAGAAAATATGACTCAAAATAGAAATGACCATTATGGCCCTATGTGTAATTTGAGAGTTCTGGATGAATTTACTTGATCCTACTAAACCAACTTATGGCTAGGCTCCTAAATAGGCTATGGTTGTGATGGAAAGTTAGGACAACCAAGGTATTTTCTATGACTATTGTTTTTAAAATATTTTAGCTATGCTAAGATTGAGGTTTGAAATAGGATTGTCCATGTCGAACATGTGTTTGTTTGTTGGCTCTATCGCTATGGTCAAAGGCTTTCCTGGAAAGAAGCATATCTCTATCTCCATGGCTGAGTGGAGCTATTCATAATAGGTTTAAGAACAACGACGATGTGATATGGATAGAAGACCCAAACGAATGCATATTTGCATCCTCTTACTTGAATAGGAGCATTGATTGGTTTGGCAGGCTGAACCGCTGCCTCTATGTATGGATCCATGGCACTAAAAGGCAGGGGCGGAGCCAAAAACAATTTGTCAAAAGGCACTCATTGTTTCCCTGCGTCTAGAGTCTGTACCGTCATTTGCTTTTGCTGTATTTGCCTTGCTTATGTTGACTCTTGGTGTAAGCTAGTTTGTTCACCTGTGTCGGAGTACCCTCCCAAAACGGCCCAAGTGTAACATTGGGATTCTTTGTTTTGGATGGTCGGCATCGGGAATTCTATAAGTGGTTTCGGCCATCCTGTGTAAGTAAAGTTAAAAGATTACTTGCTTCCCTCGTGATGTACTCATCTTCTTCAAGTGAATATATTGCGAGTTTTCTTTCTACACTCTTTGTGCAATTTGTGTTCTTTGTTTTCGAGAAAGCGTTCAAGTGATCTGCGCTAGCGAGAGTTTGCCGCGCCGCGCGGTCTGGAGTTGTCGGCCCATGACAACTAGTATCAGAGCCCAGACTCTATTCAATCTGGGGAAGCGATCGGAGAGTCGGTGTAGAGCGTCGCGCCGACTTACTACTGTTGAGGAGAACGCCATGACATCACAATACAATCTACGAGGTGCCAAAGGCAAGGAGCCAGCCCGTCCAGAGAAGGCGAGCCCGGCCCATGAGCAGGGAAACCTGGAAGAGACGGTGAATAGGTTGGTCGCAGATGTGGCCACCCATGAGGAAGCCCTCGGCTTTGCTACCGAGACCTTTGAGGGATTCAAGGAGGAGATGAATTTTATGCGGCAACATATGGTTGAGTCAGTGGCCATGAACCGATCGCTCTCTGACTTGGTGAAGATCCTACATGACGAAGTTGCATGACTTCGGGCTTCAAATCAGAGATTGCTACGCACGAACTCATTTAGTAGTAGCCAAGAAAGGACCAGTAGGGTCGACGTTCAACGTCCGGCAAAGTACAGTGGTAGCCGGGATGCGAGGGCGATCGACAACTTTCTGTTCCAAGTGGACTACTACCTGGACCTGCAGAACGTCGTAGAAGAAGATCTGAAGATCAAGACCACAGCAATGCTGTTAGAGCGGGATGCTTTGTCTTGGTGGAGGCGGAAAATGCTAGACATTGAGAATGGTGATTGCACGATTACTACCTTCGACGACTTCCGCAAATAGTTGAAGGGGTACTTTATGCCCGTCGATGCCGAAAGACATGCTTATAGGTTAGTTGCAAACCTTAAGCAGACTGGTGCCTTGAGGGATTACATCCGGGCATATCAAAAGGTCATGTTGGATGTGCCTATGATGCCAGAAAAAGTCAAACTTCACTGGTTCATCATAGGGCTCCAATCTTGGGCCCAGACCGACGTGGAGAGATCGAACTCAGAGACCTTGGAGCAAGCATATGTGGCAGCCGAGCGTTTAGCAGATACCCAACGCAAAAGCTATACTGATACCTTCAAGGCTGTGAAGAAGTCCGACCACGACGGTAAGAGAGATGACTGGCGAGACCACAACAAAAATGAACCGGTGTTCCAGAAGCCAACCGAGGGAAAAACCTTCTTTCGCAAGGACTATACTGGGCCACCAAGGGAAGTGACTTGCTGGGTCTGCGGAGGTAAGCACCAAGCGCGCGTCTATCCGAAGAGGGTGAGACCTACCGGGCAGGCCAATGCTGCAAGGGCCACTGAAGACGAGACCGAGGAAGGTCCGACACGAATGGGTGCCGCTCAGATGATTAATGTTGTACAAAGCCGCGTAGCGTCTATCAGTTTGGTGAACAAGGAGCTGATTTACATAGGTGTCACTCTGAATGGAACGTCTACTGTTGCAATGGTAGACTCCAGGGCTACACATAACTTCGTCTCGAAAGAGGAAGCGGAGCGAGTGGGATTGAAGCCTGTGCCGCAGCAGAGGACCCTTAAAATGGTGAACTCTGAAGCCAGGCCCATCCTGGGAGAAGCGAAGGGTGTAACGGTTCAGATTCAAGGCTGGACAGGAGTCACTAACTTCTCTGTAGTACCTCTGAATGATTTCAAGGTGATTTTGAGGATGGAGTTTCTTCGAGGCCAGAATGTAATGATGTTGCCAAAAACCAACACATTGATGTTGATGGGTGCGGATCAGTCCCACACAGTGCACTGCCACTCTCTCAGAAACAGGTCTCAGTCGATGTTGTCGGCCATGCAACTGAAGAAGGGCGTGCGTCATGGGGAACAAACATTCCTCGTGGCCGTACGTCTAGAAGAAGATGACCCTCAGCCGAGAGTCATTCCGCCAGGACTAGCCCCAGTCCTCAAGCAGTTCGAGAAAGTGATGCCCCCCGAGCTGCCCAAGTGCCTACCCCCGAGGCGTGAAGTTGATCACGAGATTGACTTGGTTCCCCGGAGCCAAGCCACCAGCTATGGTCCCCTACATAATGGGACCGGCCGAATTGAAGGAGCTGCGAAGGCAGCTTGATGACATGCTTGAGTTAGGGATCATCCGCCCCTCTAAGGCACCATTCGGGGCTCCTGTATTGTTCCAAACGAAACACGATGGCTCTAAGCGACTCTGTGTGGATTACCGTGCCTTGAACAAGGTGACGGTGAAGAACAAGTATCCATTGCCTCTCATTGCACACTTGTTCGATCAATTGGGCAAGGCGAGGATCTTCTCTAAGTTGAACCTTCGTTCTGGCTACTGGCAGGTCAGGATTGTGGAAGGTGATGAACCAAAGACCACTTGTGTCACCCGCTATAGAGCATATGAGTTCCTAGTCATGCCATTCGGGTTGACGAATGCCCCTGCAACTTTCTCGACTCTAATGAACAATATATTCTACCCCTACCTTGACAAGTTTGTGGTGGTCTATCTTGATGACATTGTGGTCTTTAGCAGCGACCTTGAGGAGCACGTTAGTCACTTGAAGACGGTGTTCCAAGTACTTAAAGAAAATGATCTCTTCGTGAAGAAGGAGAAGTGTCTCTTTGGACAGCGAGAGATCAGTTTCCTCGGCCACATTGTAGGGAATGGCTAGCTGCGAATGGATCCAGAGAAAGTGAAGACTGTTCAAGAATGGAAGCCGCCCTCGAATGTGCCTGAATTGCGGTCCTTTCTTGGGTTAGCTAACTACTATCGGCGGTTCATCATGGAGTACTCATTGATAGCGGCGCCCCTCACTGACCTACTTAAGAAGAATAGATTCTGGATTTGGACTCAGTCCACCCAGGATGCCCTTGAAGACCTCAAGCGTGCCTTTGTACAAGAGCCCGTCCTCAGGTTGCCAGATCACTCCAAGCCTTTTGAAGTACACACAGACGCATCAGATTTTGCCATTGGTGGGATATTAATGTATGACGATCATCTGATTGCCTATGAGAGTCAGAGGTTGAAGGACCCTGAAAAGCGATACACGGTGCATGAACGAGAGATGACCACCATTACGCATTGCTTGCGCATATGGAGGCACTACCTACTGGGGGCAGAGTTCGTCGTTAAGACGGACAATGTGGCCACGAGTTACTTCAAGACTCAGAAGAAGTTGACTCCGAAGCAGGCTCGTTGGCAGGAATTCTTGGCAGAGTTTGATTTCACTCTGGAGTACAAGGTTGGAAAGACCAACGTGGTAGCGGATGCTTTGAGTAGAAATGCAGAACTTGCAGCCTCTCGGGCGGGGACCTTCGAAGCACAGTTGGAGGGTGCGCTCCTCGAGCGGGTTCGTGAAGGGATGCGGCAAGACTCAGCGGCCCAACACTTGGTTGCCTTGGCCGAAGCGGGGAAGACTCGAAGATTCTGGCTACGAGATGGGTTGCTACTCACCAAGGGCGGACGTATTTTCGTGCCGAAGTGGGGCAACCTCTGGCGGGAGTTGACAAGGGAGTGCCATGATACGCTTTGGGCTGGCCATCCAGGCCAGGAGTGGACTCTGGCCCTTCTTGAACGTGGTTATTACTGGCCCCAAATGCGCGATGATGTGGAGGCATATGTAAAGACTTGCCTCATCTACCAGCAGGACAAAGAGACTAATCAGAAGCCTGCCGGCCTGCTTGAGCCTCTTCCTATTCCGGAACGTCCGTGGGAAAGCATCTCCATGGACTTCATTGTGAGCTTACCCCGAGTTGATGGCTACAGCTCTATCTTTGTTGTTGTGTATAGGTTTTCCAAGTATGCCACATTCATCCCAACTACAAAGGAGGGTCCAACAGAGAAGACGGTGGAGATGTTTGTGAAGAACATTGTTAAGCACTGGGGTGTGCCGAAGAGTATTGTGAGTGATCGCGATGCTCGCTTCACGGGCAAGTTTTAGCGTGAAGTGTTTCGGTTGTTAGGCTCCGACTTATTGTTTTCCACAAGCTTCCACCCTCAGACTGATAATCAGACCAAATGCATCAATGCCTTGTTGGAACAGTACCTACGTCAGTTTGTCAGCGCCAACCAGAAGAACTGGGTAAAGCTGCTCGATGTGGCCCAATTCTGTTACAACTTGCAAAAGAGCGAGTCTTCAGGCCATAGCCCCTTCGAAGTAGCCACAGGACAGCAACCATTGATGCCTCACACTGTTGCTGCCCAAGAGAAAGGAAGGCCCAGCTTCGCCTACCAGTTTGTCAGAGACTGGCAGGAACAGACGGAAATATCGAAGGCGTTCTTGCACAAGGCCGCCAAGAAAATGAATAAATGGGCGAACAAGAATCGGAGACCTGCTGAGTTTCGAGTGGGATACCAAGTTCTTGTCAAGCTTTACCCAGACCGCTTGGGCATCTTCCGTGGGCGACACCGAGCGTTGATCAGAAAGTATGAAGGGCCATTCACTGTGGTCAAAAGAATTGGGAAGCTGGCATATAAGTTAGATCTGCCGCCAGACTTTAAGGTGCATTCAGTGTTTCACGTCTGCATGCTCAAGCCCTTCTATGCCGATATTGAAGACCCAGAGAGAAGCCAGCCCCGGAGAGAATCGATTTCGCAGCGTGCTCCCTCTACCCGGCGTGCCAGTGATCGTCAGTTGGACCAAATCCTTCGACACAAAGTGAACTATCTTGGTGAACCGAAGCGATACTTGGTCAAGTGGGTAGATGATGATCAGCCAACATGGGAGTATGCCTTCCACTTCAAGCAAAGTCATCCAGAAGAAGTCCAGACCTACCATGAAGCTGTTGGCGCCGAGGCCGGCGCTTGATTTGGAGGGGGGAGTCTGTTTCCCTATGTCTAGAGTCTGTACAGTCCTTTGCTTTTGTTGTATTTACTTTGCTTATGTTGAGTCTTGGTGTAAGCTAGTTTGTTCACATGTGTCGGAGTACCCTCCCAAAACGGCCCAAGTGTAATATTGGGATTCCTTGTTTTGGATGGTCGGCATCGGGAATTCTGTAAGTGGTTTCGGCCATCCTATGTAAGTAAAGTTAAAAGCTTACTTGCTTCCCTCGTCATGTACTCATCTTCTTCAAGTGAATATATTGCGAGTTTTCTTTCCACACTCTTTGTGCAATTTGTTTTCTTTGTTTTCAAGAAAGCGTTCAAGTGAACTGCGCCCACTTGAACGAGGCGAAGGCTTGCGGCTTACTGGCGAAAGTTTGCCACGCCGCGCGGTCCGAAGTTGTCTGCCCGTGACACTCATTCGAAAAAAACTCAGACATCACAAAATGATCAAAGGGCACTAGACAAATAATTAAGGGGCAGGAAGCATAAACATAAACAAATTTGGGATTGTATTAAGAGTTGAGACTAAGGCTGGGCGTCGGGCCGGGCCGCCGCCGGCCCGGTATGGGCTGGGTTTGGGCCGGGACAATCCCGGCCCGGGCTGGTCCTGGGCCCGACAGCCAGGCCCGGGTCGGCCCGGCCTGGCCCGATAAGATAAAAAAAATATTTTTTTAAATTTTTTGTTTTAATAATATTTTTTTATTTAATAAATACATTTTATATTAAAAATGTTATTTTATAATTTAAAAATATTTTTTAATTTAAATGGGCCGGGCCGGGCCCGAAACGAAACCCGGACCAGGCTGGCCGGCCCGACGGACTGGCTGGCCCGCCGGCCCGGCCCGGCCCGACGGACTGGCTGGCCCGCCGGCCCGGCCCGGCCCGATACCCACTCTTAGTTGAGACGATAAAGGAAAGGCCAATTTTTTTGACACAACAAACTTTTGCAAGGCTTGATTTCCAAAAGCAAACCATCAGCCTTTTTCTCATAGATTTGTGTGGCACCAACGATTTGATATCCAAACGACCTACGTGCAAGCAATGTCTAGGGTGGCGTTTAAACATAGTGACATTGAATTTAGCCTCGTTTACTTGAAGAACTGAAGTGTGTCGGAATGCCCTTGTGAGAATCCAAGTGTGGTATTTCTGGACCAAGCGACATGGCAAAAGGTAAAGAAATCATTTGCTTGTTCAAGCCAACCAGGTCGTGCAAGACTAAGCGACCCCAAACGCACTTGTAAGATATTTTATTAGCAAGAGTTAGCGCCCCAAATTTTCCACTTTCCCCGTTTAATAGGATTTCACTTGTCTTGCAACCATTCTAGACCAGCTGCTTTGCAAGTCATTTTCTACCGGTTTTGAATCCATTTCAGCCCTTTACCTAGAATTATCCTTAACCTTCAGATATTTTACTAACAAGCGTCAGCATCCCAAATTTTTCACTTTGTTATCTGGTTCCGTCATCCCATCGCAACTCCCAATAATCACCGGTCAATAACATTCTAGGGGTGGGTGTATTGACGGTCTTTTCTACTAGGGTGATATATTTGTTTCTATTTTTAAAAGTCATATGAAATATGCTAAATCATTTTTAAATTCATAAAATTTTTAAGAAAATTGGCCGGTAGATCTGGGGCTTTTATTTATTTTCTTTCCTTTTCCTTTCATTCAGAGTTTTGTTTGTACAGGTATATACACTAAGTGAGAAAGAGAGGTGGGGGCATGGAATGAGAGGGGGCTATAAGTGCATAAAAATTGTGCACCACCTTCTGTAATGACCACAGTATTTTTGCTGATTTTTTTTTTCCTTTTTTCATAACGACAAAGAAGCATTCACATAGAATGCTATTGATGGAGACGTGAGCAGTGAAGCTCAGGAAGCCATCTCATCTAGTGTTCACCTAAGCATGACACAACAACAAGTCTGAAAAAATAAGAAGCCGAAGGCTTTGGTGAAATTAATCGTCAACATGTAGTACGGGAGACCAACTGGAGTTAGAGGTTCAAATGTTAGGCAATTCTCAGAAATGTAATGAAAAGTTCATACTTTTCAAGTAGTGCAGATATCTTCAAGTAGGTTCAAGTGTTAGGAACGTACTAACACTGTGAGCCTGCCAACCACGGCTGGACCAAGAGGCCAAACTGTCATATCCAGCCAGGAGGAGATCAGAGGGAGAAGAAAAGTGTTGACAATACAATACACCCATCAGGGCTATGGGAACAGTTGGTTCATGGTCTAGAGCACCCACTATGAGGATGACCTTCAATCACTTTCAGTTTTATGGTGTCTCTCTCTTGAGTTAAAAATTTCCATGTCATCCGCCATTTCACATGATCAGCGATCTTTATCATTTGACCATATATGCCTCCCTGATCTTGCTTGACTGATAACGGTGTTATGTTAAAGAGACGGGGAACATGTCAAGAACCAAATCAAGTGTATTGTGGTTTGAGTGATAGGTGCTTTATCATCCTCATTCCACCCCTTCAATGTCAAACTCATGATTGACCGCCGATGTGGATCAAAATAGACCTGAGGGAGGTATCATCCAGTTTAATAAGCAGAATATCAAAATCTTCGAAAGAAAACAAGCACATATGACCTCTCAACATCCAACAAATGGACGGCATTCGCATTCAAAATTTTTATTTTTTTTGGTCAAAAAATATGTTATGTAGACATCCCATTCTTTTGCTTGACATAAGGAGCCAGATCAGATACGAAGGGTCCGGGGTTTGATTATGGTCTTTTGAAGGCAAGTAAAACTGGCGAATGACTTCACCGATGGACGCAAACAAGCATAAAACGGAAAAACGCGCCGACTCGACGGCTTAGTATGATATCCTACACTTTCTACACAATAGAAAGGCGACGAAGAATGTTGAGAGAGTTCCGGAATCCTTAGAGCCACAGAGGGGTAGTTCCTCTTCGCTTGGCATCACTTCATTGGCGCTCACACCTGTCCAAATACAGAAGACAAGAATCAAGATCTTGAAAACGGATTTCATTTTAAAAATAAGATTGAGAACCCTGGTTTGTAAGCCTAGTAACAACAGTATTTTCTTAAGCCATACCTGGTTTTTTTCATGTAGGCTTTCTGCTTTCCGTGTAGCAGACCAGACCGCTTCTCCTCCTTGGTGAGATCTGATCTTTGCTGCAGGCTTCTTCTCTGTGCTGCCTCAACAGGAGAAATGGAAAAGAAACAGAGATTCTTGAGATGCTTCTCGTGGGTGCCAAACAGAGCCGCTTCCCCTGTTCTCTTTTTCAGCCAGAGAGAAGGGGGGAAGAGAGGGAGAGCTTGCGCCATACAAATTTTGAAATCACTGAAAGGGGCGATAGGGATTTCCAACAGGAAAGGGAGGGACGTGCTGCGACGATGCGATTTCTGAAAGGGGGCGAGAGGGGATTTTAGGTAAGGCTGGGCATCGGGCCGGGCCGGGCCGGGCTTACGTTATTACGGGCCTCGGGCTTCAGTTTATGCCCGAGGCCCGGCCCGGCCCGATTGTTAACGGGCCGGGCGGGTTGGGCCGGGCTTTGAGACGGGCTCGAGATTAAAAAATTAAATCCAACACCAACGCTGCTCATTTGGTTAGCTTCAGCTGACCAATTCAATAAGCTGGAATGAGCAAGTTACAGAGCAAAAGACCAATTCAATAAGCTGGAATGAAACATGATAATCACCCAACAATGAACAAGCAGTAATAGAAGCATTCAACGAAGCATTCAACGGTTCAATGTGATTTAACAAGCAGTAATAGAAATAAAAAGCTTCAAATATAAAAGCATTTAACGGTTCAATGTGATTTAACAAGCAGTAATAGAAAGCATTCAACGGTTCAATGTGATTTAACAAGCAGTAATAGAAGCATTCAACGGTTCAATGTGATTTAACAATCAGTGGGCCTGCTTACATAAGTTTCACTAACAAATCTGAATAACCTTCTAAGTTGGAAGAACAAATGAAAATTACTTAATTAGTGGCCTGGTTACATATGTTTCAGTTTTCACTAACAAATCTGAATAACCCTCTAACTCTAAGGGGTCTATAGACAAATGAAAATCACTTAATCAGTAGCCTATTTACATGTTTCACTAACAAATCTGAATAACCCTCTATGTCCACCATGATTGTAGTCCTGCTGCTCCTGCACTTGCAATGGCCCAATGACAAACTTGGATTTCACCTACAAGAGCAACGGTAGGAAACAAAAAGTAAAAATTAATTCAATAAAACCTACACATATAAAAGGCTATGTTATATGGACATGCTAATTCGAAATATGAATGAAATGTTATAACATTTTACCACAACGAAATATGAATCATGCTAATTCGTCACCAGAAGAGTCCTCCTTATCCTCAAAACTACAAAAGACACATCACCACAAGCAAACTACAATGTTAGTATATCATAAAAAACAAAAGGAATGAGCAAAATTTAACATTAAACAATGAACATCTTACATTTCGCATGAGTTATCTTCATCACGAATCCAACTCGGTGTACAAACTAGTGCTTCAACAGTTTCAGGAATGGTAGAACATCGATAATCATTAATGATTCTTCCAGCTGTACTGAATGAAGACTCAGATGCAACCGTGGATATAGGGATTGCCAATATATCTTGAGCCATTTTGGATAAAACTCAATATTTACTTTCATTTGCCTTTCACCAATTTAATATACAGAAATTTTCATTGGGCCGAGGTCGTTCTATTGGATCAGTTAAATATGCTTCCATATCTATGCGAGGTACTTGAGGAGATACAGAACTCATGTAATATGTGAAGAAGGCATCTCTTGAAAAAGCTGAAGGTCTCTCTTCTTCAAATTCCACATTGGTGTTGTTTGCATTCTCATTTTCTTCATCATATGTTGCATACACATTTTTGTACTCAGCATACAATTCATGAAACTTCTCTCTACTTTTTCATATTGTACCATTGCATCACGTTCATTTAAATTCTCAAGCACATACTTCAAATATCCCAATTTGGACATAGGATCTAAGACAAATGCAATTGCAAAGAGGACATTGTAGTCATTTTTCCAATATTTGTCAAATTTTTCTTGCATTTTTATGGCTAATGATCTTATATAATCATTGTCTGCCACACTATGTGTATGCAAATGGTTGCGTACCTTCTGTATTTCTTCAAAAACCACATTAGCTGTTACATTTCTAGTAGCAGAGAAGATATTTGTAACATTATAGAATAACTTCAAAAATTGGCACAAGGTAGTTGCATAAGACCATTCATCCTCAGAAGGTAAATTTATATAATTGGGATCCACAGAAGCCAAATGTTGAAATGCATCTTTGTAGAACAATGCATCTCTCAACATAATATATGTAGAGTTCCATCGAGTTGGAACATCATAGGTTAATTTCTTTGTACCAATCAAGCCCACTGTTCTTATACAATCCTTAAAGGAATGTAATCGCTTTGGTGATCCCTTTACATATTTAACACTTCCACGAACTTTTGAAATTGTATCATGCAGATCCTGCATACCATCTTGAACCATAAGATTTAGAATATGTGCACCACAGCGAATATGCAAATGTTGCCTTTGCATTGGAATAAGATGTCTTCTTCCTAAGTTCCTTTTCAATGTAGTTATTGCACTATCATTCGTCGAACAATTGTCAGCAATAATAGAAAACAACTTTGACTTAATGTTCCATTTAGAGATGCAATCTAATAAAGCCTTACACAAACTATTTGCATTATGTGGCGGAGGTACATGTACAAAACTGAACATATGAGCATGCAACATCCAATATCTACCAACATATTGTCCTATCACGCATAGATAACC
Source organism: Nymphaea colorata (assembly GCF_008831285.2). Lineage (NCBI taxonomy): Eukaryota > Viridiplantae > Streptophyta > Magnoliopsida > Nymphaeales > Nymphaeaceae > Nymphaea > Nymphaea colorata. The sequence goes on from NC_045144.1 coordinate 8,816,833, forward strand.
CAATGTCTGCTGTGAAGTCCACATATCAAATGTCAATGAAACTCGCTGGGTAGAATCATTTATAAATCCTTCAAGTCGGGCTTTCTCAATCTTGTACATTGACATAATTTCTCTTTTCATAGTTCTTCTAGAAAATGGAACGAACCTATGATTGCGAGCTTGAAGAAGTTATTATGATATTTATATTCTGCCAAATTGAATGGAAGCTCATGTGCTATTACACACTTTGACATCAACTTTCTAATAGACTCCATGTCAAATTTTTGTATAGATACAGAAGCGGCACCAGGATCATTGACTGCAAGGGCTAAAGTTCTTTGTTTTCCTTCATTGATTTGCCTACTTAAGCAAGATTTTATATGTCGACTTAAATAGCTAGTTCCATGACCACTGCTTGCGTTCAATCGTTCTCCACAATGTTTGCACTTTGCAAAATCTTCTCCTTTATATGTAACCAATATAAAATCAATCCATACTTTAGATGTAAACAAAATGAAGTTGCATAATGAGAATATGTAAACAATATGGTTTTCTGAAGTTTAACAAAATGAGAGTACATTAGATAGCATTTGTCAATAAAAACACCTTAGATAATTTGTAAACTAGATGGTGTAGAATTAAAAAGAAAAAAAGCATGCAAATAAGAGAGTCAATGGCACATCAAGTTGCATATGTGTACAGGCATGTACACAGAGACACTTGTATATATACACATACAGGAAAGTTATGAGCTTCTAGGACACATACAACTACAGCTTTAATGCAATTGAAAAGATGATGAACCCGATAACTATTATCAAACATGCAACTCTATTCCCCCTTCTGCTTTGGAAACTATTTCATCATTGAGGTATCAATGCCTGAATCTCGCTTTGCCTTCTCCCGCATGTTGCCTGCTCCAGGGAACCCGACACCAAAGGCCAGAGGATACTGAATGGAGTTAACTACTTAACTATGCCTCTGCTGGAACGGGAATCCTCGAATGGACTGGTCGTGGTGTAAGTAGATCTTGCTCTGCTAGTCTCTTCTTGAGTAACATGCAGTTAGTGTTTAGCTTTTCATAACTTCTTTCCTTTAAACCTTTACTACAGAAAAAGGTAAAGCTGCATGATGGTAGGATCTACCAATGGCTGACACCCCATTTTAGTGCACTTCTTTTCGTGAAATTGTTAATCAAATGTCTAATAGATTAGCAGGCAAAATTCAAGCGTTCAAATGAACAGAATCCCCTGTTTAGTGGGGAATGTTTCACTTGCAAATAAAGCTCAGAAAGTGATCACCAGCTTTATGTGACAGTATATGACTCACTGCAATTTACCACAAGTTACAAAATAAGACAATATAACAAGAACTGAAAAAAAGACACTCACAAAACAGGGGAATAACAGTTGAGACAGACAGGGAGAAAGGGGAAAAGTGGCGCACCTGCAAGAAGGATGGACGGGGGGACAACAGATGGGCGACAGCGACAGCGATGACCGGAGGATGCAGCCGATGGGCGACGGGGACCGGGGACGGCAACGATCGATTGGGAGAACCGGAAAAGGCAGCGGATGGGTGATGGCGACGGCGATGACCAACTGGGAGGACCGGTCACCGGAGAAGGCAGCCGATGGCGACGGCGACGACCGGAGGAGCAGCCGATGGGCGACGAGTCTCGACGGCGACGACGGGAAGAAGGTCGAAAGAGAAACAAAACAGCTGAGTAAACCCTAAGTTCATTTTTATTAAACCCTAACTAAGTTCATTTTTCAAAAAAAAAAAAAAAAGGGCTTCGCGGGCCGCCGACGGTCAAAGCGGCTGGCCCGAGCCCGACCCGTTAGTTACCGGGCCGGGCCGAGCCCGGTAACTAACGGGCCGAAAAGTAAATTTGCAAGGCCCGGGCCTGGGCCCGAGTCGGGCCGGGTACCGGGTACCGGGTACCCGGCGGCGGCCCGGCCCGGTGCCCAGGCTTAATTTTAGGGTGCGGCGTTCCAAGACCAAGAGTCATAATGACTCTTAAAATGCCACCAGCATCATCAGATTTATAGGAGTCGGTGCCAGTTTTAATGCGAAATTGCCACCAGCTTCGTCTGAATTTTCGGATATGCCATGCAGAGGAGTCGGTGGAAGAAATAAGGATCAATTTGAGGAGTCGCAAAAGGAAGAGAAGGGAATGATGTTTAATTTTGGATCCAGGTCTGTGGCACAATCGAGTCGGCCTTAATCAAACCCAGGACTTGAACTCCGATTTTCGGAAGTGAACATTTAAAATGGGACCCAGATCCAATTGGGATAAGATCCCAATCTTACCCCAAGGCCAGCCGGATCCTTATAAAATCTCGGATTTGGTTTCAGATTCAACCACCCAAACTGCCAACCAGGTGGGCTTGCGATCGAGAACGCGTTCCTACCACACACTCCTGTTTGAGCAATCAATTTCGGAGCCCCTATGCTGTTAAAAAAATCCAATTACATTGGAAAAATATCGGCATCAGTTTTCCAGATATTGGAGAAACAGGAGGCGATTTTGTGGTGATTTCCTCTTCACCATCACTTGGGTTATGCATGCATGCAGCAGCGTATTGGGGTTGTTAAATTCTTTGTTTGATTGTCAGATATTTTCATCTTTCCTTCCCTTTACAACACAAGGGAGGCGTGGGCGTGGAGTTGGCACCAAATTTCTCCATGCAGGCAACACCATGTCCATCATGTGCACCCAATATTGTGCTTCCTCCTTTCAGTTTTCAATAGACAGGGAAAAGCGACCCAAGTGCCCAAATGCAAGGGATTCTCCAGAGAAGTTGTTGTCAAGGGTCGGGTCGTCGAATTGGCACGTCGCCATCTCAAAACCTAGCATCGCGTGGTCAACCCTGGGCTCCTTTCCGTTTACCAATTCAAAGCCAACCAAGCGCAGTAGGCGCGAACACTGCTGTGAGCTCGAAAGCCGCATAAATATAATGGATCTGATCTGACCTGAAGTCCAGAATACTGATCTGGATCTCATGGAGTAACAGCTAACAGCCAGACCGGACCTGGGCGGTCCCCACCAGACCGAGATACGCATTGAACTAGAGATAGCGCAGACACCTCAGCCACCAACGATAGTGAAGTGGACACGTAATTACCGGAAAGAAGCGCGAGCGAACACAGATTTTCTTCCCATAGTTCTGAAACATGAGAATAGGTCTACACCAACATGTCCCATAGTTCTTTCATTGGACACTGATGTAGAATCCCCACCAAACACCTCTTGTGAAAGAAAGAGATGATAAGGGCAGCAGTTGTTTGTTCTCCCTTTATTCAGGTTTCATACTTAGGATTAAGTACAAGTTTCCGTTTAGTAAAAGTAACCTCATTCCAATCCATAACTTGCTGCAAATCGAGATGTTGCAGTAGATCCATTCAGGTATCTAGAGAGACCCTGTCACTTAGTGAATGCGAGAATTTGACTGTTCTATGTAAGAAAATTGGAAGTGCTGCTATTAATATACCTTAGACAATGCAAGTATACATTGGATCCATTGACAATGCCGAAACACGAGATAGAGAACTACTTGCAAACCCTTGTGCACTCGACCAGAAGTTGAGTTAAGACGATGGAGATGCTTTTCATGACCCTACGCAATATCTCAATACTGTAGAGATGTTTCGATATCTTACCTTGGTTGCCCTACTATTACATATTACGTATCTAGTTGATACTGAAGATTAGAGAAATGCCTTTGAGAATCTCTAGGACCATTTGAAGTAGCACATCATTAACCACACCGACCAGAAATGAGTGGTGGATGGATCTGATTTAGGTCTAATATTGGCTTGATTGATCCTTATATTTCATTGTTTTATCATTGTAGTGCAGATGTCTTCAGTTACGGAATATAGGAATGTACTAACACTGTGAGCCTGCCAACCATGGCAGGACCTAGCGGCCAAACTGTCATATCCAGCCAGGAGGAGATCAGAGGGAGAAGAAAAGTGTTGACAATACAATACACCCATCTGGGCTATGGGAACAGTTAGTTCATGGTCTAGAGCAACCAATATGAGGATGACCTTCATCACTTTCTGTTTATGGTGTCTCTCTCTTGAGTTAAAATTTTCTATGTCATCCCCAAGTTCACATGATCAGCGATCTTTATCATTTGACCATATATGCCTCCCTGATCTTGCTTGATTGATAATGAAGTTATGTTAAAGAGACGGGGAACATGTCAAGAACCAAATCAAGTGTATTGTGGTTTGAGTGATTGAAACAAACTTAAAACAAAAATTTTTAGAGTTAAATCATGATGATATGTACCTAATACTAGATGAGGAAGAAATGAATACCGAAACAGTACTAAATAGGATAAGAAGACTTAACGAGGAAAACAAGCCTAAGCCTAAATCGAAGACGTGGCAATATGAAGGTTGCTCTGCCGATCAAGAACAGTCAGTGCAAGGTTGCCTAGCGCGTCTGGAAGATAAAATGGATAAAGTTATAGAATTGTTAAAAAAATTAATAGATAAAATAGACCAAAAATTTGAACAAACAAATAAAAAATTAGATCAAGTGTTAGATAATTTGCAAAAACATAGAGAGATAAATATGGTAGAAACAAATAGTATACGAGATTTAGAAACAGAAGACGAGATTGAAACAGAAAACTACGAACCAAGTGTAACTTATACAGAACTGATGAACCAAGGAGAAAATGAATCAATAACAGACATGGAAATAAATATGAACACAATGCCTAAAGAATGGATAAAAATTAAAGAAGAATATCCAGCAGGTCCAAGAACACATAGAGGAAATTCGAGTAGAAATAGACACTATGATGATTATAGTAAAAGTGAAAGATGGGAAAGAATTTGGAAATCTAGGCTAAAAACAAAAATCGAAGAAAAAGAATGGAAACAGGGAATATTAAATTTAGATAATACAAACAACATACTAGTATTATTACAAATATGGAAAGCAGAAATGAGTAAACACATTACATAAAGCAAAATAGAAATTAAAAATATACCAGCATATATAGAAAATTCATTTATAGGAAACGTATATTTATGGTTCGATCAGTTACCTAATTCCTCAACAGAATCTCTAAGAGCAGACATAGAAGGTAAAGGAGCGACTACTACAAACCCGTTAGACATTTTAGAAAAATACATAGGATCTATTAAAGCAGAATTCTCACATTCGAATATTGAAAAAATATATGAAGACCAAATAAAAATAAATGCAAGACAAAATATTTTAAATTTAACAATATGTGAGATATGCTACCTATAAGACTATGTAGAACTGTTCAGTAAATATTATTACCAAGCAAGTATAACTTTAGAAGAAAAACTTAGATATTTAGATTTGTTCTTTTCAAAATTACCACTGATAGTTTATGGACAAGTAATAAAAGTGTTCCAAGAAAATAAACTTAAAGAAGATGCATTATGATAAAAAATAGAATTTCTAAGAACATGGTTCAAAACAATGTGTGAGGAATATGTAAAGTCCAAAAAGCTAAAACTGATAATAAAATCACCATACAAATGTTGTGAAGAACATATTACACCTCAATTAGGATGTAAAACATATTATAAATCAAGAAAATACAATAAAAAATATAGGAAGCTTAAATATTACTATAAAAATATAAACAATATAAGCACAAGTACCCAAAGAAAAGATATTATATTAAAAATAAAAGTAAATATACCAAAAACTTAACAAGTTGTAAATGTTATAATTATGGAAAAATATGACATATAGCAAAAAATTGTAGACAACCTATAAAACAAAATTAGTAAATACAATAGAAGACGATTATATTAATATTGAAGAACTTAGTGAAATAGAGAAATCCGATAATGAGACAATATATGAAACAGATAGTAGGAAAATGAGTGACAAAATAGAAAAACCACAAGATATTAGATACCAAGAAGAGTTGACAGAAGATTACACAATACAATGAGTTATTTTTGATGAAAAAATATTCAAGCAAATAGAGAACCAAGAATTGGACATTAGCATGAAAAAAATATTTGACTTTCCATTAATAAGGAAAATACCAGTAATAAAACAATGCTTAAGAAAAAAGAAGAAGAATACTATATTATCAACCAACGAGAACACGTAATAGACGTAGAACATGCAGGATTATCTGAAGGAACAACTAGACTACCACTTATTAGTAGACAAGGAATCCAAGAAGAATTAAAACAACTAAAAATAAAAAATCCTATGAAATATGTATATTTTGGAGGAATAGAAATATTAGTGAAAGCATGTTATAGATACTCCATTTGAACTTTATTTATCAGACGATAGAATAATCTACCCAGCAGAGAAAGCTATAATAGCAAAAGTTAGAGGAAACCTAATTTATCAAAAACTAACTAAAGTTTATTGTAAAACCTAACTATAATTTAAGTCTAACAGACAAACACATAAATAGAAGCCTAGTATTATACTGGAAACTATCAAGAATAAAACTCGAGAAAGGTTGTACAGTAATGACTATCAAAGGGAAAAATATGTATGTAGTAACAAATAAGCATAAAATATCAGCAAAACAAAAAAAAAATGGCACAGTACAAATTGGAAATCCATTCAAATAACTAATAACAATAAAAAACGATGATGAATCATATTATGTAGAAGATAGACAAAATGAATTACAAATTATCAAACAAAGACTAAGTGTCAGTATATATATCAGGAGAAACTAGTCACAAAAAACAATTCCATATTAAAGGAACTATAGACAATATGATAAAGATAGGATCGAAAGAAAATTATATCACGCCAGACACGATAAATAATGATATAGTATTACCAAGTGAGCATAGACACAAGGATATCCAGGAAACCATTATAAGAAGCATAGAAAAGGTGACCAAGGAAATTAAGATAGCCGATTACATGTTTGAAGTAGAATTTGAAATACAAGCATTGAGAAATGACAGTTTAACAGGAATCATATTAGGCAACAAGTGCCTAAATAAATATAAAAACTTTAAGATTGAAAAATATACACTAGAAATTGAACATCTAGGAAAATGCATAATAATATAAAGAAGTTTTGATGATCAGAAAAATAAATACAAAAAATTTCGAACAGGATATGAAAAAGGCATTAAATAGAGTATTAGAGGAAAGAAAAATTAGCTAACATATTAAAGCTATATATATTAGTAAAACGATTCATCAACTACCTAAAAGACATGATGGAAGAAGAAGAACAAAGGTTGACCATACTATTAGCCTATGATAATGAGGATTATTATACAGAGGACTATACAGATTACGAAAATGACTACTATGATTATGACGATGACATAATGTGGAGAAATATAATCAATAGAATGGAATGATAAAATGATTAAATTAGAACAAGGACTAACATATATTGTACCAATGAATGTAAATGGTAGACCAAAAATTATTGTTACCCAAAACAAATGGGTATTATTGTTAAAAAAGATGGTAATAGTTAGACAATTTATTGATCGACTAATACATAAAAAACATGATAGATGGATTAGAGAGATTAGAAACATAGTCTTAGATGAATCAATGTCAGATATATCATATGATGAAACAGAATGTTTTCAAATACAAGTGTAAAAGCATATAATAGAGACACTAAGAACTTTGTACGAAATAGGATATGAAGATTATTTAGAATTTACATATGGGTACTCAGATTTATAGGAAAATTGGGAAAAACGGTGATTAGGAAGAAGTTTAGAGATTACAGGAGTCATTTCTTTACCTATTTACGAGCAAGAGCAGTTGCAAAATAGAAGTTTATGGAATACTTGGAAGAAAAAGAAAAAAGAGTAGAATATCTTACTTATAGAGCATTTGAAAGAAGAAACTATAATGATGAAGAGTTAAGTGACACCGAATGAATATTAGTAAAAACAAGTTTATATATATATTAATAAAAGTTATACCTCGAGAATATCATAATAGATATTATACAACATATATAGACACGGGAGCCCAAATAAACTTATGCAAAATGAATTGCTTACCAGATAATGAATGGGAAAAATTAGATAACCCTTTGAAAGTTAGAGGATTTAATGGAGCCAAAGCACATATAAATTACAAAGCTCAAAATGTAAATGTACAAATCTGGAAAAAGGTAATAAAAATTAATAGAATTTATGCTTTTGAATTACAATACAAAGATATCATATTGGGTAGGTCTTTCTTAAACGATTACCTACCTATAGACATCACAGAAAAATACTTAATACTAACTACACCTTGTAAAGAAAAAACCAATGCATTGATAGCAAAAAACAATGAAAGAAAACAAACACCCTGAATAAGAGGAGATAATAAAATAACCCAAAAATTAACAAGAGAAAAAATAAATACCATCACCATTAACATTTATGAAATAAATGAACTGGCCAATATAGAAAAAAAATTAGAACAATTGAACTCGGAAAATCTATTATAATATTGGGACAAACATAAAACAACAGTAAAAATAGAATTGATAAAAGAAGATAGTATAATAACACAACCACCATTAAAATACATACCTGATGATCTAAAAGAATTCGATTTACACATAAATGAACTGTTAAAAGAAGGATATATACAAAATCAAACTCAAAACATAACAGCCCAACATTCATTGTTAATAAGCATAGTGAACAAAAGAGAGGAAAAACTAGAATGGTTATAGATTATATAAATTTAAACGCAAAAGTTAAAACTTATAACTACCCAATTCCAAATAAAATACTAAAACTTAAACAAATATCAGGATACCAATATTTTAGTAAATTTGATTGCAAAAGTGGATTTTACCATTTAAAACTCTAAGAAAAAGTAAAAAACTAACAACATTCACAATTTCAAACGGATTTTATGAATGAAATGTACTACCATTTGGATACAAAAATGCTCCTAGAAGATTCCAAAGTTTCATGGACGAACTGTTTGAAGGGTTAAGAAATTGTGTAATATATATAGACGATATGCTACTTTTCAGTCACACACAGGAAGACCATTATGAGTTGCTAAACGAATTCATAAAATATGCGAACAAGGCAGGAATAGCTATAAGTAAAAACAAAGCAGTCATTTGTAAAAAACAAATTGACTTCCTAGGAATAAAAATAGGCAAAGCCGGTATTAAAATGCAAACCCATATTGTTCAAAAAATAGCACAAATAGAAGAACTTGACACTAAAAAAAAGTTACAATCATTTTTAGGACTAGTAAACCAAGTCAGAGAATATATACCACACCTAGCAAAACATTGTAATCCCCTCCAAGAAAAACTGAAAAAAGACACAGAATATTGTTGGACAGAAGAAAACAAACAACATATCAACCAAATCAAAACAGTATGTAAGAACTTACCTAAACTAGAATTTCCAAATGAACAGAAACCATTTATATGGATTATAGAATCCGATGCCTCAGAATATAGTTATGGATCGGTATTAAAATACAGGTATGAAAATGATAAGAATGAATATCTATGTAGATATCACTCAGGAAGCTTTAAAGAAAACGAAGCAAAATGAAAAATAAATCGAAAAGAACTTTTAGGATTATACCAGCCACTTAGACATTTCGAAATATATGTAGTCTATACTAAGTTTAAAGTCAGAACTGATAATACACAAGTAAGACATTGGTTAGGTGCAAAGTTAGAAAACTCGATTATAAAGAAAGAAATAAGAAGACTAGTCAACAACATAAAATTATTTGATTTTGACATTGAAGTGATTAGGACTAATGAAAACTGCTATGCAGATTGTCTATCCAGGAACATGAAATTGTAACCAGGAAAAAAGTACTATTTACAAGAACAAATTAAACACAAAAATCACACACCACTAGATACCAGTTATACTATAACTGCAGAAAGCAGTAACAACGGTAATCGTATTTACCGGAAACTTTATTTGGTTAAGAAAAATACGACTAGTCTAGAGCAAATGGCTACTGGTAAAGACTAATCAAATCCGTTTATGGATGGTCACTATCCAAAAGTGATGAATTGCGATACAGATCGCAAAACAACTGAACCATATATAAAAACCAGTTAGCACACTACACACACTACAAACTGAGTTGCGGTCAGCATCCCAAGCCTCTCAGCAAAATTAATCACGCAACTTTTTTCTTGTGCAGATAATCAGAATGGAATTAGAAGAACATCAAATCCAGATAGCCCAGTTACAAACCCAAATCAGAGAACTCCTGAAATGGAAAACCGAGACAGAAAATCTCCAAAAAGTCCCAAAAATCATGATCCAGACACTAGAAACAAAAATAGAAATCCAAGAACCAAAGCCATTACAAGAAATAACCGAGTCAGAAATCATATTCAAACCAAGGTTCAAAGATACAAACCTAAACCAAAGATTCCATAAGCCTACTATACAAATTTAACCGAGCCTGTTCACACCATCCAAACCCAAACTTATCTGGAAACTATCAAGAAGGAGAAAACCGCAAGCCAATCTATGATAATCAATAACTACCTAAGAAACCGGAAAAAAATTTGTGACTACCTAAACAAAAATCATATAGAAAAGAAAACATCACTAGGAAAAGACTATATTACCATACCATACCCAGGGATAAATAAAATGATAGCCTATCCAAACACAGACCCAAACCTAGTAAAAATGGTGCACAGTTATGGATTACTTTACACAGTTTACGCTAGCAATGCTAAAGAACTAGAAGAAATTCTAGAATTATGCAAAGCAGCAAAGTGGTACCTAGAAGTGACAAAAGCACCTCTTATCTTTCTAAGAATATATACTACCCAAGCAGAAATATTGGAGGACAGTATACTTCCTGCCATATATGCCGTCAAGATAGGACTAACAAAAGAGCTTGTGCAACCAGATTACCAGTCACAGGAAGAGATACTATTGCTAGAAATAAAAGACTTCTTTATCAGGAAAAGGCCCAAATATTTACAACTAATTTTTGAAGAATTGCTACACCAGTACCAAGAACCCAATGTATGGATGTACGAAGCAAGAAATGGACAGATCATCTATTCATTGTCATTAAAAACGAAAGAATAAAGTAAAGAGAAGATTTTAAGGTGGCTAGAAACATTGATAATGCCAGATAGACCACCACAGACTAGAGCAATAAAAGGACCATTAATGAGAACGAAAAATCTCAATAATATTGTCAGTTCATGCAAAAATATCGAGAGCATAAGTATGCAAAATGCCGAAAAGGTAAAGAATTGTGTGAAGTAAATCTTTAGGATAATAATTCGAGTCAATACTTCAATTACTACCATGACCATGGAAAAGCTGTGATTGATTGAAATATATTTTAAAGAAATACCACATACAAAAGCAGATTCGTCAGAGACAGGGCGAATAAAGAACAGCGAATAAAGCAGATTCATCAGAGACAGAGCGAATAAAGAACAACGAATAAAGCAGATTCGTCAGAGACAAAGCGAATAAAGAACAGTGAATCAGAGACAGAACGAATAAAAGCAGACCGCACTAAGAAAAGAAGACATCTCAACCACACATCTGGATGCTAACGAGTCAAACTTGAGCCGCAGATCTCCGCCTCAGAGGTCTATATATTGAAAGCAGCAGGAAGCAGGACCCCAAACCCAAGTAAAAACAAAGCAGTCATTTGTAAAAAACAAATTGACTTCCTAGGAATAGAAATAGACAAAGCATGTATTAAAATGCAAACTCATATTGTTTAAAAAATAACACAAACATAAGAAGTTGATACTTGTGCGAAGTAAATCTTTAGGATAATAATTCCAGTCAATACTTCAATCACTTCCATTACTATGGAAAAGCTGTGATTGATTGGAATATATTCTAAAGAAATACCACGTACAAAAGCAGATTCGTCAGAGACATAACGAATAAAGAACAACGAATAAAGCAGATTCGTCAGAGACAGAGCGAATAAAGAACAACGAATATTTTGTCTTGCATTTATTTTTATTTGGTCTTCCTATATTTTTTCAATATTCGAATGTGAAAATTTTGCTTTAATAGATCCTAAGTATTTTTCTAAAATGTCTAACGGGTTTGTAGTAGTCGCTCCTTTACTATCTGTGTCTGTTCTTAGAGATTCTTTTGAGGAATTAGGTAACTGGTCGAACCATAAATATACGTTTCCTACAAATGAATTTTCTATATATGCTGGTACATTTTTAATTTCTATTTTGCTTTCTGTAATGTGTTTACTCATTTCATTTTCCATATTTGTAATAATACTAGTATGTTGTTTGTATTATCTAAATTTAATATTCCTTGTTTCCATTCTTTTTCTTCGATTTTTGTTTTTAGCCTAGATTTCCAAATTCTTTCCCATCTTTCACTTTTACTATAATCATCATAGTGTCTATTTCTACTCGGCTTTTCTTTATGTGTTCTTGGACCTGCTGGATATTCTTCTTTAATTTTTATACCTTCTTTAGGCATTGTGTTCATAGTTATTTTCATGTCTGTTATTGATTCATTTTCTCCTTGGTTCATTAGTTCTGTATAAGTTACACTTGGTTCGTAGTTTTCTGTTTCAATCTCGTTTTCTGTTTCTAAATGTCGTATACTATTTGTTTCTACCATATTTATCTCTCTATGTTTTTGCAAATTATCTAACACTTGATCTAATTTTTTATTTGTTTGTTCAAATTTCTGGTCTATTTTATCTATTAATTTTTCCAACAGTTCTATAACTTTATCCATTTTATCTTCCAGACGCGCTGGGCAACCTTGCACCGACTGTTCTTGATCAGTAGGGCAACCTTTATATTGCCACGTCTTCAATTTAGGCTTAGGCTTGTTTTCCTTGTTAAGTCTTCTTATCCTATCTAGTATTGTTTCGGTATTCATTTCTTCTTCGTCTAGTATTAAGTACCTATCATCCTGATTTAACTCTAAAAATTTTCGTTCTAAGTTTGTTTCAATTATTCGGCATTTCTGTCTGAATACAAAATTTTTCTTGGAATCAATTTTGTATTCTGATTTGTTCATATAAACGAATCTGTTATGACTCTTCCAATAATTAGGTCTTGGTTATACATAGCTGTTAGGTATTTTATCTCTCTTTTAACTATGTGGTCTGAAATATACAATTTTTCTAGTTTTCGTTCTACCTTTTGGATTTCGGGTTTCTTTTGATCTATGTTTCTTAGGATATCAGTGAGTTGATTACTTATACGTTTCTGATTTTCCAAAATTATTTTTAAGTCATACAATATTTTTTTAAATTCTGTTTTATCGATATTTTGTGAAGGGTTTTCCTATCCGATAAGTGCAAACATTTCCATTCTCATGTATGTGTTTTGTGTCCTAAGATCTATCGGATTGCACTAACTGAAATAACCATCATCCTTTATATGATCTGATAGGCTCAAGTCTCATCCTTACTGTGTTTCCCTCATGACATGACCATCTCACTTTCTCCGATCGGCCTTTGTCTTTGTGGGTACTCGTCTGGGGTCTTTCCCTCTTGGGTTACACATTCAGATTCCTCTTTTACCATTCAGTCATATAAGCAAACTCAAGTGAACTTCAACCTAAACAATTAACAGAAATTAAGACTATTCTATACATGCATAAAGATCAAAATGTTAGCACATACTCGTAAGGAAAACTAACACTTTTATTTCATAATTAAAGCAAACATACTTACAGTTATTTCATCAATCCCTGACGAGGTTGATGATAGCTTACTACTGCTTGTCTCCGGAACAAACTCCATGAGACTACTTACTAGACTATATAGTTACAACACACTCAAGCTCTGATACCAAAATAACACAGACGACACTCAAGATCTAGAGAACATAAGGCAAAGATGTCATTTAGAACCAGGAATTAAAGACGCAGGGTTCCCGCTTCCTGCTGCTTTCAATATATAGACCTCTGAGGCGGAGATCTGCGACTCAAGTTTGACTCGATAGCATCTAGATGTGTGGCTGAGATGTCTTATTTTCTTAGTGCGATCTGCTTTTATTCATTCTGTCTCTACTTCGCTATTCTTTATTCGCTCTGTCTTTGACGAATCTGCTTTATTCGCTATTCTTTATTCGGTCTGTCTCTGACGAATCTGCTTTATTCGCTATTCTTTATTCGGTCTGTCTCTGACGAATCTGCTTTTGTACGTGGTATTTCTTTAGATTATATTCCAATCAATCACAGCTTTTCCATGGTAATGGTAGTGATTGAAGTATTGATTGAAATTATTATCTTAAAGATTTACTTCGCACAATTGTTTACCTTTTCCGCATTCTACACACTTATGCTCAGGGTATTTTTGCATGAACTGACAATATTCCTTTAGATTTTTCGTTCTCATTAATGGTCCTTTTATTGCTCTAGTCTATGGTAGTCTATCTGACATTATCAGTGTTTCTAGCCACCTTAAAATCTCCTCTTTACTTCCTTCTTTCGTTTTTAATGACAATGAATAGATGATCTGTCCATTTCTTGCTTCGTACATCCATACGCTGGGTTCTTGGTACTGGTGTAGCAATTCTTCAAAAATTACTTGTAAATCTCTGGGTCTTTTCCTGATAAAGAAGTCTTTTATTTCTGGCAATAGTATCTCTTCCTGTGACTGGTAATTTGGTTGCACAAGCTCTTTTGTTAGTCCTATCTTGACGGCATATATGGCAGGAAGTATCCTGTCCTCAAATATTTCTGCTTGGGCAGCATATATTCTTAGAAAGATAAGAGGTGCTTTTGTCACTTCTAGGTACCGCTTTGTAGCTTTGCACAATTTTATAATTTTCTTCTTGTTCTTTAGCATTGCTAGTGTAAATGTCTGTGTTTGGATAGACTATCATTTTATTTATCCCTGGGTATGATATGGTAATATTGTCTTTTCCTGGTGAGGTATTCTTTTCGTTAGGATTTTTGTTTAGGTAGTCACAAATTTTTTTCAGGTTTCTTAGGTAGTTATTGATTATCATAGATTGGCTTGCGGTTTACTCCTTCTGGATAGTTTCCATATAAGTTTGGGTTTGGGGTGGTGTGAACAAGCTCGGTTTAATTTGTACAGTAGGCTACTAGAATCTTTGGTTTAGGTTTGTATCTTTGAACCTTGGTTTGAATATGATTCTGACCCGGTTATTTCTTGTAATGGCTTTGGTTCTTGGATTTCTATTTTTGTTTCTAGTTTTGGTGTCTGGATATTTCTGGGACTTTCTGGAGATTTTCTGTCTCGGTTTTCCATTTCAGGAGTTCTCTGATTTGGGTTTGTAATTGGAATATCTGGGTTTGATGTTCTTCTAATTCCATTCTGATTATCTGCATAAATAAAAAGTTGCGTGATTAATTTACTGAGAGGCTTGGCATGGTGACCGCAACTCAGTTTGTAGTGTGTGTAGTGTGCTAATTGGTTTTCATATATGGTTCAGTTGTTTTGCGATCTGTTTCGCAATTCATCACTTTTGGATAGTGACCATTCATAAACGGATTAGATTAGTCTTTACCAGTAGCCGTTTGCTCTAGACTAGTCGTATTTTTCTTAACCAAATAAGGTTTTCGGTAAATAATGATTACCATTGTTACTTTTTTTTGCAGTTATAGTATAATTGGTATCCAGTGGTGTTTTAGTTTTGTGTTTAATTTGTTCTTGTAAATAGTACTTTCTTCCTGGTTACAATTCATGTTCCTGGATAGACAATCTGCATAGCAGTTTTCATTAGTCCTAATCACTTCAATGTCAAAATCAAATAATTTTATGTTGTTGACTAGTCTTCTTATTTCTTTCTTTACAATCGAGTTTTCTAACTTTGCACCTAACCAATGTCTTACTTGTGTATTATCAGTTCTGACTTTAAACTTAGTATAGACTACATATATTTCGATATGTCTAAGTGACTGGTATAATCCTAAAAGTTTTTTTCGGTTTATTTTCCATTTTGCTTCGTTTTCTTTAAAGCTTCCTGAGTGATATCTACATAGATATTCATTCTTATCATTTTCATACCTTTATTTTAAAACTGATCCATAACTATATTCTGAGACATCGGATTCTATAATCCATATAAATGGTTTCTGTTCATTTGGAAATTCTAGTTTAGGCAAGTTTTTACACACTGTTTTGATTTGGTTGATATGTAGTTTGTCTTCTTCTATCCATTAATATTCTTTGTCTTTTTTTAGTTTTTCTTGGAGAGGTTTACAATGTTTTGCTAGGTGTGATATATATTCTCTGACTTGGTTTACTAGTCCTAAGAATGATTGTAACTTCTTTTTAGTATCAAGTTCTTCTGTTTGTGTTATTCTTTGAACAATATGGGTTTGCATTTTAATACCTGCTTTGTCTATTTTTATTCCCAGGAAGTCAATTTGTTTTTTACAAATGACTGCTTTGTTTTTACTTATAGTTGTTCTTGCCTTGTTCGCATATTTTATGAATTTGTTTGACAACTCATAATGGTCTTGTGTGTGACTGAAAAGTAGTATATCGTCTATATATATTACACAATTTCTTAACCCTTTAAACTGTTCGTCCATGAAACTTTGGAATCTTCTAGGAGCGTTTTTGTATCCAAATGGTGGTACATTCCATTCATAAAATCTGTTTGGAACTGTGGTTGTTGTTAGTTTTTTACTTTCTTCTTCAAGTTTTAAATGGTAAAATCCACTTTTGCAATCAAATTTACTAAAATATTGGTATCTTGATATTTGTTTAAGTTTTAGTATTTTATTTGGAATTGGGTAGTTATAAGTTTTAAATTTTGCGTTTAAATTTCTATAATCTATAACCATTCAAATTTTTCCTCTCTTTTGTTCATTGTGCTTATTAACAGTGAATGTTGGGCTATTATGTTTTGAGTTTGACTTTTGTATATATCCTTCTTTTAACATTTCATTTATGTGTAAATCGAATTTTTTTAGATCATCAGGTACATATTTTAAAGGTGGTTGTGTTATTATACTATCTTCTTTTATCAATTCTATTTTTACCATTGTGTTATGCTTGTCCCAATATTGTAATGGATTTTCTGAGTACAATTGTTCTAATCTTTTTCGTATGTTGGCTAGTTCATTTATTTGATAAATGTTTATGGTGATGGTATTTATTTTTTCTCTTGTTAATTTTTGGGTTATTTTACTATCTCCTCTTATCCAGGGTGTTTGTTTTCTTTCATTGTTTTTTACTATCAATGCATTGATTTTTTCTTTACAATGTGTAGTTAGTATTAAGTATTTTTCTGTGATGTTTATAGGTAGGTAATTGTTTAAGAAATGCGTACCCAATATGATATCTTTGTAATGTAATTCAAAAACATAAATTCTATTAATTTTTATTTCCTTTTTTCAGATTTGTACATTTACATTTCCAGCTTTGCAATTTATTAGTGCTTTGGTTCCATTAAATCCTCTAACTTCCAAAGTGTTATCTAATTTTTCTCATTCTTTATCTGGTAAGCAATTCTTTTTGCATAAGTTTATTTGGGCTCCCGTGTCTATATATGTTGTATAATATCCATTATGATATCTTCGAGGTATATAACTTTTATTAATATATATATAAACTTGTTTTTACTAATATTCATTCGGTGTCACTTGACTCTTCATCACCATAGTTTCTTCTCCCAAATGCTCTATAAGTAACATATTCTACTCTTTTTCCTTTTTCTTCCCAGTATTCCATAAACTTCCATTCTGTAACTGCTCTTGCTCGTAAATAGGTAAAGAAATGTCTCATGTAGTCTCTAAATTTCTTCCTAATCACCCTTTTTTCTAATTTTCCTATAAATCTGAGTATGCATATGTAAATTCTAAATAATCTTCCTATCCTATTTCGTACAAAGTTCTTAGTGTCTCTATTATATGCTTTTACACTTGTATTTGAAAACATTCTGTTTCACCATATGATATATCTGACATTCATTCATCTGAGTCTATGTTTCTAATCTCTCTAATCCATCTATCATGTTTTTTATGTATTAGACGATCAATAAATTGTCCAACTATTACCATCTTTTTTAACAATAATACCCATTTGTTTCGGGTAGCAATAATTTTTCGTCTGCCATTTACATTCATTGGTACAATATATGTTAGTCCTTGTTCTAATTTAATCATTTTATCCTTCCATTCTATTGATTATATTTCTCCACATTATGTCATTGTCATAGTAGTCATTTTCGTAATCTGTATAGTCCTTTGTATAATAATCATCATTATCATAGGCTGATAGTATGGTCAACCTTTGTTCTTATTCTTTTATCATGTCTTTTAGGTTGTTGATGAATCGTTTTACTAATATATATAGCTTTAATATGTTAGCTAATTTTTCTTTCCTCTAATACTCTATTTAATGCCTTTTTCATATCTTGTTCGAAATTTTTTGTATTTATTTGGCTAATCATCAAAACTTCTTAATATTATTATGCGTTTTCCTAGATGTTCAATTTCTAGTGTATATTTTTCATTCTTAAAGTTTTCATATTTATTTAGTCACTTGTTGCCTAATATGATTACTATTAAACTGTCATTTCTCAGTGGTTGTAATGTAATCGGCTATCTTAATTTCTTTGCTCACTTTCCCTATGCTTCTTATGATGTTTCCCTGGATATCCTTGTATCTATGCTCACTTGGTAATACTGTATCATTATTTATCATGTCTAGCGTGATATAATTTTCTTCTGATCTTGTATCTATCAATATTTTCTTTATCATATTGTCTATAGTTCCTTTAACATGGAATTGTTTTTGGTGACTAGTTTCTCCTGATGTACTGACACTTAGTCTTTGTTTGATAATTTGTAATTCAATTTGTCCATCTTCTACGTAATATGATTCATCATCGTTTATTATTGTTATTAGTTGTTTGAATGGATTGTCAATTTGTACTGTGCCATTTGTTTTTCGTTTTGCTGATATTTTATGTTTATTTGTTACTACATACATATTTTTTCCTTTAATAGTCATTACTTTACAACCTTTTTCGAGTTTTATTCCTGATAGTTTCCAGTATAATACTAGGCTTTTATCTATGTGCTTGTCTGTTAGACTTATAGTATAGTTAGGTTTTACAATAAACTTTAGTTTTCGATAAATTAGGTTTCCTCTAACTTTTGCTGTTATAGCTTTCTCTGCTGGGTAGATTATTCGTCTGATAAATAAAGTTCCAATGGAGTATCTATATCTTCTTTAAAACAAGCTTTCACTAAAATTTCTAATCCTCCAAAATATACATATTTCATAGGATTTTTTATTTTTAGTTGTTTTAATTCTTCTTGGATTCCCTGTCTACTAATAAGTGGTACTCTAGTTGTTTCTTCAGATAATCTTGCCTGTTTTATGTCTATTACGTGTTCTCGTTGGTTGATAATATTCATCTTCTTTTTTCTTAAGCATTGTTTTTATTACTGGTATTTTCCTTATTAACGGAAAGTCAAATATTTTTTGCGTACTAATGTCCAATTCTATATTTTTTCATAAAAACTAACTCGCTGTATTGTCTAATCTTCTGTCAACTCTTCTTGGTATCTAATATCTTGTGGTTTTTCTATCTTGTCACTCATTTTCACTACTATTTGTTTCGTCTATTATCTCACTATCAGATATCTCTATTTTAATAAGTTCTTCAATATTAATATAATCGTCTTCTATTGTATTTACTAATTTTTGTTTTATAGGTTGTCTACAATTTTTTGCTATATGTCCTATTTTTCCACAGTTATAACATTTGCAACTTATTAGGTTTTTGGTATATTTATTTTTAGTTTTAATATAATATCTTTTCTTTGGGTACTTGTGTTTATTGTTTATATTTTTTATAGTAATGTTTAAGCTTCCTATATTTTTTATTGTATTTTCTTGATTTATAATATGTTTTACATCCTAATTGAGGTGTAATATGTTCTTCACAACATTTATATGGTGATTTTATTATTAGTTATAGTTTTTTGAACTTTACATAATCCTCACACATTGTTTTGAACAATGTTCTTATAAATTCTATTCTTGTTCCTAATGTATCTTTTTTAGGTTTATTTTCTTGGAACACTTTTATTACTTGTCCATAAACTATCAGTGATAATTTTAAAAACAACAAATCTAAATATCTAGGTTTTTCTTCTAAAGTTGCACTTGTTTGGTAATAATATTTATTGAACAGTTCTACATACTCTTCTAAGTAGCACATGTCACATATTGCTGAATTTAAAATATTTTGTCTTGCATTTATTTTTATTTGGTCTTCATATATTTTTTCAATATTCGAATGTGAGAATTAAGCTTTAATAGATTCTAAGTATTTTTTTAAAATGTCTAACGGGTTTGTAGTAGCAGATAAGTTTGGTTTTGGGGTGGTGTGAACAGGATCGGTTTAATTTGTACAGTAGGCTTCTGGAATCTTTGGTTTAGGTTTGTATCTTTGAAACTTGGTTTGAATATTTGGCTTTGGTCCATGAGACTACTTACTACTGCTTGTCAAAACACTGAACACAAAAAGAACTTCCAAATTTCGCCCTTGTTCCTGTTCAATAACAACAGTTGTTAAAGCTCACAAAAAAAACCGAATAAAAGCAGCAGCTCACAGAGCAAGGTAAAACAACGAGAGAGAAAGAAAGAAAAGGAGAGTGAAACGGACAAGGAAACAACGTTTTGAAATTGTATAGCACTTTTGTTCCTTCTCCTGCGTTTAATCTTCTGCTCCGCTTCTCTTTGTGTTGCTCAGCAAAAGGAGATGAGCAACACAGAGAAGAAGCCGAGCAAAAGATTAGAAGCCACAATGACCACCTTCGTTATGTGCCGCTCTCAGTGCTTATATGCTTATATATATATATAAAACTGGAGGTGCTGCAACGATAGGAAGCCCAGATCCCAAGCGTCCGATGTTCTGTGGTCTCTAAACAAAGCCATTCGGGCTTCCTATCGTTGCAGCACCTCCAGTTTCATATATATATATATATATATATATATATATAACTAGGAAGCCCGGATCCCAAGCGTCCGATGTTCTATTTTTTCTCTTTCTTTGCTCATTTTCATATTTCTTCTCATTCATTGTCAATAACAATGTACTGACAATGCAATGCATAATGACCCTTGGGATGTCGAGGACTCGGTGACAAGAAATGTCGCCATCTCAAGTTTTCAACAAAGAGTCACCTATACACTTTTTTCTTTTCTTTTCTTTGTTTGTCCATTTTCATATTTGTTCTCATTCATTGAGACAAATCATAATGACCCTTGGGATGCCAGGACTCAGTGCCAAAGATGTCGCCGGATGCGAGGACTCACTGCCAAGATGTTGCCATCTCAAGTTTTCAATAAAGAGTCCTATACTGTTTTTCTTTTCTTTTCTTTGTTTGCCCATTTTCATATTTATTCTCATTCAGCTATGCAATGATACAAATTGTGTAATGTTATGTAAGAATAGGTGGGGCATCAGATGTAATTCAAAAAAAAATTTGCACCCCTCACATGAGAGAGGAGAGGCCAACGTCAGGGTCTCAATCATTTCATTTGGAGCATTCGATTGAGGAGGAGGAAAGACGATGGCGTTAATGGAAGGCTGGGGGGCAGGTTCGAGGGTGGCAGCGCCCAGAACGATGATGGGTCCTTGTTTCTAATAAAACAGTAATATTTTGAGCCATAATGATACAGCGATAGGAAGCCCGGATCCCAAGCGTCCGACGTTCTGCGCCCTCTCCATTCCATTAATGACCACCATAACCATCACCTCACCTGACAATGCATAATCTTTTGAAGCCACAAATGGTACAGCGATACGTTCTGCGCCCTCTCCATTCCACTAATGACCACCATAATCATCAAATGCATAATGACCCTTCCGCTTTGTACATGCCACAGGAATCTTTTAAATTTTCAAATATGCTACTGAATGATAATGTGAGGACTCTGTGCCATCCTGCGTTCAACATTAGCCACAACGCAGACTTTGACGGAAAAGGGTCTTCTTTTCTCTATGGACCAAATCAAGATTCTTGCAGTGGCTTTTAAAATGAATTTGAATCGCCTTGAATCGGGTCCGGTGGTTTTAAGAATGACTAGGATCAGGTTGACCAATCAAAACTAACAACAGAGCATGAAGTTTCATTTTGCATTTTGCTTCAGATCTTAGAGCCTCAGATCATCGTGGATCTGAGATGCGTTGTAGTTGAACACAACATTCATCCAACTTGATAAAATGAAACTTACTTTTGATGGTAATTACCCTTACGCAGGTGAAAAATATCAAAACTTATATAGCGCCCAAGACTTTGTGATCAAAATCAAATGTCGTCCTTTGTAAAACTTATTCAAATTATATATATATATTTATTGACATCAACATAAAATCATGTCGCAAAGTACATAGAAAATGTGTGAACTAAAACTAGAGAACGAAAATGTTGCTTTCAATGTTTTCTTCTTTTTTTAATATCAATTGTTGATAGAAAAAAGATAATGGTTGAAATTGTTTTTTATCTATCAAACATCATTGATTTCTTATATATATCTATATTGAAACCTACCGGCTAACTTTACTGCGGATGATTTTAAAAACAAAAATCATTGCTAAATACTTTAAAAATGGTGACAAGTAAATTATGTGGCTAATGCACCGTTTCTGACTGTTTTTTATGACAGAAAATAATGAAACTTCACCGGGGTGAATTAAAGGAAGCGTCCTCTCTCTCTCTCTCTTTCATAAGTATATTTTCAGACAAAAGTAGTGCTTTCGGATGGTTATAGGACTGGTATATTGCTCCAACGTAAAATGTACATACAATTAGCAATATATTTACTATTATAATGTAATATATATTGTATAATATTACACTGAAAATTTGATAGAACATATGTGTTCATATATAAGTACATGTTTGATTTACAAGTATATTTATGTAAGTACTCATTTTAGGCAACTCTGTTAAGCCCAATGGCTTAGCTTGAGTCATTACAAACTTGTTTATTTTTGTGACTAAGCTTAGGTCACTGAACATTACTGATTAACATAAAAGGTGTGAATGCTCACACCATTCAAACCAGCGATAGCGATTGACTTTCTAAGCCTAAGCTGGTTGAGGACACCCCTTAGAACAAGGATCCCAAATTCGGGAAGTCATGATTTGGATTCAATTTTTTATTAATTTAGATGAAAAAAGAAATAAAAAAAGAAATTATACGATATTTGAATCCAAAATCCAAATTTATAATCTGATTCACTCGGAATCCCATGTTTAGATTAACATCCAAATCCAACTGTTAAACCGAATGCAAACGATATTATAAGCATTGAATATATGATATTTATGTTTAAAAATATATCTTATTTGAATCTCTTTTAACACATACTTAAATCCGAATCCAATCGGTGTTATTTCTTACATCCCAATTCAATTTTAATGTTTAATTTTTTTTCATATCTAAATTTTTTATGGAATTCAATCCAATATTAGACCTAAATCAGATCCATCCACATCCTTTGGTTTCGCTGTCCCAAACTTTCAAAGCTCACTTAAAAACCTGAATTGTGGAGGCTAATTGAGTCATTCCAGCAGTCAAAGATCTTGTCAGGCTGAATATCGAAAAAAAATGACAAATCTGTCCCTCTACCGTATACCGCATGGATATGATCCCCATACCATTTCCCTCGAGCCGCTCGAGGACATTCTCGTCATTACGTGAACCAGCAAAGGGTAGATCTGACTGCAGAAACCCATTAACTTCCACGAGGCCAAACTTTCATACGTGGGGGAAACTTTTACGAAAAACGCATAAAAAGGAAAGTCTGTTCCCAGTCTTTCCAATGCCATGGTCTAATAAACAATTATTTTTTGGAAGATTATTTACTTTTTCAGTTTTGCTTGTTTCTACCTTATACAAGGAAGGATGCCCATGAAATTATGGCTACTCATATGTTAAGGCACCTAATGCAATAAGTTACATGTTTGGCCTTAACATAGAATTATGTGTTATGTGTTAGAGGTAGAAATGATTGAAATACAAAAGATATGTTTTTCAAAATAGATAAAATTTTTTTAAGAGACTAAAGCATCTTTTTCAAAGCCAGAAAAACCAATCAAATTGAAAGGAATGAAGTTTTTTTTTTTTTGAAAAAATTTGGATACAATTGTTAACAATTACTCAAGTTTTCTCAAAGAATGCGAGATCTTTGATGAGATTATGATAAAAAAAAAAGCTGGCTTATATATTGGGAAGTAGAAGTTATTGAAATACAAAAAGCCAACTACTTTAGAAAATAGTAAATTTATCTTTTTCAAAACCAGAAAAATCACTCAATTTGAAGAAATGAAGATACATTTTTTTTTTCAAACAGTTTGGTTACAATTTTTAACAATGACAAAGCTTCAGTCGTGAAGTTTTGGAGAACAGATTATTACCGCCCCCCGCTTGTTGGAAATTTCAAGTTGGGGATGGAAGCTAGGGTTTTTCCTGGACTGCGTTTGATTCCTTTCTTTCTTTGTTGCGGAGATCAATCAATGGTAGCGCATTGTCAACTTCAAGTCATAACCAAAAGCGAGAGGAATCCAATTATAGCAAAGGCACCTTCAAAGCCAAAGTCTTGAAACATGAAAGTGGCAAACCTACCAACAAGGCTCAATCAATGCACTAATTGATTTGAATTTTGCAGGCCAGATGGAACTTGCCGGAGTGAGGAACAAACGCTCCAGTCCCCTCATCTCCAGTCTTCTTCTGTTTGTTTGTTCACGGTTGTGGAAAGCAGCAGCCAGCTATTGAAATGAATACCACCACCACCCCACGTCATTTTCCTGCTTCCCTTTCCCACTCTACAAATATTAACTCTACCCGTCTTTTACTACTCCGGGCAATCCCTCTGCTGCCCCCGTTTTCACCATAAGATATTGGGTTTGATGCTTTTTCTTTTTCCCCTTCTGTCGTCTGAGTTGGGACGATTGATTAGTGCAGGGAGTCTTGGCCCAACCCTGGTTGGGCAAGAAGCCTGATGCAAGTAAAGGAGACGGCCAGTAATATGGACAGGTCCAAGCTGCATTAGCGGAGAGAGAGGGGCTGATCGTTTTTAGTGATAATGGAGAATATTTTAACGCATGAGGTTGTTGACAGGAGGGGCTGATTGTTTTTAGTTTATTTGTTCGGCGACACATCTATTCTTGGGTTTTAGAATTATTTTTAGTCCGATTTTCTAATTTTCCATTCTCTTAAGTTTTGACATTTCGATCCGACTTTTTTTTTTTTTTTTTTTTAATCCAAATAGATTTGGATCCAAATCTAAATTTGCTGTGAAATGGAAGCTTTCATAGTTTTAATTAAACTTGGATCTAGATACAAATCGATATCAGTATTATTTTAATTGTTGTAAATTGATTTTCAAGAATGGGTCCGATTGTTTTAAAAACATATCTATATATTTAGTCACTGTCAATGGATTTCAACTTTGGGTTCAATTTGTTCAAAAGTTTATATATTGAGGTTGTGTTATCTGGATTCAGATTCAACTTGCTTTAAAATAGACATCTTGGGCCTTATAAATGGATTTGGAGACGGGTACACGTGTTTGTGGACATGTGACTCATAAATTGATTTGATGGTTATCAAATCTCTACCACGTGATTTATTCTAAGCATGTTATATTTGATATTGATACATGCCGAGCCCATGTTGTGAATGCATCATATGAGCAAAATAGTATATGCATGGAAAGTATGTTAATTTGTATGAATGAAATATGAATGGTCATAAGGTTTAATGTATAATTTGGCCTAACAATACATGATCCGAACTGCCCACGCAGAGCAGGGTGGCACGATCTTTGGCAACATGAGTAATGTGCAGGGGTTGCCCTGGGCAGGCCAGTGCTATGCCATCCATGATTTTTTTTTCCCCTGCAAATCTGCATGTGTTTCGAGCACGTTCATTATGGCGTCATTCATCATATCCATGTGTATATTAAAAGTTGAACCATGCATTGTTTCTAGCAGACCATTAAAATATTACCGCCTTTAATTCTTCCCATTTTCAACAGCCTCTAAAGCTCCAAAATCCAGCATTGGACATCATGACATAAGCAATAATCTTTTGCATTCCAAGGATAAGAATATATACGAACAAGGTGACTTGAAGTTTGAAAGCATGACCAATTATCTACTAGTTGGGCTCCAAACACCCCCCAAGGCTTTCATACTAGCATTGGACAAGATAATTGACACACCAAGAATAATTTTCTGCATTACATGGATAAGAATATGCCCTCTCCACATGTAAACACAATAACTAACATGTAAAAAAGAAGAATAAAAGAATTTCTCTCTCCATAAAATAGAATAACCTGTAAAAACTATGTTGTTGTTTCATGTCAAAATAGAATGCTAGAGAAGGAATATAAAATAGAAGCCGCTTTCAAAATTGACTGCCAATTTCTACTTGGAACAAAAACCCGTCTACTTGTGCGTTCAGAATTAATGTATAAAAGAAAGTAAAGGCCCTAGTATCATAAAAAATTAAAATAAATACCCCAAGTTAAACCTAATGAGTTTTACATTTTCATTTGTAATATGTGATTTTAATAAATGAGCAATAGTCTAAATTCTTATATTTGAATGAGTTAAATTATTCATGTCAAAAATTAAATAATTGAGTAATTAATAAACAAATGACCTTGTTAATTACAAAATATAAAATTTATAATTGGACTACACTGAGTCAAACGAGTTTTGGCTGAGTCAAACCAAGTTTTAACTGAGTCATGGCCGAGTCATGACTCTTTCATGCTAAATTTCAACAAAAATTAAGTCCCTTGTCTGACTCAAACCGAGTCAATTGACTTAGTAAGGTTTTAAGCACTGGTCGGAACCACATGATACATGCATTGTCAATCAGTTCCCTCTAGCCTGTCTTTTGTGGTGTTCATTGCATCTTGTTGTCGTTTCGTCAAGCATTTGTGTTTCATTGTTCTTCATGTCATAATCTTTTAGGTCTACAGTTGAAAATTTCAATGGGAAAATTGCTATATAATGGAAATTATGATTTTTATATCGACATTGTTGATGTTAGTTTGAAGGAATGAACATGATTATGTTATCACGTTGGGTTATTATGGATTGCATATTGTCATAGTTATAAATGACGGTATTTTTCAATAAATCAAATTTTTGTTTATATTTTCTAATTTTATCTCATTTATTTTGTTTAGTAAATTTTAAGATTTTTTAAAAATTACCTTATTTTTCTCTTGTTTAAGCTTGCCCAATTATATTCGAGAAAATCCTCATTGTTTAAAATGTAAAAATAATATTTGTGACTTTCCTTATTACTAGTTCTGCAACAAGCGTGAAGGGCCAAGCTAAACAAGTAAGTTTAACATGCGAAGATTGTATTGTTGCATGGAGTATGATAATTACCCTGATCAAGAGAAGTTTGTGACGTAGCATTGATAATTTGCTTGTTGAAATCTAGAAAGCCATCTATTCTTTTTTATTGTTATTGCTCCAATTGGGTTTTAACTTTTATATGTCTACAATCACTTAATTACTTTATTTTTTTTCTTCAATGAATGTCATTGTTGAAAAAAACGACCACAACTCATAAATAGGCACTTGTATCCAGTACACAAGTAAAATAAATACTTCTTCCATCTGAGCTCTAAAAATAATATATATACATATATATATTGACGCACAATAATGAAAAAGAAATGAAATGATAATCTCAAGCAAAATAAGAGAGGCGCCATTTTTAACATGAAAAACTTTCTCAAAATGAAAGGTAAAAACCATGGAGTTGAGAGCAACCAAACAACAAATCCATTATGTAATATGAAAGCAGCTACAATAGGGCAATATATAATACCTACAGTTCAAAAGCCTAAGAATAATGAAAATAAAGAAACAATGAAACAAATGACCAGAAAGAGTGAAAGAATATCACCTAATTAAGAGTGATGACCTATCCACAACAAAAAGTCATCTTCCTCTTGCTCTAATCTTTACTAAACAAAGAAAAAGAAATAGAAGAAAAACTCAAACAATATGGAATCATTTCCATTCTCAATCTCTTTTTAATCTCTCTAATGGCTTCCAAAAAGAGTGGAGAACAAGAACTCTCTCTCTTTCTCTTTCTCTCCTCAAGAACTGCACCCAAAAAATAAAAAGAAACCCCAAATCACACCACATACAAAAAAATAGGCTCATTATTTTCTTTAAGTCTTTATTTGGAACTTCCACCAAATTTCTTGAAGTTGCTTCGTTTCAATTCTTCATGTATGAGTAAACTTTCTTCCTCTTTTCCTTTTTGATCTGGATCATTCACATGAAGAGGATCCAACCTAACACATCTCGTGCTCACCTAATGTGTGAAGGATCTTGCCAAACTGGTGATGGTGCCACACACTTTAACACATCATATATCGAAGGAAACCTTGCATCAATGTGTTTTGATCTTAAAAGGTAGAATTCTTGCCAAAATGAATCATACTTTAATTGTCACAAAACAAAAGATATTTGTTTTAAGTAAAGTCAAGTTCCTACAAAAATGTTTTCATCTGTAACAACTCTTTAATAGCATCTATCACTGCACTAAACCATGCCTCTATTTTAGAAAGTGTCATACACTTTTAAAGTTTAAACGGGCATGACATTGCACCATCTGATGAAGTAATTAAGTAACCAGATGTGAACTTTTTAGAATCAACATCACCTGCCATACTTGAATATGTGTGACCTACTAAAGTAGGTTTTTGTTCACCAAAATAAAAACACATGTTGCTAGTGTCTCCAAGATATCTCAAAATTTATTTCACAACATTCAATGCTCTTTACCAAGATTTGAGAGAAACCTACTTACAACTCTGAATGCATGAACAATATCTAACTTTATACACACCATAACATACATTAAATTAACAACAACTGAAGCATATGGACTTTATACATGTCCTCTTTCTCTTCAACTATAAAAATTCTCTACTTCATACTCAACCTAAACTGTGCTCCAAATGAAGTACTTACTGCTATATTGAATTTTTTAGGTACCATTTATATGCACTTTTCTTGTGATAGCTATAATTTCTTTACTTTTCTATCACGAACGATCTTCATACCCAACATTTGATTTATAGGTCTCAAGTTTTTCATGGCAAATGTTTTGGCTCACTCTTTCTTCAATTTAGCAATTCTTGAATTATTCTTACCAACAATCATCATGTTATTAACATAAAGCAACAAGATAACAAAATCATTATATAAAAATTTCTTAAGAAAAACACAATGGTTTGAAGTAGTCTTTTTCTGTAACAATGCTTCTTCGTAAAAGATTTAAGCTTTTTATATCATTATCTATGAGTCTTCTTCAAACCATATAATTTCTTCCTAATCCTATATACATAGTCCTCTTATCTAAATCTTGAAGATCATCATGGAGAAAGGTTGTCTTCACAATTATCTACTCAACTTCTCAATTTAGACTTGCTACCAAACTTAAGACACCTCTAATGGAAGACATTTTGAACAATGGGTGAAAATATTTATTCAAAGTCAATTCACTTTATATTGTGAGTTTGAAGAGCTTTGATCATGTTTTCCTTTAAAAACCTAACGATTCTTCAAAGTTATTTTACTTTTAGGCAACTACACAAACTCAAAGGTATAATTGTCATATAAAGACTGCATCTCATCTTCTATGACTTCAATCAACTTCTCTTTTTACACATTTGTATAGCTTCTTTATAGCTCTAAGGTTCTCCACCATCTCTCAATAAAATGTACTCATTTGTAGGATACATGTGGATGGTCTTATCTTTTTAATGGATCTATAAAGGGACTCTGCATTTAAAAAATAACTAAGTTTAAACTATCTACTATCATCCATATCAGACTCAATATTCTGTTGTGGATCTTCAACATCTTCATGTGTGCCATCTTTAACTGAGTTTTTAAAAGAATATAAAGAAACATGATCAACGTCAACTGCTTTTGCCTTTGCATTGAGATATTTTATCAATTGCTTTATTAATGTCTTCAATAGTAAAAAACTACACCTTTGTTTTCACAAGTTTCTTCTCAATAAAATCATACAATTTGTACCCAAAATCTTCTTCACCATATCTTAATAAAAATATTTACTAACATATTTTTGCTTTCAACTTAGAATTTTCATTATGCACAAATGTTTTGCATCTAAAAACCACATAAATAGTCATATGACACTTTCTTACTAAACCAAATTATATTTGCAACATGACAATTCAAATAAACATGAGAAAACAAATTAACTATTGCTAAAATAGTATACAAAGTTTCACCCAAAAAAGAATTAGGTAATTATGCTTCATATAACATACATCTTGCTATCTCAATAAGAGTTTTGTTCATCTTGTGAAGAGTTTTAGGAGTTTTTTTGTGTCATATGTTATGCATTATATAGTACTTATTAAAAGGACTCAAATTTTAACCTTCATTATAACTACATATGTATTTCATTTTTCTTTTTTTTTATCTCTCAACAAGAATATGAAATTGGTTGTAACATGCCATTGGTGATCGTCATCAAAGTATAGACTCATACTTTTTTTTAATGCTCATCAACGAAACAGACAAAATAAAATGTACCACTATATGTATTAACCTTTAATAGACCATAAACACACAAGTGAACAAACTTTAACCATTTCTTCTTCCTAAGCATGTTTAGTGAACCACAAACATATGAGTAAACATGCTCTAACAAATCCAAAAACATATGAGTACATCATTCAAACTTTTCTTTCTCTGCTCAAGAAGTAGATTCATTTTAATCAAACAATTAATAAGTTTTTTACTCATATGACCCAACCTATTGTTCCACAATTCAGTAGATTTATCATTCTTGTCACATGCACTACATCTTTTGTAATTAATGCTTAAATAACATTTAAGTTGTCACATTTTTTGCCTCAAGTCATAACAAGTAAGTATCCAGTGAGTTTCCACTATCTACCACTGAATGTACTACATAAGCCATCATCATCAAGCTTTTTAGTTGAAATCAAATTTAAGTATATATTTGGTGTGTATCTGATATCCTTGAGCTTTAGCACAGTTTCATTATTGGTCTGTAAACTTATATCACCAATACCAACAACCAGTGACAAACTATCATTACTCATTCTCAATATTATATTGTTACTAGAAATATAGGTAACAAACAAATTTTCATTTGAAGTAGCATGAAAAAAGACATCACTATCAATCACTCAATTTGTATCATGGCTTGTCAAGTCCACAACGTCTACATTACAAACAACAACCAAGTTATAACATGTAGCTGTGGTGACACAACCACCATTATCTTTATTCTTTTCATTATTTCTTGTTTGCATTCCAAAATTTATTTCTATTTCGGAGTGCTTTAGAACATACAGTTTTATTTTTGAAATACGAGAGGATAAGGACTCACCCATCCGAACGAGGATTGGCCATTGTCGGTGCCTTTACCGGGGTAACCAATTCAAGGGGTATGCTTATTCTTGATGCATTTCATTTTTACTTAAATATCTTTTTCATTCTAAATGTGGGATGGTGCTTGGAAATAATGTTGAAAATTTGATATTTCAAACTTTTGGATGAAAAAATGTTCAAGGATCATTTTAGAGTATAAATCATTTTGATTTGGAGATTTTTGAATCAAGAAATCTTTGCAAAATATCATTTGAAAATTTTTGAAAGGTAATATAGTATTATAAATATTTTTTAATCAATTTAGTGATCTCTTAAGAACTTAAGTAGGTTTAAAATTTTGCTACAATTACAACTTAACTACAGATCAATCTTATTATGGTTAAGTTCTTTTAGACAAGTACTTGCCATGATTAGTGGATTGTACAAGTGAATGTATTGGTTTTATATGGTTGAAAGCAAATTATTCATTCATACCATATTTATATCAACACATACATTTAGATTTATTTACATACTTGCAATAAATATTTTCATTAAAAAAAGGGATTTGAAAGTAAAATGAAGTTGTAGACCATCAAGCATGATTCTAATATTAAGTCGTTATTTGAGTTTTGGTCTTAGTGAAGTCGATAAAAAAAATGTTAAAATCTTAGATTTTCGAAAAAAATATTTGAAAGAATGGAAAAAATAAAAGGAAAGATTTTAAGCCTAGAGGAATACGAAAAATGAGAAAGAGAACGAGATTTTAGAGAAATATATATACATGTACGTACTTATATAAAGATAAGTATATGAACATTTATAAAAAGAGGATATTAACTCGAAAAGAGAGACAGAATATATATATATATATATATATATAAGTTTGTAAAAAGAAGGTATTAACTTGAAAAAAGAGAAGATTCTAGAGAGAGAAAGTAGAACACACACACACACACACACATATATATATATATATGAAAATCTATAAAGGAATACGTTAAATCATATGGAGATGCGGATGAAGAGAGGTGTTCAAGTGCATGTATATACATATAGCATGTATATACGCATATGCATTTCCGGAGATGAACTTGGGCTCATGTAAGAGCCTAGGCTAAGTGTCCAAGGCCTCAATGAAGATGGTTCTTGTTTTTGAAATTCTTTTGAAAACATGATTTTAAATATTTTCACATAAGCATAAAACAATAATCATTTTATCTATTACAAGAAAATTTATTTCTACGACCATTAGATGTGAAAGCACACATGAAATGGAAAGCTAACAACGTAAGAAAGCTCTCATTGGGATCCCTGACTGGGTGAATTAAAGAAATGTTAAACGTGAGAATGTCATGAAGATGCATTTTAACATGTATACATTCGTATAGAGTTTTTCCAGGTTGGATAAGTCTTAACATAACAAATCAACATAGTAATAAATAAATCTCAATCCAAGTATCATTCTTACCGTTTGTTCATATATTAATAAGAAAAATAGTCTATTATCCATGAATATCTTTTCAAACATGAAAATACACACATTTATTAATCAAAGATTTCAATGAAGCATATTTTGAAATGAAATGGATAAATAAAATTTATTTTTCCTTGCTCGTACTCTCGACGGACTCAAGAATAGCTCTTGACTCAGGATAAAAGATATTTAGAGCTCTCTTGCACGGCCATAGAGAGATAGCGAAGTAAAATGAAAAGAAATAAAAATGAGAGGATGATTACATACCTCTAATGAAAGTGATTTTAGAGAATGAACCTTCTTCTCCGGATGGTCCTATAGTTTTCTCAGG
The DNA here is from genome assembly GCF_008831285.2 of Nymphaea colorata. Taxonomy (NCBI): domain Eukaryota; kingdom Viridiplantae; phylum Streptophyta; class Magnoliopsida; order Nymphaeales; family Nymphaeaceae; genus Nymphaea; species Nymphaea colorata. The sequence goes on from NC_045144.1 coordinate 8,849,994, forward strand.
GGAAGCTCCAAAATGTTGAGGATGTCTCTTCAAGAGGTCTTCTCGTGATCTCTCGAAGAGAGAAACTTGAAAACGCTTGCTCTCAAGGTTGGAGAAGATGGTCCTTTAACCCTGTAAACACCCTTTTGGGGGTGTGCATAAGGCTAATACCTACCCAGCATATAAAAACCACCCCGAAGGGGGTGTTTTTAACCAAAAAAGGGGTTTGGCAGCATGCATTGCTCGGCCAGGCACCCGGTAGCATGCAGGGCACGTCTGAGAGGGAGCGAAATGCCCCCTTATTGGTTTGTTGTGGACCAATAAGGGGTGGCTTTTGTCTCTCTGGTTTTCAAGGGTCCCACACATTAAAAAAAAACAACTTAAAAATTAGTTTTTTAAAAAGCATATTTTAAAGAGCAAAATGATCTTTTGTTACAAATAGGGCCAACTTCAATTTGATTGATTTCAGACTCATTTTAGTTCTGGATCAGGTTTACTTGGCTGTCAATGCGTTCTAGCCAATGCCTGAGGATTAGATCAAGGATTAGATGAGTGGTTCAGGCTCAAAACATATTTTTTGCAAAAGTTGAGATGCAAAATAATGGAAATATATATGCATGTGCGCGGTGCTTGAAAGATCTAAATTTGTCATTTTGGTCTGAATTTTGAATTTTGAGTTGAAATTTTTGATTGGATCTAATTTTGATCTGAGAGCAGCTTTATGGATGTATTTTCGTAGTTTGGACTTAATTTCGTTCGTGGGGTTCAGTTATGAACTTTGGCTTCGTATTTCATTAAAGAGTATATTTTAGGTATAAGACTTGGATTTGGATATGAATCTTGATCGAAAGTTGGATTTTGGATTTAAATCTTGCATTTGGACTCAGATGTCGGTCTAGAGATATGTTTTGGATCGAGTAGTCATGAATTGGACTTGGACATGGATATAGAATCTATCTAAATTAAATTTCGGTTTGGATTTAGAAGTCTGTTTTGAGTTGGGCTTGGGCACAGGGTACAAAATTAAATCCAAATCATTGTAAACATAGTTGAAATAACAGAGAATCTTGTTTGAGTAAAATGGAATACAGTCTTCGAAAAGAGTTTGGGGTGATAACACTACTAGTTTCTCTATTTAACTTAAAGCAATATTGCCTGATGTGTCCCTTGTTACCTTAAAAGATGACATTCCATGTTCTTGTATCTTAACCTCGATTGACTTCAGCTTTAAATGTATTCATCTCCTTGTTCTTAAAACAAACACCTATAATTGTGGAGAGCAATCTTGAAATTTTCTTTTCATTTCTTCATTTAAAACACAGAACAAGCTCCATAAAAACAACACCATTGAGAGTAGAATTGGCGAGTGGGGTCATAAATATCTCCCATGAGCATGTCAGCAATTGATTAATAAGCCATTAAAACTCATTCAAGTGACCTGCTATAGATTTTTCTTCCTTATGCTTAAGTTGTATCATTTGTTTAAATGAAAGCAATTTATTGATGTCGATCTCTAAAGCATACAAATTTTAAGCTTGGACCGCAATGCCTTCACGTGAGTCTCATGTTGAATATATAATAAACATTTTAATCAACAAATTGTTAGTAAAACTAGACGCTTACTCATGCTCAAATTCTCATTCTTCATCACTTCATTCAGGCTTTTGAGTAGCAAATATCGAAAAAAGCATAGCCTTTACAAACGAAAGATCCTTCATTTTGTTCTTCTATGAATTATAATTTGTGTTACTCAAATTAATTATATGACTTTTCCTACAATTCATTCTTAAACCAAAAGCTATGATACTATTTACGTTTGGAAAAACAACCATAAACTGAATAATTGAACTCACAGTCAAAGACAATGGCTCAGAACAACATGTAAATAAGCGCTTATATCACGTGAAAAAGCAAAACAAAACTTTTTCCACCCGAGCTCCAAAAATAAAACCTTCTCACCCAAGCGATCTCACAATGTGTGTGTGTGTGTGTGTATATATTGATGTATAATAGTGAAATAAGTAACAAAATGATAATCTCAAGCAAAATAAAAAAGACACCAATTTTAACGTGAAAACCTCTCCCAAAATGGGAGATAAAAGCCATAGGATTGAGAGCAACCTAATAACAAATCTACTATGTAACATAAAAACGTCAACTTCAAAAGCCCAAGAGTAACTAAAATAGAGAAACAATGAAGCAAATGAAGAGGAGAAAGTGAAAGAATCTCACCTAATTGAGGTTCGGCTTGTTTTTGCCCAATTCAAAAAAAAAGGTGTCTGAGTCACCCAAATCGGATCACCGAGTCTGGATGGATTGGGTCAGAATCTCTAAGTTAGATTTGAGAGAGGGAGGGAGAGAAAGAAAAAATTGAAAATGAAAGAGAGAGAGAAAAAAAGAGAGTGAGAAAATCGGGATCTCCCTCTCTCTTTCCCTTTTTCTTGAAAAGGAGAACTTGTATAAGTAAAAGTGAATCTCTCTCTCTCTCTCTCTCTCTCTCTTACTCTCTCTCCCTCTACCTGGAAAAATGGAGTTTATTTGAATTTCTCTCCCTCTCCTTTGAAAAATGGAGCTCATTATAACACCATTTAATGGTGTCTCAATAGAAAGCTTATTATTTTCTTTACAAGTACTTTGAGAACTAACAAAAAAAAGAAAAAAGGTTTTAAATTTCATTTTTAGTAAATGTTGAAAAGTTGTTTAAATTTTTTCTTCTTTAACTGCTAAAATAAGAGGCGTAACTAGACGATTGGTACTGTGACTCAGTTTGCTGCTGATCCGAGCTCGATTCAAGGGTTTGCCAACTATGCTTCCCACAACAAAAAGTCTCTCTTACCCTACTGTTCACTAAACAACCAGAAAGAATGGAAGAAAAACCCAAATGATAATGGAATCATTCTCCTTCTCAATCTCACTTTTTAATCTCTCTAATGGCTTTGAAAAAAAGTGAATAACAAGAACTCTTTCCCTCTGTCACACATTAAAAAAACACTCACAGAAGAAGAAAGAAGAAGAAAAAACCCCAAAGCACACCATGCACAAAAAAACTTAGGCTCCCTCTTTTCTTTAAGCCCTTATTTAAAAATTTTCAGATTTAGTTTACCAAATTTCTTGAAATTGCTCATGCTCAATTCTTCAAGTAAGGTTGTCCAACCCAACCGTAGTAGATAACTTGATGTTTGGGCATAATAATGGAATATGACCTTGTCAACTTCTTGTGTTTTAGAATTATCTGGGATACCAAATGAAAGTTGTCACCCAACTCAACTCAGCACTTACCCAATGCTGTAGGATCCATACTTCAATCAAATGTGATTTAACCCGAACTTGATTTGACTAGTACTATTTGTAGCCCAATTTTCTAATTTTTCATTCTCTTAAGTTTTAACATTTCGATCCGACTTTTTTTTCATCCAAATATATTTGGATCCAAATCTAAATTTGCTGTGAAATGGAAGCTTTGGTAGTTTTCATTAAACTTGGATCTAGATACAAATCGATAATAAGTATTATTTTAATTGTTGTAAATTGATTTTCAAGAATGGGTCCGATTGTTTTAATATATATATATATATATATATATATATATATATATATATATATATATATATAGTCATGGTCAATGGATTTCAACTTTTGGGTTCAATTTGTTCAAAAGTTTACATATTGAAGTTGTGATATCTGGATTCAGATTCAAGTTGCTTTAAAAATAGAGATCTTGGGCCTTGTAAATGGATTTCGATACGGATTTCACCTGTTTAGAACTTTGTCATATTTGGGTTTGGAACTAAATTTGATTTGTTTGGAGAATGCAAGCATTTCGGATATGTTTGTTATTATAAACATATTTGATTCAAATGTGGAGCCAAATTCAGCTTGACCCAGTTACTTAAACATACATAAGTCCAAACATTGTTTTTTATATTTTATTGTATAGTTTAAATACATAAGGAAAGATAATTTATGCATCGACAACAATGCTTGAAATACACCAACAGATACGAATATGGGTTTCATGTTTTTTGATGGCAACCAAGCAATCTAGGTCTGAACTGCTTCAGGTATTGCATGATTATTGTTGCAGATGCATTTGAGTTGCACTACCTATTAGCAGTTTTGTTGCTTGGTTGTTGTGAATATGGGCCTAGTTTGAGAGAGATATATATATATGTGCACGTATGCATAGTATATTCATGCGTAAACACACATTTTTTGATCCAGATTTTCGTGTTAGCAAATGGGTATATGTGTTTGTGGACATGTGACTCATAAATTGACTTTGATGGTTATGAATCTCTACTACGTGATTTATTCTAAGCACGTTATATTTGATATTGATACATGCCGAGCCCATGTTGTGGTGCATCATATGAGCAAAATAGTACACGTGTGGAAAGTATGTTAATTTGTATGAATGAAACATGAATGGACATAAGGTTTAATATATAATTTGGCCTAACAATACATGATCGGAACTGCTCACTATAACAACCCGACCCACTCTCGGGCTCGGGCCCCTGGTTCAACGGATCCCAACCCACCCCCTATCAGTTTCGGTTTCAATCCTAAAACAATCATCTCATTAATGACCTCCATTTATAAGTCATTGAAGATCCCTCACAATCTTCGATACAAGACTAAACTTTTGGGGTTGGGGTGTTACAATCCACCCTTCTTAAGACACACACGTCTGCATGTGTGGGACCCCAGGTTCGAGTGTTGAAACTGCTCTGATACCACTATAACAACCCGACCCACTCCCGGGCTCGGGCCCTTAGTTCCATGGATCCCAACCCGCCCTCTAGCAGTTCCGGTTCCAATCTTAAAAAGGCTAGGAACCAAAACAATCATCCCATTAATAGCCTCCCTTTATAAGTCATTGAAGATCCCTCACAATCTTCGATACAAGACTAAACTTCTGGGGTGTTACACTCACAGGGCAGAGTGGCGCGATCTTTGGTGACATGAGTAATGTGAAGGGGGTTGCACCGGGCAGGCCAATGCTACGCCATCCATGTTTTTTTTTGTTTTGCTGCAAGTCTGCATGTGTTTGGAGCACGTTCATTATGGCGTCATTAGGGATCTCAATATATTTGATTTGAATTGGATATCTGACTGAACTGGTCCAAAAAAATTGGATATGAAAAAAAAATTAATACCTAAGTAAGAGATCAGATCGGGTTCAAATGTATTAAATGGCATCCGATCAGATTTGGATTCGGATATACATAAATATCCAATCGAATTCGGATGCGGATTCAAGGAGATTTTTAGACAAATATTCTATATCTAATGCAATTAAATTTTGGAAATTGGTGAAACTTGGCTCAAAATTATTTGGATGGAAATATAAAAATTAGATTCGGATTGTAAAATCGGATTTTGGATTCGGATTGGGCTATGACTTTTTTTTTATTTAAATTCTTCGAATTCGAATCCGAATATGTAAATATCCGAAATATCCGAAAAAAGCAGATACGATTAAGGATATTTCCGATGCGAATTCAATCCGTTGACATCCCTAAACGTGACCCATTCCCCTGTTATGAGATTGAGGAAATAGCCTTCCAGCTGGTCCTTTTAAGGGGTTTAAATGGAGGATGACAGAAGTGATCTATAAGTCTAGTACTAGTACGTGTTGAGGTTTATATGCATACAGATTTAACAAGAGAAACTTAATTATGTTTACAAGCATGCCATCAAATAATAATTATTTCGTGCATGTGTACCTATTCAATTCGTTACATTGCTATTCTAAACACTTGTCATTCTTGGACATCTTATCCATATGTATATTTAAACTGGAACCATGCATAGCATTAAAATGTAACCGCCTTTAATCCTTCCCGTTTTCATCAACCTCCAAATTCCAGCATTAGACATCATGACATAAGCAATAATCTTTTGCATTCCAAGGATAAGAATATAAACGAACAAGGTGACTTGAAGTTTGAAAGCATGACCAATTATCTACTAGCTGGGCTCTAAACACCCCCCAAGGCTTTCGTACTAGCATTGGACAAGACAATTGACACCAAGAATAATTTTCTGCATTACATGGATAAGAATATTCTCTCTCCACATGTAAACACAATAACTAACATGTAAAAAAGAAGAATAAAAGAATTTCTCTCTCCATAAACTAGAATAACATGTCAAAATGGTCATTTCATGTAGTTTGGACTGTGATTTTCTTTACATATTTGTGTACTTCCATCAAATGTATTGAACATTGCACTTAGATCTAATAATGCTCTATGAAAGAATTGGTTGATCTCTACATTCTACATTGACGCGAGCTCAAAGTGCTGGTGGTTGTTATTTCTTAGGTGTCCTTATGCATGTGCATATTTCTATTTGTGATGAATATTTGTATGTCCATGTTATTGCAAGGTGAATGCCATTGAGTGTTTTGTATAAATTTTTGAACAATTTGAACGTCACATATTTTTAGCATTAAAAAGTAAAAAAGGTAAGAAAATACTAAAAATATACAAACATTATATAATAAAATTTCGTTTATAATATTTTACATATTGGATGGTTCCAACTATATTGTGGATATCCTTCAAACATTTATTGTTGTCCGTCAATCAGTTTACTATGTATAAAGGAGTCCAAAACATTTTGAACCAGTTCCCTTAAACCAAAAATTTCCTACTCTGCCACTACCATTTCATTGTTTCAATTTAAACTTTATAAACGTTAGGTAATAGAAGCATTCTATTCATCAGAACACAGTGTTCCGTGAATGTATCTCAAGAGAGAATGCAGTGTTCCGTGAAATTATTTTTTTTATATTAAAATTCATCATATTAGATTGCACTTTGTGGTTTAAAATTCCCTTGAGTGTCATGCGATTAATTCATTATATTGTTAGATAAACTATTTGTATCCAGAGATCTGAACTGAGATTTCTTCCTGTTTTTCTTTTTTTAAAAAAAAAGATTCTTCTGATATTCCTACTTCAGCTATAGTTGGGCTATGGGAAGGTCTGATTCATTTGTTTATTTCGAGGTTAAACCAGGCTGTGATCTGACTATTCTTTTGTCAGAAGGAGAGAAAAAAGAGAGTTTGTAAAACCTTCTTCAATTTCAAATTGTAAACAACAGAATTTAGGCGACCATCAGGATCATATGAGAGGGTCATAATTTTTTCTAAGATAATGGTTTTGAAGGCCATGGAGACGAATATCATGATTCTCACCTAAGACTGTACACGAGCTGAGTGGAGCCCAGATTCAACTAATTCGAACTTGGCTCAACTCTTATTCTGATCAACTCGGCTCAAGTCAAGTTTTACAATATTAGCTTGAGTTCAACTCTATCAACCTTGTCAGTGTTTGAGCTAGACTCGTCTAGATCATACAGATGCTTCTACTGCTGCTATGAAGGAAGATGGCTGTCGAGGCAGTAGGCTGCTATTGAGGAAGATGGCAGTGGAGGCAAGAAGCCGAATGTGGGGAGGATGAAGCATCTTATTTTAGAAATATCTTAAAAACAAAAAAATTCTTCAACTGAAACCCTCGGTTGAAGATTTTAGTTTACAAACCCTTGAGCAAGGGTTTTTTCAGGGTTTCAGATTCAGAGAAAAAGAGGGAGTGATAAGGGCAGAGACACATCTTTTTTTTCTTATAAGACCCTAAATATAAATATATGATTAACAAATTTTCAATTGACTACAAGGTAATGACCCAGATCTAGTGGAGCTGCCCCCATACAACTATACCAGTTCACGCAAATTTAAACATTAAATTAAGGTTTCAAAGAGTATGATGAAAACCCCACCTATCTCTGCCCCTGGGGGTTGTACCTCGACAACTGGTGCCGTTAGTTGCAGCGTCACTAAAAGTTCTAGTTTTTAACTTCTTAGCTTCTCAAAAGTCCGGTTTTGTTTTTCATCTGTTTGAATGAACCTAAGGAATTTGGATTCCCCGTGTTCTTAGGTCAATTGGTTGTACCTTCTACAAGTGGATAGAGTCCTATTGGTCGCTTATGTTACATGGGTGGGGTATTGGTGCGGTACGGGTACGATGGTTTATATTTTAAAATGCAGTCATACCCAACATTACACACTTACCTATGTTGTCATACCGATACAGGTATTTGGCCATATCACAACCTATGTAACCTGGGTGCTTCGTTTTTGGCCAACCACCGGCGTCGACACGATGCGGGTGCTGTGGGTGCAGGTGCGCCTCCGGTGCGCACCCAAATTGGTCAACAAGAGTCGGGTGCGGTCAGACGCACCTGACTAAAGGCGAGAAAGTCTAATTTGGTCCAATTTTTAGGTTTTTTTTTTTTTAAGTTTTTAACTCTTCCCTCTTCTTCCACCTTTTCCTCTTCCTCCCTTCTTCTTCTTCTTCCCTCTTCCTCGACCTTCAGGCTTCATTCCTCTTCCTCCCTTCTTCTTCTTCTTCTTCCCTCTTCCTCAACCTTCAAGCTTCATCCATCTTCGTCCATTCTTCTTCTTCTTCCATCTTCCTCGACCTTCATCCCTCTTCGTCCCTTCTTCTTCTTCTTCCATTTTCTTTGACCTTCATCCCTTCTTAATCTGAATCCCTCTTCTATACATCGCATTTGGTGGTCGATGGGGCCGGCGAAGTCGTCGATTGCAGCCTGCCCTGCAGGGTGACCTCCATTCGATAAATTGTAATTTTGATATCCACAAATTTTAATTTTGATCTTGTTATTTAATAATTTCATGGTTTATAGACAATTTTTTATCGTATGCATTATATACATATTATTGTTATTATTATAATTTAATAATAATATTAATAATAATAAAATACTCTCGCCGCACCGCCGCACCTAAATTTTTTGAAATGTGCCGCGCCGGCACCAGCACCCGCACCCGCACCCGCACTGGCACCCGCACCCCGCACTCAGGTGACATAGATCATAACCCATGTGAAATAGTTGGGATCCTTGCACCCTCCCCTTCTGTTTCTAGCTTTTTCAAATCCATCCTTTTGTCCAATTCTGAAAAAGCTTCACACGCCTTTCTTTCTTTCTTTTCTTTTTTTTTCTTTTTCTTTTTTTACATAGTTTTCATTTTAAAATTTTTCACCCAAACATTAAAAATTCATGACAGCCAAAATTTTCAATTACAGTGTCCAGTTTTTCATTTCCTGAGCATTTGGTCTAAGCAAACAGTGTGGGCTTACCACCTTGGACAAAGAGAACTGAATGGATTTTACATTAAACAGTTTGCAAATGGAGACGATCGAACCCATGGTTTCAAATTTCTTTGGTGGTCATTATGCTTTTAAATCTGGGTGCATTTTTACATTTGTCCTTGCATATGGGAGGCCGGCTTCCATGTTTCCCTGCCACTCACTCAATAATGGGCTAAATAAACTGCTTCCATGTAGATGCACTAAAAGAGATAATGTTGGAAAAGCCACTGCTTCCGGTGCTAAGTAGTTGTCGTCTAAAAATCCAATGCTAAAAAGTCCATAAATTACCATTAAAACCATTATAAATTGTTGCTGCACTATAAATATGGTAATACAAATTTAGTGACTGCTTTCAATGATAATTTTTTAAATTTTAGCCATCCGACAACCCTAACTGCAGAGGCAAATACTCGGCAACAATTTTCACAAAACTTTCTTTTGTTAATTGGTTCAAAAGTTATCATAATATTTCAAAAATTGGAAAACGAAAACACAAAAGACCCCAGCGAAAGTTTTACGATCATATGTTTTCTAGTATATTTTCTTGCAAAATATGTAAAAAAAAATGTAAAATGCCTCTAAAGAACCAACAAGGAAAACAAAAACAAACACATGCATAAGGATGAAAATAAGACTTTTTGAAAGTCTTAAGAAAAACATCTAGTCTATCTCGAGATATTATTGAGATAACGTCTCGATAAATTTGTTCCTTACAATATTCTGAAAACATCGGACAATATTATGAGCGACAATATCAGAATATTTTGAAAATTATTAACTACGCTTGCGATTATGACAGAAACGAATTGCTTATTCTCATTTCAAATTTTATTCTATGCTCATTTGACCAATGGAAATGTTGTGTCACTCTAGATTCCATATCAATCTGCCCATAGATTGATTGTACCATGTCTCCACGACTACGTGGAAAATTCATTTTCCATGATTTCTACATGTAATCAATAACACATTCCTTGATGAGCATCTATCTCTGGCTGAGGCTTGATAATTTTGATTGGATGAAATATGAAGCTATGGCCAGAATCTTTGGCCCATCAGAATTCCATTTTTGAAGTTCAATGTACAATAATGTCACCTTATTTTACAAGGATGCAGTGAACAACATTTCCATGATACACAAACTTTGCTATCTTGAAAGCAACCTGGCATTACAATCATGGATAATAAATGTATCCATATGTTGGAACTAGGAATTGACTTTCATAACAGAATACAGAGGAAACAGGCATAGAAACAACACTTACAAATCTAAAAGGAAGTTTCAACAAGTCTAGGAGTGTTCACTCTTGTGAAAGAAAGCATGAGGTAAAGAAGAGAAACAAATAAGATGAATGAGCAAAAAGATACATTTCATTTCACATATGATGGGGTATTTATACAAGTTTACAGGTATGTATAGATCCCAAAAATCTTGGGATTGATAAATCACAATCCTGTGATTTATAACAATAGAAGGAAAGATTATTAATTCTTTCCTGAAATTTAATTTGTTGATTTTCCCTTCTGATATTCAGGAAAGATTTTCTTGATTCTATTTTTCCTGAATGTTGATTTTCCTTTCCAATACTCCCCCTCAAGTTGGTGTGTGCAAATCTGAAACACCCAACTTGGTTCTTAAAGTTTGAAAAACGTCTCTTTTCAATGGTTTAGTGAAAATATCAGCTAGTTGCAAACATGATGATACATGATGGGTCCGAATTATTCCTTGCTAAATTTTTTCTCTTACAAAGTCACAATCTAGCTCTATGTGTTTCCTTCTTTCATGAAAAACTGGATTTACTGAAATATGCAAAGCTGCTTGATTGTCGCAATATAAATTGATTGGCTTATCATGACTCCACCCCAAGTCATTCAATAAGGCTTTTAACCAAACAACTTCACAAGTTGCCAAAGCTATTGCTCGATATTCTACTTCAGTTGAAGATCTGGCAATAGTAGACTGCTTCTTTGACTTCCAAGAGATAGAGCTATTCCCCAAGGACACAATATATCCACTAACTGATTTACGAGTGGTATGACAGCTTACCCAATCTGAGTCACAGTAAGCCCTCAATTGCTTTTCACTTGATGATGATAAAAATATTCCTTTTGCTGGTGAAGCCTTCAAATATTTCAATACTCTAAGTGCTGCTTCATAGTGTGTAGTTCGTGGCAATTGCATGAACTGACTGAGAACTTGAACTGAATACATTATGTCTGGACGAGTGTAATCACCCCAAATTTTTCTAAAGGACTATGATGTTTTATCCAAGTGCGAAATTCAAATTTAGGCACAAGATTCAAATCCAAAATACAACTCTTAGATCCAAGTTAAATCCAAAATACTACTTTCAGATCCAAATTAAATACAAAATACTACTTTCAGATCCAAATTAAATCCAAAATACTACTTTCAAATCCAAAACCCAAGTTCAGATCCAAATCGATCATTTAAGACTAATTTGCCCTTCCTTTTGACAAAAAAACCTCCTTTTAGAGGGTAATTTTAGTCTTTTTGGGTGGACAAAACTAATTTGCCCTTAATTTTGACCAAAAAACCTCCTTTTAGAGGGTAATTTTAGTCCTTTTAGGTGGACAAGACCTATTTGCCCTTCCTTTTGACCAAATAACCTCCTTTTAGAGGGTAATTTTAGTCTTTTTGGGTGGACATGACCCATTTGCCCTTCCTTTTGACCAAAAAACCTCCTTTTAGAGAGTAATTTTAGTCTTTTTGGGTGGACAAGACCCATTTGCCTTTCCTTTTAACCAAAAAACCTCATTTTAGAGAGTAATTTTAGTCTTTTTGGGTGGACAAGACCCATTTGCGCTTTCTTTTGACCAAAAAATATCCTTTTAGAGGGTAATTTTAGTCTTTTGGGGTGGACAAGACCCATTTGCCTTACAAATATATTGCCTTTGACTTAGAAATATTCCTGATGGCGCTCTTGCAACTTCTATGCCAAGAAAATACTTAAGTATTCTCAAGTCGTTAATATGAAATTTCGAATGTAAATGTTGCTTAACTGTAGCAATTCCTGGTTCATCATTTCCTGCAATGATAAGACCATCAACATAAACAAGAATAAAAATAAATTGTTTTCCATGTTTCCGAGTAAAGAGAGTATTGTCAGCTGATGATTGAATGAAACCAGCGCCTTTAAGTGCAGATAGCAGCTTGTGAAACCAGTTACGTGGCGCTTGCTTGAGTCTATACAGAGACTTATGAAGGCGACACACTTTATTACTTGAATACTCCCCCTCACGCAGAAGGCCTGGTGGAATGGTTATGTATATTTCCTCATGTAATTCTCTATGTATAAATGCATTACTCACATCCATTTGATATAAGTGCCATCGTTGAATAGATGCAAGAGCAAGAAGTATGCACATGGTTGTTAATTTTACAACCGGAGCAAATGTCTCATGATAATCAAGGCCCTCTAGTTGAGTCTACCCTTTGGCAACAAGTCTGGCTTTGTAGCGTTCAATACTTCTATCTGATCGCCGTTTTATCTTATAAACCCAACGACAGCCGATTGGATGTTTGTTTGGAGGCAAAGTAGTAATAGACCATGTACTGTTTTGTTCAAGAGCCTGAATCTCATCAGCCATAACACTTCGTCATTGTTGATACTTAACCACTTCCGCATACAAGCTAGGTTCAACATCACTCATGATAGATGTTAAAAAAGCATAATGAGATTTAGAGAATTTGTGAACAGGTAAATAATTGTGTATGGGATAACGTGTACCTGAGAATTGTTTAGTTGAAGTAGATTCCTTAGGCGGTGAACTTATAACCATCACATTAGAACACACATAGTCTTGAAGATAGGATGGTGAATGACGAGTACGACTAGATTTGCGTAGAGCAAGTGAGTCTGGAGGAGGTGGATCATTTGACATAGGTCGATGATCTGAAATATGAGAGATTGACAGATTTTGGTCATTGTTGATGGAATCGTGAGGTTGAATGGGTGATAGCAGGGAGGAATTTGCTGGAACACCATTCTCACACGATGACATATATTTCTCTCCAAGGTGATTTTCTTGAGGGTGAGGCAAAACAACATTGTTCAAATCATTTGTATGGCATTTTTTGGTTAGAAATGGAAAATTATCCTCAAAAAAAGATATATCTCTGCTTGTAAAATTCGTTTGGTATCCAAATCATATACACGATACCCTTTTTTATTGTGAGGGTAACCGACAAAAGCACATTTGTGTGCACGTGATGAAAACGTGTGCGTTGGATTTAAATTTTTGGCATAACACAAGCATCCAAAAACACACAAATCTTCATAATTGGGTTTTTTATGAAAAAGAAGTTCAAACAGAGACTTGTCATTTAAAAGAGTTGACGGCATTCTATTAATTAAAAAAGTTGCTGCCAAAATACATTCACCCTAAAAAGTAACAAGGAGATTTGCTTGAAACCTAAGTGCTCGTGCCACCTCTAGTAGATGACGATGCTTCTTCTCAACACGTCCATTTTGTTGAGGAGTTCCAACACAAGAGGTTTGATGTTCTATGCCATGCTCATGAAAATATGCTTGCATATTATGAGCTGTAAATTCAACACCATTATCACTCCGAACACATTTCACATGGGTATTGAATTGAGTAAACACCATGGCACAAAAACGAGTTAAACAAGAAAATGTTTCTGATTTGAACCTCATCAAGAAAACTCAAGTAGATCGTGTAAAATCATCTACTATGGTGAGGAAATAATGTGCTCCCATGTGTGATGGTGTGGCATATCCTCCCCAAATATCACAATGAATCAAGTTGAAATGATTACTTGCTCTACTAGTACTAGTGGGAAATGGTGAACAGGTGAACTTAGCTCTAAGACACGCATCACAAGGAGAATCATGTTTGGAAATAGAAATGTTTTCATTCAATGAAACAGTCTTATCTAATGAAGGATGTCCAAGTCTCATATGCCATAGATGAGTTGTCTTATTATCATGGGAAGCAAACAAAGAATGTGAAGTAGATGGAAGAAGAAGATGGTAAAGTCCACCGCTTAAATTACCTACTCCAATCAGCTTCCTCGACAAAGAGTCCTGGAAAGCAGAACTGGTTGAGAAAAAGACAGCAATACAATTAATAATCTTGGTAAGCTTCGGAACTGATAGTAAATTGTATTTAAAATCAGGAATATATAGGACATCAGTAAGTTGAATATTAGCTGAAAGATAAATAGTTCCAGTAATAGAGACTAGTGTTTGATGTCCATTTGGTAGGTTGATCACATGATTTTTGGTAAAGTTTTGGTAAAGTTTTGATATTAGACAGTAAATGGAAATGAGGTGTCATGTGATCTGAGGCTCCAGTATCAATAACCCAAGGAAAATGAGCTGTGAATGGTTGTTTACCAGCTAGATTTGCAGCAACCGGTAAAGTATCAACATTCAACCAAGATGCCAATTGACTGACCTGTTCTTCGGAAAGTTGCGACAATGCAGTACTGACCTTTACGTTGTTTGCCGATGTTCCTCTCTGTCGCACCTTTTCAGTTTTAAAAGAATCACAAGTTGAACCAAGAGTTATCACCATAGCGAAATATCAGCAAATATGCCGGCACTTTGAACAAATACTTGCGAGGACAAAGTTGGGTGAAGCGCGATTGTTATATCCGATGCAAGGGAGGGAGCACAATTCAGTTTCAGGTTGTGCAGACAGGCTTGCACTCGACGATTTTTATAAAATCGTAGGATGCGCTTAAAATCACCAAACTTGGTCTAGATGAAGTCAACACGCTTAGGAGTAGACGCCCAAAATTTGAGGCAAATCCGAGCAGTCTAAGTCCAACTCGTTGAGCATTGAAATCCGGGTTCAGTCTATCGCCTGGTCAGGAATTCTTCAAGCGCAGCACAGCTTCAGGCCTAACAGAAATGTCTCTATTCGAAAATTCGTAGAAAATCGTAGACATCTCAAAAAAATCTGAAATTTGGACAGCAGCAAGATCACAAGAAAATGAGTGGACGCTCCAATTTTGGGCTCAATCTGAGCTGTCTAGACCCAGGTTGTTGAGGCTTGAAGTTGCTGTTTGTCTGTCGTTTGCTTCAGGAAAACGCCGCCGGATGTCGCCAGATTCCGGCCATCGCCTCCAAAAATACCGTCCGTGGTCCGATCAACCCCACATTTGGGGAGAGAAACACAAGGATGTTATGGAGCGAATGGCACTGGAATGGACACGATCCAACGGTCCGATCGTTGGAAAACTTGTCGGAAACATGAACTGGTCGGCGATAAAACCAAGCAGAACCTATTCCGGCGATCTCGCGCTACACTGCTCCAATCATCGTGATTCCACATCCAATAGAAAGATAAACTCAAGAGGAATCCAATGACACCAAAACCCCCAAAAATGGATCACAAATGGGCTGCCGGTTGAAGCTCGATGTCTGACTGGCATGATGAACCAGGGACGTCGAACAAAGCACCGGGCTGAATAGAAGAAGTCGAGACCTCCTCCGACGATCAATCACCTCCTTAGAGCCACAGATGGGAGTCTAAGGCGGTCTTCTGTCGTGGAGTCGATCAAAACATGAATCAATGAACCATGCAACCTCATTATCTCAATGACTCATGAACGTGCGACTCTCTTTTTCCTTGCTTTTCTTTCAATGCTCTGATACCATGTAAAAGAAAGGATGAGGTAAAGAAGAGAAACGAATAAGATGAATGAGCAAAAAGATACATTTCATTTCACATATGATGGGGTATTTATACAAGTTTACAGGTATATATAGATCCCAAAAATCTTGGGATTGATAAATCACAATCCTCTGATTTATAACAATAGAAGGAAAGATTATTAATTCTTTCCTGAAATTTAATTTGTTGATTTTTCCTTATGATATTCAGGAATGATTTTCTTGATTCTATTTTTCCTGAAAATCAGCCTTGCTGATTTTCCTTTCCAATAACTCTAATCTGACTCCATACCACTGAACTGAGCCAACTTCGCCATCAATCTCAAGTTCGCAAACTGACTTGACAAGGTGGGAGACAGCATCTTCAATTGTCTTGAACTTGGAAAGATCAGGTGGCAGGGTCCCCCCCCCACCCCCCCCCCCCCCCGCCAATTTTCTAACCAAAACTTTAACCTGCTTTTAGGTCTTCCACTGAAGCAAACACCTCACCTTTGCCTGGTTCCATCAAGACATACGTGTCTGCCTGCTTGGGAATATGCCCGTCTTCTTGTCACTGCACAATTCTGTTATGCAATTTAACTTGTGTAAGAATCAGAAACAGTGTCCAAGTAATAAAAAAAGTAGAATGGCTTCAAAAAGCTGCACAACCACAATTCTGAACAACAGGTAGAATGCTCAGTTTATTGACAACCATTCAGTTTGTATTTGATAGTTCACAGCTGATCAATTGTGCGCATTGAATGGTGCTTAGTGATCAACAGTGAAGAGAAAAAGTAGACAGTACTGTTCCTAGGAGGGTTCCAGCTGCTTGGTCGGTAGGGGAGGAGCTGGGCTCTGGCTCCCAAGGGACATCAAGAAAACACACGGACTTTATAGGGAATTATAACCAGCCTGCAAAATAGATTTCATCAATTTGCTTGAATGATAATGCGACTACCAAGCTACAGAGATTGACCGTACACGGTATGAACTAATTCAAATGAGTCTCCCAAAGTCATCAAAATGACAGTGTGCTTGAGATGAAGAGCTTGGTTTTGAGCTTCACATTAATTGCTCTTTTTCGAGCTTCTTCATGCTTGGTCGTAGCATTTTCAGACAATATCGACAAAGTTCTTACAGTAAAGCATCATTCACAACAAGAAACGCCACAATGTGAGAGAGAGAGAGAAACACAAGGAGGGTGAAAACCGTGGCTGATTAAGCATTTTTCCATGCTCACTGATAAGCCTGCTAGGCTGCAGGGAAGTTGAAAGCAGATGAGGATGGGCAGTTCTCTCTCTCTCTCTCTCTCTCTCTCTCTCTCTCTCTCTCTCACACACACACACACACACACACACACACACACACACACAACACGCAGAATCAAGAAAATGCCTCCATCTCAGACACATGTTCAGGTTCCTCTTCCAAACGGAAACCAATTCGCTGATAGAGGGCTCCAGGGAGCTGTTCGGCTCAGTTTTAATCTTGGCCGTCGGTGTCGCGCGGCAGAGCCAAGTCGAGATGGGCGTGTTGACCGTGATGTAACCAATTCAAACGCGTTATCTTGGATATGACGTTCATTTGACTGGAATAAACGCCGGAAATTGCATCGCCACGACGGCGGCGGCGAGGCGGTCGAACATGGCGGAGATCTCCATGAACGAGTGGACTGGCTTATCCAGGAGTTTCACCAGAACTGCCACTTTAAGCGCGAGCTCTTCCTCCTTCTCTTTTCGCAGGCGAGCTTCCGATTATCATGCCTCACCCTTATCTTTAACTCTTCTTTACGATTCTTCTTCTTCCATTATGTTTTCCTGCTAATTTCGTCGTGATGCTTTCCTTGATAATTCATCCCTGAAGCATTTGAGTTACATTGCGTGTCGGTTGCAGGAACGCCGATCGGTTCAGCGAGGCAAGGTCGACGATCGGTCAGGCATTGGTTCCCGAGGTAAAGACGAAGCTTTTCTTTCTGGTTCTTTCCCTTAAATTTTCCTTGAATTGCTAAGGCTTCTTTTCTCAAATTAAACGTTTACTTTTTCCCTTAACGTGAATAGAATGGAAATATCTTCTCGTATTTTCCGTAATTCGTTTGCTTAATGGGTAAAAAATCGGAATCTTTTGGTTTATCCCGTACGTTTGATGGTAGATTTAGGATTTTATGGTCTTCCCATGCTATTTATTGTTTGACTTATTTCTCTTCTTCTACTACTACTACGACTGCTACTATACTACTACTAGCACCATCGTCTTTTTTCCCTTAACGAGCAAATAACAAAAGCTGTATTTCTATTTGACGAAACCATAACTTGTAGCTGGATATGATTTCCATATCCTTGTGTTCGTATAGTTGTATTTGCTTCTAATAGTAATCTTTCCCTACTGAAATGGTGATGACGAACAGATTGTTGCTAACATGGTTCCTAGCCTTTGCAAAAAAGAAATCTTTCCCTAAAGAAAATTCTTCTGATCTCTTTGATATTTCACAAGTAGCCTTCCAGATGAGTCGTCAAATTGGTTTCCTTTTTTCTTTTATGCAGGAAATCGTATTGATTTCTTTTTTGCTTGTTCGGTCTTGGGTCATGTTGAAGGTCCCAAGGTCACTTTCTTTTTGCTGCTACTTTGTGTGAGAATAATGGTCACTGTTATAAGGTGCTAATATCTGCAGTTGCTGATGAAGATATCACTAATCTGTTTCATTTGAGATGGAAACTTATAATAAAACTATCAGTCTGCCAAGTGCTTATGTTGGATAAGATAAACCTTATCTATGACAGATAAAATGTTATGGGAAATGAGCAAGTGATAAACAGACAATGACACCTGGCCGTATATATACAGGTGGGTTTAGCTCACTAACATCACCTGGCCATTGGTTTTCAACTTTTCATGAATACTAACCTAGTCGATGAAAGAACAAGCTTGGATAGAGATGATGGGTTGGGATTACCAAGATCATGGAGAAACAAGACTATGGGACTTCTACTGCTGATCCTGTATGCATGGCATAAGTCTAGTTGATGATACTACAACCTTGATTTAGACTAGTAATTATGACAGTGAAGATCTATGTATTTATGTGTGCATGTGTGTTAGTATGCATTTAAACCTGCAAGTGTGAACCATCTACTTATATTCAATTCTTGTTTTATTGTTGATAGTTTTCTAATTCATGATTTCCCTAACGCATTGTTAAGTGCTATCGGAGTTGGTGAGAAAAAGGCCACTGTCCTTGGTGCTACATTTCAGGTGATAAGATCTCTCTTCTGTCGTATTCATGATTTTTCATATGTGTTCATCGTTGGATTTATTTGTGTAGAGTCGTAGACAAATGCTAGAGTTTCAAAGTGTCAACCATATGGAAGATGACTTCAATATTTCTATAGGATACCACAGTGTTTTCTGGAACAACAGTTTATATCTTCTAGTTTTATTCCTTGTTGTCATGGTAAAGTTACAAATTGTAGATGAGTTAAGGTATAAGCAAGTCATGATACTTGACAGAGTAATCTTTTATAACTGTCAGATGTAATTGTTGTGCAGCATGCCAGCATGGTTTCTATATTTTTTGTGTACACTTCAAATTACTTGTTAAAAGCAATTCAACCATTTTAGAAGCTATTTGAAACATTGGAATTAGGATTTTTATACGAAGCTATTTGCACATAACAAGAAGAAAGACTTTTCCTCCTTTCCCGTTTTTTGTTCCCTCGGTTTTTCTCCAAGGTCCCTTCCCTCAATCGGTTAGAATATTAGAAAGGTGATGCATTATTCCGGAAAAAAGAATCACTGGAGACAGGTAGCAGACAGCTTCTCCTCCTCAGAGCTCGTTTGATGCACAGGAAGAATTTAACGCGGTAAATTTACCACGGTAAATTTTTCTGAAAAAATTTACAGGATGAAATTTCTCCCTTTTCCAATTTGAAGCCCTGTTTGATGCACAGGAAGAATTTAACGTGGTAAATTTAACCCTGTTTGATGCACATGAAGAATTTAATGTGGTAAATGTTATTTAGTGAAGTATAAAACATTCCAAAACATCATAATCTGGCGTAAGCCTCACATATGCTTTCTTTGTTCCGTCAAGCCTGTATAGCGAATCAAAGAGAAGGCATACAATTCAGACAAGCTTTCACCAGTTACAATAACCAGAAATGTAGCAATTGGAACAATGAGATGAGAGAAAATGGAGGCACTGGTAAAGCTGGTAAAGCATCTCACCTGACCAACGTGTTGACCTTCTTTGCTGCCTGGCCTGTGTTGACCTGAGCCTTTGCATCAGGTTTCTTAGCAGGAGCTGTACGCAGAAATTTCAAATTACCAGCAAGGAACATGAAGTAGAGAGGGAGACACAAGCTATAACTAGTATACTACAAACTTAAACTACAATATGTAGTGCAAAGAAATGAATTGCACATCAACTCAGATACAACATGGACATACTTTTTGCAGGAGCAATTCTATCACAAATTGGCTACCTCAGAAGTGCTACCTGCAAAAGGGCAACAGGTTAAGATGACAACAAATTATAAACATAAGATCAGACAACAAATTCCTAGTGATGACATTCAAACTCTACTAAGAAGGGTCAACAAAATAATAACAATTCGATTCACTCGAGCACATCAAGGCAATTTAATAACTAATGAACTTGGGAATGTACAACTGCTTCTAAAATGCAACGATACATATACTCAGAACTGATATAATATGCAGAGATTAAAAGAATGGATTGAGCAAGGAAAACGTAATCCCAATAAATGAACAATGACGGAAAACATAATCCCAAATACCCTAAGAAAATCAAAACGCAAATCCCCACCTCCAAAGCGGAGAAAAATCAGACAACGAGAGCAAGAGAGACAGAGAAAAAAAATTTGGGCATTTCTTGGGCGGAACGGCGACTGTGGCGTTGACGATCCTCCAAATATATCGCAAGAGAGAAAGGGAGACAACGAGAGCAAGAGAGACAAATAAAAAAAATTTGGGCGTTTCTTGAGCGGAGGGAGACAACGAAACCTTACTTGAGCGGCGACTGTGGGTTGTAGAACCGGGGGAGGAGTGGAGCAGCGACGGCGGAGCGGTGATGCTGAGAGCGGCGATGGCGGAGGAGCGACGGTGAGAGGGGCGATGCCTCTGGTGCGATGGTGAGAAGGCAAGAATGCGAGGGAGAAGAAGCTGCGGGGGGAGGGCGTTCGGGGTGAAAGCATTGTCGAGCGGGTGAAATTTCACCCGCTCAAAAGTTCGAGCTCGCAGTTCGGACTTTCGAGCGAGTGAAATTTCACCCGCTCCTTTTTACATTAAACGGGTGAAATTTCACCCTGTTTGATGCTTGTTTTGTCGGGCGGGTTAAATTTCACCCGCCCATACAAATTTCAACCGCTCTATCGACTTTTTCTGGGCAATCAAACAGGCCCCCAACGAGAGCGTGACAAAAGTGGCAGCGATGGCCGTATCATCCGGCAACCACCCTCCAGCAGGGATTCGTTTTGTAGCATGGGTGGCAGATGGTGGGTCGAAGTTCATGGATGCCATGAGCAAAATGGCAGCGGTCGCTGTAGAGGCATTCCTCCTCTGCTACCACTTGTTGCACAGCTCGGTCTTCATTCCCGGTCGAAGCGCGAACCCTCTGCGTCGTTATTGACACCATGCGCACACAGCCAAACACCAACCTTACCTGTTAATGGCCAAATCAAATTAAGGTGTACCATTAAATGAAACGAGAAGCCAGCCTAACCAAATATTCGTATGCGTCAGTCACGGAATACGTGGAAATTCCTATCGACGTACTAACACTGTGAGCCTGCCACCCACGGCAGGACCTAGAGGCCAAACTGTCCTATCCAGTCATGAGGAAGGAGACCAGAGGAAGAAAGAATGAGAAGATGATCTTCAATCATTTTCAGTTTTATGGTGTCTCTCTCTCGAGTTAAAATTTTCTTTGCCATCCGCCATTTCACATGATCGACGGTCAATGGTGCTAACGATGCTTATTGATAGAGTTATTGATCATCAAGTTTATCATGAGGTTGATGATTTCATTGCATGTGAAACCTACCTGTTATGCGTTATGTTGGAAACACTTCCTTCAAATGTATTGAACCTTGCACTTAGATCTAAAAATGCTCTACGGAAGAATTGGTTGATCTCAACAACGCGAGCTCAAGGTGATGCTGGTTGTTATTTTTTAGGTGTCCATATCCATGTGCATATTTCTATTTGTGATGAATATTTGTATGTCCATGTTATTGCAAGGTGAATGTCACTGAGTAGTTGTGATCCTTTGTTGTCTATACATCTTTTTTGTTTTATTTCTTCATCTTTTTTTATATTTGTTATTCTGATGATAAAGAAAATAACTTTTTTGTATATTTTTTTGAAAAAAATTGAACGTCATATATTCTTGGCATAAAAAGTAAAAAAAAAGTAAGAAAATGCTAAAAAACATATATAATAAAAATTCAAGACTATTAGATTATGTGAAGTTCGGTCCTATGACTACATCTGTAATATAATATTGAAATTTTTTTACTTTAATTATTGGTAGTTTAAAGACTAAAACCCTTTTCTTTTGCTTAACAACAAACTCCGTTAGATCAAATTTGTACTTCTATCACTTAAGGGTGTATTCAAGACAGATACAATACAGGAACAATTAAGAATTTATTCAAAATGAAGAAAATATTGCTGAAGTCTTTTTCATAGAGTTGCATGTATCAAAAGGCGTATCCTTATATTCAATTTGAGGGAGCTCAGCAAGGACACGAGCCCTAAATTCCTTGGCTTAAGAAAAGTCTTCTTTCACTTTTGCAACTAAAGCCCAACAAAGATCACTTCAAACTTGCAGAACTATCGAACCTTTGTAACTCTTCTACAGTAATCCTTTTGCTTTTCTTCGAATATTGAAAAATTCTTCCCGAAAATATTTTAATTCACATGTTTATTGATGCATTAGCTAGTATTTTTGTAATATTGCTTGTTAAAGTTTTTAATTTTTGAAGCCTTGTTATTCAAACAACCTCTACTGCTCAAACCATCTTGTGATGCGAAAAATAGCCAACTACCTCTATAGCTGAATAAATGGTCTTTTTTTTTTTTTTGCGTCAAAACAATGGCGTCATGGCCATTCGTGCAAATTCTTTGAATTGCTTTCCTTTTTCTTCCTTCCTATCTAAACAAATTTTGTAATAGGTTCTTTACTTCGCTTTCTTTTCTATCATTAATCTCTTCTTGATATTGTAAGCACATATTATTCATTATTGCATCTTGTTGTGCTGCGAATATCGTCGTCAAAATCTTCTGACGTTAGCGTCAACCCCAGGACTCAGGTCAGATAATTTTCAAATCCAATAGGGCAATCAAGCGTGATAGAATTGTTTAAATAGTCTTAACTATTTTACGTCTTTGTTTTTAATAAATATATCAATTAGTGAAATTTATTTAATTATTAATAATTTATTATTTCAAAGATAGTCCTCAATTTTTTTAAGATTTTACTTTATAAAGTAGCACAACGTATGGTCGGCGCTGCCCACCTCTCCACTTGATTTGATTAGGAAAGGAGGAGGAGGTTGGCGCTTGGATGTCAATCGGTGGCAGCTAAAGGGGCATTAGAGATGTAGGAAATTGAGGCATCACCCTTCCCTCCCCTGGCAGTAAAGGGCACCAAATAAGCAACCGTCGTGGAGAGTGGACTCGGCTGGGGGTGATTCGAGATTCTCCCGCCTCTGCCTGGCTCATTTTCAGGAATATTCTTTTGGGAAGAGCGATGCGGTCATGCCACTCGTGCATTATCGATGGCGGGAGGATACTCGAAGCTCAGCACGCTCGTTGGACTGTTGGCCGTCAATCCGGCAGGAAGCCCTCTTGAGCCGCTCGAATTCAGCGATTAAAGGATCAAAAGAGAGGCCGGGATAAGTGAGGTATCCTTGACTCCACAACGAGCTGTTGAACGTGCCGAGCCTCCGGCTGAGATCGGCGTTTGCGTCCCGAAGCCTTACGTTTTCGTCCCGCAGAGCAGCAGCCTCCATGTTCTCCTTCCGAAGCTTCACGTTTTCCTCCGGAAGCATCACACTCACTTCCCCAGTTTTCATGGCTGCCTCTGGAAGCACTACATTCTCCTCCCTAAGCATCACTCTCTTCCCCCGTTTTCCTGGCTGCCTCCCGATGCTTAAAAACCTGCCTCTCGGCCATCTCCTTGTGGTTGAAAATTAACCGAGTCAGAGCCAGGGGGCTCATCTCCTCTTGCCGCGGAGAAGTGGGCTTCGGGGCGACGGTAATGACGGTGCTGTGCCCTGGGGTACGGGCCGCACCGCTGCTTGAACTGTTTGTTGGATGCATCGTTTGTGGTTTCCTCAGCGGAACTTGCAATGCATTGACCGGTTATATATGTTCGTCGTTCGATTATTACATTCATTAGAGGAGATTAAGGACCGACAGTTTCCTCAAGAAACGGAAGTTAACTCCCACGAACAAAGGGAAAAACGGCAGAAAATCATACCTGAACCAAGGGCGTCTTTAAAACCCAAAACATGATTCGCGGTCATGCTTCGCAAAAGAAAGCCAAGGAAAAACCACAGACGAAAAGAAAGCAAAGGCATTTCAGTGCTTCAACAACGACGCACTGGAAAAATCCAAAAACTTCAACGATTTTTAGAGTCAAAACACTAAACACAAAAAAAAGTTCCAAATTTCCCATTCTTCTTCCTGTTTAGTAATAACAGTTCTTAAAGCACACAGAAAACAACCGAATAAAAACACCAGCACACAAAGCAAAGTAAAACAACGAGAGAGAGAGAGAGAGAGAGAGAGTGCGAGCAACAATTAATGGCTTCAGGGAAACAAAGCTCCTAAATCGTGTAGCACTCCTGCTCCTTCTCCTGCTCTCCTGATCTTCAGAAGCTAAGCTTTGGAGCGTTTGATCCAAGGGAGGCGGAGGCTATTGGAGTCATCACAAAATTTTAAATATGCCACTAAGATCAAGATATCCATGCTAAGACATGCCTCATTCAACTTCAACCTCTCCTCTCAAGTTTTCAAACCCAAATTTAATGGAAAAGGTATTCTTTTCTCTTCAGAAGATTCTTGCAATGACATCGACTAGAATGCGGTCCGATGGTTGCAAGAATGAAATGGAAGGATCAGTTTGAAGAGTCGAAATGAAGAGCAGGGAATGATGTTCAATTTCGGATCCACTGTTTAATGGATCTGTGGCATAATTGAGTCTGGCCTTAATCTGACCCAATGAGCACTTTTTTTCATTTTACTAGGGAGGGTGTTGAGTAAATTTCTTATGCCTATGACCATTCATCATTTTGCATTTGATTCCTCACGGTTGTCAGATTTGAACTCAAATCCATGATACCTGAAACTCATAGAACTCCTATATTTCAGCGTCTACTGCTAATGGGGATTTAAGTCCACACTTTAACGTAAAAAGCATGGATCTGAAATCGAAGTTGAGAGGGGAGGAGGGTGGAGACGAGTTGCACTTGACCACCGTGGATCTCAGAAATCCGATGTTGGGAGGGTGGGGAGAGTATCTTAGATCCTCAATAGTCAAGTTATCTGAGATCATTGTAGATCTGAGATCCATGAACACAATATTAATTTAACTTGATAAAATGAAACTTACTTTTGATGGTAATTATATGTGTTTTTAGCCAAGTGAAAAGTATCAAAACTTATATATTGCCGAAGAAATATTGCTGAAGTTTTTCCATAGAGTTGTATGTATCAAAAGGCGTCTCTCTATTTCAATTTCCTAGAGAAAACATTAATATTCCTGCATAATCACAATTTACCATCCCCAACAACTAGGCCTGGGCCGCCGTCGGGTACCCGGTACCCGGCCCGACTCGGGCCCGGGCCTTGAAATAAGAATTAACGGGCCGATTTTTACTGAGCCCGACCCAGCACGGTAATATTCGGGTCGGGCCCGGGTGTCACACTTCGTTCGTCGGGGGCCCGAGAAGCCCAACAAACGTTAGGGACTTAGGGTTTTTTTTTGTTAAGTTCGTAACGACGGTTGATGGATGCTCTCACTTTCTCGCGCCTTTGTTCCTCTCTTCAACTCATCGCGCTGCTCAACACCGGTGATAGGTCAAATCTCCCTCTCTACCTCACTTGTTTCTTTATGTCCTCTTGCTGACGCTCATGGTCTCACCCTTGATTTCTGTCGTTTTCTCCTTGCCAGACAACTGCAGCCCGAACATCCTAGAGGCCACCAGCATCTATCACCACTTGAATAAAGTGCATCTTTGAGGTTACTTTTGTTTTCTTCTCCATTGACTCATTGGTAGTAGCTGCAACCGAAACCCTTTCTGCCGATAGCCACTCGGAGCGCACTGAACAAGTCAAATCTCCCTCTCTACCTCTCATTTTTTTATGTCCTCTCGCTGACTCTCACCCTCGATTTCTCGTGTTCTCTTTTCCTCCTTGCTGGACAACTGCAGCCCGAACGTCCTAGAGGCCACCAGCATCTGTCACCATGCATCTTTGAGGTTACTCTTTATTTCTCTCATTCTATGTACGTTTTCTTCTCTAGTGACCCAAATTTAATGGATTACCTGTCCCAAAACCATCACAATATTAAATATGAACTCTCACATTACATGGGCATTGGGCATAATATTCCAACATTTCATCATGATACTTCAAGTAGTAGCAGAGTAGGAATTTTTTTGCTGAGAGGCACTAATACATAATAACTGTCATGGGAACTTGAGCTGTTTCTAGTTTGTCAATTTAGTTTGTGCAAGTTGCAGTGAAGAAAATTTATCTGATTGATCCTAACAGATACCAACAGCAAATCTGTTTGGATTCACAAAGATCATGAATTAATTTCTGTAGCATTTCATGTCTTTCTTTATGTCTATAATAATAGGATGTTTTTTCATGGCCAAAAGCATAACAAAATAAGAAATTGGAGGATTGTGACTCCTGATCCAGACTTATCCCAGTTAACAGATGTTAAGTTTTCGAGTTCCTAAATTGGTTTCCAATTCTATTAATTTCCTGTAATCCAAACATTAGAAACCAGAATGGATGCTTCTGATGGAAGAATCAACACAGTAGGCCATTATGGTATCAAATTTGTTACCTCCACTGTTCCTGGCAAAGGCTTTTGGGTCTGCTGACAATCCTGCTGTGTCCCATCCATAGTCCCCAGGGAACTCTCCAGTCAGGTAAGATGACATCTGTGCTGAGAAGGGACCCAGGTACTTTACCCAGTTTGGGCCATACCACAGCTTATTTCCCTATCATCATACGAAGGGAAAAATATGGTCTTAGCGAACGTAGAAAATTCAACATACAAGAGAGAGAGAGAGAGAGAGAGACCATAGTGAATCTTCCATTCCCACAGCAAACAACGCAACGTCTCTTAGGGAGTTGGAGTTGGAGCTTCTAGAAAGGGCCTAGAAATGGGTTGTCGACAAGGGGGCCTCCGGATTTGGTAGAAGTCAAGGTGGCTGCCATTTTTTATGCGTTCTTTCTCTTTCTTCCTCTGTAGTTCAGTAGCGGTGCTGTTGTGAGAGTCGCAGTTAATGAAACAAGTTATAAGATGGTGAATCTTCCATTCCCAAGGGAAACAACATCTCTTAGGGAGTTGGAGTTGGAGCTTCTTGTTTTGCCTTTAAATGGGTTGTCGACAAGGGTGCCTGCAGATTTGGCAGAAGTCAAGCTGGCTGCCATTTTTTACGCTTTCTTTTCTATCTTCCTCTGTAGTTCAGTAGAGGCGTTGTTGTGAGAATTGCAATTACTGAAACAAGTTATAAGACGGAGTGAGTTTTGGAGGAACTCTAGTGGCAAATCTTTTGTCTCATTTCATAGGTATTTGGAACGGTCAAACAAGCAACTTAGCTCATGTATTGGCAATTTAATTCCTAATTATGTTATATGAATCACTGAAGCCTGGTATATAAGGGTGTGTTTTCTTTCTTTCTTGCTCTTACAAGTTTATACTTGATAGTATTTTGTCATCTTATTATGCTATTTTAGTGTGAGACATCTATAAGCAGTGGCGATGGCATCTTAATTAATCACGGTTCTAAAACTGGTTTCTAATCATGTGTTTAGGTTGTTTGAATTCCATTCAACTAGTAAATTATCTCTTCTAGCATTGGGAATGAAGAATATTGTCCGACGACATTGACAGATATAGAGGAAAATGAATCTTTTTCATCTACTGAAAAGGAAGTTGAATCCAAGAGGAAAAGAACTTCAGTGGTATGGAATAACTTCAAATTAGTACAGTATAAGGGAAACAAGTTTGCAAAATGCAACAATTGTGGAGAATGATTAGGTGGACATAGTTATAATGGTACGAGCCACTTAAAACGACATAGAGATACATGTGCCAAAAGACAAATTGCTCATGAAAAACAACGAACTTTGTCAATTGGAGTTAGTGATTCTTGTGCAGCTTCTTTAGGTCTACACAAATTTGATATGGTATAAGAAAATGTATGGCGAAGTATACAATCATGCATAGACTTCCTTTTAGTTTTGCAGAATATGAATATCACAACGATCTTCTAAAGGCTTGCAATTCAAGATTTGTTCCATTTTCTAGAAAGACACTTACAAAAGAGGTTCAGTCAATGTTCAAGACTGAAAAAATGCGATATCAAGGAGTTTTAAATAACCATGTGGAGCTGGTTTCATTGACATTTGACATGTGGTCCTCACAACAAACATTAGAATATTTATGTTTGACAGCCCAATATATTGATACAAATTGGCAATTGCACTCTCATATGCTTGATTTCCACTAAGAGGGGAATACTTTCATATTCGTTGTGGTGCACATATTATAAATCTCATGGTTCAAGATGGTATGAATGATATGGTTGATACAATTTCAAAAATTCGTGACAGTGTTAAATATGTAAGGGGATCACCAAAACGACTACATGGGTTCAAGCAATGTGTAATGGCAATGGGTTTCGATGAGAAGAAAAGTTTAAACTATGATGTTCCTATTCGATGGAATTCTACATTTATAATGTTGACAGATGCATTGTTATTCAAAGATGTCTTTCAACATTTGGTATCATGCGATCCTAGTTATGCATGTTTGACTTCTGAGGATGAGTGATGCATTTGATTTATGTCAGTTCTTAAAAGGTATTTTATGATGCAACAAATTTATTCTCTACCTCTAAGCAGATAACATCTAATCTTGTTTTTGAAGAAGTTTTATCAATTTATCATCATTTACGTAGGTACCGTGGAACATCAAATGAACATATGAGGGCATTGATTTGCAAAATGCAAGAAAAATTTGACAAATACTTCAAGAGTTACAATATTCTCTTTGCAATTGCAGTTGTTTTGGATCGTAGGTTCAAGTTGTCATACTTGAAGTATTTGCTTGATGATTTGGATAAACCAGATGCAATGGTAAAATATGAAGTTGTAGAGAACATCCTTTATGAATTGTATGTTGAATACAGAAACATATATAATGAAAGTGACACAAGTAATATGCGAAGGGACAATGCATATACTAGTACAATGATTGCAACAGAAGAGTATAGAAGTGTGGCTAGATTTGGGTTCAAAACATACTTCAGTTCTATCTCTCCTGTAGTGGCTCATACAGATCTGGACAAATATTTGATTGATCCAATGGAGGAAATTGCCCATAATGCAGACTTCAACATATTATCTTCGTGGAAGACAAATGAAAGTAAATATAAAATTGTAGCCAAGATGGCTTGAGATGTATTAGCCATTCCTGTATCTACGGTTGCTTCAGAATCTGCATTCAGTATAGCAGGAAGAATTCTTAATGATTATCGATGCTCAACTACTCCTGAAAATGTGGAATCATTAATCTGCACATAGAGTTGGATTCGTGATGCACACAACTTGGGTGAAAGGTAAGATGTTCATAGTCTATTTTCTAATTTATTTTACATATTAACATAATAGTGTGCTTAAATTAACACGTGTTACAGTTCTCATGATGCAGAGCACCATTCGGACGAGGAAAGTTAATCCAATGCATGATTATCATGGTAATTTTTTTAATTAATGTTTATTATTCCATGCAGACAAGCACCTATTAATTTTTATTAACATTTCTTTTTTGTGTTAAATTGTAGATGGACATTTCAAGGTTGGTGACAGACTTTGAAGACATTTAGTTTGAATATGCCACATTCAAGTTTCAATTTTATTTCTAAATAATGCTTTTGTTAATTCAAATGATGGTGGTGGTGGTAGTTGTATTAGTGTGAACAGGCCACGTTCAAGTTAATTTTATTTCTAAATGATGCTTTTGTTAATTCAAATGATGGTGGTGGTGGTGGTGGTATTAACGTGAACATGCCACATTCAAGTTAATTTTATTTCTAAATAATAGCTTTTGTTAATTCAAATGATGGTGGTGGTAGTTGTATTACTGTGAACATGCCACATTCAATTCTTGGCTGTCTTGTTAACGACAAAAGGCGGTCTTGTGTGCATGCTCTTGAAGTAATAGTTTCAATTGTTGGAAATTACACTTTTTTGTTTATGTTTCTTCATCAATTGTTGGTCGTTTTTTCATTGTTGCTTGCCTGAAAAAGTTATAGTTTGGTATGGTTCCATCCTTTTGAGAATGGATGAAAATTGCTTTGAACAATGCCTTTTTTTTGGTAGACGTGAGTTCATTTAACAGGCTGAATGTATATGTTTCATGTAAGCACGACAAAATGATTAAAAACCGAACGGGCCCGACCCGACCCGGCCAGGCCCGACAGTTAACAAACGGGCCGGGTCGGCCTTGGACATGATTGATTCAGCCCGGTACCCCGCCCGGCCCGTTACTAATCGGGCCGGGTAGCGGGCCGATCGTATCCAGATCCGGGCTTTAAACGACGGGCCTTAAATGGGCCGGCCCGGCCCGGCCCGGCCCGGCTCAATGCCCAAGCCTACCAACAACCAAGTTAAGGGAGCCCCGACGGGGACACGAGCGCTAGATCCCTTGCTTAAGAACAGTCTTCTTTCACTTGTGCTACTAACGCCCAATAAAAATTATTTGAAACTTGCAGTAATTTGGGACCTTTGTAACTCTTTTATAGTGATCCTTTTGCTTTTCTTCAATTATTGAAAAATTCTTCTCGACAATATTTTAATTCACATGTTTATTGATGCATTAGTTAGTATTTTTGCAATATTGCTCGTTATAAAATTTGATTTTTGAAGCCTAGTTATTCAAACAATCCCTACTGCTCAAACCATCTTGTTGGCATCTGCTATATATATATATATATATATATATATATATCTATGTATATATATATATATATATATATATATATATATATATATATGAAGTGGAATAGCGGATGCAAAAAATCAGCCAACTACCTTTATAGCCGAATAAATGGTTTTTTTTTTTTATTATTTTGCGTCAAAACAATGGCGTCATGGCCATTCGTGCAAATTTTTTGAATTGCTTTCGTTTTTCGTCCTTCCTATCTAAACAAATATTGTAACAGGTTATTTACTTCGCTTTCCTTTTATATCATTAATCTCTCCTTGCTTTTCCTATTCTTTTCCCTTTACAAAAATCTAGTGTTCATGTAGGAATGTGTCAAGAAAGGAAAGTTAATTTAGCTTCGTTGCCGTCACAGGGTTACGATACATGTAACAAAATGGGACATTCATGAAAATATTATTACTGTCAGCCTCCTTTTTAGATGATTATTATTGTTGTATTATGAAATTGTTAGTTCCAAGTTCCCAACTGTGAAAGACGACATACTTTTGCAAATAGAATGGCAAAGAAAAAAAATTCCATATTTATATTAGAAAATAGAAGAGAGCTTTTCCCGTCTTGTAATAACGAATGAGTTCATATAAATCAATCTCTCTCTCTCTCTCTTGCCGACGGCCATGTATTATATCTGGTTTCAATGTTAGTATATATATCCAGAAGGGGTAAATAAATGAATGCACCCGAAATTTTTGTGATGAGAAGCTTTTTGGTTCTGGTAATGAAGTGGCCTAAGAGCATGTAGACTGACAACTTAAAAGCATTAAGTTATTTTATTTATGTCACCTGCGATGGTATCCAATTCACTTGGGGAGAGAAAATTCCAAATTCTAATCAATACATTGTGTTTTCACATGTTGCAATGTAGTCCCGTATCCAACGGAAAGGCGGAAGTTTGTAAGAAAATGCATCTTAAAATTAGAATCGGTCCTTGTATCCAATGGAAAAGGGGTGGGACCAAATTTGAGATTAGATGCTTCTCTAGTGCAGCATTCATCACTTGTGTATATTAACTAACTGCAAATCTGACGAGAGAGAGGACTCCCATCCTTATAATTTATTATAAAAAATATAAGGAATGGCTATGCGACCAGCTCTGCGAATAAAATCCCAGTAGATGCAATCATAAACTTTCCTTAAAACTAAGTTTTCACATTACAGAACCCCCACTGTGCTGTTAATAGATTCGTGGACTAGAAGGATCTTTCCATGGACTAATTGCCCTGGTAGAAGCACTCCCTGATCCTCCCCAACAAGGGAAATCTCTTACGTTGACTGTGCCTGCAAATTTAGGAATCAAAGTGATAAGAGATCTATTGACGTTAGCAACCAATTTACATGTTTTGGAGCTTGTCCATATTAATCATATCTTTTTTTTCCGGATATCACATATTTGGATTCGAATACGAACAAAGAAAAGTCACATCCAAATATGAATCCGAATTTTGAACCAAATTTGGTTGATTTTCAAAAGAGCATTAAATACATGATATTTATTTTAAAATAAATATGTCCTGAATCCAAATCTAAATCTATGTACATCCGAATTTGAATCCAAATTCGATCAGATGTCATTTCTTAAATCTGAATCTGATTCAATTTCTTCATCGGGTACTAATTTTTTTTTTCCATATCCGATTGTTTTCAGTTCAGTTAGAATTTGATATATAGACATCATTACTTTCCCATTTCTCATTGAAAATACCGCTATTTTAATCTCCTCTAGACATACTGGCAGCCTAAGAAAATCATAATCAACCTTCCATTAGCAACTACACTTCATCAGTATCATCTAGCATTTCCCCTAGACAGTTTGCCACATTATGAAATTCGTTAAAGAAGCTTATGCATAATTCATGAATTCTACTTGGTCGTCGCCTCCCATGAATTCTATTTGATACCACCATGTGCTATTCTTCCTTCACATTGAGTTTTTTGTTTCCATTGCTTGTTAATGAAATTGGCTCTTATACCAATCTGTAGAAAGCATCGGCCATCCACTTAGCTGGTTGTTTCTGAATCGCCTCCAATTTCTTCAACAGTCTGATCATGCAATATCCAATAGCTTGCAATTTCCATGCCTCTCTAGTGACCGATTCACACTCTAGCTGAAGAGATCAAAACGTGAAAAACTGAAAAAGTTCTTTACCACTCATCCCGTGCCCTTCAGTAAGACTGAGCACTAGGACAAAATGGCACCAAATGGTTCTTGGCAAGATACACTTCCTGAAATTTGTTTTGCAAAATTTAGTTAAATACAACCCAATCCAATTTGCACAATACATTATCTTGATCCCCTGTCAAGCATTTTGGCTCTTCAATAAATCTGTTTTATCTTAACGTTGGAAGCAGTCTGAACCAATAAACTAAATTTTCATTTGGTGTGATTTCCTTGAGATCTTATTTAGGGATGTCAATGGAACCGATTCAAATCAAGTAAACCCTTAATCACATCCCCCTTTTTTCGAATATTGCCATATTGGGATTCAAATTTGGATTCAAATACAAATAAAGAAAAGTCACAAGCAAATCTGAACCTGAAATCCGATTTCACGATCTGAATCTGATTTTATATTCATATCCGAATTCCATTCTGAATTTCAGACCAAATTTTGCAAATTTTCACAATGTAAGAGCATTAGATATAGACTATTTTCTAAAAATAAATCTGATCCAGATCTGTATCTCAATCAAAATCCGAATTTGATCAGATATTTATGTATATCCGAATCCGATAGGATGTCATTTGTTAAATTCGAATCCAATTTCTTAATCATGTATTAAAATTTTTTTCCTATCTGATTTTTTCGGATCAATTCGGTTGGATATCCGATTCAGATGGGATATATTGACAATTCAGTTTTTAGATTATAAATTGGATGGCCTAACGATAGCCTACACAACAAAGTTTGCTTTCATCATATGAATAAACAGCTTTTTAGCATGTGGTTGCTAGAAAAGTAATGAGGTACTGCACTTTGTTCCATTGTTTTTTCTATGTAGCTTTCAATTATATTTATGGTAATTTGGATATAATTGCGAACTGACAATATTATTTTAAAGAGGCTACACAAACTAATAAAGCAGAAAACTTGTTTACCATATGGGTATTTTGATCAATTTTGGTCATAAACCCACGTTGAGTCCCCAGACCTAAATGGACGAGATGCGCATTGCTTTAAGTAAGAGTGCAGAGCTTGCCTATATTTATGACAACATCAAAAAGTTAAATTGTGCTTTGCTAATTGTCAAATACTTAGTTAGAACTTTTAAATGTCTCTCTTTTCTAAAGTAACAGATTAAACTCTTATGTTAGCGTCGTTTAGTTTGCGATGCTTATTGTCCCTTTGCCTTTCACAATAAGCGACTCTAGAGTAAGGGTTTTTTTAAAGTATGAAGCCCTACGTAGGAAAGCATGGCATTGGCATGGCTCTACTTTGAAAGGGCTATAGTTGGATTTGGGCCGACGGTTAGTTGCTCGCTTGTTAAGGCCTTCGTTGAATTCCTTAAGTCATCATTGCGCTCTCATATATTCCCGAAAAGGAAGATACCAAGAGAAATCAGTATGTCAATGGAATAAAAAAATTTTTAGTATTCCGTTTGTCTCCACTGTGGATGTTGAGATGAACAAATATAGAATGAATCCAATATGTGGTCAATGAACCAAGTTAATATATAAAAGCAATAAAAGAACATAACTGAGGATTGATTGTTTTGCATCCATAATTGTTTCAGTTGGAGCACTTTTATTTATTACTATCATATGATATCTATAGTTTTTAGACTGACAACTTTTTGCACTATAAATTGGATATTCTAGCCCTTCTCTGCACAACAAAGCAGCCGCTTTGTCTCTTTATATTATGCAGAAGCTGCTATTGACCATATGATTTTTAGAAGTTCTTAGAGGTATTTCTCATTGTTCATTCCTTCCTTATATTTTATTCAATAGTGTTCGTGTTAATTAAAATCATTACTCATTGAATGCTACTCTAATTCTTTTTACTCCATGTGAAAGGTTTATCCTAGAACTCTCTGCTGTATATTCAAATCGTGCATAGAAAAGGTTCACTTCCTAACTATACTTCACTACATTTTCCTGGACAAACCTACCATAAAGTAAGAATCCCAAGGTGAAATATGTGCCGGGTAACGCAAAAGAGCAGAAACTAGGCCTGCAGACACTCGAAACCGAGCCCGGGTCAAGCCTTGTTAAAATTTAAAAATATATATTTTAATGTAAAATAATACATAAATATAATTAATCTTAACAAAATATTATAATTATATATAAAAAGTAATAAAATAAAATAAATCTTATGAAGCCGAACCAGACTTAATCGTGGCCAGCCAGGCTGGCCCAATAATTTGTTGGGCCACCCGGTGCCTTTGTTTCAGGCATGAACCTGGGTGGACCCGAGCCGGGGCTGGGTTTGGGTGCCCGTTGGGTATCCGGCCCGATGACCAGGCTTAGCAGAAACTTCAAAAGCAGAAGTTAGATGAATGTAGTCAAGAAAGGGAAGATGCAACTAGTAATAATGATTGTCGGGCCGGCTCGGTGCCTTTTTTTTTGGGTCTGAACCCAGGCCCGAGTTGAACTGGGTACCATGAGGACCTGATGCCCAAGCTTAATAGAAACTTAAGAAGCAGGAGTTAGATGAATTTAGTTAGAAAAGGAAAGATGCAACTAGTAATGATCACCCTCAAAGTGAAATTCTATTGAAAGTGAGTCGTGCAATAGATCTAGTTCAGGGTCAGCTGTCTCATACTTTTAGGACCTGAATCTAACTTGATAGTATGGATGTATTCACATTTCCTATTTTGCTTATGCCCTTGTCTTATTTTATGTCTACATGTTTAAGACTTTGTGCATATTGATCTTTAGGAGTACTATGTTAGTTTGATGGGAATTACTTGCAATGTTTTAGATTCTTTTATTTGATTGAAAATTTCAAAATGATAATTACAAGAACTCTTGATTGCTCATTTAGGTAGCTATTATTTAGTGATGTTGGATTTAGGCACATTACTTGACCCAAAGTGCTTTACAGGTTCTAAGTGCCAACTTAAGGGCAAAATCAAGTTTACTTTTAAAACTTGATGAAAACAAAATTTTCAAAAGGGACAAGACTCTTCTCTCAATATGCGGCAGATGCGTATGCATTTTAATATCATTTGTTGGATTTGTGAGGCAATTGTTATTTTTCCAAGTAATACACGCAAGTACTGTTTTCCTATGTGCTGACTTTTTCTTCATTCAAGTTTGTTGTAGTCAGTGTGTGGGATTCACTTGTTCCATCAGAAAGCGGGCATGCATCAGTCGTTCAAAGACGAGGTCTTTTTCTATTGAGAAACTTACAAAAAAGATTGTATAATATGTTACATGAACAGAAGTTGAGCTATCAATCTGAATCTATAGAGGAAGATCTCATCTTTGAAAGTGACAAGCCTACGGTCTGTGTTGAGATTGGTTATGGTGTTCTTGTAAAACATCCACATTCAACAAGTCAAGAAGAGGAATAGGAAGAACCTTCACTCACGGCAAAGCAACTTCATTCTCAAAAAAGTATATTCTATTAAGAATCTCGTTCCCTATCCTCATTAGTTTGTACACATACCCAAAGCAAAAACAATAAATTCATCCGAGTCAACAAGGTGGAAATGCAGCAAACAAGAGAGAAGGGTCAAATGTCCTTACAAAAAGGTGTTCTTCAAAAATAAGAAAAAACTCATCTAACACGATGCTTCTACTTTCTCTAGTTAAATTTGCATTTATACCAGGACTGTTTTAAGCTGAAAGTAGAAATCTCGCGTTGAGTTTTTTTTTTTTGTTTTTTCCCTTTTTTAGAGGAAGCACCTTTTTGTGTGGTCATATGCCCCTTTGCTCATGTTGTAAGGCATTCCCCCCTTGTTTACTCAGATGAATTTATTTATCTTCTTTGAGTATGTATAGGAACTGAAACCCTATTTAATCACTCGGGATTTCACTGTAGTAGGTGGATCCCAATTCATATATTTGAAATCAGTTCCGGTTCCATCAAATAGGGCTTGAGATTCCTGCCCATTGTGATGGATTCTGGAATGGCGATTCCAGGAAATCCATCCCACCTTGAGGGGTTGGACAGCCATCCTTGCTTCGTTTTTCTGCTTGTTAGGATTCACGTGCTCCTTCGCTTCCATCTTTATTACAACGACTACACCCATCGTCATTGCCATCTTTATCGCAACCACCTGCAGCCACCATCTCTTGCATCGTGGTCCGTTTTTCCCATTTGCCGTCGGCAACATCTCCCCACCTTGCGAATCGATCGTGGAGCCACCGTCGTCCCCGTCTTCCCACCTTCTCCTCCTTGATTGCCCACTCGCCTGTCCATCTATCTTCATCTCCTGGTGAGGCAAGGTGGGTGTTCTCTCTCTCCTTCTCTCTCTCTCACCCATTGTTCCTTCTTGTGTAGGCTGTCCTGCGACTGAAGCACCTGTTGTTGGAGGTTGTTATACAAAGCTTCAACCATGTTCAACTAATTGTTTTCTCAGGTGCTCTCTCTATCTCTTGCTATTGTTAGGCGAAATGGTGTATCAATTTTTTTGGGGGCTTGCTTTTGTTTTCTTGTGTTCGCACATCCTTCTCTTCAACACACTATTTCTTGTTCGCAGATTGTGGGTGAACGAGTGTAGGCGTGATCGTATGATAGTTATGGTCCATCGTTTCTCTGTGGTCTAGCAATAATGAGGATATGCTCTGTAACCGAGTTTTGATGCTGTTCTTTTGTTGCTTTCTTCATGATGAACTTTCATGTGTTGGAGAAATATTTTGAGAGTGGATTTCTTGGACTGCTTCTTTTGTTAGTTTTGCTCAAGAATGATGAGGGCGTCTTGAAGGGTCAAGCATTCTGCAAATTTTTGAATTTGGGAGGGTCTGATGGGATGATGTAGGTATTCTGTAAAACAAATTGCTGTAGCCAATGACTACTAGTACGTGATTCTCTCTGTTCAGTGTTTGGAAGCACTAATGGCTCCCAAAACATGGGATTGCAGGTCCACCATCATCTTAAAGGCGTAGGACTGACGACACATTGCTTTAATGTGGCTTAAACTTGCATGCTCCAGTCATGGAAATAACAAAATAACAACTTCCGATGGTATACCTCGTTGATTTCAGTTGTTGGAAGTACTTGATTAATCATATCAGCAGTTGACTGTTCATTTGTAAAAATCTTTTTCTAGAAATGCTCAATATAATTCCTATTGGGCAGCATTTGATTACTTCATATTTAAAATCCATGGATCTGATGTGGCATGCTTTTGCTGATGTGGTAAAAGATCTACAGTAAAATCCATAGTTCAAAACTGAAGATCTTTGGTCAGACAGAAGATCCAAACTTAAAAATTAAAATCCGTATTTTGTCCTTTTTGTTTTGAGAATGAGGTTGGATTTACTGTTGGAAAAGGGTCTGATCTTTAATCCACGGTTCTTAAATCCTAGGGTTTTAGATCAAAGGCAACCAAACACCCTATTCTTTCTTGGAACAGCTTGCATCTTTGCTCTTTTTTGGTGACACAACACAATTTCTCCATTTGGTGTGATTTCCTTGACGTCGTATTTAGGGATGTCAACAGATCGAATTCAAATTGGATAAACCCCTAACCATATCCCTTTTTCCAGATATTGCAAAATGGGATTCAAATTCGCATTCGAATACGAATAAAGAAAAGTCTTATCTAAATCCAAATCTGAAATCTGATTTCACAACCCGAATCTGATTTTATATTCACATTGGAATTCAAATCTGAATTTTGAAAGGAATTTTGCCAAAACTGAAAATATAAGAGCACTAGACATATGATATTTGTCTAAAAATAAATCTGATACAAATCTGTATCCACATCTGAATACGAATTTGAATCCGAATCCGATCAGTTTTGAGTAATTGAGTAATATGGTTCTAAATTTTGATACGGGCCGAAATATCATTTTTCAAAATTTTTAAACATAACAAGTAAATTTTTTCTAAAATTTACATGTATCTTTTTTTTAAAATTTTTCTTTTGAAATGGGGCCAAGGCCCATGCAGGCCCTCCTTGGCTCGACCCTTGATTGAACCTGACTCCGCAAGAACTTCTAAGGCTGGGCTAGCTTGGCGCACCATTTGATCATATATATTTTTATTTGGCAAATGGTAATTAAAATGTGACCAATATGTAGCACTTGATATGGAAGATACAAAAAAGACCAAACTAGCTTTCAAAAGTACTCTTTTAGGCATCAGTAACATGCTCAGGATAATCATACTACTAGTTGGAGCAAGATGACCTTTTTCTTCTATGCAAGTCATGAAATATCCATCTTGGAAGGACCAATTTGTCATTCAACTCTGCAATTTTGTTGTGAAGTCACTCACTGCATGCACTATGGTGGCAAACTTAGTCCGGCCACCACCCCTTCATTCAAACCTCGCAAGACCTGAGGTGGTCAAAGAGAACCTAGAAGTAATGCACATTGACTATGCAAGTGGGTGCGATGCAGAAAGAAGCTTGCATAGTCATCGGGTTGATAGGAACAAGGCTCTCTCGCTTGCCCTCTTATCACACAAAGAAAACAAGGCCGATGAAGAAAAAGACGAAGAAGACACAAAGAGTTAACGTGATTCAGAGACACAGTTTTCTTATGTCCATGGCTGCAGAGTTTTTCTACTGCCACAAATGAAGTATCAAATGCTAGAAACCACCCCCCTCATAAACATGGGGACTAGGGCAAACCTGGAAAACATAAAATTACATTAATGCCCTTGCAAAAATAAAAAAAGTTGTTGGAAATTAGGGAAGCCTATTAATATGGATTATGCCTTCCTCTCCCTAATCAACAATTTAATTTTTGACTTGGCGCCGTATTTGGAGGCTTATATGTCTTCAATTCAATTGGACCAATTATGAGTTTGTCTCTTGCATTTCAATTAAAGCACACACATGGTGCATGCAGATACAAATGTAATTCCATTTTCTGAAGTGAGGATGTGTTAAAATGCTGACACCAATTCAAGAAGTTCCATAGGCCTAAAGAACATGAGCCCTTATTGTTTTTATAGTGTTATAAGTTGCAGAATTCTTGATATTCTCTTTTTATTTTGTTTGTTAAAATTAATCAAAGAATTTTAATAAATAACAAAAATAAAAATATGTCCAATATAAACTGATTTGATTTTCTGTAATATTTTGTAAAAAGATGCACCTCCAACCTTGTGGTTAACAACAAAAGGTAGAGTCGTCAACCCTCCTACGCCATACTTCCTCCTTCCTCCCCACACCCTTGCATTCGATCCAGATTCTTCTTGATGAAGGGGAGGAGCCAATTTACTAGAGCTCTTCTTGTAAAACCAAATTTATCAACATCGATGGGTATGGGCTCTCTTGCAAAATGCTGAAGGATGGTAAAAAATTTAGAACTCTATTTCAACTTTTTTTTTTTAGTTTAAGTTGGTTTTCTTTATATAATTTACTCTTAAAAGTAAAATAGGAGTGAACCTACATGTTTAGCTCTTCATTGCAATGATCGTCATGTCCCCAAAACAAAGGAGGCTTCTATGGGAACCAATAGTGGGATCTTCTATCAGTTGTCAATCTCAAGGTTATAATTGAAATTTCATGCATCTCATAGTATAACTTATAATCTTTATGATGAAATGAGAGTAAATATTTGGTAACTTTAAATACATCAGCAACTTTTATATTTCACACTAATTCATGAGAGGAAGATGGCAAAAAGTTTTTGATTTTTTGAACTTTTATTTTATTTTTATTGAAATCATAAATCATTCTACAAATAAGAATAAAAAATTGATGATATGTTTAAATATTTTTTTCATCTTTAAAATCAGAAACCTTGTTGAAGTCGATCCAGTTCTCCTTAATTTCATCCATCCCTCTCTTCCTAGACTCTCTTTCTCTGTGGTATCTATACCCACAGTACAAAACTTAATATCACGAAAAAGACCTACAAAAAAACATGTAATATTGTAAACTTTTACATTAAAGGTTTTTTCCTTTTTATTAAAGTAAAATATCTTACCTCCAATCCCAATCACATGACTTTAGCCATTATTCGGACAATCTACATATGAGAAAACATAAATTGCCATCAATCAAAAGAGAAAAACAAAACACTGGACAAAGTGCTAATTTCCTTTTTTGCTTGGGGCATGCAGGATGAGAGCCTTGCCCATTGCTAATATGTGTTGACGGGAGAGAGAGAGGGATTTTAAAAAAAATTGGAAAAGCAAGGCAGCATCATCCATGGGCCATGCTTCCTTCGCCATAGAGAGCGATGTCACAATTAATGGTTTGTCCCCAGTGCTGGTGGGACAAAACAGATGCAAGGTGGGATGAAGCAGGTGAAAAGATCAAGGAGTGGGAAAAAGGGCTAGCTAGTGCTGAATAGGTGAAACATCTCTAATGCAACAAAGAGCAGGCTAGAGCTATAAAACTATCTGATAATAGCATCAATCACAACACAATTAAATAAACAATGCCCAACAAGTGATCATCGGCAATATTTGTCACTTTTGTGCCAATGGAAACCCCAGCTGGTTTATAACTATGTGGATCTGCCACTGTAAGTTATAGTATTTTTTTTGTATAATTTTATGGGCATAATTTCAAAACCATAAACAAAATAGAAAATGTTGAACAACACCTATATTTCATATCTTGTTAAGAACATAATGAACATCTTTCATGGTTAATAAGAACGTCCAAGATTTTGTTCGTCAAGTGTTAAAGTTTTATTTTGCTTAACTTTCTAGTATTGACAAAAGATTTTTTTAACTAATTTTCATACCACTATAAAATAGCTAATTAAACATGAAACTAACAATATTATTTGGTATAGTTAAAGAGGCTACACAAACTAATAAAACAGGAAACTTGTTTATCATATGGGTACTGATAATCAGTTTCCCCATAGCTAAATGGATGAAAGGTGCAATTTTTTAAGTAATAGTGCAGAGCTTATGTGTATTTATAACAATATCAAAAAGTTAAATTGTGCTTTTGCAAATTGTCAAATACTTAGTTAGAACTTTTAAATCTCCCTCTTTTTGAAAATCAGAGATTAAACTCTTAGGTTATCCTGGTCACTTTGCCTCTCACAATGTGCAATTATAGAGTAAAGGTTTCTTAAAGTATGAATCCCTACCTAGGCAAGCATAGCGCTGCTTTGAAAGGGGCTACAGTTGGATTTTACTCCTTGGTTAGTTGCTTGCTGGTTAAGCCTTCATTGAATTCCTTAAGTCATTGTTGTGCTCTCATATATTCTCTAAAAGGAAGATACCGAGAGAAATCAGTATGTAAATGGAATCAAAATATTTTTAGTATTTCATTTGTTTCCATTGTGGATGTTGAGAATGACAAATATAGAATGAATCCATTATATGGTCAATGAACAAAATTAATGTATAAAAAGCAAAAAACAACATAAATGAGGATTGATTGGTTTGCATTCATAATTTCTTCACTTGGTGCAATTTTATTGATTACTATCATATTGTATCTATAGTTTCTAGACTGAGCCAACTTTTTGCACTATAAATTGGATAATCGAACCCTTTCTACAAGGTGAGTGAGGTATTTCTCATTATTCATTCCTTTCTTATATTTTACTTTCAACAGTATTCATGGTAACTAAAAACATTGCTCAATGAACGCTGCTCTAATTTTTTTCTCCTAGTGAAAAGTTCATCCCAAAACTCCATATCGTGCATAGAAAAGCTTAACTTCCTAACTCTATGCTCGACTACATTCCCGTGGAGAGATTGCTAACCTACCATAAAGTAAGAATCCCAAGGTGAAATAAGTGCCTGGTAAATCCAAAGAGCAAAAACTTCACAAACACAAGTTAGATGAATCTATCCAGGAAAGGGAAGATGCAACTAGCGATGTTGACTCTCAAAGTGAAAATCAAGTGGAAGAGAATCAAGCAAATCTAGTTCAGGGTCAGCTATTTCATATTTTGAGGAACTGTATAATTTGATAGTATGGATGCATTCACATTTCCTATTTTGCTTATGCTCTTGTTTTATTTTATGTATACATGTTTAAGATTTTGTGCATATTGATCTTTAGGAGCACTATGTTAGTTTGATGGGAAATACTTACTAGCAAAGTTCTTGTTTCTTCATTCAAGTTTGTTGTAGTGTGTGGCATTCACTTGTTTTATTAGAAAGTGTCCATGCCTCACATTCAAAGATCAAGTCTTTTTCTATTGAGAAACTGACAAAAAAGATTTGTATAATATGTTACATGAGCAGAAGTTGCCCTATCCATTTGAATCCATA
The DNA here is from genome assembly GCF_008831285.2 of Nymphaea colorata. Taxonomy (NCBI): domain Eukaryota; kingdom Viridiplantae; phylum Streptophyta; class Magnoliopsida; order Nymphaeales; family Nymphaeaceae; genus Nymphaea; species Nymphaea colorata. The sequence goes on from NC_045144.1 coordinate 8,893,395, forward strand.
GAGGAAAAATCTCATCTTCAAAAGGGACAAGCCTATGGTTTATGTTGGGATTGGTTATGGTGTTCTTATAAAATATCCACATTCAACAACTCAAGTAGAGCAGGAGCAAGCACCTTCACTCTTGACAAAGCAACTTGATTCTCAAAAAAGTATCTTGTGTTAAGAATCTCATTCCCTATCCTCATCAGTTTTTTCCTTTTTGGAGAAACCACCTTTTTCTGTGGTCATATGCCCCTTTGCTCATGTTGTAAGGCATTTCCTGATTGTTGACTCAGATGAATTTATTTATTTTCTTTGAGTATGTATAGGAACTGATGAGGGCAGGTAATAAGATTCACTAAGGCCCTATTTGATCACTCGGGATTTCACCATAGTAGGTTGAGACGAATTCAAATTTTTGAAATCGGACACGGTTCCATCAAATTGGGCATGAGATTTCTCCCTATTGTGATGGATTCTGGAATGGCGATTCCAGATAGTCAGTCCCACCTTGAGGGGTCAGACAGCCATTCTAGCTTCGTTTTTGTGCTCGTTAGGGCTTCACGTGCTCCTTCACTTCCATCTTCATCACAACAGCTGCAGTCATCGTCATTGCCATCTTTAAAGCAGCTACCTGCAGCCATTGTCGTCACCATCTCTTGACCGACTGGGGACCATCGTCAGCCTCTTCCTACCTTGCCATTGTCAACATCTCCCCACCTCACCACTTGACCGTGGAGCCACCATTGTCAACATGGTTACATGGGTGAAGCAAGGTGGGTGGTCTCTCTCTTTCTCTCTCACCAATTGTTCCTCCCTGTGTAGGCTCCCATGCGACATAACCACTTGTTGTCGGAGGTTGTTATACAAAGCTTCAACCATGTTCTACTAATTGCTTTCTCAGGTGCTCTCTCTATCTCTCACCTTGTGCTGGACGAAATGGCGTCTGTTCGCACATCCTTCTTCAACACACTGTTTCTTGTTCGCACATTGTGGGTGAAATAGTGTATGTTAGCAATGTCCTTCTGATCCATCACTTCTCCGTGGTCTGGAAATCATGAGGATATGCTCTGTAACCCATTTAATGTCATTCCTCTGTTGCTTTCTTCATGATGAACTTTCCTGTGTTGGAGAAATAATATGAAATTGGATTTTTTGAGTAATTCTTTTGTTTGTTTTGCTCAAGAATGATGAGGGCATCTTGAATGAACTGCAGGTCATGTGTTTGGAAGCACTAATGGCTGCCAAAACATGGGATTGATGGTCCACCACCATATTAAAGGCGTAGGACTGACAATACATTGCTTTAGTGTGGTTTAAACTTGCATGCTGGTTTTAGGAGACATCATGAATCATGGAAATAACAAAATAACTCAAAATCCAAAAGATCCTTCTAATTAACTCATAGGGTTTGCAATTCCATAAGTTGAGTAATGATTTCAGATGTAGAAAAATTGTGTTCCTATCTAAATTCAAAGATATCGTGTTTTTATTTAAATGCAAGAAGCTTCTAAAGGAAACATGTCGTATCAATGGATAACTCTGAAAATACTTCATTCTTTTTTGGTCATATCAGATTGGTGTGAAATGTCCTTTTGATTCTTAGCTAAAACTGTTCAAAATTCATTCACAATTGGGTCAAGTGAATAAATTGATAGAGCTTTATGGCTCCATTCATTCACTGCTGGATCAAGTGAATAAATGGATTGCACTACATAGCTCTATATATAGCTTTATCTATTTATTTACTTCCAAACTGTGAATGATTTTTTTTTTTTTTTACCGATTTGATATGTCCAGATAAGAATGAAGTATTTTCAGAGTTATCCATTGATACAACATGTTTCCTCACCTCCTGCATTTACATAGAAACATGGTAGCTCTGAATTTAGATAGAAACATGATTTATCTGCATTTGAAAGCACGACTTTCAGCTTATGGATTTGCAAACCCCGTGAGTTAAGTAGAAGCTCCTTTTAGTTTTTAAGTTATTTTGTTATTTCCATGATTCATGATGTTTTCTAAAACCAGCATGCAGGTTCAAGCCACATTAAAGCAATGCGTTGCTAATCCTAAGCTTTGGCAGCTATTAGCAATTCCAAACACCAGATGACATTGCAGAGAGCACAACGTACTTCTCATTGGCTACAACAATTTGCTTCAAACGATGCCTACATCATTCCATCAATTACAAAAAGAGCACTACATACGAAACCCCTCCCTAATTGCAAAATATGATGAATGCTAGACCCATCAAGATGATATCACAATTCCTAAGCAAAACTAACGAAAGAAGCATCCAGGAAACCCAATTTCATAGTATTTCTCTAATAAACAAGAAAGTTTGTCATCAAGAAAGCAATAGAAGAACGACATCAGAAGTTAATTACAGCGCATATCCTTATGATTGCCAGACCATAGAGAAACGGCGGACCTGAAGGTTGGCCTTGTCATGTGCTCACTCATACACCAGTTCACCAACAATGTGTGAACAAGTAGTATGTTGAAGAGAAAGATGTGCTAATAGAAGAAAATAGAAGCAAGCAAAATAAAAGATTGAGATGCCAATGTGAGCGACCGAGAGAGCACATGAGAAAGTGATTCGTAGAACACGATTGAAGCTTGTATAACCTCGTGTGTGTGTGTGTGTGTGTGAGAGAGAGAGAGAGAGAGAGAGAGAGATCACCCACCTTGCTTCACCAAGAGATGGAAACAGATAGATAGGTGAGTGGGATAGACGGGTGAATGGTCTGTCAAGAATGGCGAGGTGGGGAGATGGTGATGATTTTACTATCAAATAACCAAAGTATTTAACTAAAATTTGCTTTAGGGCCTTTATTGGCGGCACCTTATTTCCTTCATTCCATGTATTCTGGCAATCAGAGTTTCATCTTCTCTTTCAAGTTGGTGGTTGAGAAAAAAATAAGGAGAAAAATGTGAAGAGATGATTCACATTTTTCTCATTGTTTTTCTCAACTGGCAATTATCATTCTAACATCTAAGTGCTTAACACATATCATTATATATATATATATATATAACCCGTCAGTATTTTTGACTGCACCAACCAGTATACATAACGAAAATATGATGTACAAATGCAAATAAAAAGTATATTCTTAATCGTTTAACTAATACTTATAAAATTTGAATAATCAATAGTTTGATCTTTTTTAATTTATAAAGCTTGTCTTGATTACCCAAGAAGAATAATTTTTTTTTGGAGTTGATTTTCACAACCGAGGACATAAAGTACACGTTCAAACAATTAGTTTTTTATGAAAAAAAAAAGAGAGTAGAGATGTGAGTGGACTGACTAGCCGATTGGTCCTACACTCACTTGCCGACCCATTGGCATCCCTGGGATGAGGACTTTAGAAAATTTGTTCAAAGTGTCCGTCTGAATCTCATTTTGATTAGGAAATTTAGAAAAGCAAGTCAGATTGCATAAGATAGGTGAAGTATGAGGGTTTCATATGTTTTCGATGTCCTGCTAATTTTCTCCCAACCTTTTTGGCTGTCCAAGATCTGGTTCATTTATCCATAGGTGGTTGGGCTGGTGGGATGATGAAATCTCTGTTGTCATTTTGATTTCAACGGGTGCTGCTCCTCTAAAGAATAGTCACAAAAAACGCGTTTTTTTTCGAAAAAAATATAATAAATTAAATAGTTGTTTAAAACTTTCAAAAACGTGTTTTTTTAAAAAAAAAAAAAACTTAAAAACGGAAAACAGGCACTTTTAACGTGTTCTTTGTGCAATTTTTCAGTTATTTTTCATTTTTTTCATTTTCTTCAGTTTTTTTAATGTTAAACAGTTTTTTTTTTTCATTTTCTGTTTTTTATTTGTTACAAATCTGCTTATCTTTTGGTGTTTGTATTATTAGTTTCTCACTTATTTTATTTACTCTCATTTCTAGTTTTTTAAAAATTTACTGTATTTTTTCTGCTTTTTTCAAGCTCGTCGTGTTATACCAGAGAAAAACCTCGCCGTTTAAAACTCCAAGACGTTATTTGTGACTATGCTCTATACTACAAACGGTAGATCTATGATGGGTGTGTTTCTTCCTACCAAAGTCCCAAAGCAGCCTTGGAACCCAATGGTGTGGGAAGAAGTGGGTGGTTTCCACCTCTCATGGAATAGCCAAACATACTCTCTCTCTCTCTCTCTCTCTCTCTCTCTCTCTCTCTCTCTTAAAGAGGATCCAATGTGCAACCCTAACTGACTGGGTGAACAAGGGTGGGACCAGATAGAATCTACTTGGATCAGATGGGTAACCTGAACCAGACCTGTTTTCACTCCTTTATGAGTCAAAACATCTTTTTTCCCCCTGCGTATTGGTCGGTGAATAAAGGATCTTATCAAATTCATCGATATACAGGAAGAAAGAGGTTTAGAAGGTGCAATATGAACTCATAGAAGATCCCAAACAGGAAGTAAGAAGTAACATCAATGACCACACTCTTGTCATGAAAATGAGGGGGGGAAATAGAACAAATGAAACAAAATAAACACTAGGCGACAATATGGTAGGTGATCTCAAACAACTTTCCATTTCCATTGAGAGCGAATGGCAATATGACGCGTCTTTTATCAAAGGGTCGTTATGGCCGGTGGTGTTAAAGTAGGCTTTGAATTTTCTTTCTTTAGGATTCAGAATTTAGTCGAACAAATTGAATTTAGAAATGGTTAGGAACTGGCGTGAGAAAATGAGTTTGTGGTTGTTTAAGTTTAAAAAATGAAGTTGATTGAACCAAACAGACAAATCTATCGTCAATTAAGCTTTTTTTTTAAAAAAAATCACAAACAGAAACTCATTTTTGTGCCAATTCCAAATCTTGAAAAAAGGAAATTCAAATCATACTTTACAAATTACAACCACCAGCCGCAACCAGTCTTTGACAGAAGGCTGGTCAGATTGCCACTTGCTCTAAATGGAAATGGGAAGTTTTATGAGATTACCACATTGTCCCATAGTGTTTAGTTTATTTCATTTTTGTTAATTTTTTCCCTCATTCTCATGCCAAAAGTATGCATATTGGTGTGCCATTTTCTGTTTGGGCTCTTTGGTGAGATCATATTCCACCTTCTAAACCTCTTTATTCATATGTATGGATGAGTTCAACTATCCATTCCTTTGGGGAGTGTTCGGACAAAAGAACACTTCCCGAGTATTTCACAAATCAGCCCCAAATGTTAGGCAGGTTTATGAAACAGTAAGTTCTACTGTTCTATGAATCTATCTCAATTTTGGGGCACATTCATAAAACACTCGTAAGGTATTTGTAATGCCAAATGACCCCTTAATTACTAATCAATCTGTAGCTCAATTCCTCTAAGAAAAAATATGTTGACTCATAAAGAGGTGAAAGAGGATCAGGTTCAAGTTGGCAATATGATCCGAATTAATTATATATTGTACTTGCCTTGTTGACCAAATTACATCCTGTTCATGTCATGGTAATAATAACACTTTGTCCCAAAAAAAAAAAAAGATGAAATACCAAATAAGAGGTTCATAAAAAGCTGTGTTTTCTTTGGATACAATCGCATTCACAGGCCACACTAAAACCATTACAACAAAAACACGTGAAAAAATAAAAAGAAAAGAAAAGAAACACAAAGTACTGGCCTTTAGTGGACCAAAGTAATGCTCTTATACAAGCCTGTAAATAAAAAGGGAATAACCTACACTAGTTCAACTATTTCATTCAGCTAATGGGGATATTTTTTGTTGCTATAAATTGCTGCAATTGAAAATAGTAAGACATCCATATATTTAGTTGGCTGATGTGATTGATGTAGTTCCAATTTATTTTGTAACTGGTGGATCTTGTGAATGAGATCCAGACCATCCGAATTGGGAGGCCTTGTGATAGCATCGCTTTCTCGCTATCTCAGATACAAGACAGAAACCCACGCCCGCACACACATAAACCCTAACCCAGTTGGGTATCTTCCTCAAAGGGCCGATTCACTTCAAGACATGCGATAGATCCCCTCTATATGGGTTCCGACCCTATTTACAACTCGGTCTGTCCACCAGACCCGCCCCACAATCCAGGACCCGTTCTCTATCATCACCCCCTCCTTTATCAAACACCTTGTCCTCAAGGTGTGAGAAGCATACTTGAGGTACCACTTGAGATATTAGCCCAAAGTAGTAAGCTATAGCTGCTAATCATCTGAAGCTCCCATGTTGTCAAGGGACTGGTATGAGCCAGACCACCCAATGAGTTCAGCCCATTGTTCGGGGAGAATCTACAGCACCTACAGCGTGAAAGATTTGATAGTTGCTGTTTTCTCTCTAGCATCTATGGAACCACTAACAAGGATGAGGAGGTTTTCAATCTGTCCCTTACCCTGACCTCTCCTGAACATGAAAATGACTGCTATACAAGCTGCAAGTGCTAGGGATTGTGGCTCACCTGTGCCTCTCCATTAGGTCCCCAAACTATTGAAACTTGTGTTCTATTATTATGCCTAATAGGACTTTGTGATCTCATTCAACCGAATGGGAGTCACGCTCTCCCTTCATTGCCAAGAACTCGTAGAGTCTCCATATAATAAAATCACCCAAAATTAAAGCTGTGATATATGTGCTGGGCCTCAAGTCCCTCAATTGATCAGTAGTATTACTTAAGGAACTAACAACGAAACCCTCTTGTGTTCCTTCCAACCCCACCGATTTTAAGTCTCCCCTCTTCCAGGAAATAAGATGTCTCCTTTGAATTCCACATAGTAGTAGCTCTTGTTTCAATGAGGCATGTGAGCCACTGACTCGCACCCGAGGTTTGATATGAGTGCCTTGTAGTAAGTGTTATTTCATCAAAAATTATGGCAGGCATTCAAATATCTTCCACAGCTTCCACCTTCCTCCTAGTTCTGCTGAAAGTTTGTGGGAAGTACTTGATCTAGGACAAAAGCTGATTTCATTTGGTGAAAGGCGAGGCCATTTACTTCCCTTAATTTCCCAGTCAACACTCAATGTTGAATCATTTTCTTCTTTGTCTACACAAACTCCTACATTACCTGCTTGCCAACTTATGCCTCTATCCAGGTAACTCATTCTAATACCACACAAGTCCGAAACACTGTGCCAATCTTGTAAGTGAATTTAGTAGGGAAAAAAATGGAATAAGTTCCAAACTGCAATAACTACAACATCCTTACTCTTCCACATAGGTTCAGAAGTAAAGGATGAGATAGCTTTTGCAATATGTGCCTTTCTTAGGGAATCCATACCAATGGGAAACAACTGTTACAGAGCCGTTCAAGTTTTCAGCAGCGACAGAATTCTGAAACCTTCCCAAGATGACAAACACAATCGCTTATTTTATTGTGCATAGTGCCGGTTTCCCATACCGAACCTTTTGGTCCTGTATTTATGGAAGATTTTGTCAATGTACCCTATGAAACAAGGTTGTTTCCCGTAGTAATTTGGTGGCAATCAACAAGGAGCTCACTTACATTTCCTACAGTAAACGCTGCCGTAAGTTGGGTTGCTTTCCAAGGATTTTCTGTCCTCATCCCTTGGCTTCTTAACCCCTTTGATGTGAATGTCATGTGCTGCACATGATCGTTACCTACGTTGTCATTCATCCCTGAATTGGCCATACTGGCGTCCCATCTTCTGAGACCACCCACGGTTGAAAGCTTCTTCAAGGTAAGAGGCCAGTGCACCAACAGACATTTATCAGGGAATTGTTGAAATTCTCTAAAGCTGGGGATGGAGTCTTCATATGTATGGTTCCTTAATTGTAGACCATGAATCTCCATTAACTTTCCCAAATAAACCAAACTAAACTTTGGTCTATAGTGCGCAAGAAGTGGCTTCTGGTTGAAGGCCCCTGTGAATCTATCCATTCTCCTATAGTCGAGTGTAAGGGTCTAGGACATTGACACAGTTATTATAGTTTTTCCACTCTAAACCCCGTGAGAAACACTATATTTTAAAGGACACATCAAACAACTCCGCACTAGACAGTATAATGACCAAGATGATTTTGGTCACTAAAAAGGAGAATGTTAAAAGGCTTAAATAAATAATTCTTTTCAAAAATCTCCAAAATACCCTAGCATCCCATTTCTTTTTTTTTTAAATACATATCTTGGTATTCTAAATGATAAAATGTTCTTGTTACCAAATGTGGTTGGGGATTAATCCTCCTGCTCACCTGGAGTATGTTTTTGTTAAAAGATTCAGGGAGTCTTAGGTACACTCCAAAACTCTGTTTTTCAAAAAACTTGGTTTAGTAAAACCCAAGCTTTTTAAATGGTTTTCTACAATTAGTTTTTCTGTTTTGATAAGACTGAAAAAAGACTTCTTTGTGAATAACTGGAGGGGGTTACGTTATTCACTTCTTCTATAAAACCAGTTTTTGTGAAAAATGAGTCTTGGACAAACTCATTTTCCATGCTATCCAAAGACACTCCCTGAGAGTGTTTTTGTGAAATATTCTTTTTATGCCTCACCTTCCCCATGCAGGTGATGCAGAATAGCAAGAAAGAATGGAAGAGAACTATCGGTCCATCGGCCAGAAAAGCCGGCTCAAGAAAGTGTTCTTGTTGTTCCGTACTTGAAACTTGCATGGTTTAGCTGGTCAGCTTGAGTAGCATGCTGTTGACACATTCTTTATTTGATTCTTCTAGATGCTATTTTTTTTTTTATTGTTAATGGTGGCATAAGTGACACTCAAGTTGAAGGGTTGTACCGTAAGACCGTCGGGTCTCAAAGCAGCTCTAAACTCTGGTGATAGGGGATGGGGAGGGGGGGCTTTGGCCCCTCATTCGGGCAGTGAATTCACTCATCTGTTTTTTTCCATTTTTTGTTTGTAAGAAGATAGTTAGAACTTGAGGAAATTGGCTGTGATGGATAACTGTGGTATCTTGTTGTTTTGGTAGGAACGAAAGTTATGGTACTAGTGTGCCCGTGCACTTATTTCTAGTGTTTAATTTAATGTGTTAGTCATGCCCACTAGTACCTTTCCTCCTCTGTGGCCTTATGTCCGTTTCTTATTCGATGGAAAAGGTCCTTGGTTTGATGAGCTTAGGTTTCTGCTGATATTTCTCTTTGCATGGTGTAGCTAGTTTGTGTCGTTTCTTACTTGGGGACTTGCTAAAACGCTTATAGTAGAAAGTGATTCGAGCAGGTTGTAGACTTTGCTGCATTTCCTTTGAGCAGGTTTGTATGATTGGGGTTTATTTATTGATTTCTGTTAACTGTTTCAGCTTAATCTTTTTACCCTCTCCAAATATGCACAATGGCATCAGAGTAGTCAGCTTTATTGCAACCCTTTTTTTGCATGTTATGGCAGCACCAATAGAGTTCTTTCTACTGTATATACTGTAGAGTGGTTGGCAAATTTGTGATTTGGATTCAGATAAACTGAAAACTGGGTCACTGCATCAAATAGTTGACAGAAATTAGGATGGAATAGATCATAAAATTCTATTTCTGGGAAGAGGTCATTCAAACATGTTATTGACTCCATTCATGGCAGGTGGGAGCTGCTAACAATATAATTGTGCACACATACACACACACATAGAGATCATGAACAAGCTAGGCCAGTTCTTTTAACTGTTTATTTTCCTCCCACTCCAGCTCATGAAATTATTACAGAATTAAGTGTCCATTATACCACTGCTAAGAAACTTTGACTACCAATCTTCGTTAAGGCATCTAGATTTTAAAATTACCTTTGACTATAGTTCCTTGCTAAAGTTCTCCTTAGAGTAGGGTTGATTTACAAATTTCTACCAAATGATGATCAGGACCCTTCGATAAACCAAACCACCAAGTACACTTATACCTACCTCAATTATTATAAAATGCATAATGATTCATACATACTACTAGTTGAAAATAATAGGATTCATGAATAAAGAACCCGTAGTATATTTACAATTAACACATTCTTAAAAGTGCTAATCAAGTTCATAGTTTTGTCTGGGTGTAGACATAAAACTGTACCAAACCTTCCCCCCAGTGAAAAATCTATGGGAGAGTAGGTTAATCAAAGACTGGTTTCAACCAGGTTTTGAGCAAAACTAAGTTCTTAAAAGTCCAGTTTATTGTCATCCAAACACCCCATAAATAGGGTTTGTGAGGCAAAACTAGGTTTTGCATCTCAAAACCCCATTTTGAGGTGTCAACCAAACACAACGTAAGTTTGTGCAAAAATGAATGTAGAGTTTTTGCAAGCAAGGAAGAAGAGAAAGTACTTACCACATATAGATTTGGGAACAATATGAAAATTTAAATGATTTTGCATTTCAAAAACCAAAACTGAGGCATATTCAAGGCAATCAATGATGGCTCTCTTATCCAAGGCTTGTTTCCAAAGCCCAAGTCCAACATCTAAACCGGATCAAGTTAGACATATGATCTAGACCCATGAAGCAAAAGTGAAATCTGACATCCAAACCAGATTAGATTAGACCCTTGATCCAAATGTCAGCTTCAAATCCAACATCTAAACTAGATCTAATTATGATTGTGATTTAGATCCTATGTTCGAACTTTTAATCAAACATTTGAAACAAAGCATATTAGGTCCATGATTTAAATCCTTGATCCAAAACCAAAATCCAACAACTAAACTAGGTCAAACTAGATGTTTGATCCAAATTATAAATCTCTAGTCCGAATTCAAGACCAAATCTGGGTCAGATCAGACTCCTGATCCAACCCACTTCAAGTAGGACCAAATGTAAATTTGGTCGTTCATGCAAATAACCGTCTAATTATTTTTTAGATCCACCAAATTTTGGATCATGGCTATGATGTTATTCTATGAATAGATAAATGTTGGTTGTGGGATCGATGGTTCGAGAAGTTACTTGGAGATAGTTTTAGAAAAGGAGCTGTAAATTAAATGAACAGATTTCCAATGATTCTTTGTATAGTGTTGCTAAAAAGATTATTGCATCAAAGATTAAGGCATGCAAGTGGTAGAAAGTTAACTTTGATATCTCAATCAAAAGAGCTTGTATTTAATATTTCTTATTTGATATATGTCAAGATGGAAAAATTGGAATCATTATCTTTAGACAGCCCACATCATGTCAAAGGATGGATTAGGAATTTAGATTTTGCCCAGAATCTAAATCCAACATCCAAAACCGATGAGATTAGACCTTTGATAAAAACTCTAATTTCAAAGCACAATTCCAACATCTAAACATGATAGAATAGACTTCTGATCTAGAGCATGATACAAAAGTAAAATCCTACATCTAAACTGGGTTTTAATTATGCTTGTGATTTAGATCTTGTGTTCAACATTCAAGTTCAACATTTGAAGTGGATCATATTAAGTTGTGTTTTGAATCCTTGATCTAAAACCAAAATCCAACTACTATGCCTGGTCAGATTAGATGTTTGATGCCAAATGTAAATTTCTAGTCTGAATTCAACACCAAATCTGGATCAGATCGGACCTCTGATCCAACTCACTACATGTACGTTCTAATGTAATTTTGATTGTTCATCCAAATACCCATCTAATTATTTTTTAGATCTGCCAAATCTTAGATCATGGCAATGATGTTATTCTATGATTAGATAAATGTTAATTGTAAGATCGTTGGTTCGAGAAGTTGCTTGGAGATAGTTTTAGAAAAGGAGCTGTAATTTATGATCTCAATGATTATTTGCATAGGGTTGCCAAAAATATTGTTGCATGAAAATTAAGACCTACAGGTGTAGAAAGTTGACTTTGATATCCCCATCAAAAGAGCTTGTATGGAAGATTTCATATTTGATATATGTCTACATGGGAAAATTAGAATGTTTATCTTTGGACAAAGATATGTTTTCATTGCAATGTCTTCATTTATTGTTTGTTGAGATGTTTGAAAGTCTTCCCACATCATGTCAAGGGATGTATAAGGAATTCAGATTTTGTCCAAAATCTAACATCTTAACCATATCTTAATTATGCTTGTGATTTAGATCGTATGCAACCTTCAAATTCAACATTTGAAACAGATCATATTAGTCATGTGTTTTGAATCTTTGATTTGAAACCAAAATCCAACAACTAAGCTAGGTCAGGTTAGATGTTTCATCCAAATTGTAAATCCCTGGTCCAAATTCAACACCAAATTCAGGTCAGATCAAACCTCTGATCTAACTCACTTCATGTTAGATCTAATGTACATTTGGTCGTTCATCCAAATACCTGTCTGATTATTTTTTAGATCCACAAATCTTGGATAATGGCTTCGATATTATTCTCGTAAATGATAAATTTTGGTTGTAGGATCGCAGGTTCAGGAATTCGATTGGAGACAGTTTTAGAAATGAAGCTGTAAATTATATGAACAATTTACGATCTCTAATGATTCTTTGTATAGTATTGCCAAAAAGATTGTTGCATGAATGGTTAGAAAATGTAGGTGGTAGAAAGTTAATTTTGATTTCCCCATCAAAAGAACTTGTATTGAAGATTTCATATTTGATATTTGACTACATGGAGAAATTAGAATCTTTATCTTTGAACAAAAATATGTTTTCATTACAATTTCCACATTGATTGTTTGTTGAGATGTTTGAAAGTCTGCCCACATCATGTCAAGGGATGAATTATGAATTCAGATTTTGCCCAAAATCTATATCTCACATTTAGGCAAAATTAGATTAGACCTCTAACATCTAAAACCAATCTGCCTCTGATCAAGCCCATAATTTCAAAGCCTAATTCCAACATCTAAACTAGATTATATTAGACCCCTGAACTAGTGCCATGTTGCAAAAGTCAAATCCAACATCTAACTGATGTTTTAGTTATGATTGTAATTTAGACCGTACGATCAACATTTGAAGCAAATCATATTAGGTTGTGTTTTGAATCATTCATCTAAGACCAAAATTCAATTACTAAGAGAGGTCAGATTAGATGTTTGATCCAAATTGTAAATTTCTATTCCGAATGCAACACCAAATCTGGGTCAGATCAGACATCTGATCCAACTCACTTTATGTACAATCCAATGTAAATTTGGTCCTTCAATGAAATACCCATCTGATTATTTTATAGATCTGCCAAATCTTGGATCATGGCTATGATGTTATTCTATGATTAGATAAATTTTGATTGTAGGATTGCCGGTTCGGGGAGTAACTTGGAGACAGTTTTAGAAAAGATGTAAAGTATATGAATGATTTATGATTTTCAATTATTCTTTGTATAGTGTTGCCAAAAAAATTGTTGCATGAATGATTAGGACCTGCAAGATGTAGAAAGTTAACTTTGATATCCCCATCAAAAGAGTTTGTATTGATTATTTCATATTTGATATATGTCTACATGGGGAAATTGAAAGCTTTATCTTTGGACAAAGATATGTTTCATTACAATGTCCTCTTGTTTGTTCATTGAGATATTTGAAAGTTTGCCCCATCTTGTTAGTGGATAGATTAGGAATTCAGATTTTGTCGAAAATCTAAGTCCAATTTGCATCAAATTAAATTAGACCTCTGATCCACACTTTGAATCTAAAACTGAAATCCAACATCTAAAACAGATCAGATTAGACCTTCGGTCAAACTTTTGTTTTCAAAGGCTAATTCCAACAACTAAATGATCAGATTAGACCTCTTATGTAGTGTCGTGATGCAAAATTCAAATACAACATCTAAAGGAGGTTTTAATTATGCTTATGACTAGATCATATGTTAAACATTCAAAACATTTGAAGCGGATCATATTAGGCATGTGTTTTGAATCCTTGATCTAAAACAAAAATCCAATAACTAAGCCAAGTCAGATTAGATGTTTGATCTAAATTGTAAATCTCTAGTTCGAATTGTACACCAAATCTGGTTCAAGTCAGACCTTTGATCCATCTCACTTCTTGTACGATCTTTTGTAAATTTGGCCATTCATCCAAATACACATCTAATTATTGTTTATATCTGCCAAATCTTAGATCATGACTATGATGTTATTCTGTGATTAGATAAATGTTGGTTGTCAGATCACCGGTTCGAGAAGTTGCTTGGAGACAGTTTTAGAAAAGGAATTGTAAATTATATGAACAATTCACGATCTCCAATGATTTTTTGTATAGTATTACTAAAAAGATTGTTGCATGAAAGATTTAGACCTGCAAGTGGTAGAAAATTAACTTTGATATCTCCATCGAAAAGCTTGTGTTGAAGATTTCATATTTAATATATGTCTACATAGAGAAATTATAATCTTTATCTTTAGACAAAGATATGTTTTCAATACAATGTCTGCCTTGATGGTTTTTTGGGATGTTTAAAAATACACCCACATCATGTGAAGATCCGGATTAGGAATTCAAATTTTGCCCAAAATCTAAATCCAACATTTAGACCAAATTAAATTAGAGGTTTGATCCACACCATGGATCTAAAACTGAAATCCGACATCTAAAACCGATCAAATTAGACCTCTTATCAAACCCCTGTTTTCAAAGCCAAAGTCCAACATCTAAACCAGATTAGATTAGACCTCTGATCTAGAGTCGTGATGCAAAAGTCAAATCCTAAATCTAAACCAAGTTTTAATTATGTTTGTGATTTAGATCGTATGTTCAATATTCAAATTCAACATTTGAATCAAATCATATTAGGTCTGTGTTTTTAATCCTTGATCTAAAACCAAAAATCGAACAACTGAGCCAGGTCAGATTAGATGTTTGATCCAAATTGTCAATCTCTAATCCGACTTCAACACCAAATCCAAGTTAGATCAAACTTCTGATCTAACTCACTTCATGTATGATATAATGTAAATTTGGTCATTCATCCAAATACCCATCTGATTATTTTTTGGATCTGCCAAATTTTGGATGATGGTTTGTATTGAAGATTTCATAGTTGATATGCCTACAAGGGAAAATTGGAATCATTATCTTTCAACAAAGGTATATTTTCATTACAATGTCCGTCTCGATTGTTTACTGGGTTGTTTGAAAGTCAGTCCACGTCATGTCAAGGGATGGATTAGGAATTCAGGTTTAGCCTAAAATCTAAATTCAACATTTAAACCAAATTAAATTAGACCTTCGATCCATGCCTTGGATCTAAAACCGATCATATTAGTCATTTGATCAAAACCGTAATTTCAAAGCCCAATTCCAACATCTAAACCAGATCAAATTAGACCTTTGATCTAGAGTCGTGATGCAAAAGTCAAATCCAACATCTAAAATATATATTAATTATACTTGTGATTTAGACTCTATGTTCAACATTCAAGTCCAACATTTGAAGCAGATCATATTAGGCAATGTTTTGAATCCTTAATTTAAAACCAAAATCCAACAACTGAACCTGGTCACATTAGATGTTTGACTTTGATCTAGATTGTAAATCTCTATTCTGAATTCAACACTAAATCTAGGTTACATCAGACCTTTGATCCAACCCACTTCATGTATGATCAAATGTAAATTTGGTCGTTCATCCAAATACTCATTTGATTATTTTTTATCTCCACCAAATCTAGTTTCATGGCTCTGATGTTACATCTAGACCAGTTCAAATTGCATTCTCTAATCTAAATTTGAGATGTAAAAATCAAATCTAACTTAGAAATAGGATCAGATTAGACCTCTCATCCAAATGCCAAGTTCGAATCCCACATCTAACTCAGAACAATTCGGCCTTTAATTTAGATCCCGGTGATAAGTCCAAAACCCAAAGTCAACAACTAACTCATATCAGATCAGACATCTGATCCAAACTATAGATTTCAAATTTAGATTTAACACCAAATCCAGGTTAGGTCAAACTACTCATACCACCCACCTGATCTACGATCCAATTTTTCATTCATCCAAATACCCCTCTGATTATCTTTGATATCTGCCAAATCTTATATCATGATTGTGATATTGTTTTTCTTTAAATAAATGTTGGGTGTAGGATCGCTGGTCGGGTTGATTGATTGGGGACGGTTTTAGAAAAAATGAGATTTATATTGTGTCAATAATTTAGATCTCCAACAACTTTTATTGTAGTGTTGTAAAAAAGATTGATATCAATACTTGCACCAAAAGTTTAAAACATCCCAATGTTAGAAAATTAACTTTGATAACTCCCTTAAAAGATTTTGTTTTGAATATTTGATATTTAATAGATGTATATATAGAAAATTTAAATCTTTATCTTTTCAACAAAGATACGTTTTTGTTACCATGTCCCTTGAATTTGCTTATTGGGATGTTTTGAAGCTAGCCCTTATTATTTAAAGCGGTGGATATTATGGATTTGGATTTCACCATAAGTCTAAATCCAACAATTAAACCAAATCATATTAGATCTCGAAGCTGCGCGTGATCCTCATTATGGCATTATGATACCCATTTGAAACTTGCATATATTTTTTTTTTTGGTCTACTATGCACTTATTTTCAGTGTGGTAAAGTTGCAACTTTGTGCTCTCCCGTACTTGGAATTAGATAATGAAAGACTTATACTACAAGTGGTTCGAGCAAGTTGTGGACTATGACGCATTTCCTTTGAGCAGGTGTGCATGATTGAAGTTTACTTATTGTTTTCTATTGCTGTTTTAGCTCCATCTTTTTACCCGCTCCAAATAGACCACAATGGTAGCTTGAGTAGCAGCAACCTTAAGGCAATGCCAGACGGTAAATTTTTTGAGCAGATGTTTCCTAGTTGTAGCCTTAAAAGGATAAATTATGTACATGATTAGGGAATACTCTGTTTATAGTAAAGCAATTTTTTCTCTTCTGAAGCTTGCAACTTGAGGATGAGACCTCTATTAACTTGTTTGATATGCCATATATGTATGTCCTTGTATTGCCTGTTGATTTCCTGTATTTATATTCTGTAGTACTTGTCAATCTTTTTATATGTACATCTACAATTGTGGGACTTCTATTCTCTTGCCAGTGCTTTCTTGAGGGGAGACACCAACTAATGTGTCTTCCACCTCATTATTCAACTGCTGAAGGTGACCTTATGGATCTCTTTCAATTGGTAGGTCTTATCATGCTCTTTTAGGCTCTTCACGTTTATCAGCGCAGAGCATTGCGTATGATTTTTCTACTTACGTACCTCAGTTGGTGTCATCATCCCAAATTTTTTTAAAAAGAATGCCCTCTTTTATTAAAAACACAAAACCCAATTTTTGGATCTAAATTGGTCCAAAGTCACAATCCAAATTAGATCCAAAAACACAAGTTCAAATCCAAATCAAGCATTTGAGAACCATTTGCCCTTCCTTTTAACAAAAATGCCTCTTTTTAGATGGTGATTTTGGTTTTTTTGGTAAACAAGACCCATTTGCCCTTTCTTTTTTATAAAGAACTTTCTTCTAGAGGGTGATTTTGGTAATTTTAGTAAACAAGACCCATTTGCTCCTCTTTTTTTATAAAGAACTTCCTTTTAAAGGGTAATTTTGGTCTTTTTGATAAACAAGACCCATTTGCCTCTCCTTTTTTACAAAGAACCTCCTTTTAGAGGGTAATTTTAGTCTTTTTGGATGGACAAGACCAATTTACCCTTTTTTTGACAAAAAGTCTCATTTTAAAGAGTAATTTTAGTCTTTTTGGGTAGACAAGACCAATTTGCCCTTTCTTTTGACAAAAAAGTCTCCTTTTAGAGGGTAATTTTAGTCTTTTTGGGTGGACAAGACCAATTTGTCTTTCCTTTTGACAAAAAATATCCTTTTAGAGAGTGATTTTAGTCTTTTTGGGTGGATATGACTCATTTGCCCTTCCTTTTGACAAAAAGTCTCCTTTTAGAGGGTGATTTTAGTCTTTTTAGGTCAAAAAAATTCAAATTTAGGGTTTTGGCTCCAAAATCCTCTATAAATACCCCTCACTTCCCTCCTCTTGGGCAAGAGTTGGTATTGGGAGAAACCCTACAGTATTCTCACTTAAAGACTTAGGGTTTCTCTTGAGCTCTTTCTCTCTCCCTCTTCCTCTTTCCACTCCTCTCCAACTTGGAGCAAGCCACAACCCTCTTGGAGCTTCACTCAAGGGGATCTTCAATATAGGGTGTTCATTTTTCCAAAAGCTATTCTCACTAAAGGTATGTAATCAATATCTCATCTCTTTCTTTCTTCATTTTCCTCTCTTCTTCATCTCCCCATGGCCAACGGAGATAGCACTTAACATCTTTTTAGAGACAAAAGGCTATGCTCAAGTTCACCGGGAGCATAGAAAGATGAGATAATCTTTCATTTCAAGATTGAATCATGTTTTTCCTTCTATTGAATATAGCATTGCCTTCCTTTCTTCATTTTCTTCTCATCTTTATCTCCCCATGGCCAAAGGAGATAGCACTCAACCTCTTCTTAGAGACAAGAGGCTATGCTCAAGTGCACCGGGAGTATGGAAAGATGAGATGATCCTTTATTTCATAGTTATATTATGCCCTCCTTTCTAGTTGAATCTTTCTCTTCCTATCATCCTCTCTTTCTCTCTCTCTTTCTTTCCTTTCTTGAATATTGTCCATGTATCACCCATGCATAGTTATTTGGTTTTCCCTCCATATGTGAATGTATGGTGAGAATGAGAGTGTGGTTTGGGGAATCTTTATTTTCATATTGATTTTTGAGGTTGGGACTTGTCCATCCCGGGTAAAACCCTCACGAATATGTACATGTTAATATGCATTTGCATGACATTTCACGTTAGTTTTCTTGTCATCCCATTAAGAACCCTAATGAGCATCTTATTGTATGATTTGTTTCCTTCCATACCCAACGGTGGAAGAAATATATCCCTTGTGGCAAACTAAATCATAACATTCTATGTTTTTACATAAATCATATTTTTCAAAACATTTTCAAAAAAAATCTCTCTAATGCGGTCTTGGAGACTTAGCTTAGGCTCTTGCATGAGCCCAAGCTCCCTTCCGGCCTATATCAAAATTAGAAGTCGGCTATTTTCAAATCATTCCTTGATTTTCATATTCATGAAAACGTATGCGTATATACATGTTATATACGTATGCATGCACATGAATATCTTTATTTGTTGTTTCTCTTTTTATGATTTAACATACTTTTATAAACTCTCGTATATGTATATATAAATATATATATATATATGTACGTGTATTCCATTTTAAAATCTCTCTTTCTCTTTCTAAAATGATCGTCTCTTCTCTACTTGATATAACATCATTTTCATAAGCTTTCATATATGTATACAAATACATATCTTTCTTTTTCAAAACATGTGATTTTATGATTTTCAATATCTTTTCTTTCTCTATATCCCTCTTTGGATGTAGTCCTTCATCTTTTTCATTCTTCCAATATCTTATCATTTAAGTTTTTAATTTTTCATTTACCGACTTCATTAAGACCACAACTCAAGTAATGACCAAATATTGGATTCATGCTTGATGGTCTACAATCTCAATCCATTTTCAAAAACTTTTCTTTCTTATATATGATAACTATGAAAATAAAAATATTAGATGTATGTTATGGTAGGAATGCCTTAGATGAATGTTGTGGTAGGAATGAGTCATTTTTCTTCCATTCATCTTAGGATTGATGCATTCATGCATTCACTTCCACTCAATATCACAAATAAGCACAAACACATCTCTAAAAGAATTTAAGCAAGATGAGATGGAGCTCTAACTAGGTGGTAACCGAATTAGAGCAAAATCTCAAACCTACTTAAAGTCTTAAGAGAACACTAAAATGACTTTAAAGTGATTCCCCAAGCTTTTCAAATGATATTTAAAAGATTTCTCAACTCTACTTTTCATCAAAATGTTTCACATTCTCAAGCAATTGTTCAAGAACCTTCTCAAAAGTTTGAAACATCAAACTTCCAATATTCTTCTTCACCGCATATAGAATCAAAAAGATGTTTAAGCCAAAATAAAATGCATCAATAATAAACATAGCCCTTGGATTGATTACCCCAGGTAAAGGCGCCGGGAATGGTTGATCCTCGCACCGACGGGCGAGTCCCTTTCTCTTTTATTTTCAAATAAAAATCTCATTTTTCTGGAACACTCCAAAAGCAAACCAAAAATTTTGGGATGCAAACAGTTGGCAAATTTATGTTAGAAATTCACGTTAAGTTGACAAGGAAACATAGCAAAATTGTTAACTGATTTTAGAATAGATTAATTACGTAAAACCTATCAAATTTAGTTGTCACTCTGCAAAAAAAAGTGCTCTAAGAGTAGGCTGCATTTTTAGCAATTTGCATGATAACATCATGTGAATGTGCGCATAAGATTTTAAATGCATGTATATTTTCATTAGGATATCTGGATGGCAATAACCTAGTTTCATCCGCTTGTTAGTTTATCTTGCAATTCTTATGGATTTGTTTTAGCTTGCCTTTCACCAGTCTAGGATATCATATACGAGAAGGTATGTAAACATTTTCAGAATTGAACATCAAGTAATTTTATTAATATGCAAAATTTTTTATCCATACGCTGCATATCTTTCAATTAATTTGAATCAGTGAGTGCAAAAGGGTTTGGCATTTGTTAAAAAAAAAGTTGCTGCCCTATCTTGTATTTTTCAGTTGTTTTTTTTGCTTTCTTGGAAATAAATAATATTAGTATATATTTGATGCACTTGTCATTGATGTGAATGGAGTGCAGACAGCAATGGCCTTCACAGCAGGTCACAATATGAAAAATAATAAGCATGGATAAGCATGTCTGTATGGCTTCTCTTCTTCAAAACCCATATTTAAGGTGGAATTTTGATTCAAACTTTGTGCCAAGCCACTTACTGCATTTAATGCATTTGAAAGAGAAACCTAAACAAGTGATTACTGCTAGTGATTGTCTTTTTTGCCAGTTGCGCTTTGTACAAATTTTAAAATTCTGGAGTACGAGACGCTTTTAAATGTTTTATTAAACAGTTGATTTGGCAAGTCTTTATGAAGACTATATGACTGTGACGACGTGAATATATCTGATGGTCAAACGAAGCATTATCATAAAAAAAACTTGTAGGATGTAACTGTTACTATATAAAGCTAAATGCTTGAACAATCATCTTATTCATGTCTGGTTTAAAATGTCCTCATAAAACAGACAAAAAGAGGTATGAGTGAAGGATTATGTTATTGTAAAGCAAAGTTTTCTCCCTTGTCTTGATTTGTGCCCATCAAGATTGCAGTCTGAAGTTGAGGCAGTATCTTTCAAGCTTAAAAGCTGGCGGTGGCAGGAGTTCTGATTCTCTACTGGGTATTCCTTCTCTAAGCCTAGTGCCTGATGGATGGGATGCCATTGCACTCGGGTATTCAGTTGATTGGCCTTTACAGCTTTTCTTTACATAGGGAGTTGATATACTTCATTTTTGGGGCACCATGATGCATATGCTTGAAGCTATATTTTTTTCAGGTAGTGTCGGGTTTTCCAATATTTGCTTAAAGTTAAGCGTATATAGATAGAATTGGAAAAACAATGGGCTTCAACAATGCACCAAGATCACATGGATTTTGCAAAGAACCATAAGGATCGTAGGTAGTATTCCAAACAACATCGACAGCATTCCAAACCAGCGTGGCATGTTTGGGAACACTTGGCCTTTTAAACAATGAATCTATAGTTTTATATTCAGGCTATCATTTCGGACTTTGCATTACCTTGTATTTAAATGGATTCTGTTCAGTAATGGTATACTATCAGCAGTTTCTTGCTCGGATGTTGCCTCTGGTAGCTGCTTACTAAAGTTAGCTGCCCGGCTGGTATTAATAGTACTTCCAATTTTTGTGAGTTGAAAAGAATGCTTTGAAAGTGAAAGAATGGGGGAAGTATGAGGAAAATGAATAGAAGGGAGCGAAGTGAAATCTATTGAAGTTGGAGGACATCCTTTTCACATCGTAACCTTGCAGCATGTGGTATAGCCCATTGTTGATAAAGAATGTCAGTGTTTATAACTTAATCTTACAAATCCAGTTTTGTAATTTCCAACAAGATGGATAACATTGAAGATCTTTGGCATCCAATAGCAAAGAATAGATATCTTGGTAAAAACTAAAGAGCATTGGAACTTCATTTTTGGTGGAAACAAATCGTGGTTTGATTGAGTCTCTTTTGTTCTAATGGTTGGAAAGAAATGGTGGTTGTCACAGTGATGTGGGAAATAGGAGTAACTGAAAGTTGGGCAAAGGTTGCAACCAGGACCTACAGACAATAGTTGTTCAGAGATAACATTACTGGGTCTAGGTCATTTGGAGTTGAGATCATCAAATGATTGGTACCACCTGTTTGTTGGAAGCAGTTCTTTTCAAATCTCATTGGGACATCTATATGGCAGCTATTAGGCCATTAGGCCATTATATTACACTGCAGACTGCAGTTGATCATATTACATGCCCACAATATACTTGTTTAGGATGAACGTCAATTACTAATTGTTAGAACCATGTTCAAGGACGTCACCATTTTTGAGCTATTTGGTAGACAATATTTTGTTATTATTTACGATTGTGTCTTGTAGCTTTCAAATGATTATGATGGTGCTCTTTGGGCAAGATTCTTTGGTGATTGTGGGTTTTTGCTTTAGGAGTGGAAAAAGTAATCTTAGGGAAAATCATGCAGGCGTTTGGAGTATGCTGAATCCAAATTATTGTTACAAGCACAACACTTGTTCTAGTCTATGAATGTCATGTAGAGAAGTTCTCATAGGATACATGCAATCAGTTCCTATTCTTGAGTCCTCAGTACTTCACTAGAGCTCAATTGCAACACTTGTAAACATCGTTGCATTAGAAAGAAAGGAAACATGGCATCATTGGGTATTTGCTAATGATGGTGAATGATGTCATTGGAGTTCTCCCATTTTATTGCCCCCATTAGTTCTTCTTAAAAGTCTGTCGAGTTGTTTCTCTAAATAGAAAAGTTAAAGGTAAAGAAGTAAGGAAGGACCATGTGGAGACCTGTTAAAGATTTTCCAACCTAATGTCCTGGTGTTCCTTGGCTTTGTCTTCTTTTGCTGGAGTCTTGCGTGTCAAATGGAGCTTGCTTTTTTCACCTGTGTCACTTTGGTCAACATGAAACATGCAATCCAATGGAAATCAAATGCGTGGGAATATTGAATAAGAAGACAAGTGCTAGTGAAGGCTGACGGATGGAGGACAGCAAGATTTTGTCAAGTAAATAACCTGGGATCATGTTATTGGTTTGCTAACACTTTCTATTAGTCTCTGTAAGTTTGCTGGCCTTTTAAGATTGCTCCATGGATTTCATCATGCCGTCTCGCAGGTTGCATTCTGTGGAAAAGAGGTTAAACCTTTGCAACCACTCCTCTAGGCAAATTATCGTAGAAAACACAATCTTAACTCTAGCAGCTAACAGGTAAGGTGCTCATAAAAGAGAGGGTCAATTAGAACAAGAAAAGCCACCTATAGCCAACAGAAAAAAAGGAGATACTGAGGAAATGCAAACATGTTTGCCAATAAACACTTTGATGGTATCATGATTTTATCTTCTTTTCCATGTTTTATTTATGTAAAATGACATTTTCGCACGTTAATATTGACTTTATTATGTGTTTGATTGTGTTAAAGATGATCTCTTCAGTTAACGTGTATTTGTGTTTTTAGTTGGATGTCAAAGTCTCAAGGAATCTTTTGCAACAATGTCTTCAAGACTCACATGATATCACAGACCTGGGCTTCCAACAGGAGTAAGTAGAGGTTTGCCTACTACATATTCCCCTCTTTTTCTTTTCCCTTTGGCATGCTTCATTATGTAAACGGAGGACAGACTGAACTGGGTATATTACTTTTCCAAGATAAAATATTTCAACCAACAAATTCCTTCAAGTAAATATTTCCCTTACAATGATTTATATGATTTTTATAATAAAAAGCCCTTAAAAGGATAGGGCGTGGCATATATATATATATATATATATATATATATATATATATATATATATATATATATATGTATGTATGTATGTATATATATATATATATGATTACATAAATATCACTATATTTTTTTTTACATAAATGATCATCAATAAAGAGAAAAACGTATTTAACTAGGATGTAGCACTGCATTTCAAAAAATGGCAAAATAAATTTATTGCAATGTCTCACAACTTCTATGTCTGTTTTAAAGCCGTTCTTTTCTCTTTAACTTATATTTCCTCTTTCAAAAATAAACCTACACATGGTGAATATATTCTTAAAAATTGCATTTGATAAAACAAATAATCAAAATCAGGTGTATAAATTATATTTTACAGGTTTCAAAAATTAATATTCTCACCTTTCTTGACTAATAAAATTCAATTTAGACCTTGGATTTTGATAGGATGATAATGGTTTTATTATAACACGAGACTGTTCGATGGTTTCTTCCTAGTAGGTTGATCTTCGTTCTGTTGTACCATGAAAAAGTTTGTTGCTTTCTTCCTAATAGGATGAAATTGGTTTTATACCATACACGGCGTGCACTGCAGGTGGGCTTTTAGTTCATTCAAGTTGCCTTGTCACAATTGGGTCGTGAAGCCACTTGGATTTGGCTAGAGTCTATCATATTGGTAGTGCTGCAGCTAAGAGGGTGTGGCTTGGGTACGAGGTTCTAACTTGACAATTAATTAAAAGTGGGATAAGTTTATCTGCAAATACATGCAACCTTCAAAGAGATTTGTGAATAAAATTAAATTAAAAAAATTAAGTACTAAATTCTGGGATACTTTAAAATGTATTATTGAACAACTAAAATAGAGCAATATATAGCTGCGTTAGATACCTTCTTAATCTTAAGTGTGAAGCCTGTTTGAACCATCCGGAAGTCCCCAAGTATGAACATGGGTGCGGTAGCTGTCTGCCGGTATTGTGGAAGTGCCTTTTGTTTCATAGGTTAAGATGATTTTGTGGTTGAGTACTAAGTTTATCTTTTGAACCAGCTAGGACTTGGTTGAGTTGACTGAATTTGCGATCCTCAGTTTATGACCAAAACTTGGGTTTGAGGCCGGATGGATGGAAGAAGGGTTGGACGGTGGATCTGAGATTCTTAATGATCTTAAACCACCGAGGTTTTGAAATGCTCCCGAAAATATTTTCAAGACCGGTAAAAGGTTACACCACTTAGATTTTTCTAATGTTTGTTTTGTTAATTAAAGTAGCCAACTGATAGAACATAAAATTGCTTGTGGATAGAACATAAAATGTGGTATGTTTCTTTAAAATTTACGAATCGCCGAAAAAAAATTATTCTTTTAGAAAAGTGGTCGCATAATAATTGGTACGGTTGATATTTCAAAATATTTAAAATTTTCTTGTTCTAATAAAAGTGTAATATGTTAATTTTTGTTTCCTAACATCTTTCGCCAATTTAACTTGCACGTTGGAATTAGCGAGACGGCATCCTCAGCGAGCTAATTTACAGTCCGGCATTTGTAACGCTTATTTGAGAAAAATTGACAACCCAAAAGTATGTGGAAGGGAGCAAGTTAGGGAAAAGAAAGGAAGCAGCGTGAACAAGGTAAGGTGGTTACTATTATAACAAATAAAAAATAATTAATAATAGTGTTAAAAGATATTTAAATAGAACAATATATATTCACTTTTGAAATAAAAAATAAAAATAATTAATAATAGTATTAAAAGACATTTAAAGAAAACAATATGCACAATTCATGCCCATCATTGAATAAATCGGAAAGTGTAACAACATATAAATGGTATGGTACATTGAGGTTATAATGAACATTAAGGGCTACATGCTCCCAAAGTGAATGGTATTACAATAACAACGAATTAAGTGATGCATACAAAACACCATTTTACCAAAGAATGGCCAATAGAGTACAAATGATGAAAAATGAAACCAAAAGTTGAGCACTTGAACACATTGATCATAAGAGTAGAATATACAGGCCGTTGAGGATGACTGATAAGATTTCTTGCCTCCAAATAAGCTATTCTTCCCTTATTCCCTTTGTAATGGAAAAGTTGTAAGATAATCCAGGATCTGTTTGTCATCTTCAGTCAGTCACCTGGACCAGAACTTATATTCGTCCCCATGAATAGATCTGTAAGAAAATCTGTGCAACTTTGCTCTATGGTGGTGCCCTTGCAGTCCTTAATCTCTCATTCTTTCCATACCATCCAATCCAAGATGCGTAAGGGTCAAGAAAGTGAAGTAGAGTAACACCACAAGGTGAAATGAAGTTGTACTTACTTGGAATTAAAAGAGAGGAGAAACAGTGCTGCACTTCCATTTTTGTAACTGAGTTCTCCTTAAAGTGGGGAACATATTTCCAGTTCCTCTTCCAAATGAACCCGTAGTTTGTCCAGTATCTAGTCATGTGAATGCATCAGTAAACATTCAAACTGCTGAATGCATGTTCATATATAAGAGGTCCAGCAGTGTCCAGGTCGCCATTGAAGAGAGAGGGAACAAAGAGGAAGGGAGGAGAAAGAGCAGGAGAAGGGGAAAAGAGAGGGGGTGGAACCGTGGAAGGGAGCAGGAGAAGAGAGAAGGGAAAAGGGAGAAATGCGGGTGAGAGGGGTGACCTCGATAGGGCTCGAATTCACCTTTCCTTTTTCTTCCTTAAATCGCGGGCGTCTTAATCATTTGTACCTTTACGAACGGTGCGTTAACTGTTCCTAATGAGACCTATTAGGAACTCTTTATAAGTTATGTTCCCGAAAATTCAAATCATAGCACTATGATGAATCATATATAGGAACAGTTACATGATTATTCCTAGTGCTTACTAAAAACATTTAGGAACAGTGTATTCTATATATATATATATGTGTGTGTGTGTGTTTAGAGAGAGAAAGAGAGAGACATTGAAATTTCTATCTGCCGAGTGTTGTCAATGAACTTTTTTATTTTCCATTGCTAAGAAATCCCAAAAACAGTTGCTAAAAGCATTGAATAAGCATGTCCATGCAAGAAGTATCCAGTAACTCTCAGTAACTGGTAGAGAGAGAGAGAGAGAGAGGTAGAAGGAAACACTGTTTGTTAATTCTTCCATGTATACCTAAGAAGTTTGTGATCTTCTATACCAATTTGTTATATATTTTAACATTACAGTAATTTAGATGCACCTACAATACCACAACCATGCAAAAGACTAACCATCAAAGTTGCCAATGAAGAACACTATCTTTCTTCTATAAGCACTTTATTGGCAGTCATACACAACTGCAAGGTGTACATTATTCGAAATTAGAGGTCATCGCCTGTATAAATGTTCTTTTTTTATCAACTTACAGTTCATGCATGTGGCAAATTTGTACGTTTTGATGGTACCTATGCAATCCGCACAAATCAGGAAACTACTTTTGTTAGATCCTATTTTGTATGTCTTGTTGGGTCCCTTTAAACTTCTGTCGTTATAATCAATAGTGAGATTGGGTGAATGAATTTTTTTTTGTTTTCTAGGGTTTGATTTTCTGTATGTTTAAATTTTTATTGTTGTATCTCTTGCCATTACTTGAGAATACTTGCATGCAATGCTATCCTGTTTCTGTTTCTCTTTGTCTCTCTGTACACACATATCCAAATGAATGTGTGAATTCACAAAATAAGCCTTTCCATGAAGATTAAGAACTGGCATTGTAGGGCAACATTTTCCACACCAACAATGGTGGAAGGACCTTTCATCAAAAGTTTAAGACTTGCGATCTATATACAACTTGTATATGCTAAATGCTAAAAAAACATATCTGTGTCAAAAGCAAGCATATTTATTGGACATGAACCTTAAAAATGGCATTCATGATGTGCTTAAGACAAATTAAAAACTTGGTCAGCATACGTTATACTGCAGAGGTGCATGTAAAAAGAAAAAGAAAAGTCAGGACAAAAGCACAGAGACAGTTGTTTATAACCAAAAACAGCTTGCATGATTTTACTTGAAACAAAGTACCAATTTTGGACAGCATACATTGTTTATAGTCATCCATTGGGATGAGGTTTATATCCTAGAAGGAAACTCAACATCAACAAGGAAGTAATTATTTCAAAAAATCAAGAACTGCTTCATAACATTAAACATCTCATAGCTTCCAACTTGAATTTTAAATAACTGCAGGTCATAATGCATATGCAGAATCCGCATAAGTACAAAAGCAAAAGCACATACAACAAGAAAAAGGCCACCAGGAAAAAAAAAAAGAGATGCTTTTGAAGAAAAGAAAACATTCATAGCTCTAATCATGCATTCATTAGATTCACATAATCATGTGCCAATTCAGATTTTTTGAAGACTACGCATAGCATAAATATTTTTCATGCATAAATGATTCAGCTTCAACTACTTGCAAATAATAACCATCTACCAGCTTGCTTGGAATCATGTGAGCAGTTTAGATATCCACAAATAGGAAAAAAACAAATAGAACACATGATGGCAACAAAGTTCCTACTACAGAAGACAGGAACGTCAGTTTTTCAAAGATAAGCATGACTTGTATGGAACATTTTCATTTTCATAATATTTGATTTTCAACTCACAAATAGGAAAAAAAACCTTACAATAAATAAACAGCAATCAATACTAATTACATGTACTTGCATCAGCATTACAATTTACATTCAATACTTCTCATGGTAATGCTCAGGAAGGTTCATTCAAATGGTGAAGTAGCCCCTCCAACTTGCCTTCAAATGGAGTACAAGTTCATTAGCAAAAATTTTCAATTTTTATATACTATTTCATATACTAATTCTCAACGAAGAAGGTCTTTACAGTCCTAATCAACCATGTAACTTTTTATTTGGCACCATGCTTGGGGCCTTATATATGTTCAATTCATCTGAACCAATGTGGACATTTACTATGCTCATTATTTTTGAAATAAAGGAATTATGCCGCCTGTATTTTAATTAAAGCACATATATGGTGCAACGAGATACAAGTGTAGTTCCATTTTCTGAAGCAAGGAAGCATTAAAATGAGGAAAAAATATGACAGCAGCAAAAGGATTGGTTCTGGGACAAATAGCTATATTTAAAATTGTGTTGGAGCTGAATCTAGCATAACCAAATCTTGAAATCTTAATACCTGATCCAACTTATTGGTAGCTAGCCTTTGTTATACATATAAACAGAATTCTCAGTAGTTCATACCCACTAATAAATTCAAGAAGTTCCATAGGCATGAAGACCATGGCCTTTTATCATTTTTATAGGGCTGTAAATTATAGAATGCTCTTTTATTATTTTATTGGTTAAATTTAATGAAATAATGTTAATATATAAAAATAGAAATATGTCCAATATAACCTAATTTTTCTGGTGATATTTTGTAAAATGATTCACCTCCAACCTTGATGTTGACCACATAGGTGAAGTCATCAACCCTTCTACTCCGCATTTATCCTTCCAACAATACCACAATCTGGATTCTACTCAACTAATGGGAGAAATCAAATATATGAAGCTCCTATAGAATCAATTTTATCAACATCAATCGTTATGGACCCCCATGATGCTACTCCCTAGAGAGAGGCCCAACGACCCCTCATTCCCCCTGCCCTCGGGTCCTGAGCTGTGTCGGTGTCAGCAATGCAGTGGTACACCCTCCAATGTGCCATACCTCACCACCTTAAAACGCAGGAGCATAACACTCACGAGCATCAAACTAGAGATATGCATTCCTACATGCCCCTAGCCCAACCAGCTACACTATGCCCCTTGAGGGAGGTATGGACTCTCTTGTAGAACGATGATGGATGGCAAAAAATATTGAAATTATTTTAACTTTTGAATAGTTTAAGTTGGTTTTTTTATATCATTTAATCTAAAAATAAAATAAGAGTGGCCTACAATTGAAGAAGATTATATGATCTTCATAGCAATGACAGCCATGCCCACAAGCAAAGGAGATTTGTATGGAAAGCAAGAGGGTGTCTTCTACTAGCGTTCATGTTGAGGTTGGAAATCAAAGCCTTGTTCATAATCGTTGGTATTTTCTGATTATATTGGTAAAATGAAAGAGAATTTAGTGTATTTAAATCAATTCACGACTTTTCTATTTGATATTGATTCAAGAGAGGTAGGTGGCAAAAACTTTTAGATGTTATGAACTTTTACTCGATTTTTATTGAAAACATAAATTATTCTACAAATAATAATAAAAATATTGATATATTGAAATGACTATTTTATCTTTATGGTCAGAAACAGTTTTGAATTCTATTTCTCCAAAATTTCACCTATATCTCTCTCCTTCTTTCTCTCTTGTATCTGCGAAGGCAATGAAAGAGCAACAAAAAAGTGTGTAATATGGGAAGCTTTTACATCAAAATATTCCCGTAATCCCAGGGTATGATACCTCATAGCTTCATAGTGACAAGTCATTTTATCATTATATTGGGATGTCTGACCCCAATCCCAATCACAAGAACTTACTCTTCAAACAATGTATGAAAAAGCATGAGCTGCTAGCAATCAAAAAAAAAAAAAACAAACACTAGACACAGTGCTAATTGACTTCAGGAGATGGGGCAGGCGGGATGGGAGCCAAATCCATTGCTAATATGTGTTGATTAGAGAGAGATAAAGTTTAAAACAATAAATGAAAAGGGTAGTGTCATCCATGAGCAAAGCTAGGTCTGTCTCACGAAGGAACAAGAGTCATTGTGTGAGGGATTTACAAAGAAGACAAAAATGAGGGGCACCATCAGCGAATCCCGATGCTATGCATTCACCACGTTAGCCTCAAGAATGGAAACTCTCAACCCAAATCAACACTTCTCAATACAATTAGGATAACACACTCAAGAGTCAAACCAAGCAGGATGCTGTTAATACATGCAACACAGCCTCACCAGTTGTGCTACACATCACTTAGAGAGAGAGAGCGAGAGAGAGAGAGAGAGAGAGAGCACCAATAAGGGGTTGACTTTGATGTTGGTGGGAGAGGGCAGGCTAAATGTGAGCGAGAGCAAGTGGACAACGACAAGAATGCCTAGAGAAAAGAGAAAGGCGCAGGCAAAAATGGGGCTAGATTTGAGCTTAAAATAGGCAAAACATCTCCAACATGATGAAGACTGTTTGTGATCTGCAACCATCACTAACGCATTGAGAGTAGCACCAATGGTGACACAATTAAATAAACAATACATGAGACCATTTGTAATGTAGTGAAAATTGTACAAGTAAGGACCCAACACAGTGATCATTGTTAATACAATATAGATTAGAATTTCTAAAGACAAGTAAACTTTTTTGTGACAATTTGTAGTGGTTAAAGAGCATTAGTGAAAACCCAATGAATATATAATGTAAGATGCCAAATGAGCTCTTCGCAGCCATTTGTTGAGTTGGAGAAAGCACTAGAGAAAACCCAATGAAACAAACAATATGTGCACCTTTCACGACGAGCTATAAAATAGCATTTGCAGAGTCCCAATATGACAACCTTTTGTGATATGCTATACATTTAGACTAGTAAAGGGCCAATGAGAATTTGTGACTATCAGTGGTGCTAGGATAAAAAAACATCAGTGAAGACCCAAACAAATAATACCCAACATAACAACCATATGTGACACATTGTGATTTTGTGCCAATAGAGACCTGAGCCAGTTTAGCCTTATGTGGCTTAAACATTAAAAATTACTATTATTTTCTGTGAAATTTTCTGGGTTTATTTTCAAAATCACAAACAAAATAGACAATGTTTAATGACACCTCACTTCTTTTATTCTTAATATAAATATCCATAAATTTGTTTCTGCTAAGACAAATGTCAAGTTTTCTTGTATAATTTTCTCAGTATGATGAAAAATTTTCCAAACTAATTTATATACCAACATAGAATAACTAACTTGGACATAGTTAAACATGAACTATTAATATTGTTTGACATAGTTAAAGAGGCTACATAAGATAGTAAACTGGAAATATGTTTAACATATGGGTATTTTAATCAATTTAGGTCGCTCACCTAACTTAAGTTATGGTCCTTCGAGCTTAAGGGACAAAAGGTCTTTTGCATGCAAACTTATTGGCAGTTTTAACAATATCAAAAATTTAAGTGGGTTTTGATTATTGTCAAATAATTAAACTTTGAAGTCTGACATTCTTGCTAAAGAAGAGATTGAACTCTGTTGTTATCCTAGTTTAGTCTGCCATACTTTATATGGTCATTTCACCTCTCATAATGTGAAACTTCAGAGTGAAGGTTTCACAAGGTGAAGCGTTAGCTAGGCAAGCATGCATGGCAGGGCTCTACTTTGAAAGGGGCTACAGTTGGATTTGAATCCATGATCAGTTGTCTGCCTGATAAGGCCTTCATTGAATCTCTTAAATCCTGTTGTCCTCTCAAATCTTCTTTGAAAGGAAGATGTAAGAGAAATCAATACATAAATGGAATCAAAATATTGTAAGCATCCCATTAGATTCCAGTATGGATGTCGAAGGTAAATAAATATAGAAGGATTTCACATACCACCTGCCAATCCTTACCCAATATATGAACCAAATTCATGTAAGCAGCAGAAAAATGAGGAATTGATGTTTTGCATCAGTAATTGCTTCATTTGGTGTGATTTTGATTGTATCTATAGTTTCTATATTGAATCAAGGTCTCCACTATAAATTGAATCAGCTTAACCATTCTCTATGTATTTCTTCTTTTTGGTTTTATCTTCTATATAAGCTGCTATTAACCATGAAGTTAAATGTCAGCAAGGTATAAAAAAATAAGAAAAAATCATTTTTCCCCAACAAATAAAAACAATGATAAAATTGCTTCAAAAGTCATATTTTTAATTTTTCTTTTTCTTTTTTCAGTTTTTAGTGGATTAATTTATATATACATATACATTGGGTTTTTGTTGTTGAATGAGGTTTGACAATTTCCGAGAAAGCATTGAAGGAACCTCTCAAATGACTCCATTTTTGCCTTGTCATTGGCTTCTTCCTTGAAGTGGCTTTGTATCTTGACTTTGACCATGGAAATTAAGAAGTCCATCATTCTAACCGGCTTGGAATCAGCAGTCTTGATTTGCAGCTTTCCTTCTTGCTTTGGCAAACCTGCAATATTCAGGCCTTAAGCTCGATGACTTGATCAATTCCTTTTACCAATCTGTCCCATTTCCTTTTAGATGAGCAGTGGGCAGAGGAAACCCACGGCCCGGATGAAGGGTGAATCCTTCATCCAACCCTAAAGTACATGGCATGTTTTGAGTGTTTCAAGGTGCTGCTTTTGCATCTCATCTACGCTCTTATGTCAACTTTCTGGTTGCCTGGACAAAAAGCAAAAGACTTATCGCCTAAAAGCAAGTGCTTTAGGTTCTACCCAGGCCTGCAAGGCATGATTGCAATATGCAAGGCCACTTCGCCCCAAATCTGCAGACAACTTTTGACCATCGCAATAATGAGTATTTATTAAAATATGAATGACAAGTTTGCTCCTAGTTCTAGTTTAGTAATTCTGTAAATTTAAGGGTGAATCAATCAACGGAAATGTCAAATCAAAATAATTTAGATGCAGATTCTTGTGCACACTCTCTCTTTGTCCTTTTCTTCTTCATACTTTATCCAAATGAGTCGGTTTTGCCATTCAGATATGATACCTTATAATAGCAGATACGACTCGTTTGTACAAAGTATAAAAAACAAATGAACAAAGAGAGAAAGTGCGTGCAAAAAACTCAGCTTAAATTATCTTGCTTCGACATTTTTGTTGACTCATTCGCCCCTTAAAAGCACAGAGTTGATAAACTGGAACTAAAACCAAGGAGGAAGCTTTTTGTGGCTTGATATTTTAGTACATACTCATTATTGCGATTGTCAAAAGTTGTATGTGGATTTGAGGCAAACATACGGCAAATAGAGAGTTCCAACCAGATATAATAGATATAATAGATAATTCAATGGTGATGTTCAAAATGTTTGGTTTTTGCAAGATAACTTTACCAATATATGATCTTAATAATAGGTTGATGCAAAACATATATTAAGACAATCTGTTATTGGACTTTAATAGTATTTTTACAATAAGAAAAATGAATGGCTCACATAGCAATATTTTGATAGTAAAAGAATCCACATTTTTCATAAAAACAACTTCCTTCAAAACATGTTTTATATCAAAATAGTTTTTATAAATATATTAAGATTTTTATATTTTTATTTAAAACATTTTTTAGCAAAAGAATTAAGGGGCATGGTTTTGTCCCTAACCTAATGGTCTCGTTTTTACCAATTTTCTTTTTGTGGAAGCTTGTTTTAGGTGTAAGGCTACTGCCCTGTCCATGGATTATTTGGGTCTTCAATTTATGTTGTCACGTCTTACGCCCTCCTTTTGAGATGGAGTGCAGCATAAGCTTATGGATCGGCCACATTGTTGGTAGGAAAAGTTATTTTCCCTTTCAGGTCGTATTACCCTTGCTAAACATTATCTTGCGTTTGTCGCCCTTGCGATCTTTCGATCTCATGTGGTTGTACTGAGAAGGTTTGATAAAATCATTCATAACTTTATCTAGGATGGTGATCGCCCTTCAGATTGCCTTGCGCATTGGGATATGGTTGTCTTTCTGTGTCATATTAAGAGTGTCGGGGTTGCCAACCTTAGTCGGCCATGTGAGCCCTCTTTGTGTTCTTGGTGGTGGCGTCTGTCAACTGAGCATTCCCTCATCACCCTTTTCATTTATTCCAAATATGACTTGTCATTCCCTAATGATTAGAATATTCCATCTCTCATACCTCTCTCCCACTTTTGGTGTGACCTACTTTCTGTCTTTCCCCTTTTCCTCCACTTTGCTGACCTCCCATCACTCCCCCCCTTTGGCCTCTTTCGCCTTTCCATGAATTCACTTTTTCTTCTTGCTATTTAGCCTCCTTTGATTTTTTCGTTGCGTCGCTCCCACCCTGATCCCTTTGGTCCTCTGGCCCCTCTCCTCTTGTCATTGCTTTTGCGTAGCTTCTTTTTGCTGGCCACATTAATATTTTTAACCACCTACAACGCATTAGCATTAGTTTAACTAACCAATGTCTTTTCTATCTCACTGTGGCTGAGTCTCAGGTTCACCTTTTTACCTCTTGTCCTTTCTTTTATAGTGTTCTTTCCTCTACATGGTCTTCCTTTGTTAGTAACCTTTCAGACCCGCCCTCCATTCACCTTCTTTTACTCTTTTATCCTTCTCTACACCTGTCATTTTTCTGAAGTTGTGTCTAAAAATTGTAGCTCATATCCTCTTGGTGGCACATTTGGGAGGAGCACAACAATAAGGTCTTTAGGGGCACCTTCTCATCTTTGGAGTCTGTGGCACGCCTTGTGCAGGGGGATGTCCACTTTGTTATTCGGCTATAGCTCTGTCCTTCATCTGATGTTGGGTGACTCTGTCACTCCATCTATCCACTCTCTTCACCCCTTTTATTTTGTTCTATTGTGCTGCTAGTTCTTTCTATTTTGTTTTTACGGTTTGTTCTTGTATTCAAGGGACTTCTTGTCCCCAAATTTTGTTATGCATTCTCATTTTATCACTTTTCTCTCTCTCTCTCTCTCTTCTCTCTCTCTCTCTCTCTATATATATATATATATATATTTATGTATGTATGTTCATTGAATGGTGACTCTTAAATATATTTACATCAAGGGACTTCAAGCTAGAATCATCCACCTTTTTTATTGGATAGTACAAATCCTCATATACCTTCTTTTTTTTCTTTTTTGTTGGATGGAGGTGGAAAGGGGAGGAGGGATTCTCTTCCCAGCCAGACGATGGTGCATTGCACTTCACTGGAGCCATCTGATGTCACCGGCCCTAAGTTGCCAATGAACAACGAACAGATGGCATGTCATTGCTGGTGCCACTGGAGGACGGCCATCGGGCAGTGCCAGCAATGGCATGCCACCGTCCGGCGGCGGCTGAGCGGGTGGACATTTACTCCTCCTCCAACATGTTGTCTCTAAAAAGTAATTTAAAAATGAATTTGTACAGGGCCATCCGATAAAAAAGGTGGACGGCCCTGGTTTGATGTTCCTTGATGTTAGGGAAGAAGGTTAGATGCAGTTTGCCAAGCATTTTTCCAAGCAAATATTGTGCATAAACCATGTGAGAGTAAAGATATTTTCCATATATTCAACATGATTTAGTCCAACCATTACTTCTACAAAACAAATTGATAATATATAGTATAAAAGATAAAGTACCCCATGTAGTTGCATCCTCTCTCCACTCCAGTTTTTGTAGAAAAGGATGACATGTATTCATTGGTTTATCAACGTAGGCAGTTGTTAGTAAAGTATGGCAGTTATATTGACAGAGGATTACAATAAGTAAACACAATTTTTTGACAGATGAAATCCTATGTTTTGGTAAAAAATCCTTTTGTATTGATGTTCTGGTAGGACCTAACCCCAGTATAGGCGACAGCCCGATTCTTAGGGTCGATCCTACACCCACGATCCTCGTAGAGGGTCCACACGGGTCTAAAGACGCCTAAAGATTGAACCAACACAACTCAAAGAGAAAAACTAAGATTAGACTCAGACCAAACACACTCCTTGTAGTCGGATCTTAGGCTCTAGGCCACCGGAAAACTACAGGAATACTAGACAAATGCGGAAGCAATTCAAAACTATGCAAGGAAAATAGCAAATCTAACTAGTCTAAATGAAGTACCTCCCCAAGGCTTGCTCGGGGTTCATTTGATGAATCTTCTGGAATTCTTTGATGATCTGTTGTAGGTGCTGCTGAGGATGAATTCCAGACGTCAGGTTATAGCTGAGAAAATCGGGACACCAAGGTGGAAGGTGCTGCAACGCCAAGTTGGAGAAGATCGCTGGTAAAGTCTTTGATGTCTTCTCTTCAACTCGGTTGCTGCTGCTGGTTTTGACGGAGTTGATACAAGTGCTGCTGCTCCAGGTGTGGCAATAGGCTCTAGATATAGCTGGGAGAGAGCCTCTTAGCTCAGCCCACCTGGCTGAGTGCTGTGGTAGCACACGGGATCCGGTTGCTTGGTGATAGCAACCTCAATTCGCTTGGGCGAGTGGATGAAATGCCCAAGGGTGCACACCAAATGCTGTAGTCGTGGCTGGGGATGGGTGGATTCTGCTTGGTCTTAGCTGAGGAATTACCTAACT
Organism: Nymphaea colorata; assembly: GCF_008831285.2. Lineage (NCBI taxonomy): Eukaryota > Viridiplantae > Streptophyta > Magnoliopsida > Nymphaeales > Nymphaeaceae > Nymphaea > Nymphaea colorata. The sequence continues at coordinate 8,930,397 of NC_045144.1, forward strand.
ACAGTCAATAGAGGAAAGCTCGGCCGTAGAGCTTGCTAATGATCCTAAGTGTGGCTGGCTTAGGGCCGGTTAGGAGCGATAGGGGCTTGGACGGCTGCGGCTACGGTGTAAGGGAAGATGATCTAAGAGTGTGAGGTCTGGAATGAGGTGGCTTAAGACAAGGGAATGTGGGATGATGATTAGGAACTGGTGGTTAGGTTCAAGGATGATTGAACAAGTGGCTTGGGTTTAAATGAGAGAGCTAATGAGGAACTAAGGAGGGTTAGGGATCACGTGAGTTTGACCTGGGATCAAAAGGTGGACTCCTACACTTGAACCTAGGATAATCCTCTAGATCGAAGGCTGAAAATTCAAAGGTGGTAAGTGGGATGTGATGTGGCTGGGATCTAGGGATGGTTAATGATTGAAACTCCTAAACTAAAGAGCAAATCCTTCCAAATGTGGGCACTAGTGGCGCCGGCTCCTCCAATGTAGTCAAATGTGGCGAGGTGGCGCCTTGTGGAATGAGGATTCCAAATGTGGGGATTCTCTTCCAACTCACGTGCATATCAAGGGTCAGATCTTCTCCTAAGGATCTGGATGAAGGGCTAGGAGAGACTTGGAAGGGTAAGGATGAAGCTGTACCACTTTTTGAAGCTAGAATGTAGCAGTTTTCCCTTAATTCTCGCCTAGAAAATCTCCTCTCCATGCGATACCTCTTTGGAGTACTTTTGGATGGAATTAACCTTGGAAATGATGGTCCCACTTCGTGGCAAGGAAGGGCACTTTGGTCGTTGGGTGATGATGACGGGAATCCCCCAAATGTGGCCGGAATTATGGCAGAGGTTGCCGGAAAACCAGAAGTTCCCGGTGACTTGGTGCTTGCTATCGCCAAGGCCGTTCTTCGCGAAACCAATGTGTATCTTCTTCTTTCTTTGCGTGGAATCACCTTATATGGTCCATTCCCATGTCCAAGTTGGTCTCACTGTGATTTCTTGAGGATGGAATTCTGATTTTGCCGGCGAAATTCCAGAGATAGACCGTGGATGAAAACTAAAATCGATCGACTCTTCTTGTGTCGTTTCCTTGAGTGATTTCTCAACTAGGAAAGCCTCAACGCCTAGGATCTTCTAAGACATGTAAAACTTGGTTTAAATCAAGTTTCAACCGTGGAGAAGAAGGGAATCTCGGCTGTGACTCAACACTTCTCCTCTTCTTGTAAGTCAAACCTTGGATCAAACCAAACCAACGTAGTTGCTTTGCTTTCACCTTAGGAAGCCAAGAACTAACCTTGTATGAGGAAACCGTGAGTTTGCTGCCCTCCGTTGGATGAAGACGCAGCCTCCTTGCTCAACTTAGGCCTCTAATATCTCTGATGTAGTAGAGATATTGCACCCAAGACGTAGCTGGGCAGATGGGAAGATGAAGACGATTATAACTCCTAGGGCCGTGGCTCACCCAAGAGAAAGCCGCCACCTTCTTCTTCAATGAGAGTTGATGTAAATGAAAGAGAGGGGAGATAGTGAGGAGTTGGGAAGGAGAGGAGAGGAAGACGTGAGGGGAAAGGGGTAGTAGAGGGCCAGCATGCTGGTCTTAGGAGAAGAGATTGGAGAGAACGTGAGAGAGAGAGAGGCACGAGAAGAGAGAGAGAAGTGAGGAGAGAGAGAGAGCAAAGAAGCAAATGACCATGATTTCCCAAAATTGCATGTGTTTACACATGAATCAAAACCTTGTATACATGAGTACATAAATCTGGTTCCCTTGCATGGAACCAGCCCAAATCCAAATCCAGAATATGCTAAAGCAAAACGGATCCAAGGCACAACCCACCTTGGTAAGTTTGAATCCAAAACTGAATTGGCCCAAACTCAAATAAAGCAAATCAAGAAGTGAAAAATGGCTAAGTCCTAGCTAGACGCCCCTTGAGCCTTGTGAGCTCAAGGTGGGGACCTCGTCCGGGTTGCCGCCCAAACTTCGGACTTGACACATCCCTTAACCTCATTGAGCTGAGCTCAATTCAGCCAAGAGACCTCCCTAGACTCGTCCTAGACCGACTCTAGAGATTTGGGTTTCGACACGACTCAAGAATGGACCATGGCCTATACCGGAGAAGTCCTATGGATCTAGTATCCTAACTCGCGGATTCCCCCAATTGCTGGTCTTCACCTAGTTCATTCATGTCCTAGAGTCATTGCATATCCTCCCGCACCTCCCACTGCATTTGCTCTAGGCTCGAAGTTTAATTCCACTGAGCCGTGATCTCTCACTGTGGCCGTGCCTTTGGCCTTAGTTAGGCCTACTCGGACTAAGGCTCGTTTCAGATCCACCCTCCTTAAATCGAGTTTGTCCCCAAGCTCGTTGTGAACTTGTTTCTTGGTGGCTCTGACCCACGCAGTCATCTTTCACCTTGTGTTTCCTCCCTGGTCCATGGTCTCTGGGTAACACCTTCAATGAGTTCCGAAGATGGAGGAAACATCTTCTTGGGCCTCTTGAATAAACCTTGAACGTGGCCCTTTTAACTCTGAGGTTAGCTATGGTCAATGTGTCTGGACCATAGTCTCGAGGTAGTTGTCCAATTTGCTTCATTGGTTGCCCAAGCAACCTATCAACATTCTGGATCTCATCCCTTGACATGGCTTTACCACGGTCATGTGGTTGCCACTTTCTACCACCATGTTGTAGTTGTTTTTGCACTTGTTTAGGGCCATAATCCCTTGGGAGTTGCCCTATAGCCCTCTTTTGCAGCCCTTGTAGCTGCTCAGTAGTGCCCTCCTGATGTGCGAGGGCCTTCCCTCTGTTGTGGGCTTGCCATAGACGCCCACCTGCTTGTAGTACTTGTTGGTTGATGATGTAGTCTTCCTGCTTACAATTACTCTGTGCTGCCCATTGCGCCTCATTGCGCTCATGTCGTTGTAGTCAATTGATGTTGGTGACTCCGACTTGTAATCCTCAAATGAACTCGAGGGGTTCCACATCTCTTCATTGCAATTTGGTAACTCTGAGTACTGGGATGCTCTCCATCTTTTTGGGTAGAGCTTTTCATTCTTATTTCTGTGAATCACCTCTTCATTTTGTTGTTGTCCACCCTCCTTAGGATGTATCATCTGTTGTTGTAATAGAGAATGGGTGGACAAAGATCTTTCTTTGTTCTCATACGATTCAATATGCCCACTCTTAGCCATTGGGCCTTCACGATTCACTCGTGGATCTTCTTGAGGAGCCTTATATTGGTTGAATGATGGTCTTGGCTCCAAAGTAATAGTGCGATCATCATCAAAACTGCACAAGAAATCATCTTCAAACTCTGAGAAGAATCCTGCTAATTCCTCTTGCACTTCCTCTTGCCACTTTTGGATGCAGCGAAGCTTAGCATGTTGATCACTTTCACTCATCTCAATAGGGGCTAACCACATATCCTCGCTCTGTGGATGATTCTGACAAGAGGGTATTCCTTCAAGTTGCTCCACCCGTGGTCCGATACCTTGGTCTTGGTGTGAGCACGTCATGTGGAAAGCTAACTCTTGGGTTGCTTGTAGTTGTAACTCTTCCACAATCTGTGAGCAGTCAGTTGAATCTGCTCCACCCTCCTTATGATCTGCCTTACCTTCTATTGTGGAGGGATACGATGGATGATCCTCGCTTCGCTGGCTGGACTCTTCATCTCCTTCTATTTCCATGGGATCATTAGAGTCCACGCTGCTTGCCTTTTCTTCATCATTCCTTTGATCTTCAAGGTTAAGATCTTCTGGCATTTGACAACGGATTAGCTCCACCTTGTCTTTTAGCTGTATGATCTCAAGAGGTTGAAGCTCGCTTGATTCTTCCACTTCCATCATGTTGGGTGAAGCTAGAGCTGTACAAACTAAAGATTCTTCTTTGTACGTATCTAATGCTTGGTTGGGACTAGACGCGTGCATTGAGTTTGTAGAGATTGAAGCTCTTTCTTCATGTGATCCTAAAGAATCTTCACTTAGAAGTGTCTCTTCAATAGATTCGCACTCTTGACACTTGCTTTCTATTTCAGCCAATAACTCATTGGTAGTCCATGTCTTCAATGATTCGCCATCACTTGAGTTGTTGGATGGCTCCTCAACTGTAGCTTGATCATGGACACCCTTGCCCTTGAGGCTATTGTTCGGCACTTCACATTTGATTGTCTCTACCGCTTGGTGCATTTCATCTCTCTTGTTCCTGCTTACTTCATCCCTTTTCTTAGGTTGATAATTGGTCTGAGGGACCTCGGATTTTTGAGTAAGGCCTTTAGTTGAGTAGGCCTTGCGGTAGGCTTTAGTGTTGCCAGTTTTCCTTGGAGATGGTTGTGACACCGCACTCATGATGCCTTGGTTCTTGTTTCCGTTGCCTTTGCTCATGTGCTTTGTGCGAGGTGGCGGAGTAGCTGGTCCGAGTAGCTCTTTGCTCTTCATGTTGGTCGGAACCATGCCCTTGGACGTGTTGCTCCTTAACTCCACGTGAGGCTTCTCTTGTTTCCCGTTGTCCAATATCTCATCCATCTTTGAGAGCGCTTGTCGTATCAACTCTTCAATGTTAAGAGATGACTCTCCTGGGTTACTATTTACAGGTTTCCCTATTTGTTGGACGGGTTTGGTGTTGGGATTTCTTCCAACACAAACTTATGACTCATATCTCCTATTTGTATCACTTTTCCTGGATAAACTTGTAAAAGCTCACCCAGGTTGACTACTCTTCCTGCAACCCTAAGTTGACCCACTAAGGTCCTATTGGTGATCCTAATGTTACAGGTCACCTTGTCCACTTCAATCACACAATGATAACCCATTACGCTGACATCTCGTAGGATGATGTCGCATCTTGGGTTTTGCCCAATCAAGAAACTGATGAACCGTGGGCCGTAACTCCAATCTTCTCTTCCATGAGTTTTCCATAAGAATAGGTGCTAAACACTAAATCAACATCTAAACTTCTGGGATACGCACCTTCTTTCATCATTCTTGCCTTCTCTAAAATCAAAACAAATGCTTAAAAACTTTCAAAGCTATCTATTTCAAACACCAAACTGAACTACTAAAAGCTGAAAACCACAACACTTGTAAATTCTGCAACTCTCTAACCAGACATCCAAAAATCACGAAACTTGGTAGCAAAATACTAGACACGATAAGGAATTCAATGCCACCAAGATCAAGCTCTAACTCTGCTCCAGGAAAGCACTCGTTCTTCTGAAAGTCACGCCTGGGCGTGTTCTTCAACCGCGCAGGAACCCCCCAGTGATAGGGGTCCACTCAAAAAATCATAACTTTTCACCCATAACTCAAAAAAATCTGAAATTTGAACTGGAGATTCCTGAGACTTGGGCGCTTCCAACGAGCCTAAGCTCGGCCAATTCTGATGCCGGAGCTGACAGCGCTGGCCACCGGAATCCGGCGTAGTTTCTGGTTTTTCAGAAACTGAAAAAAAAATGCAGGCTGAAGAGGATGAGTTTCTGCTATGCTACCATCAAACCAAACTAACACTGCTGGAATCTGGAAACTGAGTACGGTGGCCTCTCAAGATGGCTCTGATACCAAACTGATAGGTTTGGTATCAGCTGGAAAAGTTTGGAACTCTCCTTTCCAACTTTTACCCGCTTTTACCAAAATCGATCTTTCTTGCACTTATGAGCAACATAAACTCTAGAATTTGAATTCACAAGATGTAAACAAGCAACGGAATCCTCCACGTAGGCTCTGATACCAAATTGATAGGACCTAACCCCAGTATAGGCGACAGCCCGATTCTTAAGGTCGATCCTACACCCAAGATCCTCGTAGAGGGTCCACACGGGTCTAAAGACGCCTAAAGATTGAACCAACACAACTCAAAGAGGAAACTAAGGCTAGACTCAGACCAAACACACTCCTTGTAGCCGGATCTTAGGCTCTAGGCCACCGGAAAACTACAGGAATACTAGACAAATGCGGAAGTGATTCAAAAGTATGCAAGGAAAATAGCAAATCTAACTAGTCTAAATGAAGTACCTCCCCAAGGCTTGCTCGGGGTTCATTTGATGAATCTTCTGGAATTCATTGATGATCTGCTGTAGGTGCTGCTGAGGATGAATTCCAGACGTCAGGTTGCAGCTGAGAAAATTGGGACACCAAGGTGGAAGGTGCTGCGACGCCAAGTTGGAGAAGATCGCTGGTAAAGTCTTTGATGTCTTCTCTTCAACTCGGTTGCTGCTGCTGGTTTTGACGGAGCTGATACAAGTGCTGGTGCTCTGGGTGTGGCAGTAGGCTCTAGATATAGCTGAGAGAGAGCCTCATAGCTCAGCCCACCTGGCTGAGTGCTGTGGTAGCACACGGGATCCGGTTGCTTGGTGATAGCAACCTCAATTCGCTTGGGCGAGTGGATGAAATGCCCAAGGGTGCACACCAAATGCTGTAGTCGTGGCTGGGGATGGGTGGATTCAGCTTGGTCTTAGCTGAGGAATTACCTAACTACAGTCAATAGAGGAAAGCTCGGCCATAGAGCTTGGTAATGATCCTAAGTGTGGCTGGCTTAGGGCCGGTTAGGAGCGATAGGGGCTTGGACGGCTGCAGCTACGGTGTAAGGGAAGATGATCTAAGGGTGTGAGGTCTGGAACGAGGTAGCTTAAGACAAGGGAATGTGGGATGATGATTAGGAACTGGTGGTTAGGTTCAAGGATGATTGAACGAGTGGCTTGGGTTTAAATGAGAGAGCTAATGAGGAACTAAGGAGGGTTAGGGATCACGTGAGTTTGACGTGGGATCAAAAGGTGGACTCCTACACTTGAACCTAGGATAATCCTCTAGATCTAAGGCTGAAAATTCAAAGGTGGTAAGTGGGATGTGATGTGGCTGGGATCTAGGGATGGTTAATGATTGAAACTCCTAAACTAAAGAGCAAATCCCCCCAAATGTGGGCACTAGTGGCGCCGGCTCCTCCAATGTAGTCAAATGTGGCAAGGTGGCGCCTTGTGGAATGAGGATTCCAAATGTGGGGATTCTCTTCCAACTCACGTGCAAATCAAGGGTCAGATCTTCTCCTAAGGATCTGGATGAAGGGCTAGGAGAGACTTGGAAGGGTAAGGATGAAGCTCGTACCACTTTCTGAAGCTAGAATGTAGGAGTTTCCCCTTAATTCTCGCCTAGAAAATCTCCTCTCCATGCGATACCTCTTTGGAGTACTTTTGGATGGAATTACCCTTGGAAATGATGGTCCCACTTCGTGGCAAGGAATGGCACTTTGGTCGTTGGGTGTTGATGATGGGAATCCCCCAAATGTGGCCGGAATTATGGCAGAGGTCACCGGAAAACCAGAAGTTCCCGGTGACTTGGTGCTTGCTATCGCCTAGGCCGTTCTTTGCGAAACCAATGTGTATCTTCTTCTTTCTTTGCGTGGAATCACCTTATATGGTCCATTCCCATGTCCAAGATGGTCTCACCGTGATTTCTTGAGGATGGAATTCTGATTTTGCCGGCGAAATTCCAGAGATAGACCATGGATGAAAACTAGAATCGATCGACTCTTCTTGTGCCGTTTCCTTGAGTGATTTCTCAACTAGGAAAGCCTCAACGCCTAGGATCTTCTAAGACATGTAAAACTTGGTTTAAATCAAGTTTCAACCATGGAGAAGAAGGGAATCTCGGCTGTGACTCAAGACTTCTCCTCTTCTTGTAAGTCAAACCTTGGATCAAACCAAACCAACGTAGTTGCTTAGCTTTCACCTTAGGAACCCAAGAACTAACCTTGTATGAGGAAACCGTGAGTTTGCTGCCCTCCCTTGGATGAAGACGCAGCCTCCTTGCTCAACTTAGGCCTCTAATATCTCTGACGTAGCAGAGATATTGCACCCAAGACGTGGCTGGGCAGATGGGAAGATGAAGATGATGATAACTCCTAGGGCCGTGGCTCACCCAAGAGAAAGCCGCCACCTTCTTCTTCAATGAGAGTTGATGTAAATGAAAGAGAGGGGAGATAGTGAGGAGTTGGGAAGGAGAGGAGAGGAAGACGTGAGGGGAAAGGGGTAGTAGAGGGCCAGCATGCTGGTCTTAGGAGAAGAGATTGGAGAGAACGTGAGAGAGAGAGAGGCACGAGAAGAGAGAGAGAAGTGAGGAGAGAGATAGAGCAAAGAAGCAAATGACCTTGATTTCCCAAAATTGCATGCGTTTACACATGAATCAAAACCTTATATACATGAGTACATAAATCTTGTTCCCTTGCATGGAACCAGCCCAAATCCAAATCCAGAATATGCTAAGGCAAAACGGATCCAAGGCACAACCCGCCTTGGTAAGTTTGAATCCAAAACCGAATTGGCACAAACTCAAATAGAGCAAATCAAGAAGTGAAAAACGGCTAAGTCCTAGCTAGACGCCCCTTGAGCCTTGTGAGCTCAAGGTGGGGACCTCGTCCGGGTTGCCGCCCAAACTTTGGACTTGACACATCCCTTAACCTCATTGAGCTGAGCTCAATTCAGCCAAGAGACCTCCCTAGACTCGTCCTAGACCGACTCTAGAGACTTGGGTTTCGACACGACTCAAGAATGGACCATGGCCTATACCGGAGAAGTCCTATGGATCTAGTATCCTAACTCGCGGATTCCCCCAATTGCTGGTCTTCACCTAGTTCATTCATGTCCTAGAGCCATTGCATATCCTCCCGCACCTCCCACTGCATTTGCTCTAGGCTCGAAGTTTAATTCCACTGAGCCGTGATCTCTCACTGTGGCCGTGCCTTTGGCCTTAGTTAGGCCTACTCGGACTAAGGCTCGTATCACGTTCTTTGTCTGTCAGTAATAGGTATTTTTACTGTCAGGTCTATCACCTCAATAAAACTTGTAATTATGTTATACTATGTACAACCCAAATAATAGAAATACAAAAAAAAATTGCAATTAATGGATAATTGAACAAAGCTGCAATTAATGTCTTACACAAAACATATCCAATGAATTGTTATTCTCGTCCATCATGAGTATATTAAGAAAATACATGAAAACTGAAGTAAGCATAATAAAGTTCTTGATAATTATAGTCCACGTCCCTTATTAGTATGGTGCTTGTATCACAATCAATACAGGATACCAAGTCCAAGAATCGAGACTTCAACTTTATTCTACACACATCGATGTTGAAAATTAGGAGGCATCGGCAAACCTATATAGAAGAAGTAAAATATGTTATACGAATCGTATAGATAGTTTAACATATAATATATTTGAAACTGAACTGAATGATTCTACAAGTGAAACCATGATTTGATTTATAGGATCTTCAAGCTTATCCACACTTGCACATTTGATCTCTAGCATAGAGACCTTAACACAGGTTGGCTCGAGCTCAAGTACTCTAGCACATGTTACTTTAAGCTCATCATATCTTGCACATTTTTTCTCAAGTACAACTACCTTTCCTTGTAAAGAACAGACTTGTTCTTTAATGTTGCATTTTGTGCTTCAAGTTGACTCTTAAATGTGCTTCAGTAAACAACTATGCAGGTTTCACACCTAGTATTCTCATCAATGTACCTAACCATTTCTATCTTCTGTCGATACTTGAGATAGCACATCACCATTGTCATGTGAATCAGATGCTCCCTCAAACGAAGCAGCAATCTTTTTATTTAGCTTTTCGTAATGCATTACATGTGAACAATGTTAGTATATAGCAACACATCTCCTCTTATGTGAACACCAAATGCAGACAATAATTACTATAATGCTGTTAGTTTCAGGGTTGAAGTAGTTTGCATTATTGTTGTTTCGAGTAGCAATAAAAGCCTCAACATGTGAAGATTAAGGTCCATCTTCTCCAAACTGTTCAAAGGGATATGTGAAATTGAGAGGGGGGGGGTGCTAAATCAATCTCAACCACATTAGCCTCAAAAATGAGAAATCTCAGCCCAAATTAACACTCCACAATCCAATCAGCATAACACCCTCTAGGCTCAAACTAAGGACATCGTGAATATATGCCATACAACCTGACCAGTTGTGCTGCCCATCACTTGGAGAGAGAGAGAGAGAGAGAGCGCCAATAAGGGGTTGGCCTTGATGTTGGTGGGAGAGATCAGGCTAAAGGTGAGATGGAGCAAGTGGACATGGACAAAAATGCCAAGAGAAAAGAAAAAGGAGCTGGGAAAAAGGAGCCTGGACTTGAGTTTAAATTAGGCAAAAAATTTATAACGTGATAAAGACTGTGTTCAAGATATGCAAGCATATGCAAGCATCACCATGCCTTGAGAAAAGCATCAATGATGACACAATTAAACAAACAATAAGTGAGACCATCTGTAATGTAGTGAAAATCATATAAGTAAAAACCCAATTCAGCGATCATTGATGATGCAATATAGATTAGCATCAGTAAAGATCAAGTAAACTCTTTGTGACCATTTGTAGCAGTTAAAAAGCATTAGTGAAACCCAATGAATATATAATATGAGATGCCTAATGAGCTCTTGCAACCATTTGTTGTGTTGAAGAGAGCGTTAGAGAAAACCCAATAAAATAAAGAATATGTGACCCTTTTTGCAACGAGCTACAAAATAGCATTAGCAAAGTCCCAATGGCAACCTTTTGTGATATGCTATACATTTACATTAGTAGAGGCCCACTGAGCTTCTGTGACTATCAGTGGTGCTACGAAAATTAAATATCAGTGAAAACCCAAGGAAATAATACCCAACATAACAACCATATGTGACACATCGTGATTTTGTGCCAATAGGGACCTGAGCCGGTTTAGCCTTATGTGGCTCTACCATTAAAAATTACCATTTTCTGTGAAATTTTATGGGCATTTTTTCAAAATCACAAATAAATAGATAATGTTTGATGGCACCTAACTTTCATGTATTATTAAGAACAGACCTAGTTTCTTTCATGCTTAATAAAAACATCCATAACTTTGTTTCTACCAAGTCAAATGTCCAGTTTTGCTGTTTAATTTTCTGGGTATGATAAAAAAAAATTCTAACTAATTCCTATACCATCATAACATAGCTGACTTGGACAAAGTTAAACGTGAACTACTAAAATATTGTTTGATATAATTATAGAGCTAGATATGCTAGTAAACAGGCAATATGTCCACCCTTTGGGTATTTTAATCAATTTAGGTGACTAACCCAACTTAAGTTTGTGTCCTTCGAGCTTAATGTTCAAAAGATTTTTGCTTGCAAAGCTTATTGGCAGTTTTAACCGTATCAAAAATTTAAGTGGGCTTTGATTATCGTCAAATACTTAGAACTTTGAAATCTGCCGTTCTTCCTAAAGAAGAGATTCAACTGTTTTGTTATCTTTAGTCTTCCATACTTTATGGTCTCACCTCTCACAATGTGATACTCCAGACCGAAGGTTTCTTAAGGCGATGTTTTTGCTTGGCAAGCATGGCAAGGCTCTACTCTGAAAGGGGCTATAATTGGATTTAAATCCATGAAGGCTTTCTATGAATCTCTTAAATCCTGCTGTTCTCTCAAATCTTCTCTTAATGGAAGATGTAAGAAAAATCAAGACATAAACGGAATCAAAATATTATCAGCATTCCAATTGTTTCCAATATGGATGTTGAAGATAAATGTATATAGAATGATTTCTCATACCACCTGCCAATCCTTATCCAATATATGGTGAATGAACCAAATTAATGTATAAAATGCAATAAGCAGCAGGAAAATGAGGAATTGATTTTTTGCATCTGTAATTGCTTCATTTGGTGCGATTTTGATTGTTTCCGTAGTTTCTATATTGAGCCAATTTCTCCACTATAAATTGAATCATTCTATCCATTCTCTGTGTGTCTTTTCCTTTTGGTTTTATCTTATATAGAAGCTGCCACTAACCATGAAGTTGAATGTCAGCAAGGTATTAAAAAATTTTAAAAATTATTTTTTGCAATAATGATAATTGCTTCAAGAAGTCACATTTTTAGTTTTTTTTTTCTTTTTTTCAGTTTGTTGTGCATTAAATTTTATATTCATATACATTAGTTTTTTGTTGTTGAATGAGATCTGACCATTTCCGAGGGAGCCTTGAACGAACCCCTCAAATGACTCCTTTTTTGCATTGTTATTGGCTTCTTCCTTCAAGTGGCTTTGTATCTTGACTTTGAGCATGGATATTAAGAAGTACGTCATTCTAACCGGCTTGGAATCAGCAGCCTTGATTTGGAGCTTTCCTTGTTGCTTAGGCAAACCTGCAATATTCAGGTTTTGAGCTGGATGACTTGATCAATTTCTATTTCCAATTTGTCCCACTTTCCTTCTTTTCGGGTGAGCAGTGAGTAGGGCCTCTTCGCCTCAAATCGGCAGACAACTTTGAACATTGCAACAATGAGCATTTACTAAAACACCAAGGGAAAAATCTGCTCCTTGCTTTTAGTTCTAGTTTAGTAATTGTGTAAATTCAGGGGTGAATCAATCAATAGAAATGTCAAAATAATTTTAGACAGAAATTCTTGCACACACTCTCTCTTTGTTCTTTTCTTCTTTATACTTTATCCAAATGACTCGGTTCTGCCAATCTGATACGATACCTGATAATGGCAGAACCGACTCGTTTGGATAAAGTATAAAGAACAGAAGAACGAAGAGAGAGTGTGTGCAAGAAACTCGGTTTAAATTGTTTTGCTTTGACATTTTTGTTGATTGATGGGGCTCCTAAATGCATAGAATATTTGCTAAACCGGAATGAAAACCAAGGAGTAAATTTTTCCTGGCTTGGTGTTTTAGTGGATACTCATTATTGTGATGGTCAAAAGTCTTTTTTTTTTTCAGAATTTCAGGCGAACAGACCATGCAAATCTTTTCGCGGCAAATAGAGTTTTCACCAGACATTATAGATCTTTTTTTTTGCTGTATAACTGATATGAACTTAAAAATATGTTGATGCAAAACATATATTAAGTTGATCTGTTTTTGAATTTTAATAATATTATTATAATAAAAAAAGACAAATGGCTCACATAACATCAATATTTTGATGGTAAAAAAATCTACATTTTGCATAAAAACAATTTGAATCAGAACAGTTTTGTATCAAAATAGGTTTCATAAAAATATTGGAATGTTTATGTTTTACTTAAAATGTTTTTTAGTAAAAAGTTAAGGGGTATGTTCTTTGTCACTAACCTAATGATTGGGTTTGTACCCATCTCTCTCTCTCTCTCTCTCTCTCTCTCTCTCTCTATATATATATATATATATATATATATATATATATATATATATATATATATATATATATATATATTTGTGCACTTCGTCCTCCTCTAAGTAAAAAGTTAAGGGGTATGTTCTTTGTCACTAACCTAATGATTGGGTTTGTACCCATCTCTCTCTCTCTCTCTCTCTCTCTCTCTCTCTCTCTATATATATATATATATATATATATATATATATATATATATATATATATATATATATATATATATGTGCACTTCGTCCTCCTCTAAATGAGGCAAGTGCATATGGCTGAAAGTCATTTGTGGATAGAGAAAGGGTGACAACCAATCTATTTAGCCGATTGAAGGCCTCATCTTGATCGGAAAAATCTGATCCTGTAAGCATTTGAGCCTTGGTTGTAGAGTAATCTGATGACAATCCAGCTAATTAACAACAATCATTTTCTCCATGTGAAACTTGAGACATGCTTGCGGGGAGGTTTAAGAAATTCATCTTTTCATAAATAAACTACAATTCTGTAAAATACTCAGTTAAATCTATGTCATTTTGCTACATTTGTAATAATTCCCGTTGAACTTGTAGAATTTTGCTGATGTTATTGTCTTGAAAGTACGTCTGCCATAGATAATTTTATATAGCTTTAGCTATACTATAATAGTAGAGCCTAATAGCAATTTAAGGCTGAGTGTTATTCATAAGCCAAACACTAATTTTGTTGTTTTCTTCCTTCAGAATATATTTCTTCATGGGTCCAACAACTGACAGCTTGAAGGTTCTAGCCCATACATCATAGTTAAATCCATCTAGTTTGGTGTAGATTCAAAGGAAAATAGATTTGAGAAAGCTTTGTACTCTACACCATCATCAGGTTCAATTGTATCATGTTGTAGAGATTTATTGACAGCAATGACAAAACTTAGAAGATCGATAAATTTGAAAGTCTAAGAACAAATTCTTATGTAATTATGAAATACCCTTGAATGAATGATTGACTAGTAAAACAACTGGTCTGAAAAATAAATTAACTTAACCCACGACAGATTGTAACCACACCTGTGCTACAGCAACACTACACCAATAACCAACAATGTTCTAACCTGCAGCGCATCATCTCAGCAACACCATGACAAGCACAAAGTTGCATTCAAAGATTACCTCAGATTCATATCTTCAAGCAATCAGCCACTATCCACATATGCTTGAAATTCCACCAACGACCTTAGTTAACATGGGTTAGGGTTTCTAATCATGTTGACATATTTGTGATCAGTACCCTAACCCCCAACAGGCTAAGAAGCACCTTTTTAGAAAAGAAAAGTTATCAGCACCCAGCCATTGATGAAGGATAAGAGAACGAGAAAAGCTCAACAATTTAAAATAGCATCAGTAGGGTCCCAAGACTGTTGGCTCTGGTACCATGTTGTTCTTAACATTAAACAACCAAGATAGAAGAAAATGAGACAGGAGATAATTGAAAGAAGCTAGAGAGGAGAGAAAGAGAGAAAAGGGAGTCGTCACTCACAGCTCCTCCTCCTCCTTTAGATTAAAAGGAACAAATTAGGGTTATGTTTAACCCTTGGAATAAAGAGTCTAATAAATAATTAAAAATTAAAAGAAATACCTAATAATAAAGTTTCAAAATACAGAAAACCCCAAACCAACATGTTTTTTCAACAACTTAAACCAAGACTCTTCAAAATCTAACTTGTTTTGAGCTAATCCCCTTTTTTGAGTACCCTGTTAAAATTTTACCAACTTTGTTGGGCTTCTCAAGGAAAGCTCAAGTGTGTGTAGTAACGGACAAGTGGACCCCTATTTATAGGAGGGAGAGGGGGCATTCCCATTGAATCCATGGATACATGACTAAATTCCTTCCCCCCTCTCTTCTCTCTCAAATCAAAACCAAACATTAAAGATGCAATTTAAATTGAATTTTGCTCGTTGCGATGTCATCTGAACTCCGAATTCAATTCCGTAAAAGGCCACGTTCAAATTTACATTGACCATGAAAGATGAACGATGCGAGGACATGAATAGGAGAAAACAATGTTTAAACTTTATTCTAAAACTTGATATAAATTAGAGAAATGTTCATTGCAGGCACACATGGATACAAATTCTGTTTTCGTTTATGCCAGAATACTTAGCTAATAATCCCACATGTTTCAAGTGCTTACATGTGAATGGACATTAAGCATTGAGTGAGAAAATCAGGATACATTTTTTAGATATGATGTGCATTAAGCTCGCATGTGGACCCAAGTAGGTTTCATGTTGAGCCCCAAATCCATGTCCAGATCCAAGGAAAATTCTAAAAGATGGATCCATATATGGCAATGAAATTTGGTTTATGATTCAATATCCAGAATCTGAAATGAGAATAATGGATTTGGGTCCATAACCATAGATTAGATCTAGGATTTCGATATCAGATTCAAACATGGAAGTAAGACTTGGATTTATGATATGGATCATAAATATGAAATGGAGATTTGAAAATAGCATGGACCTAGCTCGAGTTGGGCTAGGTGGTTTTAAGTTGTACGATATGGACTAGACCTAGGTTAGGTCTAGTTTCTGAAAAAATGGGTTCAGACATAGGAAGAGCGCAAGCTCAGTTCTTTGGAAAATTCAGTTTTATTGAGAAATTAAGAAAGGCTGAGCCTGGGTTCAGGCCTGCAAGATCCATGAAATTTATACGAAAATCTAACTTAGGTTTATGACTCCTAAGTTAGATTTTATGAAAAATATGTGCATAATAGCAAATAACCAAAATACCCTTGTTTGTGATTTTGGGTTAAAATGGATTCACATAAAGGGATTGATAAATAGGGACTGGCTTGAACTAAGGTTCTATTATAAAAAAATCATAAAACAAGATATATGTGCCCTATATCCTATGTTTACAATGAAGACTATGGCTCAAAAAGAAAATAACGGTTTTGTCTTTGTGTATATTCCTGGAGTTTCAGATGAATTTATTGATCTGACTAAACCAGCATGTGGCCAGGTTCTTAAATAGGCTCACGATAAAATTTTGGTGAAAATTTTTCCTGAATTGCTCTAAAAATCAAAAACAATTTTTTACCAAGCCGTATGCAGCACATTTATAAAGGGAAGTCATGGAAGGCCATAAAAATAAGATTTTTATTAAAATTTTCATAGGTGGAGTTGACGGTACTAAAAAAAACTACTTACCTGTAAGGCAATGCTAAAAGATCAAAGATATTCGCTTTAATTTTGCAAATTTTGAACTTGATAGCAGTTTATAGAGTATTGCAAGTACTAGGAATGAGCTCAATAGCCTTCAAAACTGAATTAAACTCAAACCAAAAGGAATAAACTCAAACGAGCATTTATTTACTCATGATCAATATAATCCCAACTTGTTTTAGCTCATTCCATAGGTTGAGATCAAATTCAATTCAAACCTTGAAAACAAGAGAGAAAGTACTTGAAATTGAATCAAACTCAAACCGAACTAAGGAAGTATTGATTTACTAATGATAAACATGGCCTAGCTCAGTTTTAGTTCAATCTTCCATTGAGCTCAGTGTCATGTAAACCCTAAAAAATAAGAGAGAGAAAGCACTCGAACTCAAATCGGGTTAAATAAACTCAAACTGAACTAAGGGGAGCTTGATTTATACATGATAAATGTGGAACCTTAGCTTAGTTTTAGTTCAATCTTCTAGGTTGAGCTCAAACCCTTGAAACCATGAGAGATAAAGACCGACTAAAACTTGGGTTGGGTGACTCAAAATCAGTGAAATAATTTTTTTTTCTCCATTAAGACAAATGTGTTTTGATTTGGTTGAGCTCAAAGTCATAGTTTTAAGTTCCAAAAGATTATTTAATATCTAAAACTTGGGTTGGGTGGCTTCTTAATGAGGAAATTTTGGAGAGCTAACTTTGATGACAATTGGGGTCATGCAAAATTGAGAAATGGCCTAATTACTCAAATGTTAGGCAAGTCTCAGAAACTCGATGAAGAATTCCTACTTTCTGGGTGCAATGCTGGGATTAAGTGTATAAAATAGTAATTTTTAGCTTAGACGATATATGTGATTTATGTCTAGGTGTTTTAGATATTAAATTTTCCTGATGTGAGGTTGCTATATGGTTATGCACAAATATGATAATCAGATCATAGCACTTGTCCCCTTCTTATCTGGCATCATTTTCATGATGACAATATCGATTTAACCATTTATTTATTTAAATGTACCAATTTACTCAAATTGAAGCAAAAAACCAATAATAATTTACTTTATAGGCAAGAATATATTTATTACCGATTTAGTCTAATAATAGTGATTCTGATTCATGCACAAGCCCAACGGTTCTACATTTATCGGCGAGATGTTTAAGTCATTTTGAACTCTGATGGCACACTGTTTATCAACGACAATTTATGCTAACAACAAAGGACAATTTTAAGCGCCCAACAAGTAGTGCCAATATATGCAATAGTGATTTCCAATGCAAATCTGCTCGGGTATAGGGACCCTCCCTTTAACAAAGAATACATTTACATAAACAAAACAACCAGTGAGACCCTTAAACATGCCTATAATCTAGGCCATCGGATCCCAGTCTTCAGGGAGAAATTCCCAGCAACGCGACTTATCAACAAAGCTTTCTCAACAACTAAGTTCAGCAATCTCCTAAGGGATTACAATTTCTAAACACTATCCGATTTCTTTCCAAATTTATCACTCTAGCACCCACCTGTTGACAGTTGCAGAGCTAACTTCAACTTTAAGGCCCGTTTGATTGTCGAGTGAAATTTAATGTGGTAAATTTACCATGGTAAATTTTTCTGGAAAAATTTACAGGATGAAATTTCTCCCTCTTCCAATCTAAAGCCCTGTTTGATGGACAAGAAGAATTTAACTTGAGCCGGGGCCGGGACAGCCACGTTAAGCAAAACTTTAATCCCAAGTCTTCAAGAATAAACTGCAAGAAAGTCCTCAGGAGATAAACTATCTTTAACTTGAGCTACTCAGATTCCTGCCAACAAAGTCTTAAGATATGCAACAGCGATTTACTCCCACTTAAGACATAGCAATTTGCTTACATATGACAATGATTTTACTATTTAATATGGAAAAACTGTTTCCCTCAAAATGCGCGCTACCATAAAAGCTAAAAGTCACCTTGATCATTTAATATCGACTTATAACTGCGCCTTCATTCATGAAGAAGGTATTAGTGATACACAATGCTTGGAGAACGGACGAATTATAGCAAGCAGATGATTGCGAATGACCAGAACACAGCCCTTCAAATGGGGGGAAAGATGATGTAGGGAAAATGTCTTATGAAACAATGCTCTTCAAGATGGATTCTACCTGAGCAAACGATTGCACATAATGTGACTAGCATTTTACTTCGGTGTGCTTATTTTAGAACAGAAACCACCCTCTCCTAAAACGAAAAAATTGGTGCAAACCAAAACGGCCCAATCTCAGTTTCTTGATTTTGATGCAAATGGGAAAATGATTGTATGGCCATAACATAGTTAGTCGGTTTGGCAGACTGTGAACAGTACGATTGTTAGTGAGGCTGGGCATTAGGACCAGGTACTGGATACCTGGTTTGACTCGGACCTGAGCTCAGACCAAGGGCACCGGGCTGGCCTGGGCTTAGTCAAGCCAGCGTGAGTGGACTCAATTAAGCTCGGTTCGGCTTGTTAATATTTTTTTAATGTATATTTTATTAATTTTTATATATAATTATAATATTTTATTATGATTAGTTATATTGATATATTATTTAAAATATATATTTTTGAATTTAATGTAAAACTGAATTTTGAGTGTCGAGCGGAGCCCAAACCCAATTTCGAGTGTCGGGCTGACCTGAGCTTCTGGCTCCGTAGACATTATTTTTTAAACTGTAAGCTATGTACTGCCCTTCGGTCGACTTGTGTTCCGCTCTTCCAAATCTCAAAGCAATTTTGAACCACTAAAATGGAAATAAAAAGTGGTGTGCCGATCTCCACCTCCATCGAATTGTCACTCAACCGGCCTCATAGCAGCCATGGACCCGACCCTGTTCCGCTGCTTTCCTTTCGGAAGCCACCCTCCGAAATGAAACGACTTACCAAATGCAACGAAAAAACTCTTCCAAGCGACTTCTTGCCGCCTCCAGGGTGCGATCAGAAGAGGCAAAGGCGAGTCACATCTGCGTGAGTAATCGCGTCGGTTGACATTACGCCGGCCGCCTGAAATTTGCGGCCTCTTTGGCACAAACCCTTGCAACACTTGATCCGCTCTGCATTTTCGGTGTCGGACATGCAATTGTGGTAGTAGTTTGGTTGAATTTCCACGTAAAAGTAAGTGGCGGCGTTTCACCGAAGCCCGACGGACGAATCTGTGTTGGGTGGTCCAAGTTTCAATCTCCACAGTGTGTCCGTGCGCAGCGGCGCAGCGCTTAAGAAGGGGAGTCCACCGAAGAGTTGCAGGTGGGGACCCTTTTCGGATGAATGGGTTGTGCCTCCAGACTCTGCTCCCTCCATCGGCGTTTGACCGGCAGTGCCGTCCTTCTGTCTCCTCTTCCTCGCAAGACCCCCTGGCCTGCTGCTCCGTCATCGTCTCGACCACCGTTGCTGTTGCCTATTCGCAACAGGAGCAATCTCTTCACCGTGAAGCCAACGGCGGCGGCGACGCCCTTTCTTGGGCTGAGGGCCTTGTCCACCTTCTCCGCTGCGGGTGTTGATGTCAGCGAGCACCAAAGCTCCTTCTCTCACAGACAACAGGATTCTATGGTCTCGGAGTTTTCGGAGCAGATTTACATTCCCGTCAAAGCATACTTTCTTTGCACCAGGTGGTAACTTTTGCATGGAACGGACATCAATTGTTGTGTTGGTATGTGTTCATGCTTAAGGGATTAGGGTAGTCCGGGTGACGCTTCAATTTTCTTAAAACGTGTTTGTGGGGGTCAACTGAATTGACTTAACAATGAGGATTCGGGAGTACTGATGCCGTCGATCCATAGCATTTAGCTGTTCGGCAACACTAATTTAGGAGATCGAGAGTCGGAATATGGGTGTGAATGGAAATAGAAGCAGAGATAAGAATTGAGATGGGCAATCTTCAGCTACTTCCTCGAGGGAATGTTTTTTGTCAGCTCATCGTCATATTCGTATTGTTATTTTCTACGAAACATAGGCTTATGAATTTGGGTTTGATCTTCTTACGTGGATGTTTCCTTAGTTCAAACAAATTGTAAACTTGAAAAAGAGTAGTCATTTGTACTGGTTTTGTTTATATAACAGCATTCTCATGCTTCTCCTTTCCTTTCTGATTCCTTTCACTTTTCCTTGACAGCTTCGATTTAAAGAATTTGCAAGCGGAGAACGCATACAATGTTATCCCGCCTGCTTCACGCTCGTCAAATTATTTGGTCCTTAGATTTTGTGATATCCCTCCTGAAGTGGCTGTAAGCCTCCTTCTTGTTACCTGTATTACTGCTGTTTATTTCTGCATCTTATTCTTGCAAGTAAATTACCTGCATACTGGATTTTTCTGTCGTTATTTTTATTAAGCATACTAGCCGTTTTAATTCTGTCAGCATATTTTTGCTAGCAATTAGCAAACCATATGTAGTTCAAGCTATGCAACCGATTTCGTGAAGACAAGCCTATAATTTTTTTGGGTATGTTTAAGCTTCCAAATGGAATTCAGTAACGATGCTGGTAATAACTACTTTTGCATATTTGGAAAGGGTTGCATCTCAAATCATTTGTAAGCTGCACATTGCATTTACATTTGCTTCCTAGAGACATATTAAATTTAAAGTTTAAACACATCTGAGTTATTTATTTATACTTATACGTATCAAGGATCGAAGCATCACCATGACGTTTTCATGTGCATCTTTCATAGGCATATGGTTGTGATATTTGCTCACAGTAGTGTTATATTGTTGCAGTAGCCCTTGTATAAATCAGATAGGATATGAAGCTCTCTTGTCAGTGCAAGTCCAATATTTCACATAACAATCCAAGCTAATATAGATGAAAATTATGAAATGTTTCAAGCTAATTATTTAACCTTCTTGTAACTTTGGAGAACCAATGCTCTCATAGAGGGGATTGTCGTGATTGGGCTTGGGTGACTTTTCAACAAACATCAGTTCCAAAAGACCTTCATATTGATCAATGACCTTGAATGCGTAGCTGGGACTTGAGAACTATGTCACATGGGCGCTTCTAAATGGCTGCCGCCCCCATGTCAATGCTGATGGTGGTGCTTCTCCAACATAGCACATCCGTTCGGTCAGCCGAACCAGGTTAAAACTGACCATTTTAAATGTACACAATGACACATAACTAAACTATCTTTAATACAAAAAAATTATATATAAATATAAATAAATAAGGCTACTAAACAGTTAAGTAACTATGTAACAAATCATTTATATTCATATATACACACACATCTATATACACCCTCGCCACACCCACACCCATATTTTTTTGAAAAATTGCCGCATCTGCACCCACACCAGCACCTGCACCCCGCACTCAGGTGACATAGCTTGAGAATGATCATGAAAAATGTATATACTTTTCAACTGTGCAATCCATATTCTATGAGGCACAACAAAATTATCCTCTCAAGTTTCCAATGAATTGTTATGAAAGTGGTTAGTGCCAGTCTATATGGGACACATGTAGCAAGAATCGCAAAATGTTAAAATTTCTAAAGCTATAAAAAACGTGCAAATTGGATGTAGAAATTAAATCTTTAAAGTTTTAAAGATTAATGTTCTTAGCTTTCTTCTCACAAAATCCAACGTACATATCGTATTTTAACAGTGTTTTTTTATGCTTATATTTTAATATATTTTACATTTATCTATAGGGTTAGATTTATGGAAAATGGTCTAAAACATTGAGAGCATGCATAGGAGGCATATGTTTAGGAGTTATAATTTGGGGATCCTATATATAGATATATTTTGTCTTTCTTATTTCTGGTTTTTTGGTTATTGATGAATAATCAATTGGCCCTGAATTGCTACTGTACTTCTCTTTGCGGTACAGCTAGAGTGGTTCACCATTTTATTCTTGTGCCTGTTTTTAGCATTTGAGCAATCAAAGTCCTCAAGAAAAAGTCTACTGGTTTCTGTGAAGTAGTGTTTCTAATTGATCTCCTTTAGCCCTTTTGCAGAAAGTTCATTGATCTTTGTGATTTCTTGAGTAGTTGGCTGTTCCTAGAATAGTCGCTCCATCACATGATTGGTATGAAGCACCTTTGAAACATATACATGGACATAACATGCGTGTGGGTCTTCTTTTCTCATGCTGTATCACATGTCATTTAGTTATCCACTCTTCATGCCAATTCTGTTGTAGGGCTTTGGAGTCTTGGAGAACGGAGAATGCTACCGTTATATGGTTGTGTTCCAATATGGATCTGCTGTGCTTTTTAACATTGCTGATAATGATGTGGAGAGATATTTAGAACTTGCTAGAAGGCATGCTTCCGGGTTGCTGCCAGAGATGCGGAAGGATGGTATGTCCTCTTCCTAGTGTTGCTTGGTCTAGTTCTTGAGGCATTGAAATGTTGGTTTACCTGTTTGCAAGGTTTGGCTAAAATTCACTGAATGTGCTTACTATTGTGTTTGTTATTCTCAAGTAAATGAATCTCATGTTAATAGACAGATGTTTTTTGGTCTTGCTTTTGAGGCATTGAAATGTCAGTCTCCCTTTTCAAGTAAAAGGTTTGGCTAAAATTGGCTGAAATTGCTTATTTTTTGCATTTTTTATTTTCAAGTAAATGAATCTCCATGTTGATAGACATCTCTTGATAATTTTACATTCACAGTGAACTATATAGGCTGCTAGTGTGGTTAAGTGTTTTCTGCAGCTTTATTGTTTGTTGTTATTGTTTATGCATGACCATTAAGAACACTTCACATACGTTAAAAGTTCTTCACCAGATGTGGATATCGATCCAATTAGTAAAGAATAGTGTTATTCTTTAATGCCTTGCATATGTTAGTTTATAAGTTTGAGGACGTTATCATCATCTGCAATTTATTTATGTTCTAATAGATTAAGAGGTTCATATCATCAGTTCTTTTTTTTTTTTCTCCCAACCAAAAGAAATCACACCTTGGTCGAGGGACGTTGTTGCTTGCCTAGCAGTGTAAAATTCTGAGGCTAGTACCCTTGTCCCCAGGCCCTATGCCTGCTTAGGCTTGCAGAAAGGGTGACCCCATGCCACTTGAACCAGCAACCTGCTGCCTACCAATGACTGGCCTGAGCCTGTGAGACAAACCCCTTGGGCCTCAAATCAGAAGTTAAGTAGTTACTACTTAGTAACTATGACCAAATTTTGGGCAAGTTACATGAATTTTGGGTGAGTCTTCTGAGTTTTGGATAAAAAGGAGCCTTTACTAGTTGGATGCATTAGGGGTTACCTCTAGTTGAGTCAGCTTAGCCAACAAATTGACTCAGGCAACTTTTTATATATTAGTATTTAAAGCAAGAGTCTCAACTTTTTATGAAAGGTTCTAATCCATTATGGAGTATTTGGACAATGTCAAAAAGTATCATAGATCAACTAGCTGTTGTGGGTTGTATAGTGCAGGGCATAGCCATAGATATCATGATATTTTTTAAATTGTAATAAGCAAATCATTGGCATAGTCAACGTTAGGGGTGAACACGAGCTGAGTCGAGCCCGACCAGCTCAAGCTCGGCTCAGCTAATGAAACCTTGAGTTCGTGCTCGGGTTGAGCTTGAGAATAGCTCGATGGAAGCAGCTCGAGCTTGGTTCGGCAGTTACGTGTTGAGCTCGAGCTCGATTCGATTAAGGCTCGACAAACTGGTTTGAATATATGAACTATTAATTTGCCATAAATCAAGTTCGACTCAATTAAGGCTCGACAAACTTGAATGAGCTTTTGCAAAAACTTACATAATTAATTAACGTCAACATACTACTGTACGACAGCTTAACGTCAAACTTGAATGAGCTTTTTTTGCTCAAGTGTGCAATTAGATATACATTATATATCATTCGTAATAGGACAACTTAACGTTGAAAAAGTAGTGGAATCAACTGAGGCAGTAGTCTCTAGCGGACCTTTGTTTTTCGGATCATTCTATTACAAAATTTGAGGCTAACATCAATTTGCTTGCATGAATTTATAGTGCAGTCATCAAGCTAGCATATAATAATCTGAACCACCATCAAATTAGTTATGGCTCAGTGAAACTGTGAAACAAACCACATCTACAAAATAATATGAATTGAGTGAGGAAAGAAAGTAGCATATGGGTACTAGTAGTGGCAGAATCAGTGTCAAATTAAAAACCAAAAATTACTAGAGTTATTATTCTAACAATATATAACATAAAAACTAATCAATAAAATGGCCCTTAATATAGCAAATCAATATTATTTGTGCATATGATATAGTTATTGAACATGAATTTGCAATTACCACCATTTCCATTAGCAATTCAAACAACTAAGATCAAAGACCATTAAGATCAAAGACTTCCATCAATTAACTAGTCTTTGTTTCCATTTACAAAACCAAACTTCAAAATAATACATTATGTGCAACATTGACCAATACTATTTCCATCATGGTAGATAACATCATAACAGCACGAGATCAACAACATGTGCATCATTCAAACAATCTTAAACAAGAACAACGGTTGATGCTATCAAGCCCGCATCTCTGTGCTGAGTCCTCAAGCCTTTATAAAAAACTATGGTCCCCATTAATAAAATGAACCCATTTGGATATGTCTAACTTGTGAAAACATGATAGAACATTGTGGTTGCCAAGTATGAGACCTACAAAACAATGTGGTTGCTAAAATTTTGATGTCCATTGCTTTTGCACATTGTCTTCATTAGACCTACAAAACAATGTAACGAATCATAATCACAAAGATGAATAACCTAACTCTGTTATATATATATATATATATATATATATATATATATATATATATATATATATATATATAGTAATGGAATTAACCCTTTAAAAGAGAGCAGCTGCAAGCCTGCAAACTATTATTCCCTTTAACAAAATGAACCTATTTGGATATTTCTATCTTGTGAAAACATGATAACAAGTTTTCAAATTAAAGATCTCTTCCAAAACCAAATCATGGTGCAACAAGTATGAGACCTGCAAAACAATATAGTTGCCAAAATTTCGATGTCCATTGCTCTTACATGTTATGTCTTCATGAGACTTACAAAACAATGTAACAAATCATAATCACAATAACTAATAATTATACCATATTATTTTAAGAATGTAAACAATATAATAGACATACCAAAAATGAATTAGAAGATCAACTTGAATCATTCTAATGATATATATTCACTTGATTCCTTCGAATACATATAGCCAATTAACAAACGATTTGTCGATTCATAAAATATTTAATGAATACAATTTCTTCAAGACATATTTACTTTTGTTAACACTTTATGCATTAGATCACCATCATTCTTTACCCAATTATCCAAACAGACCAAAGCCTCAACTGTTTTTTGTATTAATGAACTACGACTATCGTTAAGAATTCGACCATCTGTACTAAAAGCTTTTTTGAAACAACAGATGTTATTAGAATTGACAAGAATTGACAACAGATCACATGCCATTTGTGAAAGAATTCGATACTTGGATTCCTTATCCTGCCACTATTGCAAAATATTAAAAGAATCATCATCATCATCATTATCATAATGCTTAATCAATCCATCCTCCAAATATGTGTCTATCTCATATTTGGTGACCTAAAATGCAATATTCTCAGTTTTACCTAAGAACTTAAAAAATAGCTTTCTTCCACCGTGTGGTATGTGTCAAGTCTCTCGACCTTGAATGCTGGAGGAATTAGTTGATATGGTAGAAGTATTGGCATCCACTTCATTTCTTTGAACATAAGTTTCATAAACATTTTAGAAAGATTGTTTTATCATTTCTATTTGTTCTTCCTTTTCTTCTCTTGATTGACAATTTTTTGAAAAGACAAGTTCTGATAATGAGAGTTTTACACGTGGATCTAATATGGATGCAATAGTCATTAACAAGTTACATTCCCAATATTTATCAAACTTTCATTTTCATTGTCATTGCCTTTATAAACCCACTTTCATTTAAAACCTTTTCCTGCAATATTTCTTGTACTCTCCAAATTTCAAGAAAAAACAAATTTGTTGTTACATAAGATGACCCAGAAAATAAGGTGGAGACATCATGAAAAACTTGAAGAAAGTCACATATCACTGCTATTTTTTCTCAATCCTTATGTCCAAACAACCATATCAAGCCTGAGTCTTCCATGCTATATCTTGCAAAAGCATTTTTATATGCAAGAGTTGTTTCCTATAAAATATGTCGAATTCCATCGATATTCATCTAACACTAACTTCTTTGTCGTTGAAATTTCCAACTCTTTATCTGCAGTTGCAAAATCATAGTCTTGAGGGTGAAACTTTGATATACTTTGTTGCATCTCTAATGCTAATGATTTCATCTTTAATGGCATTCAACCCATCTTGTATCATCAGATTCAAAATATGTGCACAACATCGTACGTGAAAAAATTTACCTCCATAATACAAGTTGATGTCATTTTTTTCCATGTTCTCTTTTATTTTTTTAACAAGAACATCATTTGAGGAAGCATTATCAACTGTAATAGATATTATTTTTTTTTAATCTCTCAATTTGCAAGATGCTTAGCAATTACATTTGCTAGACTAACCTAGTATGAGGTGGCTCAACTTCAGTAAAGTTGATGATACATTGTTGCATATTTCACTCTTTATCAATGAAATGCACTGTTAATGTCATATATCCAAGTTGTTGATTTGATGTCCACATATCTGTAATCATAGCAATCTTATCAACACCGTTCAAGACTTCTTTCAATTTCTTCTTTTCATCTTCATACAAATTTAGTACGTCTGTTGTAACTGTCATTATTGAAACTGGCACCCACTTAGGAAAACAAAGCCTAAGAAGGAACCTGAACCAGCAATTATTCACTATAGAAAAAGCGTGTTCTCTGGTTGCCACTAATTTTGCAATTATCTCTTTTATTGATTGAGCATCGATGTTGGAACCCATTTCTATAAGGTTCTTCGTTACATCTGAAGTCTCCTAATTTAAAACTTAAAACTGTTTGCTTTTTGTTAGCAAAACATGTCAAAGTCAAACATTTGTGTCTTCTCATTAATGTTGTAGATTCACCTGTACTTATCATAAATAGTATACCGCAGTACTTATATTTCCCTTTTCTCACACCATTTATAATTACTTCGTCAAAATCATTCCATATTGTAGAAGTCTTTGTTCTTGATCTTTTTGCACCACTTACAAGTGCTTCATGAGTATCTATTGAAACTCTTTCATTTTCAGTGTCTTGTGAATCCATAGGAGCTTCATTAGAAGAATGTATTCCTGGGATATCTATTGAACTTTGTCTCGACAGTGTCTTGTGAATCCATAGGAGCTTCATTAGAAGAATGTATTCCTGGGATATCTATTGAACTTTGCCTCGAATCACATACTTGCTTGCCCTTCTCAATGATGTTTCTTTCTAAATTTGTCATACAAGTAATGTTTCCTTCTGCTCAACCTATTCTTCTATTTGAACATAAAATTTGTATTAAAAATCTTTATAGAATTTGAAAGCGAGAATCACATAAGTAATAAGGATACATCCAAAAGAGCACAAATGACTGGAATAAAGGAAAAACAAAGTTGCTAGGCTCCTTGTTTTATCAATCCAATCTTGGGTTGACTGAAATTTAGTTCATTGGATACTCTATTGGGCTTGTGATGCCATTGAGACCTCTCTTGCATGTCATGTCAACATAAAATTAGAGAGAAAATATTTACACTTATAAAATGTCATTTTCCTTGTTTGAAAAACGAGCTTTGGAGAGGTGTTTTACCAAAATCACCTGTATGCATACATAAATGACTTAACATGTACATTTCTGCATTTAGCAAGCCAGCTTGACATCATCCACAGTCTCAATAAAATAAATGAAAATCTCACTCCCACGTCAGCTCTTCCATTCATCTCATGCAAGAAACAATATAAAATTGCTTGAAGTACTTACCTCATTCAAGCAAAGGGTACTGAACAGGTCCTAGGAAGAAACATGGCTGAGCCAAGGTTGATGGATTTCATTTGGGTTTAGCAAAGCTAGTTTAGATTAGAGGTCAGCAAGAGTAGTCCAACCTTGAAGCAATAAGGCAGTTGTGCTGTGGGGAGCAAGTATGTAAATCGAAGCAGCAAAGAATCAGTCTGGGCCTATGGAATGGCGGGGCTAATGCGATTGAGCTGCAAATAGCAAGGCAGCTAAGGTTTAAGCCTAAGACAGCTAGGGAATTGCTAATCTACCAGACCAAGCTTGAAAGTAAGGAGCAGATGATTTGATGGCAGCAGAGCGACGGTCCAAGGCATACAAATGGAAAAGGAGTTGCTGTTTGGGGGCAGTAGAGAACTCCTATTTTTGAAGGCAGCGGGGTGCTGTGTGTCTGTTCAAGAATATAACAGAAAATTGAATTTAAAAGCTGGTTAGTAAAATTGCTAACCTAGAAAGAAATGTGGCAAAGCTGGAGATGCCGGTTGAGTAGTGGTTGAATGAAGATGCGTCTGCAGGAATTGGGCACAGGTTAGGAGCTGTGCTTTGAAGGTAATTGATTGAGGAGCAGCTAGCTAGAACTGCGTTTGCTGTAAGTGAAGGCAGATTGAAGTGGCGTTCAGTTGAAGACTGACACTTGCTGGAGCAAGTTTAAGATTAGAGAAGTAGACAAGTTGCTGGAGTGAAAGAGGGGGGCAGACTACCGAACTATATCGGCCAAGGAGAGATGGAGTTGACTGCTACTGATTCTACCAGAACAGGAGGAACAGAAATGGCAGTTAAACTTACTCTCCTTCTGCCCTGATAATCTTGAAGCTCCACAACTATTTAGGAACTCTGAACTCAATACTTTGATATCTGCATGAAGATCTAATCCAATGAGTGCATAATCCTTTCTCATTAGTGAACTAATGATATCTAAGTTCAAACCAATGATCTGTAGATAATTTCAGTAAACAAAATTTCAGGGTCAAGATGGGCAATATGAAAAGAACAAAATGACACAAAGAGGTAAACTTTTTGCCGTTTCGTTATGCTGGTGCAGAAACAAGTCCATAGATTAACTGAACCATAGTGTTAGTCACTTTAAACACTAATTTCATGGTTATTGTGATTCCTCGAAAACCTTTTTTTCCCTTTAATCCATTAGCAGCAGTTACCCAGAAGTGAAAATACACCCAGCTGGATGAAGTATCAATGCAATTGGTGGTGGAAACCCACGAGTAGCCAACAGTCTTTCACCATCTGAGCCAGGATGGACATCATTGCAGCTCAATTGACTCATACAAGACTGACAATGGCCAAGAACCAACCTTGTATGCAATGAAGTGAACTATGACCAGGCTTCATGTACACCTGCCTTGTCAGTTATCACCCTCCCACAAGCTCAATTGACCATAAGGGTCTCATAAAAATTTCATCAGCACACATGAGAAGAAAGATGTGTACGTCCATACCTAGAAAAGGAGTCAGTGCTCATGTAATAAGAAAAAGAATCATTAAAATATTAGTGCAGTCTTCCTATTGACAAAAAAGGAACCTCAGAGGAAAAGTCATGAAGCTGGTCCAATTATGCTGATTGTAACAAAATTAACAAAAACCTCAACTTTTTAACCTCCACGTCAACTAAAAGGATAGGAAGAGACCAAAAGTGACTAAGAAAGATTTCAACGTATAGGATGTGAAAGGAAACCTTCATAAGGAAATAGAATGTCCATATCAATTGATAATTTCTTTGAAGATGAAAGGATCAGAATTCTGGAAATTGCAGAAAAGCGATGTAGAATACAGTTGTCCCATAAAGATATGTCCAATGGCATAGAAGGTCCAATTTTTTAAAATTACCATTGGATCCTGGCAAGTCAATGAAGGTGATTCTTTTTAGGCTTATATTTGATACTGTTCTCTTAGATGAAGTACTTCTCAGGAAGCTCAATAGAAAAAATGAAGCATTTTTACATCTCAAAACTCAAGTAACTAAGGGAAGTGGACAGATCCAAACTAGATAAAGCCAACCCCTGGAAGACATAGTACAGCCTAACACAATAATTAAAATGTTACATCCGTGATTCTGAATCCTTCCTTGGATCGTATCCTTTTCTAATCCAGAACCCCTGGAAGAGTCCGGTAGTAAAGTAATATGCAGATCTGAGAAGAAGCCTGCTGTAATTCCAGTTACAATTGGCAGTTAACACTAATAGCAAGTCCAAAACAGAACCATCACGATTTGAGAAAGAAACATCAGAGACTGCACAAAAATAATAACTAGCTAACACATACATCTTCATCTGACCATTAGACACCTTGAAGCCTTTCTCGAGAAATTGGACGTGCAAAGAGCGCTTAGGCCAGATAAGGCGCTCATTGAACAAATCTGTTATGGCTGAAAGCCAATCCCAGTCAGTAGAATACTTTGAGATTTTTTCCATGCAGTTGTTGGGACCGGGGATATTTGTAAATTTTCAGTTGAACAAGAATTCAAAACTTATATCTGAACAGTCATCACATAACACCTTTGTGTGCTTACAATGAACATCCAAAGAACCTAAATTCTCATACTGAGCACAATGTGACTTGGAACCATTGTGTGATAGAAAAATTCAGCTAATTGTAGAACTCACAAGTTCTAAGGGTAGACTGCCTGAGAAATATTAAAGAAGCAAATTTGTGAAAATAAAGGCTATCAGGATATCTTTTATATCAAAATCAAGAGCGAAACATGGCCCAATTAATCCACGTGACAGATCTGTCATTACATTGGAAGGCCTGCATCCAAAGAAGAAAAAGTCATTGTTGGACAAGGCATATCATTTATATGACTGAGTTCTTTTATCAATCTTGTTGTCAGCCTATCAAGATCATCACGTTCAAGAACATTGAAGACAAAAACACCACC
The DNA here is from genome assembly GCF_008831285.2 of Nymphaea colorata. NCBI lineage: Eukaryota > Viridiplantae > Streptophyta > Magnoliopsida > Nymphaeales > Nymphaeaceae > Nymphaea > Nymphaea colorata. Next base: position 8,961,600 of record NC_045144.1, read on the forward strand.
CAAATCCTGTAAGTTCTTTTCCCTCTGAAAATAAAAATGAATGGAAGAGAACAATTAGCCAATGGCAACTGAAGCACTGCACACGATATGACGCAACTAAGAACCATGAATGGAACTAAAGCAAACAAGTTACTCTCACCCTACTTCCAGTAGAAGATCATAGATCACATGGATGTTGAAAAAGCTTCTTTTTAGTCAAGGAAGGGGAGCATGGGAACGTCCTACAAAGCGGTCCTTGAGGAGGGAACCACTGTTGTAGTTAAGAAATTGAAGGACGTTTGTGGTGGGAAGAGAGAGTTTGAGGCTCAGATGGAGGTGCTCGGGAGGATTCAACACACTAATCTGGTGCCCATCTGGGTGTACTACTATTCCAAAGACGAGAAGCTTTTGGTGCTGGACTACATGCACGTAGGAAGCTTGCCATCTCTGCTGCAGGCAGACATCGCCTCCTGAAACCTCCTAAAACCTTGAAGGCTGAAGCGCAGCTGCGGGTTAACGAACTTTGGGTTTCATTTGGGTGCAAGAATTTTCGAAACGAGAGAGAGAACAAATGGCAAAGGCAAAACTGAAAAGCGAGAAACTAAAGTTTCCTGCCTTAGACAGAGGGTTTGGGAAACCGGTTTTTTAATTAAAAAAATGAGTTCGTAAAAATCGCTACACATCATTTTCGAGCCAAGTTGAGCTTTAACAGTTCGAATTCAGTGAACTCGAACTCAACTCGATTATCTGAATGAGTCAACTCATGAACTCGAGCTCAACTCGTTCAACAAATGACTCGGCTCAAACTCGTTCACGAGCCGAGCTTTAATGGGTCGAGCTTGAGTAGCTCGACTTGTTGTTCACCCCTAGTCAACTTGGTTATCGTGTTTATAATTTTTTAGTAAAACATGTCTAGCCTGCTTGGGCCAACTCACATGAGTGCTGGTATGGGCATTGGTATGGTGGTGTGGTTGCGGATACCGAAAATTTGGAAACTGTATGTATGGGAGGGGGGGGGGGGGTACATCAAAGAGAGTGTGTGTGTAGTTTGAAAGTTTTGCAATTATGCTAGCATCAATTTGTAAGCTTTAAAAGTTTAAGCTTATTTTTGTAATATGAGTAATTATGAAGAGACTTGGGGGCTTTTGGATGACACCCTCATCTAACCCAGTTTTGTAAAACTTGGTTTTGTGAAAACAATGTTTTTTAGTGAGTTCTAAAAACATGATTTTTTTGTTTGGGTGGCACATCCAAAACCCAGTTTTAATGAATAACCTGGTGGGGGTCAGTTTTTTCATTCCCTTTTTCAAAACCTGGTTTTGTCAAAACTGGTTTTCCTCAAACCCACTTTTCGTGACACCCAAACACTTCAAAAACCTAATTTTGGAGTGTCATGCATCACCCCCTTAATGAAAATCTGAAATAAAAGAACAAGTTTTATGGCCTTCACCCCTGACTTTCTCTCTCTGATCTCATTCTCGGCCCTTCCCAATTGCACAAGCGTACTGAAATAAAGGAACAAGTTTTATGGCCTTCACCCCTGATTTTCTCTCTCTGATCTCAATCTCGGCCCTTCCAAATTGCACAAGCGTGAAGAAAATGGTTTTTCTTATGGAGAACATGGCTTTATGCTTTATGGTGGACGATTTGGGGAAATGACTGAGACTGTAGGGAAGAGGATCTAAATTTGTCGGCTATATCTCTCAACATTCTCTATGATACTTTGATCAGCTGTGGAAATAAATGGGAAGCCTTGTGGGACCAGTTGATAATCTCAATGGTCATGTAATTGTCTGTTACCTTGTGCTGCTTTGCATGGTCCAACCATCGCTGGCCACGTCTCTCCCTCTCTCTCCCTCTCCACTTACCTCTCTGAAGGCTTCAAACGGTATTAGTCAAAATGTGGTGAATATTATTCTTCAATGCCTCAAAATATGTTTGTTGCTATTGTAGAACAGTAGAATGTCGATGTTTGTCTAAAATGTTGCATAAGCAATGTCGTTGATGGGTCTTGAAGTAAGAAAATCTTATTTGTATATTTTGTCGAGATTAATAGCTGTGACTGAGACTGAAGGGCAAAAGCAGAAGGGAAAAACTCAATAAAACGTTGCTTAGATTAGTTTACCTATTTGAGTTGTTACTGAGGGCCAGTTCTTTTCCTTAGAAATCCGTTTCTGTCTGACATTATCAACCTCTAAAATAATGTGCACTAATCTTGAATTGTCTCTCTGTCTCTGCATGACTTAATGCCCCACTTTGTTTGTCAATTTAATGTTTTTATTCTTCTTTATATATCATGTTTTCTCTGCTTAGCTCCTGATTTTTCATGGCCTTCATTCTGTTCCCTCAAAGACAATGACAGATTATCCCCATTCTGGTCATATGATGTTGAAGTGGAAATTCTGTAAATTATGCTCAGGTTGATGATCTTTGCTGAAGAATTTCACAGGAGGTTTACAAATCAGGATGTTTTTCACAAGGAAAAATTTAGCATCTGTGAGCTTATAATTCATAAGCTCTAAGTAGAGAAGGGGGGTCTACGCAATTCCTCTAGTCTAGCTGTTGTTTATTTCCTCTTACAATTAGGCTATTATTTTTAGACCTATGAGGATGCTGAAATATGAAAGTGTAGATAGTTGTTCTAATACATTACTGATATTATTTCTTTAAGACCAACCTGAAGCTTTTCTCTTCCCCATTCCTTTAAAGATGGATATGCCTTTGTCATATTTTCAAGAATTAATTTTAGTTTTGCTCACATTCTCATCTTTTTCCCCTATGTTGTGATCTAGATTATGCTGTCGTGCAGAAGCCACAACTGGAGACGTGGATGCAAGGTGGGCTTGATTATATAGTCCTTAAAAACCTAGACATTGATGGGATCCGTATTATTGGGAGTGTTCTTGGCCAAAGTATTGCTCTTGACTACTTTGTTCGGCAGGTAAGCATCACCTTGAAGTGCTTTTCATTTCCTGGTATGTGAGATTTATATCTGGAGCCCTATTCTGAAGGTTGATGGTATGGTCGAAGAATTTACTGACATTAATCGCGGAATGGAGAAGACAGGCACCTTTACTATGCAGAGGAAAAAGCTTTTCCAACTTGTTGGAAAAGCCAATTCAAATCTAGCTGATGTTATTCTCAAACTTGGTCTTTTCGAGAGGTATCCAATTTACTACGAGTACTCATGTTGTTCTTATGTTAGTTTGCTATATTCTGATGGCACGAAGGGTTCTAGTAAACTGCGGTATCTCATTCACACCCAAGTGTTATCTGCTTCAGTGATGGAGTTGTTAAATTATACAATATCTAGACATAAGCTTTTGATGCCTCTAAAGAACACCTTATCTGCAACATGTTTCACTTCTCCTGTTTTCTGTTATTGGTGCTACAGATCAGAAATAGCATGGAGAAATGCAAATTATGCACAGATATGGGAGTACCTACGGGATGAATATGAACTCACCCAGAGATTTGGCAGCTTAGACTTCAAATTGAAGTTTGTTGAGGTAATGCATCTACTATATTTTTTATTCTAGTTTTTGTTTGCTATCTGCAGGAAGTTCCTTAGTATATATTGTGTTTTGCTTGTTCCAGCACAACATCCATTTCCTTCAGGAAATTCTTCAAAACAGAAAATCAGATTTCCTGGAGTGGTGTATCATTTTATTAATAAGTCTCGAGATTGTGATTTCTGTGTATGAAATCGTGTGGAGATCCCCAATTTCCCCACTGTGAAGCGATCTCTCTACTTTCAGTTGGAAGCTTTAAAGCAAGCACAAGAGTGAAGTATGGAGATTTACTCATTCTGTCAACATTAAATTCAAAAGCAAGTTCAAGATCAAGATGTAGAGCTAGATGCAGTTTTGTTTCCTGCAGCCCAGCATGCTGCTACATTCTTTATGATGAAGCAATGCTTCATGGTGAAGACCAAATAATTGAAGTATTGTGATCACTGACAACTGGATACGAGTTATAACAGACAGTGGAAGAGAAAAGTGAGATGCATGGCATTGTCTTTTGTGGATGAAATTATATGTCGGCAAGTTTATCGAATGTTATTAATTGAAAAGTGGAACACTTTTTGGAGGCACTTCACATAAATTAAAACATAATTGTGTATTTTTTTCCCTTACTGTTTGCGGATGACTGAGGATGGAGAAAGATTCGTCCAACTTGGTTGGTTTTTCGGACTCAAAGGGCATGTGAAAGGTCCACATGTTGGAACTCTGTAGGTGGTGAAAGGCCAAGGGTGCCTTCGGAGGGCAAGATTTAGAACTTTGATTTTAGGAAGCTTAAGTTAATTTGGCTCAACCTTGCTAATTTCAGTTTCTGAATCTTTCAGGAGTATTCCAAGGAAGCGACTGAATGAAATCAGGATCAAAATTATTTTTGAAATGACTGATTTTTTTTCAGATTCTTTAATTTTTTTTGGACCAACTCATATCCTTTAATTAGCTAGAATAATGAAAAATGTACAGTTATATAATTTATTCAATTTCATTTTTCTAAGCATTATATTTGGTTTAACCTGTTTGTATTTAATTTTTTTCAAATTATCGATTTAGTGCTTTTTTACTCTTTCAGAAAGTTTATTTATGTTGGGGAATGATGACTGATGTCTCTATGCATTTGACTTTAGACAGATATCTAATGCATTCTAGTACCAAAATTATGTTGTTCCTTCATACTTGTGACTGAAATTGTTCAAAGAATGAATAAATGTACCAGTATGTAGTAGAGTTTTGATTGAAGGTGCCGAAGAGTAGTAGCAAAATGCATATAAGGGGAAAAAAAAAAGAAAAAAAAGTGGCCCTAGTAGCAGTAGTGGGGCCATAACTCTTGACCTAGAGGAAAATGTTCATCAGCATGTTAACATCCCATTCAATGACTCAAAAGGCAAATGTTGTTAATATTGATGGGTCCTGCCATACTTCTGGAGATTTCACATGGAAGTTGTCCACTGATTATGGGCATGAGAAGACAAAAGATGTCCTAGCAATGTTGCCTAAGGTAAAAAGGTGAAAAGGATGAGGCAGAGGAAGGCAATTGAAACTATTGAATCGCTAATATGGAAATTTGAGTGGCCCATAGAGGTGAGCGTGTGCTAGCATCAGTAAGACCTATTGTAGCCACACAAAGTTATTATTTCGCGCGTTTACACCTTTAAAACATTCATTCCTGCATACGTGCCGTTTAGTATATACGCTGTTAGTTTTTCTAGGAACAAATGCATGGGTTACCAAGATAGCATGCAACATGCAGTAGATTGCATTCGCTCTTTGGAAATGGAAGCTAGTCATGTACAGCCAATGGTGCGAACGTCTCAACGTTGTATAGCTGAGAGTGAAAAACATTATGACTTGCCTTTGAAAACAAAATCTGATGTGCTTGTTGGTTTTGCAAACGGAAGCTTGATAGCACAAAAGTTGTGGCATGCTTTTGCAAATGAAATCTAGCAATACACAACAATAGCTTGTGATTACATTGGCTTTACGCAAACCATGGCTTGGGATTTGGTTCAATAGTATGCAAAAAGAAAAACTTTCAACAAGCCACAACAACATGAGACAATCGATGCAAAATGCATACGGCAACTCGTGAAAGTGCATATGATTGCTTGCAAAGTACCGATGGAACGAATACTTTCATCAGACTAGCTCAATTTTTTTGAAAGCATCGACGCAGCTGTTGAGTTATTATTATGCTGAAGTCCAAACATATGTTCTGAAATTTATTGTCATTTAGTCTTATTTAATATTATCAGTTATTGTTGCCTTAACCATTGTCATCCGATTCCATTGTTAATTGACATTAATTTTCAGCCGTTATTCCTGCATGTAATAGATTGAATTATCTATGAGCAATTGATGGAAAGCTTTTTGTAGTGAGACAATGAGAGCTTATGCTTTGTGAAGATCTTGCATATGCATTTGATTGATAACTTGCAATATGTAAATGAAGCTTGTGATGAGTAAATGATTGTGTGCAGTGCACAAATGGCAAGAATACCCTCTGCTAGCAAATAAATGATAAGGATGCTATCAAAACAACATTAAACTGCACATATTTTTCAAAACATAGAGTTATAAACTTATAGTCATTTGAATTTCGGGACATATACTTTGGACTTCATTGTTATGTACTATTTTTCATTTAATGTTCACTTTAACTATCATCATCCATTTTCATGTCCTAATGTTTTTATTTATATGTTAACGTAGTTGTCATATTTGTTGTTACACTTCAAGAAAAGGTTTTCTTGGTCACCACAAATGCCTATTTTTCTGCCATCAGCCAAATGGAAGGCAGTAATCGGTGAGGGTTTCCTGGCATAACAATTGCTTCTTCGTCTATCATTGGCCAAACAATCACAAGGTTTTTTTTTGTAATGGCCAACCACTTCTTCATATGTTATCAAATTAGGCATCAATAGTTTGTAAAACAATGAAGTATGCATTATTTTTTCATTATGATAAGATGAAATCTGCAATGCATATTTTTCCTAATGTTTTAGCTTTTCCTATTGTAAAACAAGCAACTTATAATTCTAGAAGAAGATGTATATGATATTGAGAAGTCCAGTGCAAGCAAGAAGGATGACCACTTATTCACCAGAGGTCTAAAAATTTATTTGAGCATCCATTTTTGGGTTGGGACTTTGCCGTGCATGAAATGTGTGCACACGTAATGGAAACAAATAGAGATATGACAATAACCTCGTACACTTATTTGCCCTTTCTTCAATAAAAACCCCACACAAAGTCCAGTTGGTCAATGTTTCAGGCTCGTGAGGTTTCTAATCCTCATAAAAGATACACTTGTAGAAGACCACTCCTCCATTCAACTGGTAATATAAAGCTTTCAACATCTTCAACATTTTATTTTGAATATTGATAAACTTGTGTGTATTTTTTGTGATAAGGATGACATCTCCAATTTTTTTGGAGTGGCAAGAGCACTAAGTGCTCTACGTGGAGGATTTCACCAAGAAGACCATCAACCTCTATAATTCCTTGAAGTTAGCAATAGGCATGAGAAATTTTATTGCATAATGTGGAAGACAGATGCTACTTTTATTGCAAAGCACTAGTTGCTAACTTTAATGCATTACTTTTTGATATTCCTATCTTCAAGCAATAATTGTAGGTTGATTGTGGTAAATTTATATAGCACAATGCACAGCCAATACCCTCATAGCCAAATTGATTGTGTACTCTTCATCAGAAAGTTTATAGATTGCATTGTATTGAACTAACCCATGAAAAAATCACTTAAAATGATATGTCGATAATTCTAGCACAGTTGTGCAAGGAATTGCTCAATTACCTTCAGCAAAAACATGTGAAGAACAAGGCTGAATGGAAGTGCAAACAACCATATGTGTGAGAGGGATAGTAAAAGTGATAACCAAAAATGCCCCTACATTTGGTATATCTGCATACCTATTGTTTGCATTTATGTGCATTTTAGTTAGTTTATTATGAATTAGTTGTCTAGAAAGACAAATGCATACACCTTCCTATTCTATCTCTCCCATTTGTTTTTTTACATAAAAGCACATGACTTAAAATAGCTTAGCACTACAAAAGTACAAACATGCAATTATGAAGTGAAAACTTGGTTAGTGTGCCATTAGCTATAGAATGTAAATTACCAACATGACCGCACTAGCACTTCACCAATCCATCATTGGCAAGGTGTAAGTCCAATATTTTATGAACTTCTTTTCCTATTTTGAATTAAACTTATTGAATCTCAACTCAACTGGATACACTAAGATACCTTAGAGTTCGTGCTTAGATATTTGAAACACTTTAAATGACAAATATCCTCTCTTAAAGATATCTAACCTGATCAGTGACTTTTCTCATATCAGTTTGATAATTTCTCCTTCATTGTACACAAAAGGACCAACTATATTTTGTGTGGATGCATAATTTGACATTGTTCATAACTCTTGGGCAGCTTCTAATTGGGATATTAAATTTAATTAAAATTTATAATCCACTATAAGATAACATTATAATGTGGGAGAAGGGGCACTAATATCACAAGAAATGTCTCATTCTTTAAATTCAGACTTAAAATAGTTCCACATTAGCAAACACAAATGCTTAATTTCAATATGCAAGTTTATGTAGGCATGTTGCTAGCCTAACAATGCAAACTATTAGTGTCGCTGGTTTGACGCTAATTTGCACCAACAACCTTCTAGCTCATATTGTCAATGCACAAGTTCGGTGCTTTATGAACTCATTTTTTCTTTTTTTAGATTCAGCTAATTTCTCACCATTCCTCATGCCATAAGATATATTAAGGTCCCCTAGATTTTGTGTGTGGGCAACATTTGAAACACTTTAAAATGGAAAATGTCATCTTTTAAACATATACAACTTGATTAGTGACTTTTCCTGCATTAATTTTACATTTTTGTATCCGATGGCATATTGGGATATCATTTATAAGATGCCGAAATATAGATACTCTTTTAATGCATGACTTAAATTAGTTAAAAACTAGCAAAATGACATGCAACCTTAATGAAGTGTTATTATCTCTACAATGCAAATTGCCAAACATTTGTTGTTATAACACTAAACTACATTAGCATCCCACCAACCCATCACTGGCAAAGTGTCAGTCTGGTGCTTCACTGAATTCCTTCTTTTCTTTTTTTCAATTTATCCTACTCCAATAACCTAATCTAATGGGAGATAATGGGATCCCCTATATTTGTGTGTGGTCAGTCATTGAAATACTTTAAAATGGTAAAATGTCATATTTTTAAAAGTTCCAACCAATTAATGACTTTTCTTGTATGGATTTTGTAGTTTATCCTTTGTTGTGTAAAAGAGAGCCAAATAAGTATTGCATGGTTGTACAATTTAATATGATTAATAAGTTTAGGGTGGCTTGGTATCAACTTTAGTTTTCATCCACAATTTGGTGTACGATAACAAGATAATGTGGGAGAGAGGCACTAATGTCACAACTATTGTGGGCGTTCTTTGAATACATAACTTAAAATAGGTTAGAACTAGTGAATTGTAAACAAGTATGCACTGGCTCACAAATGCATGCTACCGACATGTTTACTTATGAGATGCCTGACCATGCTAACACCCCACCAACCTATCATTGGCAAAGCATAAGCCTAGCACTTCATGAATTCCTTTCTTCATTTTTTGAATTCAACCTAGTGTCTCTCAACTAGTCTAACATCACATATTGATGTCCCTTGCATTTAGTGATAAAGACTCCTCATTTTCACATCTTGATGGTTCAAAATTCTCCATATCATGAAAAAGTCACATTGTTTTCACATTTCGATGGTTCATGGCTCAAACAACTATTTTTTACATTTTGATAGACTCTTCATTTCACAATACGATAACGTGATGATTGTTCATTTTCACTCAACCAATTCAAAACAAATTCCCTTAATCCCTACCTCATGAAGTTAGGTGCCTCTGAGGTCATTGACAGAGGTTCTAGAAAGCCCAGAAAATTAGATTGAAGAACATGCATGAGTTTTGTATCTAAAGCCATCTATATGCATCCATCCTCAAAAGAAGTTACAAAACTACTTTTTTTTTGTCATTATTTCTTTTCCTTGCAATTTTTTGACAGTTAGAAGGGTTGTCTAGGGCATGAAAGATTTGTTTTATTAAGCAACTCAAGGCTTGAAACCGCAAAGATTTCCTTCTCTATACTCCATTCTTCTATAAATAACTAGTCTTTCCTAAAACTACAGGAAATATAGACACTAAGAGGAAAAAAAGTAGCTTTCCTCCAGCTTTTTCAATTAGAGGTGATCTTTTTTAAAAAGATGTATGCATATATGGTACTAGATGCATATAGATGATGCTCGCAAGATGAAGCAAACTATCAATGCATATTTCTAGTTTTTGTTTGGAATTTGTAAATTTGTTTGTACCAAAATATATGTTTGCTATTCCTTCTCCCTTTGACCTTTTTACAGCAAAAAAGTACAAAAGGATATATCATTTTCCACCATCAACATCATTTGTTCTAGCCATTTGCTATTCATAAATGAACCAATTATTTAAAGTGCAAGGAAATTTGCCAAAGTGGAGTATACAACAATAGCACTAGCAACTTGGGAACTGGTTTGGTTAAAAGCTTTAATAGCATAATTTGAGGGCACACATGATCAACTTATGAGGCTACATTGTGATAACTAGCAGTATTACATATTGCATCAAATCAATCATGTAAGTGCCCATAATACATAGAGCTTGATTACTATCTTATTTGGAAAGAAATACAAGGAGATTGTCAAACCATTTATGTACCTACAAAGTTACAAATCGTTAATATTTTTACCAAGGTGCATGGGAAGGATCTTTAATTATATATGAACCAAGTTGATTGTGGATATTTCACACATCAACTTGAAGGGAAATGTTCAGCAAAAGATATGGAAACACTTCACAAGAAAGATCTACCGAGATTTACAAATAGTATGGTTTAGGGATATTTAGTTAAACAAATCTCATGTTTCCATATTTATCTAATTTATTGTTGTGAACTATACTAGCATATCTATATATATGTTTGATTACATGTAAAATTTCAAGAAATTAATGCAAAGCAAGATTGTTTTTCTCTCTCCATTTTCTTCTTTCCTAGCAATGATACCAGTTTCCACAATGGACTACTCGATATTCTCTTCAGTACCTATATCCACAAATGATCCTACCATCCAGAAAGGCTACACACATGCTAACTGAATTTGTATTCTTGACTCGTAATAAAGAAATTAAGTCCAGGCATTAGTATGGCATGACTTCTTGTCATTCTATGACCTTTTAGTTAGTAAATCAGAAAATGGAAAAACAAGTCACAATTCTACTTGGTCTTGGGGGTTTTGTGTGGAAGGTGGTTTTTCAAGGAAACATTAAGAAAGTGAGGATTCTACTCCAAGAACCTTGCAATTAGTAAGGTTGTTTAGAATACCAAACTTTTGGATAAACTGGAAAGTGATCAAAGTGGTTTCAGTTAATACCAGAGTATATTTATTGCTTATGGAGCATTGATACGAGTCTCGAGTGGGCACTACATCTGGCTGGAACCAGGTCCATCTCCTTGTAATAAACTTTCTCAAGGACTTGTGTTGGCTGGTGTGTTTCGGTTTACTCCTATCCCTTCAAAAGTCGGCCAATTCAAGGCCAAACCAATTCATGTTGGCTTCTGTGGGTCGATACATGAATAATAATTGGAAGCACTTCTGACGGTTTCCTGAATCACAAAATTTAATTTAAATATTCAGTCATCTATTTCATGTCAATTAGCACTGTTTTCCAAGGTTCCCTAAATGAGTTGAAAGCTGATATCTGCAACATTGTCAAAACCCTTATCAAACAATCATGTAGGCAGTAAGAAGCATGGAAACATAAATAAATACCATGAAATGAATAAGAAATTAAGTGTATTTCTAGTAGTAAAATACTATGTGTATGTACATTAAACCGTGTCTCATACGCTTAGTCATGAGATGGATGTCTTTTTGCACCCACTTGTATGGTCATTTTCTTTTTTTCGTTTTTTCATGGTGCAAACCGGTGCCTTGAACTCAGATCGGCTAAAGACCGAATCACCAGGTTAGAGAGTTGATTTTTTTTCTCTAAATAGACAAAGCAGGTAAGTTTTTAGGAACTTCATGTTTGATTCTTTCGTCAACTAAAACTCGATATCATGTTTGTGATATTTGATAATCCAAAAAATAATAAACTTCAGTATTCAACCAAACATGAAAAAAAAAAAAGAAAAAGAAACATGTAATTAGTTGACGATCCGGAGATCATCCATGCCACTTGCTCATGCAACCCAAACCATAGACCAATCGCCTACTCTCTTCTTGCTCGAGCCGGTTGTGGTACACCCCTCGAGCCTCTTTACGGTTGCGAGTGTGACAAGTGTAGATGAGATTTCTTGATAAATGACATTTGGGTGTTTATAAACCTTTTCCCATTGGGGACCTTATGATGATGCGACTATCAATTAAGCACGCGTTTAGCACTACATTTGATTTGGACTAAAAATTTCCTATCGCATGGATCCGGTTTGAATTCAATATGTTACTTGATAATGGCCTAATACCTACAAATGCTTGACAGTAGCGCATTTACTTTTGATGTGTATTGATGCACAAAAATTTAGTAAGTACTTGGTTGAATGAAAGAAAAGAACAATTTCAATATTTTGATTAAGTAACAATAATATGGTTACATTTTAAATTCATTTTATTTAACTGAGCTTGTCTTTTTATAATTAGGCAGTTAAATAAAATCAAAATTTAAATGCTTTTCTTATTCTGAAATAAAACTTTTGAAATCACCTTCTTTTTCTTGAATTCATTCCCGGGGTTCAATGCACGAATTCCTCTTTTTGGAAACTTATATTTCCAGACGAACAAGAACTCCTTGCCCATCAAACACGGCCTGGTAAACTTTTTAACCGAATAATATCGCGGACAGCGAATGGTGGATGGACCCGTCTCAAACTCTCAACTGCAGCACCCATCTGGCCTGGCCTTAAAGAAGCAGGGTTGGTGCAGCGGGTGCCAGCTTTTCCGTTTCTTCATTCTCTCCCGCGAAGTTCTCCTAGGAGTCTTTCGAGTTGTCTGTTCTTCTGCTACTTCAAGGACATGGATGTTAAGACGCTGATAAAGGCGCATCCTCCTGCCACCATCTGTCGCCTCAACGTCTTACACTCACATAACGGTTCACAACTTGCATTTGGTTCGATGCGGGTGACATCTCCCATGTCTGTAGGGCAGAGAACTCGGACCCTGCGCATTTGCGCCATCTCCTCGGACAGGTGAGGGCAAGAAGCTACATTTTTAAGTTGGTCTCTTGTAGATTACCATATTCATCATTTGAATTTCGATTTTTAACTTTTGCAGATCTTCTGACTCATTTTGTGTTATAGAAATGGTGGGTTTTATTTTTATTTCTCTTTTTTTTTTGTTCTGGGGTTTTGGGCGTGTTAAGAACGCAAACCTTTATCTGTGGGGCGCTTTCTTGTTTCATTTTTTCCCTTGATCGTTTTGTTTTCTGTTGAACCGGAAAAGTGGTTGGGCAGCATTTCTCTGTATTCTTCCCGTATATGAAATGGAGTTCATCCAGCAATGCTATTTCCAGCCCATTATTTTTGTGGAATGAGTGATTGATTACTGTAGACCCGTGGTACTTTTCTATGCATTCTAAGGGGTCTTTCTCTGTCTTAAGCTTGGACTTTTCCTTGTAACAGATGGAAACCTTGAACTGTTATATTGCTGCAATGTCATTCATCAGCCTTTTTTTACCTTTTACCGTGTTGTCTGAATTATAATAATTTTCTGAATGCTGGTTTATGACGCTTGTACAATGATAGTGGAAGGAAAAGATTTGAAACTCATTACCACGAAAGTTGGGGATTTAAGTTAATGTGTACTAAATAGTGTTCTCTACGACTAATATAATGATGTGAAGCTTCGTAATGGTGGATGCTGAACTAATACCAGATTTTAACCTACATGGATAACTGTAGACTGGAGAAAAAGAAAAGGGTGGATCAGAGCGACAGCCTGACACTCGAGAGCATACGTCATTCCCTAATCAGGCAGGAAGACAGTATAATCTTCGGCCTTCTTGAAAGGGCTCAGTATTGTTATAATGCTGACACTTACGATCAGAATGTTTTTTCCATTGGCGGGTTCCAAGGTTCTCTGGTCGAGTTTATGGTCAGAGAGACAGAGAAACTTCACGCACAGGTGCTCTTTAGCAGTGTATAGGATTGTATATTTTCTATCTTTTTTCATCCTTTTCATCACTTGTTAGAATGACATTTGCGGTCTTATCCAGGTGGGGAGGTACAAAAGCCCAGATGAGCACCCGTTCTTTCCTAATGATTTGCCTGACCCTTTGTTGCCTCCCTTGCAATACCCCCAGGTAACTTTCCTAGACCTTGTGGTGAAATACACTGTTAACTTCTTGATAATCTGAATGACATTTTTCTGTTTTCTCTCTCCAAATAAGTAATTTTCTACTCAAGTTGCATTCATGAGACTTTACAAGTGCGTCACATGACTTGGTTGTTTAATCCTTCATCTATTTCCTGTTCCTGAAGCATGTTTCTACAATCTGAGTTTCGTTTTTTGGACAACATAAACTCAACCCCAAAAGTCAGAACGTGCAAGATGATTTCCCCTTTCAGTTGGGTTGCATGGCACAGGTTATGTATTGTTAATATTATTTTGAGAAAATTTTCATTGCCAATTATCAAATTATTAATATCAATCCATGAAATTGAACTTTATGGTTATGTGGTCTAACCAATTTGTGATTATCTCTGGAACAAAGTCCTTGCTTAAGGGAAAGACTTATGTACCAACTTAGCATGGATTCTGGTCCTCAGAAAATTTTTCATCTTGTTCTGCAGCGCAGATAAAATTCTTTTTGCAACAGTATAGTAACCTTTTGACCACTTGGGTGTTTAAAGTCTACTGAATTGACTCATCATCTACCCAATAACATCACATGGTTGCAAAATGGGCAATTTGTTTGCTATATAGATGATATTAGAATACCAAACCCAAACCAAGATTGAACAGAAAATGCAACTCTTAAGATGAAATCTCCATTAGTCTTCAAGCTGCTCCATGGCAGCAGCAGCAGCAACCAACATAACACAATACGTACAATTCCTAAGGGCTTAAGACCCTAACTTTAGATACAAAAAATAAATAAATAAATAAAGTACCTAATTGCCCTCACTTACAAGGGTTAAAAATAAAATAGTAATACTGGTTAAAACACATTATAATAAAGTAGACAAGAGTAGACTTTGACTAAGAAGAAACAGTTTGACTCTAGAATTTTAACACTTCCCCTCAAACTTGGTATGAGTGAGTGACATAATGCCAAGTTTGCTAACAAATTTTCTAAACTTCAATGGTGGCAAACTCTTTGTAAACATGTCAGCAACCTGGTCTTCAGTTCTTGTGTGCTTAAGAGAAATCAATCCTTCTTCATATGCTCTTCTTGTAAAGTGGCAATCAATCTCATTGTGCTTAGTTCTTCCATGAAATTATGGATTTTTGGCAATATGAATTGCACTCTTGTTGTCACAAATCGGTTTAGTCTTATCGGCCATAAGAATTCCAATCTCATTTAGCAACCATCTTATCCATATTATTTCAGCTGAGTTTGGGCCATAGCCCTATATTCAACCTCAGTCATAGATAAAGCTACTCTTTGTTTTTCTTGCTCTTTCAAGAGATTATTGACATGCCAAAGAAGATGCAAAATCCTATTGTAGATAACCGATCACTTATTGATCCACCAAAATCAGCATCACAAAAGGCTATAAGTTCTTCATAATTTGAAGAAGAAAAGAAAATTCTATAGTCCATTGTACCTCTTACATACCTTATAAATCTCAGTACAACAGCAAGATGGATTGATGTAGGACCACTCATGAATTGACTTACTACATGGGCAACATATGTTATATCAGGTCTAGAAATGGTTAGATAAATCAAGCTTCCAACAAGTTGTCTGAAAATTGTAGGATCTTCTAATTTCTTTCCTTCAAAAAGTCGCATGACATTTGCTTCCATAGGAGTTTCCACTTTTTTATTATCATCATGTAGTCTAGCTTTGGCGACAAGATCTACTGCATATTTGTGTTGGGATAGAAACAGTCCTCTTCTTGAGTAAGCAACTTCTAAACCCAAGAAATACTTTAAGAAACCAAGATCTTTTATTTCAAATTTTGGTGCAAGTATTTTCTTTGTTTCATCAATAATTCTATGATCATCTCCAGTGATAATCATATCATCAACATAGAAAAGCAATAAACATTTGCCTTTGTTTGAAGAAGATACAAACAATGCAGGGTCATGAGGGCTTTGCTTAAATCCAATTTGCTTGGCAGTTGTGCTAAACTTTTCAAACCATGCTCGTGGGGCCTGTTTTAGCCTGTACAAGGCCCTCTTTAATTTGCACACTTTGCCTTCTGAATCTTCAATACCTGGTGGAAGCTGCATATAAACTTCTTTTATATCTCCATTCAAAAATACGTTCTTTATGTTTAGTTGCCACAAATTCCAATTTTTTGCTGATGCAACTGCTAGAAGAGTTCTGATGGTAGACATATGTGCCACTGGTGCAAAAGTCTCTGAGTAATCTATTTCAAATTGCTGATTTTAATCCTTTTGTGACTAATCTTGCCTTGTAACGCTCAATTGATCCATCTGTCTTGGTCTTGATTTTGAACACCCACTTGCAACCCACGACATTTTTTCCTAGAGGAAGTTTCACCACATCCCATGCCTTCATTCGTTCTAAAGCATTCAACTCTTCTGCCATAGCTAGTTGCCATTCCTCCTTGGAAATTGCTTCCTCATAGGACTTAGGCTCATTATAAGAATGAATCAAAGCAAGATGTTTAGGTGAAAAGGAATCATAAGACACAAAACGAGGAGGAGGGAACTACGACGTACCTGGCAGAGCGAAGGGTGACAAGAAAGAGTATGAAGTAGTGAGATGTTCTCCCGAAATATGAGGTTCAGGAACTGCAATCGAGTCGGACTGGAATTGGCCCCTTCAAGTTCTTCTTCTAACCGCTCAGATTGCTCAAGAAATGGCACATGTATGAATGTTTTCCCCCTCCTTTGATATACTTGACTATTATTCTTTTCTATTTCTTTGTCATTATGATTATTCTCACTTGAATCCTCCAGCTGGCCTCCCTTTTCATCACAATTCTTTCTTGAAGGATGTATCGTTAAGAATGACAGATCTACATTTCTACATTCTCCTTGCTCTTTTTCTTGTACAAAGTATGGTTTTTGCTCATAAAATCCTGCATGTCTTGAAACTGTCATTTTCTTTCCATTTGGATCATAAAATTTGTAGAGTTTCTTATCTTCTGCTATACCCAAAAAACAACATTTTGTTGCTCTAGGTGACAATTTGTCTCTCAATTGTTTTAGTACAAGTACAAAGCATGTGCAACAAAAGACTTTTAACATGTCATAGTTTGGCTTCCGCCCATACAACTTCTCATATGGAGATATTCCTTTAACGTCCTTGATGGCATTCGATTTATTGGATATGCTGCCATACACACGTCATCTGCCCAATAAACTTTTGGAACATTAGTATCAAAGAGAAGAGATCTATTGGTTTCAAGTATATGTTTATTTCTTTCTTTCAGCCACAACATTTTGTTCGGGAGTGTAAACACAAGATTTCTGATGTAATATACCTTTCATTTGCAAATTACTTTCAAACAGTTGACTAACATACTTTCCCCCTGAATCTGAGCACAAAATTTTGATTTTAATTGCAAACTGCATTGCCACCATAACACAAAATTTCTCAAAGATGTCAAAAAGTGTATTTCTATTTTTCATAAAATAGATCCAAACAAACCTGGTACAATCATCTATAAAAGTTACAAAATATGTTGATCCCCCCTTTGACAAAATGGGAGATGGACCCCATACACGAGTGAACTAAATCAAGAGGTTTTTCTTACTCTATTTTTTGATGATAAAATGCTAAAGGGAGTTCCAAAATGTGTTTCAATCTAGATGCTGAAACATGTCCAAACCTTTGATGCCACAATATTGATTCATCATTCACTGATGTGTATACTCTACCCTTTTCTTTCCTTAGGAGACTCATACCAACTAGTCAAGATAATATAAGTCACCTTTTTTATGGCCAACTCCAATCTTCCTCCCTAACTGCTGATCTTGCACAACAAAATCCACAGGAGAGAAGATGACAATACAGTTATTTTTTGTAATTTGACCTACAGAAATTAGGTTCATGGCAAGTGAAGGAACATGATAAACATCATGAACATAAAGTTTACTCCCAGGACGAGTTGGGAGTAATCAAACCAGATTTGGCTATTGACATGGACGAACCATTTGCAGTTCTAAAGAAACCTGAACATAGTGACAATTTGTTAAAATGTCCTCAGTTGTATCATATGACGTGAGGCACCTGAATCAAGAAGCCAATTAGAATTGATACAAGATATACCTGTAAAGGAATTACCTTAAGGAGACATAGAGGAAGTGGAGGCAGCTAACCCACTATAAGCAAGGAGTTGTTGGATACTCTCAAGAATGTTGACACGTGACGTGTGATTCTTATCTCTAGTAGAAGAACTAGCAACATAGGCTTCTTTCTTCTTCTTATTCAAAACTGGGCAATTGAATTTCATATGCCTCAATTCTTTATAATAGTTACATCATACGTTATTTGTATCTTTTCTTCTATTAAGAAACCTCCCATATTCTCCTTTTCGACTATAGGTTTTAGTCACACCCAGAAGCGATTCCTCTGTACTTTTTCCTCCTAGAGACTTATTCTTTGTTTCTTCAGCCATAAGTTCGGAGACTGCTTGTACCAAAGAGGGCAAACTTTGGTGATGTAAGATTCCAGTTCTTATACCCTCAAATTCTGTCCGCAACGCCATAAAAAAATCTGACATATTGCTGGTCTTTTGCATCTGATTCCAGTTTTTTGCATTCTAAACATTCTTTACATTTAGCACATCTTAGTCTTACATTAGGTAGCATCATAGTAAGATCGTCTGAAATTTGCTTAAATTCGACAAAACATGCTTGAATGGACTCATCTCTTTGCCTTAAACTTCTCAAATCCTGTGCCAACTGCTACCTTCTTGCCCAATTTGATTGCACATGCATCAATTTGAGATATTCCCAAATATCTTTTGCATTTTTAAAGTTGATTATGCTTAGAGCTATATTAGGTTTCATAGCTCCAAGTAGCCATGGCTTCACTTTAGAGTTTACTTTTATCCCATTTGCCAAATGCTGTCTCAAAATCTTCATCATCATCTTCAGGTTTCTCTTAAAGCCATCAAGATATTCCCAATACCCAAGTCCCTTTAGGACTGCCTTCATGTATTCAGCCCAATATACATAGTTTGACCCATCTACAACAGTCACGTGTACGAGCTCCTTTCTATCTATTTATAAGATTCAGCAATCTATAGATTATGAACCAAGTTTATATCAAGAATCAGCACACAGCCAATGCAAAGATTGATATGGACAGTGTGAAGATAAATAAACTGACTATAATATCAGTAAATGGCCAACTGAGGGTATGAGATTTTCTACAATAATACTGTCTTTCAGTCTCACAACACCAAAACTGTACTTCCCAACTTCACGTTTTCTCACAGCAAACCCCAGCAACAGAACCAGTAGTGCTGATAAACCCTTAAACAGGTTGACAGCACATATCCGACCTAAGATTGATCCAAAATAGATCTGAGTTCAATGCAACTTCAGGCTGTGCAACATCAAACTGGAATATGAACAGCCACTAATGCTGATAAACTCTTAAACAGGTGGACAGCAACTCATATCCGACCCAAAGATTGACCCAAAACAGATCTGAGTTCAACACAGTTCAGGCTGTGCAACATCAAGCTGGAATACAAACAGTCACTTCCAAAAACAAAGGAAAGATCAAACATACCTTCGTTAGATCGTATGCTCAAGCTCTGATACCATATTAGAATATCAAATCCAAACAAAGATTGAACAAAAAATGCAACTCTTAAGATGAAATCTCCATTAGTCTTCAAGCTGCTCCAGGGAAGCAGTAGCAGCCAACATAACACAGTAAAAAAAAGAACCTTACAGACTACAGTTCATAAGATCTGAAACACTAACTTAATATACAGAAAAATGGATAAAGTACCTATTTGCCCTGACTTACAAGGGGTAAAATAGTAAAACAGGTTAAAACACATTATAATAAAGTAGATGAGAACAGACTTTGACTAAGAAGAAACAGTTTGACTCTAGAATTTTAACAGATGATATAAACTATTAGGCTGTATTCTTACAGGTAGTTTGTTCTGGTGACAGTAGATTCTGTATTATAGATAGGTTATCAGCAATATTGTTGCAGTACTTATTTAAGCTGGCACATTTATTTCGACACTTTCTCAATCTTGATTTCTTCTTTGATTTTGAGGGATGTGGTTGTTGTTATCTTGATATATACTCTAGGCTACCAAATTAGACTTTGAGTTTCTGCTCACCATTCTGTTTGTTGTTTATAAGGTTTTGCATCCTGTTGCTGATACAATCAATATCAATCCTAGGATATGGGATATGTATTTCAAGGATCTTCTTCCAAGGCTGGTTGAAGAGGGGGATGATGGTAATTGTGGTTCAAGTGCAGTATGTGACACAATGTGCCTTCAGGTGTGCATTTCTACTTCGTATAAAGAGCAGTGAGTGAAGAAGTCATTTTTGCTTCATGTGCTTAATTAACCTAGTTGTGACTTGTGTTGGCTCATATATATCATTGTCACAAATATTGCCATGTATCTCAAAACATCCCATTAAAAAGAGTAAAATGAGGAAAATTAAAAAAATCTGAAAAATCACTGTATTGTAAAAATTTCCAAAACAAAAGTATCATGTTTTTACCGCAATATTTTTGCAAGTCTTCTTCAGAAAAAAAAAAACATTTTTAATACATTTTTTATTGTATTGGATTTCTAACACTAATATCTATTTTGAATTCTCACTGATGTTTGTGTATCAAAATTAGTAAAAAATAGTTCAATGTTCCTAATTTGTTTTAATTTCTTTTGATGTTCTCTAGTTTCTTCAGTTCTTGGGACTTTCCCAAGAGAAACAAACTTTCTCATTAATGGTCTAGAAAGACCTAAATAATAAAAGCCCGGAGAATAATATTTGTGGCAATGGTACGTAAATATTCAACCATACACATTTTTCTTGCATTAACGCACCAATGTTGCATTTATGACTTTTGTGAGACCCAGGGTATTGCAAGAATATGCACATCATTTAAGTTAATTTAGTCCTGCATCATTACTTGTACAGGTTGTGACAGGCACAACTTATTTAGATGAGGTAAGAAATTTTTGGAAGTGGAGTTTAATGTTGTTCCTTACTTTCAAGATGTAGTACTTGGGTAAGTAAAACAATCATAGATGCTGCAATAAACATTTCACATGCATGAACAGCCTTCAGAGTTGCAAGAATCAAGAAGAATATTCAACACTCGAGCTATAAAGACTGTAACATCAGGAAACATGGAGCACAGATCCAATGGTGCAGAAGTAAAAGCCAAAAGATTACTCAATTAGTGGGTGAAAAATTGTTTATTGAATAAAAGTAACGAACAATTACATTAGGTTCTCGCTGCAAAATTTGAAATGTACAAGATAAAATTCCAAACTATATGTGTAAACCCATAGCTTCCCCAATGGTGCAGAAGCAAAAGCCAAAAGATTGCTCAATTAGCGGGTGAAAAATTGTTCATTGAATAAAAGTAACAACCAATTGCATTAGGTTCTCACTGCGAAATTTGAAATGTACAAGATAAAATTCCAAACTATATGCATAAGCCCATAGCTTCCTCTCTCTCTCTCTCTCTCTCTCTTCTTGTGGGTGCTAGAGAGTTTGAAAGCATCAAAACTTAAACAGTAAGCCTTCCAACACAATTTTCTTCTCTCTGACAGCCTAATCAATCAGTTCTCTGAAGAGATTTCTTCTTTACAAAATGACCAAGGTAGCTCTTCGTAGTTACTCCTACACTAGAGTACCCCAAATTCTTTTCCAAACATGTATAAAAACAATTTATATTTCTTGGTTTAAGAATTTGTTGGCAATATGAATTTCTAAGAAATATATGATACAACATAGAATGAATGCCTCTTAAAAAATTGCAACAATTATACTGATTAGTGTCAAAGAATTTATGACCAGCTTTATACTATAGTTCACGTAGTAAGAAATTAGTGTCAACAAATTTCATGAACAGGGTGGTAAGCATCCACACTGTTAAGCAAAAATGAATTTGTTTAAAAGGCAGAGGTACTTGCTAAAAGCCTTACAAAAATCCTTTTGTAGTTTTGTTACATTATGATGACCTTGTCCAAATCATCTCATGGTTTGTACTATTGAAAGCAATTCTACGTCCAAAGTTTTTCAAGTTAGGTATCATGTGATATGTAAACGAGCATTGGATTCCTTGAAAAACTTTTGTATGGTAGAAAAAAACTCTAAACATTTCTCTTAGTTGCCTTTTTGCCATTAAAAACGAATGCTATGTTAAAAATTTTGCTTACTTTTTAACCCACTTAGCCCCTTTCTGAAAAAATTTCACCACGTACCATATTTCAGTCTTAAAAATGTTTGTAACAACAATGGCCTGCACTTCAGTGCAAGAATGTAATACACAAAACCAAAAAAAGATAAAAACACAAAAACACAATAAGTTTATTTCACGTTTTTTTAAATGTCTTTTTTGCACTTTTTTTTCGGTTTCTTCTTGTTTTAGGTTAATATTGCATTTTTCTGAAAAAACACAGTATATGTGGCTATGTTTTCATGTTGATCTGGATTTTGGGAGGCATACAGTTTTTGGATGCAAATGTTTGTTCTAACGAATATGAATAAATGATACACATTTCTTGGAGAACATTCATTGTGGTTTTTTTCTTTTGGCTGCTTAGAAACTCAAAGGCTGTAGATGCTAATTTTTAAAAACAACCAATTATATGTCTCAAGAAATGTATCCTTTGTTCATAATGAAAATGGTTCTCATGAAAATAACTCTTGGAGTGATGATTACATTTTTCTTTTTGATCCATTGCTGGTGAATGGTGATGATGATAATTCACATAAAAATAATAGCTTGGAAAATAATCTTAATGGTTATGTTTTTACTAAAGATGAGGATTGATGAACGTTCTAGAGATATTGAAACTTATAATAGAGCTATAAGGAAAATGTTTACTAGAAACTCAGATTGAATTTGGAAGAATGGAATTCCAGCCTTAAAAGATGTACAAAGACACTGAGACCTCAAAGGTTTGTCTCTTAATATTTGTTTTCTTCTAAACATAGAACTTGTCCTTTTGCTATCAACTCGCACTATGAACCCAGTAGTTACCATGGAATCAAACTTCATATCATTGCAATGAGGTTTTGAATTGAGTTTCATTCTTTGGAGAAAAATGAAACTTAGGAGATTTAATCTGTTTTCAAGGTAAGAAAACTATCAGGTGTAGATATTTTTGAGGTCACAAAACTGATAGGGATTAATCTTTTGAAGGATACAGGCTGCGTGTGCGCCAACCAACTACGGTAGCACACCCACACCCTCACCCGCATCGGTGCGGGTGTGGGTGCAGCCCGACACGGTGTCAAATGAGTTTTGGCTGTTCTGAAAAATGTTTTGGCCAAGTTTTCATTGATATATCGATTCAAGGTAACCTTGATAAAAAAAAGTTTAAAAATATAGAGAAATAAAATTACTTATGTAACAAACAACATATATATATATATATATATATATATATATATATATATATTTACATGCTCTTGCCACAGCCGCACCCAATTTTTTTGGGAACTTGCTGCATCCCATACTGGCACCCACACTAGCACCCGCACCCTGCACCCATGTGACATAGGATACAAGCCAAATCATTGCTAAAGGCCATTGACGAGAATTTGCAATTGACTAGAATGAAGTCTCTTTTGTTGCTTCAAATCACAATAGCAGGAACTTTGGTTTCAATGTTAGTGTAGAAACACGAACAAGAAGAGGAAGAGAAACAACGATCACGATGTAACGTGGAAAAACCCTCAACAAGAGGAAAAAAACCACGAATGAGGAGGAGCCGGTGCCCACTAGCCGCCAGACTCTCTCTCTCCTTTGTCTTTCATTCACTCCATAAGGATTAGGGTTACACAACTTAAATAATGCCCAACAAGGGCTACAAGTTGGATCGGATACGGATCCGGACCCGGTCCCGAGACCCATCTAACATACTTCAACACTCCCCCTCAAGTTGGGCATACATATCAAACATGCCCAACTTGGATACATTTCTCTCAAATGAGGTCGAAGATAAAGCCTTCGTCAGAACATCAGCCGTTTGGTCTTCAGATCTCATGTAAGGAAGTATAAGTTCTTTAGCATCAATTCTCTCTCGAATGAAATGTCGGTCAATCTCAACATGCTTTGTTCTGTCATGAAGCACAGGGTTGTTGGCCAAGTTAATTGCAGACTTGTTATCGCAATACATCTTCATTGGTTCTTCAACTTTTATACCAATATCAGTCAACAGTACTTTCAGCCACAAAAGCTCAGAAACTCCCATAGCAACAGCTCTGTATTCTGCTTCAGCACTGGAACGCGAACAAACATCTTGCCTTTTACTTCTCCACACTATGAGATTCCCTCCCAAATAAATACAATAGCCAGAGGTGGACCTCCTAGTGTCAATACAGCCTGCCCAGTCTGCATCTGAATAACCTTCAATCCCAAGAGTGTCTTGCTTGACATATAAGAGACCTTTGCCAGGATTCCTCTTCAAGTAGCACAAGATCCTGTCAACAGCCTTCAAGTGGGCATCCGTGGGAGCATGCATGAACTGGCTCATCACATTCACAGCAAAGGTAATATCAGGTCTAGTGAGAGTAAGGTAAATTAACTTCCCTACAAGACATTGATATCTTCTTTTTGCCTCTTCACAGAGTGGCTCCCCGTCTCTCAGACTTAGCTTATGGCCAGCATCTAGAGGAGTAGAAGCTGGTCTACACCCTAGTTTCCCAGTCTCCTTTAACAAATCTAGAGTGTACTTCCGTTGATTTAGCACAAGGCTAGTCCCAGACCTAGCAATTTCTATGCCAAGGAAGTATTTCAACTTACCAAGGTCCTTAAGATCAAACTCGATCGCCAACAGTTTCTTTAACTTCATTATTTCATCTTCATCATCACCTGTGACAATCATATCATCAACATATACCAACAGAATAGTAACCTTTTGCTTATTTCTCTTCACAAAAAGTGTATGATCTCCATTCCCTTGATGGTATCCACATTGTCTCATGACAAGTCTGAGTCGTTCAAACCATGCTCGAGGAGATTGCTTGAGCCCATATAAAGCCTTCCTTAGCTTGCAACATTTTCCAGGTTCCTCATATCCTGGAGGCATACACATATATACTTCCTCTTCAAGGTCTCCATTGAGAAATGCGTTCTTGACATCAAGTTGGTACATCTTCCACTCCTTCATCACAGCTAAAGAGATAATGACTCTGACCGTCTTCATCTTCGCAACAGGAGCAAAGGTCTCCAAATAATCAATCCCATATTTCTGACTAAACCCCTTGGCCACAAGACGAGCTTTGTATCTTTCAACACTCCCATCTGGTTTGTACTTGATGGTGTAGACCCACTTAGATCCAACCAAGTGAGCCGCCTCAGGAATCTTTACAACTTCCCATGTCATGTTTCTTCGCAAGGCTTCCATCTCTTCTTGCATAGCATAGGTCCACTTAGGATCACTCTGAGCCTCAGCAACATTCCTGGGAATCATAGTCAAAGAAAGAGAAGATACAAAGCATTTGTAGTCCTTGCTCAGTCTAGAATATGAAACAAAGTTACCAATAGGATGTTGAGTACATGACCTGACACCCTTTCGCAGGGCGATGGGAAGCTCTTCACTAGCAGCAACAGTCTGAATCTCTTCTTCAACAGGTTGCTTCTGCGCACGACTTGGGTCATCCAGGGAAGGACTAATTGGATTGGGAGTAGAATTCTCACCACCTGTCATCTCATCTGTACAAACTCTTCGCCTAGAGTAAACTTGCCCAAATAAACGATTGCACTTCTCTTCTGCCTCAGTGGAACACTCTCCATTTTTCTCCTGTTCATGCACCTCACTAGATGGACCCTGTTCATGCACCTCACTAGATGGACCATTTTTCTCTTGTTCATGCACCTCACTAGATGGACCAACGGAGTCACGCCTGTAGTCCAAAAAATCTGTAAACTGAATTTCCTGACTCGGAGAATACTCTTCCCGTGACATAGAGTACTCCCCCTGAAGAGGATTCTCACCAAAATAGGAAACATGTTCAAGGAAAGTGACATCTTTGGTAACATAGGCCCGACCAGTGGAAGGGTCTCGACACTTGTACCCTTTTTGAGTGGGAGAATACCCTAAAAAAATGCCCTTAATAGATCTTGGATCAAGCTTTTTAATGTGAGGACTATGGTTGTGAATAAAGCAAACACAACCAAAAACTCTGAGTGGAAGAGAGAAAGGTTCACGAGTCCCCGGTAACAGAGAGTGAGGCGTCTTTCCATTCAACACGCGACTAGGCAACCGGTTTATAAGATACGCACTGGTCAACACAGCATCCCCCCAATACTTTTTTGGAACATGACGTTGAAAAAGAAGAGCCCGAGTCATATTCAATAACTGACGATTTTTTCGTTCAGCAACTCCATTTTGAGGAGGGGTATAACTACAGGAAGTCTCATGAACAATTCCCTTTTTTCGAAAGAAGCTATCAACAGACTGGCACATATACTCTCGAGCATTGTCAGATCGAAATGTCTTAACAGATGCTCCATATTGAGTTTCCACATAGGCAATGAAAGTCTCTATGACAGTAGGAACTTCACTACGGTCTTTTAGCAAGTAGACAATAGTGTTACGAGAATAATCATCTATAAAGGTGATAAAATATTGAAAACCATGACAAGAAGGAATCCCTGCAGGCCCCCAAACATCAGAATGAATCATGGCAAATACCTCATTAGACCGATGGCTAGACAATGGGTACGAAGCCCTAACATGTTTGGCCAGGTGACAGACATCACAAGACACCATAGTCATATCTAACCTGGAACATATATCAGGAAACAACTGTCTAAGAAGGCCAAAAGGCAAGTGTCCAAGGCGCTCATGCCACCGTAGAAGCAACTGAAGGGAGTCCTCTCTATTCTTCGTGGCTTGGCTGACTGCCGTCATGAGAGCCTGAGCAGCACGCATAGGTAAACGATAGAGCCCGTCAGAAGCTAGGCCAATCCCAATCCTCTTCCCTGTCACTAAGTCCTGCATAACACAGCGATCAGCGGAAAATATAAGTTCGCAATTTAACTCCTTCGTGATCTTGCTAACCGACAAGAGATTCAAGGGAATATGAGGAACATGTAGAGCATTGTGGACTAAGAACTTGTTCAAAAGTGGGAGACTCCCTTTTCCAGCCACAGAGATAGATGAACCATCGGCAAGGGAAACACGATCCTTTCCTGATGAAAGCTTATACCCATGAAAGACCTTAGGATCGCCGGTCATGTGGTGAGTAGCGCCACTATCAATGATCCACTCTCCCATACGGCAATCCGCCATAACGTCTATAGATGAAGAAGCTGCCATAATCACAGATAGTCCAACAGGAGGCAACAAGAGAGGCACCGATGACAACAGAGAGCACCAACGGGCAGTAATATCTGGATTCCCAATCAGCCCCAAGAGTGAACAGAATGTCGATTGGGGGAAACGATCGTCGGAGCGCTGGCAGACGTTGAGGCAATCCTCAAGTTACGCTCCTCTCCTCCTTTACGTCCTCTACCAAGTCACGGACCAGCCACCTCTTCTTGCACGGTGGGCGCCAAACAAAAACAAGAAGATGGAATCAAAGATCAACCAAGCAATATATTGCAGGTAAGAGGCGGATGCACTTCACCGGATTTGCAAAAGACCCCTAGGAAGTGACATGAATAGGGGGAGGCAAGCTTAGGAAGCGCCTAAGCACGCATATCTTCTTTCTTCTTCGGGAAGCAAGACTACGGCGCAAAAGGCAGTGGCGCAAGGGACAACGGTGACGGTCAACAACACAAGAGCGACGGCGCAAGAGCGACGCCGCAAGAGTGGCTGCGATGGCGATGGCGCAAAGAGTGACACCGGCGGCGGCGGAAACAGCGACAGTGGTATTGGGTACACCGGCGACGGTGGCTGCTGCAGCAACGGTGGCGGCAGCGGCGGTGGCTGCTGCAG
Source organism: Nymphaea colorata (assembly GCF_008831285.2). Lineage (NCBI taxonomy): Eukaryota > Viridiplantae > Streptophyta > Magnoliopsida > Nymphaeales > Nymphaeaceae > Nymphaea > Nymphaea colorata. The sequence goes on from NC_045144.1 coordinate 8,989,491, forward strand.
CAACGGCGGCGGCGGCAGCGGCGGTGGCGGCGGCGGCAGCGGCGGCGGCGGCAGTGGCAGCAGCGGCGGCGGCGGCGGCGGTAGTGGCAGCGGCAGCGGCGGCGGTGACTGCAGTGGTGGCGATGGTAGCGGTGAGAGATATTAGGGTTGGAACTGCACAAACCCTAAAAATTTCCCAAACTCGTCGGCTCTGATACCATGTAGAAACACGAACAAGAAGAGGAAGAGAAACAACGATCACGATGTAACGTGGAAAAACCCTCAACAAGAGGAAAAAAACCACGAATGAGGAGGAGCCGGTGCCCACTAGCCGCCAGACTCTCTCTCTCCTTTGTCTTTCATTCACTCCATAAGGATTAGGGTTACACAACTTAAATAATGCCCAACAAGGGCTACAAGTTGGATCGGATACGGATCCGGACCCGGTCCCGAGACCCATCTAACATACTTCAACAGTTAGAAATGCTTTCCAAATGGTAATTATAAATGAAATGGTGTTTATCGTTCTCCTTTTGAGTAGCCATTCAGAAGCAAAAATCTCTTAGATTAGAGAGGGCTTTGTATAGGTTCAACCAAGCTCCTAAAGCTTGGTATGATTGCTTTAGCAAAGTGACGCTTGATGGTTTTTCAGACTTTGTTTCACTGACACTATTCTTTTCACAAAGCACGCTAATTCCAGTACTGTTATCCTTCTATTATATGTTGACCATATGATGGTTATAGGAAATGACAAACTGTTATCAAAGAAGTTATTAAAAAGGCATTCAAGTTGCCAGATTTAGGATCCTTATCATATTTTCTTCGAGTTGCTTATGGTTGTTCTTTGTGTGTGTGTGTGTGTGTATATATATATGTGTATGTGCGTGTGTGTGTATATGCATGTATGTTTGTGTGTATGTATGTGGGTTAACATGCTTCAACTTCTGCCCGTATACAGGCAGATGCATTGCTGGACACAACAAAATTTCAGTTTCCAAGGAATGATATTGTCATCTTCTCCATTAGATTTAATTGCTTATTTTGATGATGATTAGGGAGGTGAGCGAACTAATCATCACACTAACACTGTTTTTTCGTGTTTTTCTAGGATCATTGCCTATTTTAGAGAGATGTAAGAAACAACAGATTTTTTTTTTTGTTGTGATATAAGTATAACAACTCGATTATGGGAGTTGTTTGGACTTTGATCTTCTTCAGCTCATGCAGGTGCACGTTGAAGTATCTTCAAAACTTCCTTGTGATAACAATAGTGCAATCTATATTGCTAACAACCATGGTTCATGAAAGAACCATGCATATTGATGTCACTATGTTTGAAAATAATGTTTAAGAAAAATCGGTCAGCCTACCATTTATATCATCTGGATTTTCAGTTGTCAGACTTCTTCAACGAGGAGTTAGCTTCTCATCATTTTTGTCTTAGTGACCTTCGGATATCATACGTTAAGTTTGAGGCAAGGGGTTAAAAGTGTACTCTCTACTTCGTTATTATATAATGTACTGATGTGCATGCATATGTTTGAGTCATATAGTCGTTGTATATGTAGTTCACCTATACTATCTATATAATTTCTACATATGTATACATTTGTATCCGTTCCTGTAATTTTTTATCTCTTTTTCTTTATTCGATTTTTTTGCCTTTTATTTCATCATATCAAATTTTGTATCTGACCTAGCCATTCGCTAGCCGCGTAGCCCTATTCGCTAGATTTCTAGCTGTCCGAGCTTCCTTGAAGCTCTAGCTCCCTGGTTCTTCTTGCTATATATGTAGGAGTTAAACCCTATCATGTAGTGTAGCTTGTGAAACCTAGTAATTATGCTCTAATAAAGTTTCTTCATCAGATCCATCTTGTGAGTTGTAAGGTGTTTTTGCACTTTGAAAAGCGTCGTGACTTTGTGCCTTAAGTTCTTGAGAACCTTACACATCGAGAGAGAGAGTAAGAGAGAGTTGTATTCCCAACTTTGGAGTCTACTTCCTCATCGAAGGAAGAGGAAGATATATATATATATATATATATATATATATATATATATATATATATATATATTTATATATATGCACATACATAGAAATGTTTAGAGTTTCTGGTAATCTTTCCACAAATCTAACACTGTGAATGCATTTATAATGGTTTATCTGCTAAGAATATATACTTGAACTATTTTTTATGGTAAAGAATTGTGACGTCTTACAATATCTTTATAAAAATATTACAAAAATATATATCTGCATGGAAATTTAGTGTAACAGGCATTGACTGTAACAAAATCAATCATGTATATCACACCCCTATACTTACTTTCTTGAGTAAATAGACAAATATGATGAATATCAGTTCATCCTTAGTTGTCGTCTCAGTAATAGTGTGTAGATATGTGCCTGTTTAAGCTTATGTTAGTACATCTGTGGATAAATACTAGTCTGAGCATTGGAGAGCCTAGGTGTTGCACATTTGCTAGCAAAAGGAGTTTCTTCCCTGATTTCAATTAAGAGCAGTCGCTGATTTTATTCTAGGGAAAATTCCCCATTTGGATCTCCTGGAATTTTAAAATTTCTTTCGTTGGCAAACACTGCAGGTAAAATATATAATTGCATTAAGACTGAGTGACTAGAGAATATATGACCTGGAGAAAGCTGATTTATTGTTAGTGATAAAGTCATTTTTCAAAATAGGCAGTTTCTTTTAATGTTCTTTTGGCATTTTATCCTCATTTAATTTTAAAAACTGCGAATATTAGTCACTTTGATACTAAGCTAGGACATGAAAAACCACTCTCTGCCTGTGGATGCTGCTAGGATCTTGTGATGCCTTGGTAACGGCTAATTCTTTTGTCATTGCAGTACTGTATTTGAAACTTTTCAGCACAATTGTTTTTGTCTGAGTAGATAGATCCTACTCAAGATACCTGAAGGACCGTAGTTTGAGGTACATGGGCTTTCTCCTTTCTGGGTAGAAGTTAAGGAGTGGAGGTGCAAGAACGAAGTTCTGAACCTTGACTAGCTTGCAAATAGTACTTTCTTGTTCATGGGTGCAGTTTTGTTTTCAACCAATCAGTGTTCATGTGCAAGCATTCGATGGTGATATTTACAGATCCCGGTTGAAAGGATTTGAAATTCAACAAAAACGACAGAAAGTTTCCTATCATTTTGGCGCATTCCATGAAGATGACTGAGATGAAAACTATGTCCAAATTTATTTGTTATTAATAAAAGAGCAATCAATTCACAGCATCTTCATGCATTTTCAAAACTCTTCGCTCTTATCCATTCTTATGGCATCTTCATGTATTTTCATACTCTTTAATGTAATCTATTCTCTTACTATTCTCCTGCAGGCACTCTCTAAGAGAATCCACTATGGAAAATTTGTAGCGGAAGCGAAGTTCCAGCAGTCACCAGCTGTTTACAAGGCTGCTATCCAGGCTAAAGTATGTTTTTTTCCTTATTCTTCAACACATGGAATGCTTTTCATTCCTTCAATGCGCTTCTTGTTTGTGACAGGACAGGGCTCAACTTATGCATTTGCTGACATATGAGGCTGTTGAAGCAGCAGTCAAAAAGCGAGTAGAAATGAAAGCCAAGATTTATGGTCAGGAAGTGAACTTGAATGGTTCAGCAGTAGATTCAAGTGGACAAGAAGTAGATGAAGATAACTTGAGCATCCAACCTAAAATTCATGAATCGAACTACAAGATCCAACCAAGCCTCGTTGCTGATCTGTATAGTGACTGGATTATGCCACTGACAAAGTTTGTTCAGGTGGAGTATTTGCTCAGGAGATTGGATTGAGAAGCAGCGTGGATTTCTAATCATGGATCCAAATGAGTTGTTTGCCTGAGAGCATAACCTGTACTAGTGGAATCTCAGTGCTGCCACATGAAATGCAGAAATTTCTCAAGTGATTTTTTTGTTCTGATCACTCTTTCCAGTTCCGTTGTGGAGGATTAATACATTTCATCATCAGTGGAATAGCGGAATACAAGAAATTTCAGTGGTCTATTTGTTAGTGGTCAAAAAATTTATTTGGCTGTTCACATGTGTAATTTGGATTTGCAACGTCTTATTTTATATCTCCAAAGAAACAAGTTTTTTCCTACGACTGCATTTTGATGTGGGTTGGAAGTATGAATTAAAAAAGTTTATTTGTTGGTGCTTTCTGAAGAAACTTCATTCATACGGGAGTGCTCAATCCAAAGAACCATCGCTAATGCTAAGTGCTTATGAGGCTATAGCCTAACAATTCAATGTTAACCTTTGATTTTTTGCATGGAAAATTGCAAATACCATTAATGCGCCACCTAGACCTGGGCGTTGTGCTTGCTCGACCGATGTTCGAAACCGAGCTTGGGCCCGAAACTCGAGCCCTGGCTCGGCCCAGTTACAATAAAAAAAATATTCTTTTTAATTCTAAAATAAATTTATAATAAAATATAACCAGGTTTTTGCTGGGGCATCCATAGCGACTCGATACATTACCGGGTCAGGTACCCGGCTCAATGCCCAGGTTTAGGGCCACCTATATGGCCCGTTAAATATTTGAATCCCCAATTTCAACAGTCTCGGCAGATTCTTGGCAACTATGTTTTCTGGTGGAAATTCATAAGGCCTTGTTTGATAAGTAGGTAAAAATTTTTATTGCGATTTGACTTGCTTTTTTTTCTTATTTTTATGTAAAGGTTCTTTGGTTCTTTCCTCTTTCAAGAGGGAAAAACTTTTTATGAACTCAACCACCTCTTCCCCTAGTTCCCAAGCTCGACCATAACTTTTTGGCACCCCTCTTAACTTCTTCTCGTTGTCCATGAACTCCTTAACTCTCACCGTCTCCCTAAGATTCGGTTGACCTAGACCTAGCCCGAGTCCACCAAGTCAACCCCTAGCCTACCCCAACTCATCATAACTCACACACCTATACCGAGTTAGCCCAGACCACACTCATTTCCCCACTAAGCTCCTGCCTTCCCTCCGAGCTTAGCCCCCTTACCTTGGAGTCCCGTAGCTAGGTTCTCTCCAAGGGTCCAGTCTATGTGGGCGCTCTTCTTCCTAGCGCCGAACCTCTGCTTACATCTTCCATATCCCCATCTAGGCAGGTCGTCAGCCCTTCGCTCTCACCTTCATCGTCGGCCAGGTGGGCTGGCTTCCTCCAGCATCGCTACTTCCCTTGGCCAGATGGGCCGAGCACCATAGGCCTCTGCACCTCCATCGGCAACTCTCCTTCGCGGCATCCCCATAGTCCCTGGAGGCGCCATCGGCGACACCCTCAGCCAGGCGGGCCGAACCCCTCCGTTGCGCCATCGGCCAGGCGGGCAGAGACTCACGTATCATCGCCGACCACAGCCAGGTGGGCGGCTTCCGTCCGTCGGCAGATCATCACCATCCTCGGTCAGGCGGACCGAGCCATTCCACCCTCTCCGCCAGAGTGCGTCGTTAGTCCACGGTAGTAGGTTAGAGTCTTGTTTTACCTTGTTTTGTTGTTGTTTGAGTGTCAGGCTGGGATCCTGTTCGGTGTAGTTGTCTTGTAATATGAGTTTGTTTAGTTAGGTTTCAGTTTTAGGCTCCCCCTAGAGGTTTTGGGTAGAGGATTCGGCTTAGAGTAGTGATTTCATTGGCTCTAGGTTTGGTGGTCCTCAACAATTGGTATCAGAGCCAGGTTGGGGAATTCAGCCATCAATACAGGTGGCGTCTGAGCGTCAGTTGTACCGATGGTTACCAACTCAGCAGTTGGTATCAGAGAAGCCCGGGGCATCAGTCAGTTTTGTAGTTTCAGTTTTTCTTTATAGTTGCTTTTGATTTTCGGCAGTAGAATTGCAGCCATGCCTCCATGGGATAGTGAAGACTCGAGCAACGAGTCATCCCAGAGTCAATACTCGGAAGACAACGAGTCTTATGGGCCGTATGAGGACTACTCTGACAACGAGGTCTACAGCCCATACCCGGACGAAGATTCAGAGGCTCCAGACAAGTACAGCCAGCAGGAGGAAGATGATTTAGATTTGTCATCCAATCTAGTGATGACCTAGATAAGGAACCGACTGAGGAGTCTGAAGAAGATTCTACCAAGGAAGAGTTGGAAGAGCAAGGAGACAACGACAAGGAGCGGCCTTTTAACAATAAAGATGATGATCCTCCCCCTCCAACTTCACAAGCTCCCAGTCCAGTGCAGCTGAGCGGCATGAGTTGAACTACTACAACCTGTCGGGAAACACTTCAGAACCAAGTGGTTACGAGAACCACTATAGGAGTACCAGCATCATCAAGTCAAACAGCCCTCGTGACCACCAGAGTTACAGTCCCAGACACATAGAGTAGAACATCGTTCTCTACGCTTTCAAGGAAGGCCAGTTCGCGTACAAATGGATCCTGTGGCAAGGATCGGAAGTCACCCAAGGCTCTCAATGGAGATATATACTCGGTAGGTCAAATTTCGAATGCGAGGTGCGCATCCGAGACTTAGGGCTAGAAGATTACCATTTTCAGATAAGGATGAACCCGCAAAGCCAAGTCTTATGATCACCAATATTGCCCAAGGAGGAAGCTCGGAGTAGTTGGATGAGTGGTGCAATCGCAACAGACCATGCGTATCTGCCCGGGAGAGGTAATTAAGGCCAGAAACTGAGAGTGCCACTATGCTCTGGCAGTAGAACCCCCTCAAATGAGCCCTACAGATAGTGAAAGCCCGTAAGCCCACGCAGGGAGACGCGTTATAGCCCAGCTCATGACTCCAGACCTGTGACGTCTTACTCCAGCGAGCCAAGCCCAGTAGACCGGGCAGCGGCCATGTCCTACCAGGTGCAACACATGAACGAGGCACGCAGTCCGCCTCGGCTAACCCTGGAACAGAGGGGCGGGTCGACAATGCCGCAGGGTAAGACGCAAGCAATGGTGGTTGAACTATCTCTCCGCAGTATTCGACAATCTGAAGAACATAGCAGCTCACCCGTGGGAGCACAAAAACAACAGGAGAAAGGGAGTCCATCATAACCGGAACCTACAAGCAAACCGAAGAAAACCAGTGATGCTCGAGCCTATCGGCGTGTATATACCAACCAACCGGAGAGGCTCAACATGTCGTACCCACAACGAGCAGCCTTGAGATTAGGACTCGGTCACAACCGATCGAAGGTAGCAAGCCCAGGAAGATCGAAGATGCTCGGGCCTATCGACGAGCATATGCCAACCCGCAGGTGAGCAACCCCCTGACCATGCCTGCAAGAATTAGTCCTGAAGCAAGCTCATAGCCGCAACCAACGAAGGTATACAAACCAAAGAAGATCGGGAATGCTAAAGCTTACCGGCGAATATATAGCAACACCTTTGCAGACCGCTCTAAGCTTGGAACCGCCATGAGATCCCAGTGAAGAATGAGTCATCCACAGCAAGAAGTAACCGACAAGGTAAGGAGGACAGGGAATGCCAAGGCTTATCGGCAAATGTTTACCAACAATACAAGGAGCGTTAGCCTGAGCCAAAGGGAATCGATAATTGCCCTCAACAAGAAGGACAGACCGGCAGAGCTTGAGCAAACCAGCCAGGCGGAATCATGGGCTTCATCCGATTGGATGAGGGAAGTCGACCGCGTATGCCAGAGCCCCGATCAACTCGTGGGTGATGTGGAGATAGCGGCGGTGGAAAGCTGCAACAACCCAAGGGATCACAACTCTTAGGCAACTTCCTAAGGAGGGTGGACGTAGTCAACAACCCGAGAAGGCTGCGGCAAGAAGTGGGAAGGAGGCCCTACAAAAGCAGGCATTGGAAAAGATTGGCGTAGGAAAGAGCTAGAACTTGGAAGATGAGTCACTTCCAAGCAAGGAACTAGCCACACGGTTAGGTACAGCCAGGCTGCTCCCAACAACTTGGCTGGAACCCGAACCCATTCCCTTGGAAGAAATCCTACTGGCAAGCATGAGTATAGCAGCCAGTTCGGACCCCTCCCCAGGACACCGATCAGCCCCTATCCAGGCAGTCGAACAAAACCGGAACTTGCTCATGGACTCGACAAGCAAGAGCCTACTGCCAGGTGAAGAAGGAAGGCAATGGCCAACACCGGTCTTCCTCGAAATGCAGGCAAAGTCCAAGGAGGTTGGCGCTACACAAGCCAAAGGAGTAGCCAAGGCTTCGGATGTGGGCCCAGGCAAGGAGCCCCCCGCCCTGTCTACACAAGGGCCTTGTAAGAGAAAACCCACACCACTATGGGCGCTCGGTCAAGGGTAGAGAGCACTGTGCACAACGGAAGCATGGGCAAATATAGTGATGGTATCCGACAGAAGGAGAGAGCAATGAAGGGCAGAGAGCTACGCAAACTCCGAACAACAGGAAGGACATCAGGGTCACTGTTAGGAAAACTCCTTCGTGACTATGGTCCCAAGCCGAGAGAGGAGCAAATGGAATTGTTAGAAATTAGGCCAGCTAGGAGGATAACTCAAGTCTACTCAAGAGGGCCAAGGAAAGTGTTTCTTCAAGGGAAGACTTCCATTGAACTCCTACCGAGAGACTACGGTCCAATCCGTAGAAGAGAAGATCTAGTGGGTGAAAACAAGGAAGGTCGGATCTACCCCAAGGAGGACCTAGTAAGAGCTTGGGGTCAAGTTCTTTGTAAGGAGGGTAGACTATTGCAAACCTATTCTAGGCCCAGTCGAGAGCCGACGACAGAATGGCCGAGGCTGGTTGGGAACGCTCCAAAGGAGCGCAACAGGGGCCTTAGCCACAGCAGGAAAGGGCTAAAGTTAGTGGCGAAACAAGAAGAACTCGAGCCGAAGGAGGCTGCAGCCCAACGCGCGGCCATAGAGGGCCGGCAGCTGAAGTAAGATGGCCCGCACTAGGCCATAGGCACCCTGAGAGGTTCGGCAGAGCAAGGCCGAACAAAGAGTAAGGAGACCGCAATAGGACTTGCGGCCGTGGAAGGACGCCGCCTGAAGAAAAGAAACCTGAGCCTCAACCGAGAGGATAGAGGGTGGCTGTCCGAGAAGGACCACCCTGGTGGGGTCAGCATTGGAGCAGTAGACCTGGTCAGGCTGAGGCCGACATCCCAAGACAAAGCACCAAGCAACCACCACAGGTCGGAACGAGCAACGTCAACTAGGTGCGACCTTAGGGCTGACGTCTGACGTTTGTACTATTGAAAGCAATTCTACATACAAAATTTTTCAAGTTAGGTGTCATGTGATATATAAACGGGCACTGGATTCCTTGAAAAACTTTGTAGGGTAGAAAAAAAACTCTAAACATTTCTCTTAGTTGCCTTTTTGCCATTAAAAATGAATGCTATGTTAAAAATTTTGCTTACTTTTTAACTCACTTAGCCCCTTTCTAAAAAAAATTTCACACACTGTTAAGTGTTAAGCAAAAATGAATTTGTTTAAAAGACAGAGGTACTTGCTAAAAGCCTTACAAAAATCCTTTTGTAGTTTTGTTACATTATGATGACCATGTCCAAATCATCTCATGGTTTGTACTATTGAAAGCAATTTTACATCCAAAGTTTTTCAAGTTAGGTGTCATGTGATATGTAAACGAGCATTGGATTCCTTGAAAAACTTTCGTAGGGTAGAAAAAAAACTCTAAACAATTCTCTTAGTTGCCTTTTTGCCATTAAAAAGGAATGCTATGTTAAAAATTTTGCTTACTCTTTAACCCACTTAGCCCCTTTCTGAAAAAAATTTCACACACTATTAAGCAAAAATGAATTTGTTTAAAAGGCAGAGGTACTTGCAAAAAGCCCTACAAAAATCCTTTTGTAGTTTTGTTACATTATGATGACCATGTCGAAATCATCTCATAGTTTGTACTATTGAAAGCAATTCTACATCCAAAGTTTTTCAAGTTAGGTGTCATGTGATATGTAAATGAGCATTGGATTACTTGAAAAACTTTTGTAGGGTAGAAAAAAACTCTAAACGTTTCTCCTAGTTGCCTTTTTGCCATTAACAAGGAATGCTATGTTAAAAATTTTGCTTACTTTTTAACCCACTTAGCCCCTTTATGAAAAAAAATTCACACACTATTAAGCAAAAATGAATTCGTTTAAAAGGCAGAGGTACTTGCAAAAAGCCCTACAAAAATCCTTTTGTAGTTTTGTTACATTATGATGACCATGTCGAAATCATCTCATAGTTTGTACTATTGAAAGCAATTCTACATCCAAAGTTTTTCAGGTTAGGTGTCATGTGATATGTAAACAAGCATTGAATTCCTTGAAAAACTTTTGTAGGGTAGAAAAAAAAACTCTAAACATTTCTCTTAGTTGCCTTTTTGCCATTCAAAAGGAATGCTATGTTAAAGAATTTCCTTACTTTTTGACCCACTCATCCCCTTTCTGAAAAAAAATTCACACTGTTAAGCAAAAATGAATTTGTTTAAAAGGCAGAGGTACTTGCTAAAAGCATTACAAAAATCCTTTTGTAGTTTTGTTACATTATAATGACCATGTCCAAATCATCTCAGGGTTTGTACTATTGAAAACAAGTCTACATCCAAAGTTTTTCAAGTTAGGTGTCATGTGATATGTAAACGAGCATTGGATTCCTTGAAAAACTTTTGTAGGGTAGAAAAAAAACTCTATACATTTCTCTTAGTTGCATTTTTGCTATTAAAAAGGAATGCTATGTTAAAAATTTTGCTTACTTTTTAACCCACTTAGCACCTTTCTGAAACAAATTTCACACACTGTTAAGCAAAAATGAATTTGTTTAAAAGGCAGAGGTACTTGCTAAAAGCCTTACAAAAATCCTTTTGTAGTTTTGTTACATTATGATGACCATGTCCAAATCATCTCATGGTTTTTACTATTGAAAGCAATTCTACATCCAAAGTTTTTCAAGTTAGGTGTCATGTGATATGTAAACGATCATTGGATTCCTTGAAAAACTTTTGTAGAGTTGAAAAAAAACTCTAAACATTTCTCTTAGTTGCCTTTTTGCCATTAAAAAGGAATGCTCTGTTAAAAATTTTGCTTACTTTTTAACCCAGTTAGCCCCTTTCTGAAAAAAACTTCGCCACGTAGCATGTTTCAGTCTTAAAAATGTTTGTAACAACAATGGTTTGCACTTCAGTGCAAGAATGTAATACACAAAACCAAAAAAGGATAAAAACACAAAAACACAATAAGTTTATTTCATGTTTTTTTTAATGTGTCTTTTTTGCACTTTTTTTTCGGTTTCTTCTTGTTTTAGGTTAATATTGCATTTTTCTGAAAAACACAATATATGTGGCTATGTTTTCATGTTGATCTGGATTTTGGGAGGCTTACAGTTTTTGGATGCAAATGTTTGTTCTAACGAATATGAAAAAATGATACACATTTCTTGGAAAACATTCATTGTGGTTTTTTTCTTTTGGCTGCTTAGAAATTCAAAGGCTGTAGATGCTAATTTTTAAAAACAACCAATTATATCTCTCAAGAAAATGTATCCTTTGTTCATAATGAAAATGGTTTTCATGAAAATAACTCTTGGATTGATGATTACATTTTTCTTTCTGATCCATTGCTGGTGATGATGATAATTCTAGAGATATTGAAACTTATAATTGGGATATAAGGAAAATGTTTACTAGAAACTCAGATTGAATTTGGAAGAATGGAATTCCAGCCTTAAAAGATGTACAAAGACACTGAGACCTCAAAGGTTTGTCTCTTAATATTTGTTTTCTTCTAAACATAGAACTTGTCCTTTTGCTATCAACTCGCACTATGAACCCAGTAGTTACCATGAAATCAAACTTCATATCATTGCAATGAGGTTTTGAATTGAGTTTCATTCTTCGGGGAAAAACGAAACTTAGGAGATTTAATCTATTTTCAAGGTAAGAAAACTATTAGGTGCAGATGTTTTTGAAGTCAAAACTAATAGGGATTAATCTTTTGAAGGATAAAGGCTACGTGTGCGCCAAGCCAACTATGGTAGCACACCCGCACCCTCACCCGCATCGGTGCAGGTGTGGGTGCAGCCCGACACGGTGTCAAATGAATTTTGGCTGTTCTTAAACATGTTTTTGGCCAAGTTTTCATTGATATATCGATTCAAAGTAACCTTGATAAAAAAAGTTTAAAAATATAGAGAATAAAATTACTTATGTAACAAACAACATATATATGTCTATAATATATGTATACACACACACACGTATATATATATATATATATATATATATATATATATATATATATATATATATATATATATATATATATATATATATATATATATATATATATATATATATATATATATATATATACATGCTCTTGCCACACCCGCACCCAATTTTTTTTGGAACTTGCTGCATCCTGTGCTGGAACCCACACCAGCACCCGCACCCTACACCCATGTGACATAGGATTCAAGCCAAATCATTGCTAAAGGCCATTGACGAGAATTTGCAATTGACTAGAATGAAGTCCCTTTTGTTGCTTCAAATGACAATAGCAGGAACTTTGGTTTCAATGTTAGAAATGCTTTCCAAATGGTAATTATAAATGAAATGGTGTTTATCATTCTACTTTTGAGTAGCCATTCAGAAGCAAAAATCTCTTAGATTAGAGAGGGATTTGTATAGGTTCAACCAAGCTCCTAATGCTTGGTATGATTGCTTTAGCAAAGTGATGCTTGATTGTTTTTCAGACCTCGTTTCACTAACACTATTATTTTCAAAAAGCACGCTAATTCCAGTATTGTTATCCTTCTAATATATGTTGACCATATGATGGTTCAAGGAAAGGACAAACTGTTATTAAAGAAGTTATTTCAGACCTTCTAATATATTGTTCTTTGTGTGTGTGTGTGTGTGTGTGTGTGTGTGTATGCATGTATGTCTGTGTTTATGTATGTACGTATGTGGGTTAACATGCCTCAACTTCTGCCCGTATATGGGTAGATGCGTTGCTGGAAACAACAAAATTTCAGTTTCCAAGGAATGATATTGTCATCTTCTCCATTAGATTTAATTGCTTATTTTGATGATGATTAGGGAGGTGAGCCAACTAATGATCACACTAACACTGATTTTTCGTGTTTTTCTAGGATCATTGCCTATTTTAGAGAGATGTAAGAAACAACACATGTTTTTTTTGTTGTGCTATAACAACTCGATTATGGGAGTTGTTTGGACTTTGATCTTCTTCAGGTCATGCAGGTGCACGTTGAAGTATCTTCAAAACTTCCTTGTGATAACAATAGTGCAATCTATATTGGTAATAACCATGGTTCATGAAAGAACCTTGCATATTGATGCCACTATGTTTTAGAAGATTGTCTAAGAAAAATTGGTCGGCCTGCCATTTATGTCATCTGAATTTTCAGTTGTCAGACTTCTTCAACGAGGAGTTAGCTTCTCATCATTTTTGTCTTAGTAAGCTTTGGATATTATACTTCAAGTTTGAGGCAAGGGGTTAAAAGTGTACTCTCTACTTCGTTATTATATAATGTACTGATGTGCATGCATATGTTTGAGTCATATAGTCATTATATATGTAGTTCACCTGTACTATCTATCTAATTTCTACATATGTATACATTTGTGTCCGTTCCTGTAATTTTTTATCTCTTTTTCTTTATTTCATTCTTTCTTTATTCGATTTTTTTGCCTTTTATTTCTACATATCAAAGGTTGTATCTGACCTAGCCATTAGCTAGCCGCCTAGCCCTATTTGCTAGATTTCCAGCTGTCTGAGCTTCCTTGAAGCGCTAGCTCCCTGGTTCTTCTTGCTATATATGTAGGAGTTAAACCCTATCATGTAGTGTAGCTTGTGAAGCCTAGTAATTATGCTCTAATAAAGTTTCTTCATCAGATCCATCTTGTGAGTTGTAAGGTGTTTTTGCACTTTGAAAAGCGTCGTGACTTTGTGCTTTAAGTTCTTGAGAACCCTATACATCGAGAAAGAGTAAGAGAGAGTTGTATTCCCAACTTTGGAGTCTACTTCCTCATCCAAGGAAGAGGAAGATATATATATATATGCACATACATAGAAATTTGTAGAGTTTCTGGTAATCTTTCCACAAATCTAACACTATGAATGCGTATATAATGGTTTATCTGCTAAGTATATATACTTGAACTATTTTTTATGGTAAAGAATTGTGACGTCTTACAATATCTTTCTAAAAATATTACAAAAATATATATTTGCATGGAATTTCGTGTAACAGGCATTGACTGTAACAAAATCAATCATGTATATCACACCCCTATACTTACTTTCTTGAGTAAATAGACAAATATGATGAATATCAGTTCATCCTTAGTTGTCCTCTCAGTAATAGTGTGTAGATATGTGCCTGTTTAAGCTTACGTTAGTACATCTGTGGATAAATAATAGTCTGAGCATTGGAGAGCCTAGGTGTTGCACATTTGCTAGCAAAAGGAGTTTCTTCCCTGATTTGAATTAAGAGCAGTCGTTGATTTTATTCTAGGGAAAATTCCCCATTTGGATTTCCTGGAATTTTAAAATTTGTTTCGTTGTCCAACACTGCAGGTAAAATATATAATTGCATTAAGACTATGAGTGACTAAAGAATATATGACCTGGAGAAAGCTGATTTATTGTTAGTGATACAGTCATTTTTCAAAATAGGCAGTTTCCTTTAATGTTCTTTTGGCATTTTATCCTCATTTAATTTTAAAAACTGTGAATATTAGTCACATTGATACTAAGAACCTAGGACATGAAAAACCACTGTCTCTGCCTGTGGGCACTGCTAGGATCTTGTGATGCCTTGGTAACGGGTAATTCTTTTGTCATTGCAGTACTATATTTGAAACTTTTCAGCACAATTGTTTTTGTCCGAGTAGATAGATCCTACTCAAGATACCTGAAGGACCGTAGTTTGAGGTACATGGGCTTTCTCCTTTCTGGGTAGAAGTGAAGTGGTGGAGGTGCAAGAAGGAAGTTATGTTCATGACTGCAGGAAGTTCTGAACCTTGACTAGCTTGCAAATAGTACTTTCTCGTTCATGCATGCAGATTTGTTTTCAACCAATCAGTGTTCATGTGCAAGCATTCGATGGTGATATTCATAGATCCCGGTTGAAAGGATTTGAAATTCAACACACAAAGTTTCCTATCATTTTGGCGCATTCCATGAAGATGACTGAGATGAAAACTATGTCCAAATTTATAATTCTTTCATTTCTATGCTCATTAAATGGTTTATGTTTGAAATGATATTCATGGATAGCAGACTTACTTTTCTCATTAATATAAGAATGAACAGTAAGAATGAGTACTTAGATTAAGTTTTGTTTATTATTATGTTGATTTTTTAGGTTGGGATTTACCTAACCCGAGAAAACTCCTTACGAATGTATACATGTTAAAGTACATCTTCATGTCATTCTCATGTTTAGCATTTTTTTTAATCACCTGGTTGAGGATCTCAATGAGAGTTTTTGTACGTTATTAACTTTCCATTTCGTGTGTGCTTATATGATATAATATTTCGAATGATGTTTGTTTTATGTTTTATGATTATTGTTTTATGCTTATATGAAAAATATTTAGAATCATGTTTTCAAAAGCATTTCAAAAATAAGAACCCTCTTCAATGAGACCTTGAAAACTTAGCCTAAGCTCTTACATGAGTCCAAGTTCATCTCCGACCTACATAAAAACAACTGAAGTCAGATATGCTCTAAGTTACATCTTAATTTTAATTTTTTCGTAAATACATATGCATATATACATGTTACATGTGTATACAGGCACTTGAATAACTCTCTTTATCCTCATCTCTTTATGATTTAGCGTATTTTTTTTTATAGAATTTCATAGATATATATATATATATATATATATATATATTTATTTCTCTCTCTTTTTCGAGTTAATACTCTCTTTTTATAAACTTTCATATACGTATATGTATACAAATATGTAAATGTATATGTATTTCTCTATCTCTCTCTACAATCTCATTCTCTTTCTCCCTATTCCTCTGAGCTTGAAATATTTTCTTTTCTTTCTTCCATTCTTTTGGACATTTATTTCCTAAGCTCTAAGATTTTAACTTTCATTTAAGATTTTAACTTTCATTTATCGACTTTACTAAGACTAAAACTCAAGCAATGACCCAATATTAGAACTATGCAATCTCATTTTACTTTCAATTCTTTTTCCTTTTTTCGTGACAATATTTAGGGCAAATATGTAAATAAATCTAGATCTATATGACAATACATACATTCTTAGATGAACACATTCACTTGTGGAATTCATGAATCATCGCAAGTATCTCTCTAAAAGAACTTAAGTATGATAAGGTGTAGCTCTATGCAGGTAATAACCTAATTATAGTAAAATCTTAAACCTACTTAAGTTCTTAAGAGAACACCAAATCGATAAAAAACAAGTTTTTAAAATACCCATATCATCTTCCAAAAATTTTCAAATGATATTTTGCGAAGGTTTCTTGATTCAAAAATCTCCCAAATCAAAATGGTTTATACTCCCAAATAATCCTTCCAAAATTTGTCATCCAAAAGTTTAAAATATAAAATCTTCAACATTATTTCCAAGCACCACACTACATTCATAATTAAAAAGATGTTTAAGTAAAATTGAAATGCATAATGAATAAACATAGCCCTTGGATTGATTACCCCTAGCAAAAGCGTTGAGAATGGACTCACGAGTTCCTATTCTCTCTTATTTTAAGAATAGAACTTTATATTTATAAAACACTTCAAAACCAAAATAAATTTTGAGATGCAAACAAGAAGTAATGAAAAGTAAGAAAAAAAGAATGAAATAATGGTGATTGTGTCACCACAAATATATGTAATAACTTGATTGTTGTTTGTGATGAAGATGTTGTGGACTTTACAAGTCGTTATGCAAATTGGGTGATTGATAGTGATGTCTCTTTCCATGTTACTTTAAATAAAGATTTGTCTGTTACTTATATTTCTAGTAACAATACAGTGTTGAGAATGAGTAATGATTGTTTGTCACTAGTTGTTGGTGCTGGTGATATAAATTTATAGACCAACAATAGAACTACGTTAAAGCTCAATGATATTAGATATATGTTAGATATACACATAAATTTGATTTCAACTAAAAAGTTGATGATGATGGGTTATGTAGTACATTTAGTGATGAACAGTGAAAACTCACTAGATACTCAATTGTTATGACTTGAGGCAAAAAGTGTTACAACTTAAATGTTAATTAGACATCAATTACAAAAAATGTAGTGCATGTGTTAAGAATGAAAATCTATTGAGTTATGGCACAATAGGTTGGGTCATATGAGTGAAAAACATATGAATTCTTTAATTAAAGTGACTATACTTCTTGAGCAAAGAAAGAAAAGCCAGAAAGATGTACTCATATGTTTGTGGACTTGTTAGAGCTTGTTCACTCATATGTTTTTAGTTCACTAAACATGCTCAAGAAGAAGAAATTGTTAAAGTTTGTTCACTTATATGTTTGTGGTCCACTAAAGGTTATTACATATAGTGGTACATTTTATTTTGTCTATTTTGTTGATGATCATTCAAAAAAGTGTGAGTCTACACTTTGAAGACAAATGACCAATTGCTTGATACAATCAAGCAATTTTATATTCTTGTTTGAGAGAGATAAAAAAGAAATTGAAATGCAGACATAGTGATAATGAAGGTGAGTATTTGAGTTCTTTTGATGAATACTGTATAATGCATGGCATATGACATAAAAAAACTCCTAAAACCTTTCAGTTGAATGGTGTAGCTGAAAAGCTGAATGAAACTCTTATTGAGAGAGTCATATGTATGTTATATGATGCACAATTGCCTAATTCTTTTTTAGGTAAAGCTTTATATATTGTTATAGCTATAGTTAATTTGTTTTTCCATGTTTATTTGAATTATGATGCTGCATAAATAATTTGATTTAGAAAGAAAGTGTCATATGACTATTTATGTGGTTTTTATATGCAAAATATTTGTGCATAATGAAAAATCAATGTTGAAAGCAAAAATACGTTAGTGAATATTTTTGGGATATGGTGAAAAAGAGTTTGGGTACAGAAGAAACTTGTCAAAAGCAAAGGTGTAATTTTTGTTGAGAATCCGACTATTGAAGATATTAATAAAGCAATTGATAAAACATCTCAATGCAAAAGCAAAACAGTTGATGTTGATTATGTTTCTTTATATTCTTTTAAAAATTCAGTTAAAGATGACATACATGAAGATGTTAAAGATCCACAATAGAGATTGACCAATTAAATGTGTTTGTTGTTGATGATAGTAGGTAATTTAAACATGGTTATCTTTTAAATACAATCGTAAATCCATTAGAAAGAGAAGACCATCTACATGTATCCTAAAAATGAGTATATTTTGATAAGAGATGGTGGAGAACCTTAGAGCTATAAAGAAGCTATGCAAATGTATAAAAAGAGAAGTTGATTTAACCCATGGAAGATGAGATGCAGTCTTAATATGACAACTATACCTTTGAGCTTTTGTAGTTGCCTAAAAATAAAATAACTTTGAATAATCCTTGGGTTTTCAAAGGTATATATGACGAAACTCTTCGCACTCATGATATAAAACTAGGTTGGTTGTGAAAGACTTTACTCAGAAGAAATGTATTGACTTTGAATAAATATTTTTATCCATTGTTAAAAATGTCTTTCATTAGAGCTGTCTTAAGTTTGGCAACAAGTCTAAATTGAGAAGTTGAACAAATAAATGTAAAGACAACCTTTCAACATGGTGATCTTCAAGAAATATATATATATATATACACACACACACACACACACACACACACACACATACATATATGGTACAATCGAAATGGTTTGAAAAGAAAGGAAAAGAGGACTATGTCTATAGGTTGAGGAAGAACTTAGATGCTCATAGACAATGGTATAAAAAGTTTAAATCTTTTATGGGGATGCATTGTTGCAAAAAACTATTTCAAATCATTGTGTTTTTGTTGACAATGTTTCATATAATGATTTTGTTATCTTGTTGCTTTATGTTGATAACATGTTCATTGTTGGTAAGAATAATTCAAGAATTGCTAAACTAAAGAAACAGTGAGGCAAAATATTTGCCATGAAAACTTGAGACCTGCAAATCAAATTTTGAGTATGAAGATTGTTTATGATAGAAAAGTAAAAAAATTGTAGCTATCACAAGAGAAGTGCGTCTAAATGGTAATTCAAAAATTAAATATGGACAATGTTAAAGCAGTAAGTACCTCATTCGGAGCATAGTTTAGGTTGAGTATGAAGCAGAGACTTTCTATAGATGAAGAGAAAGAGGACATGTATAAAAGCCAAAATGATTCAGTTGATATTAATTTAATGTATGTTATGGTGTGTATAAGGTTAGATATTTCTCATGCAGTTAGAGTTGTAAGTAGGTTTCTCTCAAATCTTAGTAAAGAGCATTGGAATGTTATGAAATGGATTTTGAGATATCTTAGAGGCACTAGCAACATGTGTTTTTGTTTTCGTGAACAAAAGCCTACTTTAGTAGGTCACACATATTCAAATATGGCAGGTGATGTTGATTCTAAAAAGTTCATATTTGTTTGCTTAATTACTTCAACAAATGGTGCAGTATCATATCAGTTTAGACTTCAAAAGTGTGTGACACTTTCTACCATAGAGCCATAGTTTAGTGTAGTGACAGACACTATTAAAGAGTTGTTATGGATGAAAACATTTTTGTAGGAACTTGATTTTACACAAATATGTTTTGTTTTGTAACAATTAAAGTATGATTCATTTTGGCAAGAATTCTACCTTTCAAGATCGAAACACATTGATGTGAGGTTTCATTCGATATGTGATGTGTGAGAAGCAAAACAACTTGAGCTTAAGAAGACTTATATGGATGACAACGGTGTTCATTTGATGATTAAAGAATTTATGCATTCAAAGCTTAAAGTGTGTGGCATCATCACCAGTTTGGCAAGATCCTCCACACAGTCGGTGAACGGGAGATGTGTTAGGTTGGATTCTCTTCATGTGGATGATCCAGACCCAAGCTAAAAAGGAAAAGAGGAAAAAAGTTTACCCATACATGATGAATTGAAAAAAAAAGCAATTTCAAGAAATTTGGTGGACTAAATCTGAAAAAATTCAAATAAACACTTTAAGGAAAGAGCAAGTAAAAAATGACTTTTTATTGTGGAAAAGATATCACTCTTAATTAGGTGATATTCTTCCACTTCCTTCTCTTCATTTGTTTCATTGTTTCTCTACTTTGATGATTCTTGGGCTTTGGAAGTGTAGGTATTATATATTGCCCTCTTGTAGCCGTTTTCATATTACATAATGAATTTGGTATTGGGTTTCTCTCAATTTTGTGGTTTTTACCTTTTCATTTTGAGAGAGTTTTTCACGTTAACATTGGCGTGTCTCTTATTTTCCTTGAGAGTACCATTTCATTGTTTTTTCATTATTGTGCATCAATGTATGTATGTATTATTTTTAGAGCTCAAATGGAAGAAGAATTTTATTTTACTTGTGTACGAGATAAAAGTGCTTATTTATAAGTTGTTGTGAGTCATTGTTTTCAATAAGTTCAATAATTCCGTTTGTGATCATTTTTTTTAACAATAACATCCAGTGAAGAAAAAGAAGTAAAGTAATTAAATGATTGTAGACAGATAAAACCTAATTGGAGCAATATGCTACAACACAATCTTTGCATGTTTCTCTTACTAGTTTGGCTTGGCCCTTGACAGATAAAAATCCTAATTTCTATTATATAGCAATTTTTTCATTGAAAATTTCAATTGTAGACCTATATAGTATGAAGAATATTGAAACACAAATGCTTGACGAAACGACAACAAGATGCAATAACGACCACAAAAGACTAGCTAGAGAGAACTGATTGACAATGCATGTATCATGTGGTTCCAACTGTGTTTAAAAACTCACTAAGCCAACTGACACGACTTGAGTCGGTCCTCTAACAAGTGAACCAAGTAAGGGACTCAGTTTTCGTTGAAACTTAGCATGACAGGGTCGTGACTCAGTCTAACTCGGCTCGACTTAGCCATGACCCAGATAAAACTCGGTTTGACTCGGCCAAAACTCATTTGACTCAATGTAGTCTAATTATAAATTTTGTATTTTGTAATTGACAAGATCATTTGTTTATTAATTACTCAATTATTTAATTTTTGACATTAGTCTTCTAACTTATTCAAATATAAGAATTTAGATTATTGTTCATTTATTAAAATCACATATTACAAATGAAAATATAAAACTCATTAGGTTTAACTTCTTGTATGGTGTATTTATTTCAATCTTTTAGGACATTGGACTCTTTGTTTTTGAATTTTTAGTTTTACATTTCTTCCAATTTTTTAGGACATTAGACTCTTTATTTTTGAATTTTTTGTTTTGTATAATACATGTCAAATTTGTCAACTATTAGATAGTCGTAAATGTTGACTAGATTAGTCTTAGTGTTTAATTTTTATTGACTTGTTTTTCGTTGACATCTTGCCACAGTTTTTGTTTTTTTTTATTTGAAATATGCAATTATAGATCTGCTTATCAATTTCTTGTTATCAAAAGAGACAATATAGCTTAGTTATTACTTGATCGTATGAATTATACGTGCATCCAAGTCATTTTACAACATTTGTAATATTTAAGTACAAGTCATTTGTTTTTCTTTTAAAAACAATAGTGAACAAAATCTAGCCTGAGTCATTGAGTTGGCCTGCTGAGTCATGAGTCAAGAATGAACGGGTCGGGTCCCAAGGTACCAGGTTTTAAAACATTGGCTCCGACAAATCACACAATTAGAAAAATCACAAGACGGAAAATGAACACAAAGAAAAAAGGAAAATTAGACTTACAGAGATGCAATCGCCTATAAAATGATGCAAAACTACAAGAATTAAGTGTTAAAGAAGACAACCATTCTTGCATTGTCTGGAAAATGACATAATTAATTTTGATCACCTGTGCAAAATCCTAGGAAATTTTTTGCGAGATTTTGGAGGTTTTTTTTTAAACTCACAATATTAAGAATGCATATATAGATCTAATGACAAACTTCATGTACTGGATTTTATGTAATTCATTAGATGCTGAAGCTCAACTAAACTCATATCTTGCAGTCACATCAAGTGAAAGATGTCCTTGCGATGCCTCATGGGTAGCGGTACCACACCCATGTGACTTAGCTGTTTAGTTTATTTGCTTTTTGGGATGTCACATCTTTGAATTTGAACTCAAAAAAAAAATAGACCATCTTGGAATTCACAATCCGATTAAAATGTATGAAATTGGATATAAAAAAAAATTATTTAAAAATACATCCTGTCCGAATCTGAACCCGATCAAATGTTTATTTAAATCTGAATCTGATTATGCCACTTCTTAATTCTGAGTCTAATCAGTTTCTTGAACAGATATCAATATTTAGGTTGAACAGAAGTGTCTTACTCAATTCCTACAAAGATTAAACTTAAAAGCAAATCAGTGCCCTGTGTATTATGAGTGGGATATCACGTCAATATAACGACCTTGCAGATGTTGGTCATCTGCCGAATCTCTGGAGGTCCCACATCTGATCATGTTGGAAGGACGAATTCCATGATAAAGTAATAAGGACCACACGAACTCCATGATATATGATATATTAATTAATATTCAGGTAACTTGCCTAATACTGCAGTATCTTTTAATGTTTATTTAGGGAAACCACCTTGGACATAAAATCCCCAAAGCCACATTCATGGTTCTGACTTGTTTCGGAGATTGAGTGAATTTAAAGTAAGTCCTTTAAATTGAGCCTCAGATCCTTTGAATGTGAACTGTGAACTATAGATCCTTTGAATGTGAACTATGTTAGCACCCGATTGCATTAGGTTCCTTGAAACACTATCATTTAGATAGGTGTAAAAATTTCCACAGACAATTAAATTAGTCAAAATGGGCACTCTGTTTTTTCTTATCAACTATCCGCTTCTTCCTGCCCATTGTTCTTGTTTTCTTTTCCTCCCTCCTGAGGGCGGTTTACGCGTTCATGCAGCAGCACTTCTTCTTCTTCTTCTTGTACTTCTTTCACATCTCTCTGACGTGAATGGCGGTGGGACATTCAAAATTTCTTTATTAGTTCGGTCTTCTCAATTTGTGTTCAAAGAACGAAAGTCAGTGAATCTTAACTGACCATGATTCTGGTGTGCGGTCAACTGATGACCTTTACGTTCATATTGACAATCCTTGCTGCGGCACAATAAAAAAATTTTCATTAAGAGTGCGGAATTATGGTTTTAAGATTTTTACAAGCACAAAAATATTATTTTTTGAAAATTTTTATATAAGGCAAATAAATTTTTTAAAATTTACATTTTTTTTTTTTTTTTTACTTTTAAGGGACTCTACCCACACCCCTTGGCTCCACCCCTACTGTACTGCTACTACATGGAAAAGTCTTGCTAGTTGGTTTAATTTCTTTGGGGAGTCATGTTTTTCTTTGGGTCGAAAAAATGTTGACAGGAAAATACTGCACGTACCCAAAATTTTATCCTTTCCGCTTGGAAGCTCTTAATTATATATCTAAGATAACAAATACCGATCAATTTTCCCTTGCAAACAACAAGGAGCAGGGAAGAAGGTGGAGAAGATGAAAACATCATTAACCAACGCTTTTTTTATTTTAATTTAAAGATGCTTGTGTGGGGGACAAACCAAGCATCCTCCTGCTGTTTTGTCTATTTGGGAATTGCCAATAAATGAATGAAGTGGTTGAGGAAGAACTTTTTAAAAGTATATCATAATTATATCCCAGGGTCCAAGGTTCAATTTCCATCATGTTGTCGCGTTCAGTCTGCATTGCAAACAATGACATGTACAACATACAAGTTGGAGGTCCACAGCAACAAGCCAAAATGTTGGAGGTATACGAGTATGACTTTGAGGGTTTTACACTAATGACAGTTTCCTTTTATACATGTGTTTATATGGTGAATAAATGTAAGTCATTCAGTCGTATAACAAGGTTATCCATCAGAAACAAATGCGCGATTGAGAGAAAAAAAAAGTGTAAACTAATAGTAAATGATGAAAATACAAATAGCATATTTTTTTTGTTTTTCTTTTAACCATTCATCATATTGAATCAAACAACTCTTGTTAGATGGTTGGTAGCTTTAGGAAGCTAGAGTCACCATTCAATTTTCTTATATATATATATATATATATATATATATATATATATATATATATATATATATATATATATATATATATATATATATATGTGTGTGTTAGGTAAGGTTAATTTGATATAATATAAGTAAATAGTGATAAATAAATCGTTGTATGAAATTCAATCTACCAGAAAATACGGGAGACTCACAAAAAAAAAAAAACTGGGGTTCATCGACGGCTAGAAAACGCCGCTAAAATCTAAATGCACATGGGTAAAACTTTTACCGACAGCCATCATGGCCATGAAGCCCTTCAAGATGACGAGTAGGAGGAAGGCGTACTTTTCTTTTGGTCAATGCATGATGGGGCCAACTTTTTTTTGTTCATCTAGTTCTAATTGGGCGGGGAATATTCAGAAAAGTTGAGTGTTCACACGAGGTGGTTGACGAACATGGCCCGATTTTGTATTCAGACACGGTAAACGTGGGAGCTTAGGTCCCATCTTGTCTCATTCTCATATTAAGTGTTCAGTAGGAAGAAACATTGTATTTTTAGACCATATATTCTTCTTATAACAATGCCGTGTAACATGTTCATATTTGGGTAAACATTGTGAGGTGTTTATGAAACAAAGATTACACTATATTTCTTGGAAAAAACAACATAATGTTGTTGTTGAAGCACTTGTTATAGGAGCATGTATTTTAAGATTAGTTCTTTTTACCTAACACCCTCTTTAAGTCCACACTTACTTCAAAACCACGCTTGTGATTGTAACTAGCTCAAGTTTTTTCAAATGGCATCATTCACGGGGGCAGATTTTCAGCTTTTTGAAAAGTGGAAATCAAAATAACAGTTTTTTTTTCTTTTTTGTTTTCAAAAAATTATGAAATAGAGTTTTGGGGAGTAACGCCGGACAAGATTTAGATCCAATGCTGCTTTGAGATCTAGATAGGAGACGATGGTACGTTTTTACCTATGTGTTAAGTGCATCGGTGATGGTCTTTACATCCAGGGGCGGAGGGAAGGGAGGCCATGGCTCTACCCTGGCCAATGAAAAAAAAAATACATTGAAAAAAATAAATTTTTTAATTGCACAATGTATTTTTTGGATTTGAATTCAATTTGGCCCTACTCAAATCTAGAGGTTGGACTGTCGGCCCGCCCCTGAAGAAAATCCTTGCTCTACCCCTATCTACATCGATGTGTTGCTGCTGTATGTCGGTGATGATATTTACTGACAACTATCAACGGAAACATCGGTAAAACCTTTATGGATGGGTGGCTATGTTTCACCAACATGTTTTGACCATTGTTTTGACCATTGGTAATGCTTAGGTTTCTATAGCGTACACCTTGTCAACTAGATTGTCACACGCTCCTCACTGTTTGTGGTTTAGAAAAATAACACTTTGTTCAATCGACCTTTCACCGGCTCACTAGTCCCGTCAACTATAAAATAAAGTTTTGAGTTCTTCCTGGACTTAGATTATGACAAGTATGACTAGTTTGAATATAAGAGTATAGAAAGTGGGCTATGTTCTTTTATTTTGACATAATTAATAAAACTATTTTTTCTTGAATATCGTGAATTAATGGTCAATTTATAGAGAATTCACCGTCGAATGACCAATCCATTCTGCAACTTATTTGCTTGAAATGATGTAAAAAAATATAATAATTTTGAACAAAAAATATTTTATAGAACAGCGAGGGACGGATCTCAACTTCTTTCAATTGCTTATTCCGCCAACCTAAGCCTGCCGGCTACCAAGTAATTACCAGCCGATATATATCCATCTTTAACTAAGTTAATTTACAGCTCTCGTTCCTTTCCATCACCAGGCTTAGGTATTTCAGAACCTGTACGTCCACATGGACTCTGATTGGTAAATGATCGAGTCACTGGGTCAAAGAGTTACTTGTCGATTTGGTTGGATCAGGACATGAAATTTTTAATGTATTTTTATTGCATATTTAATACATTCTTATTGCATATAGATGGACTATGGTCTCTTACTCTCTAAAGGGCTATGTTTTAATGTAATTCCAGTGAGTCTGTGGCAATCCTCGCCGAATCAAGCCCAGTCAGGAGCGTTCCCCGCCAAGTCAGGTTCTGCCTCACCCAAACCTTGACTTGTGGGCAGATTTGTAGGCGATTCGGCGAGGATGATTCACCAAACATACAGATGTTGCTGGCAATGCCAAACGAAAAAGCATTATGCACATAATTACTAACTAAACTGAACGATGCTGTCAGATGTTCGGGCAAAAAACTGAGTTAAAAGATTTTTTTTGTAACATAGAATATGTACTACACTTGTACTCAGCCAAAAGGTCGAGAGAGGTATATTTTCTAACATATGGAAAACATAAAAATTTATCACATAGTTTGTCGAGAGAGAGATAGAGAGATTTATGATCCGAGAAAATATATGATTCTATAAATGAATTTAATTAATAACAGAAGTCTATTTTTTGTTTTTACAAATTTTATTTTATTGCCATGTTATTTATGATCCAGAGATAATGTGATTTTATAAATGAATCTAAAGAAAAAAGATCTAAAACAATGGGACCGTCAAAAGTACAAGGACCTTACCATGCGACAAGAAATTTGAATCCTGTGTCTCCTGATAAGATAAAGCAGCTTAGCTGACGCGTCATGATTCAAAGCGCAAAAACGAAAAAATTGCCTACTTATTTAACGGCCGATTTGACAAATCTACTTGCATTTTCAATTAAGTGTGGATCGAAAAGTCAGACTTGTTTTCCTGAAATCTTTTTCCAATCATTGACGGGAAAAAGATTTGTATAAATTTCCAGATTGAAAAAAAAGAGAGCATGGGCCAACTTGTTTAAGACTTAATTACATGATGATGTCCATACCAAAAGTCAGTCTTGCCTGACAAGTTTCTTTTATATATATATATATATATATTTGAATGGTGACTTTAATTTTTTATAGTCACAGTTATCTGATTACGGTTATCCTAATGGGTGGTAAAAACATAAAAATGTAATGAATAATTTTTTATTAAATATTAATTTATACATGTTTTTCCCTTGCTTTTCAGTTGTGTAACTCATCGTAACAAAGTCATATATAAAAGTTTCTAGCAATTTGGGACATAGCAGGCACCGGCTATTCATGACTATTGATTCGAGATAAAACTATCTCCACTTAGCTCACTACATAGTACATGTGGGGGCTGGCATCACTGATTGCGTCCAAACAATTTTCCAATAATACTTGTACATTACATGAAAAGCTAAGAAAATCATTATCAAAATTCCAATGGAAAAATCATTGATCAATTATTTTGCCCAAGATAAGACGAAGCATATGAATTGAAAATAGGTGATCCAATTTCCTATGCGTCTACTACAACTAATACTATTAGCTTCTTGAAAACATACGAGAAAAGGGAGGACCATTCGAGTTCTTCATTTTTCACTAAGATAAAGGTAAAGAAAAAACTAATCTCTGATTTGAATGAGAGCAGAAGCCCCTTTCCTTTTCTCGCCTTACCCAAGGTCGAAAATTTCATCGCTAAGAACTCGCACTACACTTATGCATCTCTTAAAAGAGAATCGACTTTTTTTTTTTTTAATGATATGAAAAGCTTAAAAAAAAAAGTGGCACCTATGAGGATATAATTTTTCCAACAAAAAAAAAAAGAAAAAGAAGAAGAAGAAGAAGAAGAAGCCGTTCTAGAATGTGCCTCTTTAATGTCACATTAAATAAGTCTCGAAATTGTTGACCATACAAACAATTCTGTAACCAAACGAGGGAGCATATTGCGTCCCCAAAGAATCAACTAATCTTTCTGTGTCACATAAAAAGTTAGGAAATCAAACAATAGAATACACAAAATTGAAAAATTGAACAAGTAAAATGTACACCAGACCAGCCCCGTGAGGAGGCGACGCAAGTGGTCCAACTCCAAGGACGAGTAAAGCACGCTTTCTTTGACTAATAATCGCAGCAAAAGTCAGAAAACCCCCACCCTCCCCCTTGACCATCAAACAGGCGAAACTTTTTGGTCAATGCGAAAAAAATTGACAATAATCAATGTCGTATGCACAGAATAGGGACAAGTCGTCAATGATTGTCTCTATCTGGAAGGCGAGGTTGGTGAACGGGACCCGCCCCTGATCTCCACCAGCGTCGCCAGCACCTCCTTCATGTCCGGCCGCCGCTGCGGGATCTCCGCCGTACACCACAGCGCCAGCTCCAGCACCCTCGCCATCCGGCCGTAGCCATCCCCCCATTCGATGGCAGTGTCCACAGCCTTCCTCAGCCCGGCCGGCCCCGCCTCCAGCCCCTTCACCCATTCCACCAGGCACGCCCCCTCCGTCCGGTCGCCCTCCACCCCTCCGATCGCCTTCCGCCCCGTCACCAGCTCCATCAGCAGCACCCCGTAGCTATACACATCGCCCTTCGTGGTGGCCCTCCACGTCTGTCCGTATTCCGGCGCCACGTACCCCACGGACCCCGCGATGACCGTGCTAACGTGGCTATCCCCGGGCCCCATCACCCGCGCGAGCCCGAAGTCCGTGACCCTTGCCCTTCCCTCCGCGTCCAGCAGCACGTTGCTCGACTTCACGTCCCGGTGCACCACCGCCGGGTAACACTCGTGGTGGAGGTAGACCAGCGCTCGCGCCACCCCTTCCGCCATCTCCACCCGCCGGCGCCACCCTCCAAGTCGTCCGACGGATATCGCCTCTTCCAAGCTCCCTCCCGGTATGTATTCGTAGACCAGGAGCTTCTCCGCGCCGAAGAGGCACCACCCGTAGAGCGCCACCAGGTTAGGGTGGCGCCACCCCATCTCGCCGCCGCTGAGTACCTCCATCTCGGCGCGGAACTCCTTCTCCGCCTCCGCCCCCTCCCGCAGCAGCTTTTTCACCGCGACCTCCCTGCCGTCCGGGAGCACTCCCCTGTATACCTTCCCGAAGCCGCCGCTCCCGACGACCCTCCTTTCTGAGAAATGCTCAGTGGCGAACAGGATGTCCGTGTAGGTGAAGGCTGTCTTGTCCAGGCGAAAGACCTTTACCGGGTCGGAGCTGCTGGAAGGCTGGGACGAGGAGGAGCAACCCGCGGAGTCGTCGGCCATCTTCTTGCCCACGAGCGCCATCTCGACTACTGGGGCGTCGTCGGAGGGACGGGCGACGTGACAGAAAATGAGAACGAGGATCGCGCAGAGAATGATGCCCAGGCTGAGGGCCGGCAGGACCAGCGAGATGATCGTTCTCCTTGGCGGCCTCGGCAACCTCCGGCGATCCAACGGCTGCGGCGCGATCGGGAGCTGAGAGGTGTGGTGGCAAGCCGCGGAATCGGGGCGCGAAAGGACGCAAAGAAGAGGGTCACCGATGAACGAATCGTTGTCGAAGGTGAGGAGCTGTCCCGCCATCGTCACGGTGCCGGTGAGCAGCTTGTTGAACGAGACGTTGAGCTTGTTCAACTGGTGGAGGCGAGACAGCGCGGCAGATGGAAACTCCCCGGAGAAGTTGTTGAAGGAGAGGTCCAGAATCTCCAAGCAAGTGAGGTCGCCTAGCTCGTCCGGGATCCGGCCAGAGATGCTGTTGTACGTGAGGTTTAGTACTTTTAGCGGAATCCTTCCAATCTCCGGTGGAAGGCTGCCGGAGAGGTTGTTGTACCCGAGATTAATTAGGCTAAGCCTCTTCATGTTCGATAAAGAAGGTGGAATCTGTCCGGATAAGTTATTCCCAGTGAGTTGCAGGTAGCCGGAGACGGCCAGTTCTGTTTTGACCTTGTCGCCGTCTCTCACGCAGATGGGAAAGAGCGGTTCGCCTCTGAGGACGCTGTCCCATAATCCCCTACAACTCTTCCTGGTAAGGAGAGTGTACACGAAGCTGAACGGCTGGTACATCGCCGGAATCCATCGCTTCATCACGAGGCACTCACCGGAACCGATAGGGTCGACGAGGTTCTGCCTGTTGAAGGCGAAAGTCTTCTCGGCGTTGGTCCCAATCATGGATAGCTCAACAGGGAGAGCGCCAGAAAGCATGTTGTCGGCGAGGTTCAGCCACAACAGGCTGCTACAGTTGCCAATCTCTCGAGGGATCTCGCCTGTGAGCATGTTCTGAGCTAGCATCAACCACAATAGCGACGTTAATTTTCCAATCTCGGGCGGGATCGTTCCTGTCAGGTTGTTGTAGGAGATATCAAGGGCTTGGAGCCCCGTGAGGTTGCCGAACTCCGGGGGGATGCTCCCGGAAAAGGAGTTATTCGAGAGGATGAGGTACTTTAAGCTCGAGACTTGGGTGAGTTCCACCGGAAGGTCACCGGAAAACTTATTGGAGCTTAGGTCGAGCCGCGTTAGGTTGGGAATTTTCAGAAGGCCGGAGGAGACGATACCACCCGTGAAAGAGTTTCCATGGAGGGCTAGGGTCTTGATCTGCCGGAATTCTCCAATCGTCTTCGGGACATCCCCGGAGAAGTTGTTCCTGCTGAGGTCTAGAAACGACAATTTGGAACAATTCACGAGGCTCACAGGGATATCAGGATGAAAGCTGTTGTTCCCTAAGTTGAACACACGGAGCTCTTTCAGAAGGCCGATCTCAGTCGGTATCTTCCCAGAGAGCTTGTTCCCCCACAAATTCAGCACTGCCAGTCCACGACATCTTGCAATTTCAGCAGGAATGGTGCCCCCAATCTCATTCTCCGAAAGGTCCAACACTACGAGCTCGCATCCGCCGGCGAATGCCTGCGAGGAGAAGACGCCGTAGATGTGATTGTTCTCCGAGACGGAGAATTCCTTAAGCCGTGCGAACCCCTGCCACAGCGGTCCACTGAAAAAATTGGAACTGAGGTCAAGTTTCTGGAGCCGCGTGCACCGATCGAAACAACCGTTAATGTCGCCGGTAAACCAGTTACTGGAGAGGTTAACCGCAACGAGGCTGCTGCAGTTGAGCGGGAAGGTCGCATTGATGGTGCCGTTGAGCCGGTTCACGGTGACGTCGAGCGTCTCGAGGTTCACGAGCCGGGAGACATCAAGCCCCGATTCAAGGATGTTGTACGAGAGGTTGAGGTAGCGGAGCGACGCGCACTGCCCGAGGTCCGCCGGAATCGGTCCGCTGAAGGCGTTGCCGGAGAGATCGAGGGAAGCGAGCGCCGTGAGCGAGGAGAAGTGCGGGTAAAGCATCCCCTGCGTCTGCGGCATGGAGTTGGAGAGGTCGATCCCGGTGACCCTGCTTCCCGTGCACACGATCCCCGACCAACCGCAAGGCGAAGCGTCGCCCTCGCGCCACTGCTCATACTTTCCCCAGTGCGCGGCGTTGTTTTGTTGGAGGAACCGCTTGAGGTCGATCAGTGCGTCCTTGTCCGACTGAAGAGAGCTCCCATCCACGACCACCGCGGCGACAAAGACGAGCAGCACGACGCCGACGAGCTGCGGCCAGAACACGATCATTCCCCTAAATCTCTCCACCCTTGCGGATCATCCAAAACCGCTACAACTTAAACCACCTCGTTTTTGTGGGTTGCCGGCGCGATCCTCCTTCCCCCTCGCTTTTCTTCTGCCCCTGTGCCAAGCTCACGTGTCTCCCTGTCTTCCTCCCCAACTCCTTTAGCCTGCCGCCTGTCTTGGCCAACTCCCGCCGAATATGTGCATACATGTGCGGTGAGGGAACCGTCATTTTTGACCTCTCCAACTTCGTATTTTTAATTTTTTTTATATACATCAGACCTCGTTTTCTTCCTCCCCATTTCCTACTTGCCCTCTTTTGGAGACCGGACTCCACGGTCCCCTTTCCTTGTTCTCTCTGTTCAACTGTTCCGGTGTTTGACTACGACAAAAAAGAAAGAGACGTTTCAAAAAACTACAAACACGCGTGCGGGTGGGCCAGACGGTGGCGTCAGTGGGCCGGGTTCCATATTCGGTACCCGATCCGTTCCCAACCATCTTCCTCCTCGTGTGCGGACAATCTGTTTACCCGACTTTTTGAGGTGATATTCGATTGAAGCCTTCAGAAAAATCAAACGTAAGAAAAATGAATATCCGAGTAAGAAATCAGGACATTTGATTGGATTCAGATTTGGATTCCAATATATTGATCGAATTTGGATATGGTTTCATATCAGATTTATTTTTAAGCAAGTATTATATATCCAATACTCTCTTAAATTTTGTTCAATGGCCAAATTCAATCCAAAATTCGGAATTTTGGATTCGATCATATGAGTTTTCTTTGAATTTGAATCTGCATTCGGATTGATTGATGTGACCTGCTATCCGTGTCACTCGAAAAGTGGTAAAGGATGAGGCTGATCCGTTAGCAAGGGTGCGCCACCAAATCTGAGCTTCTCTTCTCTTTTACGCGTTCACCCGATTGATTGATTCTCTTAGAAACCTGAAACTTTGCTCTCGCTTCCGGACTCCCGCACCCAACATCCATCGTTGTGCGATTTCTTTTGTCCTCGGTAGCTTCGGGAGGCAGCAAATATCCCTGCAGAAGAAAGAGCCTGTGGTTGTCGTGTTCGATTGGGATAAGTTAGAAGAGGGGTCATTGTCTGGGGGCCCCTAATTTCGTTTCCCCTCTCCCACGCTAGCTGCTGAGAAAAGGGAAAGCGGGTCCCTCTCTCTTTTCCTACCTTTTGTTTCTTAATTAATGACGCCGTGGTTTTATCCGTGATGTTGCCGCCCCATTACGCCGGACGCTAACCATCTTGTGTTGATTTAATACTCCACAAACATCATATTATAAAGTATGATGCAAGCTTCACTACTACACTTTTCCTTCCTTTCATTATATATATATATATATATATATTATATACGAACGACAGACATCTC
Organism: Nymphaea colorata; assembly: GCF_008831285.2. NCBI lineage: Eukaryota > Viridiplantae > Streptophyta > Magnoliopsida > Nymphaeales > Nymphaeaceae > Nymphaea > Nymphaea colorata. Next base: position 9,022,432 of record NC_045144.1, read on the forward strand.
AACGGTTCCACTAGTATTAATCTGAAGTGAAAGTAGTTGAGATTCCTAATTGTTTATTGGAAGTCGGGATTTTCAAAAATTACATTTACATTTCCAATGGCATGCCAATACCATCTCATTTGCAAACTGATCATGCAGCTACATGTCATCATTAAGCGATCTGGCTATAGCTACTTTTCAGGATTTTCCTGCCAAACTCAACCGAGTTTGTGGACTTCTCCATCAGCGAGTTTGAGGGCAGGAAGAAAACATTACACCCACACTAAGAAATTAATGGAAAGGAACACGATGATAAGAAGCAAAAGTGGTACTCCCAATAATCGTGTGAAAAATCAAAACTGTGTCTCATGATCAAGAAGCAATATTGCCGATAATCCTTTGAGCTTACACATAGCGGTGTCAACATTCAAATTTAAATACAAATGAAGAAAAGTCATATCTAAATCTGAATCTAAAATATGATTTTACAATCCAAATTTGATCCAATTTTCAAATTGTAAGATCATTGGATATAAAATATTAATTTGAAATTAAATAAAATCCGAATTTGAATCCAAATCCGACTAGATGCCATTCCTTAATTAAATCTGAACTCAGTCTGATTTCTTAATCATATATTATTGTTTCTTCTATATCTGATTTTTTTTTTTTTTTTTTTTTACATACCTCATCGTCATCTTGATTGTGCTTGATCTTGCACAATATTTTTTTATATGTGAAACTTCCAATAGAGCTTATCCTTTTAACCTTCCACGATGCTTAATTAACTAATTAATTTACTCCTTGTTGATCAATGTCCTACATATGCCATTGTGAGTTCAGAAGTTTTATAATTTCACATATAATTGCAATATAACTTTTATCAGGTTAAATATGACAAGGAAGCCGTGCAAGTTCACTTCCATCCGGTTCTAGCAGTGCAAGTTGTATATACAATTTTCAATGCATTTAGTTAATTCTCATCTTTCTTTCATTTATCTTCGTCACTTTATAAACATTTTTGGAAACTTTATTTTTTAAAACCTTTCATTGAGAAAAATCTCATGCGCGAAACTTTATGTTGCCGTACCTGTTGCAGACACAATCAAGCTCATCTTATGACTTTGTTTTTCAGAGTGAAATCTATAGCGGTGCATACTATCACTGCTACAAATCTATACCGGTGCCATCTCCTTGGGCATGGCCTATGGCGCTAGGTTGCTGCTGGCTTTAATCATTGGCCAGAGCTGATGTGTTCTCTTGCGTGAGACACATTTTACCAAATAAGCGACTGCTCTGTTGATACTTTTGGAGAGGTGGTTGTGTGCACCATGCTGAGCCCTGGTATAACCATGGCTCTCTCTTAAAAGGATACATGTTATACACACAGACCTATGCTGCACAAGTGTGTGCATAAAAGCAGCTTCTAGATTTTGAGTGTGCTAGATCCATTTATAATTGAACTAAGCTTTACAAGTGTGTGCATAAAATCCTACCAATTTATTAGTCAGTCTCACATAATTTCTGCAATACATTTGTTATTGGATAAAGGCTAAACACTCTTTTCCTTGTGATATTCTTATGTTGTCACCAACATTTTTTTTTTGTTACAGTAAAAATATAATAACAACAATAATGCACATTCATGGTAACAATTTGGAAAAACAGCTTCAGGATCTGATCCTTTTTGAAAGGCTTCAAGAGTATGGTTCAATTAGTGCACATTCATGAGAGCTATCTCTGGTAAGGGTCATTTAGAAATATAGATAACAACATACTTTTTCATCTATCAAACCCAAAATATTGGGGCAAATTAAGCAAACATTGTACTATGATGCTCCATGAATTTACCTCAATTTTTGAAGTAGATATAAAGAAATTATTGTTTCCATTGCCAAACAACTCTAAATTCACTCTTTTTCTTTTTGGAATATATAAATCTCATGTCCTACCACAGGAGGGACGATTCTTCATCTTATTCACCATTACTAATGTATATATCAACCATACATTCTACAAAAGAATGGTAGCATATCAAGATCCACCAATAACGTAGAGTTGCTTTACAAAATAGTCCTTTAAGCAGTGCCCAAACTAGAAATTTTATGATAAGGGACACTATTTCAAAGTTTGTAATAAAGGGCACCCAAATGTGTTTTGGTTTGCTTGGAAAATATGGCCTATATATATATATATATATATAGGGAACTTGAGCCACCCAGCCATTTAGCCAGACTGTTCAATCCATCATGACGAACGGTTAAAAAAGAGAAGGTGATGGGTATTTTTTTTATCATCTAGTATCAGTTCCCATCTTTTTCTTCATGTTCCTTCTATCTGCATCAAATAGTCAGCCTTTGGTCAGGTGGCGGAGTGACTCTCAATAATTAGAGAGACCATTTATTCATATATATATATATATATATATATATATATATATATATATATATATATATATATATATATATATATATATATATATATATTGAAAAAAATAATAATAAATAAGGCAGCAGCACCAGCCCCACAAGTTTTATTTATTTTCACACACACACAGATATTAATAAGTCGGTTTTGCATTTCATTCCTTAAGGGGGTGTTTGATACGCCGGAAATCTCCTGTAGCAGAGGGAAAAAATTTCAAATATTTGAAATTTTTCTGATTTCATCAAACGGGGAGATATTTTTTTTACAGTTGGAGGTGGAAACCTGTTCGCACCCCACTCCTTTTTCAAGGAGGTCGAAATGCGAGTAAGAAAAATTCTTTTAAAATTGGGGTTTTGAGAAAATTTTCAAGAGAAAGGGATCCGCCCGTCGGTACGAGGTCCAACCGTTCTTGCCGCCTTTAACAGGGGTAATTAGACCAAGGACTAAGGATCATTTGGATCATATACGAGTTATTGATGCAAATCCTATATGCTTATGTATTGAGGTTTTGGATTCAAGAAACGAAATTCTTTTTTTTTTTAATAAATGAATTTGAATATTGGGGGTTTTCAAGTTGGTTTAAAAACCTTTGTTTTGGTGTTATTTGAAACACATAATTCTTGAGGATTTTGAAGATTTGGAATTGAGTTCTTTGTTGTGAACTCTAGATGATGATGATCATCTTATGATCAAAATTGATTTTGAACTCTTCTTTTGTCAAATCATGTGATTTGTACAATTCATTCTTTTGAAAGAACATAGGTTCTAAATTGTTAGAAAACATGTTGTTTTTCAAATGCATTTTGGCCAAAAGATTATGAATGCATTGCTTGTGTTTTCTTTTGAAGTTAAGTGAGGTTTACAAATTCTCATTGCAATATGACTTGGTCACTTTTTGCAACTCAAATTTGAATCACTTAATTTCTTGGGAATGTGCATGTGGTGCTATTGATTTTGAGTAAAAGTGAATGCATGAAACGAGAAGGGAAACTATATGGAACATTCATTCTTCTCTCTCTCATAATCCCTCAAGATTCATTCATATGAAACATACATTATTCACTCTCTCATAATCTCTCAAAGTCCATATTACACGTCATACAATCTATACATGAAGATTGATTAAAATGTAGGACTTTCTCTATATGTGCTCATTGTATGATTAAGCACATGAATCAGAGATGTAGTCCATAAGCTTGAGGCTTGACATAAAATTATCAAAATGATGAAAATATATAAATGATGTCAACTTCAATCTTTGAAATGAATGGGAGACGTGGATGACATCCACTTTCGTTTCAAAATAGCTAAAAATCAGACCTTGTGTTGATTTAAATAGCTGAAAATTGTGGACATTGATTCCAATAAATATCTTGTTTCTTAGATGGAAATGACAAGTCTTTCAAATAGATTCAAATTCCAGATTTGATAGTAATGAGATTATCAACTCTTTTTGGATGATTCTAGGATAATTGGCCTTTCAAATATGTAAATTTTGATATTCTTAAACCAATTCCTATGAAACATGTTCTGATTTCAACAACATACATACATCTTACGTATGGATTTGCTGAAATTAAGTAAAAATGAAATGAAAATGATTTCATAGCCTTGCACTATGAAAATCAATCAAAACGATCATCCTTCTTAAAAACCAGTTTGGAAACGTATTCCAACCTGATTTTAAGAGAAGAAAAATGATTTTCAACAAGAGATTGGACACATGTATGTATATATATAACAACGTATATACATATACATATATTAGTCTTCAAAATGAAATTTTATCAAGGGACCGCATGACTCATGAATCATGATGATTCATGGCTGGGTTCTTTTATGTAGGAAGATTGAAAACTTGTTTCAAATCTTCCTTACTACCATTGATTAATTAAATTGAAAGACATGAATCAAAATGACTGTGAATAAGAAAGAAAATAAAACAATGCTCAAGCTTATTCGTCCATCATTTCGCCATGCAAGGGTGGATCACATTCATAAGAACGTATCCATCCCTTATAGGCATTTTCATCATACATGGTGCAACAAAATCACTCTCTCACCATGGGATTCTCTCATGGTAGGGAGTTCAAAATGGTATTAAGTTGGTTCCTTTGAAAGGGATGTGGCCTTGGGACTCATTTCAAAATTTGATACTTGGGTTCATATTTAAGAAAAATCGACATATGCATGCATTATGCATTAACATGTACATTGAAGCGTAGGTTTTCCTTAGCTGGACATCATTCTCAGCCGTAAGGAAATGAAAATAAACCCTCCCACGAATTGCTGGAATTAAAATAAATCAACAATAAGCTAAAGTAGAAGAGAAGTGAGTTAAAATCACCTACCTTGTGGTCGGTCTTGATGCTTGTCCTTCGTCTTCACTTGTTTTCTAACTCAAGCAATCCTAAGCAAGAATCCAACCGTGGATTCAAACTTAGCAAAACTAGAATAAGAAATAGCTTGCTTGCTGGAATTTGGAGTGGTAAAGAAGGCTTCTCACCACGAAAATCCTAAGTAAGGGTTCACTTAAGCACCCTAACTTAGCAAAATCAATGGGGAGAATAGAAGAAAGTGAAGAAGAGAATGGGAGAAAAAGGGGAAGAGGGCTTGGACGAACCTCTTCTCTCTTCCTTAGCTTCTCTCTCCTAGCTCCTTGGCTGCAGCAATTTGATAGAGTGCTCCAAAATTTCGTCCTCCCCCTTAGTGGCCAAAGGGAGATTTATATAGAGGAGGAGGTGGGTTCAACCACCTTCTTAACTCACCTTGGGAACTTGCTTAAGACCTTGGGGACTTGTAAAATGAGTTAAATAGGCTTTAAAGGCTCTAATTGACCATTTCTCAGCCCATTTCCACGAGCTAGGTGGGCTGGGCTAGGTTTGGTCAACATGGGTTCAGACCTAGGTGACCATCTTGACTAAAATTTTGAACAAAAATGCCCTTGCACAGGGTTTTGCCATTATTTTGTACTATTTATTTATTTATTGTTTGAAATCGAGCTTATAAGGTTAAAACCTAGTTACTAAGCTCCAAATTCCATTGAATTATGATAATTCAATTTAAATTTTAATAAAATTTAAAAGTTTTATCAAATTTGGTTTGAAAAGGGTATTTTCGTCCAAAACTTGATTGAAAATGGATTTCAACTGAATCAAACTTTCACTTGAGAAATTCAATTTAAATTTGGTATTTGATTCATGCATTTGACAAATTCAAATGTTTATTTACCTTTCATAAACCAATTTAGGCTTTTTAATCTTAATTTGACCGTAGAAGGGCAAAATTGTCCAAATTGATCAATTTCGACCAATTGACCAAAGTCAAAGCTTATTTGCGAGTAGTTTGACTTTATTTGAGGTAATTTGATAAATTTGGGTCAAGAAAGCTCTTAATTGAGCTAAATTGTACTTTGACTGAGTTTAGTCAAAGTGGGTTTGGTTCGGTCAAAGTCTATTTTCGTCCATTAATTGGATCATGAGACAGACTTACGTTTTGATTGTGTTGAGCCCGTGGTGACCGAACCTAGCTGGAATTGGCACCACATTTGGGTGCACCCGGGTCAAACCTACTTGGACTAAGTAGGTTAGGTGAGTTTGACCAGTCTAGTAATTGCTTCCTTAAAAATGATTTTTTTCTTTAAGGAGGACCTGGTTAAAGAAGAGAGAGAGACATAAATGTCTCTCTTTTCCTAGGTTTCTCCTTTATTTTTTCTTGAAAATGAGTTTTCTTCAATTAATTTGAGAGAAAATATTTATTTATTATTTTTTTTGACAAGGAGGGGGCGTGGCCCCTGGGGGGCTCTTGACTACATGGGCTAGGTGGGGCCCACACATGGGTCCCACGTTGCATTCTAGACTGAATTAGATCCAATTCTTGAATCTAAGTCAAAATTTGCATTTTGCAATTGGATTTGGATTTGTAATCCTACATTGGGATTCGTGTCTCGGGTTAAATTCACGATTTGAATCTAATTGTTCTTTAGATTCGAAATTGGCTTTGAAATTGCAAATTTTCACAATTCTTTTGTGAAATTTTCACATTGTTTCAATTTTGATGTGGAAAAATTTGGGGTGTTAACAGATGCCCCTCTTTGCTGTTAAGCAAGTTGAATAATTTGCTTAATAGCAAATATTCACGCACCAAATTTTTGCAAATCGTTTGGAAAATCCATTTTTCAAATGATGTTGAACCATCCTCGCTCGAGGGGAAATGCTAGGCATAGACTTGAAATAAGAAGATTTTTCTCCATCTCATTGGAGACTTTGTAGAGGAATTAATGTTGGTTGAAAAATTTTGTAATTGTGAAAGTTTTTGCATTTGATGCTTGGAGAAATTTGCTCTCGATGCCTTCTAGACCATTGGCAAGTGCTTTTTCTCTCCTTTTATTTAGTTTTTCACATACTCGCTTTTGCTTTTGAATTTTGATTTTCTTTTTGAGCCACCCTTCACTCTTGGGGAAAATTCCTCACCACCCCAAAAGCTACTACGGAGTTCCACCGCCTTGGCGGTTTTGTGGAGTTTGCTTTGTGTAATATCAAGTCTATCGGGCTTTCTTCTGAACCCTTGTAACAAGCTTTAGGCCGGTAACTCCTAGACCAGTTGGCCTCAGGGTACCAAATGTGAAACACTCCCCGGGCTTACTTGCTTGAATTCAAAAGGCTTTAGGAGACTTAATATAAGCAAAATGTTCATGGATTGCTTTTTAGCTTCACGGCGTAAGCATAGGTCATATGCCCACCCGCGCCTGCTGAGCTTTGAACCAGAGGAACAACTACACTCACCCCGAGCTCATTGCTCAACTCATTTCGCTTGATAGCTTTTTCTAGCATCTTGCCAAGGTCTTTTAGGTGACAAGACTTTTTCTTATGGCATCACATGCTAGACCTTTACAAATGCCGATTGTCGGGACCAACATTAATTGCTATACATTAGTCCCTCGATGTCTGTGAAATTTCTTGCATATTTCAAGACGATGCCCTTGCAATTGTCCTCAAGACATGGGTTGAGTTTGAAAATTTTGATGCATTTTTGAAACTTTTCCCTAAGGGATACCATGCCCCTTAGTTGGTTCGAAAATTGTTACAAACGTGCTTATCAAAGCACAACTATTTTGAAATTTTTTTGAATTGCAAATTCAAGTATAGAATTTTTGGAGATGCAAAGCATTAATTGGATCGGGGATTTCAAACCCATCGGCATCAATCAATCGATAAGAATTGTGAGGTAGAACCTCTTTGACAACATATGGTCCTTCCTAGTTCGGCGCCCATTTTCCTTTGGGTCTACTCCTGAGTGGAACTATGGATCTTAAAACAAGATCATTTACCTGAAATTTTCTTTCAATGACTGATTTGGCATAATGTCGAGCGACTCTCTTACGATAGACTTCGGCATGCTCTGCCGCTTGTAGTCTTTTCTCGTCTAAGAGGTCTAATTGAGCAAGTCTCTTTTTTGATATTTGCTAATTGGGAGTTCAATGAGAGCAGCAAATTTCATTGCTGGTTTTTGGACATGTAATGGAAAATTTCCGTTCATATTAATTCTGCTGGTGTAGCATTGGTGGGTGTTCGAATTGTGGTTCGATACGCCCAAAGTGCATTGTGCATTTTCTCGTGCCAATCTCGGCCTGTTTCAACAGTCCTTTCTAAGACACGAATCAAAATTTTGTTGGTTGCTTCTGCCTGACCATTACCTTGAGGGTAATATGGGGCAGAAAAGTGATGTTGTATTTTGTGTTTGTGACAGAGATTGTGCATTTTCTCATTTTTGAAATGAGTACCGTTATCAGAAACGATATCATGCGGGATGCCAAATCTACACAAAAGATTTTTGTGAATGAAGGACACTACGTGTTGTCCTTCGACTGTTTTTAAAGTGATCGCTTCCACCCATTTGGTGAAGTAATTTGTAGCTGCAAGAAAATACATGTGTCCATTTGAGGCAGGTGGATTGATTGGACCGACTACCCTGCTCTGACTATCTGCTTGACGAGGGTCTGATACCCTACATGTCCCCCACAAATTCCTTCATGGGCTTCTTGAATGACTTCTAGTGCCTCATTTACATCGAGACATCTATCATATTCTGTGCTGAATCCTCTTCTGTATAGGATGTCGGCTATAATGAAATATCTTGAAGACATGTGCCTCAAAACTCTTTGCTCTTTTCGAGACATTTCTGGTGGAAGTGTTCCAGTTTGGAGAAAATCCTTGATGTTTTGATACCATGGTGTTTCTCTACTTTCTGCTTGCAACACCTGTTCTGGTATGACAAAAGATGGTTGTTCGAGTCTTCCAACTTCAAAAGATCTGATAGATTCTCCAGGTTTGAAGGCAATGGTAGAGCCTAAACTGGCTAAACCGTCTGCTATTGGGTTAAATTCTCTTTTGACATATAAGAGTTGACATTCCTCGAACTGTCTTAAGAGGGAAGCTGCTAACTCTTGATATGGGATCAATTTTTGATCTTTGACTTGCCAATCTCCATTGACCTGACTGACAGCTAAGAGAGAATCTTCAAAAATGCGAACTCTCTGCACTTTAAATTTGAGCAACATTTTGAGTCCTTGGATTAGGGCCGCGTACTCTGCTATATTATGCGTGCAGGAAAAATTCAATTTGAGAGAGTAAGAATCATTTCCCTTTCTGGTGTAATGAAAAGTATCCCAATGCCTGCCCCAACTGTGCTCTTAGATCCATCAAAGTACATCTCCCAAATCGGCTCTGGTTCAGTCGTCAGATTTGCTCATCTAGAAAATCATCATTTGTTCTAATTTCTTCATATAGAGGAAAATCTGTCAATTGGTCTACAATGGCTTGCCCCTTGATTAATTTTTGTGATACATATTCCAAATCATATTGCATCAGCAAAACCTGCCACTTTGCTATCCTTCCATTCAGAAATGGCTGTTCGAGGATATATTTGAGTGGATTAAGTTTGGATAAAATTTTAACTTCACAAGCCAATAGATAATGCCTTAATTTTTGACACATCCACACCAAGGCTAAGCAAGTTTTTTCCATGTGTGAGTAGTTCTTTTCATATTGCACAAATGTCTTACTGATGTAATAAATGGCATGTTCTATTCGACATCCTTCTTCATATTGAGCCGGAAATCCACCACAGGCTGAATCGTTAACTGTGATGTAAAGGAGTAGAGGTTCCCCTAAAATTGGAGGTTTTAAAATTGGTGGGCAAAGAAGATACTTCTTGATCTTTTCGAATGAGGCTTGACATTTATGCTCTCATTCAAATTTGACTCCTTTCCGCAGTAAATGGTTGAAGGGTTCGCACCGCATGGCGAGATTAGATATAAACCTTCTGATTGACTGAATTCTGCCTTGCAAGCTGCGTAGCTCCTTAAGATTTGTTGGGGGTGACATTTCGATGGTCGCCTTTGCTTTGGAAGGATCCATCTCGATTCCCTTTTTGCTGACCATAAATCCCAAAAGCTTACCGGATTCCACACCAAATACACATTTTTGTGGATTCAATCTAAGTTTGTATTGTAAGAGTCTATCAAAAACTTGAGAAAGAATGTTGATGTGATTCTCTCATGTTTTTAACTTAATTAGTAGATCATCTACATATGCATCCATGATTTGATGCATTTGGTCATGAAAAATAGCTGTCATAACCCTTTGATATGTTGCCCCAGCGTTCTTCAAACCAAATGGCATTACTGTATAGCAGAAGGTACCCCATGGGGTTGTAAATGATGTTTTGGCTTGATCTTGAGCTGCCAACTTAATTTGGTTATAACCAGAATATTCATCCATAAAAGAGAACATAGCGTGACCTGCGGTACTGTCTACCAACAAGTCAATGTTTGGAAGTGGGTAGTCATCCTTTGGTGTAGCCTTATTCAAATCTCTGAAATCGATGCAGAGCCGAATTTTGTTATTTTTCTTTGGGACTACCACAATGTTTGCTAACCATTCAGGATAGTCGATTGTTCGGATGAACCATGCCTTTAGTAGGTCTTCTAGGCCCTCCTTAACTTGCCCATCAAGACGAGGGTCTAGTTTCCTCAACTTTTGTTTGATTGGCTTGCATTCTAGTTTCAATGGTAGTCGATGCTCGACTAATTTGGTATCAAGTCCTGGCATGTCCTCATAAGTCCACACAAAGGCTTCTTGATGTTCTTTGAGGAAGTTTATCAACTCTTTTCTTTCTTCTGCTGAGAGACTTGTTCCAATTTGCAAAATCTTTGGACTCTCTTCTGTGCCAATGTTAATTTCCTCAATCGGATCATTAATCAAAGGTGACGGTTGATCTTGCTTTCTTATTTGGATGAACTCTGGACATTCTGCCTCAGTGAGTTTTGGATTTATCTCCTTAAAAGCTCTTGATGTTTGATCCTAAGATATCATCCTAAAGATTATAAAGAAGTTAGATGAAATTTGAGACATTGTATATGGAAGTAATTTGCATATTCCATTGTATCTTTGAAGGTATTACAAAATGAAGACACTTGGTCTATTTGAGTACAATGACGACAAAATGACAAAATGATGACGGATTTGTTGATTCAAATTGATGGTGAACATCCGCCTATGGTATTGCTCTTGACGAAAGGTACTGGCTTGAATTCTTCCTCAACATGCACTTTTTCATAGCTTTGGCACCCCAAGGCTTGAGTGCCTCGTTGTCCTGTCAAGGTAACTGGTTCCAAGATTCCATTTTCATGTTTGCCAAGGCCAGTAAATGGCTGGTAGCCATGGCGTATGAGTAAATTCAATCCTTTCTCATTCTGGCAGAATTTCTTGAACAACGGATGACTTTTGTAACTTGTTTCAGGTTTGGTACCCTTTTTCACCCATACATGTTTCTTTGGTTTCTGAATGGCCAATCTGCTAAGACTTTGAGATATTTCTTCCTCTTTGCAGACTCGAATACTGGGTACCTCAATGGTATATGTTGGTACCGGAATCATTGGGTGTACAAGCCGACTTTCCCTATCCTCTGCATAGATGGTTATAAAATTCCCGTTGTGAGTCCATTTGACACACTGATGTAGAGTGGAGGGAACTGCATTGGTAGCGTGGATCCATGGCCTGCCAAGCAACAAGTTGAAGGAGGGTTCTATATCCACCACATGAAATAAAACCCGATGATACGTCTCAGAAATATTCAAATCCAGACATATGCATCCTAGGCATGGTTGTCATGTCCTGTCATATCCATGGATGAAAATTATGGATGGAGTATAGTCGGCCTGTCTTATGCCCAACTCACGAGCTGTTTGTTGTGGATAGATGTTCAGGCTTGCTCCACCATCAATTAAAACGTGGGAGACTCTGGTGCCCCTTGTCTCTACCACTATGTGCAACGCGTCATTGTGCGATGCACCTCCAGTTGGTAGATCTTTATCAGAGAATATGATCAGACTATTTTCACATAGTTCAAAAGCCCATTCATTCCCCCTGTTAGGGCTAAACCCTCCCTTCTTGACTTCAGGTAAGGGGTCCAATTCATTGAAAATAGATTCCAATGGTTCAGGGTCGCACACTTGTGACTTTTGATCAATCTATGTCAGATGGTCTTGTTTAACCAGTCCGGTTTGTGCATTGATGAATCCTTTATCATGTTTGAAAAGCAATCCAAAGAAATCCAGGGACGCTGTATCCCTTTTGTTTGTCACCATAATTTGACGACCTGTTGAAAATCTGACCATCGAAACTATTCCTTTGCCATGTTTAGGAAAAGGATTCTTGAGAATGTCCGGCTGTTCACTGACCTCTTTGATTATTTCTTTGTCAACTGCATCTTACACAATATTTTTAAGTACAAGGCAGTCTTTTGTATCATGTCCTGGAGCGCGATGAAATTTGCAGAATTGCTGTTCGTTTTTCCCCATCATTGGTGGGGGGTTGGAGACTTTTGGGAGGAACAGAGTACATCTTTCGATTAGCATATGCATGACCTCTTCATAACTCTGTTGTAATGGGGTGAATTTTCTATCGTACCCCCATATAAGATGTTTGTTTTTGTGCCACTACTACTGCCACTAGCTCTGTCCATTACCTCTTTATTCTTGGAATATTCGGACTTTTCTTTCTTGAAGGCTGCAGCATTGGCCACGATGTTGGCTGGAGCATTTTGACTTCTGCTATTCTTTTTTGTATCTTCCCTTACTTTCACCTGGATGACAGCATCAAAAGCTCCATTCTCAATTCCTGCTTCAATGCATTCTGCCCTCTCAATGAGATCGATGAAAGACTTGAATGGAGCGTTGAAAATGAGGCTCCTTAATGGTTGTGTCAAATTGTTTACGATCAATCCCAGTGCATGAGATTGAGAGATTGGGTCCCTCATCTTGTTGCAAGAAGACCTCCACCTCTGAATAAAATCTCTCACCTTTTCACCTGGCCTCTGTTTTAGATAGCATAATGTGGTGATCGTTGGTGCAGTTTCAACGTTTTGAATGAACCTTTCAATGAAAAGGTTGATTAACATGTCAAAATTTTTCAATTCCACTGGGTTGATGTGTTCCCGATACCATTGTGCTGCAATTCCTTCTAGGCTTCTGGGGAAACATCGAAAGAGGGCCCTATGATTGTGGCGGAATTTGTAGCATTCAGCAAAAAACATAGCCAAATGTGCCTTTGGGTCTCCATGGCCATCAAATTTGATAAATTTTTTGGGCAAGTTTTTTATCTGTTTGTCATTTTCGAAGCTTTCGTAGAAATCTTCGCAAGTGAAAGTCCTCTTGTTCTTGCCTTTAAGTTCTTTTCAACTTCCTGCATTTTTGTTTTCCAGGATTCTCCCTTCTTTTTCTTGGGAGTTTTCGGTTCTTCCTCACTACTAGATTCTGTTGTAGCGTCTTTAGAAGAGTCTAAAGTGCTTGATGAGTACTTTCTTGTTTTCTTCCCTTCCTTTTTGGCTTTTTCTGCCTGGGCTTGTTCTTCATTGAACATGATCATGTATTTCTGGAATCTTTTGTATTCCTCAAATTCCGGGTCATTTATTTCCAGCTTGGGAGGTGTTTCTGAGGAGGATTCTTTTCCCCTGTCTCCTATGAAAGGTTGATCAAGCTCCATTTCACTCCTTCTCCTGCTTTGGCTTCTAGTTTCAACCATAAAGCGGATGTTCACCTGCAAGAAGAAAAATTGAAAATGTTAGGATGTGAATTGATGAGAGATGACAAATTTTTTATTGCATTTAGAAAGAAAGATGAGAAAACTTAACAAAGTTCAACACAACTTGACAAGACTACAAATTTTGGCTTAATGACAATGAACTAGACATGACAATCTAGGACATAAGGATAGATGGGCGGACTTCATCCCACCATTTTATATATTCGGGACCCATTCCTGGACAAAGGACAAGATACAGGTGAGCAAATGATTCCCAATGTTGCTGGGCATATGTGTATATCCCGGACCACTCTTCAGTGTCTAGTTCACACTCCACGATGGCTCCTTCCGACTCAATTGGATATGCCTTCCTTTTACGTAGTGAGAATTGCCTGAGGCAACGCTCTGAATGATATTCAATTATGAAAAACGGTCCCAATAGAAGACTTCCCCTGACTGGGTTGTAAGTGTATCTTGACTTGATGACCTCTCGATCGAAGAAGTCCCAAATGATGGTGGAATCATCAACTTCCTCCATCTTTCTGCGATAGTGCTCCATACTGGATAACTGACCATCTGTGTTTTGAAAATAACATGATTGTGGCCCCACATGTTTGTAGAACCATGCTTGCAGTGCAAAGACACATCCTTCTATCGAGTCTGCATCTCCAATTGAAAATTTGGTCGACCCTTTGTAAAGGAATGTCAAGGCTGCCATTACTACGGAAATGTGACGGACTTTGACATGCCCCCATTTTCTGAAGAGGCGAGCTATGCGAAAATCCATTATGTGTTCTTCGTTGTTTGAAGAAGATAAGACCCACAGTACAAGTCACCATGGAGTTTTTGTATTTGTCCGCAACATTTCTAGATAGTGACGCAGGGTTGACAAATTGGGAATATATTTCACCAAGCTCTTGTAGTTGAAGATATTGATGTCCATCTTTCTCTACAAAAGGCTAACTTTGTTTCCCTGTGAGTTTACGAATCACTTCTAGAGTTTTGACTTGACCTTGGTTTACAAGGAACTGGTCTTCAATTGGACCTCTTGGATCACCTTTTGGCTCTGAAAAACCCATAATGTTGGAGAACTCATCAAGAGTGATTGTCATTTCACCCCATGGAATCCAGAATGTGTTGGTCCTTGGGTTCCATCTTTCAGCAATTGCATGGATTAGATTGCCATTGATAGGTTGTATGGCAAGACTGACTGCTTCTTCAAGACCGCAATCCTCTAAGTGATCCGGGAACATACACCGAAAAGTTGGGTACCATGAAAGATACCACTGAGGTAGGTAGACTCCACTTGGGATGATGTGAAGTCCGGATCGGCCTTGACATGACCCGAATAGGATGTGGTCATATGGGAAGATACTTTGTGAGTCCATCTAGACAAGAGAAGGTATTAGACTTTGACATGAATTGATCCAATAGAGACTCGAGAAGAGTTTTGACATTGGGTTTGGACATGGACTTAGGGGCAAAGTAAAACATCACATGCATCCAAACAAGCAGTTAATGAAAAATTGATAATGCAATTCCTAGGACTCTTGCCTATATGCATTATTTTGAAAATTGGTCTTGGAATAAATGGGTAAATGGTTCTTTATTTATCCAAAATTTATGGTATACCTATATACCAAATTTATGGTACTGGCATAGACTCCTCCAAGGGTTTTCTACATTTGGGCTCTCCATTTCTCCTTGTTCACCCATCGATATACCGGGACTATTGTCTGTTTCGGTACTAATAGGGGGACTTCTCAGTCCAATTGGGTGGTCCAGTTGTAAGGCTATATCTTGGACTAATGTCCTAGAAATAGCCCGGCAACATGATGATCGGGATATGATATAGGTAAGGATTTGTTTTTTAAAATTCATGAGAAGATGCAAAATAGATGGCTCTATTGCATACATTCCTAAGAGATAGATTTGAAATTTTGAGAGCATACATGGGCTGCATACAATCCTTAAATTGAGGAGGGGTATGATAAATTGAAATGAAAGAGGTTCATGAAATCTCCTCAATGTACACTACATCATGTCGGTATGCATTTTCGCGAAATTTTTTTTTGTGCAATTGATGTCCGACATTGGTGAAAATAACTCACATATGATCCAAATAAGTCCTTAGACAAACAATGACGGGTCCCACTGGGCGTGCCATCTGTTCGCACCCCACTCCTTTTTCAAGGAGGTCGAAATGCGAGTAAGCAAAATTCTTTTAAAATTGGGGTTTTGAGAAAATTTTCAAGAGAAAGGGATCCGCCCGTCGGTACGAGGTCCAACCGTTCTTGCCGCCTTTAACAGGGGTAATTAGACCAAGGACTAAGGATCATTTGGATCATATACGAGTTATTGATGCAAATCCTATATGCTTATGTATTGTGGTTTTGGATTCAAGAAACGAAATTCTTTTTTTTTTTTAATAAATGAATTTGAATATTGGGGGTTTTCAAGTTGGTTTAAAAACCTTTGTTTTGGTGTTATTTGAAACACATAATTCTTGAGGATTTTGAAGATTTGGAATTGAGTTCTTTGTTGTGAACTCTAGATGATGATGATCATCTTATGATCAAAATTGATTTTGAACTCTTCTTTTGTCAAATCATGTGATTTGTACAATTCATTCTTTTGAAAGAACATAGGTTCTAAATTGTTAGAAAACATGTTGTTTTTCAAATGCATTTTGGCCAAAAGATTATGAATGCATTGCTTGTGCTTTCTTTTGAAGTTAAGTGAGGTTTACAAATTCTCATTGCAATATGACTTGGTCACTTTTTGCAACTTAAATTTGAATCACTTAATTTCTTGGGAATGTGCATGTGGTGCTATTGATTTTGAGTAAAAGTGAATGCATGAAACGAGAAGGGAAACTATATGGAACATTCATTCTTCTCTCTCTCATAATCCCTCAAGATTCATTCATATGAAACATACATTATTCACTCTCTCATAATCTCTCAAAGTCCATATTGCACGTCATACAATCTATGCATGAAGATTGATTAAAATGTAGGACTTTCTCTATATGTGCTCATTGTATGATTAAGCACATGAATCAGAGATGTAGTCCATAAGCTTGAGGTTTGACATAAAATTATCAAAATGATGAAAATATATAAATGATGTCAAGTTCAATCTTTGAAATGGATGGGAGACGTGGATGACATCCACTTTCGTTTCAAAATAGCTAAAAATCAGACCTTGTGTTGATTTAAATAGCTGAAAATTGTGGACATTGATTCCAATAAATATCTTGTTTCTTAGATGGAAATGACAAGTCTTTCAAATAGATTCAAATTCCAGATTTGATAGTAATGAGATTATCAACTCTTTTTGGATGATTCTAGGATAATTGGCCTTTCAAATATGTAAATTTTGATATTCTTAAACCAATTCCTATGAAACATGGTCTGATTTCAACAACATACATACATCTTACGTATTGGTTTGCTGAAATTAAGTAAAAATGAAATGAAAATGATTTCATAGCCTTGCACTATGAAAATCAATCAAAACGATCATCCTTCCTAAAAACCAGTTTGGAAACGTATTCCAACCTGATTTTAAGAGAAGAAAAATGATTTTCAACAAGAGATTGGACACATGTATGTATATATATAACAACGTATATATATATACATACATTCGTCTTCAAAATGAAATTTTATCAAGGGACCGCATGACTCATGAATCATGATGATTCATGGCTGTGTTCTTTTATGTAGGAAGATTGAAAACTTGTTTCAAATCTTCCCTACTACCCTTGATTAATTAAATTGAAAGACATGAATCAAAATGACTGTGAATAAGAAAGAAAATAAAACAATTCTCAAGCTTATTCGTCCATCATTTCGCCATGCAAGGGTGGATCACATTCATAAGAACATATCCATCCCTTATAGGCATTTTCATCATACATGGTGCAGCAAAATCACTCTCTCACCGTGGGATTCTCTCATGGTAGGGAGTTCAAAATGGTATTAAGTTGGTTCCTTTGAAAGGGACGTGGCCTTGGGGCCCATTTCAAAATTTGATACTTGGGTCCATATTTAAGAAAAATCGACATATGCATGCATTATGCATTAACATGTACATTGAAGCGTAGGTTTCCCTTAGCTGGACATCATTCGCAGCCGTAAGGAAATGAAAATAAACCCTCCCACGAATTGCTGGAATTAAAATAAATCAACAATAAGCTAAAGTAGAAGAGAAGTGAGTTAAAATCACCTACCTTGTGGTCGGTCTTGATGTTTGTCCTTCGTCTTCACTTGTTTTCTAACTCAAGCAATCCTAAGCAAGAATCCAACCGTGGATTCAAGCTTAGCAAAGCTAGAATAAAAAATAGCTTGCTTGCTGGAATTTGGAGTGGTAAAGAAGGCTTCTCACCACGAAAATCCTAAGTAAGGGTTCACTTAAGCACCCTAACTTAGTAAAATCAATGGGGAGAATAGAAGAAAGTGAAGAAGAGAAAGGGAGAAAAAGGGGAAGAGGGCTTGGACGAACATCTTCTCTCTTCCTTAGCTTCTCCCTCCTAGCTCCTTGGCTGCAGCAATTTGATAGAGTGCTCCAAAATTTTGTCCTCCCCCTTGGTGGCCAAAGGGAGGTTTATATAGAGGAGGAGGTGGGTTCAACCACCTTCTTAACTCACCTTGGGAACTTGCTTAAGACCTTGGAGACTTGTAAAATGAGTTAAATAGGCTTTAAAGGCTCTAATTGACCATTTCTCAGCCCATTTCCACGAGCTAGGTGGGCTGGGCTAGGTTTGGTCAACATGGGTTCAGACCTAGGTGACCATCTTGACCAAAATTTTGGATGAAAATGCCCTTGCACAGGGTTTTGCCCTTATTTTGTACTATTTATTTATCTTTTGTTTGAAATCGAGCTTGTAAGGTTAAAACCTAGTTACTAAGCTCCAAATACCATTGAATTATGATAATTCAATTTAAATTTTAATAAAATTTAAAAATTTTATCAAATTTGGTTCGAAAAGGGTATTTTTGTCTAAAACTTGATTGAAAATGGATTTCAACTTAATCAAACTTTCACTTGAGAAATTCAATTTAAATTTGGTATTTGATTCATGCATTTGACAAATTCAAATGTTTATTTGCCTTTCATAAACCAATTTAGGCTTTTTAATCTTAATTTGACGCAGAAGGGCAAAATTATCCAAATTGATCAATTTCGACCAATTGACCAAAGTCAAAACTCATTTGCGAGTAGTTTGACTTTATTTGAGGTAATTTGATAAATTTGGATCAAGAAAGCTCTTAATTGAGCTAAATTGTACTTTGACTGAGTTTAGTCAAAGTGGGTTTGGTTCGGTCAAAGTCTATTTTTGTCCATTAATTGGATCATGAGACAGACTTACGTTTTGATTGTGTTGAGCCCGTGGTGACCGAACCTAGCTGGAATTGGCACCACATTTGGGTGCACCCGGGTCAAACCTACCTGGATTAAGTAGGTTAGGTGAGTTTGATCAGTCTAGTAATTGCTTCCTTAAAAATGATTTTTTTCTTTAAGGAGGACCTGGTTAAAGAAGAGAGAGAGACATAAATGTCTCTCTTTTCCTAGGTTTCTCCTTTATTTTTTCTTGAAAATGACTTTTCTTCAATTAATTTGAGAGAAAATATTTATTTATTTATTTATTTTTTTGACATGGAGGGGGCGTGGCCCCTGGGGGGCTCTTGACCATACGGGCTAGGTGGGGCCCACACGTGGGTCCCACGTAGCATTCTAGACTGAATTAGATCTAATTCTTGGATCTAAGTCAAAATTTGTATTTTGCAATTGGATTTGGATTTGTAATCTTGCATTGGGATTCGTGTCTCGGGTTAAATTCACGATTTGAATCTAATTGTTCTTTAGATTTGAAATTGTAAATTTTCACAATTCTTTTGTGAAATTTTTACATTGCTTCAATTTTGATGTGGAAAAATTTGGGGTGTTAACAAAACCGAAAAACATTTCCAAAAATTTTTTTCCAGCCAGAGGGGTGGAAAAATTTTTTTGGAAATTTTTTTTTTTATCTTTTGAGGAAGGAAGGAAGGGAATGAAGAAGAAGGGAGGAGGAAGGGAAGGGAAGGAAGAAGAATGGAGGAAGAAGAAGGGAAGAAGGGAAGGAGAAGAAGGGAGGAGGAAGGAAGGAGGAAGGAGGAAGAAGGGAAGGAGGGAAGGAGAAGAGGGCACGGCGAGGAGGGAAGGAGAAGAGGGGAAGAGGGCATGGCGAGGAGGGAAGGAGAAGAGGGGAAGAGGGGAAGAAGGGGAGGAGGGCACGGCGAGGAGGGAAGGAGAAGAGGGGAAGAGGGGAAGAAGGGGAGGAGGGCACGGCGAAGAGGGAAGGAGAAGAGGGGAAGAAGGGGAGGAGGGCACGGCAAGGAGGGAAGGAGAAGAGGGGAAGAAGGGGAAGAGGACAAAAGGAAAGGAAAGAGGAAAGAGCGACGGAGTAAAAGCTCACCCGTGGATGACCAAAGCTTCCCGGCGGATAACCAGAGCGCACTGCCGAACGTCTGGGCCCCGTTTGCAGCACAAACAGGGCAGTGACAGAGAAAGAAAGAGGGGCGAGGGCTGCCGGATGGGTAGAGAGAAGAGCCGGCGGTGCTCAATCTTGAGAAAGAGGGAGAGAGCTCTCACCTATGACGGCGGCAAATTGAGAGAGGCAGCAACCCCTTCATAGCTTAGCCGGAGAGGGGAGAGAGAAAGTTTTGCGACAATTCACCGATCACCCTTCTTCTGTCCTTCTTCATCTTAACTAGAAACATGATCACCCTTATTCCTTCCTTCTTCATCTTAACCAGAAACATATTTCTTTTTAATCAAACTGAGAAATAAATTTCTAGAAATTTATTTCTCAGTCATCAAACACACATCCAAATGGGAAGTAGAAACTTTTTTCCAATTCCTTTTTTCCAAGAAACTTATTTCCAGCAAAATGTCTGCAATTCTTGATTTCCATTGCATCAAACGCCCCCTAAACTAAATAGTGAGTCCAAATCTAATTCATATTTAGATTCTGATTTGTTTACCAATACATTCACCACTACAAGCGCTGCTTACTTGTGCCTTTCTTCTTCAATTGATATTGTAAAAGGAGGTGTCATATAACTGCACTATTATATTTATGCACATACATGATAAAAATGAAAATGAATTTTCTTTTCTCATGCAATGGTTGGGTGGGGCCAGAGCAACCGAAAATATGTTATTATCGACATACATGCAAGAAACGAACAATATGTAAATAGAAAAGCTGCACATGTAATTTTAAGTTTCAAGTTTTCTTTTGACATTGTTTACTTTTTTCATTTTATATATATGCATATTAATGTATTCCAAACTGCATCCAAAATGCAGCTTGCCCAACTTTCAATGAGGGCAACAGATGTAGTTCATAGAACTAATACATATTCTAATGTCATGGGACGAGATCAAAATGGAGATTGGTGTTAAACCAAATGTTCTATACAACATCCTACCTCACCATGCAAAACTAACTAAAACAATTATAGAAGTATCACAAGCAACTGCAGTAATCAAAGAGGAATGTGGAAACTTAACAACATTCATAAAGAATAGAAATGAATTTTATTACTCGCACATGAATTTTTATTGGTGTCATAATTAGTTATTATAATGGTTTTTCAGATTTCACTAACCTGATGATATAAATTAATTGGTTTATGTTCTTGGAAGATCTTGACCAAACTCCATAGCTACCCAGAGTTTTGATGCCTTAAACACCTTGTGTATATGCAATTTAAAATAGTATAAGAAGAGCTAGCAAATCAAGCACATCAATTCTAATGTACACTACACCTTAACTGATGGAAGTCCAACTTGTAGAAACGACAATTCAGAACTTTCTACAACTACTACTTTTTTGAATTAGATGTAAGGTGAAATAACGACAATGAAAATAAAGACAAGAAACTGAACGCTTGAAAGCAAAAAGCATTAAAAGAAAAACATTTACTTTCTTCAAGAACTTCAACTAAAGACAAATAAAGGTATTAGGTCAAGTCCAGAATACATGACCTAGATCTGAATGAATCCAAACATATACAAACTGAATAAGTACAAAACAGATCCTAAAACAATATATAATCCAAAATCACAAGTAGACTAACCTGACAAAGGACTATATGTGCATCGCAGTTGTCCCTTCATTCGCATACGTGCCTTGTCTCGACTATGCTCTAAATTTGTAAGGAATTCCATTGGCGAGGTCTCGCGATCGTGAGACCTGAGGCATGGAAGTAGAGCCGGATACATGACAGGTCTGGTCTTGCTCTGCATCATTCTCTCCTAGTTGGAGGGAAGTCGACGAATTGTTGTTACCATTGTAGGAAACAAGTTAGATACATTGAAGAATGGTGAGATTTGCCAATCCTTGAGAAGCTCAAGCATAGACACATTTTTTTTTTCTAGACAACAAAGCATGTGGAAATGGTTGTAACTTATTATAAGTACCGACAGGACATCATTCAGGACATAGGTAAACTCAGACTCGTTGACCTACTTCAAAGTTGATGTCTCGATGACCCTGACAACGTAGGATTTGTAGGTTTCATAGCTCTTATGAGAGCTTCTGTTTAACTTGACTATGGATACATGCATATACTCAATAGCATCATTTGCTGCAAGCGCGTGTTTTCCAACATTGGGTAATGCGTATAAATCAACAACATGGTTCGAGAACTGACTGTACACCACTTGAAAAGGAGTCTTCCCAGTGAAATGGTTGACTAAATTATTGTATAGAAACTCAGCTCGAGGCAGCACTAAGTCCAAGGTTTTAAGACACCTAATAAGTTTATTAAAGTTTGATTGACTACCTCATTTTGGCCATCGGTTTGTGGGTAGAAAGCACTACTAAACAAAAGTTTAGCCTTTAGTAGAGACCACAGTGAACACAAAAAATTACTCAAAAACCTTGTATCTCGATCCAATGTGATTGAACAAAGAAGACCATGAAACCACACAATATTCCTTGAAATAGTAAGATGCAACCAGTGACGCTGTCGACTGCTTGCAAGTTACAAAAATAAACATTTTTGAAAATATGTCTGCAACCACCATGATTGAGTCCACTTCACAAACTATTTTGGGAAGTCTGACAATGAAGTCCTTAGAAACATTGCTTCCATGGTGGATTCAGAATGAGTAGTGGGGTATACAACTGACTGTTCTGAGTCTTCTGACTATGCCCTTTTGTAGTTGCTGATTCGTTGTCTTCTGCAGCTTTCTTTTTTTGTAACTGCACAATCTTTTGCTGCACAATTGGAAAGAGGTGATTGAAAATGATACATCGTTCTGATACCAATTGATATAGCTCAGCTTGCAGAAACAACAATTCAAAACTTTCTACAACTATTACTTATTTCAAGTAAACATAAAGTGCAGTAACAATAACAAAAAGTAAAGATATGAAACTTGAGCTTGGAAATAAAGAGCATTAAAGGAAAAAATTTACTTTCTTCAACAACTTCAACTAAAGACAAATAAGTTCATTGCCCATTTATATTGATGAATGAGGGTCTCGGATCATGTAACACCTCATAAGTCTAGAAGTGGGTCGTGTTGTTATAGTGATATCAGAGCTAGTTCAACACTTGGACCTGGGGTTCCATATGCGTAGACGCGTGTGCCTTAAGGGGGGTGGATTGTAACACCCCATAAGTTTAGCCCCGTATTGAAGATTATAAGAGATCTTTAAGGTCTTATAAAAGAGGGTCATTAATGAGATGATTGTCCTGGTTCCTATTCTTTTTAGGGTCGGAACCGAAACTGGTAAAGGGCAGGTTGGGATCCACCAAACCAGGGGTTCGAGCCTAGAACTAGGTCGGGTTGTTACAGGTCAAGTCCCTAACGCATAACCTAGATCCGAATGTATACAAACATATACAAACTGAATATAAGTACCAAAAAAATCCAAAAACAGTATATAATCCAAAATCACAAGTCAAGTACACTAAGTTGAAAAAGGACTATATGCACAAACATATACAAACTGAATATAAGTACCAAAAAAATCCAAAAACAATATATAATCCAAAATCACAAGTCAAGTAGACTAAGTTGAAAAAGGACTATATGTGCACCGTGGTTGTCACTTTGTTTGCCTCGAGGACTGATGTAGAGGTGCCTCGTCTCAACTGTGCTCCAAATCTGTAGAGGATTCCACTGTTGAGGTATCATGGTGTGCCCTGAAGCGCAAAGGTGAGACCTGAGACACAGAACTAAAGATGAGTACACTGGTCCAACTCTGCATCATTAACACTCAACTACTGGTAGTGGTTCATGATCAGCTCTACCAATGGATAAAAAGGTAGTGCAACATATATAACTGCATATCTATAGGTTGGATGACTACCTTTGTCTCTTATCTTGTAAAACATCATTATTAACATCAAAAGCATGAGTGCATGCTCTATTATTGACTTAATGATTTTCTAGATTATTAATTTTTAACTGATAAATTGGCAAATTAATGTAGATAGAAAGTTCTATGTAGATAGAAAGTTCTATGTAGATAGAAAGAGAACTGCAGTCATGTCATTGAGGCATCTTAGCTAGTCTGTGTTCTGCTATAGTTTGAACAATCATTCAATCATTTCTTTCCTCTTTGTTATTTTTATTTCTGAAACAAACATGTAAGAAAAATGATGGGATCTCAAGGAGCTGATAAAGTCATGACACCAAGCGAGAAGGAGCCAAAATGCTCATAGGCCACTATAGATAGGGGTGGGCATCGGGCTGGGCTGGCCCGGGCTCGGCCCGATATCCCGGGTCCTGGCCCGGGCCCGACCCGGGCCGGCCCAGTTAACAATAAAAACATAATTTAAAATTATAAAATAAATTTTTATTATATACAATTTGTTTTTTAATAATAAAATATATATTATTAAATTTAAAAAATTTAAAAATATATATATTTTTAAATATGTAACGGGCCGGATCGGACCGGCCGGGCCCGGCCCGGGACCCGGTTTTCCAGGCCAGGACCCGGGCCCGACTGGGCCGGGTACCCGGTGGCAGCCCGGCCCGACACCCACCCTTAACTATAGAGGTGAAGTACTCTAGATTCGAAACATACTCTTTCATGTCAAAGAATAAGTAACAAAGTTCTTCCTTTTGTCATTTTCATAGTGTAAATACGAAAGAATTCTTCTATTTCCACACCCCTTCTAATATATGATAAGTTTGATATTGGGTTGTTTCTTGAATGACCACTTTCAATGACAATTGCTTAGATGCTAAGTGAGCCCTATCATGATATATGTAGAAAGAGGCCGAAGCCCCCTCCTTGTTTCTCCTTATGCCCAGGTCTAGGGGTGCTTCGAGACCTAGGTACAAGCAATACACCTATCAACTAGAGTATTGTTGGAACTTTTGGTTCCACCAGCGAACTTGATGTGGCGAGACAGTTTAACCACAAACCTACAAGGATAATAATACACAAGAAGACAACATATGAAAAGATAGATTAGCAGAAATGGCGAGTGATTGTTGTTTATGGGGTTTGCTTCAGGTAGCCTTTAGGACTTAGCATCGCAATCTCTATTTGATTGGGCTCTTAGTATATTTATAGACTCCTTGGTTTCCCCTCCACAGCCCAGCAGTGGACACATCTCTTAGAGGTATCCCTTGAAGACACCTCTTGGATGCACCTCATGGAGGCAACTCATGGGCATACCTTTTGAAGTCAACTCATGGCCATGTTCCAACAAGTATTACACATCCACTGTTTGTAGTCAAGGCAAAGAGCACTACATAGGAATCAAACTAATGACTAGAATTTCACCAACCTACCAGTCTGACCAGCTAGCTATGCTTCTCGGGGAATACTTCACATCTAGTTGTTTGATAACCTCTCATTGTTTTGTTTCCTTCATATCCAGGTCTAGTTTGAAGTGTAGCATGGAAAAGCTCCACTCATTGGCCTTCTTGTATGCACCTAGCAGCTTGCCAGGCTCGGTATGATCGGTTTGGGAAAGGGTGGAGGCAGGGGCTGGCTGGGGTCAAGGTCCTCAAAAGTGTTCAAAAAATAAAATTTTACTACTTAACATTTTCAAACAATTTAGTTTGGATCCAATTTATGCAGTTTAGCATGTTATCCATCGCTTCTGACCATTACAGAAAAGGGTCCTTTTTTGGCAATAAGCACCGTTTTATTAGCTTCTTGTCAAGCTTATCTTTTCCCTTGCGTGTTTCCAAACACTTCCTTCTTTTTTGTTAGTCAAAACAAAGTGGATTGATTTGATCGAGACCAATCTTTTGTTAAGGAATCATTGAATTGACTGACAAAAACAGCAAATTTTGACCAAAAGCGGACAAAAGATGATTTTGGATGTAAAAAAAGGAAAAACCGATACGGATGAATTGAAAGCTAATCTATGAAGAATAACTCCAGAAATGCAATTTCATGTTAGGACCCTAAAAACTAACTTAAATATCTACCATATATGTGTATATAACATCGAGCTAGAAGATGAGGTCATCAAAATGGGATGTCAATATAAAACCTAAAAGAAACCCCAAAAATGGTTTTGTATACCCTCTCATACAGGGGTTTACCTCCTCTAATTTGCTCTTCTCCTTCCAAAATGTTCAAAACTTTAGCCATGCACAGCCGCCCATGGACCGCAAATTTCCAATCAATGTCGTTAGCCTATAAGTAATGTCCTTGTAGGCTACCAATGAGATGTGTTGTGATCTGTATGGATCAGAGGCCAGATTGGCTGCTGATGTATAGAGATGACTTAAAATCAACGGACGGAGATTTAAAAACATTGGTCCAAACTTTTTCAGCTCATAAAATCTTATTAGAAATTCAAATTAGTCCTGAACACATCCATGCTTATGTTAAACGCCCTTTTCCTGTACAAAAATAACCCATGGTGCCGGGGGAAAAAAAGGAAGCGACTAACATTTTAAAACAAGCGGACCAATTGCCAATAGGGAAAGTGGAAATGTTAGTTTAGGAAAGTAGCCAACAACATAGGTATTTCCTCTGTCTGCTTTCCCTTTGTTTTACTTTGAGTACCCTTCCCTGCGTCGTGCCAAACTTTGTACTAGGAATTCTCTTGAATTAGTAAAAAGTTCTCTTGACCTAGGTGCCTGGTCGGTTCTAGAATCGGGTCTACAGGTCAGACCCAGAAAAATGGCTTTAAATAATGGAATTGGGAGGGCACAAGGGGGTTAGCGATGCAAGAAGGCATTTCGGTTGGTGAGGGCCGCTCTAACTGGGTTAGGGCAGTGTGTTTGGGTGAGTATTTCTCATAACAAGTGGAAGTAAGCGGATGATGGCTAACAAGGTATCAGAGCTAAGGGCGGCAGAGTCTTCCTCACCTAGGCCTTCATGTGATGTTATTTCAAGCTGATGAAAGAACTCAACTTCTAAGTGTGAAAAGTATTTCATCCTATCTTCGAAAGAAGAGCTGAAGCTCCCGCCCAATTCCTTGTTCTTCTTAAAGGACAATGTGCTTTTAGATGCTACCCTTACTATGCTCTATGCTTTACTATGCCTCAACTTGCATACCAATGACCCCCAGTTTATATCACAAGGAATTTAATGCTTAAAGGATTCAAAATGAGAACTGATTACCACTCACTGCCCCAATCATTGGTCCAACCCCCTTGGAAACAATGAAAAAACTCACTTACCAATCCCTCTTCCTTCTTTTCTTTTCTTTATGCACTTGTGTTCTTTTAAGTAATATGCAAACTTACTAGCACACAAAGCTTACAATGGTCACGAGGGCTACCATGCCGCAGAGACCAAAGAAAAACGGAAGTAAAAAAAAAAATGATTCGAGTGCTCGACGACACACAAATGTGCTGAGATCAAGAAATTTGTCCTTGCATCCCAATACAATATGCAAAACACCAAAGGCAAGAGCATATGTTTTGAGTATACAAACTCATCCCATGACCAAATGAACCTGTCGAAATACTGCACAAGCTAATGATAGATGTCACCATGCATGAGCAAGCAATGAGTAATAAAATTAATTGAGTACTTTAAACAGCACTTCGAGCGAATAGATCGAAGTTAGAGGGTCAGTTGATGGTGTTGGCTACAATAGTTACCACTTTAGAGACTAAAGTAGGGGAACTTCGGATGACCATCAAGCATTGATGTGCTACCGCCTGCTACATTGAACAAAAGTCGAGTCAATAAGGCCATTGAAAGCTTCTTGTTACAGGTGGATGACTACCTGACTAGCAAAACATAACGGCGGATGAGTCCCTTGGGGTCAAAACAGCAGGAATAGACAATTACGAACAGTTTAGTACGAACAGTTCATCAAGTATTAAAAGAAAATAATTTTTATATAAAAAAAAAGGGAGGTGTCTCTTTAGCTAATAAAAGATCAACTTCTTCAACTACTGAGTTGGACATGGTTAGCAATGGATGGACACAAAAAAAGGTAAAATCTATCCAGAATGCAATCCACCATAAAAAAAAGAAATCATATAATTGCAGCCTTTATTGTCGTAATTATTGACGGTTCATCCAAAGGGGATTCTCTAATTTTTGCACCTCCCGTTGACTTGTTGACAAAGAATAGAGCATGAAACTGAATAGTCTTGTCAAGGTGCCTTTGATAGATTGAAGAGAGCCTTTATGGGAAAACCAGCGTGGTCAAGCTCCTAGACTACTTGAAGACTTTTAAAGTCCCTAATGAAGTGCTCAAACTATGCCATTACCAGTGTTTTAATGCACAAAGAAACATCTAATTTCTCCCTGCTTTACAAGTAAGGTCTAGAGTGAAGCATCTCACCGGACGTTAATGCACTGATAGAGTAGTATTTTTAGTACTTCATTAGAACAAACACAGAAAAAAAAAAAAGCTTGGGCAAAGTTACTTGATATAGGCCAATTGTACTATAACCTACAGAAAAGTGAGTCTTCAGAAGACAATCCATCTGACTTAGTTCGAGACAACAGTCGACGACGTTGAAGCTGCATACCATTGATGCCCAGTGGAAAGGAAGGCCAACCTTTGCCTACCAACTTACTTGAAACTGACAGCAGCAGACGAAACTCATGAAAGCATTTTTGACAGGGTATCAAAGCAAATGAAAAACCAAGCATACAATCATCGACAATCAACTAGACTTTGCATGGAAGGCCGGGTCCCTGCGAAGCTCTATTTAGAGTGAACAGGTATCTTTCATCAACGCCATGGTGCACTGTTGTGGAAGTATGAAGGACAACTTAAAAGTGAAACAATGAGGCAAACTAGCATACAAACTGGAACTCCCATCGGGCTTCAAGGTGCATCCATAGCTTCACATTGGCAACTTGAAGCTATTTTATGCTGATGATGAAGATTTAGAGTGGAACACAATTGTAGCGATAGCCAATCTTGTAAAGAGCACCATCAATAGAGTGAGTAGTAAGCAGGAGATTGGAATAGATTCTTCAACACAAAATCAACTCAAACTGAAGAAATACCTGATGTAATGGACGTACGAAGCATAGTTGATGTGAAACTACACACTTCCAATGAAGTCATGCCACTAAGAGAAAGCACAGGGACACAATTAAATAGCTGGCACCAAGACGACACATGATTTGAAGGGGGGCACCTATTCTCCTGACTTTACCCATGCGCTTATTTATTCGTAGTTGAGTACCTTCCAACCCGTGATGTTGAACTCTGTACTTAAAGAATTATCTCGAAGTAGGTCCCCGGCAGCAAGATAGCAGTATGAGCCTCAAGGCACCCGATCAGTACTTGAGACTTGCTCACCTCGTTCACGATGTACTAAGTTCTTTCAAACTAATGAAATAGCTCACTGTCAACTCTTCTCCCAATTCTTTTAGGTACTCTTGTATTCTTCAAATGAGCAGCAAATTTAAAAGCGCTAAAGGATTGCAATGGTAAGAAGGCCTACTGCACGAACTGAAGAAAAGTCAGTCCGTTCACATAGGAATATTATGGAAAATCTCTATACAAAACCGCACCTCTCTCTCTCTCTGATGGAACCACAAAAAAGCTTGCAACTTTGCTATGTTTTCAGTAGTACAGAGTGTGGATGGAAGTCGATCACGCTATACACCAACTTCTGTGCACCAATCATGTTGCCAAGGAAGTTTACCCATCATAACCACAACAAATAGAAAAGAAGAGTTACGATGAGTCATGACTCATGAGAAGAATAAGACAATACTCTATAGATGTATCTCTCGGAGGAATGATCTGAGAATTGATAAAATGTTGCTGCAGCAAGCAACAGCCGTGCAAGGGATCATCGAGGGGCCTCGACAGCAGAGTTCTGAGAAGCCCCTTGGAGGTTGAACCACGCTGCGGTTTCCCACTTCCGTCTGATAATACATGCAGCTTGGTGTTTTCTCCTCCTCTTCATAATTGTAGCGACCGATCCAACTAAGGTGCCCGTGGGCGACCTTCATAAATAGGCTAAGCCAGAAATCAACTTGATCAGCCAAGCAGACTGGGAAGTGGTTATGGCAATCAAAGCACTCAATTCACCAGATGGGCGGAGTTTCTGATCCATCATATCAATGCGCTGGTGCTGGCGTCAATGGAGTAAGCCATCCTGCACAGCTCGTACTTTCGGCACATAGCCAACATGCTTCAGATGACTCCCAAGTCGCTCCAACATCCCAAAAATGCTTACAGATTCAGGATGGCTCATATCCCCCACTGTAAACTCATGAACTTTTTCGTCCACCTCGATGGAGCTAGCACCAGCTTCCTTCTGTACACCCGTTCCCTTCATCTTCACTCTCACCTTAGCCACATCATCCCAATGCCCAGTTGCGGCGTAGATATTAGACAAAAGTGCGTAATTGCCGGCATTTGTAGGTTCCAATGCCATGAGTTGATCCACCACCTTCTCAGCCACCTCCACACTGTTATGCGTTCTACAAGCTGCAAGAAGGGTGCACCATACGATGGCATTCGGCTCCATCGGCATGCTCTTGATCAACTCGAATGCTTCGTGCACGCGCCCTGCGCGCCCAAGAAGGTCCACCATGCAGCCATAATGCTCGATTTGGGGGACGATCCCAAAATCCTCCTTCATGCAGGAGAAGTAACGATACGCATCGTCAACCAGACCAATATGCGTGCATGCAGACAAGACGGCGAGGAAGGTAATTGCATCGGGGGCAACTCCCTGCGTCTGCATCCTCACAAAGAGATCAAGCGCTCTGTCCCCATGACCGTGGATTGCAAGCCCCTGAAGCATACAGTTCCACGACACAACGTCTCTTCGAGGCATGCTACGGAACAGCCGGCGAGCTTCTGTTAGATCTCCACACTTGGCGTACATATCTAGCAGCGCATTGCATACTCTGGTATCGAACCTCAGCCTAGACCGATTGATGTACGAGTGCAATCTCTTGCCCAGAGTATGCAATCCCGATTGCGCACAAGCGGACAATATCGTAGTGGCTGCAACCTCGTCAGGCTCAAGCCTTGCCATTTCCATATCTTCGTACAGCAGTGAAGCTGCGGCTACATCACCCTTCTGGGCATACCCCGCAATCATTATTGTCCAAGGAACTAGTGTCCTGCGCGGCATCTTGTCGAAAAGAAGCCGCGCCATATCCAGGTCCCCAGCCTTACAGTAGCCACTCAACATAGTCGACCAGGAAACTACGTTCCGCTCCGGCATTTTGCTAAACAGTTTGTAGGCAGATTCCATGTCGCCGCATCGCACGTATCCATCGATCATCGTGTTCCAACTCACAATATCCCTCTCACACATGGCATCGAACAGCCGCCTTGCAGGGCCCATGTCGTTTGTTTTAGCATATCCGGCGAGCATGACATTCCAAGTTACGACATCTCGTTCAGGTGTTTCGTCGAACAATTGGTGGGCTTCCCTGAGGCAGCCGCACTTGTTGTACATGTCAATGAGTGCGTTGGGGATGAAGACATCGGCGAGGAGGAGGCCGGATTTCACGACGTGGGTGTGGATCATCCTGCCAGTTTCGACCGCGCAGACGGACGAGCACGCCTTCAGGATGAAAGGGAAGGTGAAATTGTCAGCCGCAACGCCGGCGTGCTGCATGAGGGAAAAGGAGGACAGGGCGTCGACGAAGTAACCGTGGTATGCATACGAACGGATAAGGGTGTTCCAGAGAAAAACGTTTGGGTCGGGAACGTGGTCGAAGGCAGCGCGGGCATGGTGAATGAGGCGGGCGGAGGCGAGGGCAGAAACGAGCCTGGGGACGACGAAGGGGTCGTGGTGGAGGTGGGCTCGGATTATCTGTGCGTGCAGCTGCTTCAATTGCCGTGGATCCGAAGTCCTCTGGAGGTCGGAGATGATCCTTTCTTCAAGGAGCCGGCGCCTTGACGTCCATGACGGTGGCCGGACGGCCACCGGCAGCTGCTTGAGCATATCGACGCGGGCGGATGGAGCTCATCAATCACCGCACAGCCTTACATTCCAGATTACAGCACTCATAGAATCAAAGGCTCTCAGTTTTCCCGTTCAAATCCTCCTATCATGTTCTTAAGTTTTTAGTCATCCTTTTTCTTCCAAATATTAATAAATCAACAAAAAAAAAAGTAAATAAGACAACAGCAGTGAAAAGCTTATCAAAAGTAGGCGACTTAAATTCCATTGATGCGGAAGATGTTTTTTTTCTTTTTATATTTTTGAGAATTGTTGAGACCTCTTCTTTTCTTTTCTTTATGTAAGAATACTTCTCGGTTAATGGGGTTAACCTGCAGTCCGGCTCAAGTTCTCAGCTTCTTCTCGACACCTACCTTTTTTTATATGTTATTTAGCAGGGACATTTCAAAATTATCTTATCAATATACCAAAAAAATTGACACAAATTCATATAACACTATAATGTTTCATGAACATGCTCCTATCTTTATTCATACCCAAAAAATTGATAGAAATTCATATAACACTATAATGTTTCATAAACATGCTTTTATGTTTGGAGCAGGTTAGTGAGACAAACAAAAAGTGTCTTCTATCAAATGACCCATTCAGATATATTGTGTGCTTTTTATATTTCAGATGCTACCTTAACTATGCTTCAATTTGCACATCAGTAGTTTTTTTTATAGTTACCTCCTACCAACCTCTGCCTCACTGTTTGCCCCACCTACATATGTTGTCCTGCTTTGATATAAACGGTTTGAGTTGGAGTTAAGTTCACAATTCATATTTAATTTGATACATCTTAATCAAATTTGATCCTACCAGCATAATATTCGACATTTATTTGTAATTGAGGTCTGGTCATCATCAGATCTCAGTCCTATATCATATACTTGCATTTGGTTATGAAATTCCATATCAAATCTGAATTCAATTTCTCATAAGATATAAAGTTCATTACCTAATCTGACTAAACGGATTCAAACTTCGTATTTATTCATCTACATCTCCATTTCTCTGCTAAGAATAACAACGTTGTTGTGGGACTCTCGTGTGGTCTTATGACTGTGTTCTTTTTCTATTTTAGATAAGGTAGTATAGCTTTGTCTATTTTCTACTATGTGGTGCCAGCCTTTCACTTATCACCTTATTAGGACGGCCGGGTTTTTTACTGATTTCCGTTGCCTGCTTATCAGTTTTTTCAATGGATAGATCGATCTCATCCATAGTTGGCTGACTCGCCAAGTTGGTTCAGAAATCGCTCGAGTCAGCTGGGATCGTTAGAAAACCTGGCCACGAGTCAAGGTCAGTCTGGCTCGCCCTTGACTCATTTTGACTAGCCCGATTTAGGTTGTTTTAAAACTTAACCAAGTACACGAGTAAACCCACCAAATCCACGAGTTTACTAGTGGACCCAATCATCTATTGATTCGATTCAGAATCATGGGTCTGCCAACTATGATTTAATCTGTTCTACCCCAAGATTGTTATAGGAACACATGCCCAACTTGGATTTTACATGTATTGCTTCATAGGCATAATTTGGATGTCAAACACAATTCATAAATTTACCGTACAGTTGGATGTCAAACACAAACCATAAAGTTAATTTCATAACAACCTTAATTTTTAATACACACAAACATAAAAGATCATTGAGGGTCCATATCTGTTTCTTATTAAGTTATTCTCAACATCAAGAAATCAAATCAAACTACGCGTGCTGGACGCAGTGATATATGTCTACATCCTTATTCTTTAATGAATATTTAACGAGGAGAAAAATATAGCGAGATTTGGGTTATCACCAGAATGTAATATGGGAAGTTTTACTTGAATAGTTAAAAATTGAAAACCCATCACTATAAAACAACTGTAGGGTTGCAATTTAACTGTATGTCACTAGAAACGAAACATGCACGACCATTTAGAATCCAAACTAGTATTCTTGTTTTAGATCTTGAGTTTAATTTCTTTAAAAATTTGGGTTTTTTGGATAATAAAAATTACTTAGAAATACCAATATCAAAAACATATTTTTTATGCGTTTGTGTGTGCAATTGCCTACACGGTTCGTACATCTGAAGGTACCTCCAAGAGCATGAAAGGCAAGCCACCACATTCCTAGACTTGATATTGCAGTTCTGGCCGGGCGACACGCAGAGGGTGACCTTAATTAAACCAATTCCCTGATGATCTCCTCGATCCTCCTCGCCAGTTTCACAGCACCATTGCCACTCTCAATGGTTGGCCCCGTCCGCTTCTTCCATGAACCGTTTCGCGTGCCGATACGCGACTACCAGATACCGTCTCAGTCTCTCCAGATCGAGCTTCACGCTCTGAGCCTCGAGGTAGATGCTCTTGGTGTTCGCCCAATTCTTCCTCACCACCGCCCTTGGGTCCCTCAACACCACATCGTTGCTCTCATACTTCTCCACCAGGCTGCTCTCCTCCACCCCGATCTGATACGGCAAGTACTTCAACCCCATGGCCCGAGCCGGCCGGCCGAAGCACGTCTCTGATACCCAGTCCGCCCCGAGCGGGATCACCTGCAGCAGGACGGATCCGGGTCTCAAGAAGAGGGAGTGAGTCAGCCCCGCCCCGTGCACCCCCATCATCGCGTGGCTCGCGTTTATCGTCCGGAACGCTTCGTTCAAGTCCGTCACCTTCGTCGGCGTGAACGTCCGGACCGCGAACCCCACCCGCTCGGCCAGCCCCACGACGTCGGCCTGGTTTCGAACGCTGCGGCTCCCATTCCGGACCACCATCACCATCACCGGCCGGAGCTCCCCGTCTGTCGAGTGCCGGTGGAGGTGGTAGTACTTGTCGAAGAAGGCTTCGCCGAGGAACGCCCGGAACCTGAGCATGTCCTCGCCGTCGGGCATCAGCGACGGCTCGATGGTCATGTCATCGTGAGATATGAGGCCGACGGCGGCGCCCCGGTGAAAGCAGTGGGTAGAGGTCTCGTTGTCCAGGTTTATTATTCGGTGAGGGGAGTAGCGGCGCAGAACCTGGTAGTACTTGCGGACCCACCAGTTGTGGTACTCGGAGATGACCAGGACGAAGTCGCCGGCGATGAAGCGGGAGGTGATGAAGAGAGGGATCATGCCGTCGTCGAAGTCGTGGTAGAGGTTGCCCATGTAGCCGCCGGTGCTAAAGACCAGCGCGGCGCCGTCGTGGTAGAAATCGCAGGTGGTGGCATTGATGGCGGAGCTGACAGTGACCTCGGTGACGTTGAGCATGACTTCGGCTTCCCACTTGCGGGGCAGGGGCCGTAATTTTCGGGTGAGGGGAGGGGAACTCTTGGAGGGGTCGTGGAGGAGGAGGAGAGAGCGGGAGGCGGGATCCATCTTGGTGGG
Organism: Nymphaea colorata; assembly: GCF_008831285.2. Classification (NCBI taxonomy): domain Eukaryota; kingdom Viridiplantae; phylum Streptophyta; class Magnoliopsida; order Nymphaeales; family Nymphaeaceae; genus Nymphaea; species Nymphaea colorata. The sequence continues at coordinate 9,057,668 of NC_045144.1, forward strand.
CCCGCTGACGAAGCAGACGTCGTAGCGTTTCTGAGATACGTCGCAGATGATGCCACTTCGGCTCCGGGAGAAGGGCATTCTCGGTATTGCTGATTTCCATGTTCTCACTGCAAAATCGTAAAAACAAAGACTCGAGTGAACGAACTTTTGAAAAATGCCTAGTCAGAAACCTTTATACGACAATTTCATTTTAACGACACAAATCGTACAAGCAAAGGGGAGCATACAAAATCTAATCTAAATAACATAAATTTGAAAAAAAAATGTTAATAGACAAAAAAGTAAACATACTTATAATAATAATAAAATAAAATATATATTATATATATAATTTAATTTTTAAGACAAATTCATGAAACACTGTGTTAATGTCCTTACAATAAAATTCGCCCTTAAATTTTATGTCTTTAAAAATAATTTCAATCGGTTTTCCAAAAAGGAGGCAGCACAATTGGACTTAGTTATTGAACTCTTCGTATATATTTAACACGTCTCAAGTGGGATGAGATGCGTCAGAGAGAGAAGGGATGTTCCATGACAATAGAGTCCCCTGTTAGTAACTGAACAGTCAGGCTTCAACATGCCCCACATGTCAGGAAGACCATACTTTGAGTGAGTAGGAGGCATGCAACCAATGGTGGAGCTACATCTGAATATTCGTGTGTACAATTGTCCACACAAGCTCCTCAATGTTTCTTTATTTTCACATTAATAACTTCAAATATGTGCTACTACAGGCAACTTACCTTTATTTTCACATTAATTACTTCAAATATGTGCTACTACATGCAACTTACCTCCACCTGAAGAAGACCCAAAAGGCCCCCATTTCAAATACTTGAAAACGAAAAGGCAAATACTGAAATTTGAACACAAGATTTTCTGAAACGCAGCTTCTTCGACCATTTGATTTGGACAGGTGTTCAAAGGAAGCATGTCAAAGGGGGCATCTTCCAAAGCAAACGAAATTGGGGTACCATAGATTTGAAATGAAGAAAAAAGGGAGATGCGGATCCACATCCTTCTTTACTTCGTCATTCTAAAGTAGCGTCATTAATATTTACATGTATGTGAGCAGCGTAATATTTACATATCTGTTCAGCTAAAAGTCGCTCCCCATCAACAAGTTGAGCATTTTATGAATGAACTTATTAGATCTGATACAGAACATCATGAATGAACTTATTAGATCTTACCACTAGTCAGTCGAGCAAGAAAACTTTAGCTTAGGGATACTGATACATTCTTAGCTAAATTGAGGCTATTAGAAAAATATTAGAACTTCAAATACATAATAAAGTTTTTTCAGGGCACCAATGTGAATAAGCAGACTGTGAGAAGCACTAATATGTGAATAAATAAATCACTTGGTACCATGTGAGCATTTGCCGACAAAAGCCCACGTGTAGTTTCTTCAATAGACCATCGGTTCCACCAAAATAGTGAAGCACAATTCACTTTATATGAAGACGGGTAACTATAACATCCTATCATATCATGAGAAAGTTTATTCTTTTGTTGAAGTTGTCAGGAGTTTATAAAAGATTGGCTTACTTGATTATCATGATTTTTAATCTTTTTGCTACTACAATCCAAGCTGCTAATAAAAACAGAGAAAGGCATTTCACATTTCACTATAAACACCGAATGCTACTCGGAGCAGCTCATTGTTCAGACGGCCATCAGATTTGCTTAAAGGCCTTTTGCCCCTCTAAGTGAACCGGCGTGTTTGAGCCCCTAGACAGAGGATCACAAGACAATCCAGCTCAATGTCTTGAACGCCTCAAAATTGTAGCACCACTATAAATGCCACAAGTAGAAGGAATCACCTATAAAATAATGTTCGGCAGAGAATGTGCAGTGTTTGAATGAAAATACCGGACTGGAGAACGTCCACTCTATTCCTATCCCTGGAATCCATGTCCAGATCCAGATTACGTAACTGACTAGACAAAATGTTGGAGGTTCAAATTGTCTGTCATTTGGCCTCAAACGAGAACACGCACTTGCACAAGTTGAGTACGATTTCATTCTCTCACGGAACCGGGACACGTCCAATCATGGTAAATTTTCCATCCACAACTAAAAAGCCACCCACAACGAATTAAGAGTGAAAGGGACAACGTTGTAGAATACCCCATTTCCAATCTAACAGGTGGCTGATCAATTTAATTCATCAAAGCCAATAAAAATGTGACGTGTTTGTTGTAAGGTTCCATTATTTTTAATAATTTTAAAGTTTTTTATTTTTTATTTTTAAAACATATGTAAAATTATTTTTGTCACTCATTCAGCTTAAAATCCGATTTTTATAAGACTGAAAAAGCTGACGCCTAAACACACGGAAATGGAGAAGGTTGGGTTTCCTCATTGAGCCCAACTCTTCATCGTGAGACAAAAAATGCACTTGCTTGAACCTGCTCTACTTTGTGTCTTGTCGAATGCATCCTGGTTGTTTCACAACAACACCATTTTTTTTAATATTAATTGAGCAATCAATTTCTTGATGCTTTATCATGTAAATTTTACAAATAATAATAATAGCAATAACATGTAAATTTTACAAATAATAATAATAGCAATAACAGCGAAAAAAAGTACACATGCATTTTTTTTTTTTTGGCCTTGATGGGAGAAAGCAGTAGATGGTAAGGACATAGGATTTCTTGACCGACAATTACGGTCAGGGTTAGAAAAAGGAGTCATGTCCAATGAGCTTATAAGGGAAACTACCCAACTACCGATACAAATCCATGTAAGTTTCTTATTTTTATGTTAATAATCTATAGTCATTTACTCATTTACATAAAGAGAGGAGGCGTTTGATTGTCCCTGATCTAAAAGCTTCAAGATTTGAGATTCACAAATTTAAAGATTAGATCCTCTCCTTCAGATTTTCAACCAAACCTTTTCTCAATGCAAAAAGATAAACTAATGATTTAAGTGGTGATCTATCGTCTGAACTAAGTTAGTGTAATAAATCATAGACTTTAAGGTGCATCTTCTGCCACACTAGCAAAAAACATCACATCATATTCATAAATATGATGTATATGAAGTAATCGAACACTCCCAAGAAACGGCTCTTAAAAATTACAATATGAATGGCTAGTGCCCCTAACCAAGAAATCTATAGCTCTTTTACTCCCATATCGCTTTATTTATATTTAGTAATTAAAACTAATTCAAATTAATCAACAAAATTGAATAATAAATTTTGTAAAAAATTGGTAGCGCCCTATGCTCAGTTTCAAGTAAGACCCTAAAGAGGCCGATCTTATGGATGTCCGACGGTTCAGATCTTATGGATGTCAGACGGTTCAGAACAAGAGTATTATCCTTCCGATCATAAACCTTCACCGTTCGCGCCTCCAAAGGATGCGGGCGATATGAATAACGAGCAAGACAAGATTCTCAATTATTTTAAATGATTTACCCTTTTCATTCAAAAAGGGAAGCCTAATTCGTGAATTGTATCTTTTTCCTCTTGAGTGGAAGCCTGATCAATCTGATCATCGATTGCATCGGGAACCATGGGAGCAAACCAGAATTCCAAACACCTCGCGATACAAAATAAAATTGCATGAGGAAAGATAAGCTTCCCAACTTTTTTTTGTTCTCTTTTATTATTTGCGACCTACAACTTCGCGTCAATTACAGAGAAAGAAGAAGTTCGAAGAGAAATGTCCTAACGAGTGTGAGGAAAAAAAAAAGGGGGGGGAGGGGATCCTTTTAGTATATTTTTGGGACTAATTTTAAAAAAAAATCACCAAATTCGTACTTCTCTAGCTTGAAAATTGCAAAAAAAATTTACTCTTTTGAAGATAAATCTTCATTTTTTTGAAGTATATTTATCTGTACAATTAAGCACCACGGCATAAAGAAGACGAGTTTTACTTTTTGAACACTAACACATCTAATTACCAAAAGATAAAGCAAAAAATTGAACTTGAAATTTGTGAAAATTTTCACTTGGAGAACGCTTCGATTGATCGTAAGAACCCAAGGGTGAAACCGTTCCAAGTTGCCAGTTAGATCCCTAGTAAAATAGCGGGAAAGAAACCGATCGCACACAGAGACTTACTTATGGAAGCAAAGCAGAGCAAGGAGAAGATAATCAGAGAGAGTAGTGTACGGATCTCATCCTGGCAACAGCGAAACGCCTTTCTGAAAACCGGCAAAGATGCTTCCCATCCTCTTGATTTCACACGAAGAATCCAAGTTCGGAAGAATGAGAGGGAGATAGAAAGGCTTACCTCCATTAGTAGAGCGAGGGGTCAACCAGGAAAGCTGGCCGTGGTGGAGGAAGGGCAAGGCGAGCGCCATCACCACCAGGAGAGCGACGAGTCGGATCGTTTTAGAGGAAGCCCGCCCACTCACTAGCGCCCGATTCTGCTGCTTCTTCATCTTCCTCCTCCTTAGTCCACACCACGCTGTCTGTCGGTGATCGGAAGGTCACCGTCTTCCGCCGTTTATGGCGGCGATTTGGGAGGTTGGAAGTGAACTCAAAGATGGTATGTGAAGAGCATTAACTGCTGACAATTGGCCGTCCCTCGATTCTCCCCCTTCGGACAAACAGAGGGAGCATCTCTGCAGGCAGGCAAGGCGGGATGGGGTCAAAGTCCGTGCACTTTCAACATGAACCTCGTTCCCGAATATAATTACGGAAGCGCCACTACATGGCCAAGCGTTTGCCGACCGAATACTCCATCTTGCGATGCCTGGTTAAAAAGAAAATCTTCCCGTACTTTTGTTTTTCCTTTTTTTGCCCTCTGTTGCTCGTTGGATTTCCATGTTAGGTACGCGGCGGCATACTTCATTTTTTTTAATACATTCCGTAACAACAGGACTTCATATTTTGCAATTTTTTTTCATAAGTCGCCGCAAGTTGATGGTTTAGAATTTTGGTTTAAGAATTAAAATTACATTATCATAGTTTCTCGTCAAAATGAAATAAAATCAAAATTTTAGGTTTTATTTTCTTAATTTAAAAAACAATATTTTTTCAATAATTTTAATTTCTTAAAAAACGAATACTTTGTTCCAAAAATTCTATGATTTTAGGTATATCAAACGCCCCTTTTAAGGATTATTGTGAAAAGAGGCTGCACAACTAGTCCAGCCATTTTAGCACCACCATGAGCTCTGCTCATGTAAGCTTGCATCTAGCTCGAGTGATTGAACAAGGGCTCCAACAACTTCTTTTTTGTGAGCAAGAAAGTCGTTAGTTGCATGGGTGATCAAAGTCGAACCTTTCCCTTTTTTTTATGTTTAGTATAAGGTTTTAAGGACTAACCATAAGTTCATCCAAGTCTCTAAGTTTCAAAGAAGCTCTATATATTGAAAGATAAAAAGAAAAGACAATTTGATATTTTGAGAGTACATTTTCTTCCAATCAACTCCTTCTCCCAATACATCAACTCCTTCTTCCAATACATGTCAGCTAGTAAACTAGCCTCACTTATTCACATAATAAGCACACAAACAGAATTGACGTAATAAGCGCACAAAGAGAATTAACAAGTGCATCATACATTCAAATTAGTGACTGTTTGCCTATCAACCACTGCTTTCATCCGAATAAATGAGCTAAACCACCTTATTAAAGCTATGCTCGTACACCGTGATTAGGCTACTAATAAATGTAAAATTCGTTTTGGATTCATCATTGATTGGTGAGATGGGTCATCTAAACAGTTCTTCTGTTCATTCATGTTGCGACGAGCAAGGGTTTTCTAAAAATCTGGCTTCCAACGATCACAATTGCGAGAGAGCGTCTGCAGGTGTGCGTTCGACCGGTGGGTCGAGGCATGCTATCGAAATTCAAGGACATTGACGACCGCGAGGCCTTCCCTCCAAAGGACCCCTCGACACTTCATCCGCAAAAGGAGACGACACCATCGTTCTCGGGCTTCTACGGTGTGTGGCGATGCCCTTGGGGAAGTCTACGGTGGAAGAGGTAAATGGCAGAGTGTGGATTGTCATCTCAGACAAAGACTATACTCATATGATTCTTCCGTTCAAGTGGGCCGCCATCGGTTGCTTCTTAGGTCCAAAAGAGGGAGGCACAGATTTACTATGAAGGAGTGTTTCGGCAACTCTTTTTCCAATGGTCAGGCAATATCAATGCGGGTTTCACCATTTTATGGAGGGGAAATTTCTTAATCAGGATTCAATCGGAGATGCAGCAAAGTTCTCAAACGGTGCCTTTGGTTCATTGGGTATGGCGTTGTGGTTGCTTCTTCCCCACCTTCAACCATAGCTCTGGAACTTTGCCACCGAGGCACTTTCATTGAAGCCTATCGACCGACTAGAAGGATTGATCAGCGGGGCTCTGCTCGCCTATGCATTGAAGCTCCCTTGAAGATTTCTCTCAGACCAGAGATCAACCTTGTGATGGGAGAAAAGGCGACTCTGCAGAAGTAGGCTCCGGTTTTTCAATTTGTTCTCTCACAAATTGAAACAGGATTCTAATGATTATAGGGAGATGGAAGTCTGGCTTGCTACCCAGCAGTTCTTGCTCGGGATTTGTGCATCCAATTTCTGTTTTGCAAGAAAGGTAACAAAAATGTAATGGTTTATGACATAAAAAAAAGGGTGACAATGACATCGCAAGCTTTGCGTCTCAGTTTTGTGCATGACAAGGGGCCTTTCACTATTTTGATTACTTTTCTGCAGCACTCTGGTCTCCGTCATATTACGAGGTTTGTTGTTGCCTCGAGCCATAGATCATGGCTACGGTTTGAAGGCAGGGAATGCATATGGCTAGGCTAGGATCTTTTTTTTAACGATGAATCCTAGAATTAGTTTTGTCCCAACTAACCCCACCTCTGATACTGTTGCTATATTAAAAAATCTGTAATACCTTGTTTCTCTATACATGTTTTGCATAGCAGTTTCTTATCAACAAAAAGGATGAAGGCATAACCACTAGCAGGGATGAGTTTTGGAATCAAAGCCTTTTATATTCAGATCAGCTTCAGCTTTAACTGACATGGGTTTATGTTAAGATTTTTAAAATTTTCAGTTTAATCTCTTTAAAATTTTTGAAGAAAAGCAAAAATTGGCCCCCAGTAAAATTGTTTTTTGAAACATTGTTTAATGAGCTATGGGATTGAGAAAAATGAAATCCTCGCTCTGCCACTATTCGGCTGCCCTCTTATGGCCAAACATACAACCTGCTCTGGTGGGTTAGGCCCTCAACACAACTCTATGCTTGCCTTTGTAACATTTTTATATTATTTTTGAAAGATAGAAGATATTTAACGTGATAGAGGACAAGAATATTAGCATTTATAACAAATTGTTACTGTTTAGTGATCTTGTCTCAATATTTGAGATAGATTCATAAAATACTATGTTACCCAGTTTTATGAATCTATTCTAATTTTTGGGACAGGTTCATTGGATGTAAACAAATTGTTACTGGTGCTAAACGGTCTCTAAAATTCTAAATATCAATTTATAAAAAATGTAAAACATTCTTAAGTTTTCTCATATCATGAAAATACTCAAGTTTGAAAATTATATCTTTGTGCTTGATTTAGAAACAGATTTTCAAAAAAATACACCTCTTTTATAACAGTGTGCTTTTACCATACATGGCGATGGTTAAATAATATTGTGGAAATGACTTAAGTACCCACATCATGTTTCTAGGTTTATGTCAAAATGTAGGTGCAGTTTTGGAAAACTTGTCAAAAAGTTAGGAATGAGTTTGAAAATCTTTCAAATCTTGGGCATCTTTTCAAATTGCTTTAAAATTGAGTATGTGGCTGGCATCTTTTAAAATTTAACCACGTTACTTGAAATTTTCAAACAAACTGTTAAGCATGAGTTTTAAGATTTTGTAAAAGCTAAGCATATGTTTAACAATTTATACAAGTAATACAAGTATTATATATTTTAAGTGCACACAATCTATTTACACCTGAGTAGATATTTTCATTGACTTTGGACCGAACCCCAATGCCTACTATATTTTCATTGACATGCTGTTGCCTATGTTAGTCATCAATTATTCCATCAAATATGTTAGTCATCAATTATTCCATCAAACGTTCATGTAAGGTAAACTACCATACACTTTATGGTTTCCCAAATTTGACAGGTTTTTTACATATATAATACACTTCTTCAAAATAATATCTGATTCTAAAGTGCATTTTAGATTTTAGATTTTTAAAGGCATCAATATAAAAATGAAAAAAAAAATATTTGAAGGTGTCAATAGATAATAAGCATTTTGTGTAGGTCTGTGTGGGCAATTGCCCACACAATACCACACTGCCTTGTCTAGTAGCTGCAACGTTGCTGAGCAACTGATCACACAACTGCAAAAAAAAAAAAATGGCAGATGAGAGGGGGAGAAAGGAAATAATCAAAGAACCAAAGCCCCTCCTCCTTCTTTTCCCTTAGAGTTCAAAACTGCTTTGAAACCTGAATAAAAAATGAGATACCTCACAACTAAAGGGCCATACATCCACCATTTGCAATCCAAAGAAATAACATATATGAAAAAAAATGTAAAAAAAATGACAAAAAAAAGTAGAAGGAAGATAGTCCCAATTGATTTCCGAAAAAAGTTGTTTAGGTACCAGCAATAGAGTCCTTCGGTATTGCACCTTTCAACACAAATGAATCTTCTAAACAAAAAGACTAGTAGTGTAGTCAGGATTTTTTGCTTGAGGAGCACATTGAGATATTGGCATGGGTTTGGCATGAGCACAGAATGTTCCTGGACCTTGTTCTACTTTCACCGCAATGGAATTTTTGAAGCGCTGGTGCGAGCACTTGCCCAAACCAGTCATACTGTAGCTCCACTACTAATATCAACATAGCATTTTTAGTATTATAACTCTTGTCTGTTTTGATAAACCTTCCGGTTTAACTTTGAGAGCTCATGGCAACACTTGATTGCTTACTTCTCCTAGGATGAGATGATTTTGGGTAAGTCGTATAATCATATAATCATGTGAGATTCGATCCACGACTAAGACTAATAAAACATACATTTAGAAATGGTTGAGATATCAACTTTAGTTTTAATATGATTTTTTTTAACCATTTAGCAACATCCCACATAGAGGAGACTTAAAAAAAGAAAGGGAGGGGGAAAGAGAGAGAGAGAGAAAGAGAGAGAGAGAGAGAAAGAGAGGGAGAAGTCAAGTGAGAGAGTGAGGTATTCTCTATCTACTCCAAAAGGCTTCTTGGCATAAATGGTATGGTAAAAAAACACTAATTGGATGATCGTCAGTCCAAGAGCTGTGAATCCAACGTCCCATCTTAGAGTTCATGTGTTCAGCTGCTACCATGATAAGGTCAATGCAGCACATGAGAGGCAAATGTGGCAGAAGGCAAGGGTAGAGCGAGGAATTTTTCATTAAGAAGGCTGAACTATAGTTTCAAAATCGTAGCATGGGCCATAACATAGTTTTTCTTTAATTTTTATATAGCATTACATGAAAATTTTTACTGCATGTAAATTTTTGTTTTTGAAAATTTTGAGGACGGCCAAGGCCCCAGAAGCCCTGGCTCTGCCCCTAGCAGCAGGTCCGGATGATATCGCTTGCCTACAGCAAGTTAACCAAGAATGAATCTATCAGATTCATTCGATTAGATAAATTTCGACAAAGCTGATCATAAAAATATTTGCTGCAGAAACAAAGTTGTCTGAAAAAAATGAAGCCACAGTCTGGAGTTGGACTGAGGGGCACTCAAGTCACCAACAAAAGTTTGATGTGGGCACTTCAAGTAATTTTTAAATAATTACAATGCCATTTTGTATTTTTCTAATGAAACTTCTGATGGGCTGGTGTGGTCGGCGGCCCAAGCCCCAAGTATCTTCGCTAAAGCAGATCTAGTCTCGCATTCCAGTCATTCACAGATTATGAGAAACTCGTGTTGTTGATCTGCCCAAATCTGCTACAAGGGCAATAATTTCTCCTAAAATGACCACTGAAGAACTACAACAAGGATGATGATAGTACCAAATGGCCAATTATGATTAGATAAACACATCAAAATAACAAGAAAACATGTTCTTGATTCCTATGTATACCTATATCACCGCCTCGACCCATTTGATGCAAGGAATATGTTAGGGCTGACTTCCCAACACTTGGATACCAAATAGCAAATAAATATATATATATATATATATTAGAGAGGGGGAGAGAGAGAGAAGTAATAGGTGATATGAAATGAGACCAGCAAATTTCCCGTCAATCCTTCAATTGCTGCAAAAACTCCATTTGCACATATGCAACCAAGGTAACCAACCAGCATTCAGCAATAAACCTAAGTTATGGTTCTGAAGTTGGGAGCGTGCTCAAGGGCAATGTTGTAAAAGGTGAGAAAGTGTTGCGAGGCGTTGAGCCTCTTATGAGGCGAGGAAAGGCGATGCGTTAATTGAAGGTAAGCTTACAAGTTTGTGAATTATATCATATTTATAAAAATAACAATAAAACTGAAAAAAATGAAAGCATATCAATAAAGAACAACGGTTGCCGTATCAAGCTAACTAAAAAGCAAACCCATGCTTGCTGCCGGTCCAACCCAATTTAAATTGGAGGGAATTGAATCCTATTTTTTAGACCTAATAAAAACTGCTTAGGATGTGAGGAAGATAAATTGCTCAAATGTTCCACCGATTTGCCGTGATCTTCAACTAATCAGGTATGGGTTGGCGGCAAAATAGAGGACAGAATGTTGGGGAGATGTCCTGGAGGCGTACACCTCAAGCACTGAACAGCCACAAATGGAGGCATACGCCTCTACCATATGAAGCGCACACTTCAGGGAAGCGTGCACCTCACACCCCTGCCTCAAGGTGTTTTTTTGAAAAAACGCCTTGAGTCGCTTTTATTTTGTAAGAAGCGTATGCTTCTTACAACATTGCTCAAGGGAGGAAGACACTATAAAGCCTGGGCATCGGGTTTGGATAGTCGATGGGTACCTAGTACTCAGCCCGATTAGGCCCAGGCCTAGGTCAAAAAAATCAGTTTGGGCCGAAAAAAATCAGCCCTAACTGGCCCGATAACGTATTAGGCCGGCTTGGGTTTGCCCGACTAGGCCCAATTTATTTTTTATATTATTTTTATTTAATAATGATATATATTTTATTATTCAAAATATATTTTATATTTTAAAATTTTTATTTTATATTTAAAAAATATTTTTTATTTTAACCGAACCAAACCCGAGCTCAGATGTCAAGTATTGGACCGGGCCCGAACTCGTTTTTCTGGTGTCAGGCCGACCGGATGCCCATGCCTAGACACTACCAAGGTGAACGATAACAAAGACACAACAAGCAAACAATTAAGCACTAAGAAATAATAAAACAAAAAGCAAATGCCAAAGATGAAAGTCATACCATGTATCAACCTCGCTTGGATAACAATGTTAGCGTGGAACAACCCTTTCCTTATGTCTGCGAAGTTGGAGTTCTTGAATCTAGTGTCACCTTGGTTGCAGAAGGTGCAATGCTACATCTTCGTCCACGTCTATGCTATTAGAACGATCAAGTATCCTGAAGAGAAATTGAAATATTCATGTCGTCAGCTGCAATCCGAAAGAGCAATCTGACGCATCACCAAAAAGAAAGGTCCTTGCAGCAGTGTCATGATGTCTAATGAAGCTGAAAAATAAAAAATAAAAAGAAAATATAATGAAAAATGATAAACCTATATCTTTTCTAGCATCTACGATTTGATGAGATGAATGCTTTCTATTTCAAGAAATATGTTTCTTACGAGTGGTTACTTGGAGCCTACAGTAATATTTGTAGGCAATCGTCAAAATCTAGAATCTGGCTAACCTCTTTTCTAAATATAGCATTTCGGGGGATAGTTTATTCAAAGAAAGGAACACTTGACTTGGGAACGGGTAAACACCAGCCTAGTTGTCCTTCATCCAATCCATCTATTTAAAGTCATACATGTCCTACATCAGGAAAACATAGGAACATCATAGGGACACTTTAATTCAACTATGTTCATTACTCATTAATCTATATAAAGTTTAGATTCGGTAGGAGATTGTATAAAGCTGGTTCATCCTCTCTGGTATGCTCCTATGTGACGACGTACCTTCTCATCCAGCTTAGGTTCCTGTAAATTTCTGTCTTAAAGATTGATCTTACAGCAAATAGAGGCTGCAATGAGGCTGTAGCTCACACATAGAAGTATCACCATCTCTTAGTTTCACTTCATAAAGATGTGCTAGCTGCTTTCTCTCTCTTACATGTGTTTCCGAGTAATCCCCACAGGAACAATTTCCATTGCTGAAGTGATGGAAACGATTCAGATCTTTCATTATGATGTTTCTAGTTGTAATCTTGGTAACCAACTTTGTGAAATCATGGCACTCATTGCAGACACGAAGATTTTTTATGACGCGGATCGTTGTCCCTGGTTTAGTGTTAATGATTCCAAAAGCAATGGCCAGCCACTCACTGTGAGTTCTAGTATCGTTGTAATGCTCTATCTCCTGTATGAGAGTATCCATATTTCGCATTTTTCCTTCTTCGCGCACCAGATTCTCGAGGACCTTTAAGAAACTAAGAATTTCTTTTGATTGTGAATGAGATGTGTCTCCTGCAATAAATTTGTGAATCCCGCTATTCAACTCAACCATGCTGAACCCAGGCGCCTTTCTCAGTCCTGCACTTTTCATAGTTGATCTAACCTTTCCAAATTGATCCCACTCTCGTTCGTTGGCATACAAATTTGCTAACTGGACATAATACCCTGAGTTCCATGGTTCAAGATTTATAATATTTTCCCGACATATATCAACTAGATCTACTCTACCATGAATGCGACAACCAGTAAGAAGTGTGCCCCAAGTGCTTGCCGTTGGTTCCATAGGCATTTTCCTGATGAAATCATAAGCCCTGTCAAGATGACCTGCACGACTCAGGAGATCAATCATGCAAGCATAATGATCTGAACTAGGAACAATTCTGAATTCTTTTATCTTGTCAAAATAGTGTTGACCTTGCTCAACTCTTCCTGTATGGCTGCACGCAGCTAAGAGGCTCGTGAAAGTAACTCCATTCGGTTTAGTCCACGAGTCAATCATTTCATTGAAGAGGGATGTGGCTTTGTCTACGTGCCCATGCGTTCCATAGCCAGAGATCATGGCACTCCAAGAAACAACACTTCTTTCTCTGATGTTAAATACTTGTCGGGCTCGTTAAAGCTCGGCTCGAATTTGAATTCGAGCCAGCTTTTATACTCAACAAGCCGAGCTCGAGTTGTCCGTTCAACTCGTTTATTTTATCGAGAAGAATACGAGTTCAGTTAAGGAAGCTCGCTTAACCCAACTCGACTCGCTTAACCCAAGAAAGGATATTTATTTTTTTCTTCATTCGCGCATCTTCATTTCTCGTCTTTTTTTCTCTCTCTTCACTTTCTTCCTCCTTCTGGCGACCAGTGGAATCCTCAAACCCTCGTTCCTTCTCTTCTCTCCTTCTCTCTCTCTCTCCCTCTCTATCTCTCTCTCCCCCTCTCTCCCTAAATCAGAGAACTGAAACCCTCTCCCTCAAACGAGAGAGGGTCTCAAGAACCCAATGATTTCTAACTTTGTTTTGCAGAAGAGAAGAAGAAGAAGGAGAAAGAAGCGTCTGATTTTTTTTTTTTTTGAGAAGAAGGCGCCTAAAAAACGCTTGGTTATGGCTCTGTGAAGAAAACCAAGGGAGAAATAGGGTTCTCCCTCAAACCCTGGCAGCCTCCCTCCTTCTCTCTCTCTCTCCCTCTCCTCAAACCCTCCCAGCCTCGCCCCTTCTCTTCTCTCCTTCTCTCTCTCTCTCTCTTCTCCCTCAAACCCTCGCTCGCGGCCTCGTTCCTTCTCTTCTCTCCTTCTCTCTCTCCCTCTCCTCAAACCCTCGCAGCCTCGCCCCTTCTCTTCTCTCCTTCTCTCTCTCTCTTGTCCCTCAAACCCTCGCTCTCTCTCTTGTCCCTCAAACCCTTGCAGTTTCACTCCTTCTCTCTCTCTCTCTCTCTCTTCTCCCTCAAACCCTCGCAACTTGGTGGGGGGAACAGGCTACTTGGGCCAACATCTGCTTCAAGAGCTCGCTGAAAAGCCGTATGACGTAGCTTTCACATACCACAATGCTACCAATCCTCCGCCGTCCCTCCTCCAGGCGCTGCTCCCCTCACCACCACGCGCCTTCAAGCTCGACCTCCAAACCGGCGAAGGACTCGACCTCATTGCCGACGCTCTGGGACAATGCCTAAACTAAACGAGTTAAACGAGTCGAGCTCGAGCTCGTGTTAGGGAACTCGACTCGAGTTTGAGTTCGAGCTCGAGCTCCAGCTGGCCAAGCTCGGGCTCGACTCGGCTCGTGTGCAGCCCTAACCTTATGCATCTTTGCGGAGATGTATTTGTTTGAGTCGTTATATCAATGTTGTTTTATGTTTTTCAAGTATATTTAACTTACTTGCATGTTTAATTATCTTTGTTATAGACTATGAAACTATGTATTTAGGAATTATGAAGGAACTTGATGTGATTATATCATTTGTCTTTTCAAATTTTTTGATTTTTAATTAAAAATATATAATTATCGATAATTATCCTTGTACCACCCTACCAAGATTTGCGAAAATGACGTACCTGTACCCGTTTTCCTGTACCCGTACCCAAACTGCGGTGACATAGGTCACCCGTCGCTTAAACAAGTCTAGCTCGACATTGTTTATTCGAGTCGACCTCATCAAGCTCAACTCAAGTTCTAGCTGAGCAAGATTTAAGTAGTGCCAAGTTGATCTCAAACATGTATGCAGAAGCCGGGAGGTGGAAGATGTAGCTTCCATACATACGAGCCTTAACGAAGGAAAGGAGGATTCAGGTTCTAGCATTTTAGATACAAGAAACTTTGTTGCTTCACAAGAAACATTGTGAATTTTGAAGACCTTGTTTTTATAGTGGGAGAGGATGTACATCACATACATGTAGACGTGTTTTTTCTTTATGACTGCCAAGTTAGAGTTCGTTGGTTGTAAATAGTGCAACTTCACACCTTTATCCACATCTGTTCAAGTGGAAGGACCATGTGTCCTGAAGAGAAAACAATATTCATGTCATGAAACAATATCCATTGTAAGTTTGGGTGATTTTTAATTTTGATGTTTGGTATAAGTTCATAAAATATGCACCTACATGTTTCTACAAGTTCATAAATTATGGAATTAATTTATGCCTTCTACACTAAGACAAATTATGCCAAGGAAAAAGACTTTTTATGCCATATGTATTCAGGTCAAAGGTCTCAAAATCACATTATGAAAGAGATATTTCACATGTTATATGGAAGCACCACATGCACTAGAATTTATACTGCTATATACCTAAAAATATTTCTGATTTCCTAAGTGCATGCTGATCACCATTGAGAAGAACATAAAAGGATTGATCTCAAGGCCCACACCAGTTCCTCTCTAGACTCCAGTCCTTTATCTCAATCTCTAGAAAGACGAGAGGGAGCAAACAAGGGAGCTAGATTAAACCAACCCACCCACCACCAATACTGTCTGGCTCACTCTTAATTTCCTACAAATGTTTCCCTACTCAAATCCCTTTGTACAAAGACAACCCCTTTTACTATTTCAAGTCCTCCTCACCACCCCGCACATAACAAGAAGAAAGCCCAAATCTTTTTCAACGGAATGACGATGGTCTGACGTGGCAAATTGGCTCACGTCCATCTGCGCTCCAGCCATAATGACCACCTAACATAGTCATAATAGATTGATCACTTAAAACACTTCACTAGGAAAAGCACCGACCCTGGCAAAGGTTATTGAGTTAGCATGAAATGCCACTAGAACCTTCCGAATTTTCAAATATGCAACTGAGATCAAGATGTAGAGGACTCGATGAAGTTTTTAGGGAGTCTCGATCGTTTCCAACAGAATGTAGGAAACCTTGATCTTTTTCAACAAAATGACGGTGGTCCAGCCATAATGACCACCTAACATAGTCATAATGACATTGTTCACTTAAAGCACTTCACTAGGAAAAGTACCAACTCCGACAGAGGTTATGGAGTTAGCATGAAATGCCACCAGAACCTTCTGAATTTTCAAATATGCCACTGAGATCAAGATGTAGAGGACTCGGTGAAGTTTTTAGGGACCTCGATTCGTTTCCAACAGAATGCAGGGAGCCCAGATCTTTTTCAATAGAATGATGATAGTCTGACGTGGTAAATTGGCTCTCGTCCATCTACGCGCTCCAGCCATAATGATTACCTGACATAGTCATAATATATTGTTCACACTTCACTACGAGAAGCACCGACCCCAAGAGAGGTTACTGAGTTAGCACGAAATGCCACCAAAACCTTTTGAATTTTCAAATATGCCACTGAGATCAAGATGTAGAGGACTCGGTGAAGTTTTTATGGAGCTCGAATCATTTCCAACATAATGTAAGGACCCTGGATCTTTTTCAATAGAATGACGGTGGTCCGACGTGGCAAACTAACTCTCGTCTATCTGCACGCTCCAACTATAATGACTGTCTGACATACTCATAATACATTGTTCACTTAAATCACTTAATTAGCAGAAGCACCGATCCCGACAGAGGTCACTGAGTTAGCACAAAATGCCACCAGAACCTTCCGAATTTTCAAATATGCCATTGAGATCAAGATGTAGAGGGATGGGTGAAGTTTTTAGGGAACTCAGACCCTTTCCAATGGAATGTTGGGAGCCCAGATCTTTTCCAACAGAATGACGGTGGTCCGACGTGGCAAATTGACTCTCGTCCATCTGTGCGCTCCAGCCATAATGACCAACTTACATAAACATAATATATTGTTTACTTAAAGTACTTCGCTAAGAGAAGCACCCGACCCCGACAGGGATTACTGGACTCGGTAAAATTTTTAGGGAGCCCGGACTGTTTCTAAAAGAATGTTGGGAGCCCAGATCTTTTCCAATAGAATGATGGTGGTCCGACGTGGCAAATTGGCTCCCCTCCATCTATGTGCTCCAACCATAACGACCACCTGACGTAATCATAATACATTGTTTACTTAAAGCACTTCACTAGGAGGAGCATCCAACCCCGACGAAAGTTACTGAGTTCGCACAAAATGCCACTAGAACCTTCTGAATTTTGAAAAATACCACTGAGATCAAAATGTAGAGAACTTGGTGAAGTTTTTAGGGAGCCCGGATCATTTCAACATAATGTAGGGACCCCAGACCTTTTCCAACAGAATGACGGTGGTCTGACATGGCTATTGGCTCTCGTCCATCTGAGCGCTCCAGCCATAATGACTACCTGACATTGTCATAATACATTATTCACTTAAAGCAGTTCACTAGGAGAAGCACCGATCCCGACAGAGGTTACTGAGTTAGCTCGAAATGCCATAAGAACCTTCCGAATTTTCAAATATGCCACTAAAATCAAGATGTACAGAATGTAAGGAGCTCAGATCTTTAGAAAGACGGAGGTCCAACGTGGCAAATTGGCTCCCATCCATCTCCGCGCTCCTGCTATAATGACTGTCTGACATTGTTATAATACAATGTTCACTTAAAGCACTTAATTAGGAGAAGCACCGACCCCGATGGAGGTTATTAAGTTAGCACGAAATGCCCCCAGAATTTTTCGAATTTTCAAATATGCCATAGATATCAAGATGTATAGGATTCGTTGAAGTTTTTAGGGAGCCCGGATAGTTTCCAACAGAATGTAGAGAGCCCAGATCTTTTCCAACGGAATGACGGGGGTTCGACGTGGCAAATTGGCACCTGTCCATCCGCACGCTCTAGCTATAATGACCACTTGACATAGTCATAATACATTATTCACTTAAACCACTTCACTAGGTGAAGCATCTATCCCAACAGAAGTTATTGAGTCAGTACGAAATGCCACTAGAACCTTTTGAATTTTGAAAGTATGCTACTGAGATCAAGATGCAGAGGACTCGATGTAGTTTTTGGGGAGTCTGGATCGTTTCCAACAGAATGTACGGTGCCCGGATCTTTTCCAACGGAATGACGGTGGTCCGACATGGCAAATTGGGTCCCATCCATTTGCGCGCACTAGCTATAATTACTACCTGACATAGTCATAATACATTGTTCACTTAGCTCACTTTACTAGGACAAGCACCGACCCTGAAAGAGGTTTTTGAGTTAGCATAAAATGCCACCAGAACCTTCCGAATTTTCAAATATACCACTGAAATCAAGAGGTAAAGGATTCGGTGAAGTTTTTAGGGAGTCCGGATCCTTTCCAACAGAATGTAAGTAGCCTGGATCTTTTCCAATAGAATGACGGTGGTCTGATGTGGCAAATTGGCTCCCGTCCATTTGTGAGCTTCAGCCATAACGACCACCTAATATAGTCATAATGACATTGATGATTGTTCACTTAAAGTACTTCACTAGGAGAAGCGTCGACCCCGACAAAGCTTATTGAATCAGTTCGAAATGCCACCAGAACCTTTCGAATTTTTAAATATGCCCCTGTGATCAAACTGTAGAGGACTTGGTGAAGTTTTTAGGGACCTTTCATCATTTTCAATAGAATGTAGAGAGCCCGGTTCTTTTCCATCAAAATGACGGTCGTCCGACGTGGCAAATTGCCTCCCGTCCATCTGCACACTCTAGCCATAATGATCATTTTATATTATTCACTTAAAGCACTTCACTAGGAGAAGCACCGACCCCAACAGAGGTTACTAAGTCAGCACGAAATGCCATCAGAACCTTCTAAATTTTCAAGTATGTCACTGAGATCAAGATGAAGAGAACTCAGTGAACTTTTTGGAGAGCCTGAATCGTTTCCAACAAAATGTATGGTGTCTGAATCTTTTCCAATGGAATGGTGGTGGTCCGATGTGGCAAATTGTCTCTCACCTATCTTTGCGCTTTAGCCATAATGACCACCCGACCTAGTCATAATACATTGTTCCCTTAAAGAACTTCATTAGGAGAAGCACCGACCCGACCCTATAGAGGTTACTGAGTTAGCACAAAATGCCACTAGAACCTTCTGAATTTTCAAATATGCTATTGAGATCAAGATGTAGAGGACTCGGTGAAGTTTTTATGGAGCCCGACCTCAAATTTTTTCCAATAGAATGACAGTGGTCCGACGTGGCAAATTGACTCCCGTCCATCTGCGCGCTCCAGCTATAATGACCGCCTGACATAGTCATAATACATTGTTCACTTAAAGCACTTAATTAGCAGAAGCACCGATCCCGATAGAGGTCAAGATGTAGATGACTCGATCAAGTTTTTAGGGAGCTCGGACACTTTCCAAAAGAATGTTGGGAGTCCAGATCTTTTCCAACAGAATGATGGTGGTCCGACGTGGTAAATTGGCTCTCGTCCATCTGCGCTCCAGACATAACGACCACCTGACATAGTCATAATTCATTGTTTACTTAAAGTACTTCACTATGAGAAGCACCTGACCCCGACAGAGGTTACTGAGTTAGCACGAAATGCCACCAAAACATTCTGAATTTTCAAATATGCCATTGAGATCAAGATGTATAGGACGCGATGAACTTTTTAGGGAGCCCAGATCATTTCCAACAGAATGTAGGGACCCTGGATCTTTTTCAACAGAATGACGAATGTCCGACGTGGCAAATTGGCTTCCGTCCATCTACATGCTCCAGCCATAATCACCACCTGACATAGTAATGATACATTGTTCACTTAAAGCACTTCACTAAGAGAATGACAGACCACGATTTAGGTTACTGAGTTAGCACGAAATGTCACCAGAACCATCTAAATTTTCAAATATGCCACTGAGATCAGATGTAGAGGACTCGGTAAAGTTTTTTTGTAGCCTGGATCTTTCCAACATAATATAGAGAGTTTGGATCTTTTTCAACATAATGATGGTCCGACGTGACAAATTGGCACCCGTCCATCTGCGCGCTGCAGTCAAAATGACCACCTGACATAGTCATAATGCATTGTTCACTTAAAGCACTTCACTAGGAGAAGCACCGACCCCGACAGAGGTTATTGAGTTAACACAAAATGTCACCAAAACCATTCGAATTTTCAAATATGCCATAGAAATCGAGATGTAGAGGACTCGGTGAAGTTTTAGGGAGCCCCGATTGTTCCCAACAGAATGTAGGGAGTCCGAATCTTTTCCAACAGAATGACGGTGATCTGACATGGCAAATTGGCTCCTGTCCAACTAGATACTTTGGACATAATAACCACCTGACATTGTCAAAATACATTGTTCACTTAAAGCACTTCACTAGGAAAAGCATCGACCCTGACAGGGGTTACTGAGTTGGCACGAAATGCCATCGAATACTCAAATATGCCACTAAGATCAAGATGTAGAGGACTCGGTGAAGTTTTTCGGGAGCCTAGATCCTTTCCAACGGAATGTAAGGACTCTGGATCTTTTCCAACATAATGATGGTGGTCAGACGTGGCAGATTATCTCCCGCCCATCTGCGCGCTCCAGCCATAATGACCACCTCACATAGTCATAATGACATTGTTCACTTAAAGTACTTCACTGTAGAAAAACCCACATCGACAGAGGTTACTGAGTTAGCACGGAATGCCACCAGAACCTTCCGAATTTTTAAATATGCAAATGAGATCAAGATGTAGAGGACTCGGTGAAGTTTTTAAAAAGCTCGGGTCGTTTCCAACAAAATATAGGGAGCTTGAATCTTTTCCAATAGAATGATGGTGTTTTGACAAGACAAATTGGCTCTTGTACATCTGCAAGCTACAGACATAATGGTCAACTAACATGGTCATAATACATTGTTCACTTAAAGCACTTCACTTGGAGAAGCACCGACCTAGACAGAGGTTGCTGAGTTAGCATGAAATGCCTCCAGAACTTTCTGAATTATCAAATATGCCACTAAGATATAAATATAGAGGATTCAGTGAAGTTCGTAGGGAGCCCGGATCTTTTCCAAGTGCATGACGGCGGTTCAACGTTTCAAATTGGCTCCTATCCATTTACGCACTCTAATCATAATGACCACTTGATATAGTCATAATACTTTATTCACTTAAATCACTTCACTAGGAGAAACACCGACCTCGACAAAGGTTACCGAGTTAGCACGAAATGTCACAAGAACCTTCCAAATTTTCAAATATGCCACTGAGATCAAAATGTAGAGGACTCGATGAAGTTTTTAGGGAGCCCGAATTGTTTCTAACAGAATGTAGGGAGCCCGGATCTTTTCCAATGGAATGACGGTGGTCCGTCGTGGCAAACTGGCTCTCTTCCATCTGCGCGCTGCAGCCATAATGACTACCTGACAAAGTCATAATACATTGATCACTTAAAGCACTTCACTAAGAGAAGCACCGACCCCGACAGAGGTTACTAAGTCAGCACAAAATGTCACCAGAAACTTTCGAATTTTCAAATATGTCACTGAGATCAAGATACAGAGGACACGATGAAGTTTTTAGGGAGCCCAGATCTTTTCCAAGTGGAATGATGGTGGTCTTACATGGCGAATTGGTTCCTGTCCATTTGTGTGCTCAGCCTTAATGACCACCTGACATAGTCATAATACATTGTTCACTTAAAACACTTTACTATGAAAAGACAGACCCTGACAGAGGTTGATGAGTTAGCACGAAATGCAATCAGAACCTTTCGAATTTTCAAATAAGCCACTCAGATCAAGATGTAGAGGACTTAGTGAAGTTTTTTAGGAGTCTGGATCGTTTCCAACAGAATGCACGGAACTTGGATCTTTTCTAACAGAATGATGATGATCGAATGTGGTCAATTGACTCACATCCATTTGTGCACTCCAGCGATAATGACCACCTGACATAGTCATAATGACATTGTTTACTTAAAGCACGTCACTAGGAGAAGCGCCGACCCCGACAGAGGTTACTAGGACAGCGCAAAATGCAACCAGAACCTTTTGAATTTTTAAATATGAAAGAGATCAAGATGTAGAAGACTCAGTGAAGTTTTTAGGGAGCCCATATCATTTCCAACAGACGTAGGCAGCCCAGTTTTTTACAAAGGAATGACGATGGTTCGACGTGGCAAATTGGCACTCATCCATCCGTGTGCTCTAGTCATAATGACCACCTGACATAGTCATAATACATTATTCACTTAAAGCATTTCACTAGGAGAAGGGCCAACCGCAACAGAGGTTACTGAGTCAGCACGAAATGCCACCAGAACCTTCTGAATTTTCAAGTAAGCCACTGATATCAAGATATAGAGGTCTCGCTGAAGTTTTTGGGGCGGTGCCCAGATCTTTTCCAACAGAATGGTGGTGGTCAGATGTGGCAAATTGGCTCCCGTCCATCTACGCGCTCCAGCTATAATGATCACCAGACATAGTCATAATACATTGTTCACTTAAAGCACTTCACTAGGAGAAGTATCGACCCCGACAGAAGTTACTGAGTTAGCACGAATTGTCACCAGAACCTTCTGAATTTTCAAATATGCCACTGAGATCAAGATGTAGAAGACTCGATGAAGTTTTTAGGGAGCCCGGATCGTTTCCAATAGAATGTAGGGAACTTGGATCTTTTCCAACAAAATGACAGTGGTCCGACGTGGCAAATTAACTTCCGTCCATCTGCACGCTCCAGTCATCATGACCACTTGACATAGTCATAATACATTGTTCACTTAAAGTACTTCACTAGGAGAAGTTCCGATCTCGACAAAGGTTACTGAGTCAGCACGAAATGCCACCAGAACCTTCTGAATTTTCAAATATGCCCCTGAGATCAAACTATAGAAGACATGGTGAAGTTTTTAGGGAGTCTGGATCGTTTCCAACAGAATATGGGTAGTCTGGATCTTTTCCAATTGAATGACGGCGGTTCGACGTGACAAATTGATACATGTCCATGTACGCACTATAGTCATAATGACCACTTGACATAGTCATACTAATTATTCAATTAAAGCACTTCACTAGGAGAAGTACCGACCTCAATAGAGGTTCCTTTGTTAGCACGAAATGCCACCATAACCTTTTGAATTTTCAAATATGCCACTGAGATCAACATGTAGAGGACTCAATGAAGTTTTTGGAGAGCCCGGGTCGTTTCCTATAGAATGTAGGGAGCTCAGATCTTTTCTAATGGAATGATGGTTGTTCGGCGTGGCAAATTGCCTCTCGTTCATCTGCGCGCTCCAGCTATAACTACCACCTGACATAGTCATAATACATTGTTCACTTAAATCACTTTACTATGAGAAGTACCGACCTCGACAGAGGTTACTGAATTAGCACGAAAAACCACCAGAACCTTTCAAATTTTCAAATATGCTATTGAGATCAAGATGTGCATGACTCAGTGAAGTTTTTAGGGAGTCTAGATCATTTCCAACAGAATGTGGGGAGCCTGAATCTTTTCCAACAGAATGACGGTGGTCCAACGTGGCAAATTGGCTCAAGTCCATCTGTGCGCTCCAACCATAACGACTACCTGACATGGTCATAATACATTGTTCACTTAAAGCACTTCACTAGGAGAAGGTCCGACCCCGACAAAGGTTATTGAGTCAGCACGAAATGCCACCAAAACCTTTCGAATTTTCAAATATGCCCCTAAGATCAAACTGTAGAGGACTTGGTTATGT
The DNA here is from genome assembly GCF_008831285.2 of Nymphaea colorata. NCBI lineage: Eukaryota > Viridiplantae > Streptophyta > Magnoliopsida > Nymphaeales > Nymphaeaceae > Nymphaea > Nymphaea colorata. The sequence goes on from NC_045144.1 coordinate 9,081,299, forward strand.
TTTTGGGGAGCCCTAATTGTTTCCAACAGAATGTAGGGAGCTCGAATCTTTTCCATTGAAATGACAGTCGTTCGATGTGGCAAATTGGCCCCCATCCATATGCACGCTCCAGCCGTAATGACCACATGATATAGTCATAATATGTTATTCACTTAAAGCGCTTTACTAGGAGAAGCACCAACCCTGATAGAGGTTATTTAGTTTGCACAGAATGCCACCAGAACCTTTTGAATTTTCAAATATGCCACTGAGATCATGATGTAGAGGACTAGGTGAAGGTTTTAGGGAGTTCAGATCGTTTACAACACAATGTAGGGGGCCCGAATCTTTTCCAACAGAATGACGGTGGCCCGACGTGGCAAATTGGCTCCCGTCTATCTGCACATTTCAGCCATAATGATCATATGAAATAGCCATAATGACGTTGTTCACTTGAAGCACTTAACTTGGAGAAGCGCCAATCTCGACAAAGGTTACTGGGTCAGCATGATATGCCACCAGAACCTTCTGAATTTTAAAATATGCCATTGAAGTCAAGATGTAGAGAAGTCGGTGAAGTATTCAAACCAAGGTTTGACGGAAAAGGTCTTCTAACCGACTTCAAAAACGAACTGACTCAGATCGAGTCCGATAGTTGCAAGAATGAAGGATCAATTTGACGAGTCGAAACAAAGAGGAGGGAATGATGTTTAATTTGGATCTACTGTTTAACCGATTTGTGGCACAGTTGAGTCGGCCTTAATCAAACCTAGACTTGGACTCGGATTTTTGAAAATGAACATTTAAAATGGAACCTAGATCCAATTGGTATAAGATCTGAATCTTACTCTGAGGTCGGTCAGATCCTTATAAAATCTCAGATTTGGTTTCGGATTCGACCACCCAAACTGCCAACTAGGTTTTGGGTCATGCATTTCTTATGCTTGCGCATTTCACAAAAACTCTTATGTCATGAAGATGTTGAGAGACATGTGACACATGAAGACTTCAAATTACAGAATCTAGTAACCTTTTTTCTGGAGTTTTTCTTCTTTTTAGTGAACATAACACGAGTGGCATGACCATTCAGTGGCATGATCATTTTGCATTTGATTTCTCACGTTTGTTAGATTGGAAGGAATCTCAAATCCATGATACCTGTAATCCATGATAACTGAAATCCTTAGTTGTATCAAACTACTACACTTTAGCATCTACTCCTAACGTGGATTTCAAATCCACACTTTAATGTAGAAAACATGGATCTGAAATCGGATGTTGTGTGAGAGAGAGAGAGGAGTTGGGCTTGGCCATCACAGATCTCAAAAATCGGATATTGGGAGGGGGGGAGAGGAGGCAGACTTGACCATCGCGGATCTTAGATCCTCAGTGATCTGAGATCACTGCAGATTTGAGATCCATGGTAATTGCAATTTTGTTCTTTGTAAAACATATTCAAACCCTAAATATATTTATTTACGTTAAGATAGAATCATGTCAAAGTATATATTCGAAGCCGTGTGGATCCGTCTCATATGCATGAATTAATCGTTTGGCCTATCAATCGCATTACATTCATACTCACACAAACACTTGTCTGTTCATATGTTTGTGTTTTGGAATGCTTGTTTTCACTCGATCGAACATGGGAAGTCAGAACTGTGAAAGCTTCATCGAATCTAAGATATGTTGTTTATTCATATTATTAGGTTATTAACTTAGAAGAATTCATATACCCTGGCATTGTTAAAGACGTAAAGAAACTTCAGAAAAAGAAAATACCAATTACGGATGAATTAGAAAAACTAAGCACTTTTGTCATGGAAAGTACGAGCCCATGAGTGTCATCCGGAGCTTACATCACTCACTTATTACAAAGGTACTAGAAAAAAAGGAAAACAAAACGTAATAAAAAAGAAGCACATCTCTCTTGTGCCTTCTAATTCTAGTTATGGAACATTAACTACAAGCCACAAATGTGACAGTAAAAAATAAATGGATTCACAATATCAAAGCTGATGTAAAAGAACATGAAAATCAGATACATACGAAAGCGGAGTTCTGTAAGGTTTTTGAAATTAATTAAGGATCTTAACTTTCTCGGCTCACAAAATATAATTTAGGCATCATATATAATTTTCAGAATTTTTTTTTCTACATTTGTGAAATTAAAAGAAACTCGAACACTAGGAGACATACTTAGGATGCATATGCAGGCACGTCTACTCTCAAAGAATCAAATATTTTACTATACTAAAAGGATTTGAAATTCATCCCTTCACCTCCCTTCAAATATTTTTGAAATTAAATATATGTCCTAACCTGTCATTCTATTACCTAGTCTTTTTCCTAACATTGTGTCGATTGTAAGGCTCGTCCTCATGGGAAAAGGGCAATTCCTTTTCCTCCTGGCGGCATGTTTTGTTTGTTTCTCTTTTCTCTCTCTCTCTCTCTCTCTCTCTCATGTTTCCATATTACTATTTGGCAGATATGAAAAACTAGAAACACAGTTGTTCATGAAGGAAGCACCCTCTTAGTCCTAAAAGAAAAAGTTACTATGCTGATTTGATTTGGAAAGATATGATGGACATCTGCAGTGGTGCAAACTGGATGAAGGATGACAACAAATGGTTTGGCTGGCCTTCTTTTGAAGGTACAGCTGCCATTTTGCAGTTGATTAGAGAGCGCAAAGGTGGAGGAGTCTAGAGAATTACATTTTGTTGTAAAATCTGGAACGCAAGTGGTGAAAAATTCCAAGCATAATGCTAGTTGGAATGCAGAGGAGTTTCTGCTTTTCATTTGTATGAGACTTCCTAATGCAATTATTTCAATAGGCATCACCAGTGGGCTTTACAAGTGGTGAATGAAAATCAGATGCTAAATGCTTTAAAAAATGTGGCTAATGCACCGTTTGTGACTGTTTTTTTATGACAGAAAATAATAAAACTTCATCCAAGAATTAAAGGAAGATATATATATATATATATATCATAACTTGAAAAATAAATGTTTCTGGGTGATTCATAATTGCTTCAGCTGGTTAGTGACTTTTAACAATTTCAAAATATTCTAACGAAAATACCAAAAGTACCATATGAGAAAATCTGGTCGCTTGTTAACCATTGGTTTCTTCTTTTTCTTTTGAAAAAATGCTCTTTTTTTGTAAAATCTGGAACACAATGGGTGAAAATTTCCAAGCATAATGCGAGTTGGAGTGCATAGAAGTTTTCTGCTTTTCATTTGTACGAGACTTCCTCATGCAATTAATTCAATTGGCATCATCAGTGGGCTTCACAAGTGGTGAATGAAAATAAGATGCTAAAACTTTAAAAAATGTGGTTAATGCACCGTTTGTGACTGCTTTTTATGACAGAAAATAATAAAACTTCATTCAAGAATTAAAGGAACCTATATATATAAATATATATCATAGCTTAAAAGTAAATGTTTCTGGGTGATTCATAATTGCTTCAGCTGGTTAATGGCTTTTAACAATTTCAAAATATTCTAACGAAAATATCAAAAGTACCATAGATGAAAATATGAGCTCTTGTTTTTCCTCTTTTTCTTTTGAAAAAATTGCTTGCCTTTCGGTATTGCACTTTAAAAAGAATCTTCTAACTTGCGACTCAACCGGAGTGGGGACTAGAGGGCTATAAATTTTACAAAATTAACTTTTATAGATGGTAACTTTTTAAAAGTCACCTTGTCATCCCTTCAAAATGTGTGGTTTTAATATGTACACTTAGATGTCCTTATAAGATAACAAATGGACCCCTTTTTAAAAAAGGTAGACTTGAAAAATAAAAATTATTTTTTTATATTAAGTTGAAAATATTTTTTTTAGCATGTAAAAAAGGCCGAGCATGTTATATGTGTCATGGTAGCAAAAATACGCCCACCAATTACATGGAAAACCCCTTTATGTTAACACATTTTTTTACCTTATAAACTTACCAAAACACCCCTCTAACAAAATGTGGGAAAATGCCATGTCATATCAGAATGAGATAACATGAAAAGTGCCTTCTGCATAAGGCAATGTCATGAACATTGCCGTTTCTCTCTTTTAAAGTAGTGTTTGATTGTTTTAGATTTCATTGCATTATTAAAAAATATTTTTTTGGAAGATCCTCAGTAGAAAACCATGGATTTAAAATTGGATGGAGGTCCGACTTTAAATCCATAAATATGAGATTTTAGTAAATTTAGTTTGCTGCTATGAAACAAACACACTCTTAATATCTTAGTATACTGAAGTTAATTTTTATTATTAAGGAGGGGCTCCGTGAAAATACGAGAAGTTTTATAACAATTGGGGCGACGTACCACCTCGATTGATGTTGACATATCTGCGAGAGAACATTCACCTCTCTGGGATTTCGTTGACACTTTTTTAATGACCAAATTGTACCTTGAAGTGTGGGGACGAAGATGAATATAGTAACGGGTTTCATTTAAAGTTCCTTTAACTTGTTTTGAAGTAGACGGAGGACTTTTTTGTCCTAGTGTGATCAAGAAATCCCACGGCTCTTTCGCACGTTTTGTCATCTTGTGTGAAGCAGTTGGATATTTTATATTTGTATTCTTCTATGGCCATCAACACTTTCTTCGTCTTTACCAAAATAAAAGAAATTTCTAATTTAAAGCTTTTTGTTTATTATAATTCAAATGCAACTCTAACTTTTTTTTTTCTAAACTTTCAACCATAAAATCCGCAAAATCTTTCATCAGCAGAAGTATTTCATTCTACTGTTTTCCTATCGTTCAGATGAAAACTGAAGCCTCCCCGCTCAACTCTTCATCCTTCTATCATATATGACCTGCTTTCCGTATTTTAGGGATGTCATTCTTACCATGTTTCAACTTGCATTTCAAATGACTTTTTTTTACAAAGCACAAAATTGATGTCCAAAAGATTCAAAAAGAAAATTGACTGTCTAACAATCGCATTCCAACTGTTCACCTAACCTCCTAAAGATTTTGGCCGTCAACATGAATTATGCCTTCTAAAAGTAAAAACTGAAAAGGGTTTTTATTGACATCATTGTCGTTTCCTTGGTCATAATTCACATTTTGACTAATGTTAAGCATTAGTAAGAAGACTGGAATAGTGTATCTACGTTTATTTAAATGAAAGAGCTTTTCTTTTCCTAAAATGGCTTGGGCGCGCTGCTTCTCGTTTAAAACTCGGTCCGACAGCTTTATAAATGTTTGTTTGTCCATTCTTATCTATCAGCCAACAAATTTTAGACCCAAAACGGCTCGAGGGTTAGGTGAAGTGGGTATAGGATCCCTTTATTGATTGATGTGTAATGCTGGATTAAAATGTTTCCTTTATCGTATCTCATTATTTATTGAACATTCATGTTATCCATTCCAAGGTTAAACAAGAAAAGTCAACACCTATGTCACCATAATGCGGGGTGCGGGTGTTGGAATGACACATTTCAACGGTGTGGTAAATGTATTTTATTATTATTATTATTTTTAATTTATTATATATATAACAAATAAGCATATTATTACAATTTAGTTATTAATGTATACAACATACTTGAATAATTGCATTACATAGAAAAATATCAAAACAACATATATTATATAAGTAATTTAGGAATATAACATTCTAACTGGGCTCGGGTGTGAGTCAGAGCCGCACCCTTGTCCAGTGCGCACCCGACTTGATGCGAACTCCAGTGCGACAGTAAAATAGAAGAGTCTGGTGACTTAGGTTAACACCATATTTGAGTTCGACTTTTAAAAAACTGTAATATGATGCACTGATTTGCAAAATATATGAATCTAGCATATATATATATATATATATATACTTATTTATTTATTTGAATGATTGGTAGATACCAAACCAATAAATCAACAACAAAAACCAGACCCTTTAAATATAACATTTAAAATGTTTGACTTACAATCTAACCTTACCAACATGATTTTAATGGTAGGTTGATGCAAAATATATATTAAGTTTATCATTTTTTAGATTTTGATAGCATTTTTATAATAAACAAAAGTGAATGGCTCTGGTAGCATTAATATTTTGATAATAGAAAAATCAACAAATTTCATAAACAATAACTTGATTCAAATCATGTTTTATATCAAAATAACTTTTATAAATATATTAAGATGTATATATATATATATATATATAATTGATCTTTTAATTTGAATGTCATTTTTCCAATCGAAATCGGAACTGATTGTTTAATTGGATGATAATTTTTTTTTGGATATCGAACTGTTTTGAAGCAATGTTTTGTCCAAATCCATGAAATTCCTACCCGCATACCAAAAAAAATTATTTGAGGTGCCCATTAACGTTTTTCATAAAATTTTAAAGTAGCTATTCATATTTTTGCAATTTTAAATCAGACACAAAAGTCTCTCACCTCCCCGCCCCCCCCCCCCAATCAATATAACTTTAAAACTGAAAAAAGAATGTTAGGTGGCCCGGGCCCCGAATTCAGCATTTGGCTCCGCCACTTCCTTTCTGGTGAAACTTCATTAGGCAAGCCAAGGTTTGGTGTATTTGCTCAACGGGGGACGACTTTTATAAACAGACATTTTCTGGTTTTTTCTATGTGGGGGTGATGAAGGGTAACTTTGTTTCTTTGACGTTTTCCTTGTGTGTTTGCAAGGAGAAAGGTTAAACACGTGGACAAGTAAATCAGTCTAACAGCTGCCTCGTGTGGTCCCTCAGGGAGATAAAAAAGCACCAGAAAATCGGTTAAAAAGTCGATTTTTAGGAGAGTGAATGAGAGAGACTTGTCTATGCGGGCAAAATCTTGTGTTTGTATGTTCTCACTGTTTCTCTTAACGCTAGAAACATGGATAAACATATCTTAGGGTAAAAGAAATCTTTATAACCAAACATTCTGTTAAAGTTTGGGAAAAGTACAATTGACTGATATAGATTGTTGTGGGATTAGGAAAATTTCATTTTAGTGCCGAACAAGAGGGTTGAAGCTTTCACCCTTCCCCCCATCTTCTCAGTAGATATCAGGTTTGCTTTTGGTGTTTTAGGGCGATACCCTTGTTATAGTTCAACCTTGTTGACACTCCAAAAATTCAAACCCAGTTTCCACCGTCACCCAAATACGCCACAAAATATTTTTCCTTTGTTTTATGTCACTCTCATGGGATAGTGTTTGAATGTTTGGTTGGTTTCCTTGTAGAGATCATTTTTAGAAAATGTCATCAACGGCGGGTATGGCAAAGGTGTTTTGGTTTATCCTGAACTAAATATTTCAAAAAGAAAAGACATTATAGATTTTCTTTTTTCTTGTGTTTGAATCAAGTTAATATTTGAAGTGTGGCTTCCTCAATTGATTATAATAGAAAAATATACTGGTTTATAATACAATAAGACGTCATGTATATGAGCTAACTTTTGTTTTATGGAATCCCAATAAAAAAATGTAACCCATTCAGCTTACCTTTTTTTTGGCAACTAAGCCGACAGAATGAGAAATCTATTGACAAAAGAGCAAGGGAGAGAGAGCCGACAAAATAAAAATTCATTGACAAAATTTAGTGACCACTAGTCACTAAGAAGACAAAAAGTAAGCAAGAAACCAAATAAAACAAAGCAAACAAAGTGGCCACAAAACTTAGAGAAAAACACACACACACACATATATATATATATATATATATATATATATATATATATATATATAGAGAGAGAGAGAGAGAGAGAGTGAATGAAAAGCTAATTTGTAGAGAGAGAGAGTGTGAATGAAAAGCTAATTTGTAGTGGAACTAGAGAGAAAGAGAGAGACTTACAACTGGTTTTAAGTCTGTGTTAGGTGAAATCCACTGTTGAAGCAAACAGGGGATTTAGCAACTCCAGATTTGAGATCTGCATTAAGTTATAGAAACTGTGGGCAAAGTTGTAAAAGGTAAAAAAGTGAGGCGAGGCGTTAATTGAAGCGTAAGCTTTACGGACAAATTTGTAAATTATATAATATTTATAAAAATAACAACAAAACTGAAAAAAAAGATTACAATCCTAAGCATATCAATAAAGAGAACAATGGTTGCCATATCAAGCTAATTAAGAAGCAAACCCATGCTTGCTGCTGGTCCAGACCCAATTTAAATTGGAGGGAATTGAATCCCATTTTCTAAACCTGATAAAGAAGAGAGCCTGATAAAATCTGACCCAAAACTGGTCCTGATCAAACCCACTTGCACCTTTAGAAAGGGAAGAAGAGGGAAGGAAAGGAGATCGATACAATTGAAAATGGTTGAGTGTATCACCAGAGAGGGAATTTACCCCAATTTGGGGTGTGATTGAGGCTCCGCCTCGTTCAGAGTTCTCAGGCGTCTATGCAGCAGCAGGCTGGTTCAGGAGTTGTTGTCGTTCTCAGATTTTTATAAAATTTGTCTGACCTCCGATTGAGCTGAAAATTGGTCCACAGCTTTGTTATATGATTGGGAATAGACTTCCAAAATTTGGTCTCAATTCGATGCTTCTACAAGAATCGCACCCCTCTGGAAGACCTCGAACTGTCGCACGATGGAACAGGTGACTACCCGTGCTCCTCTTCGATTCCGCTCAATTTCAGGCGAATTAAACGAAAATCTCCAAATCAAATGCAAGGAATAGATCAAATTAACTTCAGAAAAGATTATACGAAAATCAGATCACTAGATTTGTCAAATTCTCCACGGTCTGTGGTCGGATTTGCCTCAAAATTTGTCCCAAAAACTCCTTAGGATGTGAGGAAGCCGATTGCTCAAATGTTCCACCGATTTGCCCTGATCCTCGACTGATCAGGTATGGGTAGGCAGCAAAACAGAGAACAGAATGTTGGGGAGATGTCCTTGAAGCATACACCTCAAGCATTGAACGGCCACAAATGGAGGCGTACGCCTCTACCATATAAGGCGCATGCTTCAGGGATGCGTGCGCCTCACACCCCTGACTCAAGGCGTTTTTTCAAAAAAACGCCTTACTCGCTTTTATTTTGTAAGAAGTATACGTTTTTAACAACATTGACTGTGGGTCTTATAGAAACTGTGGGTCTGTTGTCCTAGAGTATTGGGGTAGAACTATAGATCATCGCTTTTAAACTCCCCAATGATTTGTGGTAGCCTCCATAATCATATCAGAGGCTACTAACTTTATACAAAAGTATTTTAGGCAAATAAAAAAATTTACAATAATAACAAATTGCTGCAGCTCAAATATTTAAAAGGACTTCTCAAATTGTGTTCCATAGTCTCAAATCTAAAATTCCGGACCGCATAAAAAAGTGTGTTTTTGGAGATCCTCAGCCTAAACAAACTGAGGATCTCAATGTCATGGATCTAAATCCATTCTACATTAAAAAAGGTGAATTTAAGGTCGGATTTGGGAGGGGAGTCCGACCTCAAATCCATGGATTTGAGATTTACTGTGGATCGTATAACAAACACAACCTCAGATCTCCTAATAATAAGCTAAAAGAATAATTTCAACATGGCATAAGTGCTACATTTGATAGTCTCGTAACTCAAACCCGAAGCCACTACTAATCCTAAAACAATGGCTCTATGGTCAGGCCCCTCCATCCTCTGAATACAAATTCATGGTTTTCACAAGGTAACATTGATTTAAGATTTTAGTCGAGAAATCCATTACTTGTTTAAGCTGTAAACTTAACCTAATGTGGATATAAAATCAGCCTCAGATTGCAGATCCAAGGCTATCAAACATAGGATATACACAGAAAAAGAACTCAAAATCTACATAAACTTGAGGGAATAACAAGAAATTTGAGGAAGAATTTGTAGCAAGAAGCACACCCATGCATTGTTTATTAATTATGAAATTCGAGCTCGACTCGATAGACCAAGTCATGGGGCTCCAGCTCTACTTATTTAAGCTCATTTACCAACTCCCCACTTAACCTTATCTCTTTCCTTTGTTTTAAGTTTAGAAATTATTAAAAAAAGATAAGTAAATTAAACAAGATTACTCGATTTTAATCAACTTGAAATGAACTTTATTCATTTATAATTTCAAGTTCGACTTCTTTAACAAATGAGTAAAGCTCGAGTTGAGGTTAGTCCAGTGAAATCGAGTCGACACGACTCGTTGCACAACCTACTTTATAGTACTCAACAACATGATGTCGACCTCTGACCTTATGGCACATCAATTTTAATGAAAGTATAATAAAACATACATCTCTAGATGCTCAATTGAAGGGTTTCGTCGGCAGCCATAATCACTAGTTAGGCAGTAGCTTGGAGATCAGAAACTAGTTGCAATCAGAACCTAAACAAAGTATACATCAAAGTCCACTCTTTTTCCATTTCTATCCATACAATTTCTAGCCTGTGTTTGAGATCAGCATCTGATATAAAAGCAACAAAGAAGGATGGTTAGAGAAAACGAACAAAAGAAATTAAGACAGTGAAGTAGCAACTTGTGGTTGCTAGCACTAATGCAAAGGGAGGCATAAGAAACAAAAGGAAACCATGTCTTGATATGTTATGTTACATTCCAAAATTCAAGGATCCAAATTTTCTACAAACAGTTACTCCAAGGGGTTGAAGTGCATTGGTGGGCAATGCGATCCACCTCAAAGGGGTCTGAAGTTCAAATCTGTGTCTTTGTCATGTCCCAGTCCATCATAGTGGGTCTCAAAACAAGTTTCATGAACTTTGAGAGTAATTGGTACAGTGGGGGAGGCAATTGCTTCTCTTTGGGGTGGTAGAATGAATCATTCACCCTAAAATTTAAAAAAAAAAAAAATCTATAAGCAGTTAGGACAAAAAAACATTTTTTAACCAAAAAACATAATCCAAGTGTCAAATTGAAATAGATTTATTCCAAATTAAAGGGAAAGATTGTCATAAGAGCTGGATAAAACCAAGCTCAAGTTTGAAAGCAAGAGAAAGTTGTCCATTAGACAGATCAAAATAGAAGGGCGATCGAAAGTGTGCTAAATCTATGAAATACATAGTTGACAACAGAAATACTAACATAGTGTTTTACGAAATTGTTCCAAAGATTGCAGCTAATTCATGAAACATTGTCCCAAAGATTGAGGCATAATCATGAATCCATTTTAATCTTTAGGAGAATTTCATTGAATACTATGTTAGTGTTCATATTGCCAAACACCTTCATAGTATTATTAAATCACAAATTAAATTACGTGTAAGATGAAACATGAAAACCAATAAGAAGAACTTATTAAACCATATATTGATTTAAAGTAGCTTCTGTTAATGTGATATAAGAGTTCATAATGATAATGGTTTATCAAATTAAGGATATTACTCCTAACTTAAAAAATCTGTATTGAACATCCTTTATTCAGCTTTTTGCACTACCAAAAAGTCTAATCTAGAATTAAAAGAAGGGTGTAATCTTGAGTCCATCTAAATTAAAGGTAATCAAATGCCCTTTGAAGATCAAAGGCGTCAGGAGGCAGCAATTTTAAATGTGTGCCACATGATGACATGTGGGCTAATTCCATCTAAAAAAAAGGTTGACTTTTGTTGGGGTGAGAAAGTTAGATTCTTGGGAGAATTTGATAAGAAGAACATTTTGTTCATGGAATAAGTACTCTTAAAATACACAATTTAATAAAACCAACATTTTTGTTGTAAGAAACAATAAAATCTTGTTCTTAGATCTAATAATTAACAATCAACATAATTATATAAGATGTTTTCTTAGAGCAAGAATAATTAACATGTATTTTATGTGTTTCAATAACAGAGTGTTCGTTTTACCCAACACCTTTTAAAAGTCTCAACTTTTGGGCCTCAACAAGCCTATTGCAGCTGGTCGAGCTAGGGGTTTGTAAAACAATAGGTCTCTAGTTTGATTTGATTTCCACGAGGGCTGAACTTTACACTTTAAGTGGTCGGAAGTGGTACCTAAGTTGAAGGATATGCAACTACTAGTGCTGATGTCCATGTACTATGTAGCCTAAGACCATGGAGACAAGGGAAACAGGAGGCTTTCGGGCCTCTTGGCAGTGAGGTGTTAACCTCCTACTGGATTGGAAAGTCTGAACTCTTGGACATAAGATTTTGCAAGCTTAATTCATTAATATTCTCATATTCTTTCATAAACCAACCAAACCCTAAAATAAGGTACCAAGAGAGAGAATGATGCACCACACTAGCATGTTCAAAATGCATTCATCAATGCCTTTTGCTTACGCCTTGGCATTTCATGTTTGTGTACTCAACATGGATCTCAGATCCACATTACATTAGTTTCTCTTGCTGTAGAAATCCCCTGTTTGTTTTGACAACCAGTCACACAAAACAAGGATACAAAGTTCCCTTGGATCTCGCATAGATGGGCAAACTAACACACCCTAATTAATGGAGTTCCAATCCTTAACTTGGAATGTACAACGGGCAAGCTGAATTCATCTCAACTTGAGTTCCACTTAATCTCTACGTTAGCTCGACTCAGTAAAGCTCGTGACATTTGATTCGTAGATTTTTTTTTCAAATGAAAATGAAGACCAGTGAAAGGATGTTAAAATTGGTCAAAACTTGCTGACACAACCCTGAAGATTAACAAACAGGGAGGTACGAGCTGAATTGAGTTTAAAATAGTCGAACTTGAGTCATTTATAACTCGGGTTTTAACTGAAGCTTGAGCTCGACTTTTTTATTAAATAGGCCGAGCTCAAGTCAAACCTACACAAACAAGTTGAATTCAAGCTGGAATTGGCTCTACATGGGTACATCCTTTCTTATCCTTGACTATCAATTACCAACCCTAACTTAATGGCGTCGTAGGCGGCAATCTTTTCAACTTCAAAAGTAGGAGATACTATTTTAGCCTGCCACATTTGTGAGTTCCTCACCAGACGACGTACAAATTGGAATTGATTGCCTCTTAACTCTTGAGAATTTTTTCACGCAAATAAAAGGATTTGGATTCAAAGAAGGATAAAATCATGGGACATAAAATGAAGAAATTGCAAAGAATTTAAACTAGCCCATATTGGGATTTTTTTTATTAAAAATAACTTAAAATAATTTAAAAAATACTTCAAAAAGCATAGCGTAGCTGATCGGGCTTATAGGCCCGGCCCATGGAGCTTCGTATCACTTCAATTCCAACAAGCCTATTCAGATCCCAAAGCAGTCTTGAATTGAATCTTGAGAGGAGAAGATAAGAGTAACCTCAGCCTTTTTCAGATCCCTTCCTCTCACCCAAAATAATTAAAAATAATAATTTTTTTTTTAATTTTTAAATGGGTGTTGGCCCAATATTATCTGGTGATGTACCAATATGATGAACATTGGTTGATAGGTGTCTGATATTGACAATACCTGTGCGTACTACGTTCCAAAATGAGTCAAACATTGTAAACTTTTTTTTAACATTTGGTAGTATAAAAAAGTTATGTTTAAAAAGTTTTGATTTATTTCATTTAACGACTTAAATTGCATATTTTGAGCAGTTAAACCAAAGGAATGGAACTAAATTAAGCCTATTTTCATTATAGAAAAAAGAAACACATAGTAATCTGTTTTAAAAATACAATAAATTATTAAATTAATAAAAAGTGTGATAACAGCAACTCAGGATGTAGCTCGGTTAATCCTTCTTCGAGGCTCTTGAAAACTATTTTTATAGATTTAATATTTCGTAGAAAAAAGTTGAAGTCTTAAATTGTCTTCTTGAAAATACAAGATATTCAATTATTCATTCCGTTCCTTGTGTACGTTTGGTTAAAAGTACATGCCTCTCAAATGAAGCATATGTTCGGATACAGACATACATTATTAATAATACCATAATTTGGAATTATTTCTGCTCTTGGGACCATGATTTCTGGAAACGTGTGACAATAAAAGGTGGTAAACTGCCGCTCTATCCAAGGCTGATTGAGATTGAGATATGAAGGGAGACATTTTCCATTTAAACAAACATGGATTCAGATCAATCGGAATATAGATCCCAAACTTTCAAATAAGTTAAAGAACTTATATTAGATGAAAGTTGGTAGGTAACTACCAACTAGTTTTTATTTTGAATTTATGAAATGCTAAATTTTATGCATTAAAAAAAAAGTAACTAAGCTCAAATTGAAGCATGGCAGAGATAGCACCGAGAGAGTAACATCAAAGGACTTGTTAGGTCAACTTAGTCACTCGACTTGTTTTCTTCTTTTCATAAGTATATTTTTCAGAAAAAAATTATATATATATATATATATATATATATATATATATATATATATATATATATTAGAGTGAAAATTTGATAGAACATATGTGTGCTTATATAAATATATGTTTGATTTTGCAAGTATATTTATGTAAGTACTCGTTCTACGAACGTGGGCAACTCTGTTAAACCCAATGGCTTAGCTTGAGTCATTACACTTGTTTATTTTTGTGACCAGGTTGAGGATAAGCTTGGGTCAACATTGATTAACATAAAAGGTGTGAATGCTCACACCATTCAAACCAGCGATAGCGATGACTGCCTAAGCCTAAGCTGGTTCACGACACCCCTTGAATTCAAATTCTTATTAATTTAGATGAAAAAAAAATTGTACAATATTTGAACCCAAAATCCAATATACAATTGATTCAATCTGAATCTCATTTTTAGATTAACATCCAAATCCAACATTTAAACCAAATGCAAACCATATTATAAACATTGAATATATGATATTTATATTTAAAAATATATCTTATTGAATCTGGTTAATATTTACTTAAATCTGAATTTAAATCCGAACCCAGTCGGGGTTATTTCTTACATCCCAATTCAATTTAAATTTTTAATTTTTTTCATATCTAAATTTTTTATGGGATTCAATCCAATATTAGACCTAAATGAGATCGATCGACGTCCTTACTCGTTATCCCAAACTTTGAAATCTCAGTCAAAAACCTGAAATGTGGAGGATATTTGAGTCATTTTAGCAGTCAAAGATACCTAAACAGATCGTGGCAGAAGAGACCTATTTTGTCAGGCTGAAATATCGAAAAAAATGACAGATCTGTCCCTCCACAGTACGCATGGATATGATCCCCATTTCCCTCGAGCCGCTCGAGGACATTCTCGTCATTACCTGAACCAATTAAGGGCAGATCTGACTACAGAAACCCATTAACTTCCAGGCCAAACTTTCATAAATGGAGGAAATTTTTATAACAAATTCATAAAACCGATACTTCTTTCCCAATCTTTCTAATTTCATGGTCAAATAAACTATTATTCTTGGAAGATTATTATATTTTTTGAATTTTGCTTGTTTCGAGGATGCCCATGATATTGCGGCTCGTCTGGAGCAAGCCATATGTTACAATAAGTTACATGTTAGGCCCTAACATAAAACTATGTGTTAGGAGGTAGAAATGATTGAAATACAAAAGCTATGTTTTTTAAAAAAACCTTAAGTGACTAAAGCATCTTTTTCAAAGCAAAAAAAAAAAAAAACCAATCAAATTGAAAGAAATGAAGTTTTTTTTCAAACAATTTGGATACAATTGTTAACAATTACTGATGTTTTCAAAGAGTGTGAGATCTTTGATACGATTATGATAAAAAAAAAAGCAGGCTTATATGTTAAGAAGTAGAAATTTTGAAATACAAAAAACTATCTATTTTAAAAATACTAGAGTTATCTTTTTCAAAATAAAAGAAATCACTCAAATTGAAGAAATGAAGATATATTCTTTTTGAAACAATTTGGATACAATTTTGAACAATGACAATCCTGAAATTTTGGAGAATGCAAGGTCTTTTCGGAAATTAAGATAAGAAAGCAGGCCTACAAAGCAAATTTCTGTCCCAATATCTGCCCTTTTGTTTATTTTTATTATATTCCTTACCAAAACAAGTCCTTGTGTCACAAGAGGGAGGGACCGCCGACCCCAGCACAGAAAAGGGCCACCCAAAGTGAGAGGGGCTGCGACACCGCCCCTCACTTATCCGGTTCGATCACCGAACCAGAAAACCGAATCGGGCACGCTCTGGGACACACCAAATCACCACATTTGCATGACCGGAGAGGAGTTCCCTCACATTACATTCTCTAAGCCTCGTCAATTTCTGCCTTAAAAAGAAAAACAAAAATAAAATACATACAAAATAAATAAAATTTTAATATGAAACAGCTTACAAGTATTTTTTTATGCATAAACGATGTTTTAAACTGAAAAAGACCCCGCAATCAGGTTATGCAAAACCTAGGTGAAAGCCAAGTTTTTACAAAAGCGGAGTTTCTAAAAAACCCAATTTCCATGACATCTAAACACTTTATGAAGACAAAAACGTTATTTTGCTTCAAAAACCCATTTTTGTGTGTATCCAAACACGCCCTTAGAGACACTGTTATGATAGTTCTCAACGTCGAGTTTAAGGTCTCATGTGAAAATGAAAAATGAAGGACCGAACGCAAGGGACATCACGGCCCGGGCCAAGTTCCGGCAGGACAGGCAGAGACGGGAGACAGGTGACGGGGAAAAGAGAGGCCGAGCCGATTTCTTGCGGCCCGGGACGGGGGCAAAGCGCCAAGGGGTTGGACGTTGACAAATTCTGGATCATCGTTTTGTGCTCATGGAACATTAAAAGAGGAGAGAGAGAGAGAGAGAGAGAGGAGAGGATCGTAAAAGAATATAATAAAAAGAATCATGGAAAATGGAGGGGAGAAAGTGAAGAAAGAGAGAGAGAGAAGAAGGTCATCGTGCTTTCTGTGTGTGAGAAGACCGCTTTATCTGAGGATCTCTCTCTCTCTCTCTCTCTTCCGTGTATCTTCCTCCGCAATCCTTTTCTTTTTCTTCCCCTAACGACAGGATTCTCTCTCTCTCTCTCTCTGGTGTTTACCTGTGGCCCCGCGTCCGCAGCAGCAGCGGCGGCGGAACCGGAATGACAGAGGATTAGATATAATCTCTGTCTCTCTATCTCTCTCTCTTTTTCTCTTCCTCTAGATTCAGATGGTGCTCTTGGATCCGGTGCACGACCAGGCCTTCGGTTGGGACTGAGACTCTGGCGCCGGCCGGAATTCTTGACTGCTCCGGCGACGTCCCTTGGTGGTCCTCCTTTTGGTGCATTGTCTTCCGGGAAGAAGGCGAGGGCCATGTGTTCGGGGCCGTACGAGGCTGGGGCCTTGGCAGTGAATCGGCTCCCACTCCTGCGTCTCCCTTCTGTGGGTCTCGGACACTGATAAAGCGATGTGAGGAGGTGGACGAACTCTCTCTCTCTCTCTCTCTCTCTCTCTTCTCTCTCTCTTTCGTGGAAATTTCAAGTTCGGATGGAATATGGCTAGGGTTTTTCCTGGACTGCGTTTGATTCCTTTCTTTGTTGCGGAGAGCTGGAGATGTGGAGCTTAGGTGAAGTAATTTGGCTTGATAATCGTCGACCTTTCTGCGAGGATCTTGTTTTGAGGTTTAGAGTCAGAGGGAGATTTTTGTTCTTTCGACGTCTTCTCATGATCTCGACGATTTCCGGAGAAGAAGTCCTTTTCCTCTCGTTGAATTTTCCTTTATCCCTTTTTTGTAAATTTAGAACGGAAAATTTTAGTTCGTGTCCGGGTGAAGTGGACTGAAACTGCAGTTTTTTAATGTGAATTTTAAATAAAGATGTCGATTAGTTTCGGCGATCCATCCTCCTAGAAAATGTGTTTCAATACTTTTCTCCAAAATTTGAAACGCTTCCGCAAAATCAGGTCTTCGGATCACGACGGTGATCATATATTATTTTTATTTTTTTAATGGTTTATTCTTTCATTAAATTTGTTTCTGCTTCTTAAGTTTTTGCCTGGATGCGTTCTTTTGAGCATCAAATGAAGCTTTATTTTTTAAGTTTCGACGGAGACTACGGTGTTTACTGTTCCTTTTTTCAATTTATTCATATGTTTTTCATGCAATGCTCGTGTATAAGTTTCCCATTAATTCGACTTATTTTTCTGAGGCCGACTGAGTGGCTTTTCCGCTTTCTTAACAGATTGCATCTCCCTGCTTTTCTGCTCATCTGCAACCGTATGAATTTTCTAACTTTGCTTTGTGTTCCCGAAGATACTTGCTTGCTCTTGCCTAAATTCTGCCATTATAAATGCATGAAATTAGTTTCGACCGAATTCTGCGGGCTTCAATAAAAAATAGAGATGCATGCGATAGTGTCGTTGTGACGAAATTCCTGAGACAATTGCTAGCTGCAATTTCTTTTGCTTTTGCGAACTTGGTTCTATATTACGTAGGTTGATGACCCCAGAGGATTCCATTATTAGGAATTTAGGATGGACGAAGCACATTATGACATGATAGTTGTTATTTTCTTCACATCTCATCTACCGGATAGTTTTTTACTGGATGCCATTTAATAACCGGATAGCATGCTAAAGAAGAGCAAAAGGTTGGTATACCCTTAATCCAAATTCTCATAGGTTTCCCCAAATAGCTTTCAAGTCTTTTTCTTTCTCCCAAAATTGTTAGGCTATACAGTGTGAAATATTTATGGCTATCAGTGCCTTTTTGTGTTTCATGGGAAAGATATTGGCAAATAATGACCACAGCATGCCTTGCAGTTGGAAGATTAGATGTAGAGTTCTTTAGTTTGGATGAATAAATTGACAATGGCATAACGTTATATAGCTGTTCTGTGGTATTAAAAGGGGACTATTGATAACTACTCAAAAAAAACTTGGGATCAAAGATAAAGCAAACACCATAACTTCTTCCATTCACATGCATTTTCTGCAGATTATCAGAAAAACTGAATCCTTTCCAGTTATTATTTGCTAATATGCAATTGAACACACTCATTCTTTGCTAAAATGATAATCGCAAATGAGCATAAGCAAGTGGCAGAAGTACATACTCTGTTGATATTGGCAACTGGGGATACAGCATCCGATGTCTGATCTTTGTTTCGAGACCAAACTTTTCCACGATAATGATTCACACAGAAGGACAAACAGGAGAAAGATAGTCAGGAAAAATATGTTCAGACAAATATTTGTTTAGCATGTACTTGTCCCCAAAAAAGGCTGGATGGAACGGGATCAGTTGCAATATAATTAACATCTCGGAAACTTACTATTTAAGATTTTGTTCCAAATTTTAAAAACTGATACTATAAGTGGACTAGGTTTTAACTCTGGAAATTAAGTCTGCAGGTTGGAATTTTGAAAAAGCAACAGAAAAAATTGATATTAAATTGTAATTGAACAATTTTTCGTGCACTTATTGCACAAGTTTGCACTTTCATAGGCATGAAGCGCTTTCTTATGATGCTAACGGGATTGGAAAATATTATTCTAGTAGCCACATAACTTGCTATGAACTGCAAGCTTCATGATACCCATTGGCAGGTTTTGTAGCAAACACACCTCTTCATGCATGATATACTAGTTTCTTAGTTTCCATGAAATTGTTGGAACCCTTGTTTGTTTATTACAAGGATACTCTGCTCACTCCTTTAAATGAAAATTATTATGGGAGCTTCTTATCGCTATATCCATGTAAACACATGCTTGTATTTTTTTTTTTGGTTAAGATATTATTGTCATTTGCTTGCATGATTGCTTTAGACATGATATTGGCATATTTGTTGATCTATATATAACTCGGACGTGATGTATGTTTTTTCGGGTTTAAGATTGTATTGAAAGGGTGATCAAGTATTTGGATCGTCAAGTCCCATCTTTTTCAGCATTATGAAATTTGCATTCCCTTGAAGTCAATATGTGAATTGATATTGAGAATATGGAGCATTGACTTAAATGTGATAGCATTTTTTAAAGTAACAAAGTCGGTCTTGTTGATGCTAATGATTAGATTACTATTTATGATAAAAAGAAAAGGGAGGTTTTTAACCAATACCATATGCCTCTTAATTGTCAGGTAAACTGAAAGTCTGTCAACATGAGTGATGATAGTGCAACCATAATGAAGATCAACATGTTCTAGCCAGACCATAAGAAGAGATTGATATGATGTTAGAGCCTGATGATGGCGATGAGTTTCACGAACTGGAGTCTGGCCATAATTGCTGGTGGAAATATGTCTTCATAAGATTTTGTAAGTTTGAATTTTGAAATTCCGTTTATTGTATAAAACCCTTGAAACCTTCAAACGTTGAGGTTTCATCAATAGTTATATAATATCATGAATATCAATCTTAAAATATGGAAATGAAAGCCAACGTATTCAATGGAAAAGGGATGCTTCAGACTGAGTTGTTTGATTCAAAGTTGAATCGTCAGTTTTACTGGGTTAGCCTAGTGGAAGGATATGAAAACCCACAAAGTCAGGTAAGACTTGGCTTATTCATACTGCAGCTCAGATGTGTGTGGCTATGAGTTATCACTTGTTCATGCCAGATCATCTCTCTCTCTCTCTCTCTTGATGCACACACACACACACACATTATGTGCATATATGTGTGAATGTTGCACATGGTGTCACTTCTAAAGCAGCATAAAACATAAAAACTTTTAATAGTGGAAATTGAGATGCCTTTTTTTCAAAATTTCACTGGGTGTTGTTGGCAAGTGTTAATTGTTGATTAACTTTACAGGCAACTATTTTGAATCTTAGAAGTTGTTTAAGAAATTAAGTTAGACAACACTGTTGAGTTCACTTGGAAACCTCAATTGCTTAAATTTGTTGATGTTTGGTTTTCGGTGCTAGGCTTGTTGTCATGCATACACGTGCCACTTGTATGGTTGATCCACTTCCCATGTCCGAATGTTGCTTTTGCCATTTTGCTTACTTTTGTCATCACAAGCATCTATTCATTATCTATGCCTTTCTCTCTCTTTCTTTCTTTCTCTCTCTCTCTCTCTCTCTCTCTCTCTATATATATATATATATATATATATATATATATATATATATTATATGTATACACACACACACACGTGTGTGTGCATAAAGTATAACCATAAACCTTAAAGAACAATGCTTACTAAAGGAATGTCCTAATGTAACATTTCATTCATGTGTAATTGGATTGCATGTTAACAGGCTGCATGTTTTCGTTATCTCTTTTTTCTTGCTTTGTTAAAATCTCAAGCTCAAGAGTACTACTTATCTGTGTTTATTTTAAACATTTTATATTTTCTTTGTAGGGTAACTGAACTTTTACAATATAACTGATTGTTTACAGATTCATCTCACCTCAGCTAGTATTAGTGGTGCCTACTATTCTGTCGGTAGGAATGGGAGCAAAAGTACAATGTAACAGATACCTGCCTGCGTATTACCACATGAAGGATCTGAATGATGATGTTAGGAGTACTATTTGCTCACAATTTTATGAAGATCGGATCTTTGCTGGGGGACAATACTGTAATGGTTTCATGCAGCAGAGTGCAGACGGTTATTCCGAATATGACAAGGAGGTACTCAAACAGACAATGCTTGAACATGAAGCCATATTTCGGAAGCAGGTAATACCCGTTGGTTCTTTCAATGTTATTCATTTCTCTTTATGTAGTGCCAATAGTGCAGATTATTTTCTGAAGATTTAGCATGAACGAGTGTGTCTACTTTCTATTAAACCCATAAATTACATAATTTGATGACTAGATAATTTCTGGGCAATGGTTAGTAAGTGACAACTTATACTTTCCTATAGGTCAGTGAATTGCATCGCCTATATCAGGTACAGAAGGATTTGATGGATGACTTGAAAAGGAACAAAGCAAGCACATACTCCTTACAGATGGAAGCCATGTTTGATGGCCACCATCTTTCCCAAATAAAGTCTGCTGATCCATCTAGATTTTGGCAAGCGTCTATGCCATCTGTTGCATGCTCAAGTTCCAGTAGACCCTCTGTTTCAGACATGAAAAGGACTTGCTCTCCTTTGGATCTTTTAAAAGAGAATGGCATACAAAAAGTACCTACTCCAACCCATAGTATTAAGCAAGAATCCTGTGAACCTCTTAATCTGCAAAGGAATAAGAGTGCACGGAGATCTATTGACCTTCAACTTCCAGCTGATGAATATATTGACATTGAAGATGAGGAATTGTCAGTGGAGGAGGTAAAAGTTCCTGATCGTGATCTTGTACTTGAGAGTGAGGTAAAACTAACTCTTGGCACTGGGTATAGTGAAAATGCAAAGAGTGGACAAAAAAAATCAGGCATATATTCAGCAGATGGGTTCCACAGTCACCAGAAAGCAGGGTCAAACAATACCTATGAAGCGTCCTGTCATAAGGACATTGCAACTTCCAGCTTTAGAGTGCCAGGGGTATTTCCTGGTGAAGTTCGAGCCAGACAACGAGTCGTGGATCCAAGTCCTGCTGCACCGCTAAAGGATTGCGTTATGGAAGATGGCAACAGGCGTTATTGGAATTTTTTGGAATCAGAATGCAACGGAATCAAAGGTAGCTGGCATTCCCTATCTTTTTGATATACTTTTTCATCTGGTACAAGCTCGCAGTAGTAGACACATCAAGTTGTTGAAGCAAACATTTCTACACTTTAAAGTACCATGCTGAAGAAAGACCTCTTTCTATTGTGTTTTATTGATTTTTTTTAAGGGTTAAGACCCATAAATATAATCCGTGTGGTCTGTTTAGTTAGAAATATGTTTTAGATTGCCAAACTGCATCTGGAAGCAGATTTCTTAAGGACTTCGAAATCAGGTTTTGAAATGCATTAGACTTTCTTGATAAAAAATTGTCAGTCCTTTTCGCATTTGGAAAACCTAGTCTGAATCGTGTTTACTAATAAATGTACCAGTGGATACGTTGGGGTCAGGAATTCACAAAATGTTACTTCCACCTGCTTGTGCTAGAATGCTTCAATGTAACTGCAAGTTATTTTTATGCTTAATTGTTTAGTGACTTTGTTAATAAATTTTCTTACTTTGTAGTATGCCTGTTGTCTTTGAATTTAAATTTATACTAAATGGTAGTCACAATTCATTCGGTAGGCTCCTTATCATCTTGAGTTAGATAGCTGATTTACCAAGTGGTGAGGATGCTTAAATTACTGAATTCTCCTCTTAACATGACGTCCCACAAGTATATGCGTTACTCTTTTCTCTAGAAGAAAAACTATTTCAGAATACTCTTTCACTGTTATCAACAGGAACTAACATCTTATCCTCCTGCCATATTTCTGTAATAGCATATTTATGCTAGGATATTTAGAAATTCCGGGGCTTCACCTTCTCCACTTCCCAGTTCAAGGATCATGGTTCAATTGTCATCCATTCATTTACTTACTTGTGCATGTATTCTCCATAGACCGTAGTTGTAAGGAAGTGAGATAGTATGAATTCAGTAGTTGGTAAGGCCTCAGTCCCTATAAGGATGGTCATGTTCTGAAGCATTTTATTATTATTATTATTGTTATATTTTCATGCACGAGGTTGACATCATTACGTAGTTGACCTCAAAAGAATAAAGAAACTTGAGTTGTCAAAATTTTCACTGTTTTGGTTTTTTTTTGGGGGTAATGATCTGTCCTCCTGTGGGCAACAAGCGAGTCTTCATGGATTCTCCAAGGAAGTTTTGAGAATGTTAGCTTTGCCCAGGAAAGCGGAGAGGACTCTCAGCTTCAGAAGAAACTAGATTTAGACAATGTCATTTCAAATTCATTTACTACATCAGGTCTCCAATAAGATTTTTTGATTAAGGGTGCTTCATCATTGTCCATGGATGGATTTCCAATATACATCTATAAGTATGTCATCTCCCTTGTGTCTCTTGCTGTCCAATATTTTGGTGTTCTGTAAGCAATGTAACACTCTTCCACAGGTTAGGAAACACAGGTGTTGGTTGATAGGCTGTCAAGACATTGGTATTGGCTACCTCACCCACATTATAATGGTTGAAATGTGGAACAGCCCACACCCAAAACTCGAGCCCGGGCCCGGCCCGACCATTCAAACCCGAGCCCGAGTCCGGTCCGGGCCCGGCCCGATTAAATTTAAAAATAATTTTAATATAAAATAATATATAAATGTAATTAATCGTAATAAAATATTATATATATATAAATTAATAAAATAAATATATATATAAAAAAAAAACATTATCGGGCCCAACCGGGCCGGGCCCAATAAGGAACTGGGCCAAGCCCGGTGCCCCTTTTTCTGGGCCCAGGCCCGAGTCGGGCCGGGTACCGGGTACCCGCCGGTGGCCCGGCCTGGTGCTCAGCCTTAAGATTCAGGCCAGCCTATGTGAGGACCTTGATTGGATGATGTGTGATTTTCCTTCTGGCCTCCAAACTAGCTTGGACTTTGAACTTTGAAGGTTCTTTTAGTTAAACTACATAGTGCTCGTTTATATTAATTATACAAGCCTTCAAAGCATTGGATGGCTTTTTATTGCTCAGAACTTCAAATTGATGAGCCTGACCACATTCTCTCATTTGCTTGTCCTTTCACATCTTTTAGGATATGTTTGATCTATTGTGGATTGATTATATGCATTTTATGTCGATGGCTAGAAACAGGTTTTTCTTAGTTGTATCATCTCTCCATCATCCAAAGTTTGAAATTACATTCAAAATTATGTCAGTATGTGCATCACTCGGCTTGGTGCCAACTATACTTAGCTTTGTTGCATAATATTCTCTTTTCAAATCTTTGGTTTGATCTGTGACTAGTATGTTACTGTTGAGTGAAAAGCATGCCTAGGCCCTAGGTGGCCACTTTTCGACTAGGCTGGGCTACATAGGCGCTCAAGTGAAAAAAATGTTATTTATTTCGTTTTTGTTATCTTCTTTGCTTTTGCCTTTATTATTTTTCTTTTGCTTTTTTCTTTTTTTTTTTTCCTTTCCTCTTTGTCCCCATCATCTCCTTCTTCTGCCTCCTCCTCCTCCTCTGCCTCTTCCTTCGATTTACTGCTTTTGTGTGCCTAGGTGCCATCTAGTTTTTTTTAAGGTCCACTTCCTACACCTGTCTGGTGCTTTTGTTTACATAGGTCTATTAATTATATTACACCATGTCATTAACCTAAATTCAGTTATTGGGAAGCAGATATATGGTGGCACTATTTTTTTTTCTCTAATACTCTGTTGCTGCCCCTTTCTTACAGAGCATTACAAAAGCACAGGTGCTCCATTTTTCCAGAGTGTTAGGAATAATGACCCAGTTGATTTTAGTAAATCACGTGAACCCCCAGCATTTGTTTTGCCAGAACAGAGACAAAAGGAATTATGGTTAAAAGATACAGAAATGCTGAAGATGAATGTTGCAGTGACCAATCCTGCAAGAGACATAAGGCCAACTTCTTTGGCTGGAACCTCCCCAGCTGTTGCTCAATCTGGTCCGACTAGTAGTGGGTCTCTGGAAATTTCTTCCTGGAGAAGGTCTAAGAACACCATTAATCAGTTACCTTTTGGAATTCAGTCACAAGCACATTTTGATGGACCTACAAGGAGAGATCTTCCTGGCAAAACTACCTTTCAACCTTTTCAGAGTACAGAGATTTATAAAGAGAAGTTGTGTCTTGGTGTCACTTCAACTCCTCATCAGGGTCTTGGCCATGAAGTGCCACTTTGTAACAGTATCGACCTGTCTAAGCCAGAAGCAAGTGGATCACGGTCGTGCTCCTTTCTTCGCCTTGAGAAGCCAGATTTGAATACTGACAACAACTTTAGTTATGAGCACCCAGAAGGCAATGGTCCTAGGAAAATTATGAAGGAATTTGATTGTCGTGATGTCAAAGCAAACAAAAGTGTTGATTTATCCCTGGCACTTCTGGATGTACCTGGAGGTGATAATTGTGTTCATAGTGCTAGGGACCTGTTCCTTTCTAGAGGTAAGGATGATAATCCATTGCAGAGGCAATTCATGCCTCAAATGGAGGCAAATGCACAGGCTAACAAGACAGCAGACATCGACAACGGCAGTGCTCAAACAGGTAAAGGCCTCTCACGAGTTTTTCATCAGCCTTTGTCCTACATCAACCTGGAGGAACCATCAAATGTCAAATATGAAACGGCAGGACAGATATGTGATGCAGCAAAAGTTTCCCTGCCTAAAAATGACACAAGCTTTGTTCAGGAATTTTCATTTCTGCAGGCAAACAAGAATGATTTGGCTGTTGTCCCTGATATTCAGGAAACCAGAGGCTTATTAAGCAATGGCTTCAATTTCTTAAAGGAACCATTTGCTCATGAGTTGCCATCAGAGCCCAGTAAGGATTGGTCAAACTTTGAAGGCTCCAAAAAGCAAGACCACATTCAAGGACTTCAGGGAAGCACACTGGGTGATCTCAAGTTACGAAGTGTTAAAAAGCATGTCTTGGTAGGTCGAGCAAGTGGGTGCTCTGCACGTCAAGAGATTACTAGTACTGCCTCTGGTTTTCATGATGGAATCTCCAGCTGCTTAGGTGAAAGTGGACAAGAATTTGCTCTTTCATTTAAGATGGAATCCCTAGCTAAGGAGGGAAAAGTCTCTAATGAAGACAAAGTTGGACAGGGTGAATGCAAGATGGTCACGAGTGTGAGGGACGAAATGCCTCAACACAGAAGGAAGATCCCTCAGTGCAGAAGAATCGATCTTTCAGATGTTGACAGGAATGGATTGGAGAATGATTGGATATTAGGCCTGCCTGGCGATTCTGCTAGGTTGCGGACACCTGTAGTGCCAGCACAGATGGCACAGAAGGTTTTGCATCTTGAAGAATCCATCAAAATTGATTGTTCTGTTGCTGGTGGTAAATTTTGTGCGGGGGATGGTGACTGCTCAACGGAATCATCAGATGCACTTATTTGTATGGCCGCTGAGGTGCTTATGACAATTTCAGCAGTTGCAAAGGAGAAATCAGATTGTGTTGCTTGGAACGAACCTGAGGCTACATCGAATGGTCCATTGAAATGGTTTGCTGATGTGGCTTGTTCAGGTACTGCTGTTCAACCGGAAGCTAGTGTAGCAGTTTCCGGAGGAAAAGTTGACAATGATCCTCAATCATCTGATGGGGATGATTTCTTCGAAGCGATGACCCTCATGCTGAGAGATACTAAGATGGATGAGGACTACTATTATAAGCCACACCCTCAGAATGAAGAACTCAAGGGCCCTGAAACGGATGCATCTCCGTGTCCGAATCAACCATCTAGGCGAACACCAAGGAGAGGCAGACGGCAAAGAGACTTTCAGAGGGAGATACTGCCAGGTCTCACATCTCTCTCGCGGCACGAGGTCACTGAGGATATGCAGACCCTTGGTGGCCTGATGAGAGCATCTGGCTGTTTCTGGCAGACAGGGCTAGCACGTAAAAATGGCTGCAAAAGTGGGCGGGGCTCCCCAACAAAGGGACGGCGATCAAAAGGCATGGCCGTCGAGGCAAATGAGGCAGTTCTTGCAGTCCTGCAATCAACTTGCAATGCAGAAGTTGATGAAAATGGAGGACTGAAGGGCTTCTCGTGGGGAAAGACGACAAGACGTCGCCGGCGTATGCAGAGAAGTCGGAGCACAGCTGCTCCAGCTTCTTGCATAACAAAGAAATAAGTTTTGGACGACAAAGCTATCCAGCAGAAAAATAGGCAGCAAGTTCAGATCCTGTGCAGCTGTCAAGGAGGATGGTGATGGCCGCTGCCCCTGTAAAGCGTGTCTAGGCCCAATTTGTAGGTGGGCACTACTATTACTTTCTGATTAACAATATTCAAATAATGTGCATTATTTGGTGTAATCTGGAGTAGATATACATACATATGATACATGTACCGCATCCAGTTTGCACTTCAGCCTAGTAAGCTCAACCCTTCTTCCCATGGAGCCTGTACCGGAGCTTTCGGCCATTCCTGCAGAATTAGCTTCAAGTTTCCCCTTTCCATCTTCACTCCGTCATTGCGGCGCTTTGTCTCTTTGCAGTTCCCTCTCCTTGCCATTAAAAGGGTTTGCAGTTAACTCTGTCATTCACATGAGTTCGAGTTTTTTGAGTGCAGCCTACATGCAACAATGTGACTCTCTACCCGCAACAATGTAGATTCTCTACCTACAGGTGTCACGTTGCTCCCGTAACCTTTTGGTCTAACCGAGAATCTTCGTCTTGGACGGTCTTTTCCAACGGAAGGGCAGTCGATCCATGCATTTTCGGCTGCATTTATCGGTCGTACTCGACTCGTTTATAAACAAGCGAACGAGTAAGTTTGAGTTCGTTTATAAACAAGCGAACAAGTCAAGTTTGAGTTTCAGGAACTTGATTCGTTTATACTAGTCAAATTGATTCGTTTATACTATTCAAAACAGGTTGATCGAATCACCGGAAACCTAATCACCGGTTTTGGCTTTTAAGGTAAAAATAAATGTTACACGAGTTAACGTTTATGTGAGTTAAACTAATTAATGCTTACACGAGTTAACACATAAACAGGTTAAATAGGTTAAACGTCGAGCTTGATTTTTGTATAGTCAAGTCAAGTTTTTTGAGTGCAGCCTACATGCAACAATGTAGAGTTTTTTTAAGTGCAGCCTCCATGCAACAATGTAGACTCTCTACCCACAGGTGTCACGTTGCTCTTGTCACCTCTGGTCTAACCGAGAATCTTCGTCTTTGACCGTCTTCTCCAATGGAATGGCAGTCGACCCATGCACTTGGGATTTTAATTTGCACCAAGCGGATCCCTGAGGTGAATAATTCTCTTTTTCCCTCAAGAGAGTAATTCTCTTGTTGATATGCATGCAAAATACCAAATACTTAATATGCGGTATGCCATTTGAGTATTTGGAAGAATTTTGTAGGGATATTAATGGATTCAGATTTGAATTGGGTATCATATTTTTAACCGTACTTTCTTTTTTTTTTAAATATTTACATATCCAAATCAAATATGAACAAAGCAAAGTTATATTTGAATCTCCATCTGATATCTGAATCCAACCCACGTTCGATTTTTACATTCATATTCAAATCCGAACCCGAATTTGAACCAAATCTGGCCAATTTTCAAAATGTAAGAGCATTGAATAGAGAAGATTTATTTAAAATTAAATCTGATCCAATTGTGACCAGTTATTTATGTATATCCAAATTTTAATCTGAATCAATTAGGATGTCATTTTTTAAATCCGGATTTGATTCAATGGTGGATGGCTATGGATGCATGGTGATGCCAAAAATTCTCTTATTCTTTTCCTATACATGTTAAAGTAGGGTGTGCAGTGCAGCCCAATGATGTAATCTGTGTAGTAATGTCAGAACGGACAGTGACAGTGGCTCACAATCATCCGATCTATTTGTTAAAAGTCATGTGTCCCACATCACAAGAAACAATTGTCCTTTCTGCGTCTCTCTACATACAGTTTATATTGTAAGATCATTTGGTGGGCCGGCATATGTCTATGAGGAATTTCAGACATTATGGCTGTCTTAACGTAAATATCCGCTTAAGTGATTGCATTTTGGGATATTACGTCATTTTAGATGGTATGGGGTAATTTTGAAATGTATAGATACCGGTACGGAATTACGGACTCTTTGATGGGTGGAATCCGTAATTGTCTTTATTATAAAATGGTAGTGGTCCCTGGGGTCGTGCAAGGGGTTGCCTGAAACATTGGTTTCTAGGGTTTTCCTCTTCCCCATCTGAGAGAGAATTCAAGCGCGCCGCACGTACCCTGGAAGACCCTGCTGCGATCTTCCCGTGCACCAGATCAGATGGATTCAGGTACGCTTCCGCTTCAGTTTAAGGTTTCGTTTATTTCAATGATTTAGCATGAGCATGATCCTGTTTTAGGGTATATACGTTTGGTTTTGTATATGCGTTATGAGGAGAAATCCCAACATTTGGTATCAGAGCCAATGTTCTTCGTTAAATCGTTGAATTTTTGGATGATTTTGTGCGTCTCCTCATTGGTTCTTCCCTGTTCTTCGGCTGCAAGTATTGTTTTCAAAAAAAAAAAAAAACATTTTGCCGCCTCGCGCCCGAGCCCCTGCGTTTGATTTTTCGGACCGGGTCGGGTCCTGTCGGACCAGACACGCATCCATTTGGTTTAAGTAAATCGGTTCATTTTTTTTTAAACCGGTTTTGGAAAAGACTCGAACCGGTTCATTCGGTTTCAGACCGGTTCAATACGATTCAGAACCGATTCGGTCCGATTCAGACCGGTTCAGACCTTCTAGAGACCGGTTCGGACCTTTTAAACCCGATTCGGACCATTTTGGGACCGGTTCATTCAGTTTTGGAACCGATTCTAGCATTTTCAGACCGGTTCACTTGATATTTAGACCGATTCAGGGCTTTTCAGACCGGTTCATTGAGTTCTGAAACCGTTTTTTAGCCAATTTTAACCGGTTCAGTAGGTTTTAGAACCGATATGGTCTATTTTTGACCGATACGTCTAACTTTAAGACTGGTTCAGCCCTATATAGGGGCATGTGGGTGTTCTAATTGTGGTTTAAGAACGATACGGGCCATTATAAGGCCGATTCAGTAGTTCTTGACCCTCTTAAGCACGATTATGATACTGGTTTATAAATTTTGGACACTTTTAGGCCCCTTTTATTAGATCATTTTGGTTTTGGAATCAATATAGGGCAAATTTGTATGTAAATTTTAATTCATGTATCATGTTTTGCATGTTATTAAAATTGTGTATGTGCTTTAGATGAATGTTTGGATTATGAATTTGATCTTTGGCCATGTCTGTTGTTTGAAATGAGTACGTTTGTACTTTATGTCGCCAAAGTGACCTCTGTTGTACGAATTTGCTTGTTTTAAACATTAAATGATAGTATACTTGATCCATGCGGACAATGATCAGCCCAAAGGAGGATTGTTGTTTGGTCAGGTTTAAGTATACAGGGCAATGAATATGTGATAATTTTTCAGGTTTCCATGTGAATAGCGAGTCAATCCAAAGATAGGCTCGTTGTTTGACAGGGTTAATTATCTATATTCATTGTTGACCAAGAATACCACTTGCAGTTAGTATTTCAATCCAAAGATTAGATATTAATGTTGCCCTGGTACCTTGTGATGGGATTTAGGCCATTGTATTTAAATTCATTTATATTTGTTATTTCATCTTTGTACATGTATTGATTGTGAGCATGTTTGGTATTTTTGTTGTTCTTTGTACAGTGAGTTCTGCTTCCATGATATTTGCAAATTTGAGTACTATTACTGAGATGAATGATTCGATTTTTTTCAAGTAAGAAAAGAAAGACTGTTAAGGAAGTTGCAGTTGACCAATCATCCGTTAAAAAACAAAAGAAACATAAGGAATGCCTATCAGGCTGCTTCTTTTGCAAAGTGAAGGTCATATGAAGGATGATTGTACTGAGTATCACGCATGGCGTGAAATGAAGGGTACATTTCTCACTTTGGTTTGTTCTAAGGTTAATTTAACTTCAGTACCCAGAAACACTTCGTGGGTAGATTCGGTGTTACTACTCACATAGTGTTCATGCAAGACTGCCTAAATTGTCGAATGCCAATTGATGCTGAAAGATTCATCTATGTGGGCGATGGCAAGAAGGCGAAGGTTGAAGCCATAGCAGATTTTCGGTTATTGTTAAAGACTGTTGCTATTTGAATTTGACAGAAACTTATGTGGTACCGTCTCTTAGATGGAATTTGGTTTCTTATTTCCTCATTGGACAAATTCGGTTATTATTGTTCATTTGGAGGAAATAAATTTAAGTAGTTTCTGCGCTCAAATTTGATTGCCACTGGTTCTTTGTCTAGTAGTGATAACCTTTATTTGCTTGATACAGTTGCTTCATATAATGAAACCTTGCATGTTACGTTTAGTGGTACTAAAAGAAAATTGGCCAAAGAGAATTATGCTATGTTATGGCATTGGCGCTTAAGACATATCTCTGAAAGGAGAATATAAAGGCTTATGTCAAAAGGAATTCTTAAGTCCTTTGATTTTGCAAACTTTAATGTTTGCACTGATTGTATAAAGGGAAAATGAACAAACATTAAGGGGTTACAAATTTTATAATCCATTCAGTAAGTCTTTCTTTGAAAAGGGAAATGCCCATTTCTTTGAGGATATTGAGTTTGGGGAGGTGATCAGGTTAGAAACATTGCCTTGGAAGAGGGACCTGAGTCCACTCTATTCGGAAGAAGGCAATGATGTCGATATCTCTACTGGAGAACAAACTCAACAACCTCAAGAAAATCAAGTAGAAGTGCCACTAAGGAGATCCACTAGAGAGAGGAGAAATACAATTTTAAATGATTTTGTCTATCTCCAAGAACACGATGTTGATATGAGCTTAATGGAGGATGATCCTGTCAACTTCCAGCAAGCAATAAAGAGTTCTAAATCTCTTAAGTGGATAGATGCCATGAATGAGGAAATAAAGTCCATGATGGACAATGACGTATGGGAAGTTGTTCCTTTGCCTGAAGGTGTGAAACTCATTGGTTGTAAATGGATATTTAAAACCAAGAGGGATTCATTAGGTAACATCGAAAGGTATAAGGTACGTCCTGTCACTAAGGGCTTTACTCAAAAGGAAGACATTGAATATATATAGACTTTCCCTCCAGTTTCGTTGAAAGACTCTTTCAGAACTATAATGGCACTTGTAGCTCATTTTGACTTAGAGCTGCATCAGATGGATGTTAAGACAGCGTTTCTAAATGGAGACATTGATGAAACGATATATATGGTGCAACCAGAAAACTTTGTTTCAGGAAATGCAAAGAAAATGGTCTGCAAACTCAAGAAATCCATATATGGACTAAAGCAAGCTTTCCAGTCAATGGTATTAAAAATTTCATTAAATTATAGTTTCATTTGGTTTCGAAACTAATATGGTTGATGAATGTGTATACCAAAACTTCAGTGGAGCAAATTTATCTTTCTGGTTTTATATGTCAATAATATATTGCTGACAAGTAATGATGTGGGCATATTTCATGAAACTAAGAAATTTTTGTCATCAAAGTTTGACATGAAGGATATTGGTTGTGCATCTTTTGTATTAAGAATCCAAATATTTCGAGATCGTTCTCGGGGTATTCTTGGATTATCACAAAAGACCTACATTGATAAGGTGCTTCAGCGATATGACATGAAGGATTGTAAACCAGGAGATACTCCAGTTGCTAAAAGAGACAAGTTTAGTCTCAAACAGTGCCCTAAAAGTGAAATCGAATCTAAGAAAATTGAAAGGATTCCCTATTCGTCTGTTGTGGGAAATCTTATGTATGCTCAGGTTTGTACTCGTCCGGATATTGCTTTTATCATTGGAATGTTAGACAGATACTTAAGTGATCCTGGTATGGGTCATTGGAAAGCAGCCAAAAGAGTTTTGAGGTACTTAAAAAAAAGAACATAAGATTTTATGTTTACATACAGGAAGTCAGACCAGTGGGAGATCATTGGGTATTCAGATTTTGACTTTGCTGGGTGCCAAGATAATGGCATCCAATCAGGTTTTGTGATTGCAGAATTTTGTCATGAGGCTGCGCATTTTGTATGGTATAGAAAGACCATTAAGATTCTTGTGTGACAATAATTCAGCAGTCATGTACTCTTATAACAGCTACAATTTGTCAAAGTCGAAGCACATCGACATTAAGTTTTTTTGGGCTGTTAAAGAGGGGATACAGAATGGTCAAGTGTCTTTAGAGCATATTGGGACAAACTCTATGATTTGCGGATCCGCTTACCAAGGGTTTAACACATAAGGTCTTTTACGAACATGTTGTTCATATGGGGGTGTTATCATTGGATGATGTGCTGGTTTAGTGGAAGTTTGTATTTTGTTTGCTCTTATGTATGGACACATATTCAGTTTTCTGCAGAATAAAGTTTAAAGTTCTTTGGTTCCATTCTCTGTTTATGTGTTAGGTTTTGATCTCCATAAGGTTTTAAAGTTGGACCAGTTGAGAATAGACATGTTGTAATCACATTACATGTAATTCTCATGCTATGCATCCATATCAGATCTATGTCATTGATTATGTTAACATTTGTGATCATTGAAGGTTTAGCTAATTTTATTATAGCGAAAGCCGCTTTGGTTCTGTGTTGATATGGTCATGGACGAGATTGGTGAAAATGACGTTTATAAGATAGTAATTATGAGCTCCTAAGGTTTTATGTAATGTCTGAATGTATTAAGACATATTTGACCCAAGTGGGAGATTGTAAGATCATTTGGTGGGCCGGCATGTGTCTATGAGGAATTTCAGACATTATGGCTGTCTTAACGTAAATATCCGCTTAAGTGATTGCATTTTGGGATATTACGTCATTTTAGATGGTATGGGGTAATTTTGAAATGTATAGATACCGGTACGGAATTACGGACTCTTTGATGGGTGGAATCCGTAATTGTCCTTATTATAAAATGGTAGTGGTCCCTGGGGTCGTGCAAGGGGTTGCCTGAAACATTATTTTCTAGGGTTTTCCTCTTCCCCATCTGAGAGAGACCTCAAGCGCGCCGCACGTACCCTGGAAGACCCTGCTGCGATCTTCCCGTGCACCAGATCAGATAGATTCAGGTACGCTTCCGCTTCAGTTTAAGGTTTCGTTCATTTCAATGATTTAGCATGAGCATGATCCTGTTTTAGGGTATATATGTTTGGTTTTGTATATGCGTTATGGGGAGAAATCCCAACATATATTCCATAGAAGATTGTACAAAGTTGGTATATCCCATCTTTCGGATACGCTCTTGTGCTCGTATGTGCACTCTATACTCTCTCTTTCAGCAAGAGAGACTGTAAGTTCACCTGGTTCCCATGTAGCTTTAGACCATTGGAATGATACACCCTCCTATAGATGCATCAGCATTTCTTTGTTACACTGCATAAAGATGTGCTGCTACCTGCTTTCTCTCCTTTATGTCAGCCATGATCGACTATTGTGATGTTTGCACGTCACCAGTAATCGCCGCAGGAGCAATTTCCATTGTTAAAATGATGGAAATGGTTCAGATCTTTCATTGTGACGCGGTAACCTTGGCAACCAACTTTGTGGCACAAAGGGTTTTTTACGATGCGGATCGTTGCTCCTGCTGTATGTTAACCATTCCAAAAGCAATGGCCAGCTTCTCACTGTGAGTATTGATATTGTTCGTGTGTATCTCTTATATGAGAGTACCCATATTTGGCATTTTTCATTCTTAGGGAACTAGATTTCTCAAGAACATCTACGAAACTAAGAATTTCTTTTGATTCTGGAGGGGAAGTGTAGGAAGCGTCTTCAGAACATTGATTTTCATTTTTATTGCATCAATCCTTTTGGTTGCCATTGAATTTTCAAAGTGGCATTTGATGGTTTGGAATTTTGATTTAAAAATGAAAATCCATAATCATAATTCCTCTTCAAATTGGAACAAAATCAAAATTTTAGGTTGGAGTTTCCTAATTTCTGAAACAAAATACCTAGTTTGTTTAATAATTCAAATTTCTTAAAAGATGAGCATTTTGATTCTAAAATTTCATGATTCTAGATATATCAAAAGCCCCCTCACAGATGCTGGTTTACCTGAAATATATTTCTTCGTGGGCATTTGGATGAGACTCCAAAATGCTGTTCTAGAGGCAAAACGTGATGATATTTTTGGATTGTTTAGTGACATCAAAAACTGGGTATCATGAAAAACCCATATTTGACAAAATGTTGTTTGTTAAAAGGGAGTGAAAAACCTAATCCTCCTCGTGTTCATAAAACACTTGGTTTTGGGTGTGTCACACAAACCAGGTACTCAAAACTTATTAAAAAACTCAGTTTTCACAAAATCAAGCTTTTACAAAATTGGGTTAAATGATGGCGTCATCTAAATGCCCCCTTCAGTCGAGGGGCGGACCCAAGGAGGGGCATGCATGGGCCCTGTCCCCACCTCATTTTTAAAAAAAAAAAAATTACATGTAAATTTTAGAAAATTTTACTTGTCTTATATAAAAATTTTCAAAAACGATATTTTGGTCTCTGTTAAACTTTAGAAACTTTAATTTACCCAAAATTTAGAAACTTTAATTCACCACATTTTTGGTCCTCATTAGAAATAGCCAAATAGGTGTATCAACAACATAGTGCTCGAGGTGGAAGTTTGCCACATGATTTTGAGCTGCTTCGGTGAATTTGGGTTTAAAGAAGAAGGGTTAGGGAATGACGGTTGGGACTCAGGTCATTTGTGTTCGTTCTGGACATGATGCTATCCCATGAGGGTCTTGTAAAGAACCGTGAGGATTGAGAGAGAGAGAGGGAAAGATTCAGCAAATGAATCACATGTCTGTTTGTTATTGATTATACAAGGTATTTATAGAGTACAAGAAAGATGACGTTACAACAAAAAAGGCAAGAAATAAAATCGTGTAATCAGATCCTAAATTGATAGTGATTGATACGATTTTATTTCTTGCTGAAATCATTCCCTCATTCAAGCTCCTTCATGATTCCATGATCTTTCCTTGAAGGGGCTCTTTCCTGTTTCAAGATCTTTCCTTAACAGCCTCCCGCAAACTGAACGGCGGCTCTATGACGTTGAGGTTGTTTCTAAAATCTGTGAACACTGTTCCTCCTAGAGCCTTTGTCATTCCATCCGCTAATTGTTCTTTAGTACGAATGAAATTCACTTGGATCTCTCCTTTATTGACATGATCTCTAACGAAATGAAAATCAATTTCAACATGCTTGGTGCGAGCATGAAACACAGGGTTTGAGGCTAAATATAGAGCTCCTATATTATCACACCATAAAGTTGGTGCATCTGATAATGGAAACTGTAGCTCTTTCAGGAGAGATTTTAACCATAGTATTTCTGCAGCAGCACAGGCTAGGGACTTGTACTCAGCTTCAGTGCTGGACCGAGCAACTGTTCTTTGTTTTCTAGAAGCCCATGAGACAACATTATTGCCTAGGAAAGCAACAAAACCTCCGGTCGACTTTCGATCTTCTGGACTACCAGCCCAGTCTGCATCAGCAAAAATACTCAATTGCAAAGATGATGATCGAGTCAAGCGAAGGGCATAATGACTGGTTCCTTTTAAATACCGAAGTATTCTTTTGACCATCGTCCAATGAACAGTCTTTGGCGAGTGCATGAATTGACAAGCGCGATTTACAGCAAATGCAATATCTGGACGTGTGAGAGTAACATATTGTAGTGCGCCTATTATACTTCGATACATCGTGGGATCCGAAAATAACTGCTCAATGGCTGTAACAGATTTAGTGATCACCAAGGGAGATGTTGTAGGTTTGGCATTGTCCATTTGAGCTTTGTGAAGAATGTCAATAATGTAACGATGTTGACTCAGATATATCTCCCCAGGCCTTCGCTTGACTTCAATACTTAGGAAATAGGTAAGGGGACCAAGATCCTTTACCGAGAATGCAGAGCCAAGCTGTTTAATAATATGAGAAACGAGAGACGGCGCGGATCCGGTGATGATCAAATCATCTACGTACACAAGAAGAAAAATGTGATTGCCATCGCGAGAGTAAATAAACAGAGATGCATCAGACTGAGAGGCAACAAAGCCAATGTCGCGAAGGAAACAACTCAAGCGATGATACCAGGCACGTGGAGCCTGCTTGAGACCATACAAAGCTTTGTCTAGCTTGCATACATGATGAGGATAGGTGGCATCTTGAAACCCCTCTGGTTGAGCCATATAGACATCTTCAGAAAGAAACCCATTAAGGAAAGCATTATCAAAATCAAGTTGTCGTAATGACCAGTCAAACTGAACAGCTAAAGAGAGTAGGACTCGGATAGTAGTTGGTTTGACGGTGGGACTGAAAGTTTCTTGATAGTCAATACCAGCCGTTTGAAGAAAACCCCGGGCGACAAGGCGCGCCTTGTGCCGTGCGATAGAGCCGTCAGGATGACGCTTGAATTTGTACACCCATTTGGAACTGATAATGTTGAAGTCAGGTTGAGGCGGAACGAGATGCCATGTTTTGTTTTTCTGCAATGCTGAAAATTCTAATTGCATAGCTTGGCGCCAACACGTGGAACGAATAGCCTCTTTAAACGTTCCTGGTTCTTCTTGTTCATGGATGGCAGAAAAAACTTTGGGTTTTAACGAGCCAGTCATGGAACGAGTGATCATCGAGTGAGAAGGATGCAGAGCATCTTGAGTGGCTGCGACATCAGTAACTATGTCCGACGAAGAAGCCGCCAACAGGTCCGACACGGGCAGGCTGATAGGCTCCAGTGAGGACGACGCCAAAGTCATGGTGGGTGTAAGATCCTCATAGGCTCCCCTGATGTGGGCTGAGCAGGCCCATGGACGGGCAGGCTGATATGCTCAGAGGAAGAAACCATAGCAGATGATGAAGAACCAATTATTGGTAGTGGCAGAACAATATACGATGACGACGATGCTGGCTGTAATGGAGCGACGGGACTACTTGAAGGAGAGCTGGTTGTGTGTGGTAGCCAATGCGATACAATATCTTCTGAAATAGTCATATGTTGATCGGACTTGCTCGGATGAGTTTCATCAAAAATAACATGCCGAGATATAAAAATACGGCGATGACTCTTGTCATAGCATAAATACCCCTTATGATGACTAGCATAACCCAGAAAGATGCATGGAGTGGTCTTGGGCAGAAACTTGGAATCATTCATGGGTGTCAATAATGGATAACATGTGGTTCCAAAACCCCGAAGATGTGTATACTCTGGATCTTGATGAAAGAGCATATAAAAGGGTGACTTTCGCTGCAATTTTAGTGTTGGTAATCTATTGATAAGATAAATAGCAGTTCGAAAAGAATCATCCCAAAAATTATATGATAAACCGGCATCATAGAGCATACTTAATCCTGTTTCAACAACATGACGATTTTTGCGTTCAACGATGCCATTTTGTTCGGGAGTGTAAGGACAAGAAAACTGATGAAATATTCCATGTGCTTCACAAAACAAAGCTAAGTCAGAGTTGACAAATTCTTTTCCATTATCGGATTGAACGGAACATATGTGAGCATTTAATTGCTTTTCAACCAAGGTTTTGAAATTCTTGAAACATGGAACAACTTCAGACTTAGCTTTAAGAGGAAACAACCATGAAAATCTGGAATAGTTGTCAACAATAAGAAGAAAAAACTTAAAGCCTTCCCGAGAGAGAATAGGGGCAGGTCCCCATACATCCATATGAAGCATTTCAAGAGGACGTGATGCTTGAAAATCAGAAATTGGAAAGGGTTGTTTATGTGCCTTTCCCATAAGACAAGACTAACAAACTCCTTTCTGAATAGGAGAATTTATTGAAATGAACTGACTAGAGTTTAGAAAGCTAACAATCTTCTTGTTTGCATGACCAAGCCGCCGATGCCATAGATCAAATGACGCTGAAGGTTTATTGACGCCTATTGGAAACCAGCAACTAAACGCTGCCCCCTTGGTTGAAGATGACTCAATGTTTGATCGGACAGCCTTGATGGGGTAGAGCCCGTTACGCATCTTTGGTCCTTGAAGAAGAACCTTGCCCGTCTGTCGATCCTTAATAATAAAATCATGTGGTGAGAATTGAAAAATACAATCATTTTCAGACGTAAATTTTCCCACTGATAAGAGATTATGAGCTATTTTAGGAACATGCAAGGCATTAGTAAGTTTGAATGAAGTCCCTTCAGAATTAACTAATAAATTGCGTGTATGCTTAATAGAAAGGCTTAAACCATTACCAATCATGATATTGTCTCTTCCATCACATGGTGTTTTGTTTTGCATCATCTCATCACTGTTGACAATATGATTAGTCACTCCCGAGTCGGGATACCAATATTCACTTGTAGACTCCTGTAGGTTCATGGCTGAAAATGCCCGCGGGATATCATAACATGTCCTTGCCGAATGACCCTTCCGTCCGCAATATTGACACGTTACGATAGGTCGAGAATGACTTCCATTTCCTGCATTGTTGTTTGGATGTTCATGCTGTGGTTGAGGCTGGAGAGGAGGTTGTCTTCCTCGTCCTTGGAATCGACCTCCTTGCCGACCCCTAAAGTTGCCTCGACCTCTAGCGCGTCCTCGAAAAGTATTAAAGGCAACTTGATTTTCAGCCTGTGGTAATGCCTGAATGGATCTGTTAGAGTTGGACATTGACGATTTGAACATCTCAAGTCTCTTCTCTAGAGTGAGTAAGAGATCGAATAATTCAGAAAATGTAATTGAGACATTTGAAGAGTTAGCACTAATGAGAGTAATAAAACTTTCATATTCAATAGGCAAACCGTTCATCGTGATCTGAACAAGATCACTGTCGTCCGTGTCTATTCCCGCCGCAGCTAACGTATCTGCAAGGAACTTGATCCGTTCCAGATATGTGTGCATATCCATATTTCCTTTTTGAATGAAGTGTAGTTCCTTCCTCAACAACATTATTCTCAATGGTGATTGAGAACCGAAGGACTTTTTCAGCGTTTTCCATGCTTCATGTGCTGATTTGCTAGACACGATTTGCCTCAGGACTGGTTCTGAAACAGTGGCTTTGATCCAACTTAAAGCCAGACGATCGGACTTCTTCCAGATAGCAAAATCTGGATTAACTTCATTTTTACCGTCCTTCATAATAATCTCTGGAGGAGGAGGAAGCGTCCCATCAATGAACTGTACAAGTTCTTGGGACTCCATGACTGATTCCAGTTGACTGTTCCATAGAAGATAATTGTCTCTTGTGAGTTTGACGGAGACAAGCGCGGAGATCGCGTTCCATTGTGTTGACAAAGAAGATGAGTTTGCCATGATTAGAGGGTACCAAGGCCTTCTCTCGTCGCCTTTAGACCTCGTCAGGCAAGGAATGATCCTTGACGAAGCGGCGCGTTCTCCTTGCTCGACTTAGGCGTAGCAGCGGAATACCGACCCTCATTGGCGAACGAGGATCGGGCGAAGCAGGAAGGAATAAGCAGAGCGGGCGAACGTTGACGCAGGATGCTCGAGGGATCTTGCGGGCAGAGCGGGCGAGATAGAGTGGGCGTCGCTCGAGCGGAAGGAACCGAGCGGAAGGAACGGATCACGGATGGAAGATGATGGAAGGGCGTCGCTCGAGTGGACACTCAAGCGGGCGTCGCTCGAGTGGACAATGATGGAAGGGCATCGGGCGAAGCACGCAGAGATAGAGGGGCGGATGGAAGGCGCTTGAGCAGAGCGGAACCACGCTGGCAGAGCTCAAGCGGTCGGACGCTCGAGCGAGGACAGAGGAGAAGAGCTCGAGTGGGCGGGGCAGGACGCTCCGGGCGAACGCAGGCAAGGGCTTGCGCAGGTAAAGACACCTCAAGGGAGAGATAGCTCTGATACCATGTAAAGATCCGTGAGGATTGAGAGAGAGAGAGAAAGATTCAGCAAATGAATCACATGTCTGTTTGTTATTGATTATACAAGGTATTTATAGAGTACAAGAAAGATGACGTTACAACAAAAAAGGCAAGAAATAAAATCGTGTAATCAGATCCTAAATTGATAGTGATTGATACGATTTTATTTCTTGCTTTTTTTGTTGTAACGTCATCTTTCTTGTACTCTATAAATACCTTGTATAATCAATAACAAACATGCATTTGCTGAATCTTTCTCTCTCTCTCTCAATCCTCACGGATCTTTACAATAAAGGTTGAGGGCCTACCTCTCCACAGGTTTTCACCACAACAACATAGTGCGTGAGGAAGTTTTTCACGAGCATCGCACAACAAATTATTTAAATTCTATGTCCATATGAATTTCATGTGTGTGTGAACGAACAACAGTAGTTATGTAGTAATCTTTTGATGCTTTTGGTCTGAATGCCTTTGATAGATTAACTTCTCCTAATTAATGGTCATAAAACATCATTGTTGATAGATAGTATGGGGCGGAGCCACATCCACATGTGGGCATGTGCGGGCAATTGCCCATGCAGTCCGATAGAAATCGCCTTATTTATTTATAGAGTAAGCGCTCCTCAGCCAAATATGTCTGTCTCCACCACTTTGGATAGCATTTCTTCAATTGCTTGTTGCAGCTCCTGTGATGAGCAGTGGTAGAGGCAATGCTTCTTGTGGTTTAGACTTCAGGTGAAAGGGAATGGAATTCATTCGTATGATGGATGGCTTGTACTTTGCATTTTAGGCATTCAGTAATACCTGATCTGCTAATAATGACTACAATATTTAGATTGTGGAAATAAAACCAATTTTTAGTCTACAAAATTTTCAGTTAACCTTGGACCATGTTGATGTGCATAACATTGGGTGAGTGTGCGAAACTCCTTGTTGGATGTTGAGATCTGATCACCACGGACATGTTTCCAAGCCATTGTGGTGCTTGGTGCCGCTGCTCTGCCTTCTTCCACTATCTCACATTTGTCAACCTCTCTTTTTCTCTCCCTTCATGGGCAATCAGTCATCCAACCAAAATCGTCCATGTAAAACCAATGAATGGTTGATAAAAAAAAAAAAAGAGAAAAAGTTGTAAAATAATACTAAGATAACGTGAATGCCAATCACTTTTGTTTTTTATTTTTTTCTTAGTTGTCCATCGTATTGGATTAGATAGTGCAGATTAAATTAAATGACTAAATGACTTTGAAAAACTAAAGTCACTATTCAAATTTATTTTACACATATATATATATATATACTTTTATATAATTTTTATTATAAATATATGTTTAGATATTAAATTTATATAATTGAAATATTTCTTATTAAGTGAGGTTGGATTGGATTAAACTTTCATGCTTAGGCCTAACTTTGAATGCTTGGAGTCTTTTGAAAAATGCTGCCATTTTTTCTGCTCATTTTTCATTTTTTGATAAGATGGAACACGTGTGTCATAGATATCTTCATACCCGTTGATTCTTTCTGTCAATATCAAACACTACTCCGTAAAAAAAAAAAAAAACAAAGCCCGTTTTAGGGGGCCTGATAATCGGGCCGACTCGCTCGATAAAGAGTTGGGCACTTGGGCTCTACTTGAGTTGCAGCTCGTAACTGTGGCTCGGTCTTTGAGTCGACACTCGAAACCCAAACCGTAGCTCAACTCAATTAAAATTAAAAATATATATTTTTAAAATAAAATAATAAATAAATAAAATTAATTATAATAAAAAATATATATATATATATATATTAATGAAACAAGCCGTGCTTTTTTTTAGGTCGGTACCCGGACTCGAGTCGAACCGGGTATCTACCCGGTCCGATGCCCATACTGGTGGGTCCCATCTCCTCCTTTTTGTTCGTCTAGTGTTTCTCCTGCTTCGGTTGCTTCCTCCATTTTTGTGGCACTCAAATGTTTGGAGTTATCTGGTGTTTCAGCATGCTTGACCGACCAACAGGCTTCCCCCGCATCCTTCTCCGGAAGGAACAGAAGATGCGAGGACGATGCTAAAGGGAAGGGGCGCTGTTCTCTTGACGGCTGCCTCTCTTGAGATCAATGATTCATGCAGACTAAGGCTTTAATTTCCTGAGGAGCGAGGAAAACTTTTCTTGGTGGTTTTGTGTTCTTCGAAAGGAAACGATGAAGGGCACCTTCATGAGTTGCTTGCCATCTTCAGGAAACTCGACCAGTTATGGAGTGATGATGCCCCACTCAACAGGTGGTGACATTAGAGCTGGTAATAGGGTTCAGAGGAACGTTGCTGTTTGCCGAACCTGTTCTATCCAGCAGCGACGTGTCTTCGGGCTCTTTTTCACCGGATCAAACCGTTCCAGAAACGCAGGGTTGAGAGTTCAAGCAGGATGGTTGTTCAGAGGTAGCGAGGGCAGAGAGATGAATGCAGGCTGCGAGCGCAGCGAGAGTGCTAACGAGGACATCTTGGTGTTCTTTTTCCAGCTTGACCTGGCTACCCGAATTCAGGTAATGCCCTCTTTGTGCTCTTCCACTTTATGGGAATCACTGTGTCTCTGTAAGATTGCAAATTGTTTTCTCTGTTTTCTTTTGGGATGGTCTGAATTATTTGAATTGATGGCTGAGGGGTTTTCGTGCGTTGAACAACAAATGTAAAATTCATGTGGGTAAGGGAATTCCCGTACTTCTGGGGC
Source organism: Nymphaea colorata (assembly GCF_008831285.2). Lineage (NCBI taxonomy): Eukaryota > Viridiplantae > Streptophyta > Magnoliopsida > Nymphaeales > Nymphaeaceae > Nymphaea > Nymphaea colorata. The sequence goes on from NC_045144.1 coordinate 9,125,160, forward strand.
ATGCTTGTTCCCTTCGAGTTGTATCCCACATGAGGTGGGCATTTGGTGCAATCTAATAGGCTAATAGCCAGGTGCCTACCACTTTGGGTTTGCAATATTAACAAGGGAAAAGAAGATTTGGTTGATAATCATTTTTTAGACTATGGAAGCCAAAGCTGTACCGACAAGCTACTGGTTATGCCATTTCCTGCATTGTCGAATCAATTTTATACATGGCTATCTTGGGTATATATATATATATATATATATATATATATATATGTATGCTTAACCTTTGGCAATGGCACATAGCAGTACGCGTTGAATATGGAGCAGTATGAAGCGGCCCAACAACTGAGAGAAAAGCTTGCCGAGGTAGGTAAGCTAAGCCTTCCAGTTCTTTCGAGTCTACCAACAAAGAGTGTGTGGTGAAATGAAATGAATAGGATCTACAGACTCAAGCTGATGAAATGAATAGGATCTACAGACTCAAGCTGACTGGCTAAGCATGTCTCTTTTTCTGTGCAAGGTTGAAGCAGAGGTTAACAGGCTACAAGAAGCAAAAAGGGGCTCCACATCGCCAAAGAGTGAAGCCCAAGATAAAGCCATAAGTATCCTGCGTCTGCGGTAAGTTTAGCCTTCTTCTTCCTCTGCGCTCCACTAGAACTTGACAAGGCCAGTCCGAGTGTTACTTGTTGGTTGTTACTGATAGTTGAGTTCTTTGTTACTTTGAAATCCCCGTTTCATTTCAGTGCAGATTTGCAGAAAGCTATAGAGAGTGAGGACTATGGTTTGGCTGCTGACTTACGTGATGCAATTTCTAGACTTGAGGTGTGAAATTGACAGTCTTGCTATCAAAATTGCCATGGCTTTTATTTAATACTGTAATTTGACCATTTATAGCTCGTCTTTTGCACCCCCAAATGTTTTGGCAGAATAATTCCATAATCATTTGCAGGCAGACTCTCTAGCAGCTTCTGCAACAGCTTTGGCTTATGAAAGCACAGAATATGCATTCCGATTGGGACAGAAAGTACAGCACAAGATGTTTGGTATGTAGCTTGTATTGTTCCTGCTATTAATATTCATCATCTGTCATCTCAGTTGGGGTCAATGAATCAGACCCTACAGACATGGGGGCATCCAGACTCAGATTTACCTAAGACTTTCTGGACTTAGTCTTGATCTAGATTCTATTGTATATTTTATAAAAGAAAAACATGAGATCCTTTTGAGCAGAAAAAAACAAAAGGAACCCGGTTAATACTGATACATATTGTCGATCTTATCAAAATTAAGGTTGGATGCAGGTTTGTTATAGCATGTTCTGAACTGGAGCTGGTCTATTTATGAGCTATATGTTATGACTTGAATACCTATTCATCTTTTTTTGTATAAGATATAGATTGCACTTTCTACCGGTTCGATCAGGTTACACATATGCCATTGACATCTCATTCCAAGCTACCATATGATTTCTTTCACTTTTGATCTGGTTGCAAGTGCTAAATTCAGGGATAGAATTTGAACCATAGTCACAGGTATCATTATTGGGAATTTCTAGAAAGCTGTTCTAAATTTTGGTTTTCAGGAAAGTATTGGCAATTCAAACAATTAATGAAACTATATAAAAAGCAGTAGAAAAAAAATTGTGAAATTATGAGTTTGCTACTAATTTTGCTACAGAAATATTGTAAGACATTCTTTAATTTTTAAAACTCTAAAACAGAAAAGTGGAAAATATACACTGAAATACATAGAAAAAGTTCTCTTTTAAACAAGAAAGATATTGTTATATTACCATAATATCATTGTGACATTTATTTTTTGGCAATACTTTAGAAATATCATGGTATCTGAAAAGGAATGTTTTACTTCTTTTCGGCATAAAGCACAATATTTGCAAATCATTGCTGATTCTTGTGACTAAAATTTGAACATGGATGAGGAAAAAGACACTATCTCATGTCATCATCTGTCTTCGACTAGTCTTATAGCTGATAAAAAAATCATGTTCACATTGATGAAAGCCTAATATCTGTTAAAGTTGATGAATGAGCAAGCTGTTGCAAATTTCTTTTGCCATGGGTGATCTCATGACCCTTGTCTTATTATTGTCATGGCATCATTTGCGATTTTTTAAATTTTAATTAGGGATACATAATTACTCTTAGCAATGTAAGATGCAAAAGAAATTGGGATTTTGGCTTTAACTTAAAAGTGGTAAAATAGTTGGAACCTTCCTTCTTTTCCATATGTTCTTGCTCTTGCATTCCTGTCATGTCTTTTTGCTGTACATTCATGCCTTGTTCAAGCTCAAGAAATGGTTTCTCGAACAAGCTTGATCTCATATGTGTTGCACATTGCGACTTCATTTTTCACCTGTATATCTTGAGCAACCTATAATCTTTGCATGGTTGATGGAGGGGCCACCGGAATATGCGTGACAACTTGCACATCTCTAATTTTCTAATAGAATCTTGACAAGATCCTTGTCTGGGTGATCTGGAGTTTGTCCATGAGGTCAAATCTAAACCTCAAGGAAGCCTTTCAATCAGCTAAAACAATGTGGTCTTGCAGTGGTCTTGTTGGGAATCCTAGTGAATATTAAAAAAAAATCTTATGATTTTTTTCTCTAGATATAATATTTGAAGCCTTGGAGAAATTTTCAATGGAAAAAAAAATGCTGAAATCAAATTATATTGTTAAATGATACTAATTGCGAAGTTTTTATAGTGCATTCTAAGTGTAGAGCTTTGTTATGTTTACTTATTTATTCATTTCCTGCTGATATTTGATGCATGATGGAATCAGCATCGGAAAATCCATTTGTCTGATTCTCCTGAACCAGAAAGGTCTATGTGTATTTTACAATTGCTTTCTCATTTTTTGAGTTATTGTCAGTTACTGGAGCTCATTGATGTATTCAGGCTATCGAGCTGTCATATGTGGAATGGATCCTGTATGCCGTGAATCAAGAGCATGGATGGAGAATGCCCATGTTGCCAAGTTGGCCAAAGGAGCCAACCAACCATTTTATCAGGTAAGGTTCTTTTGTCTGTTATTTGAGGTTATTTTGAGCAATTTAGTGTGTGATAGTTGAGAAGCTCTAGATTCTTCTGATATGATGAGTTACCCATGAGTGTCCTGTTCTCCATTGATAAATCATTTTCTCCTGGTACAGAAGCTCAATTTTTTATGTCGTGAGGATGCGCCCTGCCAAACTTAAATTTTCCTTTCCTGAAAATCATGTGAACTATAGAAAACATAGTTGTATTTCTTCAGTAGACCTATTGGTTTCGACAATTATATCTTCCTCTTAATTTTTTAATTTCAGTTCCTTTTCACCAGAAGTTATTAGGCTATGTTGAACCATGATAACATATTCAACCGTAAACTGTGATATACATTGCTCACAGAATTACATTCTTTTGCATGTATATTTTAAGCATAATCTTTTGGTTGCATTCCATTTGCCATTGCATTTCCTCCTAAAACTCTACAAAAAACATGGCTTACAGTTTAATTCTGAGTTAGAACCTAACTCCTGGTTCTGACTAATTTATAATTGATCTGTCAATAATCTTCAGCTCTAAATTTTCTCCTGGTGCTATTTTCCTTTCTGCTGCTATATGGCTATAGGCCACTCCTCTAAATCCATCGACTTGCTTTGCTAGCTAAGTAAATGTTCTTAACTCTTAAAACATGGGGGTCAGTGGAACATTTTTTTGTGACTAAATTAGCACTGAATTATGAATAGTTGTCAGTTCTAAGTTCTAACGTAACAAACTTGTCTGTGGGAGGCGTACTTACAGTATTTATGATTGGAACAAACTTGTCTATGGTGTGTGTCTACAAAACAATGTTTACATATTTCCTGAATTTCAGTAAGCATATTTCAGTGTGTGTGTGTGTGTACGTATTAAGAGAAACTGGCACTTTTTGCTGTGCCTAATCTTGACAAATGACAAGGTTTTGAGCTTCTGTAACTAAACTTTCGTTACCTCCAGGTGATAAAAGTAAAGAATGGAATTTAACAATGTCTTAATATGTTTGATGCTGGCAACTTTACATATACACCCTTAGTCCTCCAGAAGCATCAAGGTAACATAACCTGCAGGTAGGTACAATAAATAAACTTTTAACAAACATATAGGAAGCTTCTTTCTTTGTTTGTTTTTTTTTCAAATTTTTTATTTTGGCTTGCTGCCATTGTTTTTCTGGTGTATTTCAAATTAACATAACCTGCAGGGAGGTACTTTAAATAAGCTTTTATAGTCTTTTTTCTTTTTTTGGTTTGAGGCCATTGTTTTTCTGGTGTATTTAAAGTTTAAGTGTGATTTGGTCTCTATGTGCTGTAGTCTAGTAAAATCGTGTCTTCAACATTTGTTCGATGGATCTAAAAATTTTGATAGGGATGCACTGATATGTAAAGTTTTAGTTGAGGAGGGACACCCATATGTAAATTGTGCATGTTGACAATGCTGAAGAGAAACATCATAAATCAGATTCCATTAACCCTAATCTCTTCTTAAATAGAGATTAGTCAGAAATTGCAAAATGGTCCAACATATCTAAAAGAAATAATAAAGAGGACTGATGGCTTGTCAAAATTTCAAACAACTACCTTAAACTATTAACATATTACTTTCAACATTCTCCCTCAAGTTGGAGCATAAATATTTTTCACGTTTTCCGCTTGCCACGACACTTCAGAAAAATGGAACTAGAGATAGGTTTGGTAGACATATCTGCTACTTGATCTTCTGAAGCCATATGAACCATAGATATACATCCAGGTTAAAACTAAATTACAAACATAGTGACAATCAACTTCGATATGCTTGAGAGACACTGGATCATTTGTGATATATGTGGCAGCCTTATTGTCACATTTCATCTCTATAGGAATAGAAATCTTGACCCGTAGACCAGCTAACATAGATTTAGTCCATAGCATCTCAGTTACAGTTTGAGTCATTGATCTATATTCAAATTTTGTACTAGACATGACCACAATGTTTTACTTTTTGCTTCTCCATGTAACTAAGTTTATGCCTACCAAATACAAAATGCTGTGGTAGATTTCTATCTTCAAAAGATCTTGCATAATCGGCATTTGAAGATGGTTCCACTTCAAGTGTCGATCCTCTTTTAAATGACATTCCTTTGCCAGGGGAAGACTTTTAAGTACCTAAGAATCATCATGGCTGCATCCTGGTGTACCTTAGTCGGTTTATTCATAAATTGACTAACTTTACTAATTGTTAAAGCTATATAGGTCTATTGACAATAACATAAAGCAGTTTATCAGCAAGTGAACAGTAATTGTTACTATCAACTGGCTCATGTTGCCCATCGAATCAATGTTTCTTAGGAATTAGGATCCATTGGAAAATTAGTAGGTTTACTGTCCAACATCCATGTCTCGCTTAACAGATCCAGTTGAGACAACACAATTCCTTCCTTATTTTGGGTAACATTAATGCCTAAAAAATATGAGTGGCCCAAGGTCTTTTGTGACAGTGTTTCTGAAGATGTACCTTAGTCTCAAATATATCGTGTATGTTACTTCCTGTCTACATGATATAATCTATATATACAACCATAACCATCACTCCACCAACTTCTGAAACCATGCACATGGACTTTGTTCCAAACCATATAATACTTTCTTTAGCTTGCACACATTACAGTCCTCATGAATCTGAAACCTTGATGGCTATTGCATATATACCGTCCCAGATAAGTCACATATAGGAACACATTCATTACATCCAGTTAACATAATGTCCTTCCATAATGTATTGCAATGGAGATAACTAGCCTGATGGCACCAAGCCTAGCAACAGGTGAAAAAGTTTCAAAGAAATCCATTCCATACTATAGAAAGAAAGGAAACAAACAAGAAGACAAACTTGACGTGGAAAACCCTCAACTTGAGGGAAAAACCACGATAGAGGAAATCTGGCGCCCGCTAGCAGTCAGACTCTCTCTCACTTTAGACTTTCATTTACACACTGAAAATAGGGTTACACGGTTATAAATAGAACCCAACCAAACTATAGAGTGGATCAGATCCAATCCCAGACCCGATGACCTAAAACAACCAAACACGTCAACACATACGTTTCTGTGTAGCCTTTGGCTACTAATCTTGCTTTATGTCTGCATCTTAAGGAGGTGTGACTAACTCCGAAGACCCACGTTTGTGCAAAACATCCATCTCCTCTTGCATAATCTGTCTCTACCGAGGTTTTAGTAGTGCCTTGTTGATGATTTAAGGGAACAGCCGTAACTGACAAAGCAGCTATAAATTGTTTCATATGGTTCCCAAGTTTAGCATCGGTCACAACATTGGAGATGGGATATGAAGTGCACTGTCTTCTTTTGTTCCTCAAAGCAATATGTTTATCATCATCTATCTCAGGTACGTCTACCTACTCCTGCATTTTTTGGAGTTGCAACATCAACAACTATATTGTTAGAGTGAAGAAGAAGTAGTAGAGACTTGTTCAGTTGGTGTCTTCGAGCATACACAAGAGGAGGATCACAAAATCGAGAATGAGGAGACCTTTTAATAATTGTGGATGAACTTGGGTTAGATTCATTAGGTTTATTATACCATGTCAAGGGAAGAGACTCTAAAGGAAATGAGGGTATTGAAATTAGGAAGAGTCATGGTATCACTTTGGTCAGCTTGAAGCCTAGACACTGAGTAGAGTACTGAGTCGAAGAAGGTCACATCCGCACTGACATACTCTTTTCTAATCATAGGAACATAGCACTTGTATCCCTTTTGATTCCTAGGGTACCCTAAACAGATGCATTTTACGGCGTGAGCTGCAAGCTTATCACGATTAGGGCCCAATTTTATACAAAAAACACACATCCAAAGACTTTTGAGGAGACATAGAAAGAGGTGAGTTTGGAAAAATTATTTGGATTGGGATTTGCTGTTTTCGAGAGTGAATTGTCTGATAGAAGAAAAGGGCATACGGTTGATTAGATAGCATGTTGTGAGGATAACTTCTCTGCAGTATGAGGCAGGAGGACTAGAAGTATACACCACTTCTACAGTCCACTTTGCAAATCAATATGGCTCCACGCCTGGCCTTATCAATAAGACTCAACTAAATGGGAAGATCAGACGGATAATGATATCAATCAAGGCCTGAAAGAACCAAATTCACAGGAAATTTAATCAGCGATTAATTGCAAGAGACTTCAACAATACTTTTGGCAGAGTGAACATGAACAAGAGTTGATTCATGTTATGGCATCTAAGGACAACAACTTGCGACTTTAAGTGTTAATTTCCACCCCAACAGCACCAACTCCAATCAGATTCGAATGGAAATTCTGTGTGTCAAGCAGTGCGGCTCTAAGCAACATCAACCTGGACCAATCATGGATCTGATTCAACAGCTTCAGCAACAGACCTGATCCATCGACTCCAATCAAAAGAGAAATTCTGTTGACTAGATCTGCAAGATGAGATTTGAACGGCAACTCCAACAGCAACAGCTTTTAGATCAGATCTGCATGATGAAATCTGAACAATGACTTCAACAACACCACCTTTAGGGTTGAGTACACGATTGCAACATAAAGAGAGAGACTCTTCCATACAGCTTCTAGAACAGTAAAATAATCTCAACCCAACTGATAAATTGATTGCAGTCCACCAATAACAACCACGTAACTGGAACACCTAATCATGCACAACCAATAACCAAACCACATACACCTTTAGTCACGTCCACTGAGTTTAATAGACCGATCTAGAGCATCTGATTAGATCGACACGCAGTGTTAATGTAAAAATTTTTCTCAATTGAACCTGGGTCATGAGTAAATTAAAATTGAGCTAATGCGTTGAAAGAACTAAAATACCCTCAACATGGAAATTTTTCATTTTTAACCTGTATACCTCGTAACACATGTTTAATTATATTCAAAATTTTTAATATCTAATTCAGAGACAGGTTTATTTTATTTAATGCTAGTTTAAGTTAAACTTTAACAACAGAAACTTAGGTGTATACACAGTTAAATATATTTTGCATGCCCACCTGTAGAAGTGTAGACTGGTATTTTAACTTGAAAAAGTTGGTGAAAACAAACTTTTGGACCTTTTCAACTAACCATAGAAAAAGTTAGGTGTGTCATTATGTAGTATCAAACGGCGGTTAAGTGTGTTTATGTGTTTTTTTCTATTGTCACCAAATTTTTAGGAGTACTTTAGAATTTTTTCTTTTTTGAAACATTATCAAATGATTTTTCCTATTCTTTTGGTATGACAAAAGGAACAGTTGTCTTGTCAACCAAAAATAGAAACTGTACTTCTGCCTCTTCCATTATGGGTTCTAATATGCTCCCAGGTTCATGCAAGGACATTATTTTCTTGGCTCATTATGAGGACTGAGAGCAAAATAAGATGTCACAGTTCTTCACCTTTTCCTTTTATGGCTTGTTCACCATCGTCAGTATCCTTATTTTACAATTTAGTTTGTAAAACATGTTTTCCTTTTTGTCTAGTGAGCTATTAAGCTTTTTATTCTGATAATATTGCAACTATAGGGAATTCTACCAAGTCCTTGTGTTTCTCTTTTACCTTCCAATGTTCCTTTTGTCTTAACATATCAAAGCTCTTTTAATTTGTGACTCTACATTATGAATCATGGTCAATTTCCTGCAGGTTTTAGTCGATGTGCATGCAGATCCAAACCTTCTGGTTGCTTATGGTAATTTCAAATTTTCTTCTAGACTTTCTGTTCTTTCATCTTCCTAAAACTGACATAGTTGATTAGTTTGTTCGCTTGTACTTGCTTTACTCTCATCCACTTTGTTGTCTACACTCCTATTCATTGTTTGTGACAAGCTTGACTACGCTTAGAGCTGTATGTTGCCAAACTTGGGATTTGACTTGTTCAATCTTCTTTTTGTACTGAATTAGAAGGTTAAAAGTTACCTCTTATAAATGAGAAAGGGTGGGATGCCATCAAATAGCAGGAACTAACTGCTTTTTGAATGTCTTGAACTTCATAAGCCCATAATGGTGGGAGACTCTTTGACTTATAAGCAGGCTCATTTAAGCTCAAGGAAAAAGTTCTGTTCGTTTTACCTACTCTTCACAGCTGATATTTTACATATGGTTTCGAAACTCAATGGCTCTGCCTATTTCTGGAGGCTCTCTAGGTGTATAATTACCACCCAGGAGATAAGTAACATAGACTCTTAAAAGACTGACTTGGGTGCAACAACAAAGAAATTTTTTTATTTTCCATTGAATCACACATACAATCATAGATTGTTAATTGTTATTTTTATTATTTGTGAACAATTTATTGCTTTTTATTGTTGGTTGACAATTATATATATATATATATATATATATATGTACAAGTATGTATGAATGTTGTACGTATCGTACGATACACCACCTGTATCGTAAACAGGTAGTGTATCGTGCCTATATTGCACATATCGTATGATACATATCGTATGATACAGGCACCGTATCGTACGATACGTTATGATATGTTATGTTCCTTGTTGTGCTTTCTAGATTGATATTGACATATTGTTATGAATTTTGATGTTTATGAATGATGAAGTAATGAACCGTAACTTTATAGCAATAATAAGTCTATCATTCTGTAAAACATGTTTTTTATGAAGAACATATTATTCTTCATTTTTACTGATTTTTTTTGTTTTTTTTTAAATACAATACAGTTACGATACATTACAATATTTTACGATACAACGTATCTTAAAGCCAGACCGGTACGGCTGACGATACGTTTTTTACAACATTGGTATGTATATATGTGTGTGTGTGTGTCTGTATACCCATTGAAAAAAGTCGCACCTGCACCTACGTTACACATCCACCGCCCCCCACCCAACCAACCTGTGTGACATGGCCCAAGAACACAGGAAACTAAAGATTTTAACCTTAGGCTATTTCTTCCCCCTTCACATTTTGATTGATCAAATCTAGAAAATGTGGCCTTCAAGATGAAAGCGGGCTGGTGGAGTTCCCCTTCCATTCAAAAAAAAAAATAAATAAAAAATGATAAGATATATGCAAACAAAACAAAAACAAAAAAGACAAAAAACGGAGCCAGTTAGGCTCCAAAAACCTCCTACGTACAGAGCAGGATGATTACATCAGAAGACAGTCTTCAATTTGGTTTAATCCTCTGGGAGTTCAATTTTCAGGGTCATGTGTTAACTCTCAAGTCTTTGGACCTTTTCACAGCCTCCTTACCCCCTTACCCAGCTGCCGCTTGATACTTTTGGTTGCTTAAGTTTTAAGTTGCTTTTGTTAGCAAGATCAGAAGTTTTAGATCTGGCCCATCTGGGTCTCTTGTGATGTATATGTTAGTTTTTTGTAGGGAAGAGGGGTTGTTGTAATGAGGTTCTTTAGATGCTTGCGTGCAATGAAATTGTGTTGGTAAATACCCTTTATCAGGTTTGTGATTCTAATACTAATTTCTTGACAGTTGCTGAGGAGAATCTTGAGGCTCTCAACCCACCAGATAAGGTGAGTGGGCTTCTGCTTACAAGGCAACAGCATGACTTTATTTCTTGTATAAGAGTGTTGAATATCTGAATCATTGTCTTAAAATCACCCGTACCTATAGGAGCTTCTGTCGCCATTGTCTAAATCAGTCTTATTTGTTATGATGCATTTGAATCTGAATGTATCGCCTCTCCACCTTAGAAATCACGTTTACTATTTGAACAAAGACTGACACCACTGCACAATTGAACTGAATGCTGATCTCTCTACATTGTCACCTTTATTGGCAGAATAAAGTTTGATAATGCTGCTCCTTTTCCTGCTAATATTCTCTTCGCTTGCTTGTGTGCTTGTGGCGATGCAGGGCCAATTTGACCATCCTTACGTCTCCTTCTTGTTTTATGGAATGGATACTGCTGGAGATCTTATCCCAATACGGCAGCTGCGAGAGAAATATAACAGGCCTCGGCATGAAGTACCTATTGAACCTGAAGATGACATAGATGGTAAGGACGGAAGTTTAATGTAGTAAACCTATTTCTTTCTTATTTGATTATTTCCTCCCATATAATGAGAAAAAACTTCCTGCCAATTGCCAATTTTCCTTGTCAGTCCCTTTGGTTCAAAATCATTATCAATATCTACGTCATATATGACCAATATACCACAGCTGATATTTATTTGGCCCATGTGCCGATAGACGTCGTTCTCTATGGCTTATTTCCTGCTTTCCATTTCGAAAATAATTTGAGGTGATTACAGTAAACTGAAAAAAAAAAAGGACAAAGGATAGCTTCCTTGGGACCAGTATGGACGGCTGATGTACAAAAATAATGATGATACTGAACTTGTAAGCAAATGCCAATTGCATAGAAAATGTTATGAGAAGGCAGCTTCTCATTTCTATAAAAACTACAGGGTGCAGGGTCATTTTTATTATGTTCTGCTGTCGGTTGGGCAACCTGTAATGTTTAACTAAGGGCTTGTTACATGCCTTATTATTCAACTAGGGGCTTGTTATATGCTTTAGTAGTCCCCTCTAACTGCATATCTTATTTGATGTTTTCTCAGTTGTTTCCTCCACCACGACAGTGCATTCATAGTAAACACTGAAAATTTGGGGAGTAGGGGAGACGTTAATGGTATGATAGTTGAGCATTTTCAGTATAATCTTTATATCGTGACATGGTTGTGCAGGATATGTGGTTGAACTCTATATATATATATATATATATATATATATCGAGAGAGAGAGGAACGTCGGCCATAACGAGTGACTTCGACGTATCCCAAGCCTCGCACTGACGCTGTCTGATTTTTTTTAATCGGACGGTGTTGACTTGTTTACCTCAAAACAAGACGGCTTCGCCGGGCAGACAATTTGTTGCACGTTTGGTTGTAATCTCAAATACTGTTCACAGGTGTTGGGGTGTTTGGGTGAGCATGAGGTTAATAACTCACTGAAAAAAGAACACTTGAAGGTTTTCTCACTCTCTGCTTTGAAGTGTTGTGCTGCATTGGCACTTGGGTGGGGTATGGTAAACCTGTCAATTAAAGTGACACGTGACACAGTCTAACCCTTACCATTTAGTTGAATAGTTCCTATGACAATCGAAAAAGCGACAAATTTTTATGCTACATCCCTTCTACACGATATGCCTTCAAATACTCTTCACCCTTTCTGACCTCTTAAGTGCCTTAAAATTCCTGTACACATTAGAATCTAGTTTCGTATGTTTAAGTTTCATGAAGTCAAACAACAAGCGTAAAAAAATGTGTACACATAACCGACCATAGAATTATAATACGACACGATATTGTACTCACAATGTCACAGTTTATGCAGAATAATAAGTGTTTCAGATAAAACATTTAAGACCAGAAAAGTGGCAACCCAAAGAACTGTACACCATGAGATTATACTCAAAAGGCACAATTTATGCAAAAGAATAAGTGTTTCAAATAAAACATTCGAAACTATTTAATAGAAAAGCCTTTTCAAAAGAAATGTCTGAATTTAGGGGAAGAGAGGCAAGATAATAATAGGGACTGCCTCGAAGATTAGCAACGGTTGCTTCATAAAAATGTTATTATCTTGAGAACCTCTATGCGCCAGCCATGGCCAACTAGGGAGGGGACAAATTTTTTATGAAAAAAAAGGAGGGAGGGGGAGAGTAAAAAACTGAAAACTAATGAAGTTTTTTTTTTATATATAAGTAAAATAAAGTTTGTGGGTTGGTGTCAGCTACAACGAAGCTCCACCACTGCCATTGACTATGCGAGGAACCCCCAAGGTTTAATGGAGGGTGAAGGCGAGTGAATGGTAGCACAAAACTATTTGAGAAGAAAAGACTGAATGAGGAGAGTCGTAACGTCAGAACGCAATGAGCATCCGATCAATGATATTGGAAGTGAGTGAATGCAAGGCATCTACATCTGAAGCCTAGAAAACAACTGAGGAACTAATGAAGTTATAAGGGATACACAGTCTGCCTTATCCTTTAGAATGAATATGTCCATCGATGGAATGAGCGGAGACAGCGATCAATGCTGTTAAATGCGATGAGTAAGAAAGAGAAAAGCTTCATGGGCTCCTCTCATGATGGTGAGGAGAAAAAGCTTCCCAGGCACCTTTATTCCATGGACGAAGGAATTGTGATTCCAAAATTTGGCCTCTGATTTAGGAATCAAAATTCATTTTTTGTTTGGATCATTCCCATTTCTTGAAAAAAGAGACCTGATTATGAAATTTTATGATTCCAGGCGAAACGAATACCCCTAATATCATGTTAAAAGCCTTGTTGCTAAACTCGCATAGATATTTGATGTTAATTAAATACAAGATAAACGATAACTTTGTGTGGTGTACAGATCCTTGACATAGTTATATATGGGCTTCCTTTAGTAACCTTGCAAGCTCGGTTTCTGGTTCAAAATGATTGTATGCTCCTTTACATTCATTTTCTCTTTATTGGTAGACATCTATAATCAACTCACCAATATGGCAGTACCATATTATGTAACTTTCAGTTAAGCCATTGCATGCCAAAAGGTATTAAAAAAAATTGCCTGTATTATAATGCACAATTACTATTATAATTTTGACCAAGTCAATTCATGTTTGTATCGACAAACTATTGTTTGTTTTTGACAAAATTGAAGGGACAGTGAACTCCAGTTAAAAATATTAAACTTGTCCTACATAAAACCACTTAAACTCCAGTTAAAAAATACTAAAACTTGTCCTACATAAAACCAAAAAATATAATGTCAACAGACCTAGTTTTTCTCCAAATATATGTCTCACAGTAACATAGCAATATCATACACCACACCCATTTTTTATTATCCAACTTCTATGCCCAGTAGAGGCAAACAACCTTCTTACAAGGCCCACCGCTACACAAAAATTACAAATTCAAAACTGATATCCTGTTGAAGTACGTGTCTGCAATCACGTATGAATGACGTTGCGTTTTGCAATAGCAACCTGCCACTAAGAAGACTTTCAAAGGAATAGGTACTCAGACTTGGTTTGTCATTTTGGTTCGACGAAAAATAGATGACCATTCAGCAAATGAGTGAAAAACAAATTACATCTCATTTTTTTGGAAAAAACATCATATTGGCATTCAAAGTTTGGGAGCATGTAATATGTTAGGGTCCTAACATGGGACCATGCGTTATGGATAGAAAATTATTGGTTAAATGGAAGACCCTTCCCCTATAAGGGGAAGAGTAGTAGAATTCGAAAAGCTTCCTATAAAATTATCAAAATACCCCTATAGTAAAACATGTGGCATATCTTCTCATGTTGGCAGCATAATCTAGGAAAGTCCTCTTCATTTTTTTTTTGTTATATCTTTGTGACCAAACATGGGCACTGTGTTAGGGCTTGAAGTCACCCAAATGATTTTTATGATTGATAAAGAAAATCTTTCCATTTAAGGACAAAAATGAAAAAAATAAAAGGTCACCTTTTTGTGCAAATGATTAAAATGTCCATTTCTTTACTAATCATAATAGAACTGACGTCTCACAAACAAAGGCAAAAATAGGGATTGTTTTCATGAGATCCAGTTGCATGCACACCCATGCACCAAATGAAAAAAAAAGGAATCTTAGGGTATTTTTGAAAATTTTTGTAAAGTACTGTATATTTTAAACTTTTAAAATTTTTAAGAACCACTTTTGTCCTTTTTTCATTAAGTAAAAGTATTTTGATTATTATATACACCATAATTTTACAAGAGTGTGTACATAATCAGTTCTATATTTCACTCTAACACTCAAATCATTCTCTCAACTTTTCCATATCTCTGAAACAACAGCTCATCATAAAAAATATTGAAACAAAAATCCAAACAAAATTATCTTCCTAAATAAATTTTTTAATAAATAAACAATTTAGAAAAATGGCTCTCTCCTCACCAGAATGAAGGATCAGCTCACCACCATTTTGGTACCTTGGGTAGTGAGGATTATTGACTCACCACTGTCGCCTCTTGCTGTCCAGTGAAAGTGGCACATCGATGGTAAAGACCTTAATCTTGAGCCGCTGCTCTCGCCACTCTAGCGACGGGCAAGCCGTTTTTCTTTCAAAGGGTTGGTATAAGTGGATAAATTCATAATTCCAGTGATTATTTTTTAATATTTTTTTATGAACAGTTGTCCAAAAAACCAAGATAACAGTAGAGTTTGACGACGTTGAAGAGATAGTCATCACTTTTAGGGGCGTCTCCTACATGATCGGTTTAGCAGACTGATGAGAGTTGGTGAGAGTTGGTTGTCAGTTTGATTGTTGTTGGTGAGTTTGGTTGTCAATTTGATTCTTGTAAGTATTGATGATCCGGTTCAGTTGAAAGTTCAATCGATCATGACGCAACTCTGTGAATCGAGGACAAACGGAAAGAGGGGGCTCCAACCTGTCTTTTGAGCTGTATTTCGTTTTTCTTTTTACCCTTCTTTCATGTTCAAATTTCAATGGAGGAGCACGATTGTGTCCCTCCCCTACACTCTACTGAGAGGTGAAAGGCAGAGGAGGGTGGAACTGGGTTTCAGGTTATTACCTTTAAGTATCTGCTGTCTCTCTGCCGACTGTAATAAAAGTTCGGGCGGACTCTCTCCCTAGTCAGTTTACCACGAAACAAGAGAGAGATGGAGGAGGAGAAGATCGATATGGTGATCTTTGGTGCCTCAGGCTTCACGGGGAAGTACGTGGTGAGGGAGGTCCTCCGATTCCTTAACTCCCCACCTCATGCTCTCACCACAATTGGTCTCGCCGGCCGGAATCCAGCCAAGGTGGAGGCTGCCCTCAGGTGGGCAACGGCCCCTTCTCCGCCGCCTCCCTTGCCCATCTTCAAGGCCGACGTCTCAGATCCCTCCTCCCTCTCTTCCCTTTGCCGGAGGGCCAGACTCCTTCTCAACTGCGTCGGACCCTATCGCCTCTACGGCGAGCCTGTCGTCGCCGCCTGCGTCGAGGCCGGGACGGACTACCTGGACATAACAGGGGAACCGGAATTCATGGAGCGGATGGAGGCGAAGTACCGGGAAAGGGCCGCCGAGACCGGTGCACTCGTTGTCTCCGCTTGCGGGTTTGACTCGATCCCTGCGGAAATGGGCGTCCTCTTCAATTCCCGTCAATGGGTACCTCCTTCTTTGCCGCATAGTGTCGAAGCCTACCTGGTTCTGGAGTCCGAGAAGCGGATCGTGGGGAACATCGCCACCCTGGAATCATCGGTCTTGGGATTGGCCAACGTCGAGGAGTTACAAAAACTGAGGAGGTCGCGGCCGAAGCCTCCAAAACTCCAGGTAATCAAAATCCACCGTACCTATACTAGAGTCTTTCTCCTTCATCAAAAGCATGGTTATAGTTCCACGTGTTCTTTGACCACCACGGGTGGAGCAGTAGAGTTCTTCGAATTCTGGACACAGGACGTGGATCACTCGAATATGGAGAAACAGCAGGGGTTGATCTTTCGTTACAGAAAAATTTTGAGGAGGACGAGTTTTTCACAATTCTCTGAAAGGAATTAGGCATCCGAATGCATTTTTTTAGTAGGTGTTCCTATACTTAAAACCCTGGTGTGGTTAGCAACATTACCCTAAAAAGGAGGGGCAGGCAAAATCAGTAGCTGCTTTCTTATGGAGCAAACAGGAACCGAGGGAAGACTCAATGGGAGTACGACAGCCAGTTGAAGATTCGATAGAGTAATGGGCAGTGCCCTTTATTCGCGTTAGGTACTATGAAATATGATGCTAGTTTACCTATGAGCAATTCAGAAGATTAGTTGTCTTTAAGCTTTCATAATGAAGCTAAATCAATTTCAGGAAGTTAGGAATTTGAGGCATCAACATCTCAAACAGCTTTTAACGTTATAAGGTAACACGCACTTGATTAACTGGTTTGCTTGGTTTTGCTACTTAAGCCTTTAGGAAAACTACACCCTCACGTATTGTCACCACGGTTATAGTCAACAGCACTAGGGGCTGCCTAGACTGTGAATGGCTGGAGACCTTCCATCCTCTCACAAAAAGAGGAAGCCTATAAAACTGGATGGACAAATGTTCAAATTACTAATAAAAATAAATTTTCCGATGGGCAAAAATGACTACGATCATATAACAGTGGAACAACTAAAACATACTATACACATTAACATGCACTTCGTGCTGATAAAAATACTTGGTTTGGAATTACAATGCTTGGATTGGATGCTTCAAATATTAAATTTAACAACTTTGAACATTTAAGGTTTACGAGTTAACACTTAGATGCTAGACAGATAAGGAATAATCTCAGCCTTTGATCTTTTTTGGATCAACAGTTGAGAGAAAAACAGGGAGGAAAAAGACGTAATCCAACACTTGATGACGAAAATGCCCATCAGTTTTCTTTTTTCTTGTTTTTCTCGAAACCACCAAATATGGAAAAGATCAAGAGCTAATCAGCTAAAATTATTCCTTATCTGTGTAGCATCTAACTGTCTAGTACCTACTAGTTTTTATATATATATATATATATTATTATGTTTGTGTGTGTGTGAAAACACCCTTACATACTAGGCTTGATGAGAATCATCTCGACCATTGATTCGAAGGAGATCAAATTGTAGAGATTATGGTGTAAATATAAGTCAAGTTGTTTGAAGTTGGGTTCTGAGATAGAGTGAAGTTGGGTCGAATGCAGCATAATCCATCCCTGGATAGTTCCTCATGTGAATTGATAGACTAACATCTGCTTCCAATCTACATACCTTATGTTAAGTAGTGATATCAAGTATTGTTTGCAGTTCATATTTTAAGTGACACTTGATTAAGACACCTATTTGCGTTAAATGGACAAACTTATAATTTTTTGATGTACAACTTTATGTATCTTCTTTGGTAAAAAAAAGGCAAGAAGGTTGGCTAAATTCTGCTTCCTTGTATAGCCATTGGCACCTCTATCTGCTCACTGATCTTTGAATTTTTACCATATGACCGGGTAGAAAATAGAGGTCATTTTTCTTTAGGTTTGGAAAGAGGACTTATTTTTTATCTTCTAAAACCTTTGTTTCTTGCATCAGAAGTGCAGAATGAATTTCCAAGACTTCTATTGGTGCTTCTGCCTCAAAAATTGAATGCCTTTAGGACTCTTCCTTTTCATCATTTTTGTTTGGGGTTTTGTTCTTCTAATCAAACCTTGATTTATCTACTCAGATTTTTTTCGTTTCTATCTTTTTGTGGTAAATGACATGAAACATGATTATTTGTCAAACATAGTCATGAACTTGAATAGATGGAAGTTTTCTTTTTTTTTTTTACTGTCATGCATTATGTGTTCGGCATTTCTTGGCTTGTATCCAACATACTATACTCTAGGAATATAAAAATCAGAGCTTTCGTTCTTTTAATCTACTTTTGGGTCTCAGATCTCTTTGTTTTTTCTACATCAAATCCTTCTTCCTGGTCTTCTTGATCGTAATCAACCTTGTCTTCTACTTCCAGCATTAATTTACTGTGAATTTCTTGGCTGAACTCATAGTTTACATTTTTAAGGCAATAAAAATAATAGGATAAATAGGTCCATATTGGTAGGATGGGGAACTATGTGCTTCAAACCATAGAAAGGGGGTTCTCTATCGGATGGGGACTTGAAGTATCCTCCCCAAAAAGTGATTTTGCAAAGGGGACTGGCCTTCCCTTCTCATTCCTTGATTGACTCTTGATGATTCTATGTAGGTAATATTGCTTGGTTTAAGTCTCCTAAGTTTTGCATTGTAGTGTTTTCCAACTTTCGATGGACTGTTACAAATTTTTCATATAGCTATACTTCTGGGATTCCATCAAGTTAGTGTTATTTCAATGTAAAAAATTCTTGACCGAACATATAGACTTGTTCTTGAATTTCAACTACTCTATTGTAAGCTGGCTTTTCGCTTTGCTGGATAGGATCACCAGGGATACACTAATTATACATCTTAACAATTGTGACATCTCAAGTTCAAGCAAGATGGGGTTTGAAATTTGTTGGACAAGTACCAGTTTAGAAAATAACTAGTGTTAGACATGGTTCCTAAGAAATTTCTTTCAAAGAATGGTTTGTTGGAGAGTTGGTAGCTATGTCACATAGGTATGGGTACGAATGCCTATATATGTACCGGTTTGAGTACAAGTATGGAGAATTAAAAAAACATGGGTATATATATATATATATATATATATATATATATATATATATATATATATATATATATATATATATATGATTCATATTTGTATAAGTATTTAGTGCTTTTATTTTTTTCTTTCTGTATCTTGATTTTTACTTGTTTAGTTGTTTATGACTTGTGAGAAATTTAGTCTTTATGTTGGAAGGTTTATTTAGAAGTTATATTGAAGTTATTTAGAAATCAAGATACAAAATTTTTTTTCATTAAATCCCCTCATTAACACAGTCTGTATGTAGTAGGTTCAGTAATGGCTCTCTATCTCTCTCTTACCTTTTATTATGCCTCTTTTTTGGTTAAGCTTCATTATTATAGCATTAAATATATCATTATCATTCATTATTACGGCATCTTTATTATTATTGTACTAAATATACAGTTAACCTTCATTATTCATTTATAGCATTAAATAGTATGTGTTGAAAAATATAAAATAAGCAGAATAAATAAAAAAAGGCAATGAAAAATTTATTTTCATTAAATGTGCATGTTTTTTCACCATGGAAGGCCATCATGAGCCTTGGTTATTCAAATTCAAAAGAAATAGATAGGTGACACTCTTATAATCTTGGCATCCATTTGATGATAAACATGAGAAACTAAATTTGATTTTGTGAAAAGATTTTATTTTCCTTTATCATTTACCTTTGATTTTCTTTTATGGGTTTCTTTCCTTGAATCTCTTTAGAAGCGGTTGCCTTTCAACCTTATCATCAACACATCCTCCCTCAAACTTGACGATGGATCTGAAAGTCCAAGTTTGCTGGAGAACTTTGTAAGCCGATCATTCCATCTCTTTGGTGGTGATTCGGCAAGCCCAATTTTGTTTCATGAAGTTTTTCTTCAACATGATCAAGTCCTTGCTTTGATGACGAAGGCAGGGACCTCTTTGGTCGTTTACAGATAATCTTTAAGATTCGATCTTCTTCGACAACCATCTTACTTTGATATCATGTGGAAAAAATATAAAATAAGCAGAATAAATAAGAAAAGGCAATGGAAAGTTTATTTTCATTAAACATGTATGGTTTTTCACCCTGGAAGGCCATCAAGAGCGTTGGTTATACAATGCAAATGAAAGAGCTTAAATCGGTGACATTCCCATAATCTTGGCATCCATTTGATGATAAACATGGGAAACTAAATATGATTTGTGGAAAGATTTTCTTTCTCTTTATCATTTAATTTTGATTTATCCTGCTGGGATTCTTTCCTTGAATTTTTTTAGAAACGGTTGACTTTCAACCTTACCATTAATCCTTCCTCAAACTTGACGATAGATCTGAAAGTCCAAGTTTGCTGGAGAACTTTGTAAGTGGATCATTCCATCTCTTTGGTGGTGATTTGGCGAGCCCAATTTTGTTTCATGAAGTTTTTCTTTAACAAGATCAAGTCATCGCTTTGATGAAGAAGGCAAGGATCTCTTTGGTCGTCTACAGACCATCTTTGGGCTTCGATCTTCTTCGACAACCATTCGACTCTGATACCTTGTTGGAAAAATATAAATTAAGTAGAATAAATAAAAAAAAGGCACATTAAATGTGTGTGGTTTTTCACCATGAAAGGCCATCATGAGCCTTGATTATACAATGCAAATCAAAGAGCTTAAATAAGTGACATTCCCATAATCTTGGCATCCATTTGGCGATAAACATGGAAAACTAAATATGATTATGTGGAAAGATTTTTTTTCTTTATCATTTAATTTTGATTATCTTGTTGAGATTCTTTTCTTGAATCTCTTTAGAAACAGTTGCTTTTCAACTATGCATAGCCATGGTATATACACAGTAAGTATAAAAAAAACCCTCAGTTTTGAAAAAAAAAAGACTGTCAACTTTGACTAAGTCTTAAAATAGATGGTTCCTAGATACAAGAGTCAAGACCATACTCCGTACGATTTTGACTGTGCCATACCCACCAGTGTACTGGTCCCCGTATGGGTACCATACCGGGTTGGTATCGGTACTGCTCCCTTGTGACATAGGTTGGTTTGGTTACCTAGGATATAGGGGTGCCAAGGCTTGGATACCAAATAAGGAGAGACAGACAGAGGAAGAGATACACACAAAGATTTGAGGGGTGATCGGTGGAGGAGGAGGAGATACATATGAAGGACTTGTGGTTGCACAACTTTATCATATATATATATATATATATATATATATATATTCACACGATAGTAAATATGAGATTGTAAGAGTGAATTATTAATTTAATGTTTTTTTAAATTTTATTATCCTTTTTAATTTTTTAGAATATAAAATTCGCCGTGTCCGCGTATCCTAAAATTTTGAAAATTGTCGTGTCCGCGTACCCGTACCCGTGTGACATAAGAAAAATCGTAAAAATTAGGGAAAATAAAATAAAATAAAAACCTAACAAGACAATACATGTATGATTTTACATATATGTATATCAGTATATTATATGATTATAATTATATGTATAACATAAACACAATAACCATGCATTATTAACAGCTGCACCCACTTCGCATCGAGTGTGCACCTGATTTCTGGTGTAGCAGCAAATTTACAACGTGGTCAGCACCCATGTGACAGACCTAGTAATCACAGTTTTTTAATGGACACGCTTCAGCATGATGTGTACAGTCCATTTAGAGCCCCTTAATCCACACGAACATGTAACCCATCAGCATAAGAATGCGAGAAACTAAAAACCTGAACAAGGAGTGAGAGACACTGAGAGGACCGCTGGTTGTGTGGAAACTGGAAACCCAGCAGAGCAATGGCTGAAACTGAGAAATGGGGAAAAGAATGGACAAAAATTGAGAGAGATGGAAGGAGAACAGACAGAAAGAGAGATGGGGAAGAGAGAGATGGCTAAGAAGAGATTTAAACTTTGGGTAAGTCCTAAAGAGAAAGAAAACGAAGAATGAAATCTGTTGCCTACCTCAATGGATTGAATGAGCACTTCCTTTCTCCAACTCTCACGCATAACTGTCTTTTTTCAGAAACGCTAGAAGGCTAGAACACCCATTTCCATTCTGCAAATTCGATTCAGGTATAATCGATGAAGTCAACCTTTCTTTATCTGTTTACATAAGCCATTTATAATTTTCAAATATTACAAGTTATGCCACCGAACCGGAGACCTGGTTATTGGGCCGGCCCAACACCCGAAACTCGAGCCCATGCCCAGCCCGGCCTGGTTAAAATAAAAAATTATTTTTAATATAAAATAAAAACATTAATATTTTTTAGTAATAAAATATATATCATTACTAAAATAAAAATAAAAAATAAACCCCAAAAAAATGAGTGCGTCGTCACAAAAATATGCCAAAAAAACATTTTCAAGTCTTTTTCATTTTTTTTCGTTTTTTTAAAACACGAATTTTTCCCATTTTTTTGGAAAATGAATTTCTTGCGTTTTGTTTGAAAATAACACTTTTTGTGACTATAATGTGTGTGTGTATATATATATATATATATATATATATATATATATATATATGGGAGAGAGAGAGAGAGAGGTGAATTGAAACTAGCTGGCCAACGTCTATTGCCTGATGGGTAAATTTAAATTTTGGAAAGCTAACAAGTGTCACAAATGGAGTATTCGACAACAGCAAATCTTTGGCCATGGTTTCTAGCCACAGAATTCACCAGTTGCAATAGTTTTTAGCATCACAAAATTAAACAAAAAAAAAAACCCTTCTGGCCACGGGATGCACCATTTTTTCTATATATATATATATATATATATATATATATGGCTGTTTCATCACTTAATTTGTCTTTTTTTTTTAAACTTTTATTACTGTAAATAAAGAAAGAGAATGGGAGAGAGAAAAAAAAAGGAATAAATGGGATGCAGTTGGGGTGTGAGTTGGGGCCGCACCTGCACCCGCACCCGCATCGCATCTACGCGAGTGCTGCACACTTTTTGAAGAGTCTGTGTGACGTAGCATGCAACATCAAGAAGAATGAAGAAAAAGAAGAATGAAGAAAAGAAAATCTGCATAAAACAAGAAGAAGAAAGACTACCTTATACAGCAGAAGAGGAAGAAGAAGAAGAAGAATGAATGAATGAACAGAAAAAATCTTCCCAGGCAACAGAACAAGAAACAATGTAAGAATATAAAGAAAAAAAAAAGACTAATAAAAGCTATTTTTCTCAAATGTTTGATGCCCAGGCCTTTTAGTGCCTAAGTGAAGGCCTTGGCATTTCCGTTATATGCAACAGCCAGCCTGGATCAACACATGCCTGGCACACCTTTGGAGATATATAGCACAAGAAGTGCAGTACATCAAAGTTCATAGCATTTTGTTATCTAAATGTGCTCACTATGGCTTTGTAAAATGTTTTGATTTTTCCTATGGAAATGGCAACTTAAAAGTTGGTCGTGAGTTTGCTTGCACTAGGTAATGCTCACCAAGATAGAATTAGTATTTATATTGAACCACATTTGCTGTTCGCAGTCGACAGAGTCTGGCAAAGGTAAAAGGAAGTCCTCATTGTTGAACCTCATTGCCTAGATCAAGTAGAGCTACGCAGAATGAACTCTTCATGTTGCACCACATATGTTGCTCTGGATTGAGGAATATTAGTCTACTAGAGAACGCTAATCCAATGAAGATTTCATGTTGAACCATATATTTCCACAAATTTCTTTGGATAATGTTGGGAAATGCTTGTGATGTCTTATATGTCTGTATGCTTGAAATAGTTAGCTTTTCATATTGAGCTCGATGCATGAAACGAAGTCTTTCTCCTTAATGTAACTCAAAGTATAGTTATCTTGTGTGTGTGTGTGCATACACATACAACATAGAGAGAGAGAGAGAGAGAGACACACACACACAGAGATTTGTTAAGGTGATTGGTAACGATGTGTGCTTGGCTTGCAGATTCCAGGCCCACCACCAAATAAGGGAGGCTCGCTTGAGCATCACAATACACTAGGACTTTGGGCTGTGAAATTGCCATCAGCTGATACTGTTGTTGTCAAAAGGACACTCACAACGTTGGCAGAGAACCCACATGGTCTCCCTGGAGTTAATGAAAGTGAAGAGCATATCCAGAAGAGAACAAATTTCTGGTCCACGGTTAGACCAGTCCATTTTGGTGTTAAGATGGGATTTAAGTCCTTCTGGGCTGTTGCTCGTACTATTTTTGTTGGGGTTATCATTGGCCTTCTTTCAAAAGTGCAGATTGGTCGCAATCTTTTAGTGAACTACCCAGAAATTTTCACACTGGGTTGGTTCAGACGAACAGGACCAACAGAAGAAGAGGTAAGAAGTGCCACCTTCAAAATGTGGTTCGTGGGACATGGATACAGTGATGAAAGCAAGCTTAGGGGAAAACCAGACAAGCAAATTATAACCAGAGTTTCAGGACCTGAAATTGGGTATGCAACAACTCCTATAGCTTTGGTGCAGTGTGCCCTCATTCTACTTGAACAGCGTGGCAACCTACCAAAGGGTGGTGTTTTTACCCCTGGTGTCATTTTCGGGCCAACCAATCTAGAAGAT
This sequence comes from Nymphaea colorata, assembly GCF_008831285.2. Lineage (NCBI taxonomy): Eukaryota > Viridiplantae > Streptophyta > Magnoliopsida > Nymphaeales > Nymphaeaceae > Nymphaea > Nymphaea colorata. The sequence continues at coordinate 9,149,885 of NC_045144.1, forward strand.
TGTCTCCAAGAAAATGGGATCTCATTTGATCTGATATCTGGAGATAAAGTGCGATCTTGATCCTCTATTTCCTTGGGTTTTTCTGCTCTGCATAACTGAAAGACATTGACAATTGATTCTGTGGTTAAATAAAGGTCTTCCAGAAACTACATATTCCATGGTTTTTGTTTGTTGTTGCTTGTCTTCTTTAATCAGTTAAAAGCTTGAATTTACAAATGTCAGTTGTTATTCACCTATGTGGCATTGCTGCTCGCACCATCACCAGCAAAGACCATCACGACGACCACATGTTGGGAACTTGTCAATCTTTGCAATATGCAGCTTCAGCTTTATCTCTTCCACCAACAAGCAACCATCATTGCCACGTTCCCAGCTTCTGAGATCTGAACATTTAACAGTTCGGAGTATCCTGATGTTTTATAGATAACTGAAAATCTTTAAGAAATTGTTTTCTAGGTGCTTACCTATAGCACAAACATCTGATGTCTCCGTGTGGTTTTGCAAGAAAATCCCACCATAGAGGCCCATTGCAAAACTGATCCTTGTGACATCATTTAGGCTATTCATGGTTGGATATTGCTCAAGCTTAGATGATTGTGAAAATATTCAATTAATTCAAAACGAGAGGATTTTTCTGTCTTGTTTGTATTCACATGATGGTCCTTTCATAAGGGGACAACCACCATTCTGTTATTTTTTCCTTCTGCTGGTTATTGCAGAAGGCAGTTGGGCTACTTTTTAAGAATGGACAAAAAAGTTTTGAGATTTGTAAAATCAGGAAATGTAGTCTATTCAAGGCAGCAAACCTTTTAGTTTATTTTAGGATAGTATTTGCACAAGAGATTGAATCTGATACAGTGGTCTATGGAATGAATAGTTGTTAGATAGCCAGCCTTTACTGAAAGATATAATCTCGTATTTAAAATTAAAAAACTTTGGCTTCCTCTTTGAAATCGAGTGCAAGAAAATAGCTTCCATATCAAGTGGAATAGCCATACACAGTCGTTTTGGTCTTAAGTTAATCCATGAATACATTCCTATTACTCTACTTTCGTACGTGCTGTTGTCAAGGGATGCTTCAAAACTTCGCTTGCTAAAGTTGTGTTGATTTTGATGGGTTTCCTGCTTAGATACCTGATGTTTCTGGAAGTTGGAATTATCAGGGTAATTGATATTCATATTTGACATTTTGAAACAGAGATCTCGGCCGGCATTCAGGACAAATAAAGTTGGACGAGAACATGTAGGAGAAGCAATCTGTGTCCTAAATTTTGGTGCAGCAGAAATGATGTCGAATTTTCTTCATTCCAAACCAATTGTCTAGATAATTATGTCGAACCCTCTTGTGTGTTTCAATTGGCTTTGAAACTCATAGCAATAGCTAACTTATTCTCATAATGCTTGACGTCATGGGGTTTTATCGTTTAATTGCAGACTTGAGATGATTATTTTTAACAGAATCACTGTACTCTTGTGGTAAGCACTATACTTCAGTATATATCATATTTCGATATTGGTTATTGAAAGAACGTAAACGTACTTCAATCTCATAAGGAAAATGTAGCTGGAGGTGCTCCTTTTCCTTCTATCTAGGACCTTTTATTACTATCGCCGACGTAAGGACGATTTTGCAGAGCATTCAAAATGGAAAAAACTTGCAGAACATAAATCTAAGTAAGAAGTCCCGTATAGCATTCAGACGGTTGTCACCAAATATCACTATTTAGAGAAAAACGTGTTAAAAATGGAAAACAAGCAAGGAAGAGAGGGAAAAAAACATGGTACTCTAAAAAAAATGTCAAAGATGAAAATGTCATGTTTTAACAACGTTTTTTCTTGTTTTCCTTTTTTTTGTAAAAGATGTTTTTCAATATATTTTAAAGCCTCGTTGTTTCTTTGAACACTTCCATAATCATTTTCAATGTTTATGAATGTTTTTCTGAAATCTTCAGTACAAATGTTAAGATTTCATAAATTTGTCTGTGATTTTTTATATTTTTTCATTTTTCAAATTATGTAGAATTTATTGAGGAAAACAAAGTTGTGACAATGACCGGAGCAAGACCTCGCTAATAAACCTCGATAATGGTACTTGTGACAATGGCGAATAAGAACCACTATCAAACATATCAATTTACGAGAAGGGATGGATGCAGGTGTGGGCAGTAACTGTTACTGTCCCCGCATACCCCAATAAATTGTTTATTTTTATATTGGTATGTTAAGCATTTTTTTCACATTTACATATTGGTGCCCGTTAAAAAATTATACCAAGCGGCCGTCAGTCAAGTTTCTGGCTCGGCACTGCTTCCAAGCAGCAGGTAAGTCCCAAAAATATTAAGTGTGTCTACGTGAACTCTGCAGCAGTAGATGCCATGGCTCCAGTGACAATTTTTCATTCTTGGCACTATAGGAAATGCAATTTACACTTTTTGAAATGTGCAAAAACAAGTTGCAGATCTTCTAGTTTCTGGGCGTCCTGCCCAATCTGCATCCTAGAGGGCATAAAATCAAGACAGCTGCCATTCAGAATCTCCATCCCTCATCAATTGTCTTTGATATAACCGAGAATGTGCTTCACCAATTTGAGAAGTGGGTTTGATGCATATGCCCAAACAGCCCTTCTGGAGGAGAGCCCTCCAAAATGAATTAAACAAAATAGCAAGTACAATCTCATGGCATTTATAATATATTGCTGTACAAAGCAATAGGAGACCTCAGGAAAGGACTAGACAGGGTGTAAACAGCAGTCAAAATGAAAAGGGGGGACAACAAACAAACATAGAAATGGCCAACATCAAAATAGCAAGGAAATCTGCACATCGGTTCAATTTTACAGGTCTCCAGCTTTTGAACGTTACTTGCAATTCGATTGTGCCTGCGGTCAAAATTGGAGTTGCCTGCCCAGCAGTCCCCCAGCCATTTTTTCCAAAACCTGTGATTAGAAACCAGCAGAATTCTGGACCAAAAATGAGCATCAATACAGCACATCAGTTTATCAAGAATTTCATTCTCAGGCAGCACAAAATCCCCGGTAACCTCATGAGATCCGAGGTAGCAGATATCCCCATTGCACCCTTTTGCGCCAAAGGCAATTTGTTTCCTACCATTCTGCATAAACAAAACACTTGAAGGCATATCTGACCCGTTTAAAGATGAGCCCACTCATCTGCTGCAACACCAGTCACAAGCCACAGTCTGGTGAACAGATTCTCCTTGTCATTCCTAGCATTTGCAATGCAAACGTCTTCAAAAATTTTCACAATTCTTTTGACTTCTTTGATATTAACATCAGTGGCGTTATACATGAACCTGTATGTTGAGGTCCAAAAGCTCCAAATAGTAATGGCATAACCAAGTCTCCAACACCTAGACAACCAGCCTCCCTTCAGATCACTAGTGAACCACCTCTTGAGTCCTTCAACCAAGCTTTGAAAATGGAATAGTTTCTTACGGCACTTGGCTAGTATAGAAGTCCAAACTAACTTAGCGAGCTTACATTCATAAAAAAACATGGAAATTGCTCTCCTCCTAAAATTTACAAATATAGCACTGATTAGCCAACTGGAATCCTCTTTTTTGCATCTGATTTTGGGTGGGGAGGCAATCTTCAAGGGCAAGGTATGTAAACCACTGAACGGGTTTGGTCGGCGAAAACCAGACCAACTCTCTTCACTTATCCGGTGCTTTCTTCTGTCAGCATCGACTAGACCAATATCCTTGAGACCTTTTATCTAGGAATCTCAAAGCATCTTCAGTCGAACAGATGGAAGGTTGATCTACTCCAACCCTCAACATAAAATCTTTAAACCTAGTCACGAATTATGTGCGACTGTAGTAAGTCCCTGATGGAGTATTTCATACATTCACCGACCCACTCAGAATCCTCAGAGGAAAGACAATGAACCATACATCTTCCGACCAGTAGTGGAACCAGAAACTAATCTTACCAGCCCCCGGATGCCATTGAACCACCCCAGCAATTTTCCTCCAACTGCGAATAATGCCTCGAAACAAGCAAGAATCTTTCCTTTTCGTTTTGACAGTCCAAAGGCTTTTCCACTTAATGTATTTCTTAGCAACAAGGACAGACCACCACTTAGTCAGGCCTGTTTGGTTGGAAGGAAAGAGAGGGAAAGGGAGGGATTGAGCAATCCCTCCTGTGTTTGGTTGGCTAATTAGAAAGGAGGGAAAGAGAGAAAATCTATTTGGATGGGAGGGGAGGAAAAAAAAAGAAAAGGAAATGATTGTATAGTGTAAATCCAATCCCTCCCAAATCGGACGGATTGGGAGGGAAAGGAAAGGGATTAAGTGCAAAAGTGTTGGCTGCCCACAATACCCTTCCACGTTTTTTTTCTCCATGCCTCCCAACCTTTTGACTATTGAGGGTATGATTATAAATTAAATCATTTCATTTCCATTTCACTCACTTTTATCCAAACAGCTTTTATAATCACCTCTTTCCATTCCCTTTCCTTCCCTTTCCTTTCTCTTTCCTTTCCTTTCCTTTCCTTTCCTTTCCCTCCCTTTCCCTCCATCTCTTTCCCTCCCTTTCCCTCCAACCAAACAGGGCGTCTGCATACCAACTTGAAGAGCAAGTTCTAGCCATCTTAGCAAAGTTCAAAGTCTTACACCTCCTTCACCTATCAGGTGGCACATTCTTGCCCAACCCTTATAATCAGGCCTTCTATTATCAGCCTGCTCACCCCAGAGGAAAGCTGCCATGTACCTTTTAAGTTGCCCAATGATGACCAGCGGAAGATAGAAAATACCACTCCAGACGTCGATCACGTGGCTCAAAACATATTTAACGAGGCAGCGCCTTCCTGCACAAGAAAGGGTTTCAGTATTTCAAGTAGCCAATTTTTTAGTCACTTTGTCTAGTAGAGGAGAACAAGTCTCCAAACAGATATTCCCAATGAATAGGGGCAGGCTCAAATAAGTGGTAGGAAGGGAAATTGTTAGCCAATTTAAAATCCTATGTAGGGCATCAATCTGATTAGAATTGGCATTAAAGAATATAAAACCAGATTTTTCCTCGTTTGTCTTGAGGGCCACACAACCAGCCAAATCCTGCAAAGAAGCACGTATTTATGAAATAGATTTAGTAGAAGTATTAGAAAAGATGAGCACATTGTCTGCATATGAAATAATCGGAGGACAGGCCCCCATCTAGTCCAAATAGAGTGTTTTGAGCAAACCTGCAGTCACCTTGGCTTTCAGATGGCAGGTAAACATTTTCATCACCACGGACAAAGGGTCTCCCTGGCACAGCCCATGTTTAAGATCAAAATATTCTATGGGACACCCATTAGTCATAACACAAGCAGATGCAGATGAGAAGCATATTGGTAGCCGATTGACCCAAACGTCACTGAAACCCAAAGCATGTAAGGATGTCTGGAGAGAGGACCAGCTATTCAGCTAACACAGTCTTAGGATTTTGCCAAGTCAATCTTGAGACAACATGACCGATTCAGGGAATTCATGATCTCATGAGCACTAGTTGCATTATCTGGAACAAATCTCCCAGGCGAAAAAGCAGATTGACTAGCATCTAATATTGTCGCAAGACAATCTTTCATCCTGCAAGCCATCAATTTAGAAATGAATTTGTAAGTAGATTTACACAAAGGAATAGGTCTAAAGTATGGCATTCTCTCTTTTTGGAATGAGCACAATCTGCCTATTCATTTTCTTAACTACCTTGCATGTGTTAAGAAAGGAATTAACCATTTTCAATAGATCCCGCCCGACCACCTCCTAATGGGTTTGATAGGAGGAGGTCAGAAAACCATCCGGGCTTGGACACTGTCGGGATCGAGGTAAAAGTAATATGTTTGAGCTCCTCTAAAGAAATGGCCCAGTGACATCATTAATCTCATGTTAGATTTTTTGTCCCTTGAAGAGCCCAGGAGCACCACTACCTGCCATTGTTGCTAATAAGTCAACAAAGTAACTCTCACAAAAAAACCTTGTATTTCGGTCTCACTTGGCTAACCACTTTATCCTTGATTTCTGTCTCCAGACACTCTCCTCCTCCATTAAAGTGGTCTGAAGTTCCTTGCACAAGGTGAAGAGCCACACATTCGCACCCCAAACACCCTATTCCACTTCGCCTTGAGGAATGTCAATAGCCGACTGAAGACTACGAAGTCTGTCCTGGGTCCATCCTACAGACTTTTTCCAAATAGATAGCTCAGAGCTCAGGATTTCATAAACAGGGATTTTCCACACTTGCTCCACTAACTGCCGACATTCTGCTTTAGTATTTAAAGTAGCGGATGACAATGCTGGCCAAAGTGCACATTAAGAATTAAAGGAGAGCGATCTAATGAAACAATAGGGAGTACCTTAAGAGGTCGTTTGATTGCTGTCCATTAGGACAGGACGTCCTATCCATTACATTACTGCCATGCTCTCATGGACAATGATGTTTTTTGACCACTGTTTGATTACTTTAGGAACATAACACTGCGTTTTTCTTGTCCGGCGTTTGTTTCGTATATGTTTGTTCTGTCCATTCTGTCTGATGTTTGTTTTTGTCTTGTTTGTTCTGTTTGTCCTGTTTGGTGTTTTTATGTTTTGTTTGAACTGTTTGTTATATCCGATGTTTGTATCTTCTCTAATCAGTTTTGGCTATGATATTTGTTTTGTCCGCTATATGATGACAAGAATATCTTATTTTTTTTTAAACAGGTTATATCAAAACAAGTATAAAATTCATAACAACATATTATATGCAAATCAATACATTCAATAACACGATTTATAAAAAATCAACTCTTTCAATAGAGGCATATATATAACAAAAAACATCATTACTGTAAAATGTTCAAACATCTATATAATCACCAGTATCAAGTAAAACTACAAAATACAAATAGTCTAAAATGTTCAATTGTTCAAAGCCATATGTTAGAGTACATTGACACAAAAATGTGGTTCCTATATAGTCATCTTCTGTCCTGCACACTACTCTTCCCATTGAAGCTATGTAATACTTGAGAATGTTAATACAAGAATACAACAGGGTGTGTGTGTGTGTGTGTGTGTATATATATATATATATATATATATATATATATATATATGTCAGATGCAAAAATGCTAACCCAGTTGGAATTGTATCCTAATAGTAAACTTATGAAGGGAAAAATAGCATTATATTTAGTAGTAGTCTAACGTGAAAATGGGACATATCTTAATTAACATCGAGAATGAGATTTGGGTGACAGTAAAATACAGTTATCATGTTTGTTCTTGGAAAGATGCCAACACCCTTTCTACCTACACTGCATTGAAAAGATGCCAACGCCCTTTCTTGTTAACAGTCAACATAGAGAACAGCCATGGACTAGTGGACCACTAATGGCCATTCTGCACAGTTCAGATTCTGGTTCGCTTTCTTCTTGTACACAAGAGAAAAGGACAAGGATATGGAATGGCTATGCATGAATTCAATCATCCATGTGTTTATGTGATGATGGTACGGTATGATTGTGCATGAAGTTGGTAATGCATGTGTTTATGTGATGATGGTATGCGATGAGTACTGTCCAAAAAGCTCATCATGCTTATGTTACAAGGATATGATTGTGCATGAAATTGGTAATGCTCATAAATAGCAGAAGTCATGTTTGATTTTGAGAGGGTAGAACCGAATAAATGGCACAAGATCATCAACCAACCAATATAGCATAATATTTAAAGTAACACACGAAAAGGACTGATCAACATAGAACTTAGAAGATACTGGTTGATCCTCAGTAAGCATGTGTACATCATATCTAAACATCATGTTCATTATCGATTATTTAGTTCATCTCTGAGAGCATGTTATTCCATTACAATATTCAATAAGGCCTAAGAAGTACCCCTTTCCTGTCCTACAATACTAAAAAGCAATGAATTAATCAAGGAAAGTGCAGTGTTGCTTCTTGTGACATCATCCATGCAACTCCTTTCTGTTCATTGATATTGCAGACATAAGCAAGGCAACCTACTTCATGCAGCTTGCGTAGTCCACTTCTCTCGCCACTACAGGACTCGCAAACTCACTTCAAAGCTCACTCCTACCACACAATTGCTCCCAACCGACACTTACTGATTCCATTGCTCTCCATTCATCATTTTAAGAAGAAAAGAGAAAATCACATCTCTCAATTCAATCTTCAACTACAAAACCTCAAACACAATAGAAAGATGGCATTTTCTAATGGAAGCTCTTCTCACACTAGTTCAAACAGCCTTCATTAACACACATTCATCAGAAAAGCCATATTCACAGAATCACAAAGTTGTGTTTGGAAACAAATTAGATATGTTAGTTTCCTGGAAATTGGTGTTTTAGCAGCTAACTTTGAACTGCCTATGGGTCAAATTGTTGTTGAAATCATCGCCTCAATTGGGTGGGTTTATTACATTGTCCTAACTAGTCCACCCGACCCAAATCTGTTATATTGAGTAAGACATCCGACTCACTGAATTTGACTCGTAAGGGGCCTCTTCTACTTAGACCCTGGTCAGGTCTAATACAATGACAGTATCTTATAAATATGTTTTGGCACAGAACTAAAGGACTAAAAAATAGCAACAATCAAGCATATTCATTAGCAATTTAAAAAATATAATGATGTTCATTGATATTGGACCATCAATATTGGCATAGATGTCCATCTGAAAAGCAATAAAATTTATTGATACAGACAGAAAATTCAATACCTTGTGCAAATGAAATTTCACTTCTTCGACAACTACAATTATGTCAGTTGCTAGCTCTGATGCCACAAACCTGCATGATTTATCAAAATTAAAGACAGAAAGGGAATTAGTCAATCATGAGAACATTTTTTCTGTCAATACAAAGAAACAACTCAAACTTTACAAAGAAGGTCAAATCCATATTTAAACATGAAAAGGATGGCTTGAGGTACACATCATGCACAGGTAATTTCAAGGGATTGCACTGCAAATTGCCAAAGCCACCACATGATTACAAATAACATGCTTGGACAATTTCTAAATCATGCAGAAATAGCATGCTGCAATGTTACTGAGTGCATTAGTGGGATCAGTTAAACCATCTAGATTGTAAGAACTTCTAAACACAAAGAAACCATTGTACAAAATAAGCCTGTTAATATATTTTATAAAAACTATCCAAAATCTCAACTAAACCAGGCAGTTCATGAAGAGAGTTCTTATGCCTATAAATGGTTTAAAATTGGATTGCCAAGCAGCTGACTAGCCATTTATTGGAACAAGAATTCTAAAGATCATGTTTCCGTGAGCAGGATGCAATCAATATGCACATACATGCATCTAAGTTCTAACCATTTTTGCATCTCAGCTTGAGAATCTGAGATATCAAAATATTAATACAACATATGTCATGCTAAGACCTTTGCTTCACAAACGCCTACAATGGAGAAGCAGCCGTAAGACAGGGACATACCTGTGGAATGGGTAGATTGCTTGATTGGCAGGGCGAGGGATAGCTTCAATCCACTGCACGTTTGAAGGAGGCAAGAGGTTGAGGGAGGGTGAAGAAGCGTGAGGGGCAAGGAAGACAAGAAGGGGCTACAGGGCGAGGGCAAAAACCCTAGTTATTACAAATCAGAGACAAGGAGGGAGTGAGAGAGAAAACAAGAGAACGGGAGAAAAAGAGAACCAGACCTCACATGGAAAAAGCTATTCACCCAACGATGGACTTGCAGTAACGAGGTGATGGCACGACCCGTCGTCGTCTTTCTCTCCTTCTTCCTTCTTCCAACTCAAGAGGTCGATGAACGGCAAAGACCAAAGGGGGCAGATAACTCCCTCAATGACTCCGACGGACCTAAAACCAGAAACAAAAAGGGCTAGGGCTCGGGAGATAGAGGAGAAGGAGAGAAACGGGAAGGGCTAGGGCAGCTTGACGGTGAAGGCAGGGGTGGAGATGGAGGAGAAAGGCAGCACGGGGGCCGAGAAGGAGGATAAGGAGAGAAAGACAATGGGGACAAGCGTAGAGATGGAGTAAAAAGGCAGTTCAGGGGCGGAGATGGAGGAGGAGAGAAAGGCAATGGGTCGAGGGCTGGGGGTCAGGGGCTCAAGGTTGGGGGCGGGAGGGGATGTTTTGTTTGTTCCGAGAGTTAGCTCGGAACAGAGTGGAACAGAAATAGAATTTATATTCATGTCCAATCGTTCGTCGTGTCCAGCCTGTCCTGTGTCCAGCGTTTGATGAAAAAATCAACTAAACAGGACACGCGTGTCCTGTTTCGCGTGTCATGTGGCCATCAAACGACCTCTAAGAGAAGATGCCTTATCCACCGTTTTTCACCATAATTGATTGACAAAACACCAATCCAAATTCGTTTATCATCTAATTTGTTATTGGATCATGGGTACATTCTTGTAGGATCCTCCAAGGTCTTCAGCTCACTGTTTAATCTAAAACAATTAAAATCGGGACAAGAACTCACATTTGGATGTTTACCCGTTTTATCAGGAGCACTAGAGATTGCATTAAAATCTCCCATCAATGCACAAGAAAGGTCCAAATTGAGGACTAAATTCCCAAGTTGACAAAAAGCTATCCTCTGGAGCGCTGGATCATTGGGCATGTAAACACTACTCATATAGAATTTCTCCCCATTCTCTTTGTTAGTGCAAAGAAAAAGAATCCAAAGTCAGAAAACAAAATGAACCTGAGCCAAGATCCAGGTGGGATCCCAAGCTCCCATAGCAACACCATAACAATAAGGTACATTGGAAGTAACAACATATCTATGAAAAGAAGAAACTCTGCCTGTTGAATATGGCCCATTCAAAATCTCTTACAACACATATAATGATGAATGAACATTCAATGATTTGGTGTCTAAGTGTGTTGAGGAAGAAGAGAGATTGAGGAGTGAGAAGGTGTATAGATTGCATATGGCTTCTCATAAAGGTCAACATAAAGTTGGACTAAAGAAAATGTCATGAAGAAAAAGGCTAAAATGTAAGCTACAAGAACATCTAATCAGTCTACTGTCAAGCCTCATAAAGATGTCTTGTCTATGAAGTACTTATTTTACAAAAAGAATGGACATAAGAAGGGAGACTTTGAGAAGTATGTCAACTACTTAGTTAAGAAATATAATTTTTCATTAGTTTCTCATGAATGCAACTTGATTAATATTTTAGTTAATAGTTGGTGGGTTGATTCAGATGCCATTGTTTATATTGTCAATACCTTGCTGGCTTTTCTGAACAAAAGAGAACTAACAAAACATGAACCAAAAACAAGATGTGTTCGCATGTCAAGGACGTTAGGACTTGCAGGATGATGCTTTTTGTTTTAGATTTAGTTGATACATTTTATATACCATTTTATGGTTTAAAATTTATTTCTATTTTCAGACTAGACAACTTTGGATACTGTTTAAAATTTGAAAATTCAAAATTATTTATTTATAAAGATTCAGTATGTATTGGTTCTGCATATTTGAATGATGGTTTGTATCGTTTAGATGCTACGATATATAAATCTCTAATTTGTAACAATATGTCAATTGGTAATAAATGTCACATGCTGAATAATCGATCTTATATGCTTTGGCACCATTTTTTAAGACATATCTCTAAGGAGAAAATCCAATGACTTATGAAAAAAAGGATTCTTCAATCCATTGACTTCACAAATTCAAAAACATGTTTAAACTGCATTAAGGCTAAACAGATTAACATATACAAGAAATGTACTAAAATGAGTAATAGCAAACTAGAAATTGTGAACATATGTATATATGCAGACCATTTACCCTATGTTACATGGGCAAGAGGTATCTTGTCACCTTTATTGACAATTACTCTCAGTATCCTTTTATTTAAAAACTTTGAAGTCTATCAAATATTTAAAAACTTTAAGAATGAGGTATATGAATAAACTAAAAAAGTAATAAAAGTAATCATATCAGATAGAGGTGGCAATTGCTATCGACGTTTTATTGAGATGGGACAACAGGATAGACCTTTAGCACATTTTCTAAAAAAAAAATGACATTGTGTCTTAGTACACTATGTTCGGTAGTGCATACCAGAATGGTAGTTGAAAGAAGAAACTACATGCTTAAAGAAATGGGGTTATCTTATAAAAGTTAAATTATATAACCATTACAAATGCTTTTGACCCTAGAACCACATGTGGTTTCTCCATTGGCTATTCAAAAAGGTCAAAAAGTTATAGATTTTATTATACATCTCATTCACCACAAATAATAAAAACAGATAAAGCTAAAGTTCTTGAAGATAGTTCTTTGGGAGAAAGGCGTTGCACAATCTTTTCTTTGAGGAGATAATAGTGCAATGACTGAACCAAAAGATACATTGACTAATAGACTTCCTATTCTCGTTCACTCAAATGTTGAAATGAATGTTGATTCAATTACTGAAATCCCAACAATAGAAGAAACACTTGTAGATAATGCTAGTGAGAAATTATAAGAAGGCAAGTTCAGTACGAAATTTTGGTGCCACCTTGGAGATTCACAAGGACAAGAAGATCTACTATTCATTTAAATTATGTGATGTACTTGCAGGAGCCCAACGATTTCATAGATAACAATCCAATCACCTTTATGAAAGCTGGTGAGTATAAGTAATTTGCACCTTATATAGAAGTTATGGAAGAAGAGTTAGACTTTATGGCTAAATATCAACTGTGGGACTTTGTCACTTTGCCTAAAGGGGTCAAACTCATAGGATGTAAATAGGTATTTAAGATGAAAAAATATCCTAAAGGCAGAATTGAGAGGTACAAGGCAAAGATGGTTGTTAAAGACTTCACTTAATGAAGGACATTGACTATAATGAGACATTATCTCCTATTTCAATTAAGGAGTCAATGAGGATTATTTTTGCCCTCGTAGCTCATTTTGACTTAGAGCTAGATTAAATGGATATAAAATCAACTTCCCTAAATGGTGATTTGAATGAAGAGGTTTATATGAAACAATCTCAAGGTTTCTCTAAAGGAGAATCAGACCATTTGGTTTGCAAGTTAGACAAACCAATATATGAACTTCAAAAAGCCTCCTCGTAATGGTACATCAAGTTTACCAAAGTCATCTTTACTTTTGGTTTTACTATGAACATTGTTGATCAATACATGTACTTTAAGTTAAGTGAGAATAAGTTCATAATTCTAATACTAAATGTAGAGGACATTTTAATTGCAACCAACAATAAGGATATGCTGATAGAGACTAAAGAGTTTCTTTCCTATCGTTTTGAAATGAATGACATGGAAGAATCTGCCTTTGTTCTCGGCATTGAGATCCGTTGAGACTAAAATAAAGGTTCATTAGATATCTCTCAAAGAAATTCTATTTATAAGATCCTCAGAGGATATGAGATGGAGAATTGTTCTCCTACTACAGTATTCATAGCAAAAGGAGATAAATTGAGCCTGAAAGATTGTCCACATGCTAAAGATGAAAATGTTGCTCACATTTCAAGCAAAGATCATAATTCACTCAAAGACGGTCGAGCGTAGGCAGGACAGTGACGTAGAATACCACGTCTATGTCAAGCAGACAACTATGACATGTGCTAAAGGTAGATCTAGCTCTTTCAAACCGATGAGCCGAACCTAGCCCACCTATCATGTATACAATACCATATGCATCAGCAATTGGTAGCTTGCAGTATGTGCAGATCTATACACAACCCGACGTATCATATGCAATTGGGGTCCTTGATAGATTTCAGTCGAGTCCAAGGATTGCTTATTGAAAGGTGTAATCACCCCAAATTTTTCTAAAGGACTATGATGTTTTATCCAAGTGCGAAATTCAAATTTAGGCACAAGATTTCCAAAATACTACTCTCAGATCCAAATTAAATCCAAAATAGAACTCTCAGATCCAAATTAAATCCAAAATACTACTTGTAGATCCAAAACCCAAGTTCAGATCCAAATCAATCATTTAAGACCGATTTGCCCCTCCTTTTGACCATAAAACCTCATTTAGAGGGTGATTTTAGTCTTTTTCAAACAAGACCGATTTCCCCTCCTTTTGACCAAAAAACCTTCTTTTAGAGGGTGATTTTAGTCTTTTTCAAACAAGACCGATTTGCCCCTCCTTTTGACCAAAAAACCTTCTTTTAGAGGGTGATTTTAGTCTTTTTTAAACAAGACCGATTTGCCCCTCCTTTTGACCAAAAAACCTTCTTTTAGAGGGTGATTTTAGTCTTTTTTTTAAACAAGACCGATTTACCCCTCCTTTTGACCAAAAAACCTTCTTTTAGAGGGTGATTTTAGTCTTTTTGGTAAACAAGACCGATTTGCCCCTCCTTTTGACCAAAAAACCTTCTTTTAGAGGGTGATTTTAGTCTTTTTGGGTGGACAAGACTCATTTGCCCTTCCTTTTGGCCAAAAAATCTCTTTTTGGAGGGTGATTTTAGTCTTTTTAGGTCAAAAAAATTCAAATTTTGGGTTTTGGCTCCAAAATCCTCTATAAATACCCCCCCATATCCCCCCTCTTGGGCAAGATTGGTCATTGGGAGAAACTCTAGTGTATTCTCACTTGAAGACTTAGAGTTTCTCTTGAGCTCTCTCTCTCTCTCCCTCTTCCTCTTTTCATTTCCTTCTCCAACTTAGAGCAAGCACTTTTGGAGCTTCATTCAAAAGGGGATCTTCAAGTGAATGTGTTCATCTTCCTTAAGTCATTTCCTATTAGAGGTATGTAATCTTCATCTCTCTCATTCCTTTCTTCTTTCTTTTCATTAATGTTCTTATTATTATGTTATTTCTTTCTCTTAAACATAATGTTGTTGTTGTTTTCATTTTCTCTTCTCATCTTCATCTCCCCATGGCCAAAGGAGATAGCACTCAACCTCTTTTTAGAGACAAGAGGCTATGCTCAAATGCACCGGGAGCATGAGAAGATGAGATGATATCTTATTTTATGATTAAATCATGTTCTTTCAAGTATTCTTGTTGTTCTTGTTCTTTCTCTATATTAATATCTTATTGCTCTTTCTTCTCTTCAATAATATATTCTTGTTGTTGTTATTCTTTTCCTTAATGAATATATTTTTGTTGTTATTGTTATTTCATTTCTTCAATAGTCTTGTCCTTGTTATTTTTTTTTTTCTTTCTTCTTCCTCTTTCCATGACCAAAGGAGATAGCCCTCAATCTCTTTTTAGAGACAAGAGGCTATGTTCAAGTGCATTGGGAGTGTGAAAAGATGAGAAGATCTTTCGTTTCATGATTGAATCATGTTTTCTCTTTTATTAAATATAACATTGTATCTCTTTCTATATTTTCTTCTCATCTTCATCTCCCCACGGCTAAAAAAGGTAGCTCTCAATCTCTTTTTAGAGACAAGAGGCTATACTCAAAGTGCACCGGGAGCATGGAAAGATGAGATGATCTTTCATTTTAATCATGTTCTTTCTTTTCATGAATACATTCTTATTGTTTTTTTTTTGTTTCCTCTTATTTTCCTCTCTTCCTCATTTCTCCATGGCCAAAAGAGATAGCTCTCAATCTCTATTTTAGAGTCAAGAGGCTATACTCAAGTGCACCGGGAACATGAGAAGATGAAGTGGTATATCAATTCATAGTTACATCATGTCTTCCCTCCTAATTGAACTTTGCTTTTTCCATCATTCTCTTTCTTTCTTTCATTCCTTGAATGTTATCTATAAATTATGCACGCATGATTGCTTGGTTCTTTACTTACATGTGAATGTATGGCGGGAATGAGAGTGTGGTTTGGGAACTCTTTATTTTCATATTAATTTTTGAGGTTGGGACTTGTCCAACCCGGGATAAACCCTCACGAAAATGTACATGTTAATATGCATTTTCATGACATTTTGCGCTAGATTCTTTCTTAATCATCACATCAGGAACCCTAACGAGTGCTTCGTTATGTTGCTTGTTTTCTTTCATACCCAACGATGGAAGAAATATATCCCTTACAACAAACTAAATAATAACATTCTATACTTATATAAATCATATTTTCCAAAACATTTTCAAAAAGAACCTTCTAATATGGCCTTAGGGACTTAGCTTAGACTCTTGCATGAGTCCAAGCTCCCCTCCGACCCACATTAAATTTGAAGTTGGTAATTTTAAGTTGTTCCTTGATTTTTTTTTTTAATCTTGTGAAGGTATGGATGTATGCACATGTTATATACATTTATGCTAACATGATGACCCCCATCTTTCTCTCTCTATGCTTTCACTTTCTATTTTATAAATTTTCATATGTGCATGAATACGTATGTATATGTGTTCCATCTCCTCTCTTTCAAATATTTATTCCTCTTTTCAAGACAAAAATCTTCTCTTATAACATTTCTCATACCCATATATGCGTATGATATTTTTCTTTTCCTCTAAAATCTCTCTTTCTCTTCGAATCAATACATCTTTTTCTCTTTATATGTGATGATATGTACACAAGTATGCATTTTTTTCTCTATATCTCTCTCTTTCTTTTCATAAGAGTGTTTTATCTCTTGTATTCTTTTTAACATTCTCATCTCATGAACTTTCTATTTACCAACTTCAATAAGACCACAAATCAAGTAATGACCCAATATTGGAATCATGTTTGATGGTCTACAATCTCTATCCATTTTCAAAAACTTTTCCTTCTTATATATAATAATTATAACAACGAAATCTTAGATGTATGTTGTGGTAGGAATGATATTAGATGAATGTTGTGGTAGGAATGTTTTACTTTTTTTTCAATCATATAGGGTAAATGCATTCATGCATTCTCACCCACTTTATTTCACTTATGATCACGAGCACCTCTCTAAAGGAACTTAAGCAAGAAGGGATGGAGCTCTAGTTAGGTGGTAACCGAATTAGAGCAAAATCTCAAACCTACTTAAAGTCTTAAGAGAACACTAAAGTGATTTCAAAATGTTTTCACAAGTTTTTCAAATGATATTTACTAGTTTCACTTTTTCCTCAAAACATTTCACATTTTCAAGCAATTCTTCAAGAACCCTTTCAAAAGTTTGAAACTCCAAACTTTCAATATTTTCTACACCGCATATAGAATCAAAAAGATGTTTTAGTTAAAACGAAATGCATCAATGATAAACATAGTCCTTGGGTTGATTACCCCCGGTAAAGGCGCCGGGAACGGTCGATCCTCGTACCGACGGGCGAGTCCCTTTCTTTCCTCTTTCAAAACAAAAACCTTATTTTTTTGGAGCACTCCAAAACCAATGAAAATTTTGGGATGCAAACAGATGGCGACCGTGATGGGACCCGTTATCGTTTGGCTATGATTATAATTGATGCATTTTCAATAATTTGAACATCTCATACATTGCCAATGATAAAGCATGTCCCCTCTTTTGGCCTCGACCCCATTGGCATTTCATTGTATTGTTTGGTGATTGTGATTGTGATTGTTTTCTTGCACATAAGACTAATTGAGAAGGATCAATCATGTTCACACATATCTATGATCACATACCACCCTTCTCAATTTAGGAGTTGTTTGAAAACCATGTTTGCTCTTCTATTTTAATCTTCAAACTTAGGCAACATTACATTAGAGACAACTCATTTTATATGATTTCTTATATTTCAAAATTCCTCATACCTATTTGTCCCGGTCATCATGTTGCCGGGCTTGGTCTTTGGCGGTAGCACAAGACTAAGCCTTACAACTAGACCACACCTTGGGCGGGAACGCCCCCTCGTTAGTACCATGAGTGGTAATTTATGGTATATCGACGAGTGATCAAGAAGAAGTTGATGAGCTATATCTTTAGTTGCCTAAGGAAGAATCTATGCTCGTACTAAGCCATTTGGGTAAGGTATATAAGCATAACTTGATATCGGATTATCGTGATATAAAATTATCTCAATTAGGTTCCTATACCCAATTTTCTAAATAAAAAAAAAAAATCATGATAGATGTTTATGTGCGTGAAACCTTATGTGATGATTTGCAACCTCATTCCGCACATCTACCTCATATTGTCTTTGTCAACATAGTCATTGTTTTCCATTAATTCCATCTTTATCTTTTAGAGTCATCATTCAAGATGTATTCTTTCCAACGTGGTGTCACATTCCCTTATGATCACATCCTCTTTGGGGAAGGTCCCAAACGGTCCACCTACATTTCTCTTGAGTCTCAACCTTTGGCTCCCGAATGGTATCGGACTTGGCATCCCACCTTCTCTCGGATGTTTCCTTCTTACTTTGAAGAATGTGGGCTAGAGACAGTGGCAGCTGGAGGAATGCAGTCAGTTGATGGAAATTTGGTACATGCAATCGCCGAGCGTTGGAACTCAATGACCTCCTCTTTTTGGTTTCCATGGGGAGAAATGACAATATTACTAGATGAATTTGCCGAAATACTAGACCTCCCTACCCCAACTTGTGACCCAAATGATCTATTGGAAAAACAATTCCTTATGAACCCAACCAAGGTCAATGCAAATGACCTCATTGCTCACTTTACTGGACGGAAAACTTGGCCTTTAGTAGAAAACCATGAAAATCAAAGCATCAACATGAAAAATTTGTATGAAGAATTTGGAACCTATGTTGAACCTTCTACCCTACCTCGAAAAGCCATAGGGAGAATTAAACATTGTATGATGCTCTGCACAGTAGGAGTGACCCTTTTTACCAATGGAAGTGACCTTTTAGATGTCCGTATTGCCCAACTTTTTCGAGTATGGGGGCATAGAGGGACCCGACACTTGTCAGTAGCAATGACAGCTTTAGCCTTCCTTTACCGAGGACTCACTCGCTTTACCATTGGAGATATCGACTTCATAGAAGGATGCACATATGCTTTACAATTGTGGTTCCTCAAGCATGCGGAACCCCAAGCCAGTCTATTCAGAAACACTGATGGATCATTAACAACCTTGGAGCAATACCGTCGTTTGATCGAGCAATTGAATGAAGGAGAGATCATTTGGGATTATTGTGATCGTCGGCAGAGCCTACCTCGATACACTCACCATCATCATGGGCGTACCACACTCTTGGGCCCTTACTTCATAGTTGATTATTGTGCTGATAGATGTATGAGACAGTTCTCTCAAAGGCAGAAGATGGTCTCTGTGCATGCACCAATTGGAGCTATTCCTAAATTTGACCTTAGTTCTCCTCAATGGACATCATTGTTTGCAGTAGCTCGACAAGAATGGAAGACACAAATATCATACATTTGGTTCATAAGCCCAGTGGTGAAGAAGGAATATGCTGAGTGGTGGGATGCCAACCGACCACCATCCATCCTTCCCTAAAAGTTTTATGTTGTCAACTTTGTATTCCTTCTGTCGTTGTCATCTTTATTAGTGTCTATGGATGTAACTTTTAAAACTTGTAATGCAATACGAACCTTCATTTTGTCATCATTTCCATCCAATAACTCTATTTTCTTATGTCATAAGGTGAATACTTGAAAGCCAACAAGATGGATGAAACTAGATCGCAAGCTAAGCAGACTCCTCAAAACGAGGCTTCATCCTCTGAACTCCGTCCAGAAACACTTGGCCTCCCAGCAATCGAGCCAGAAGCTTACTATATGTTCTGTTTGTTCATGGAGCGATTTATGAAGGAGCAAGAAGAGCAAAAGGCTTTGATGGTTACTCCAGAGACGGATAATGAAAAGACTGCCAAGCAGAAAAGAAAGAAGAAAAACAAGTCTTTTGTTGAGGATGAAGACCATTTGAGTTCAGATTCGACAACTAGTAAGGAAGAAAAACCCGAACTGTCTTCTCTCAAAAAGAAAAAGACAACAAAGAAAAATAAAAAGGGAAAAGATGTTATGATAGAAAACAGCTCACCCAGTCCTATCACCACTGAAAGTTCGGAAGAGAAGCCCAAAAGGAAGAGAAAACCTACCAAGAAAATAAAAAAGACAAAGAAATACATCACTAGCAGCAGCTCAGACAGTGAGAGTTCTGAAGAAAAAGTAAA